>NC_092050.1:2505898-3758848 GCF_003086295.3 Arachis hypogaea | reverse complement strand
TCATAGGCAAATTTGGCACCACAGGATGGTAGCCCTTGATGAAATACCAGCCGTAGATCCACGTCTTTAGCTTTTAAGCCATCTAATGAATTTCCGCTACCCTGCCATGCAAAATTTACAAATCTAATTTTTAGTTCACTTCATATTTTAAAAATATTCGTAACTAAAATGCTTTTAAAACACACGTATTAAATGTACTCTTAACAATATAATTTACAATAAGTGTTCGTCTTCGTATCGATTTATATGCTATTTATGCCGAGTTTGAGCGTTACATGTACATGCAAAATAAAAATCCAAAGGGAAGATTGTGAATTTTATGAGACCCCTTTTCTAATTCTTCTTTTGTTGGGGGCTTTGGATTCTTGTAAGTAATAATATCACACCAAAATTAAAAAATAAAAGAGCCTAAATTGTAGATAGGTTTATCTTAAAACTAAAATGTATTTATTTGTTTGATTTTTTCATCTTTAATGATTGGATTTGACCAAATATTTCTCTCCTCTTTTACTTAAGATCAGATATACAATTAACACAATATATATTTCATTATGACAAATTAAAAGTCATCAATTCAATTATTTGGACTTTAATAAGAATTTTGACCAGGAATAAAAAGAACTTTGATAAACATTAAATAATTTTGTTAATCAAGTCTAATCAAATTAATCTAACATAATAAAAATAAGTTATGACTAATATTATTTTAAATCTTATTATTTAATTTAGTTAAAGATAATTCATAAAAAAACTTAAATATGTAATATTATTTTAATTAAAATATTATGTGTATACTAAAATTAGTTATTATATATATTGGTATAAAATATATACGTAATTTAACTTATTTTTAATGTGTATTTTATATTTCAGTATATATTATACATTAATAACTAATTTTTATGATTACTTTTAATATATAATTAATACGCTTGCATATTAAAGTTATTGTTTCTGTTTAACATATATCTAGCAGCTCCATCTTAGTCTCTATCATAAAAAAAATAACTAAATAAGTTCTAACCAAATTATATTTCAGAAAACATCACAAATAATAATAATAATAATAATAATAATAAATACAGGGTTAGTTAATATTTGTTTTGAAAGTATATATTAACATTATTAGTAGGAATTTTAAAAAAATTTACATTAATAAAAATATAAATATTAAAAACTTAAATTATATATGCTTTTTATAAAAAAAAATTCGATTTGTTGGTCTTAATATATATGTCAATAAGACTAAAAAACCTGTTAACTAAATTCTAATTTTATTTGAAATGTCATTTAATTTATTTCATCTAGCTTGAGTGCGTAATTATAGCACTATATATATATATATATATATATATATATATATATATATATATATATATATATATATATATATATATATATATATATATATATATATATATTTTATTAATAATAATATTAGATGAACATATACTGTTATATTATAAATGAATTTGCTTCTTGGCATAAAGCCATAAACCATAAATGGAATATCATTTAGAATTATATTTAATACATAATAACCATACGCGTCAAATTGATGAAATTACTATAATAAGGAATTTAACTATAACGACCATATATCTATTAAAAATAATAGCACATATAGAAATTTGAACAATAATTCGTTTTCAATTTTATTCCTCTATCACATACAAACTAAACTTTTAGGCTCTACAAAATCTAATCAATTCTAAAGTCAATGAAACTAAACTGATAAGGTTCTTGATGAGAATAACTGATGAAATTATCAATGAAACAAGCAAAACATGATTTAATGAAATAAAAATAAAAATAAAAATTAAGGTAAGAAAACTATACATATGTTACCTTCTTTGTGGATGCTTTCTCTACAAACTTCTTCACAAACATTGTATTATTGTTGAAGGATCTGAGACTATTATGAAACTAGAAACTGAAACAAGGAAAAGAGAGAAAAAAAAAGTAGTGATAAGAATGAGAAATGTTCTTTGTAATGACCGAAAACAAAAGAAGAGTTGTTTAGAAAAAGAATGGAGCAGTTTTCTTTGTTTATTGCATTTTTTTCCCTCTCTTCTTCTGAGAAGCGTTGCTTGGACTGGAGGAATAGACACACAAGAAAACAAAACAAGAGTTTCATTCTAAACGGTTTTTATAAGACAACTAGTATTATAATATAATATAATAACTAACGATTTGGATTTCATTGTGTATATACGTGGAACCTGATTATAATGTGTTCAGAAAATAACCTTTGTCTTAGACAAGATCGATTTAAAATTTAATTCATTAATTTTTAGTTGAATTAATTAATTCGATTCGAATCTTATAATTATGATGATTTTTTTTGAGTTATTACATTTTGTATATTATATACTCCATATGTACTTTTATTAAAAGAAATACAATAAATAAACCTATATTTATTATTAATAAAAAAAAGAATTTAGATAACAATTATAATTATTACGAACGATTTTTTTTTTAAATATGTTTTTTAGTTGGGATAGAACCAAAAAATGAAAATTAATATTTGAATTAGTTCCCATCTTAACCTTCTCATAATTCAAAAAGTCAGATACTGCAAATAAACAAAAAAAAATTGGACCAAAATCTAGGATGCATGTTTTTCTGATAGAAGACACAAAGTTGACTTAACATGAAGAATGATTGGGAATTTCGTAAGGGGATATTTGGCACTAACTAAAGGAGTTTGCTTCATTTTCTTACATTTCCATTCACTTGGTTATTTTTCTTTTCCCCTTCTCATTACTATTAGCATCTAAGTCTTATCATTAATCAAAATTAGCTTTTATTTTTTATAAAATTATTAATTTAAAGAATAAAATAACAATCTCAAAAACTCAAAAGTCATACATGGTAATCAATCATGGTATTAACCGTTACCTCACCATTATATCAAAGTTATGATATAATGATACACTTATTGTAGAGATTCCATTTATATATACAAAAATCAACTTGGATTACTCGTTCGCTTAAATAAGTATCAGAGTTTAAATCCTATTTTACGTATGTAATAATTTATTACCTTTAAATAGAATTTCAAATTCGCTACGAGTCTTAACGTGTCTAATTGAAAAATACCATAAACAAAAAAAATACATACATACAAAAGCAATGTCTCCTTACATAATAATTCTTATTCTAGCAAAATCGAACAATGGTAACGTGCATTAAAAAACTCTCACAAAATACTACTCTTTTTTTTTTCTATACTTCTCAATTATTAAGACTTATTTCTTTATAATGCTTACATTTATTTTATTTTTCTTCAAATGGTAAATAGTTGAGAGTAAATCAATGTATTGGAAAGCTCCACATTCCTACCAAACCAAATGGCCTTGATATAGCATCGTAATCATTAATTAAATGAAAACTGAAAAATAAATTAACATATAAGGTAATAAAAAGTTTTTCTCTTTGTAATAACAAATGAGATTTTTTTTAACAAAAATTCTAATATTTATCATAGTTGTAGAAGAATAAGCAACTGAGAACTCTAAAGAAAAGAAAACCAAAAGCCCAATAAGAACAAAAAGAGTTATAACCAAACCCATTACCTACACCTACATATGGGCTTTAGGCCCAATGATGGTTTGAATTGGGCCAACGACAAAATTACAAAGTTTCATGTTTTCCTCACAATTGAGAATATTGCTGGACCTACAAATGGACCAGGGAAGAGCCCTAACAAGAATATCTAATTCCTATTATGTCCCCACAAAGAACATAAGATAAAGGGTGTGTCCCTATTAAGAGGAAACAGGTGGCCAAAACTGTTATGTAGCCACGTGAGTGTGTGGCTAAAGGAATAAAAACCAATGGTCCCCAATGAAGAGTTTAATGAATAATGATTCATGGTTATGGACTCATCACTCTCACTAGTGACCATTGCCAATGCCATCTCCTTTTCATTCTAGGAACAGATTTTTCATCCTTTTATTTATTGTGGGAGTTCTAAACTCTCATCATGCACATGAGTTCTATAGGGTCTTTGCATGATGTAATTAGGATAAAAAGAGAGGCTTTACAACCTAAAACATATCGGCATAATTATCCCTCATGAGTTGTAAGATATTGCTTTGCTTTTCTTGGTTTGCCTTTTGCATTGGGAATCACATCTCTTAGGAACCATGTTCCTCCTTTTAGCATATGCAACTTTTCTTTTCTTTTCCTTTTTTTTAATAAAAAAGTTTGATAAGATTTGTACCAATTTTCTTACTAAGACTATAATATGTTTCAACTTTCAAGCTTTTTCAAAACACTATAAAATATTTGGAGATCATCTAATAAAATAATTTGCATTGGAAAAAAAATAAATTTGATATATATAAATATATTTGTTTCTTACAAATAATGCCAATTATAAATGTTTGCATGGTGATATTTTTTATTTTTTGGTCAGATATGTAATTGAATTAAACCCCATATTGGGCCACTTGTGGCCCATGGAGCTCTTGGAAAAGTGCTATGCTTTTTGCAGTCAAACTAGTTTTCATTTTCTTAATCATATATGTGACGAAATTTTTTCTCTAAAAAAAAGAGATAAAAATGAAAAAAAGGTTCTTTTAGTATTTATTTATTTGTGGACACAAAAATACTAGGACTGGAAGTAAATTTCTTTAGTTCCCTCTCCCTCTTACTAAAATTTCCTTTTGGAGAAGTTAATAGCTTTTACAATCAAAGTAGTTTTCCATTTTAAATCATATATGACAAAACAAAATAAATAAAGTACTATTCCTTTTCTTATTTCTTTTTTTTTGGGGGGGGGGGGGGGGGGTGTGTTGGTTACTTGTTAGTGTGAAACTATGAAAAAAATTTCCTTTCCTTAATTAATCTCCCTCCTCACTCTTCCTAACTGTCCAAATCCTATGAAGTGTAACGCACACAAATATTTGATGCCAAACTTCACCCACACAGATTTATTTTTTATGATCTTTATTTGAGCTTAAACGTGCAAGTGTGTTATAATATTAATTAATTCCATTGTTTTTTCCCAGTGTGATATAACATATAAGCTTAATAAATTCATTATTATTCTTGAGCCGGACGTTATTGAAGTAAGAATATTAAAAATTATAAATTAAATTGAGGCATGCTTTCGAATCCCATTGATGATGATAAGTAGTCATTTTCAGCATCTTGACTAAAGGATGAATATAATATAATAATTAAGATAATTTATGCTAATAAAATAAATAAATTTAATAAAATTATATAGATATCCTAAATTAGAATTGATTTGCATGTTTTGTTTTAAATATTTTTATATAACTGATTCGATTTATACTATTTACATGTAAATCAAATCAAATTTATTTGATTTATTATTGATATAATATGTCTATAATAAATTAAATTAATTTGATTTAATTTATATATAAATAGAGTAAATCGAATCAAGATATAATATGTATCTAATTTATAACATCTGTATCATTATAAACTACATTTATTTTATTAGCGTAAATTATCCTGATATAGTGATATTTATATGATAATAATTAAGATTACTTGTAAGACAAAAGCCTTTGTGACATTGGCCCTCTTGCTAGTACAAGAGAGTTGTAGCCAACTTTGTAGCATTAGACTTTTTGTTATGGGAAAATAAATTTTCTCATAATAATAATCATAGCACGTTAAAAGCGACATAAAGTGTTAATTTTTCTTCATAAACTTCAACAATAACTAATCTATGATGTCCGATTGAATTATTGAGGTTTCTGTCGGCTCATAATATAACCTCTTCACAATTAAGCATAAGCTATACAGCTATTTATTTGATACAACAAGTTGAATTGTTTTTGAGATTTATATTTTTCATAGGAATATTTTACTAAAAAAAATTATGTAAATTGTAAAATTAAAGTCTTAGTACTATAAAAACTTACAATTTTATTAGAAAATCGATCTTCTTTTGATTTTTTTGGTCTCTGTATTTGTGTATGTTTTTTATACTTAGGTTTCTAAAAATATTAGTTTCTCATATTCATGTCTCTTATCATTTCATAGCAATTAATATATTGTTTTATATTCATAATCATTTTTTTTCATCAAGATTTATTAGTGTGATGAAGACATGTTTGCCAAAGTGGTCTCATCTTTTGAGACTCAAAATCCGAATAGTAATATGCAAAGACTAAAACATAATTATAACTTGTATTAATTATTATCCAAATAATTAAGATACTGAAAATGATAGCATTATTGACACAATCATGATTCATGTATGTCATGAAACAAGAAATTAAAGGAAAATTAGAACACAACCCTACTTAATTAAATTATTAGTTTATCTGGGACTTGTCACACAAGTAACATGATTATTTATCATAATTTTAATATGATTTTTAGGACATTATAGAATATGAATATAATGTTCTACCAACTCCACATGTGTAAATTAATTTCAATAGCTGGGTAGGGTAATCGGTTTGACTCACTTAACTGGTATTTATTTCATTTTTTCCATTATTATTATTCAATAATAGTGTTAGATAATAAATCTTTTTTAACTAAATTCTTAATCAAGTGATCCAGAAAACCTATAAATTAGGATTCTGCGTTAATTTTCATCTCCTTTATACTTTTATTATATATAAGTTTTATGTTTTTGTTAAAAAAATTGTATTTAAAAAATATTTTTTTATATATATTATTTTATGTACACATTTTTGGTCTTATTTCACATTAATTGTTCTCAAAATTAAAGTAAATATATTGGCTTTATACATCAAATAAATTTTGGGAGTTGAAATGGTAATTAATCTCCTTCCTTCTTCTTTTTCTTTTCCATATACTTTTATTATGATGTTGCAAGTATTACAAAAGACATTTGGATTCTAAAATTAAACCAATACGATAATATGTGAAAATATAATATTTTTCAGAATGTTGAACATTACTGATATAGAACAAAAACTTAAAAATTAGCAATTTTAATTTATATTGATTATTAATTTTAGCTAATATAAATTAATATCTTTAATCTAATAGTCTAACATATATTTTTAGTAAATAATTTTAAATATTATTAATTAATTGCTAACTATATTGTTAGTGTTATGGATTAAATTTGTTAAATATTTGTAAATAAACATCAGTTAGAAAATTAATTAGTCAGCAGATTCCATGTATACAAGCAACTATCACATTATCTGTGATTGCATTTTAAGTCTTTTCATATTCAGTTCCAATCAAATTATTCGTTCATCTCTCTCACTCTCATGTAACAATTACAACATAGACATGTTATTTTTGTAACGAGTTATTTAAAGTAGGGTCATTTCTAAAAGAAATATTTTAAGAACATATTTGAATTCAAAAACCTATATATTATATTTTAACGATGAAAATAAAAATATTTTGTTATTAGTAACTAAAGATAGCAGAAAAGTACAAGTGGCATTTATTTATGTTGTCTTGTATTTAAAATTGAGAGCGTGAAGAATGAAGATGGATGAGAGGGATGGCGCGTGTGAAAGGAAGAAGGAATAGAAGATGGAAAAAGACAACAAAATGAATCCAAATGGAATGTGATTTCTCTCTCTTATGAGCTGTTAGTTGCTTGCACTAACTAATCACACCAATAATCATATTTTTTTTTTAGATTTAGTCAAGCACAAGAAAGCAAGATTTTCCTTCTACATGCATCACTTAACTCATTAATCTTTTTATTTTTTAATAAAGTGACAATTAAATTATAAAAACTTTTAATTTCAGACTAATTTTTTTTAAATATTGATTAGATTCTCCACCTTAATAAATAATAAATATGTATGTTTTTTCGTCAATAAATAGTCTAAAACAAAATAAAATTATTTATGTATTTTATTATTTAAAATAGTGATGTTTTATTGTTATTACATGAATATAGAAATAATGTAGTTTTAAACAGTGAAACATTATTATTATAAAGTTTCATTCCAAAAAAATTTATCTACGCGACGATCTTTTATAAATAAAATATTACAGTAATTAACGATGTATATAAGTATTATTGTTAAATTTTATTGTAGAAGACCAAATTAATAAATTTTTTTCTTTAAAAACTAATTAGTTGGACACATTTTCGAATCTAGCAGTTATTTTACTCTATTTTTTTATTCAACCCTTCACTATATTTTCTTTCTTTTGAGGTGTAAAATTTTGTTCCATTCTCCGGTTTAATTTTTTTTTGTTTTTTCTACTATATATTTAGAGAAAAATGTTCAAATTGTTGGCATAATTTTGTACTCCATCAAACTCTATAGGAGCTTTAGTTTTTTAGGATTTTTATTATGTGCCAGTTTTATTTTTATTTTTTTAATGATTTACTTTAAAAAAAGACAGAAGTACTGCTGTAGCAATCAAATGGGGATGTTATATTATCAACCCTTTCAAAGTTTGTATTACCATAATATTAGTTTTATTTTTAGTGCATTATTATTAACATATTATTTTCAGCTTAAGGAAGAAATAGTAAAACTTTATTTTCCGACATGAAAACGACTTGTCACACTAAATTAATAGAGAAAGTTTAAGGATTTTTATTTTTTCCTACTCCTTTTGTTTCAATTTTCAAATTGTAGGTAACCAAAGCCAAAAGGTAATTGAATAACCTTGTTATTATATATACACACCATGATTCACCTTCTTTATTTATTAAGTGACATATACTTCATTCTCTAAAAACTACCAATTAAGTAAAGAAAGAAAATTTGAGTAAATTAAAACAGCAATTTTTAGAGTCAGTAATTTTTAATATTTTTAGTTATTATTTAACTAATTAAAATATTAAATTATCTTTAATAAATAAATTTTATTAATTTATATATGTAAATTTTAAAAAATATAGATACAAATTATATTAATTCATATGTATAAATTATATATTTTTTGTACAAAATTTCTATAAATATGAATACAAATAATTATTGACTAAATATTGACAAAAAATTATAATTTTTAAAAATTAAGTTCTATAAACAAATATCTTAATTTTTTTTTTGTCTACCTCAACTCTTTTAGAGTCATATTTTATATATTTTATAAAGAATGTCCATATCACAGTTAAAAAAAAAATACTAAATGCAATATAACTTAATTATTTGAGAAAATTAGTATATGTCTAACTTACAATAATTTACTAAAAAGGAATTAAAAAGAAAAAAGAGAAACCTAAAATAAAAGGCTAGAGTTGAGAACTATTATGATTGAGGTTTGTGAATGTGAGCCACTTCAACACCATACATAGGATTATACACTGCTGACTACAAATTAATCAACAAAAAATTAAAAGAGAATGATCATTATTAGTTTTTAAAAAATAAATAAATTAATAAAAAGAGAAAATAGAAGATTCACTTTTCTTCAGTTCTTTCCAGCAATGAACGTCTTGTACCCTATTCCCATACTCTAACCTCGTAGCCTACCCTTTTTCTCTGTCATCGTCCTTATCATTTAATTATTATTTTTCTTATTTTAATTATTATTATTGTTATTATTTCATTAATTCATTCTCTTCTTCCTCATTAAGTCATTATTATTATACAACATCAACTCCAGTTCAAATTTCCAACTTTTTTGCCCCACCCATTTCCATTTTCCTCAAAGTTCGATGCTTTTCTGCGTTTCAACCACACCCACCTTGTCATTTTCTCACAATGCATGATTGATTCATAGCTGAAGGCTTAGTTCTTGACACGCTGTGTTGTTTGTGTTTTTTCTTACTGGTATGCTATGCTTTTTCTTCTCTCTGTTTCCCTTTCATTCTTCGCATTCAAGTGTTTGGTTTCCAAGAAAAAAAGCATTGAAAATTTGAATCAATGAACCAAATTCAGTTCTTTGTGGGTGGGGAGGGGGGGGGGGGGTGCTTAGACACTGTTCTATGTGTTTTTGGGTCAGCATGATGAAAGTCAAAGTTTTCAGACTTTGCTAAGTTGACCTGTTCATATGAATCTTCAAAATCTTCATCTTATTTACTACTGGACGATAAATAATTCATGTACAGATTTGTATGCTTCATTCTTCTCATTCGAAATTATATTCAATGATTGATTTTTTATGCTAATTTTAGTAGGCCTTATTGGTAGGTTTTCATATTAACATTCTAAATGCAAAAAAAAAAAAAAGCAGTTTTAGATCACAATATCCAAAATTAACATTGGGGATTATGTGCTTTGATGTGAATCAGTTAGTTGGTTGATACTTTTTTTTCACAGAATTCTAAGCCTCTCTTTCTCTCTCTTAGAGAGATATTTTTTGGTAGTGTATTTATTTTGTGACTACAAGACAATTTAGATTGATTTCAATGATCAACTGCATTTATTCAATTTGAGATGTTTCAATGCTACTTTCTATGTTATAGATCGCCTTTTAGCTGATAGAGTTGTGGCATTGCAGGGTATAAAGGCATAGTAATGCTTTTTACTCTATACCATACCCAATAAAAGAGAAGATCATTAAAGTCTTCATGAATTGAGGCATGGAAATGGAGACTGACGACATGAGAGTCCTTTTGTAGACCGTCTATAGACGTATGGGAGGTTTATTACACTTGTTTGAGTTCAATCAGGGGAGGATGGCCAAGAAAGTTCATGCTCATAAAAGGCATCAGGGTGGTAAGTGTTTATATACATATACATATATTCACAGAAAATGGTACTCATGCCATGAAAGGCTTTCTTAGAGTGCTGATAAACTACAAGGAAGCTCAATTGTTCACTATTTTATTATGGTTCGTCTCCGGAAATGAAATGCTACTAGCAGCTAATTTGTCATTTTTAAAATTTTGTTTATCGTATCATTCGTATGTCAACGTGGATAGATTGATTACTTTGTTGCAAATTTGAAGATATCTTGAGTATGCCTTGAAAATCTTATTTTATCTCTTTACTCTTATAGATTGATTTTGGCATGTTGTTGTTTGTTATGATTTGGGGTTCTATGCAGGCCTGGAAGCTCCCCGGAATAGCCTGGATCTGCAATTAGAAACGTCTCAGTACCACTGTCCGGAAGGAGAATTACCAATAGCAGTAAGATTATTTTGCTAAATGTCTAAAAACACCATGTTTCTCTCTTCTCACTCTTGAATTGAGTTGAAAAATGTATTGTGATTTGAATTTTCAGTATGACTATCAAGTAGAAGAAGACTGGTCAGAGAACATTCACTGTGCAAATATGGGTTCGATGAAAAAGCTTATCAATGAGGAGCTATCCAAACGCTCAACCACCAGGCAAAATGCACCAAGCCTCGTGGCAAGGTTGATGGGGATTGATACGATGCCACCAGACACAAAATCTGTTGTTCCATTAGAAAGAACTAGTGAAATTATGGGGACAAAGTTTTCAAAGAGGGAAATGAATGGAAGGGATTCGGTTAGTCGGGGCTATTATAATTTCAATTCTTCTAGTGAAATGGAATTAGATTCATTTTATGGAGGCATAGATGATGATGATGGGTGGAGCCAAAGTTTCGGAAAACCAAGGCCACGGGAACATCCTCAAGAAGAGGAACTCCAGAAATTTAAGAAAGAGTTTGAAGCGTATCAAGCAACACGGTTTCTGGAGTGCTCAAAGGTTGCCGAAATCGATAGTATTCCTAGACGATTACTTCCTCAAGAGAACCTGAACAAGGAAAATTTGACACATGATACAAGTTCACACAGAACAACCATGGAGAAACTTGCAGAACTTGATAGCCACTTGCTCAAATCAGAGCTACCCGACATTGGTGGTCCCGAATATGGTGATGATGTGATGGAGTTAATCCCAGCTATGCAAAAGAAATCCTTTCCTTCAAGGAGCAGAACACTAAGTAGAGATTTTGAGGAGTCCTTGATAATGAAATCTTATCACAAATTTGATAGATCTTCTTCTCCGACTCGGATAGTTGTCTTGAAGCCTGGCCTTGATAGCATTTGCAACCATGAAGACAGTTGGACTGGTTCATCTGGCACTTTACAAGGCAGAAACAGTATAGCAGATTTTCTTGAGGAGGTCAAAGAGCGATTGAAAAGTGAACTACAAGGGAGAACTGTCAAGAAGGGTTCTGTGGTTCGAGGGAGTGGAATTGAGACACGTTACAATGAAAAGCCAGCTGATCCTAAACTAATAGCCCAGCACATAGCAAAACAGGTCAGAGAAAGTGCAACTAGAGACGTCGAAGCAAATTTATTCCGGTCAGAATCAACAAGGTCATATAAGAATGATATGCTGTTCAACGGACCAAGCTCCCCAGAATTTATCAACAGAGACACAAGGAGGTTCTCGTCGGAGAGGCTAAGAAATATTGGGAAAAGCGAAATGCGCATTGACCTTCCTGAGGTGACTTCTAGGAACTTGGCGCCACATGCTTTAGTCAATCACAGAGTTAGGCAAAAGCAAACAGAAGATAAGTGTTCAAATGCCACAAGCCATTGGAAAGTTTCAAAAGGGGAAAATGAAATACAAACAGGATCTTTCAGACATGATCCAGATGACAATGTGTTGTTCCAAAGGGACTTGTCCCCAAGAAACCTTGTAAGGTCCTTGTCTGCTCCTGTATCAGGATCAGGAACATCGTTTGGGAAGCTACTTCTAGAGGATCGCCACGTTTTAACTGGTGCACAAATTCGAAGGAAGCTTGAAGCTGTTGAAACTATTTCTGTTGATGTTAAAAAACAGAAAAAGGATAGATTCAATATCAAAGAGAAAGTCTCCCACTTTAGATATAGCCTTGGTCTAAGAGGGAGGCTTTTCGGAAAAAGGATTCAATCAATGGTAGAATCACATGGCAATGAATATGGTTCCATGGTGAGAGATGTCACCAGTGGACCGACAGTTCTATTGACCTACGGCGAGAGGCATGTAAGTTGTTATAATTTTTTACCATTCTCCGGCATTGCCTTTGAAAATTATATTTCACATTATTTGTTGTCTAACCACTGGATTTTCTGTGGTATTCTTTAGGAGAACTCCACTGAGGTACCTCCTAGTCCTGCATCAGTGTGCAGCAGTGTTCATGAAGAATTTTGGAAGCGAGCTGAATATTTAAGTCCACTATCAACTCCAGACGTTTCTTCGAGGGACGACAACATTGTTCCCCAGGTTTTCAGAGATATCAGCTCTGGTTTGAGTGGTATGATATAATTCTAACTTTAGTACATTGAGTAATGAACTAATGATATCATAGGCTTTAATTTGCCTTAAACTTGGTTATACTATATCAATAAACTACCTTGTTTTTATATTGAACTAGCTTGCAAGATCTGGAATTGACTTTTCATATTAAATTCACTTCGGATTATAATATAATTTTTTTTTCTTTCAATTCTTTGACTCCCTTGGGTCTCAATCCAACTTTCCATTTAGATATCAAATTCTTGCTGATAGATGATTTGGTTGTTGATTTGACAGAGCTAAGGAGACAGCTCAATCAACTCGAGTCCAATGGTTCCGATGACATGACAACAAAACAGGAGCCTCTTGAATCCGAGATAGTTCAACTAGAGGATCCTGCAGAATCTTTCATAAGAGATCTACTAGTTGCCTCTGGTCTGTACTTTGGATCATGGGATAAATCTTTACTAAGAGGAGACTCATTGGCAAAGCCTATCGGTAACTCGGTATTCAAAGAAGTGGAAGCATCCGGCGAGAGATCAATCAACGAGAATTACGAAGATTCTATAAAGGATCGGAATGAGAATATGATAAACAAGAGGGTCTTGCTTGATTTGTTGAACGAGGCACTTTCGGTTGTTCTTGGACCATCTTTGACATTATCAAGATTCAGAAGGAAAGTAAGCAACACTTCCATGATGATGGCACCACCTTGTGGAAAAGAATTGTTGAAATCAGTGTGGGAAATCATCAGTGCTTCTTTGTATCCGCAATGTGATGAAATATATCCTTATTCTCTTGATGATTTGGTTGCTCAACATTTGGGGTCAGTCCCTTGGTCTGGATTAGTATCTGAAGAGATCAATGTATTGGAAAGAGATGTAGAATGTATGATAACCAATGATCTGGTTGAAGAACTCACAAAAGACATGCTCCTTTTTCGGCCTCAATCGAACCAGCAGCAGACGAGTCTTATTACCAGGAATTCGACTAACTCGACCTGACTTGATTGAGGCCCCATGAAAAGAAGCAGAGGTTTCCTAACAAAGAATTTACCAATTTTGAATTCTCGAATTTGAGACTTTTGGTCAAGAGATTGGTGTAAAGGACATATTCTAAGAGAATTTAGTGTGAGGCATCACTTTGACATCACCATCAACACAATAAAGGGCTTTGCAGACAAGCCTTTTCTGCAAATGATAAATCTATGCAATTTGGAAGATAATAAGAGCTTGATGATTGATATAGTTGTGTGAGTGGAATATATTACATGAATATGTGTGTGTATATACAGAGTATATTAGTATTTGACGTGAATGTTTGTGACAGAGGAAGCATTGAGTGGCGGTGATAGTTATTGTACATGAGTGGGAATGTATTATTTAGGCTATTTTTTCTAAGCAAAAAATTGATTGATTTATTTATGTATAGTCTTATATATTTTAAAATTTTCAAAATTGTGGGGTTTGGAATTCAATTGTTAATAATGGAATACGTGGAAGCTAAGGCATATATATTAAGCAGGACAAATTACTTCATTTATGAATTACATAGTGATTTTCATTATAAGTAGTATTTTAGAAATGAGTCTTATTCTCTTTTAAACTAATAATGCGCTTAACCACCTCAGCTTAGAGGTGGTAATAACTAATAAGATAATCTTGAAATAGAATTAAGTTTTGTGCTAATATTTTCTTTCATTAGTTTGGTTTTAATGTAATTTTTTCTTTAACATTCAAATTCTTATTTTTAATCATTGAATTAAATGAACTTCGGTAAATGGTTTTCAACTTTTCATCCAATAATTCTACTTGTATTTTCCACAAAACACACAACTCTCTACGCTGTTCAACACTTCTAGTGATGGATGTGTGTAAAGAGTTTATGAAGTATGAACCGTTTACCAAAGTTCAAGTTGAATTTTGAAGTATAGAAAATTTTCGGTGTTTAGATAAGGGAAAGTATGAGTAAAACATATTTATCGATTTTTTTTTTTAAAACTGTGGGGTTGGAAGTTAATTGACAATTGTCAATGAATATGTGGAAGGAATATATTAAGCAGGACAAATTATTTCATATACGAAATACAGAGTTAAATTTTCATTATAAGTAGTATTCTACTATTCTCTGTTAAACAACTGATAATGAGCTTAATTACCTTCGGAGGAGGTAATTACCTTAACTAGATTAAACGCGAAGAGCTAAATTAATTATATTATATATTATAAATTTAAAATGTTATATATATTATTTAAAAATATATTAAATCATATGTAATTAATATTAAATTTAGAATTTAATTTGTAATAATATTGTATAATACATTTATGTAATTTGGTAATTTATATATGATTTAATAATATTATTATTCAATAAAAAATAAATACAAAAAATATACTATTTTAATATAGATAATAATTATACTTAAAAATTATTTTGTAATTCAATTAAAAAAAATATGAATTAAATTTAATTAATTAAGAAGTTTAAAATTTTATTTAGCAACATATCAAAATTAATTTAAATTTTATAACAGTTGATGATAAATGACAATTTAAAATAAAAAAATAATTTAAAATTTAATAATTATAAAAAATAAAATTATACATAAATTAGACTATAAAAAATAAAAATATTTAATTGAAATTTATTTTCTAAATTTATATAATTATTTTTTATTTTTATGTTTTAAATAGTTACTTTTGTTTTTTTAATCATTTTTAGGTTATATTTAAAATTTTAAATACTATGATACAATGATAAAATTATTAGATAAAATACAAATATGAATATTATTAATGTTTTGATAATTAAAAAGGACATTCAATTTTTTAATTTTATTTTTAATAAATTGTAACAAAATGTATTTTTAATAATATTATGACAACTAAATGATATTTAAAAAAATATAAATTGTTAAAAAAAGAAGGGATATATAAACGTCAAAGACACTATAATTTATGAATACAATTATACAAAGAAATAAAAAAATTAATGAATGCAATTACTCAATCACTTAGTACATATGTTTAGCAATTAAAAAAAAAATTATGATCATCAACTAAATTTTAGTTGCGTAAAAAATTAACAAAAATGAAAAAAGAGAAAGAAAAAGAAGTATGAAATTATGTTAAAGGAAAAAAAATGTGTAAAATAAATGCTGATTTATATAATAAATATTATTAATATTTTTATAATTAAAAATAATATTCAATGTTTTTATTTTATTTTAACAATATATATTTTCAATAATATTATTATAACTAAATAATATTAAAATAAAATATAAATAGTTAAAAGAAAAAAAATGATATACAGATGACAAATATATTATATAACTCATGAATACAATTACACAAAGAGTGTGTGTGGTTCAAGTATTACTTTGTTACAAAGATTCTATTCTCATGGAAATCACATATACCCAAGGGGAAGATGGAAATTGAAATGATAGTATTTTGATTCCGTAGAATCAAACTTACTTAAAAATAGTTTTTCAAACTTTGAACCAAACATGGATATATAATATTTTCATATTAAAATTTTTAAGAATTATTTATAATTCCCCCAACCACACACACACCGAAAGAGATAGAACCACACACACCGAAAGAGATAGAAATAGTACAGTGTTCCTTCTTCTTCTTACAGTCAATTGCTTCAGTGTTTCGTCCAATCGATGTTGGAATAAATTCCATTGGGTCGATTGGATTTTTGCATATTTTGCTGTAACTACTAGTAAGTCATGAACTAGTTTCCTCACTATTATTAGATTTAGCCCACCCAAGAGCTATAAGGTAGCGTTTGGTAATAACTAATGAGAATTGAGACCGAGGCTGTGAGGCTGGGAAACTGGCGGTCAGAAATGGTGGTAGTGAGGATGATGATCTGATCCTTTATTTGATTATCGCAACAAGACAACAACCAATTTCATCTCTCAATCCCAAACCTTTTTGACTTGTGAATCATAACAAATATATTAGTTTTTGTAAATAGACGTTTAATCTCTCAACTTTTTTTTTTCTTTTACTTTGATTAAAAACATATTTGAACGAAATCCAAATATGAGTTAGTTGAAGGTGGAAACCGATATTAAAAAGTATAAATAACCCAGTGAAGAGAAGCGCAAGCCTTGTTTGTGAATGGAATGTGGAACGTTATGCCTAACAGCATGCTGTGCGGACTGAAATCCACCAACACCGTTGCGTGAAGGTGGCGACATGGCAGTTTTACCGACAACTGCCACCGTGGCATTTGTTGTTGATCAAGTGGTGGCGGGAGGCACCACATGTTGGCCTCATCAGCTGAATCCATGCTACTTATTCTGTCAATGGAGTAGTCGTGAATAACAATCAATGCAAGCAAGATCAGAGCTAAAACCACGATCTTGGTTTGGGCCATGAGAGAAAGTGATATGGTGTTTGATCATAAGCAAGGGCCGTTTTATAGAGAGAGAAATGAAGGAAAAAGTTGATAATGCACTTGCAAATTTGCACTACTTTCGGGTGTAAAAAATGCGTCGTTCCAAACAATAATAATAAAAAATTATTTTTTAAAAATAAAAATAAAAAGTAAAAATAAAAATAAATAAAAAATAATTTTAGTGTTATTTTTATAAATTATTAAAAATAATAATAATAAAAGAATTAAAAATTATAAAAAAATCATTTTAATAAAAATAATCATAAAAATAATTATAAAAAATTATTTTTTAAAAATAAAATAATAATTATAAATATAATTAAAAAATTATTTTAGTGTCATTTTTTGAAAATAATTATAAAAAATGATTTTGATAAAAATAATCATAAAAAATTCTAAAAAAGAGAATTATTTTAATATTAGATTTAGTTTTTTTTGTTATGTATTAATATTTTATTTATAAGTCAAATTTATGCCACTTTTAATCACCAAAAAGCTTCCTTAGTAATATATAAGGTTATCGCTTTTGGCTCGGGTGTTGGCTTTTTTGTTTGTTTTAGCTTTTGTTCTATTGTTTATAAATATCAAGGTTCAAGGTTCAAGCTCATTTCTGAAATGATTATCATGCATGATATAGTGAATTTCAATACGACATTCCTGAAATAGATAGTTAACCTAATTTAGGTTGACTTCAAATTCCAACCATATATTGCATTATTGCTCAAGCAAACCGCTCGGTTGCAGCTTTAAACTCATTCAAATATATATATATATATATATTAGGAAAAAGAAACTGCTTTTTTTTTACTCTTTCAAATATTAATTAAAGGAGTCATTTATATAAAGACGCTCAAAATATTTTTTTTAATAATTAAAATTTAACTTATATAAAGAATAAAACTATGTTATTTTTTATCAAAATTAGAAATATATATAAAAAATCAATCAAGTTTTGTGTTGAAAAAGTAGCCATATAATACATTTCATATATGCACGACGTACTTACGTAGGATGAGTGAGACAGGAATGATTTTGTTATATGAATTTGATCTCAGCCGCAAAATTCTTCCAACATCCAAGTTAATTGAAGAAGATTTTGTTCCAATTTTAATGAGGAGATGACACGTGTTATATTTTAGTTGAACAATTAGTATTAGAAACAAAGTTGGCGCATATATATGTGTTAAAGTATACAAGCTAGGAGTTACGATGATAACATTTTTAATTAGGCATTGTGGGGGTTTGTGTTGCACTAATTTTTTAATTTATTCCATTATCTCATCTTATATTATTTAAACGGGGCATGCAGTCATGGACTTTTAAGTTGGTGGAAGCAGTTATTTTGATTTATTTATTTTGCACTTTACGTACATTGCCAATGTTAGAAAAGCAATTAGGAAGCTCTTGTCCTCTATAAAATGGAGTCTTTCAAAATGCGATGGGAATTTATCCAACCAACTGGATTGCATGCTTCTTGAGACCACCTTTTCTTAGTATAGATTACTACATTTGGCTTCTCACCTGAAGCTGTACCTCATGTAGTAGTGACCATGCTCAAAATTAAAGTAAAAGCATTTTCAAAGGTACATATATATCCTTTAATTTCTCGGTGTATGTTTGCTAGTTGGTTCATGATATTATTGTACCCATCAACAGTAACTAAAAAGGATGATCAAATATATAGGACTGTATCCTTTCGCTTTGGCTTCTTTCTCAAATGAAAAGCACCTCTTCTCCCACCTGAAAATGTAAGAAAATATAAAACCAAATTATTGGTTTAATATTAAAATTTTAATTTTCAATAAAATTATTTTAATTTGATAAAATACATATTTTTTTATAAGTAGAAAATAATTTATATATTTGATCTAATATTTTGTTAGAACATTTAGAAAATTATTGAAAGAGTAAATAAAAAAGAAATAGATTTCTAGAATTTTTTTTCAATCTTTTGTTTAACAACTCGTTGAGAAAAATAATTAAAAAAAACTCATTTAGCATAAAATTATCAGATTTAAAAAATAAAAAATTTTATATTTTTAAATAGACATACAAAAACTGTATGAAAATTTAATATTTTTTTAGTACACCTCCTTATATTTGTTCTTAATATCATTTTTAGAATATTAATTTTTTATTAAATAAGTTAAACTTTTTAGATGGACAAAATTAGGGTGGCAATAGGTAAGAAAAGGTAAGGTTTGAATTTTATTCTAATCCTATCCGCGAATTAAAAATTTTCTTAAAACTCTATCCTACTCTATCTGCGGGTTGAGAATCCCTCAACCCTAACTTTACTCGCAGTGTAAAATTCTACACCCTACTTTACTCGACCTACCCCAAAAAAAGTAAAATTTTTTAAGTAAATATAAAATTTAACCATTCCAAACTTTCATATACACGTTAATAAAATAGAAAATAAAAAATTAAATTTAAATTAAAATTTAAAAAATAAAATCTTAAAAAAAATTAATATAAAATTATAAATAATATAATCATTAATTAGTTTAATGATTATTTTAAATTTTTATAAGAAGAAGATTATAAATTCAACATTCACTTTTTTTTATTATATACATAATTTTTACATATATATTATATAATATATTAGAGATCAGATACAAGTAGAATAGAATAAAATATACTCTAAATTCATCCTATCTTACTCTATCCCTAGACAAACTCACACTATATCCTATTAATCGAGGAAATAACCCTACTCAAATAGTTTAATCCAAATTTAGCATCCGCAGATAGGCGCAGATAGCGCATATACTGCGAGCCCTAGCCAAAATACTTGAAAATGTAACGAAACTTTACGAACTTCTATGGCGGGACCCAGAGTATCCAAGTTTAGTGCACTCGAGAATCTAACTTTACTGAAGTGGGAGAGGATCTCAACATGACTTTCCGATTTATATTATATTTATAAAAAAAAAAACAATTAGCTAACTTTTGTTGCCTATATATAAAACGATCGGAGTTATACATTTCTATTTTGTAACCAACGAACTCAATTATACGCTTCTTACTCCAATTGTTATGCTTGCGTACTAAATACTTCTCCCAAATACCACTTTCATTTTATTATTATTGAAATTGTTTTGTCTATTTTTTTAAATTAATGGTAATTTAATATCTAGTAATTTAAGAGTAAAACTTATTTTTCTTTGTATGTACTAATTTTTTAAGAGTATTTCAAAGTATCTTCGATTAGATTAAAAAAAAAAAATTAAAATTTATAAATTAAGAAAAGAAATAAAAAGTAAAATTTTCGAAAAAAAATATACTGAAAATGAAAAAATTTGCGTTGAAATTGAAAAAAAGTAGTAAAATGCCTTCGACTGGGTCAAAGGGCTTTGACATGAAAATTTAAAGTGCAGAAATGTAAATTAGACAATGAAGATGAAGAATACTTGGAAGATAAATTTACTTGAAAAGATAAAGTTTACTGAAAGATAAATTGAAAGAATAAAAACATGGAATGAACCCTACAGAAAAGTTACTCGATCGCATACTCAGAAATTCCCTGAGATGTGAGTGTGCTTGAGTGTTTTTCTGAGTTAAAGTTCCAACACTTATTCCCTAAGACTTCCTAGTATTTATAATCCAATTTAGGTAACTGACAATTAATTACAATTAATTACAAGATTACAGCCTTAAATGCATTCTCTTTGGTAACCGTTCCCGCTTAAACGTTTCCCATGATTTCATCGCGTGATGGAAGCCTCTAACTTCTCCACTACCATAATTACTCGAATCACTTATTTGAATAACTTATTTCGATCACCTGATTCGAGTACCTTGTTCGATTCAACTTGCTTGATTCATCGAAAGGCTTTGGAATAGAAAAACTGCTTATGTCTTCGACCGCTTTACTACTTCGAACCATTTATCTTTATCGAAAATATTTTTCGATCAACAAATTGCCCCATTGGATTAATGTGTTTGCCTTCGATAACATCATTTGGAAGATAAAACACTTAATCCAAATTCAAACTTCAATTTTTAAATCAGTAATAACTATCATTTAACTTCCCATTAATACTGACCCACTCAACACATTTTCCGAGACTCACGCTTCCTCTTTCTTCCACTTCATCTTCTTTGCGAAGTTACCTTTATTCGCATTCCTTCTATAGTAACGGCTACAATAACACTTTAAATTCACCAATCTCATCCTTGTTCAAATTTTTTCCTGAACTCATTGTTCTCTGCATCCTTCTTACATCAAACCTCCTTACAAAATCTTCAATCTTTTGTTCCTTTTATCTCTATTCAACAATGGCCGGTTCCTCTTCGCATGCTGCTTCCCAAGACAAGGGTAAAGGCCCTGTAATAGCACCACCAACTCCAACAGCCCTTCGTTTTCTAAATCAAGTCAATGATAAAGTCATTGACGATCCTCAACTGCAAATTAATGATACCAGAATTTTAATTCCCTTCATAGTAGGTGCAGACACTCATTGTTTTCTCGGACCGATTGAATCCCTAGAGAGGACAAACAAAAAAACTTATTTTCTTCCCTAGTACTGAAGGGGAAGATCTATTGATTAACCAGGCTTTCAACATCTCCCAGTTCATCAATCAAAAATCCTTCAGGAATAATCCAAAGATTAATCCTCGAGGATTCGATTTCACAGCCTGGTACCAATGCCTTGAACCCACAAAGAATGCTGATTGGGGAGCTATAGGAATACAGAAACTGCTAAGGCTCTCCCATTTCTCACTTGCAATGCTCCCTTGGATGATTGGGACTGTGACTTGCTTCTGGAACAGAACAACCAACAACTTCTACCTTCTTTGTGGAATGATCAGAATGTCCCTTTTAGACGTAGCTGCTATCACAGAACTGCCAATAAATTCTCCAGACTGTATTCCTAACATGCAGTCTGAGCGCCAATACAATATTGCTACAATGTTGCCTTAACCAATTCTTACAATGATTTTATTGCTAATAACATGGGTGAAGAAAGCACTGACATTACAGATGATGAACATGTAGCCTTTTTGTTCTATTGGCTGAACGTAATCCTTTTCTGTTCCCGAAGCGTCCAGATGTTAAAGCTCTTCCTTCTCTTGGCTGCTCTACTTCATGAAAAGAAAGTTCTTAACTTGGCCAAGCTTCTTCTAGGGCATGTTTTTGAAGAGTTTGGTCACTTCATTCATTGTCTTCGAGACAACAGCATAATCAGTACAGGTGACCCTCTTTGGCTTCTCCAACTATGGCTCAATGCCATTTTCAAAAAATTTATGACGAAGCCTGGAAGTGGTAGCACTGATAAAAAGTACATCGAAGGTTTTCAATTAGTTGATTACAAACCTAACTTCCCAAATACACAATCGGATGAGGACCGATTCTGGACTATTTTTTCTCTCTTCCATTCCTGTAAAGATTTTGACAATGAAGATTTCGATTTCGCCCCTTTTTTGCATCGAAACCGTGGTCCTGCGTGGCTTGATCGCTTGCTCTTCCCACATGATACAGAGAAAAGTGAACTGGCTAATCGAAGTTGGACAAATATGCTAGCTTTTCAAGTAATTCCTATAGTGTTACCCAGCACAAAAAGGAAAAGCTCAAGGTGACCTTATACGCTCCTCATTTTACAGCCAGACAATTGGAATTTTGACAGGCCATTCCAATCCCTTTTCCTCGAAACAACAAGCCATTTTGCCATGTTACTCTACCTTCCCAACGGGACCTCGATTTTCTCCTCGCAACAAATCAAGAACACAAGGACCATTTTAATTTCCTTGTTTACGATCGCAGTTCATATATTACTAAGTCTTGTCGCGAATGGTGGACTGCCTACTATTTCAGATACAATCGAACTTTAGAGGCAATCCAACAATCTGCCATTCGAACAGACCCTACTGCCGAAGGTTCTCCCAAGAGATCACAAAAAAGAAAGGCTGATATCACGATCTCTTCTCGACAACTACAACACAAAAGTCGAAGGACTCCTACCAGAACTTCCAGAAAGGTAACCACTATTCACTTACTATTTTGCGCATAACCATATTGACGAACAAAATTTTGCATGGTCTAGAATTTCATAAATAAAATCCCGTTGAAAGTATAGTTTCTAAACCAATAAAATCCTTTCGTACAAAAACTTGTTTATCACAAGTAACAAACCCCTAATAAAATTGATAATCGAAGTATTTAAACCTCGGGTCGTCTCTCAAGGAATTGCAGGGAGGTGCTCTTGTTATTGGTTATGTAAAGGTATATTTTTGGGGTTTTTAAGATAAGAAGCAACAATAATAAAATGGCAAAAGTAATAAACTAATAACTAGAAAAGCTCATTGGCAAGGTATGAGAACTGGATGTCCTATCTTAGTTATCCTTATCACTTGCGATGAGAATTGGATTTTGCCCCCACTTTGTTAACCTCTAACTATGAAGGTAAGTTAAGTGGATAAATTAATTTGATTCCTCAAGTCCTAGTCCTTCCTTAGGAAAGTCCAGAGTTATTGGATTTCAAATTAATTGGCAAAGAATTTCAATCAACAAGGAGTTTGATAACTCAAGTGTCTCCAATTACTCAACCAAGCCAAGAACATATAATCCTACTCTAACAACCTTCTAAGCATTTTGTCAAGTACTTGGAGGGCATAACATAAAAACATAGAAAAGCAATAGGAGATAATAAAATCCAAACAATCAATTGCATTAATATGGAAATTTGAATCTATCATCAAAAGTTTACAAACTAAAGTAATAACAATGAGTAATCAATAAGAGTAGAAGAGAAATCCTAAATCCTAAAACCTAAGAGAGAGGAGAGAGCCTCTCTCTCTAGAATCTACATCTAAAACCTAAATTATGAATTATGAGATGATTGATGAATAATGATTGAATGAATGATTTTTTTATTCTGCTCCACTCCCAGCCTCTAATATGTGTTTTTTTGGCTGAGAACTGGGTCAAAAATAGCCTAGAAATTGCTGGGGGCAATTTTTGATACGTACAGGTCGCGGCTCATTCACACGTATGCGCCAGGCGCGCCGATGGACTTTTCGCCAATGTGCGCGTGCGCGTACTTTGCACGTGCGCATCCTTAAACGCCCGGTCAACTATGACAAATTATATACTTTTGCGAAGCCCCAGATGTTAGCTTTCCAATGCAACTGGAACCGCCTCATTTGGACCTCCGTAGGTCAAGTTATGATCGATTGAGTGCAAAGAGGTCAGGGTTGACAACTTTACAGTTCCTTCGGCTTCTTGTATTCCTTCCGCTTTTACATGCTTCCTTTCCATCCTGTAAGTCATTCCTGCCATGTAATCTCTGAAAACACTTAAGACACATATCACAGTATCGAATGGTAATAAAAGAGGACTAAACATAGCAAAATTAAGACCAAAGAAGCATATTTCCAATCATAGTACAAAATCAGGAAGGAAAATGTGAAACATGCAAATTCAATGAATAAGTGTGAGACTAGTGGATAAAATCCACTCAATTAAGCACAAGATGTACCACGAAATAGTGGTGCATCACATATACTTCGAACTAACACATTTTGCAAATCATATATATATATATATATATATATATATATATATATATATTAACTCCTAATTTCCTTATCAGTTATAGTTGCAACCGTCAAGTGAGAGTTCTGATGGGAGTGAACAGAACATTCGAAACATTCTTGCTGCTTCTCCTCAATCAGAAGACACAGCTGATTCGGATCCTGACTCTCAAATTCAAAGATCAAGAGTTAATCTGGTAACACAACCATCTCTATATGTGTTTCATTTAAATTGAAATAAATTTTAACTTATAATTGTGTACCTTTTATATTCAGCCTACTACTGCTGCACATTCAATTACACCTCCTGTGGCACCTGATCAACCACCTCAACAACACATCTTGATTCAGGATATTCCACATCTCATGGCTCAATTCAAGTCATAGGGTCTACTCAACCACTTCATAATGTTTTTCCACCTTCCCATGTAACACAAGTGGTTGATATGACAATGGATCCGTCGCAGCACTCTCTAACAGACACTCAGATACTCGAGTCGAGCTCACCAAACAACCAGGTTGCAATCTCTGTTGAGAACCAAGTAGCTCCAGACTCCAATTCTATCTCTCGAGTTGCTGAAACAACAAATTCAGACTCATCTCGATCCAAAGCCCTATAAACTCAGGGGTTTTCTAGCCCTCCGCAACAAGCTGGATTTCAAACTCTCACTGGATTAGGATCTGGAAATTTAGGAGCTTCTACCACCTACTAGTGCTACATTGGCTAACTTGATTTCCGTTTTAAATCGAGTTATTCAAGAAGACGAAGTGCCTGTTCCTGCTCCAACACTTCCTAAACCTACTTCATCTAGTCCTTTATTCGAGTTGGATGTTGACACTCAAGAGCAACTCCGGTTGCTTCTCAAACTCTTGGATCACCCACCTGCTGCATGGATCAAGGATACCCTCCTCAATTAACTTTTATCTGATTTCTTGAATTCTACCTTTGAATTTCCAACTTCTACCCCGTATTCTGCCATAGTCCAACAAATCAAAGAGCTTGCCAATAATAGTATAGCCTCTCAATATCAACTTCAAGAAATTGAAAATGAAGAAGCTAAAATCAAAACTGAAATAAATAGTTGTGCTTCTGCTCTTCAACCAAAAAAAGCTTCTCGTGAAGAATTTGACCTGAGGATCACCCATGCCATTTCTGTTCAAGTTTTCTATGACAAGGAAGAAATGAGGCTTGAAGCAGAACTAGCCCAAACTAATGAAAAACTTGCCAAAGTAAGTAAAAGGCAGGCAGCAATAGGCATTCCTCTGACTACTGCCCAGCAAGAACAACATCAGATCATTCAAGAAATTATTTCTATTGAGACCAAGCAAGAGAAACACGAGAAACAATTTGAACAAGTCCAGTTTGATAAGTTCAAGCAAATTGAAGCACTTTCCACTTTGGACAATAAAAGGGCAAAGCTACGTTCAGACTTGGCAAAATTCCTGGCACCTTGATTTTCTTTCTTTCAGACTTTATTTCTGTAATGGTTTTTATTTCCCTGGACTTATGCATATTTTAATTTTAATTTAGACAATAGTAATATTGCTTCAAGTATTTTCCATTGATCGAGTTAATTATTTTTTCTGACTCAATATCCTTAATCTCATAAGCATTTCCAGAATATGTCCCTATCACTTGAAAAGGGCCTTCCCAAGCGTGGGACCATTTGCCAAAAAATTTCAATTTCTTTTCCATTGGCAAAATAACTTTCAAAACCAACTTGCCTATACCAAAAGATTTTTCCTTGATTCGACGATTATAACTTCGAACAATACTTTCTTTTTGTCGAATTATATTTTCAAGTGGCAATATTCGCTCTGAATCTAATTTATTTAGCTCATCAAACATCGCATTCCAATAATCATCAACTGGCAAACCACTTTGCTTTGACACCCTCAAAGTATTTAAATTTATTTCTAATGGCAATACCGCATCATGGCCATAAACTAATTTATAGGGTGAAGTACCCGTTGAAACTCTTGGCGAATTTCTATAAGCCCATAATACCTGGCTTAACCTCTTATTTGCTGCCTCTACTTGCCCATTAGCCTGCGCATAATAAGGAGTTGAAGTAACCATATTGATTCTCCTCGAGGCTGCAAAATTTTTTATTCGCTGACCAGTAAACATAGTTCCTTGATCAGTACTTAATGTTTGAGGAATCCCAAATCGATGGATAATATGTTCCTCAATAAAGTCTATTATTTCACCTTGACCAACTTCTATTAGGGGAACTACTTCAACCCATTTTGTGAAATAATCAATCGCTACTAAGATAAACTTGTGTTGTTTTGACGAAGGAGGATGAATCAACCCAATCAAATCTAAAGCCCAACCTCTAAACGGCCATGGTTTTATTATCGAATGCAACTCAGACGCTGAAATCTGCTGTATCGAACCATGTTTCTGACATTCTTGTCATGCCTTCGCATAATCAATACAATCTTTTATCATAGATGGCCAATACACATGATTGCGATATAACACCCATTTCATCTTCTTTCCTGCCTGATGGGGACCACATATCCCATTGTGGACTTCTCCCAAAGCAATACTCTGACCATCTAAGCTTAAGTATCTTGATAAACTCCCATCGATCCCTTTCTTATACAACTCATCAGCCATCAAGACAAAATTTATTGCTTGCAACTTTATCTTTCTATCGACTCGAATACTGGGATATTTTAAGTACTAAGCAATAGGCTTTCTCCAATCAGTACTTTCCCATTCATTTACACACAAAACTTCTCTTTCATTTGCAGGCACTAATATTTGATGAGCACCAGCCAATTTCTTGAGAGTTTCTGGACCAATCCTATATCTCGAAGCGATTTGGACTAATTCATTAGCAATTTCATTGTGAACTCTGGGAATGTGAACCAAAGAAACTTTTTGAAAAGCAGTTAACAACTCTCAAGCAGTTATTAAGTATTTTTGTAACGTCTCATTATTACACTTAAACTCCTTTGATAACTGCTTTAATACCAATTGAGAATCCCCTAATATTTGAACTTCCAAAGCTCCTTTACCAATTAATATTTCGAGACCCAAAATCAAAGCTTCGTACTCTGCCACATTATTCGAACAAGGGTATTTTCATTCGAACAAAAATTCTGATGGAATACCCTCTGGCGAAATAATAAGAATTCCAACCCCTGCGTTTATGCTTCGGTCCATCAAAATATAACTTCCAATAATCGACTTCTATATTGATTAAATTTGCTCCCTGGTCATTTAGATCTTTCAAATTATCCACAAGAAAATCTGCAATGACCTGTCCTTTTACAGCCTTGGCTGGGGCATATTGCAAATCAAACTCTGTCAATGCTAACATTCATTTCCCTAAACGCCCTCGTAGCATTGGAAAACTTAACATATATTTAACGAGATTAGTTTGCGCTACAACTTTTACCGATTTAGCCACCATATAACACTTTAATTTCATACAAGCATGATACAGAGACAAACACAATTTCTCAATCGGGGAATACCTTGTTTTGATATCAGTTAAAACTCAACTAAGGTAGTAAACCACCCGCTCATTCCCGTTTTCATCATCTTGGGCTAACATACACCCAATGGTGTTCTCAGATGTTGCAGTGTATAATTTTAAGGGCTCATGTGGACGAACATTCGCCATAATCAGAACTTTAGATAAATAAGCCTTAATCGAATTGAACGCTAACTGATGCTCCTTTATCCATTCACACTGTGAGTCATTCTTTAGCTTTACTAAAGGGGCAAACACTCGAGTTCGATCAGAAAGATTCGAAATAAACCTTCGAAGATAATTCACTTTGCCCAAAAAAGACTGCACTTCTTTTTTCGATTTTGGTGCAGATAACGCCAATATGGCATCCGCTTTATTCTTATCAATTGCAATTCCTTTTTTATGAACAACGAAACCTAAAAAGTTTTCAGCCGATACACCAAAAGCACATTTTAAAGGATTCATTTTTAATCCCTTCTTCCTCATGGTAACAAATGCTTTTCTCAAGTGGTCGATGTGTTGACTCACTGAAATCGATTTGACCATGACATCATCAATATAAACCTCCATAAATTTTCCGATAAACTCATGGAAAATAGCATTCATTGCTCGCTGATATGTTGAACCATCATTTTTCAAACCAAAAGACATAACCATCCACTCATAAGTGCTTAACGCCCCAGGACAACGGAAAGCAGTTTTGGACAGGTCATCCTCTGCAATGAAGATTTGGTTATATCCTGAATAACGGTCCATAAAACTAAGGATTTTATTTCCTGCTATAGAATCAATTAACATATCTGCAATTGGCATAAACTATTCATCCTTTGGAGTAGCATTATTCAAATCTCGAAAATCAATGCACACTCTTAACTTCCCATTTTTCTTCATCACTGGGACAATATTCGAAACCCACTCAACATAGCGTGCAGTTCGAATAAACTTTGCCTTAACCAGGCGTTCTATTTCTTCTTTAATTTTTTCATTGATTTCTGGAGCAAACCGTCTTGGAGTTTGCTTCATAGGTCTAACATTCAGTTTTAATGCTAATCGATGTTCTACCAGTGAACGACCGAGACCAAGCATCTCATGATAATCTCATGCAAAATAATCCTTAAACTCATGTAAAGGATTTAAGAGTTCAGTTCAAAAAGAATCAACAAGATCTTTACATATATATGTAATTCGAACATAATCAAGAGTTCCTAGATTAACTTCCTCTAAAGGATCTTGAGATTTAAACCCTTTATAATGATTATCATCTTTTACCAAATATTTCTCAAAACCTAACGGTTCTAGATCATAGATGCAATCAAAAGTGAAATCAATAGTATCATTAGAAATAGAAAGAACTGAATCATTTAATTCATTATCATTACTTCGATTTTCTACACAATGAGCCTCTGCTATCAAATCGGCAGTCCGGCTTGCATCATTACTTTCATTATAAGAAGCAGTAAAATTATAACTAAATTCGACTGAAGACGTCGAATCGATATTATCATACTTAGAAAGAGTACTAACCCGATGTGATTCAACTTCATCAGAAGAACCATCTTTATTTTCTACAAAATGAAAATTACTTAAATAATTATGTAATGTTATCAGGTAATCGAAAACTTCCTCAACCTGGTCCATAGGGCAACCTCTGAGAGATCTTCAAGTCGGACAATCCCAACCAGTTGGAGCAAACCCCAAATCTAGGTAACACAACTTTATTGAGAGGCCTTCCGAAGACAGGTAGCAACCTTGACAGTTATAAGAATTCAGTGTCCGGTCAATGATAAACCCCATTTTTAGGGTTTATCTTGTGCTTAATTTAAGGGATTTTATCATCTTTTTCTCACATTTATTCAATGAAATGGCATGGTTTCATGATTGTCTCCTAATTTGTGATTAAGTTTGAAAACATGCTTTTTAGACCTTTAATTAGCTAAATTTAATTTAGCTAAATTTAATTCACCTTTGATTCCACTAGATGCCTTGATGTGTTTGATGTACCTTTATTACATTCTATGTGTTTGATGAATTGTCTCTTTTAGTTATGAGTTAGGTTTTTCTTCTCTTGGCTTGTGTTGAGTAATTCGTGACTCTTGAATTATCAAACTCTCTTTTGTTGATTGATAATTAGAAGTTGCTAATTAACTTGAATGCCATTAAAGCTAGTCTTTTATTGTGATTTGACTAGGACTTGTGGACTCAAGTTGATTATATCCACTTGACTTTCCTTCATAATTAGAGGTTAACTAAGTGGAGCAATGGACAATTCTCATCACAACTGATGATGATAATAAGGATAGGACTTCCAATTCTCATTCCTTGCCAAGAGCTTTCTTAGTTGTTTGTTTATTTCCTTTGCCATTTACATTTCTTGTTTCTTATCTTCAAAACCCCAAAACATACTTCCTAACCAGTAACAAGAACACGACCCTGCAATTTCTTGAGAGACGACCCGAGGTTTAAATACTTCAGTTTATTTTTATAGGGGTTTACACTTGTGACAACCAAATTTTTTATTGAGGAGTTGTTTGTTAGTTTAGAACTATATTTTCAACGAGATTTCATTTGTGAAATTTTTTACCGGCACACAATTTCCGTTCATCAGTCAACCTTTAGAGGTTTCAATTTAGGATTGTATCCCCTGAAATCAACGTGCAGTTGTTCGACATAAAGATTCGAATCTGCCCTGATGACTTCGGGTTTGCCATCCTTTGACCAAAGAAATATGCTTTGATGCACAGTAGAAGGTACATCCCCTACACCATGGATCCAGTCTCACCCCAACAAAGCGTTATAACTTGCCTTCGATGGAACTACCACGAACACAGTGTTTCGCTCAGATGAACCAACCTTCACAGTCAAAGTGACCCACCCTTTTGCTGGAGTCGAGGTTCCACTAAAATCCGTCACAGCAATATTTATGGGGACTAAATCATCAAGATGCTTTCCCACTTTCATCAGCATCCTTTCAGGCAAAAGACTAATTGCCGCCCCACCATCAATCAAGACCTTGTTTACTTTGATCCCGCTCAAGGTATTGGTTATGTGAAGTGGGCGGAGATGAGACATATGTCTTTCAGTAGGCCAAAGAAAATACCCTGGCTCATCCTCACTTCGAATGAAAGAAAAAGCTTCCTCATCCTCCATGTCATAATCTTCCTCTGGGTCACCTTCTTACTCACCCAGATACTCTGTAGGAATAATCGAAATCGTTCTGATCATGTCATCATCCCCTTCGTCAAAATACTCTTCATCAACGTCAACCTCTTTGTTTTTGTCGACCCCTGAGGATTGGGCTATTGTCTTGCCTTTTTCTATCTTTGCAGGCAATGGAATCCCCTTTGGATAAGTCTCTCCATCAGAAGGAAAGACGATTCGAGAATATACAGTAGGCGTTGCCCCCTTACTCACTTCTTTGCTTACTTTTGACTGAGGTTTCTTACTCTGATTAAAATTTATCATTCCCCCTCTGCCTCTAGGATACCCTCTAGCATGACCACGATAATAAGGGTATTGGTTTCAAGGAGATCCCCGATGTCCCCATTGTGGATTGCGTCGATACAAATGGTCCCGTCTCTGGAACTCCTGACAGTTCCGAATCCACTGAACACCTATTGCGTGGAATCCGCTTAATGGTGCAGTCATACTTGGCTGAGGGGTCTTCGAACTCTGACCTTCTACGCGCTGTATCGGTTGCCTTTGGCGTGCCTGCTCCTCTTTATGAGCCAATTCTCTCTTCATTCATTCTTTCTCAAAGATTGCTGCTGCTTCAGCATCAAAGACAGCATTACACCTAGGACACAGAGATACGTCTCGTTCTTTGATCTTTTGCTGAACTAGAAAATCCAGCAAACCGACCCATGTTCTGGGATACACGGATCTCACTTGTGACTCAAAATCATCCAGAGTCACATCAAAGTCATATGACATGCCCACCATATTTATTTCCAGGCATGGCTTAACAAAATTGGCATCTAGATCAAAGGGATCAACATCAACCTTCATCTCCTTCTTGCCATCATCGAATTTTAACCGTCCTTCCATTATTGCTTGAATTAAATCCCTAAAACGAACACAACTGTTAGTCGAATGGCTCGTTGCTTCGTGAAACTTGCAATAAGGTTTCCCTTTAAAATCTTTCACCGAAAGTAAAATTCTACCCTTAGGCAGAATTAAATGTTTATCTTTAAGCAACACATCAAAAATCTGATCAGATTTCAAAATATCAAAACTATATTTCTTTCCACTTTTTAGTTTTGAATCATTCGACTTTTCATTACTAGGAAGCTTTTTGAGTAAAGAACAAACATAAGGAGGGCCTTTCTTAAGTTCGGCCTTTTATTTCGAAATCAAGTTCCTCATCCGAGGACTCCATGGCTAAATAAGCAACTTTTTCTTTTCAATTAAAAGGTTTACTCTTCGATTTTTGCTCACTCATATACTTCTCCTTCTCTTTTTTCATGAGTTCGGTCTGATAAACCTTTTCAGCTAAATGGGCCAGATCAAGAATATGTACATTAAGCATCTTTCTGCGCATATAAAACCTAGCCCCATTGTTTCTATTTTCACTATCTCACTCTCAGGTAATGACACATAACACCTACTCCTAGCATTCTTGAAATGTATCATATAATCATCAATGGTTTCACCATCTTCACGTTTCAGAGCCACTAGATCAGTAACTGCTACATTCATTTTCCCTTGATAGAATTGAGCATGAAAAGCAGTTTCTAACTGATTCTATGTTGCTATCAAATTTGGTCTAAGATTCGAAAACCAAGTGAATGCATTTTTCATTAGCAAAGAAGGAAAAAAATTCATTTTCAAATTTTCATCATTGGCTAAGTTTCCAATCTCAACCAAATATCAGGCAACATCTTCAGTAGTTGATTCTCCGACTTCTCCAGCAAACTTTGTGACTATCTTTGGATTTTTTATCCCTCTTGGTACTTCAGCCATTTGAATAATTTGGGGAAAAGCATAAAGTGTGGTCGGTTCATAAAATCAACATTCAGACCAACTTGATTCAATACTTCCTCTACAATTCTAGTAACTTGATAACGCTCTCCGCCACAATTAGCACGTAATCGGGCTAGAGTTTCATCTACATCTTGCCCACGAGGAACTATATGAGGATTCTCTTCATTAAAAATATTATTTTCGTTTTGAAACACATTCTCGAATCTTTCATTATTTCTTCTGGCATTATGCCCTTCACCCTCAACATAATCCACAATTCGAGAAATTCATTCAACTTGTCTAGCAAGACGTTCGAATTTTGATTCCTGATCAGCCATCATCGGGTTTATAATTGTGGTCATCTATTGAGTCAATAAATTGACTAAGTCATGTTGACTTTCCTCTACTTGTTGTCGATACACTGCCTTTGAATTAGCAGCATTCGAAGTAGAGCCCACATTATAATCAGAGAATACTCGGAATGCTGTTGTGGGTTTTGAATATTATTCACTTCACTTGTACTCCCAAAATGAATTGATAGAACAAAACCACCCACTGGTGGGATATAACCAGGAGGAAGACCATATGAAGGCCAACCAGCGGTTAGTGGAGGCTGGAATGGAGGCAAAGTGCCACGTGGACGAATGTTACGTTCGACGTTTTCGGTTTGAACTGTCATAACTGCTATACTTTCAGTTCCAATTGTACCTTCCAAACGTGAAGTTACGTCCGCTTGTTGCACAGACACTGGTGTGCTATCATTGGTGGATGAATCACCATTCACATTTGACATCTCATCAGCCATGTGAATGATCTTTCCACTTCGTAATCGCATACACTAAACGACACCACAAAATACTAATTTGACACACTTCAAATTTTTAAAATTATCCCACCGGGCGTGCCAATTTGTTTTGTCGATTTTTTTGCAAATGGATGATGATTCGATATCTAGTGATCTGGGAGCGTTTTCTAGGAGTGCATCAAAGTGTCTTCGATTAGATGGGAATTAGGAAAAAAATAAATTAAAATTTATAAATTAAAGAAAGAAATGAAAAAGTAAAGTTTTCGAAATGAAAATATACTGAAAATGGAAAAGTTTGCGTTGAAATTGAAAGAAAGCAGCAAAATGCCTTCGACTGGGTCAAAGGGTTTTGACATGAAAATCTAAAGTGCAGGAATGTAAATTAGACAATGAAGATAAAGAATACTTGGAAGATAAATTTACTTGAAAAGATAAAGTTTACAGAAAGATAAGTTGAAAGAATGAAAACATGGAATGAACCCTATAAAAAAGTTACTCGATCGCAGACTCAAGAATTCCCTGGAATGTGAGTGTACTTGAGTGTTTTTCTGAGTTAAAGTTCCAACTCTTATTCCCTAAGACTTCCTAGTATTTATAATCCACTTTAGGTAACTGACAATTAATTACAGTTAATTACAAGATTACAGCCTTGAATGCATTCTTCTTGGTAACCGTTCCCGCCTAAACGTTTCCCATGATTCCTCGCGTGATGGAAGTCTCTAACTTCTCCACTTCCATAATTACTCAAATCACTTATTCGAATAACTTATTTCGATCACCTAATTCGAGTACCTTGTTCGATTCAACTTGCTTGATTCATCGAAAGGCCTTGGAATCGAATCCGTGTCGAGAACTCCCATTTAATGCTTACACGTGCATCTTTTCAAAAAACTGCTTATGTCTTCGACCGCTTTACCCCTTCAAACCATTTATCTTTATCGAAAATATTTTTCGATCAACAGAAATAAAAACAAACCTTGAGTTTTAATTGAATTTGTCTAACTCCCATGACCCAAACCAAGAGGGTTGTAGCTTTGATTTTGCTTGCAGTGATGGTTATTTTGTGCCGGTGGTTCCACTCCATTGAGAGTATAAATAGCGTGGATTCTGCTGAGGATGATGGGAACAACATGTGGTGCCTCCCGCCACCACTTCAACACCAAATGCCGCCATGGCAGTTGGCGGTAAAACTGGCGGGCCACCACATCCGGGCCACGGTGATGATGGATTTCGGGAAACACACCATTGTGTTAGCCATAGTGTTCCACATTCCACTCACAATCAACGCTTCCGCTTCTCTATGGTGGATTTATATATACTTATTGATTTGGCTTTCCTTGTTACATATTGAAGTCATATATATACATAGATACGGTGTATGTTTGATTTCTTGTGACCATCTCCCGCTAAGGTCGAATGAAAACAATTGTGTATGTTTAGATTATATTTGGTTTATGAATCAAGTTGGGTTAGTTTCATTAATCTGTTGAAATAAATGTCAAAACTTCTCGCTCTGTTAGTCAATAAAAAATTCTTAAACAAAAATTTTGATTCGCAACAAATTAATTTTTAACCTACTAGACTAAATTTATATTTGATTAATATATATTGTATTAAACAATTTAGTTAAAACATATTGGATTCTAATTATTTTTAACTATCATCTTGGTATAGATACATCTTCACGTAAATAACCATCATTTTAGTTTAGCTTTTCACTTTCATTATTACTTCCTTACGATTAAATTTGCATTAAGTCTTTGATTTGTTTCTCTTTATTAAAAGAGAGGCGCCTAGCAAGGCATAAGTCGCTCGCAAGATGGGGGAAGAAAGAGAGGTTTCTTGCATCCTTCGTGCCAGAGGTTGGTGGTTGGTGATGGCGGCGGGCCGCATGAGAGGGCAAGAAAGAGGCACCGTGAAGGAAGTAGTAGCAGGACGTGTCCGGGTAGAATTGGGGACCTCACCAAATTACTCAAATTAGGAATTTGGGTATAAATCGACCCTAATTAATTTAATTTGATTGATAAAGAATAAGAGCTATTTTTAGCTAGTTAATATTAATTATTTGAAAAAATTTTATTCATCTCTCTTGCGAGATGTTAAAATGACAGTTTCTTTCTCTCTATTTTATAAATGTATATTTTTCTTTTTTTTAACTTTTAAAAAATCTCATCTTTAATCAATTTTAAATTTTGTGTTAACTAATATAAATTTTATCTATTTTTTAAAAAAAATAAATTATTTTTTAAAAAAATACCCATGAACAAAAATTTTATCTTTTATCATTAAATTTTATTTACCAAAATACTCTTTAATAAATTATTCTTTTATTGATTAAATTATATTTTTATTAAAATATTTTCAAAAAATTAATAATTAAATTTTTTTTCTAAGATACCTACCCTTCAATAAATTTTTAATTATTAAATTGTGATTTTATTAAAACTTTTGTTAACAATTATTTTTATATTTATTAAATAAAACTTTTGTTAACAATTATTTTAACATTAAATAAAAAAATCTTACCACTGTTAATATGTATAACAATTAATATATATTGATATTAAAAAATAATCTTACTAAAATTTTTTATTTAATGTTAAAATAATACATAAATTATCAAAAAATTAATAATAAAATATAAAAAAATTGTTAACAAAATTTTGGTAAAATTATAATTTAATAATTAAAAAAATTATTGAAGAATATTTTAGAAAAAAATAATATAATTAATTTTTTTAAAAAATATAATTTAGTCAATAAAAGAATAATTTATTAAAATATATTTTGGTAAACAAATTTTAATGATCGAAAATAAAATTTTTGCTAATGAGTATTTTTTTAAAGATAATTTATTTTTTCTTAAAAAATAGATAAAATTAACATTAGTTAACATAAAAAGTTTAAAATAGATTAAAGAGAAGGTTTTTTAAAAGTTAGAAGAGAGAAGAATGTACATTTATAAAATAGAGAAGAGGGGAGTGTGATTTTAACATCTCACAGGAGATGAGAGTAGAATTCTCTCTTTAAATTTTTATGTACTCCCATATGTACTCCTGTAAAAAAATAAAAAGAATAGGTAAATATGAAAGAAAGCAAATGTGCTACCCACCATTAATAATAGATAGTTACAAATATATTTCTAGCACACTATTAATAATAGCCGGTTACAAATATATTTTTAATTCTAAATTTCATATGAGTTGCTTCCAGTTGCTTCATTGATGCAGATCATGACATACAATCCACATGGATTTCTTTTTGCAGGAGCTCACATTGTATGTTCATTTTGTTTATTTGGTTCATCTCAATAAGAAAGCTCACTAAAGTCCAAAGACAAGAGCAAGAATAAAATCGAAAAGGTTCTTTTTTAATTATCTATTATTTAAAAATTTAAAATATAATTTAAATACATGTAATTTGTTTAATAATCCAGTTAATACATATCATAACTCTATTAGTATATAATATGAAATCTTTTTTATTTAAATTATATTTCAAATTTTTATATACTCTCATATGTATTTCTATAAAAAAATAAAAAGAGTAAGTGAATATGAAAGAAAGCAAATATATTGTCCACTATTGCTAATGGATAATTATAAATATATTTCCAGCGTACTATTAATAATAAACAATTATAAATATATTTTTAACTCTAAATTTCATTGGGTTGCTTCCAGTTGCTCCATTGATGCAGATAATGACATATAATCCTCGTGGATTTTTTTTTGAAGGAGCTCATATTGCATGTTCATTTTGTTTATTTCATTTATTCTTTGAATCTTTTATTCTTCTATTTTTTCAAGTTTCTTGGAAAATGGCACTTGCATTTTATGAGGCAGCTCTGAAAATGTATCTCGGTAGGGAAAAGGTCATCCAAAAACCGAAGCAGATGAAAGGTCCTATTCTATGGAGTAACCGAAGCAGATGAAAGGTCCTATTCTATGGAGTTCATTTGCTGGGATGGTTAAGGACTCGAACTGAAAATCATATTATGGATATGGATATTAGAAGGTTTCTTGCAAAATGACTGATAACTATTGTTGGATATCCTCTGTATATTTGAAAATGTTGAAAGAATCTCTCCATCTCAATAAAAAAATTCACCGAAATCCAAAAATAAGAACAAGAGTAAAACCAGAAACAACTCTTTTTTAATTATTCACTATTTAAAAATTTAAAATATAATTTAAATATACGTGATTTATTTAAAAATTTAATTAATGCATGTCATTATTTTATTGGTATATAATATGAAATTTTTTTCACTTAAATTATATTTTAAATTTTTATCTTATACCAAAAAATAAAAGGAGTAAATGAATATAGAAAAAAATAAATGTGTTGTCCACTACTGATAATAAATAATTACAAATATATTTTCAGCACACTATTAATAATAAATAATTACAAATATATTTTTAACTGTAAATTTCATATGAATTGCTTATAGTTGCCTATTGATGCAGATAATGACATACAATCTTCATAAATTTCTTTTTGCAGGAGCTCACATTGCATGTTCATTTTGTTTATTTCGTTCATTTCAATAAGAAAGCTCACCAAAGTCCAAAGACAAGAGCAAGAGTAAAATTACGAATGGCTATTTTGTAACTACCCACTATTTAAAAATTTAAAATATAATTTAAATACACATAATTTATTTAATGACTCAATTAATGCATGTTACTATTTTATTGGTAAATAATATAAAATTTTTTTCATTGAAATTATATTTCAAATTTTTATGTACTCCATATGTACTCTCGTACAAAAAATAAAAAGGATAAGTGAATATGGCAGAAAACAAATATACTGTCCACTATTGATAATAGGTAGTTACAAATATATTTTCAGCACACTATTAATAATGGACAGTTACAAATTTATTTTATTTAAAATTAAAATTTTAAAATTAAATTAATAATTTACTTTCATATTTTCTTACATTTTTAGGTGGGAAGAGGTGCCCTTCATTTGAGAGATGAGAAAGAAGCCAAAGCTAAAGGATACAGTTCTATGTATATTTAATCATCCTTTTTAATTTATCATAAAGAAGCCAAAGCCAATATGTATTCTATACTGTATAGTCAATCTTATCATAATCCTTCAAAATGATATTTCCTTGGCCAAAAGCCAGACAACGAAGATGAGGAACTCAGGACATTCTTATAATTTAATATTTTAATTTTCAATTTTACTTCACTCTTTGGAGCAACGCCGTTTTCCTCCTTTGTACTTGAGCTCTCTTTCTTAAGTCGTCTTACAAATCAGATTATAAGGATAAGTCTATCCCATTTCTTTACGCCGTTTTCTTTTTTTTCGTTTTTTTTAATCACTGTAAAATTGAGAGTTTATTTTATGTAATCAGTTGATTGATGATTTTGGGTTATTCAATTAATTTTGATGATCTTAGCTGTGAAGGGTATTTCTTTATAGCTGGTGCTTTTGAGATTGATATAAAGCTAATTTGAGATTTGAATTTTCAAATTGAGCTACGTTTCCATGGCTGCTGGGGATTCTAGTAATCAAGAAGTTGTTCCAAATGTTGGAACTTGGAAGACTCACACCACAGAGGCAACTGAATTAAAGATTGATGCAATAATCCAGCAAGCCATCACACATGCTTCAAACTCAGTTCATCAAGATCATTGAACTCTTCATTCCATTTAGTTTTAATGTAATTTTTACTTTAACATTCAAATTCTTATTTTTTTTAGAGCAATGTTAGGGAACCAAAAGAGTATTAGCCAAAAACCAGCCAAATACCTTTAGATAAATTCAAAATCTCTAAGTATTAGAATGTTTCTTTTTATACTAAAGGATGTTCTTTTATATATTTTTCGAATTTTTTTGTATTAGAAATGTGAATGTCTCTATTTTTTTTAAGACTTATAATTTTTTTAAATTTTATAGATATTTAATTATTTTTTCTAAAATATAACTAAATGTTTTTTTTTTTTAAGTATGAGGATGCTTTTTTCTAATATTAAATGAATGTTTTTTTTATAAGATTCTGCTCTTGGATGATTGAGACGTTGAACCATAAGCTTCAAAGGGGAGCCATAAGGGGTAAAACAATAAACTAAGGCATAAAGCAAATTTGGGCCAACAAGAATTGTAACCGTTTTGGGCCAAAAAATGCTGCTGGGCCAAGACCTTTTTGAAAGACAGCAACAAGGAGTGATGGGGCTGCCAGCAAAGGTGAACCCTAAACCGGGTCAGGAGAACTCGAGTCGCTGCAAGTGGAGCACCTTAAGGGTCTGCAGCCCGGTTCTTCGAGCAACGCCAACAGCAAGGATCTATGGAGCTCGCGGTGCTGCTTCTCCCCTGGTCACACGAGAACGACGAGCTGGAGACATGCGATCAACCTGTGCGAGCCATGGACTTGGTGACCGAATTGCAATAGGGATGGTTGACGGGTCCGAAGGTGAGAATGCTGTGGATGGCAGAGGCGGCTGCGCTGGAGAGTTCGGGGATGAGGAGTTGGCGGCGGGAACGGAGGGTTTGGAGGACGGAAGGGTTAGAGGATTGGAGAGGATTGATATCTTTGGCCTTCAACCAATTGATGGCTTTGGAAATGCTGTGGTTTAAAGCAAACGATTATCATAGTTGACGGCAAAGAGGTTTTGATCGTCAATGACGTTTAGAATGTTGATTGGGCTAGCCAGGGTAGGAGAAAACGCTGTTATTGCATTGAGAGAGAGGGATCTGTGTGCGTAATTGTTAGAGGTGGGTAGATTAATATAAAAGAGAAGATGAAGGTTTTTATAGGTTTTAATTAGGTTTACTTATTTTAAATTTTTTAAATTTTGAATTTAAAAAATTTAAAATTAATTAATTATTAATATAAATTAATGTGATTTTGTTTAGTTTTTAGCTGATAACCTTTTGGTTCTATATACTTTTCTTTTTTTTTTTTTTATCAGTGAATTAAATGAGCTACGGTAAATGATTTTCACCCAAATTCTACTTTTTTTTTAACGTTTACAAACCACTTATTACCAAAGTATATATTACATATTTATTAATGTTTTTGAGTGTTCTAAAGTTGAGTAAATATAATTATTGAGATCAAAATAATGAAATTCAACGATTTAGATTTTGATATTAGTCGTTAGTCACCAACACTAAATGTTAGACCATGAATCCTAACAATTACAGATTAGTGTTTGTAAATGCTAAATAGACGTTAGTGTTAACCTATTTTTGTAAGATTAATTTTCATCAAAATATTATATTGATGTCAATGTAATTTGTATTTGAATTTTTTTTATCAAGAATAACTTTGAAACAAAAATGTTATTTGAATGATATTAGTCAAAATTTATGTTTAGATGTAAAATATTTAATATCTATTTTTAATTATTTTATCTGTTTTCTGTTAATTTATTTAAAATAATATTAATATTATTTGGATATTATATGAATTTCATTACAAACAATTCATCATAAATATAAGAATCAGAGTTAGCGTTAGTATTATAAAATAATTACAAGCCTTTTTTTAACGAAAAATGAAACCAATCAAAGTCTTAAGGCAAGTTTATTTAAACCAAGCAAGTAACACTTATTAGAGTGAAAGATCAAAATAAATACAGTGATTATTTATATAAAGATATTTTTAACATAATACTTATAAGCATTTTCAAGTAAATAATTCTTATCAACATATTACTTTTTTCTAATATAAAAAGTCTAAATAAATAATCAATCTTTTATTTTCAAGAATGAATATTTTATATAAAATAATAAAGTAAAGAATTGATCATTCTTAAATTAAAATAGTAAAACACATATTTTATATATAAAACTTATAAAATAAATAATAATTAACCTCTTATCTTACTAATTTATCAAATTTTTTACTTTAGAGATGATCTAAATTTATTCTATTTTCAAAGAGAAAAAAGCAAAAACTTACCATTCCTACCGGAAACAAGTTTAGAACAAAAGTCAATCTTTAATCAAATATTATCCAAATAGAATAATATTCATTAAAGACAACCTTAACCATCAAGAGATATGGTCAATAACAAACCAAACACACACTGTATCAAATTAAAAAGTATAAATCCATCGAAGACAAGCGCAAGCCTTGATTGTGAATGGAATGTGAAACGCTATGGCTAACACCATGGTGTGTTCGTTGGCCAAAATCCATGAACACCTTGATTGTGTGCGTTGTTTTATAATGAGAAATACAAAAAAAACCAAAAAAATCTAAAAAACCGACTATAATATAAATCAACTCAATCTATTTTTATTTTTAATTTTAAAATTTGAAAAATTAGGATAATAAAATATTAATTTATATTTTTATTGTAATAAATCTATTTTTTTAACTAATTGACTCTAATTGATTATACCCTATATGGTTCTCTAATGAAAACAAAAAAAAAAAAAAAGAAAGAGAGGTGATCACAAAAAAGAATGGCGGTCAAATTTAGTTGTCGTTATGTTTAGATATTTTGTTTAGAATCCTTAGATAATAATTTAAGGAAAAGTTTAGGGGACCAGCAGTTTTGTTGAATTTTGGCCAGCATGTAACCAGCAGAGAAAGATGAGCCATTGGATGAAATCTCACACCAATCTCACAGCATCAAATCATCATTGATGGCTAATTGATGGCTAACAATCACAAAAATTGCTGACCCCTTAGCATTGCTCATAATTTAATTAAATTATTTAACAATTTTTAATTAATAATTTTATATAAAAATAATTCTACGTTTTTATCCTACTGCTACTAGTAAATCATTTTCTCTTACATTTTTTGAATAAATTATCATTCTAATTTCTTAAAAAATTTAATTTTTGATAAAATAATACTATAAAAAAGAATTTATATTAAGTGAATTATTTTAGGTATTTTTTACATAATGACAAAATATTAAAAAGTTAATCTAGAGATTGGAATTTTTCTTGATTACTAATTTTTTTTAACATTTTAATAAAATATTAGATCAGATACATAAATTTTTTGTTACTTTTAAACAATAAAAAGATCATTCTTCTTCATTTAAATTGTTTTATAAAAAATTAAACCTCCTCCACCCAAAATATTTAAATATACTTATTATATTCTATTACAATACGCATTATACATATTGAATTATTTACATGTAATTTTTTATGTCTAATATATTAGCATATAATTAATAAATTAAATGATAAACATATTTTATATATATATATATATATATATATATATATTAAATTTTGGAAGGGAGCATGACCCCTCAGACCCCTTATGGATCCGCCTGTCATGAAACCGGCACCAATGAGCAACGTACCACAAGGACCTTAGCTGACTTGGATAAATGAATAGGCGATAGCAACTAATAGAAATTCACAGGAATGTATTTAACTAAATAAATATTAAAAATAACAAAGAAATTAATTTATCTAAAAGAAATAATTATCAAAATTTTCATAATAATAAAATTTTACTGGTAAGCTTAGGTGATTTTATAAAATTAACAGCTTCCTCCACCGTCTAATTAAAAAATATACATTAAAATATCTAAAATAATATATGTATTTATAGATAAATATATAGTAATTAATTTAATTAGTTAGTAATTGGTTTTATATATTTTGTAAAAAAATGTTATCACGAATGGACGATCACTTTCTTCGACGGAAATACAACAAAAAAGATAGTCACCCATCGACGCCGCACTTTTCATAGGATGATTAATCTAGTGATTTCGAAATAATTAATTAGTATTTTGATAACTAAATGTCTTGAGGATATTAACTCACATTTTTTACAGTAGCAACTTTGGATTTGGAATTAGTAATAACTAGTCATAAACACTAATATCTCAAAATATAAATCCTAATTATAATTTAAATAAATCTTAACCATGAAGAAGAAACCAAACACACAGCATATGAGATATATATAAGTTGAATGTGTAACAAGGAAACCGAAATTAAAAAGTATAAATCCAGCGAAGACAAACACAAGCCTTGGTTGTGAACGGAATGCAGAGCGCTATGCCTAACACCATGCTGTGTTGACCGATATCCATGAACACCGTGGCGTGGAGGTGGCGGGAGGCACCACATGTTGTCCTCAGCAGAGTCGTCCACGGTACTTGTTGGGTGAATGAAGTAGCAGTGAATTATAACGATGAAAGCAAGCAAAGTGAAAGCTAAAATGGTGTTGGTTTGGACCATGATCACTCAAACTTTGTGTTTATGAAGAAAGCAATCCTTCTTAATTATATACAAGAGCAACAATTGGGGGAAAAATACAATGATTGGATGAGGGATCAAAGGCCCATAGAGCATGCGTTAAGACACTTTGTAAGAAACTATGGTGGCCTGGGTTACGTTCTTGACTTGTTGGGTATAGTATTACACCGTGATTGGCACATAAAATTGAAGGATGAAAATAAATTGAAGGATGGAAATCTATGCGAAGTTGATTTCATGTGAAGTTAATATTTGAGAGTCATTAGATAAAAATTTAATCAAATTAGTCAAATCATCTAACGACTCTCAGGTGAAGTTGATGTCTGAGAACTATTAGATAAAAATTTAATTAAATCAGTCAAATTATCTAACAGCTCTCAAATATCAACTTCATGTGAAGTTGACTGTCCCTGTATTTCAACCAAATTGGAATCATATGTACTGCTGTGGAAACATAGGTATTGCTAGCTAGGTAGAAAATTAGAAGAAGCGGTGTGGCAACTCCCTTTTCAATAATATAAATGACAAACTATGATGAGAATCAGATTATTAAAATATATCAAGATATTGTATTAGATATTAAAAGTTTAGGACTCTCAAACTCTCCAACATTCACAAGAAAAAATATAGGAAACAAAAAGCTTTTCTTCAATACATAAGTAGTATATTAATTTATTTCAACGAACATACATACACCTTACATATATTAGATTAAGAGTAAATCTATCACGTTCTCAAATTTCTTTCTGTTCTCGTGTTTCTTAATGATATTGGGTATTATTTTTCTGTTACCATTCCTTGCAAAAATGAAAGTTTTTTTATGCTATCAATTAGTGATTTTGGGTAATTCAATAAAAATTCTAAGGGTATAATTAAGGATTAATTATGTGGTTGTTATATTGAAAATAAATTTATTGTTAGGTCCATTTGTGTTTTCTTTTCACATTTTTCACATTTAACACAGCCCAATTTAAATTTGCCGTTAATTTCATTTATAGTCGCTAAATTTGTGAAAAATTTATTGTGTTCCAATTTTTTATTTTCATTAGTTATATGAATTTTGAATTGTATGGTTTATACATATGAGTTTGTTAGCTAAAAAGATTTTGTATCTTAATTTACTTTTTTACATTCAATTATATTAAACATATTGCATAATTTTATGTTTAAAACTAAGACAAACAATAGATTATTTAGGTCTGGGAAGAGTTGCAGGCTGAGAAGCCTGAGATGGATTAATTAATATATGTTGTGTTTGTATTCAGGGTTGCTTAGGTGTGACAAGAGTTGTAGACTGAGATGAATAAATTACTTATGGATGTTTGAGAATAAAATTCTCACGAATTTTTTTTTAATTTGTAATACAATAAAAATATAATTTTTAATTTTTAAAAAATTTCAATTTCACTTTAATATTCAAACTAAATTAAATAAAGAAAAACACTGATTTATAATTTTATTATTACTAAAAATTAATATATCAAAATTATTCTTAATAAACAAATAAAAAAAAGTCAAATAAAGAGTCATCATCAACCTCCACAGCTTACTCGGCAACAATTTACTTCATGTTTTAACCCCATCTTGCACATATATATACACATTTATTTAGCTGTCACATCACATGCAATAGCAGAGTTTAACTAGGACAATGGGGGCAATGACCCCCAAATCTTTTATAAAAAAAATTAGTAGGAATACTTAAAAACATAGAGAATAGTTAAATTTTTTCAAATATTTTATTATAATTTAGAATATCTAGGTTTAATTTCTATTTCATGCTTTTATTACATAATTATAATAATTTTTAGAGCAGATCTTTGTTGGCTTAACACATTTTTTTTTTCTTGTTGCTTTGCTTCTCATCATTATAAAATTAAGTATTTTTATTTAATTAATTTAATATTAATTTATATATTACTTTTTATTTAATTTAATTTTTTATATAATAAAAATATTAAAATATTCAATAAGTATATTAATATTATTGTATTTGTATAAATTGATATAAAAAATTAATAAATATAATAAATTTTAATATTTATCCTTCTAATTTTTTTTACATATTTTACAGGATATATATTTAAATTTTTATATAAAATAATAATAAAAAATCAAAGAATTGATGATTTTTTAAGAGGAAAAATAATATTAAAAAAGGAGAACATATAACTTTTATAATATCAACAATTATAAATAATTTTTATACTTTAATGAATCATAAAAAAAAGTGAGATACAACCTTCAAAAATTTAAAAAGTTGTATCAGATGAGTTTAACTTTAAATTTTTATATTAAATTTTTTACCTCTCAAAATTTTGTTTCAAACTCTGCCACTGACCACATGTATATCGATCATATCATCTAATTTAAGAACAAACTTGTAGCTAGGTTTATATTACAAGATAACCATTGTTGTTCTTGTAGGTTTGTCGATGGAGGGTTTTTTGACATTGTGGACCTCTTTAACCGTCGTATATTAATATAGCCAAACATTTAATAAACTAATATCCTAATAGATATAACGTTTCTTCTAACCCAGCACTACCGAAGAGTAGAACAACTCAATCCAAATATTACATGATTACAGTTTATCTGTTGGTTATAATTCGATTCAGATAAAACTATAAATCGAAATATATTTAGAACTAAATAATCACGTATTATATCAGGAATATGTGGAGTATGTATTTTGTTCTTTTAATCAAACAACTATTCAAATTAGCGTAGGAATCTCTCCACAAATCTCTTCAACTAAGCTACTACAAGTCTACAATTCCAACAGCTGAGATACTAGCAAACAAGACTTTATCAAACCTAAGAGAGATACGAATAACCGCCTAAAACTAATTCTATATATATAAGTGACCAACTTAGTCACAGGTAGCAGGTAAGCAATACATTCAGTTTTACTCTGAATTACTTCACACTCTTACTTACTTGAGCGTTGGAGTCCCTTTGCAGGTGTCCAACGCCGCCTCCCCAGCGAGTAGACAACGTTCCATCCTTCTTCTCCAAGGAAAGCTGGTCTGAGTTCCAGCAGAACGAGCTATACCTCGGAGATATCTTTCACACAGGAACATTTGGCGCCCACCGTCGGGCCATATATCTAAGTCCACCATATTTTCTGCCTATTGTTTACCTTCTTTTACAGGATGTAATTAATGGCAGAAGAGCAAAATCCTGCAACGTACTATAAATTTCAAATTTTTCAGTAATATTATCTAGTGGTATGTTGTTTTAGTGACATGCCACCCATTTTTGATTTTCATATTTACATAAAAAAATGTTGGCTTCGTAAGATTATATAACTATTTGATCAAATAGCAAAATTAATTTCATTATCTTTAATCAAGAATAAAATTCCATAGGATCTAAACAATTTGAACATGAATAATTTCGTACTTTCAAGATGTTAGTTCAAAAAGACTTATCATCTATTCTACTCCTTTAGTAATAGCAAATCTTTCAAACTCATTTGGAATTCATATTGTTCCTGTATGAAAGTAAACCCCGAGGTATAGCTCGTTCTATTGACTCTTGAACCAGCTTCCCTCGATGTGACGGGGGTGGAACCTCGTCTTCTATGCGAGGAGGCGGCGTTGGATACTTGCAAAGGGACTCCAACACTTAAGTAAGTAAGAGTCTGAAATAATTCAGAGTAAAATTAAATATATTGCATACCTTTAGACTAGTAGTTCGTCAATATATATAATGAGTTGTTCGAGTGGTTTGTTATTTAGGTTAGGTTAGTTATTCGTATCTCTGTTGCAAGTTTGACGGGGTCCATGATTTGTTATTATCCGGATTTGTTGGGATGGTGTTAGTCTGAGTGGAGAGGTTGTTAGAGAAAGTATCTCTACCAAGATTGCGAAAACCGGACCGGTCATTGAACCGATCAGGTGACAGGTTCAATGGTTTAATGGTTCAATCGAGGTTTAATCAGGGTTGAACCGATTTCATTAAATATATAATAAAATTATTAATAAAACTCCAACTCTACAGTATGTGAATTTTTGTAATTTTTGTAAGTCAATCAAGTCCCTTTGCAAAACATCCAAAATATGTACCCAATCTAAGAATCATAAACATAATTCAACCAAATCATATGAAGCCATATAGCAAATTCAATACAGAATTGTGGCAATGCTTTTATTTTGAATCAATAACATCAAAACAACAATTCACCAAAACAAATACAACAGGTTGGATTTAAAAATCAATCTCAGTCGAATTAATAAATTAAATAATTGAATTTGTGACTCAATCTCAGCAGAATTAATTCAATATGAACAAACTGAATTCAAATAAAAATTCAAAACATTAATATCTCAAAATTCAGCAGAATCATCAATAATACATCATATGCATGTTCAAAATAAATTTCAATTTTCAGAGGGATAGAGTCAGAAAAACAGAATCAGGGAGTGTTAGAGACTGAGACTTGAGACCTGAGAGGGTTGAAGGCTTGAATCAGAGAAGAAGAAACTTGAGAATTGAGAACTGAGATCTGAGACCTGAGAGGGTTGAAGTAGAGACTAAGACATGAGACACGATGAAAGGTAGTCGCTTTGACTTTGAGACTCCATGTGAAGAATAGAAGCAACGACGGTGAGACACGGTTCGGAGCATAGAAGCATAAACAACGCCAACGAAGAAGGGCGAAGGAGGAACGACGAGGAGGGGAGAGTGACGATGACCCACAACAAGGAGCAGCGAAGCAGCGACGACCCACGACGAGGAGCAGCAAAGCGGCGCGACCCACGACGACAAAGCAAGCTCGGACAGAGAGAGCGACAAGTAGAGAAGGGGTCGGCAATGAGTTTAAGCTCTTAAATTGGATGGTGGGTGGTGGCTATTCTTGGAATTCGAAGAGATGAGAGGATTATGGGTGTGACTAGGGTTTTCTGGTGGGTATGAGTGAGAGAGAGAAACAGAAAGGGGTGGGTGGGATGTTATTAGCTTCAGCTTTGCTTTTTTTTCCCTCAGTGTTAAAATGACGCCGTTTGTTATTTTTTGGCAAACCGGTCCTTGTAAAAACCTGGCCGGTTCAGCCGGTTTGACGGTTAACCACCGGTCCAACCGGTTTTTTGCTGATTTTTTGTAGAACGGTTTTAGACGTAGATCGAACCGACCAGATGACCGATTTCTGGTTAACCCAGTTGAACCGGTCGGTCCGGTCCAGTTTTCAAAACCTTGATCTTTGCCAGTTGTACCAGGTTCTGAGATATATGCGGTTTGTGGGCCAAGGTTTGAGTAACGGATCATAGCCCCCAAACTTGACCTATTTTTCAAGGCCGAGGTATAACAGGTCGAGCTTAATGTATAGCTCGGAAATAGGTATAATGGTAGCCCCCAAGGTCGACTTGTTTGTTTCGGGTTGTTTTGAAAAAATGTGTCAAGGTTGTGATTTTGGCGGTAAATTAATTTGGGAATTTAGAGGAAAGAGAAATTCTCGGAATTTGGCATCTGGTAATTCGTGATCTCTTCAGAGAACGGGTTGTCTAAGGTCAGCATCTCCTTTGGGGGGGTTGACGCTCAATGGGTCTGTGCCGCCCTGGGTTGGGCCTTTGGAATTACCCTCTTCTCATTTACCTGCACTGTTCTGGGTTGATAGCTCGGCGAGTCTTTTAACTTTCGCTTGTAGCTCGGCCATCTGGACCATAAGTTCGGCCTGAGTGAGTTGATGAACTCCATTATCGGCCATGTTGGAAGGTCGACAAACCCTGCATAAAAGAAAGACACAAGGTGCAGAATGGAAAAAGAGTGGGGTTAGTGTAACTTTTCGGGCTCCATGACGGGCGCAAAATATTTCGTTCTGAGTGAGTCGAGGTGTATGGCCTCTGAGTGATTGCTCGAGTCCTCGGTTGAGATATACGTCGGCCAGGGACAGCGCTGCAGATAAACCTCGGCCTTCTGAAACACGGCGGCAGGAGCACCTGCACAAAGCACTCCGACACTCAAGTAAGTATGTGAGTTAAGAGAGAATAGAGAGTAAAAAGTCAGAATGAGTTCTGTAACCTGTCGTTTATGGATTATTCGGTTTGGTTTTATAGCCAAGTGGTGTGTGAGTTGTAGTGCGTTTATTCCGATATTCTTGGTGAGTACTGTTGCTGGCATCTTTGACTAGTGTAGAGACATGATCAAGTTTGGATGGGATACTGTGCCGTTGAGTCCGTATTCATAGGTCGGTTATGATGTTGGTGGGGTTGCCGAGTTTGTTGGGGGTACATGTCACCTCGGATGCGTGTAACTACTCGGGCATTGGCAGTGATTGCAATGCTTGACTTTGTTTATGTAGTCTTGTTGTAACGTTTGGTCAGTAGTTACCTGCTCGGAGGATTTTGGAAACTAGACTTCGGCCGCCTATGTGTGTGTCACAGACGCCTTCATGAATTTCATTTATTATCAGCTTAACTTCTGTCGTGTTTAAACACCGTTGTAACACCCTAAGTTTTATTCTAAAATGGTCTTGGTTTGGACCATGATGACTCAAACTTTGTGTTTATTTGACTAATAAGCAGCAAATGAATCAACGAAGAAAGTGGTATTTAGTATTTACTATTTATAAAAGGCTGTTGTATAGAGAAGAAGAAAGTGAAAATTGAATTGGTTGGTTCGGAACAATGGTCAGTTTTATAGCGGATTGACCTGGGCATAGGAGATTGAGGACTTACACTGTCACATGCAATTCCATTGGTCTATGCTAACCCAATATCAGTTTTTAAATTTAATAATATATTATTTTAATTCTTTAATTAATTATATCTTCTATTGTGAAGGATTCATTGGTCAATGCTAAGTGATCTAAACAAATTGGTCTAGTTATTTTAGGTAAGTTAACTGGGTTTAAAACTGGCAAAATTAATTGATAACTTTTTGGTAACATTACGTTAATTGGTTCATATAATCTAAGAGTAATTCTTCTATTATTCCATCTACCAATTGTTTTTACATTAATGCCAAATAGGAATAAGCTAAACTGAAAAAAAAAATTCAATTCTTTTTTACATACCTTTTAGATAATTGTTTAAAATATTCTAATAAAACATTGAATTTAATACACCTCTTGTTAGAGGTGCACGGGAGGCAGGATGAAATGGGATTCGTCTTAATCCGGATTTGACCCTAAATAATGATCGGATCTATATTAATCAAATGTTATTTTAAACTCTTTATTTTCATTGCACAATACAACTAGATATTGATAAATAAAGCCTTTTTCATTTACTTCTTTTATGCAAGTTACAGAATATTTGTTGTACTCCTCTTAAAAAATATTAAATAATGGTAAGGTATATACTTCTAAAATTTGTTACAATAATAGTGAACTTACCATCTTCAACCTGGATAATTTTTGTCTGGATTAAAATTCACCTTATAGCTCATTGTATCTCTTATCATTGACAACTCTTTCAAAGTGTTTAAAAAATTAAATTATGTTTAGATTTGGTTTCATATAATTTTTGAAGTTTGAATTCAAACTTTTACTAACCTGTGTACTCCACATGCCAATAGTGAATTCATTGTTCATTTAGCATCTTACCCACTTCTCCTTTAATTTATTCAAGTTCATTAACTACTTATTTTTCTTAAGATCATAGTCATCTAATAATTTATTAATAATTTATTTTATGTTCATTTAAAATTAGTTTCAGATATTCATATATACATGCTTTAAAATCTTGCAAAAAATAAGAATTATTTTTCATAAAATTACCAAGATGTTTTATGTCAGTTTATATCAAATGCCAAGAACATAAAATATGATATGTTTCAGGCATTACCTTAGCCAAACTACTAGCCATTGTAGGAGCTTGATCTATGAAAATAGTTTGAAACTTCTTATTTTTGTATATCTTCAAAAATTCTTTAAACAATCATTCAAATGAATCTGAACTCTCATCATAAATAAGTGCCGCTCCAAATATCACTACCCCTCTAAAGTGATTAAATCCTGCAAACACATCCAAAGACCTAAAAACATTATTAATACTATATGTAGTGACAAGAGTAACCACATCACCAAAATATTTATAAATCCATGATATTTTTGCATCAGCCCAAAAAATATTTGTTATTTGTTCTTTCAGATCTAACTGAATAGCATGACTGAATGATGAATTTTTTAGAAATTCTTGTTGAAAATATGCTAACAAGCTGCCTGTCTCCCCGTATGCCATACTTCTCATTCTTTTGATACGGAGGTAATCTTTTTTGTCTAAACGTATATAACCAATGTTTTCTTTTTTACCAACTTATCTATTCATCAATGTCTTTAATATATCTGATTTCTAATTTTACCAAACAATTAGTCCTTATTTCACGTCTAGGAATAACCGTTAAAGAATCTCTTTTGTCTGATTTACGAATACCTTATTTGGCATAGATGAACCTAGGATTTAGAATTTTTCTATCTGCATTTTTGTTAGAATAATATTGGTTGCGGACACCAAATCCCATCCTCCCAACATAATCAATTCAAAATTACCATGCATCTTTTACAATATTAAAGGTTTTGTCCAATTTAGGTAGCCAATCAAATTCTACATCCATATTTTGGACATTTAAAAAAACAGTAGAATTATTGGACATCTTAAAATAAAAAGAAAAATAAAAATGCTATTTGTTCTTTAAATTTTCAGCTTTTAGTCAATTTTTTAATTTAAATAATATTATTTAATCAATTTAAATACTCATTTTTATAAAAAAAATACTTGTTTTTTTATGAAAATTTACTTATTTTTTAATTTTTCTCTTCTAAAAGCAGAATAATAGACAATTTTTAAAGAATATCTAGTTATACTAAAAAAATATTAAAAAATACTTTTTTAATTATAACAAAATAACTAATTTAAAGATTCAATTATAAGAACATAAACATTAAAAAAAAAGTATTCATAGAAATTGTATCCAAGCTCTAAGATATTAAATTGTTTGATTTTAAAAAAATACAAAAATTGAATTGTGTAATTTTTTTATACAAAAATCGAATTTTTTTAATTTTTGTATGGGAATTGTATCCAAGCTCTAAGCAACTGGATTGCATGCTTCTTGAACTAGCGCCACCTTTTCTTATTAATTAGAGATTACGTACTACATTTGGCTTCTCATATATTAGATCTTAATATATAGCATCAACAATCAACTAATATATAATCACAATTTACAACAGATAGACTCTGCATGCTCAAAATTAAAGTGAAACCATTATCAAAAACTTAGAAGATAAACCACACATTTATTATATATATATACTTTCTCTCTAATGACTAATAGTGAATTATTGGTTTAATATTTAAATTTCAATTTTTAATAAAATAATTTTTGAACAAAATGATATTTTGATTATTTATTTTTTTAAATTGACTTTACAAAAACTGTATGGGAATTTAATCTTCTTTTTTAACTGCACCTCCTTGTATTTGTTTTTAGGTGAAAACTCAGGTGAAGTCGACTTCACGTGAAGTTGATATCTCATAGCCGTTAGATAAAAATTTAGTCAAATCAGTTAAATTATCTAACGGCTTTCAAGTATCAACTTCACGTAAAATCAACTGCACTTGAGTTTCTACCTTGTTTTTAATAATTTTTTTTTTTAGAATAAGTTGGAATTTTTTAGAGGGCCAAAATACTCGAAAATGTAACGAATGGTGGGACTCAGAAGTGGGAGAGTATCTAAGGTTTAGTGCACTAGAAAATCTGACGTAAGCGCAATGACGCACTGCTTATATATTAGTGTAAGGTGGATACTACCATGAAGATTTTATTATTGTCTTTATATGAAGATGCTTCTTTTTTACCATTAGATGATGAAATGTATGGTTTGATTTTGATGTGTTACAAAAGTGTTATTTTTTTTAAAGTGTGGCTAAACAAACAAAGTACACTTTTAACACAAGAATCTTCATAAAAAGATGTTTTTAGCATCTTCATTTGAGTAGTTGCCTTAGTGTAAAGTATGTTTGCATAATTGCATGGAAGAATAATATTATTGCAGCGGCACGCATAGATCGAATTCATACGAGTACGGCAATCAATTAGTTAGTGTTGTTCATTAAATTATTTTATACGCATAGATCGAATTCATATGGGTACGGCAATCGAATTCATACGCATAGATCGAAGCAGGCAATCACATTAAATTTGACTTCGTTTTTATGCATGATGATATAATTAGTTAGTGTTGTTCATTTGAAATCAAACAATCAATTGATTGATTTTTGAAGACCTTAAACTGATTTCCTTTTTTATAGAAATAAAAAACCCGTTCAATCCTATCACAAATAATATTAGGTGGTATTTAAATTATATTTGGGTCTTTGATGTAAGCAATCAAAATTATATTTAGACTATTTCTGGCACAATAAAATAACACTTTAAAAATTAGATAAATTCGTATAAGAAATGGTTAATGGAATTCTTTGTTTTCATTTGAAATTACATATTGGTTGAAAAGAAATAAAATATTATTCTAAAATAAAGAGTTGGATGTTATGATAATTATCAACCGATTATTTTTTATCTATATAAAATGGAGTGATATATATTCTTTTGTTATTGGTGATAATACTAAAGATGATAAATGATTAGATTTTTTTTTATTTGCCTTTTGTTTTCTGTTTAGCTTGTTGTGTTGAAGTTTTTTTTTTGTTAAAAACAAAATATTTTGATGATATAAGCCAAAATTATGTTTACATGCATGTAAAAATGACTAAAATAAATACATAATATCTATTTTTAATTAATTTTCTATTTAACTTTGTAAATTTATTTAAAATAACACTATTATTTATACAAATTTCATTACAAACAATTTATTATTAAAATAAATATAAGAATAAGACTTAGAAATAGTATTATGAAATAATATAATTACAAACCCTTTTTTATAAAATAAAATCCCTAAATGAAAATTTTGAACTAAGTAAGCAACGGTTAGAGGCTCAAAACTAATATGGTGATTATTGATACATAAAGATGTATTTATGTAAAAAAATAATTAAATAATTTGAATACGAAAAATAAAATCATAAAATTAATCATGATATATTTTTATTTGTGTAAAAATTTATGTATTATTTATTTCATTTTAATATATACTTTATTATATTTTAATAATATATAATTTATACGATTAGATAATTTAATAATTAATTTTTTATATACATGTTAACTAAATTAATATAATACTCAAAATATTTTCATGCAAGTAACCGTGGACCATCATACCACTTTCTCAATATAAAATATCAAAATAGCCGCTTGACATTACAATGTTATTTTCAAAGATGGAAAAAAAAAATTACTCTCACCAAAAACTAATTTAGAAGTTAGCGAATATTATTAAAATACAATAGTATTCTTTGGATACAGCCTTTACCATCAAGAGATAAGAGATGTTCAAGAAGAAACCAAACACACAGTATATCTGAAATCAAAAAGTATAAATCCAGTGAAAACAAGCGCAAGCCTTGATTGTAAATAGAATGTGGAACGAAGGGAATAATATCCTTCCCGTTGATTAAGGGTTTAAGTAGGTCCCACCCACTTTTGAGGAGTCTTATAACAGTACAAAGTTATTCCTTTGATACGTTAGAAAACTTAATTTTTTATCAAATTAGTTAGGGGTGTGCATGAAACGGGTGAAATCGGATTTAATGTGATCTAGATTTGATCCGAAATATATATAGGGTTTATTTGTTAGACCCGAACTTGGTCTTAGACCCGATGAAACATATACACTTTCGGGCCACGATTATATCGGATAAAAACCGGGTGAAAACCGGGTCGTTAACATTATATTACTTTGATATTTTCTTGTAAGTTAGCATGTAAAAATATCCAAATTTTTAAGACTCCAACCATTATTTGACATGGTAAAATTCACTTAGAAAAATATAACAAGAACCATCTCTTCTCTAAAATTAAAACATAACCATAATCAATACTAATATTGCCTAATAATACCAAATATTTAAATCAATACAAACAACACGATATTATACATTAGTCTAAAGTCTTGTGTATTTTAAATGTAAAACATTAATTTATAGTCTTATATATAATGACTAATAATACAAAATATTAAAGTTTACAATACTTAAATTCCACATAATAATAACCATTATCCATCACTAATAACACAAAATATTAATTGTGTATGATGACCGGGCCATCGGGCCAATTTCGGACGACCCGAACAATGGCCCGAACCCGACCCGAAATAATGATTGAGTCTATTTTTGAGACCCTTACCCAACCTTAGTCCCGATGAAATCACACCAAATTAGCCTCTAAAGTGTTTGGAACCGAACCGAATTTTCGGACCGAGTCGAACCATGCACACCCCTAAAATTAGTGTATATCTTCAAATATTAAACAAATAGAATCATATTCATTAAAGACAACCTTAAACATCGATCAAGAGATGATAAATAACAAACCAAACACGCACTATATTTATTTAAATTGTTTTATAAAAAAAACATAAACTTCCTCCATCCAAAATAATAGTTTACTACTTTCTCTTGCATTTTCAGGTTCCAAACATATATATTAATCGGGACAAATTATTTCAGATATGAAATCCGTAGCTAAATTTTCGTTATAATATTTTTTTAAAAAAAATTGAGATAATTACATTCATGAAAACGTCTTTGTATGGTCACCAACTAAAATACAAGTCTTGAATATATATAAAAATTCAAATTAGATAATTCAACAAAAACATATTTAGAGCAAAATTCAATTTCTAAATATTATCCATATCTAAATATAATGGTATTGAGTTGAGATATAAACTTAATTACCTGTCTAGAGACAAGAAACCAAATACAGAGTTGAATTTGTAATAAGGAAACTGAAACTAATAAGTATAAATGCACCAAAGATTGTGAATAGAATGCGGAACACTATGGCTAACACCATGGTATATATTGATAATACCCGGTCTACACCATCCCACCTTAATTAGGGGACATTATGGACATCTCCATATCCCACCATGACTAAGTAATGTTTATTACATATTTATTAATGTTTTGATTGTTCTAAAGTTGAGTAAATATAATTTGTCGAGATCGAAATAATGAAATTCAACGATTTAGATTTTGATATTAGTCATTAGTCAACAACACTATATCTTAGACCATGAATCCTAAGTAGAATGTAAATGAATCATAACAAATATCTTAGTTTTTGTAAATAGACGTTTAATCACACAACTTATTTTTTTTTACTTTGACTAAACATATTTGAACAAAATCCAAATATTACATAAATACATTGGAGACAACCTTAACCATCAATAGATGGGCAACAAGAAAGCAAACACACAGAACATGAGATATGTAATAAGGAAAGCGAAATTAAAAAGTATAAAGCCAGCGAAGAGAAGCGCAAGCCTTGTTTGTGAATGGAATGTGGAAAGCTATGCCTAACACCATGCTGTGCGCACCGAAATCCAGCAACACCGTTGCGTGAAGGTGGCGGCATGGCAGTTTTACCGACAACTGCCACCGTGGCATTATTTGTTGTTGATCAAGTGGTGGCGGGAGGCACCACATGTTGGCCTCATCATCAGAATCCACGCTACTTGTTCTGTCAATGGGGTAGTAGTGAATAAGCATGAATGCAAGGAAGATCAAAGCTAAAACGATCTTGGTTTGGGCCATGATTCGAGCTATGAAGCAATCAAGAAAGTGCTATGGTACTAAGGTAAAAAGCAAGAAGGGCCGTTTTATAGAGAGAGAAATAAAGAAAATCACCTCAACCGTGTAGTGAATGTGGGACCCATGTGGAAGTTGTACTTCTGATGGTGACTGGTGGACAAACTTGAGTGCACAATATTATTGCCATAGGCTGCACTTGTTTTTCAGAATAAGATATGATAAAACATTCGGAATTGTTTTTGTCTTTATTTGATTAAAAGTCTTATTTATTCTTTATCAATCAAACTAAACCAACAAAAGTAAATAGCTAGGTCTCTGGTGACTATGTCTATGGTAATTAGTGGTGGCTAGAGTTACATTTTTAAATTTAAAAGTGTAATTTTTCACAAAGAAAAGCGTTACCTAATGGAAAAAAGTAAATTAGAAGATTTAAGAGAAAAAATAATTAAGTTATCAAAATTAATAGATCAAAAATTAATGATTTTAACTAATGTTAACTGCAATGACACCGAATTCTTAAAATCAATATAAAATGATTTTTCTCAAAATCTTTATTTTACTATAAGTTTTATTGAAGGACTTCAAAAACCTGAAAAAACTTATCTTTCACACGGAATTTCTAAAAAATGTTACCATGGAAATGACTCCCCACATCTATATCATACTTTTAACCCACAATTAAATTCTATAGTAGATATGTTTGAAGAAATATTAACATCCATAAAATTTCAAAGAAATAAGGAAAAAGAGAACCCCAAGGAAGAAAAATTTCAAAACATAATTAACATAACAGATTTAAAAGTAAAACCACCACTAAAATTATGAATATTGAAGAAAAATTAGAAGAAGTTACAATGCTTTTTAAACAATTAAAAATGGCTCAAGAAAATAATATTATGGAACATGGTTTTCAAATAGAAGAAGAATTAGTAAATTCTGAAAATATAGAAAATGAAGAACACATTCTAGATTATTCAAGTGACGAAGAACCAGCTATTCCAATACAAGTAAAAAATGAAGCTGGAACATCTAAGGATAATCAATCTCAATTTAAATGGGAAACAGGTTTTGATAATTATGCTTTTAAAAAGGGGTTTATAAATAAAGATTCAAAATATACAAAAATACCATCAAAATACGTTCCTAAAATCCAGGAAATAGAAGGAGAAAGAATGCTCGATTTAGACTGCAAAAAGAACGAAAAAGAAATTTTCGAAAATTGGTTGAATTCCTTCTTATTAGAAGCCTTTACTAATCCAAAACTTAGTGAATTGTCTGGAAGGGACATTTGGAATTACATAGGGTTTCATACTAAAGGAACTATAAGAGATTATATGACATCAATAGAAAACCAAATAATAGAAGAATTAGAAACAAAAACAACAGCTTATGATAAGATATTATATATAATGATGATTCTATATAAAGAATTTTTTGGAAAAAATATTATAGATCATAGACAAGAAGTCTATAATAAAGAATATCAAGAAGCAAAAAACCATTTAGCCAATATTTAAATATATGATTTATGTAATGTGGAGTCTTATATATGTGAATATAGAATACATTATTACAAATTAAAAGAAGAAGATAAAAATTATTATCTTAGTATGTACATAACAAAACTTCCATATCCTGCTAATGAATTTATAATGGGAAGATTTATAAGAGAAATAAATAGAGGAACAATTGAAAATAATTTTGGTGGAGCAACCTCTGCAATAAGAGAGGAAATAAAAGAACGTTGTATGCAAGAAGCAACTCAAAAAAGATTTGCAAATATAATCAGAATTTGCTGTCAGGATAATGAGGAGATGCCTCAAAAATATGGTCTTAATAAAAATCTTCAAAGAAAAAGAAAATATCAATTTAGAAAAAGAAAATACTATCCAAACTGGAGAAAAAAGAGATATTTTAGAAAAGAAAATAACAATAAAAACAAAAGACAAAGAAATAACTATTGCCCAAATAAAAAAGAAAATTGTAAATGTTGGTATTGCCAAGAAGAAGGACACTACGCAAATGAATATCCGAAAAAGAAGGATAAAAAGGATCTTACTAAACAAATAGAAATTGCTAAGTCTTGCTTCATGGAACCACTAGAAGAATCTGATGATAACTTAGACTATATTTTTGAATATGTCTCGGAAACAGACTCAGAGACTGAGTAATAATGCTACATTTATTACTATAAAAATAACAGAAAAGTTTATAAATGCTTTCATAGATTCTGGGGCAACACAATGCTTTGCTAGTTCAAATATAAAACTTGATTGAAAAAAATTAAAGAAACCATTAAGAGTTAGAATAGCTGACAAATCAATACATAAAATTGACCAAAAAGCAGAGATGGTTGAAATTTTTATTCAAAATTATAGGTTCATTGTTCCATCTATATATATGTTAGATTCTGGAATGGATTTTATCATAGGAAATAACTTTTTAAAGCTATATCATCCATTCATTCAAGAATTAACATATATAGTTTTAAAAGCTCCACACGATTCTTCAATAAATCAAAAATCAAAACGTATAAAAATACCAACTACTACTATAGATAAGATCTTAAAATTTAAAATATTTTCTATATTAGAAACATGTTATTTAAATCTATACTTTCAGATAAATATTCCAAAAAATAATCTTGAAATAAAGATAGAAGAACTCTTGGATGAAATTTGTGCTGAAAATCCTTTAGATATTAAAAATACAAATAACGAATTAGTAAGCATTAAACTAAAAGATCCCACAAAAGAGATAAATGTTCCAAATAAAATTCCTTATTCCGCAAGAGATAGAGAAGAATTCTCATTAGAATGTAAAGATCTTTTGGAAAAAGGAATTATAAGATTAAGTAAAAGTCCTCATGCGGCTCCAGCTTTTTACGTTGAAAACAATAATGAAATTAAAAGGGGAAAACAAAGAATGGTAATAAACTATAAGAAAATGAATGAAGCAACTATTGGTGATGCTCATAAACTTCCAAGAAAAGATTATATTTTAGAAAAAATCAAAGGAGCAACTTGGTTTTCATCTCTTGATGCAAAATCAGGATATTGGCAACTTCGTTTAGACGAAGAAACAAAGAAATTAACTGCTTTTACTTGCCCAACAAAAGAATCAACAAGTGTGTTGCTTTACGAATAGAATGTATTACCATTCGGATTAAAGCAAGCCCCAGGTATTTATCAAAGATTTATGGAAGAAAATCTAAAAGAGTTAAATGAATTTGTTTTAGTATACATTGATGATATACTAATTTTTACAAAACAGGATAAAGAAGATCATCTTCAAAAATTATTAATAGTCCTAGAAAGATGCAAGGAAAAAGGATTAGTTCTTAGTAAAAAGAAAGCAAAAATAACAAAACAAGAAATAGAGTTCCTTGGATTAATTCTATCCACTCAAGGAAAGCTAAAACTTCAACCAAATGTTCTAGAAAAGGTAAATTTATTTCCTAATAAAATAGAAGATAGAAAACAATTATAAAGATTTTTAGGGTGTATAAATTATATTTTTGATCAGGGATTTTTAAAGAATATAACAGAATACACTAAAAACTTATTTCCAAAAATAAGTACTAAAAAAGTATGGAAGTGGGATGAAAAAGATAGTATACAAATTCAAAGGATTAAAGAATTATGTGAAAAACTTCCAGAACTTTATATTCCAGAAGAAAATGACTACTTAATAGTAGAAACAGATGCTTCGGACATAACCTGGTCAGGATGTCTAAAAGCTAAGAAAGCTATAAAAAGTTTGGAACAAGAAAAAGAATCACTAGATTCTAAATATCCCCCAAAGGAATTACTTTGCAGGTATATTTCAGGGACTTTTACTCCAACAGAACAGAGATATACTACTCATGAAAGGGAAACTCTAGCAGCAATTAAATCTCTTAAGAAATGGAAAATTAATTTACTACCCAAAGAATTTACCTTAAGGACAGATTCAAGTTATTTAACAGGTTTCATACGATATAATTTAAAAGTTGATTATAATCATGGACGATTGGTAAAATGGCAATTATTTTTGTTACAATATCCAATAAAAATTGAATATGTTAAGGGTGACAAAAATGTTATTGCAGATACATTAACAAGAGAATGGAGTTCGTCTACAACGCATTAAATCAAGAAATTCAAAAATACGAACAAGAACTCGAAAAATGCAAGCATTGTCAGCAAATAAGGACACAGATCCAATTCTCTCACGAAGGCTATCGAAGCAATGAAATCAACACAACAACCAAAACCATCAAAGTTCAGCCAGCTAAGCGTGGTGGACAAATCAAGTGAGGAAAAAATTTCAGAAAATAAAACAATTGCTGAAATTATCAAAAAATCCACCGAAGATAAAAATTATTATGTAATTTATAATGGCCCCATGAAAGGATGATGAGTTTGGAAAACTCCAAATTAATTTTTGTGATGAACAAACATTATTAAAATATTTAATTGCAAAATTATTAATCAATCATATGTTAAATATTAATTTTGTGATGCAGGTTTATAATTGGGCCGAAAAACAAAAGCTGTTGCAACTAAGCCCATATTTGTTTTATATGCTTGATCCAAACTTACCAGGAAAGCAAATGCTTTAAATGGGCCAACAATTGTGATAACAAGCCCAATTAAAAGTCTTGGTACAAGACCAAAAGTGCTTGGTCCGAATTTAAAAGGAAATGGGGTACAATATTGTCCAAAATCCATTTCTTTAGTTATGTGACAAGCTTCCAACGGATACAAGCACTATACCATGTGATGGATTCCAAATTTCATTAAATTACCATTTATTGCATGGGAAACATGAGAGAGAAATTTGCAGCTGAATTGATTGATTGTCATAAGTGCTGCACGCTACCTTATGCAAGGGAAGTAAAAGCAAACTAATTATTAATTTGTTTAATCACTTTGAATTGCTTTACTCCAAATACTCTTTTCTCTCTCATCTCTTTCTTCTTCTTTCTTCGGTCATTAACCAGGAAGCCATGGAAGCTACTTGGAGCTACCGAAAGGAAAGGAAAGCAAGCCTAAAGACCATCGAGTTGATGGCACGAAAAAGAAAAAGAAAAGTATGCTGTGGCTGAGATTATCACCTAATCTAGTAAGATTTGGTGAGGTAATCTCGGATCCTTCATACTCAAAAAGAAGGATGAAGATTCGGCCAGCAAGGAAGATCTTTGGAGGCATGGCTTGTCTTTGATTCTGCTCAACCACCACAGGAAGTAGCTAGAGTGGCGAAGTGATGGCTGAGGCAGAGATTGAAGCAGATGAAGTCATCATCATCATGAAGCATCAAGGGCCAGAAATCCATCTTGGAGAGGAAGCCAAGGATGGAGAGCTCGGATTGATGAAGAGTGATGATCAAGAAAGGACTAGAGGTATTTGCATGTTGATTTTTGCATGAGTTACCTCTTCTTTCTCTGTGGCCGAACCGGTTGTGTTTTGAAGGAAAAGAAGCTGAGCTCGGGTTTGTGTTTCAACTGTGAAGGCTTCACTTCTCTATAAAAGGGGTGAACAGTCATGGTTTGATTCAAGGAGTAAGATTTGAGAGTGCAAGGCACAGAAGTCTCAGAGCTACCTAAGCTAGCAGTTCTTCTTCTCCTTCAATGTTTTCTGTTTAATATTTTTCTGTTTAATTTTGTCATGTCTTGAGTCTCATGGAAAAAGGCAAACAGTGAGGTTTGTAAGAAAAAGCCATAGAGCGAAAAAAGGCAGAGAGTGCAAAATTAAAAGAAAAAGCCATAGATGTCTTAGAGTTCCTTTGTACATCTGTGTTGTGTTTCATGATTCTGTGGGAATCCCCTTGTAAGTTGGGTTAGCACTTTATAATTTGTAATCTGGATGATTATAGTGAAATTCCATCATTGTTGTGATGGAGACTGGATGTAGGCTGCACTGCACTTAGCAGCTGAACCAGGATATATCTGGGTGTAATCTTCTCTCTCTCTTCATACTTCAATTCTGTTTTTACTGTTCAGATGAAAAATAAAAAATGTCTCGTGTCAAGTGACGAAACAAAATGAAAATGTCTCGTGGCTAGGGACGAGCTAAAAACAGAAAAGTTTCTTCTAAGTCCAGCAAGTGTTAGCAAGCGAAAAAGGGGCTAAGATTCAACCCCCCCTTCTCTTAGCCATTGAAACCATCAATTGGTATCAGAGCTTGGTCTCAAAGAGATCAAGCTTTGCAGCTTGGAGTAAAGATCCTCATGGCAGAAAATAGTGGCGCAAATGTGGTGTCTTACAATCTGACTGAAGGTCAATCAAGCAACAGACCTCCCCTTTTCAATGGGAAAAATTATACCTATTGGAAGGAGAGGATGAAGATCTTTGTACAGGCAGTGGATTACAGACTTTGGAAGATTATCCTTGAAGGGCCTCAATTTCCAACTACCACAAGTGCTGAAGGGGTAGTCTCTCTCAAACCCGAAGCAAGATAGACCAAGGAAGATAGAAAGAAGGTAGAGTTAAATGCCAAGGCAGTAAACCTGCTTAATTGTGCTATCAGCTTTGAGGAGTACCGACGGGTATCACGATGCACAACGACAAAGGAAATCTGGGACAAGCTACAAATCACTCATGAAGGAACCACTATTGTAAAGAAGACTCGGACAGATATGTTGAACAGAGAATATGAAATGTTTACAATGAAGGAAAGAGAGTCCATTGATGAACTGTTTGAACGGTTCAACACTATCATTGTTGGCTTAGATGCTCTGGGAATTACATATTCTGATTCTGTGCTTGTGAGAAGAGTGCTGAGATGTCTCACTAAAGAGTGGGAAACAAAAGCTTTAATTATTTCTGAAAGCAGTAATCTTGATTCCATGACACTTGATGATTTGAGAGGAAATCTTCTTGCTTTTGAAAACACTTATTTGAAAAAAGACTCAAAAAAGAAAGGAATTGCTTTTTCTTCTGTGACTAACCCTCTGGATGATGAATCCAGTGATAATTCTTCTGAAAATGAGTTTGTGTTGTTTGCAAAAAAATTCAAGAAAATGATGAAACTCAGAGGCAAAGGCAGCAGCTCAAGGGAGATGAAGAAGGACCTTAGCAAAGTAATCTGTTACAATTGCAAGGAAATGGGGCATTTCAAATCTGATTGTCCCAAGTTAAAAAAGGAGGAAAAGCCAAAAAGGAGAAAGAAAAAGGGACTGATGGCTTCATGGGAAGATTTGGAAAATGACTCAGATAATGATGATGAAGAATCTGAGACTAAGTCACAGCCTTGTCTCATGGCAGATGAGGTAGAGCAGGTATCCTTTCAAAACCCTGACACTGAAGACCTTCATCTTATGATAGATCACCTTTCTAAAAAAATAAGATGTTTTCTAACTGAGAATCAAGATCTTGAACAACAAAATTTCATTCTTAAAGCTGAAAATGATTTCCTCAAAGAAAAACTAAGAGAGGCCGAAACTGTTTGTGATCTTGTGGAAGAGAATAAGCAGTTAAAAGCCCAAGTTAGAAGCTGTGAAAGTGACCATTCTGTCCTTGCATATGTAAATTGTTTTAAGCAAAATGAAGAGTTGCTCAAAGAGGTTAAAAGACTTAAGGAAGACTTAGCTAAGTTCACCCAAAGTTCTGAAAATTTGAACCAAATCTTGGCTAGTCAAAAACCTCTTTATGATAAAGCTGGGTTGGGATTTTATAAATCTGAAAAATCACATTTTGAAAACATTGCTTCATCTTCAAATGATGTAAAGTATCAAAACCCAACTTACTTTAACAAAACAGCAACTCCAAGATTTTGTAGACTATGTAACCGAAGTGGTCATTTTCCAGTACAATGTTTCTTTGGTGAAAGAATAATTGGTGACAAAGTTTACAAAGTTGTTTTTGATTACAATGATTTGGGACATAAGAGATGGTTTAACGTGAAAGGATCCAAGAAAATTTGGATACCTAAGGTCACTTGAGCTTATTTTGTAGGTATGCCTAGCATCCAAGAAGAAAGAAAATACGTGGTACATGGATAGCGGATGCTCTAGGCATATGACTGGAAAGACAACCTTCTTCATAAAGCTTGATGAATATGATGGAGGATTTGTCACATTCGGTGATGATGCAAAAGGAAAAATAGTGGCTATTGGAAAAGTGGGTAAAAATCTCTCATCTTGTATAAATGATGTCCTTCTTGTACATGGCTTGAAACATAACTTGCTTAGTGTTAGTCAATTGTGTGATTTGGGTTTTGAAGTTATTTTTAAGAAGCTTGTTTGCTTAGTTGTTTGTGAGAAAACTGGAGATGTCCTTTTTGAAGTTAAAAGATGCAACAATGTGTATGGATTAACTCTTGAGGATTTAAAGGAACAAAATGTAACATGCTTTACTTCTTTTGAATCTGAAAAATGGCTTTGGCATAGAAAGTTGGGCCATGCTAGCATGTACCAAATTTCTAAGCTAGTTAAAAAGAATTTGGTTAGAGGAATTCCAAACATCAAGTTTGATAAGGATATTACTTGTGATGCTTGTCAATTGGGCAAACAAGTAAAATCCTCTTTTAAGTCAAAAGATGGAATCTCAACCAAGAGGTCATTGGAAATGTTACATATTGATCTTTTTGGTCCTACTAGAACTCAAAGTTTAGGAGGTAAACACTATGGTCTTGTGGTGGTAGATGATTACTCTAGATTTGGTTGGGTACTTTTCCTTGCTCATAAGAATGATGCATTTTATGCTTTCTCCACTCTTTGCACAAAAATTCAAAATGAAAAGGATTTGAAAATTGTCCATTTAAGAAGTGATCACGGAAGAGAATTTGAAAATCATGACTTTGAAAATTCTGTGATGACTTAGGAATTTCTCATAATTTTTCATGTCCTAGAACCCCCCAACAAAATGGGGTGGTTGAAAGAAGGAATCGAAGCCTTCAAGAAATGACTAGGGCCATGCTATGTGAGAATGAAATTCCTAAATTTTTATGGGCTGAAGCTGTGAACACAGCATGTTATATTTTGAATAGAACAATCATTAGAAAAGGGTTAAAGAAAACTCCTTATGAGCTATGGAAAGGAACCCTTCCAAATCTTAAGTACTTTCATGTTTTTGGATGCAAATGCTTTGTACTTAACAATAAAGAAAACCTTGGAAAATTTGATCCAAAATCCTATGAAGGAATGTTTGTTGGATATTCCACTACAAGCAAGGCCTATAGAGTTTATCTCAAAGAATATAGAACCATAGAGGAATCCATACATGTTACTTTTTGTGATTCTAACTTAATTCCCAGTATTGTAAAGGATAATGATTCAGATTGTGAAGAGGATGGAACAAATAAAGAAAATCCCAAATCTGTGCAAAATGAAGAATCTGTCAGCCCGGTTTTATCTCGTCAGATCGAAGGAGAAACTTCCATTTTGTCTCCTGAGCAGACACGAGAAACTGAAACAGTGAGACCACCAGAAGATCATCAAAGCTCAACACCTGTCTGAAAGCCTAGAGAATGGAAGTCTATGAGGGATTATCCTCATGACTTCATCATTGGTGATCCCTCTCAAGGAATAACAACAAGATCCTCCACCAAAAGGCAAGCCGAACCTAGCAACTTTGCTCTCTTGTCACAAACGGAGCCTAACAATGTCAAACAAGCTCTTGAAGATCCATCATGGGTCAAGGCCATGCAAGAAGAGCTTGCTCAATTTGACAAGAATGAGGTTTGGACATTAGTACCTCATCCGGATGGTAAGAAGGTAACGGGTACTAAATGGGTATTTAAAAATAAACTTGGTGAGAATGGACAAGTTGTTCGTAACAAGGCTAGATTATGGCCCAAGGTTACGATCAAGAAGAGGGAATTGATTTTGATGAGTCTTTTGTTCCGGTAGCTAGAATGGAAGCAATTAGGTTGCTTCTTGCCCATGCTGCCCATAAGGGTTTCAAAATGTTTCAAATGGATGTTAAATGTGCTTTCCTTAATGGCTTTATTGATAGAGAAGTGTATGTGGCTCAACCCCCCGGTTTTGAACATAAAGATTTTCCTAATCATGTTTTTAAACTTTCAAAGGCTCTTTATGGCCTTAGACAAGCTCCTAGAGCTTGGTATGAAAGGCTTAGTGCCTTCCTATTAGAAAATCATTTTCAAAAGGGAACCACCGACACTACTTTGTTCATTAAAGCTTCTAATGATGACATCCTTCTTGTTCAAGTTTATGTGGATGATATTGTGTTTGGATCGGCCAACGAGTCCTTGTGTGAAGAATTTGGAAAACTCATGACTAGTGAGTTTAAAATGAGTTTAATGGGAGAGCTAACTTTCTTTCTTGGCCTCCAAATTAAACAAACTCCTAGTGGTACTTTTATTCACTAAGGCAAGTATGCAAAAGAATTGATAAAGAAATTTGGCTTAGAAAATTCCAAACCAATGGGAACTCCAATGCATCCAAACAATAAACTTGAAAAGGATGATGATGGCCTAGATGTGGATGAGACACGGTATAGGGGAATGATCGGCTCACTAATGTATCTTACCTCCTCTAGACAGGATATTGTTCAAAGTGTGGGTGTATGTTCAAGATTTCAATCTCACCCAAAAGAATCCCATTTATCGGCCGTTAAACGCATCATTAGATATATTAAGGGAACATGTGATTATGGCTTGTGGTATCCAAAATCTGATGATTTTTGTGCAGTAGGGTTTTGTGATGCAGATTATGCGGGAGATCGAGTGGATAGAAGGAGCACCTCGGGCATGTGTTGCTTCCTTGGAAGCTCACTCAACATGTGGTCAAGCAAGAAACAAGCCACAGTGGCTCTATCCACAGCTGAAGCTGAATATATATCCACATCTGCTTGTTGTTCACAATTAATTTGGTTAAAAACTCAATTGGAAGATTACAAATTAAAAATCAATAGCATACCCTTATTTTGTGATGACATGAGTGCAATAAATATTTCCAAAAATCCTGTTCTGCACTCTAGAACGAAGCACATTGAAATTAAATATCATTTTATTAGAGAACATGTGCAAAAGGGTACTATTGATATTCAATTTGTAAAATCTGAAGAACAACTTGCTGATATTTTTACAAAACCCCTCTGTGAAGATAGATTCTGTTTGTTGAGGAAAAGCTTGGGAATGATTGATTTAAATCATGTTGAAAATCTGTGAATTTCTGACTCTGTTCAATTTTATCTCGCAGGAATAGACGAGATAAAAATTAATGCATGATAGGAGAGCTATGCTTAAGGGGGAGACTGCGCAGAAACAAATTGCAATGGGCCCCACAAAATCCCTTTGACCCATCTCTGACTGTTTTGTTAATTATTCAATTTTTTTTGAAAACCAAATCTCAAAGTTGTCCTATCATATCTAGTTGAAAAAGGGATTATGTCAAATCAAATCCTTCCTTTTCAACTAATCCCTTGATTCAAGGAACTCTCCTTTCAAATTTTTGGGAAACCGCTCTGGTTAATAACCGCACATAATGACTATTAACCACCCTATCATCTCTCTCCAATCAACATTTATTGCTTCCTTAACCTCCCTCCACTCTCCACCTTCGGCCAACCTTTCTTCTTCCACCCTCATTATCTCTCTCCCCATAATGAAAAAGAAAACTGCATCAAGAAAGAGTGGAAGAATCAATCTCTCTCAAAAATCGTTCACTCCACAAACACACACTCATATTCACATTCACTCTACATCTTCTTCCTCTCCCTCTCAATCTGTCAAACAAACACCCACCATGAGAAAGAAGATTGCTCACAAGAGTTCTGGCCGTGGCAAAAACAAGGAGCCCAGTGTTGAAGAAGAATCGTCTCAAACCTCACCCGTTCCTTCTCCACCGCCACGATCACCAAAGAAGGCAACACCACACACATCAGGAAGAAGTTCTCAGAAGCCCAAAGGTTTCGTGTTGCATGAAACTAGGGAACCGGCAAATCTTGAGTCACTGGAATTCAAAAACAAATTTCATAAGCCACACTCTCACTATGATCCATCCAGATTCTTGACTTGTGCATTCTATGAATTTCATCAAGAAGTTCTGGAAAAGAGGCATATCTGTCCCTCCTACTTGGTGAATCTTGATCAACTGTCAGCCAAAGGAATTATTTTGCAACCTCTGTTTGACAACATCAAATGGTCTCCACTGCTACACACTCACAAAATGGTATATCCCAAATTGGTTAGGCAATTTTATGCAAATCTCAGACTGATTGATGGTAGTCTTCACTCTTATGTGAAACGTGTGCACATTGCTCTGAACACTGAAACCATCAGTGCTGCTCTTGGTTACACGGACGAGGGACCGAGGGTATACATGAGTGACAAATGGGATGATCATATTGGGCTTACTTACAAACAAGTTCTCTCTCATATCTGTGCAAACATGTCTGGATTAGATGGCACTGTCCCTACTCACAAAGCTCTTGGACCAACCAACTCATTGCTGCATCGCATCACTACCCACATTTTAACTCCACAAAGTGGTTCTCACAATAGGGTAACCGTATCTGATTCTTTAATAATTTTTGCCCTTGTTAGTTCTTCTCCTATTTCATTTGCTTATCTCATGATTAGACATATGTGGGACTCTGTAAGAAGTACCAAAAAGGCTAATTTACCTTATGGAATGTTTCTCACGTGTATTTTTGAGTACTATAAGGTAGATTTAACAAATGAGACTGTGGAGAACAAATTTTCTATGATCAAAGGCAGTGGTGCTGTAAAAGGAACAAAGAGTAAGAAATCAATGCCAATGGACAGTGACCTTGAAAGCCAGTTTGAATCTTCCAAAGCAACCGAGTCAACAAGGGAAATCCTCACCGAATTCTCTAATATGTCTACACTCATGATTCAATTCTATAGGGCTGCTCGAAAGCTAGCCTATGAAAATGAACGTGCTTGGGGAAGATGTAAAGAGAGAGTGGGTATGATGCTGGAAAACTTGGAAAAGGATCTGGGAGCTGGCAGTGAAGAAGATGTTGCAGACTCTGATTTCAATTTGTCTGATGATTAATGACTGTTTTCTTTTATTTGATATTGGCTCTATTAGGCTCAATCTGTTTTTTGTATGAGCATAACTTGAAACTCCCTGCTCCGTGATACTTTGATACACTCTTGTTATTTTTTGTTATGGATATTTTGTTGTGTTCTTCATATTTTGTGCAGGTGCCCCCATGATGACAAAAGGGGGAGGAAATTCAGTTTCCAAAATTGAAATTGGAAACAAAGAAAAATAGGGGATGAGAACAGGGACGAAATTTTCAAATTGAAAATTCATGATCACCTTTGTTCAAAGAATGTATGTTGATAGCTGCTGAAACTGCATTTGGTTTATCATGATTAGTTAATTCTCATTTGGCATTTTGACTTATAATAATGCTTGATTTATTTTGATGCCTGGCTGTTGATTCATCATTGATAAACTTGTTGGATTGAAAATTTATTTTTGGCAGTTCTTTTAAATTGTATAAAGTATCAAAAACTGCCTTATTTTGCTCTACAAATATTTTCCATCATGTTGTTTTGCTCTGATATATTAAACAGGAAAATGTTTGGATATTTTTGATGTATGTAATTTTTGAGCAGAAAATCAAACTTGTGATAGCAAATAAGTTTTGTATATCATTCTAATCTGCTCATAAATCAAGCATTCAACATTTCAAAATTAATATGTTGAATAACATTGTTACTTGTAGCTTGATTCAAATGTCACAGGTTTAGTGCTTTCCTTGGTAAAATAGCATACATCAAGGGGGAGCCATGTGATAATCTGAAAGGGGGAGAAATTCAATCTTCAAAGGGAGTACTTGTACTCAAATCTTTCAAATTTCTTTCCATTTCAATTTTAATAATGTTTGTCATTAAGGGGGAGATTGATGAGTTTGGAAAACTCCAAATTAATTTTTGTGATGAACAAACATTATTAAAATATTTAATTACAAAATTATTAATCAATCATATGTTAAATATTAATTTTGTGATGCAGGTTTATAATTGGACCGAAAAACAAAAGCTGTTGCAACTAAGCCCATATTTGTTTTATATGCTTGATCCAAACTTACCAGGAAAGCAAATGCTTTAAATGGGCCAACAATTGTGATAACAAGCCCAATTAAAAGTCTTGGTACAAGACTAAAAGTGCTTGGTCCGAATTTAAAAGGAAATGGGGTACAATATTGTCCAAAATCCATTTCTTTAGTTATGTGACAAGCTTCCAACGGATACAAGCACTATACCATGTGATGGATTCCAAATTTTATTAAATTACCATTTATTGCATGGGAAACATGAGAGAGAAATTTGCAGCTGAATTGATTGATTGTCATAAGTGCTGCACGCTACCTTATGCAAGGGAAGTAAAAGCAAACTAATTATTAATTTGTTTAATCACTTTGAATTGCTTTACTCCAAATACTCTTTTCTCTCTCATCTCTTTCTTCTTCTTTCTTCGGTCATTAACCAGGAAGCCATGGAAGCTACTTGGAGCTACCGAAAGGAAAGGAAAGCAAGCCTAAAGACCATCGAGTTGATGGCACGAAAAAGAAAAAGAAAAGTATGCTGTGGCTGAGATTATCACCTAATCTGGTAAGATTTGGTGAGGTAATCTCGGATCCTTCATACTCAAAAAGAAGGATGAAGATTCGGTCAGCAAGGAAGATCTTTGGAGGCATGGCTTGTCTTTGATTCTGCTCAACCACCACAGGAAGTAGCTAGAGTGGCGAAGTAATGGCTGAGGCAGAGATTGAAGCAGATGAAGTCATCATCATCATGAAGCATCAAGGGCCAGAAATCCATCTTGGAGAGGAAGCCAAGGATGGAGAGCTCGGATTGATGAAGAGTGATGATCAAGAAAGGACTAGAGGTATTTGCATGTTGGTTTTTGCATGAGTTACCTCTTCTTTCTCTGTGGCCGAACCGGTTGTGTTTTGAAGGAAAAGAAGCTGAGCTCGGGTTTGTGTTTCAACTGTGAAGGCTTCACTTCTCTATAAAAGGGGTGAACAGTCATGGTTTGATTCAAGGAGCAAGATTTGAGAGTGCAAGGCACAGAAGTCTCAGAGCTACCTAAGCTAGCAGTTCTTCTTCTCCTTCAATGTTTTCTGTTTAATATTTTTCTGTTTAATTTTGTCATGTCTTGAGTCTCATGGAAAAAGGCAAACAGTGAGGTTTGTAAGAAAAAGCCATAGAGCGAAAAAAGGCAGAGAGTGCAAAATTAAAAGAAAAAGCCATAGATGTCTTAGAGTTCCTTTGTACATCTGTGTTGTGTTTCATGATTCTGTGGGAATCCCCTTGTAAGTTGGGTTAGCACTTTATAATTTGTAATCTGGATGATTATAGTGAAATTCCATCATTGTTGTGATGGAGACTGGATGTAGGCTGCACTGCACTTAGCAGCTGAACCAGGATATATCTGGGTGTAATCTTCTCTCTCTCTTCATACTTCAATTCTGTTTTTACTGTTCAGATAAAAAATAAAAAATGTCTCATGTCAAGTGACGAAACAAAATGAAAATGTCTCGTGGCTAGGGACGAGCTAAAAACAGAAAAGTTTCTTCTAAGTCCAGCAAGTGTTAGCAAGCGAAAAAGGGGCTAAGATTCAACCCCCCCTTCTCTTAGCCACTGAAACCATCAAAGGAGTATATGATGCCTGGGAAAAAGCAGCACCATTTACACAGCAATCAAAGATAATTCATAAAGGAGGGTTTTTAACACTGGAAGAGGCAAAAGAATCTTTTAGAGAATATGAAGCTCTTCATCCATAGCAAATCCTAAAAAGAGCAGATAAAGCTCCAGTTCAAACCCAGAGAACAGAGATAATAAGAAACATTCCTACAAGGGCTGAAATCAAGGAAAAGAAAAGGGTTTGTAGATCAAATCTCAGAGAAACCCTTAACATAGTCTTGAATTGGACTGCAAAAAAGAGGGCAATCTTGGGATATTATCCTATTACCAAAGAACAGCTAACAAAGCTGGTTATATTTCCAGAGGCTTCCCCATCTGACACCTATCAGTTTTTCCAGTATGGATTAATTGATACAATTTTAATTTTTAATGATTTGAAAATTATTAGTGAGTTTCCTGCAGGATTTATTGATGCAGTAAAAAGATTTAAAAATATGATTGACAACGTAAATCCAAGGGATATATCCCTAAAATTTACGAATAGTCAACCTATTTTTAATGAAGAAGAAGAATGCTTGGTTCCAGCATATCAAGTGATCTTCATGTCCGTCTTCCCAGGAAATTTTTAACCAATTGATCAAGTTCAAGATTTAACAATCTACAGTCATAAAGGAAGACTAGCCATCACACTAGCAAGGGTCTTCGAAAGAACTCAAAAGATAACAAGGGAATCTCACACAAGAATCAATTATAAAAGCAAAAATACTTTGCTTGTGTCCAGTAAAAGGAATGAAATTGAAGAAAGAGAGATGAGACTCTTAGTGGAATTTGAATCAGCATTCTACAACTTATCTGGACTCTTAGAAAAGCTCCCCGAAGGGATAAAGAGAAATCTCTGCTATTTGATAAAAGACAGAGAAGACCACAAGTGCCAGCTATGTGTCTCAGAGTTATCTGAAGAAAGCAATAATAAAACGGAATCAACCCACATGATAAAGGAAGAAGACAACGCATCTGAAGGTCACATGATGAAAGAGGAGGACAGCACATCTGAAGCATCTCTCAACATTATTGCATAGTGACGTAAGCGCTTAGGTCATAGAGCACCAACAATGTAGCTGGTGCAAGATAATAAACAATGACGTAAGCAATGACGTCATAAGAAGGGTAAGGATGGGAATTGTCCATCAGACCCAACCATTATAAATAGGTTGCTTAGGCAATTGTAGAAGGGATCAAACAATAGAAAGCAGGAGGCTAAGAGTACTCATATGCTAGGAGAGCAAGGAGGAAGCTATCGAGGCGATTCTGTAGTCTGAAGAAGAATTCCCTTAGGAAAAACCAATTCTAAACTCCCCTTGGAGTTAGTATCTATAATCTCCCCTCTGGAGATAAAAACATGTTATGTAAAATATTCTAAATAAAGGAAGTTTTTCTCCAGAAAGGTACGCCTTTATCCTAATCTCTTAGTTATGAATTATTTAGAGAGTTTAGAATTAACGGAAGAATCTGATTATTATAGGTTATCTGCTTTATTAGATAATGAAAAACAGGCTGTTCTAAAAACAGAATTAAATCTCAAATCAAATGAAAATTTTAATAAACAAAATCTTTTAAAAGAAGTTTTTAATAGAAAAAATATAATATACTATGGAAAAATTCAACTTGAAGCCCCTATAAAAATAAAATCCGCCAATGGAGAACTTGAAATAGCTTTGATAAATGATGAAGAATTAAGTAAATAGATTGAAAAAATTAAGGATCAACAAAAAAGATCTAAAATTGGATGGATCCATATTAGTACTATACAAGTCCTAATCAAATCTACATATATGAAAGGAATTAATTCACCAATAAGCTTAGCAATCTGTGATAAAAGAATTACTGATGATCCAATAGATCAAATAATTGGAATTGTTCATGGAAACTTGGCAAACGTAAATGTTAAATTCAATGCCCATCTTGGATACGCTATACCTTTATCAACTGAAAATCTTGGAAGATCTATAAGCTTAGCTTATAAATTTCACAGAAAGAATCTAATGGAACAAGATGATGAACCATTTTCAATTACATATGCGATAAATTATGCTTTAACGAATAGCCATCATAGTATAATATTTAAAAACAGAGAAAGAATTTATGTTGATGAATTATTTCAGAAAATTGTAAAAACAGAAATACCAAAATATAAAGCTATTGAAAACCCAGTTCTATTATTAAAAGAACCATCAGAAAAATTAGTATCATCAAATTTTCAAATAAGAGAATCTAAAATTAATAGCCCTTTAAGTTTATCTAAACTAAAAATCAAAGAAGAAAATTCTGAAATAAAAGAACTAACAAAAAAGGTCGAAAAATTAAATAAAACCCTAAACACTAAATTATGACAGTAAATAAAGAAGAAATATATGTAACTTATCAAGACAAGAAACAAGAGCTATTTGAAAGAAAAAATCGGTTGAATTATTTACAGTTCTCTAAAATAAATCAAAGAGCATTCAAAGCCCTAAAAATAATCTATGACAAGTTGAAAAAAGAAGTTGAAGAGCTAGAGAAATTAATAGAATCTCTAGAAAATAGTGATGAATCAATGATAGAGTTTGCAGAAATTTTAAAATAAATAATGAAGTATAAAAAGATTGAAAAATCAGAAAATAAAATTAAAAGAAATAGGACGAGAAAATTAAAAGGTAAAATAAAGGAGTATAAAAGGAAATTAAACAATCTTCAGGTTAAAATTAATGATCTTATAATAAGAAGGATAGAAATAAGAATAAATATAAACAAGTTGGAATTGAACTTAAAAAAGTTATAAATGCCTGAAAAACCATATTATGACCTAAAAGAATTAAAGCTGTTAAAAGAAAAAATGGAGAATGAAATTGAAAAATTAAACAGATATTTAGAAACAGGAGAAAGTGTAGAAATAAAAGAAGTTATTGAGGATTTGAGAAGTTATATTAAAGAAAAAGACAAATAGATAAAAGATTTTATATACAATAATCCATGCAAAAAGGAATATTATAAACTAAAACAAGATTGAAAAGTTATAAGCTGGTAAAAATGGTCAATACTTTCAAAGAAAAATTTGAAGAGCTAATAGAAATTTCGAAAAAGAAATTAAAAGAAAAAAAATCGAAATTAAAAATTTGGTATCAGAGCCAAGTTAACGATTAAGGGTAACACTTTCTCTTTAAGCAACACTTTTAGTGACACGCTTTCAGTTACCAAATGTCCACAATTAATTGATAACTTTCTTTGTAGTCACCATAGGTACAATAAGATGATAGGTACCATAGAAGGCACCAAAGTAAATTCATGAATCAACAAAAATAAATTCACAAAGACAAAGTATTTTTATTTTAAACTTTGATATATATTTAAATCAAAATAATTGTTATGGTGTCTACAAATATTTGCCTAATTTTTTAAAAGGGTTAAAAATTAATATTTAATTTTAAAAATATAAAAATAAAAAATTATTAAATATTCAAAACTTACCATATCAAGTAAATTAGACAAAAATTAACACCATAACATAAACATCATAGAATTTACCTTAAATCAAAGGCACCCTTAACCTTGATTCAAAGATCATTCACAATTGAACATGAACTTTATATCTCAATTTCCAACCCATTCTCATTCTATTCTTTCGATTCCTTTATCATTATCACATCTTTTCAAACAACAAATAGAACCATATGTTAAAAAAATATGAAAATATTTGTTTATTGCCACATACCTCTGTTTTCAATTGAATGTGAACAGTTATGCCCTGAATATTATTATCTCACAACACATTCAGTTAGTTTTCACTTAATTTTCATGCATGATGGTATAATTAGTTAGTGTTAGTGTTGTTCATTTGAAAATCAATTGATTGATTTTTGAAGACCTTAAATTGATTTTATTTTTTCTAGAAATTAAAAACCTGTTCAATCCTATCATAAATAATATTAGGTGGTATTTAGATTATATTTGGGTCTTTGATGTTAGGAATCAAAATTATATTTGGATTATTTCAGACATAATAAAATAATACTTTAAAAGTTAGACATAAATTCATATGGTAGGAAAGAGAAGGGCAACAAATAATTGATGGAATTCTTTGTTTTTATTTGAAATATATTGGTTGGAAAAAAATAAAATAATATTCTAAAATAAAGAGTTGAGTGTTATGATAATTATTCATCGATTATTTTTGAGCTATAAAAAATGAAGTGGTATGTATTTCTTTTATTATTGGTAGCAATACTAAAAATGACAAATAATTAGATTTATTTTTCTTTATTTTATTTCTCACAACCTTTTTTTTTTTTTACTTGGACTAAAAACATATTTGAACAAGAAGGGCCGTTTTATAGAGAGACATAAAGGAAAGATACCTCAAAGGGGGCAAAGTAGACTGTAGAAGGCGGTTTCAGTGGGACCCAGCTGGTGGGCGGCATGCTATCATCAGTGTGTGGGAATTGAAGAGGCGGCCTTCATTGGAGACACGAAAAGATACAGTTTTATATTTCATATTTGATCATCCTTTTAATCACTACTGTTAGTTCATTGATTTTATTCATAACAGCTTTGAGTATATCTTTAATTATTGGCCTATTATTTGCATATTTTATTTTTAAATTTTGTATAGTATAATTTTTTTCTTCTTGTATCAATGTTTTAAATTGTGAATTGCATTTTTTTTTTTTTTGCATAGTTGCATGAATAAACTATCCGTGTATATTATCTGTATTTGACGTGAGTGTTTCCGTGCTTGACAGCGGAAGCTAGAAACTTTGAATGGCGGTAATAAATAGTTATGAAAAAGTCTAGGACCAGTAATTTTATTGTATTTTGACCAATATATAACTAGCAGAGAAAGGTGAGTTATTGGATGAAATTTTATACCAATCTCACACCATCAAATTATCATTGATGGCTAATTGATGGCTACCAATCACAAATATTACTGGTCTCTTAGCATTGTTCTATAGTTATTGACTATATTTGTACACGAGTGAAAATGTGTTATTTAGGCTCTTTTTTCTAAGCAAAAAATTGATTAATTTATTTATGTATAATAGTCTTATGTATTTTTTAATTTTAAAAAATGTGGGGTTTGGAATTCAATTGTTAAATAATGGAATATTTGGGAGGCATATATATTAAGCGGGACAAATTATTTCAAATATGAAATACAATAGTTAAATTTTCGGTATATATAGTAGTTAGATTTTCAGTACAGCAAGTAGTATTTCAGAAACACCCTTAACCACTTTAGAATTTAAAAGCGAATAAGATCATCTTTAAATAGTTATTTTAGAAAAAAAATTATCTTTTTTTTACTAAAAAATACTAAAATGACACTTTTCTCTTTTTTATTTATAAAATATACTTTTTTATAATTTTTAAAAAAATTTCTCTTTAATTTATTTTAATTTTTTTATATTAACTAATATTAATTTTATTTATTGTTCAAAAAAATAAATTATTTTTTACAAAAAATATCTTTTAACAAAAATTTTATTTTTTTATTAAATTTTACTTATTAAAATATCTTTTTAATAAATTATTTTTTTATTAATTAAATTATATTTTTATCAAAATATTTTAGAAAATTAATCATTAAATTATTTTTTTAAGATACTTTTCAATCATTTTTTAATTATTAAATTATAATTTTATCAAAATTTTTGTTAATAATTATTTTTATATTTTACTATTAATTTTTTTATATCAATATATATTATTTTAACTTTAAATAAAAAAAATCTTATCACTGTTAATATGTACAACAATTAATATATATAATAATTAATATATTATTTTAATATATATTGATATCGGCTAATTAATACATAAGTTAACGTAATAAAGTTGCATTTCTAGGCTTGAATCCAAGCAACTGGGTTGCATGCTTCTTGAACTAGCGCCACCCTTTACTTATTAGAGATCGATTACGTACTACATTTGGCTTCTCATATGTTAGATCTTAATATATAGCTTCAACAATCAACTAATATATATAATCACAATTTACAACAGATAGACTCTGTATGCTCAAAATTAAAGTGAAACCATTTTCAAAAACTTAGAAGATAAACCACACATTTATCATACCTAATGGTACATATATATACTTTCTCTCTAATGACTAATGAAGGGCACCTCTTCCTCCCACCTGAAAATGTAAGAAAATATAAAAGTGAATTATTGGTTTAATATTAAATTTTCAATTTTTAATAAAATAATAATTTTTGAACAAAATGATATTTTGATTATTTATTTTTTAAATTGACTTACAAAAACTGTATGGGGATTTAATCTTTTTTTTTTAAGTGCACCTCCTTATATTTGTTTTTAATATCATTTTTTTAGAATAAGTTGAATTTTTTAGAGGGCCAAAATACTCGAAAATGTAACGAATTGTGGGAACCAGAAGTGGGAGAGTATCTAAGGTTTAGTGCACTAGAAAATCTGACGTAAGCGCAATGACGCACTGATTATTAGTGTAAAGTATGTTTGCATGGAAGAATAATATTATTGCAGCGGCACGCATAGATCGAATTCATACGGGTACGGCTAAACTTGGAAAGTAACAAAATCCTACGTAATATGCATGTGTACGTACGTATGTGTCTCTCTATGAAGTGTATTATTTGCCTACTTTTTCCAAATGTCAATAACAAATTAAAGACAAAAATTTACTATGAAGAATGAATTTTAAATTTGACTTAGTTTTTATGCATGATGATATAATTAGTTAATGTTGTTCATTTGAAAACCAAAAAATCAATTGATTGATTTTTGAAGACCTTAAACTGATTTTCTTTTTTATAGAAATTAAAAACCCGTTGAATCCTATCATAAATAATATTAGGCGGTATTTAGATTATATTTGGGTCTTTGAAGTTGGCAATCAAAATTATATTTAGACTATTTCAGACACAATAAAATAACACTTTAACAATTGGACATGAATTCGTAGTAGAAAGAAGAAGCTTAAGAAATGGTTAATGGAATTCTTTGTTTTCATTTGAAACATATTGGTTGAAAAGAAATAAAATGTTATTCTAAAATAAAGAGTTGGATGTTATGATAATTATTAATCGATTATTTTTGAGTTATAAAAAATGGAGTCATATATATTCTTTTGTTATTGGTGATAATACTAAAGATGACTAATGATTAGATTTATTTTTTTAATTTTATTTGTCTTTTGTTTCTTAACTCCGCCTATGTTATTGCGGTACATAGCCGGTTTTAAGTTCGGATATATAAAGGAGGAGGGTTGTGTTAGGTTTTCGACAATCAACATAAAAATATAGTCGAATCTCCATAACATGAATCAAAGACATTATTACGCTAAGGCTAGGCCGTTGTCCGGCAGCAACGCGCTGTATGGCTCGAGTACAGTGTCAAATGAGCAAGAGCCGCTGCATCGGTGCTCGAATATAGTGTTAAATGAGTAAGGGTTCTCGCGTTTTTGTGAACGGACGAGGATAAATAAGCTAGTTCACAAAGTTAAAGGTAAAGATTGGAGTGATAGAAGGTTGAGATTTGGGACATGGAACATAGGCACTCTAACAGAAAAGTCCATGGAGGTGGTGGACACCATGACAAGGAGAAAGATTAACATTATGTACCTACAAGAAACAAAATGAGTTGGTGCGAAAACTAGAGAGTTGGATACTTCTTATTTCAAACTTTGGTATACAGGAAAAGTGAGGAATATGGATGGGGTTGGAATAATTATGGATAGTCAGTGGAAGAAGGACGTAGTGGATGTCAAGAGGGTGGGAGATCGGATCATCTCTATCAAACTTGTGGTGGAGGGAGGTACTTTCCATGTGATTAGCGCATATGCACCGCAAGTGGGTTCGGACGAACAACACAAGATAAGGTTTTGGAAGGATTTAGAGAGTTTGGTTCAAGACATACCTTTGGGAGATAAGATTTTCTTAGAAGGAGATTTAAATGGCCATGTTGGGAGAGAAGTGACTGGATATGGGAATATTCACGGAGGCCATGATTTCGGGGTGATCAATGTCGAGGGTAAAACTATTTTGGACTTTTCCTCAACCTTTGATCTTCTCATCGCAAATACATGTTTTAAAAAGAGAGACGAACATCTTATAACCTATAAGAGTAGCATGACAAGCTCTCAAATTGACTTCTTCTTGTTGAGGAGAGTTGACCAAAAATTTTGCATTAATTGTAAAATTATCTGGGGAGAGAGTTTGACAACACAATATAGGGTGTCCATCATGGATTTTCGCGTGGAGCAAAAGTTGAGGAAAAGATATCATACGAATAACGTCAGGACGAGGTGGTGGCGGATGAAAGTTGAGGAATAAAGAAGCTTCCTAAGACGAGTAGGAGAAGAGGCAAAGTGGGATGGGAATGGAAGCATGGAAGAGATGTGGAGGAAGATGGCAGAAGTTATTAGAAGAACAGCAAAAGAAAGCTTCGGTGAATCTAAAGGAATATGACCAAGAGATAATGAGTCTTGGTGGTGGAGTGCGAGTATACAAGAAAAGATAAAGATAAAAAGGGAGTGCTTTAAAAAGTGGTATTTATGCCGCAACGTAGATAACTGGAAAAAATATAAGGCGGCTAAGAAAGAGACAAAACTGGCTGTAAGTGAAGCAAGAACAAGAGCATATGAGTGTCTCTATCAGTCTTTGGGCACGAAAGAAGGAGAAAAAGGTATATATAGAATCGCAAAGAGCCGTGAAAGAAGAACGAGAGATTTGGATCAGGTTAAGTGCATAAAGGATAAGGATGGAGATGTGTTGGCTCAAGAGGAGAAGATTAATGAAAGGTGGAAGAGCTACTTCTACGAGTTATTTATTGAGGGACAAAAGACTATTCTGAGCCTTGGTTGGTTATGCACAAGGGAAGAAGATCAAAACTTTGACTACTATCGAAGGTTTCAAGACTTCGAGATAAAAGATGCTCTAAAGCAGATGAAAAATGGCAGGATAATAGGACCTGATATTATCCCGATTGAGGTTTGGAAGGGTCTTGGAGAAAAAGGCATCAACTGGTTAACCAAGCTTTTTAATGAGATTTTTAAGGTTAAAGAAGATGCCTGATGAGTGGAGAACGAGCACCTTGGTACCTATCTACAAGAATAAGGGGGATATACAAAGTTGCGGAAACTATAGAGGGATCAAACTTATGAGTCATACCAAGAAGTTATGGGAAAGGGTGATAGAACAGAGGTTGAGAAAAGAGACACAAGTAACAGAGAAACAATTTAGATTTATATCTACCACTGAAACGATATACCTATTAAGAAGGATGATGAAGATGTATCGTAGTAATAAAAGGGATCTACATATGGTGTTTATTGATTTGAAAAAAGCGTATGATAGAGTACCAAGAGAGGTCTTATGGAAGGTTTTAGAAAAAATGAGAGTAAGGATCGCATATATTCGTGCAATTAAAAACATGTATGATGGGGGCACAACTAGTGTGAAAACTCAAGGTGGTGTGATAGAGAAATTTTCTATTGGTATAGGATTACACCAGGGATCATCCTTATGTCCATACCTTTTCACATTAGTCTTGGAGTACTCTCAGAGCACATACAAGAGCCTGTTCCATGGTGCAAGATTTTTTCCGATGATATCGTCCTTATGGGAGAGTCAAGGGAAGACCTAAATAGGAAGTTGGAGTTATGGAGAGAAGCTTTAGAAGTGTATGGTCTGCGCATAAGTCGTAGCAAGACGGAATATATAGAATGTAAGTTCAGTATAAGAAGGGAAAACCCTAATATAGAGGTGAAGATTGGATAAAACATCCTACAAAAAGCTAAAAGTTTTAAGTATTTTTGGTGCATCATACAAGATAATGGAGAGATTGAATAGGATGTAAATCATATGATCCAAGCAGGTTGGTCAAAATGGCAGAGTGCATATGGTTTTATATGTGACAAAAAAGTGCCTTTAAAATTTAAAGGTAAATTCTATCACATCGCTATAAGACCGGTTATGCTTTATGGTACGGAGTATTGGACGGTTAAAGGGGAGCACGAACATAAGTTGAGTGTGACAGAGATGAAGATGTTGAGATGGATAAGTGGTCATACGTGATTGGATAAAATAAGGAACGAAGATATAAGGGAGAAAGTTGGAGTAGCACCTATTGTAGAAAAAATGGTTGAATCGCGTCTCTGTAGTTTGGACATGTGAGAAGAAGACCGATAGAACATCCAGTCAGGAGGGTGGATAAGATGGAAGATGAACAATGGGCGAAAGACAGAGGAAGACTTAAGAAAACTATCCGTGAGATAGTCAAACGAGATCTACATGTAAACGGTCTCTCTGTAGACATGATACATGACAGAGCACAATGACATTGTTTGATTCATGTAGCCGACCCCACTTAGTGAGACAAGTTTTTGTTGTTGTTGTTTGTTCTGTTGTCTTTTGTTTTCTGTGTATTTTATTTGATTGTGTTGTGTTTTTTTTTTGTTAAAAATAAAATATTTTGATGATATAATTCGAAATTATGGTTACATGTAAAAAGGACTAAAACAAATACATAATATCTATTTTTAATTATCTTTTATTTAACTTTGTAAAATTATTTAAAATAACATTATTATTTATACAAATTTCATTACAAACAATTTATTATTAAGATAAATATAAGAATAAGACTTAGAAATAGTATTATGAAATAATATAATTACAAATCTTTTTTTTTATATAATAAAACCCCTAAATGCAAATTTTCGAACTAATAAGTAAGCAACGCAGGGTTAGAGGCTCAAAACTAATATGGTGATTATTGATACATAAAGATGTATTCATGTAAAAAAAATAATTAAATAATTTAAAAATACAAAAAAAAAATTATAAAATTAATCATCATATATTTTTATTTATGTAAAAATTTATCTACTATTTAATTCATTTTAATATATATTTTATATTTTAATAATATATAATTTATATGATTAGATAATTTGATAATTAATTTTTGATATACATGTTAAATAAATTAATATAATACTGAACAATATTTTCATGCAAGTAACCGTGGACCATCATACCACTTCTCAATATAAAATATCAAAATAGTCGCTTGACATTACAATGTTATTTAATTTTCAAAGATGGAAAAAAAATTACTCTCACAGCCTTTATAAAAAAAAAAAAAAAAAAACTAATTTAGAAGAGTTACCGAATATTTATTCAAATACAATAGTATTCTTTGGATACAGCCTTTACCATCAAGAGATAAGAGATGGTAAGAAGAAACCAAACACACAGTATATATTTCTGCATATGAGTTTGAATGTGTAATAAAGAAACCGAAATCAGAAAGTATAAATCCAGTGAAGACAAGGGCGCGCAAGCCTTGATTGTGAATGGAATGTGAACGCTCAATCTTTGATTATCTTGAGGGAATAATATCCTCCCCGCTTATTAAGGGTTTAATTAGAAACTCTCACAGGTGACCACTGACCAGGTCCCACCCACTTTCGAGGAGTCTTACATTACAAAGTTATTCCTTTGTTATGTTTTGATGAGTTCCTTTTTTTTTTTTTTGGATGAGTTTATAGGGGTGTCAAAAAAATTTCCAGGAGATGGAGATTTCTGCAGGGACGGCTTCGAATGGGGTTTTGACGGTGGAGAATTTTCTCCGCAGAAATAGAGATGGGGAGCAAAATTTTTTTGAGACAGGCGCGGGAATCCGAGCGGGGATTCTCGTCCTATTTCCGATAATTCTTCGAATGTTTGAAATTTTTTAAATAACCTTACTTTATTTCTAACATAGGGCTTTTTTAGTAATTTCACCAATTAAAAAACCCTAACCCTAGTATTCAATCTTCTCTACTCACTGTGTTGTTTGCTGCGCCATCTACTCTCTATTCCCAGTCCCAACTCTCTTCCATATCCACTTTGTTCAAACTCCAAAACTCCCACAGCACCATACGCTATTCTCTCCCACAGTCCCAACTCTCTCCAGTTCCCACTTGATGTTAAAGACTATATCTTATTATTTTTTTTAGAATAGAAATTGTATTTTAAGATTTTATTTTATGGAGTATAATTTACTATATTGTATTTGTGGACTTATAATCTTGGATAAAATATGTTTGTGTGTTTGTAATAGTATTTTTTAGTTTGTTTTTTATTTTTTGATATTTTTTACTATAATTTTCATATGAATGTTAAACATAAGAGAATAGAAAATGAGGCTCCACAAAAAATACGGAAAACCTAAGAAATGAGAATGGGGACAATTATTCCCCACGGCAGGAATTGGAGCGGGGATGGGAATTCCTCGCCCCCGCTCCGCCCCGTTGACATTCCTAAGTTTATTCCTTTGATATGTTAGAAAACTTAATTTTTGATAAAATTAGTGTATCTTCAAATATTAAACAAATAGAATAATATTCATTAATAAAGACAACCTTAAGCATCGATCAAGAGATGGTATTAACAAACTAAACACGCACTATATTTATTTAAATTGTTTAAAAAAAATAAACTTCCTCCATCCAAAATAATAGTTTACTACTTTCTCTTGCATTTTCAGGTTCGAAACATATATATTAATGGGGACAAATTATTTCAGGGTGGAAACTCACTTGCAGTCGACTGCAGGTGAAGTTGCTTTTGGATCGTTGACACGTGTTACTATATGGTTTAAAAAAAATCGATTTATTTTATACAAATAGTTTATTTAAAAAAACCGGTTTGAATAGATCAAATAACTACTTTTAAAATAATTTAAATTCTTTCTGCGTGTTATTCCTAAATTTCTAACAGATGAATTTGATATGTTCTTTTTCTTCATTCATATTGACCAATTTTTCTTTAAATTTATCTGAAACTTTTTTTTATTTAATTTTTGTCAAATATATGTATACAAACTGTTTGAAAAAGTAAAATTTAGTATTCTGAAAAAGAAACAAAATTCACGGTCTTTTTATAGAAATGGCATAAATGATATCATCTGTCCTTTTTTGTGTCTCTGTTTCTATTTTCTTGATGAGTTTTGTTTTGTTTCACATAACTTACATTTTTAGTTGCTTTTAAATTAAGGTGTAAACAGATTTTAAATTAAGCTGTAAAAATATGTTCAATTGTAAATTTATCGTTAAATTAAATTTTATGGTAATCAATCAATTAACTTTTATTTTACTAATAAATTATTTTTATGCAAATTATTGTTGATTTTTTAATATTATTCTATAAATAAATTATTTTTTTAAGATAATAAGACTATAATTTACTTGTCTAGAAATTATGATTTCACTGTGATGCACGTTTTTGTATTTTTACTTATCAACTAGAATTTACTTTTTTAATGAAATTAGAATTTATTTTCAATAAAACAAAAGTATCTAATCAAAATATTAATTTGGTCTCCTTAAATAATTGAACATAATATTATTAATTTTGTCTACAACAAAAAATTTTAATAAATTTTTTCAAAATAAAATTGATTCAAAAATAGAGAAAAAAAAAAGAACAACTAATGAAAATATTTATTTTGATATTGCCATCAAGAATAGGATAGCCATAGAAAAAATTCAACCAAATAAAAAGGACCTAACTCATACAATTAAACTACCATCATATCATCACAATAAACTATAACATCACCAACTAAAGAGATATATAACAAATATGAAAGAGATCATGCCAAAATTTCAACAATGCTCATGCTATCAACTAGTCTACGTTATACCATAATTACATTTTTGTCTTCCATCACATGAAATTGCCATGAATTATCTTGGCATTTATGATCTGAACATCAAAATGGTGTGATGACATAAATATGTACGTATTTATTAAATAATTTTCATCATTCACAGAGGAATGAATAAAAATATAAATTAAGAAATACATTTGAAATAATAATTTTGATTAAGAAATATAAATAAAAGGAACATACCTAATTGAAAGTTTCATATTAGTTCTGAAAAAGGGATCGAAAGTAAACGAATTTTACGTGCGAAACGAAGAAGGGAATAAAAGTAACTGCTTGGTCCAATTCAAACCGATTTTTTTAAATAAACCATTTATATAAAATAAACCGATTTTTTTTAAACCATATAGTAACACGTGTCAACCATTCAGAAGCAACTTCACCTGCAGTCGACTGCAGGTGAGTTTCTGCCTTATTTCAGATATGAAATACGTAGCTAAATTTTTGTTGTAAGATTTTTTTAAAATTGACATAATTACATACATGAAAACGTCTTTGTATGGTCACCAACTAAAATACAAGTCTTGAATATATATAAAAATTCAAATTAGTTAATTTTCAAAGATGTCAACAAAAACATATTTAGAGCAAAATTCAATTTGTAAATATTATCGAAATATAATGGTATTGAGTTGAGATATAAATTTACCGGTTTCGCTCCGTTACCAACAGCATATCTGTCAACTTCTGCCAACTTTTATTTATAATTGTGTTTTATGGAAGTGTGTTCATGGATGTGTCTAATAAAAATGTCTTTTTTATAACTGTGTTTAATAGAAGTGTCTTTATATATATATTTTCTGGATGTATCTCTTTATATATGTATTTAAAATATATTAATTATTAGACACATCTACGAACACACTTCCATAAAACACAAATAAAAATAAGAGTTGGTAGAAATTGACAAATAATATGTTGGTAACCTATACTTTTCCTAAACTTAATTGCCTGTCTAGAGACAAGAAACCAAATACACACTTGAATTTGGAATAAGGAAACTCAAACTAATAAGTATAAATGCACCAAAGATCGTGAATAGAATGCGGAACACTATGGCTAACACCATGGTATATATTGATAATACCCAGTGTCTACACCATCCCACATTCCCACCTTAATTAGGGGACATTACGGACATATTGGACATCTCCACATCCCACCATGACTAAGTAATGTTTATTACATATTTATTAATGTTTTGATTGTTCTAAAGTTGAGTAAATATAATTTGTCGACATCAAAATAATGAAATTCAACGATTTAGATTTTGATAGTCATTAGTCACCAACACTATATCTTAGACCATGAATCCTAAGTAGAATGTAAATGAATCATAACAAATATCTTAGTTTTTATAAATAGACGTTTAATCTCACAACTTCTTTTTTTTTTTAACATATTTGAACAAAATCCAAATATTACAAAATACATTGGAGACAACCTTAACCATCAAGAGATAGTGAACAAGAAAGCAAACACACAGAACATGAGATATGTAATAAGGAAACCGAAATTAAAAAGTATAAAGCCGGCCAAGAGAAGCGCAAGCCTTGTTTGTGAATGGAATGTGGAACGCTACTGCAAGCACCATGCTGTGCGGACTGAAATCCAGCAACACCGTTGCGCGAAGGTGGCGGCATGGCAGTTTTACCGACAACTGCCACCGTGGCATTTGTTGTTGATCAAGTGGTGGCGGGAGGCACCACATGTTGGCCTCATCCTCAGCAGAATCCAAGCTACTTGTTGTGTGAATGGAGTAGTAGTGATGAATAAGCATGAATGCAAGCAAGATGAAAGCTAAAACGATCTTGGTTTGGGCCATGATTCGAGCTACGAAGCAATCAAGAAAGTGCTATGGTACTAGGTAAAAAGCAAGAAGGGCCGTTTTATAGAGAGAGAAATAAAGAAAATCACCTCAACCGTGTAGTGAATGTGGGACCCATGTGGAAGTTGTACTTCTGATGGTGATTGGTGGACAAAATTGAGTGCACAATATTATTGCCATAGGCTGCACTTGTTTTTCAGAATAAGATATGATAAAACATTCGGATTGTTTTTGTCTTTATTTGATTAAAAGTCCTATTTATTCTTTATAGATCAAATAAAACCAACAAAAATAAACAAAATATAACAAAATCATTCCTGTCTCACTCATCCTACGTAATGCATGTATATGTATATCTCTATTATTGAATGTATAATTTGGCCACTTTTCAACACAAACCTGATTGATTTTTTTATATATATTTCTAATTTTTCAAAATTATATTGTAGTGCAGTTTTTAAGTCCTGTGAACGTCAAATGTATTCAATAATGTATTCATATCACTCTCCTGCATAATACATACGATTGTGCATTTGTGCTAAATACTAAAGAGGAATTTTAGTTTCCTCGAATAGTAATAGTAAATATAAACTTGTATCTTTGGCTGCATTTATTTTTGAAAACATGATAAAATAAGACACTAAAAATAAAATATTAAAAATAAAATATAAAAATTTATATTCTTATATTTTATTTGGTGATAAATTAAAAAAAAATTATAAAAACTTAATTTATACTCGTTTTTTTTAAATATAATAATAAAAAATTAATAAAATTAATAAAAAAATAAATTACATTCTTTGTTAATATTTTTGTGTTTTTTCTGTTAAAATTGATATAAAATACACAATTCATCATCTATAAACAAAATATTTCTATTTATATTTTATCTGTCAAACATAATTTTATGTATCTTTATTTATTTCAGTGACTCCTTCCTGAAAACAAAAGTAGCCTTTCATATATTTTGAGCTTGAGTTTTATAGAAGGAAAACTTTTGTCGAAAAGAACAGTTAGGTTTTGAGTTAAATTAATCATTTTTATCTTTAAAAAATAATAAGATCTAAATATCAAAGCAAGTTAAAGAAAAAAAATTACTACGAAGAATGAATTTTAAATTTGATTTAGTTTAATTTTGACGCATGATGATATAATTAGGGCCATTCATTTGAAAATCAAAAATCAATTAATTGAATAAAAAACCTTCTCCTAATTTAAAATAATTGATTTTTTATATAATTTTTAAAGATTTAATTATTTTATTGATTCTTATAGTTTTGTTAAATTTATAATTAAATTTTTATATTTTTTTAATTAGATTCGTACACTGTTTTTAATTTTTTAATTAGACTTTTACTAGTATAAAAAATATTAGAGTTAATGAAATATTTTTCTACTTAAAAATATCCGCAATTAAAAACCTAATTAGATATTTGATCACACGTTTTTTGAAAGTAATACTCCATTAATTTTAACTTTAACACGAAAATGACTTAATTATAAAATTAAAAATAACATAGAGAACAAATTAAATAAAAAAGAATATAAAGATCTAATTACATACAAATTTAATAAAACTATAAGAACTACTAGAATAATTAAATTATTTTTAATTTGTAACTTTTTTTTTAAAATATTAGCTAACAAATATTTTTTCTTATTTTTACTTTACATTTGAGTTAACGTCGCTAACCAACTCTCTATTTGTTTACCTTAAAAATATTAATTTTCTAGCATTTTTCCTTTTTATTTAGTAATAATATTTGTTTAAAGATTAAAATATAAATTCAAAAGTATATCATTGAGCATATTATTCTTAAGAATATTATACCTACCTAAGTATTATAAAAAAAAAATTATTTGTTTAGTACTATTTCACTTTATTTTTGATAATTTCGACAGAGTGTCGAATTAAATATATATCAAGATCTCAATTTGGGGAGTAGATACAATTTCTTTAAAAAAAATTAGATTCGATCCAAAAATTACTTAGTGTTAATGTTAAAAGTAAATTGTGCAATATAATGTAGGAAATAAAGTGAAGTCGAAGTAAAAATAAAAAATAAAAAATAAAATTATGCACTACATCAATATTTATATCTTGTTCTCAGTATTTTATTTTATTCTATTCTTATAAACAAAATCAGCCTAAAAAACTACATCAGTGCACGACGGGAATGTTAGAGAACATTTTTAAAATTTAGTCTCGTATTATTCGTTGAGGACGACAGTTATAGTGGCTTTCTTTTGCCTTATGGGCTAAATAAAGTAGCCATTATTGTTTGTTCTGGTCCAGTTTTTTTATTTTAATTTACCCTTCTTTCCATTTATTTATAAGTTTTAGTGCACGATTCAGGATGTGTATGAGTTGCGTGAAATCGGGTTTGATGTGATTTAGATTTGTTCCGAAATATATATTGAGTCTATTTATAAGACCTGAATTCGACCCTAGACCCGATAAAACTTATATACTTTCAGGCCACGATTATACCGGATAAAAACCGGGTGAAAATTGGACCGTCAACATTATATTATCTTGATATTTTCTTATAAGCTAGCATGTGATGAAAATATCTAAATTTTCAAGACTCAAACCATTATTTGACATGGTAAAATTCACTTAGAAAAATATAATAAGAACCAACTCTTTTCTAAAATTAAAGCATAACCATAATCAATACTAATATTGTCTAATAATACCAAATATTTAAATCAATATAAATAACACAATATTATGTATTAATTAGTCTAAAATCTTATGCATTTTAAACATAAAATATTAACTTACAGTCTTATAATAATTGATAACACAAAATATTAAAGTTTATAATACTTAAATTTTACATAAAAATAGTCATCATCCATCGCTAATAACACAAAATATTAATTGTGTTTGATGACCGGACTATACCGGACCGATTTCAGACCCGAGTTATGATTCGGATCCGACTTAAAATAATAACCGAATCTAATTTTAAGATTCTTATCCGACTCTAAATCCAGTAAAATTACACCAAATTAACCTCTAAAATATTTAAAATCAGACCAAATTTTCGAACCGAATCGGACCATACACACCTAACACGATCATGCTCCTTGGGACAAAAAAAGGAACGACTTTATGAGCTTGTAATTAGTAATAAGCAAGCATTAGTTTATAGTTATGTATTAAGCCCCGAACTTAAACGTGAAAGTGCGAAAGGTTAGAGGATAAATTAAAGAAGGGGCCCACCATGATATTGATCGTTGAATTCTGGTGTATGTTAGAAGGTAAACAATTTCTTCTTCTTCCTCTTAACTTTACATTAGCTTTCTTCTTTCTCTCTCTCTCCCCCTCAGCACTTGAATTCTACCATGGTGTCTTTATCACCAACTTGACATATTATTATATTAGCTTGACATAATATATAATAACTTACAAAATGAGAAGGTAATATCAAAATGGCCTAAACCCTGCATTTAAATGATTTAATGTTAACGGCGGTGTGAATTATAACATATGAAGATTTTTTCATTAATAATTAGATCGAATGAAATTAGTAACGTATCATTAATTATTATCCACCAGTCTATTCTATATATGATTGAACAAAATAGAGTAATACCTCAAATTGATTCTTAAAAAAAATTTAGTAGGATATTTAGTCTTTAAAAAATTTAATTATTAAATTGATCTCCAAACTTTTTATTTTGTTAGACAAATTAATCTCTAAATCAACTTTTTCGTTTTATATGAAAGAATTTTATATCATGAATAACATAATGGCATGGACTAATAATTGTTTAATTTGTTTTTATCAAAATTTAACAAGAAATTATTTGGAATATTATTAAAAAAATAAATAATATTATACATCTAAATTTTTTTTGTTAATTAAATCTAATTAAATTGATTTAATATTAACAAAAATTAATTATAAATAATATTACTCTAAATCTTATTATTTAACTTAGTTAGATTTTATAAAAAAAAAAACAAAAAAAAAACTCAGATGACTAAAAACAAAGACAACGATCTATGGAGCCATGCAGAACATGCATGTGTCTTGTAATGCCCATAGAGCACGTCTCTTATGAGAACGCTATTGTAAATCTCAACCATTGGATTATTTAATTAGTTATCGCAAGTTCGCAACAAGACAACAACCATTGCACAATGTAAATATAATAAACTTAGATACTCTCCCACTTTCTAACAAAATATCAGATCAATAAATTATTTGCTACTTATAAAAAAATATATGTTTTATTAAATTAAAATCATTTTGAAATAATCAAAATATCATTTTGTTCAAAAAATGTTTTATTAAAAATTGAAATTTCAATATTAAACCAATAATTTACTTTTATATTTTCTTACATTTTCAGGAGGGAGGAAGAGGTGTCCTATGTTTCATTAGAGAGAAGAGAAACATGCCAAAGCTAAAGTATTGTTGATGAAATTTTTTATTTTCATTTGAAATATATTGGTTGAAAAGAAATAAAATGATATTCTAAAATAAAGAGTTGGATGTTGTGGTAATTGTTGTTCGATTATCTTTAAGCTATAAATTAAAAAATGGAGTGATATGTATTTTTTTTATTGTTGGTGACAATATTAAAGATGACAAATGATTAGATTTATTTTTTATTTTATTTGTCTTTTTTTTTTGTTTTATTTTGTTATGTTGAACTTTTTTTTTTGTTAAAAATAAAATATTTTGATGATATAAGTCAAAATTATGTTCACATGTAAAATGGACTAAAACAAATACATAATATCTATTTTTATTTAACTTTGTAAATTTATTTAAAATAACATTATTATTTATACAAATTTCATTACAAACAATTTATTATTAAAATAAATATAAGAATAAGACTTAGAAATAGTATTATGAAATAATATAATTACAAACTTTTTTATAAAATAAAACCCCTAAATGCAAATTTCGAACTAACTAAGCAACGGTTATATTAGAGGCTCAAAACTAATATGGTGATTATTGATACATAAAGATGTATTCATGTAAAAAAAATTAAAATAATTTGAATACGTAAAAAAATCATAAAATTAATCATCATATATTTTCATTTGTGTAAACATTTATGTATTATTTAGTTGATTTTAATATATATTTTATATTTTAATATATAATTTATACAATAATTAATTTAATAATTAATTTTTGATATACATGTTAGCTAAATTAATATATTTAACTAAATTAATTAATACAATAGTCAACAATATTTTCATGTAAGTAACTGTGGACTATCATACCACTTAGGCGTGTACATTAAAAAAAATATCAAAATGTGATTAACTGAGTAAAAAATTATAATTACATTTTAATTAACTAAGTTAATAAAATAATTTAAAAAATTATATTCATATTTTTTAAAATTAGGTAACTAAAACTAAATTTAAAAAAATAATTTTTAATTGATTAACTAAAACTATAATCAAATTTTAAAAAATTATAATTTTACCTTGTTAGATTAAAAATTCAATTTAAAAAATATTTTAAAAAATCAATTTTTTGTCTAAAAATTATTTTTATTTTTTCAAAAACCAATTTTTCTATTCAAAAATCAATTATTTTTTTAAAATTATTTTTTATTTTTATAACCGATTAAAAATCAATTTTTAAATTTTATAACCGTTTAATATATAACCAATTTTATCATATAAAACAAATTTGATTTTTAAATTAACTAAACTATATACGGTCCTAAATGCCACTTCTTAATATAAAATATCAAAATAGCCGCTTACATGTTACATTACAATGTTATTTTCATTTTTTAAAGATGGAAAAAAAATTTACTCTCACCAAAAACTAATTTAGAAGAGTTACCAAATATTATTCAAACTAGTATATGAACCCGTGCTCAGCACGAAAAAATTTATAAAAGTAAAAAAAATTTATATGTTTAGATATTTAAATAAAAACATAAAATAATTATTATGTTAAGAAATTTATAAAATTATTATCAAAATCAAAGTATAATTTAAAAATAGTGAGTAATAATTATATTACACTTTTTTATGTAAAATAATTATACAATATACATTGATACAGAATTTAAAATAAAATTAAAATATTTATATTAAAATCCTATTATTTCAAAGATTTTTCTATAAACAACATTGATGGTTGAATTTGCAGACATTCCTACGTGATTCATAAGTAAAACTTTTAAACTTCTCTTACTCTTAACTCTTGAAAGTGCCACATATAGTTGGCCATGTATAAAAACTTGTTTGGGTAAGTACAATCCAACATGAGATAAAGTTTGTCTCTGAGACTTATTAATTGTCATGGCAAACGATACTATTATGAGAAACTGTCTTCGTTGGAATCAAACTGGGACGGTTTTATTTGTTGGTACCATATTCATTCTTAGAATCAAAGTAATGTGACCAACATTGTTACCCGTTAAAATTTCACATTCTATGACATGATTTTTTCCAAGTTTCCTGACTTGTAGCCTTGTACCATTACAAAGACAACTGGATTGGTCAATTCCTTAGTAACATCACCGGAAGACCAATCTTGAGTATTAATTTATGTGGAGTCAAATCAGAGTAATTTATGCTATTCAGTAATTCAAGACCATAGAGATCTAGTTGACTCTCCATATTTCCTTCATCCATACAAATCGAATCCGAACTAAGATATAATTTTTTTCTCTAGGAATGATAGTCATCCATCAGATGGTTGTTGACATCTTCAACGATGCCCAGCGTGGGAGCCAATATAGTTCTTGCTTTGAAAAAATCCTTTGAGAAAATGTTATCCAAAATATTTGGATAAGAAAAATGAACCAACTTATCAAATGTCTGATCCGAAGAAGGAATAACAATATTTCCTGAAAGACATTTTTCAGATTCACCATCCATATTGTCACATATTAGACCATCATAAACTTTCAATAAGCACTCACCAAATTGCTGTGTCTCATCTTGATCTGAAATAGTCGTTCCTACAAAGAGTCTCATATTTTTTGTTAGTTTGAGCACCTGACAAAACTTCCAAAGGTAAGACTAATTTATCCCGATCCTCGTAAAATGATAGAAAGAATTTGTTTAATTAAGTCTCCACCTAGTACAACCACTTTTCCTCCAAAGGGAAAATCTTTGTTATATGTTGGAGAAAACCTCATGATATCACCTAAGCATTTATCAAGCGCTTTATAACAGTACCTAATAACCATTGGAGTCTCATCCCAAATTATAAGTTTGGCTTTCAACAGCAGCATTACTTGAGGGGAACCAGGTTTGATGTTACATACAAAATCCTTAGTTATATTCAGTGGTATTTTGAACCTTGAGTGTGTCGTTCTTCCATTGGGAAGAAGTAAAGATGCAATACCACTTGAAACAATATTTAACACAATATCACCCCTTGAGCGAATCTCAGCAGACATAAGGTTCTAGAGAAATATTTTTCCAGTACCCCCATGACCATACACAAAGAAAAAACTCCTTCATCATAATACACAACTGTAACAATTTCATCATAATATTTCTACTTAGGTGTTGCTATGGCTAACATGTCTGAGGCATTTTTCTTTAAATCATCCATGTTAAAGTTTAGCTCTTCCTTGATAATCCTTTTGGTTAACAAAGAACTATCAACTTTAGTTGCTAAAGGCATAGGAGGATAGTCTTTCAAGGTTTTACCATAGGAATATAAGATCTTGTCTATATCCATTAAGCACAACTAATTAATCTCATCATCTGACATGGTTAACTCTGCATATTATACGATACTGTAAAAATTCAACTAAACTAAAAATGATCAATAATGAAGAACTTTTATAATTGCAATTATAAAAACTTACCCCTCATGTTCATCACGGTTCTCTATCGATACAAAATATCATTTGAGAGTTCATGCCAACATCTATCACAGACATGTTCTGGTCTTGAGATATTGTTGGATGTTAATAGAATGACAAATAACCTTCTAACTTATGATCCTGAGACTCACGAGCATGCTTCCTTAATTGCATCCATGAATTCTCTGTCATCTTGAAAGAGTCCAAGGACGAAGCATGCATCTCTATACGTAGTATAAATTATTTCTCATACTATTCTTATATCTCAAAAATTCATACATCCTCTTTGAGTATTCAAGAGAAGTCGTTGGTAATATTCTTCGGTATTTACTGCAAAAAACTTGGTTAAAATCCCACTTTTAAATTGCTAAATGGATTAGGCTATGTGATTTCAATTATTATGTAGCTACACATCCGTATAAGATTAATTTTTTTAAAAAATATAGAACAATTCTAAAATTGTATAATCTACAAATTATAACTGCTGAAAGTTATTTGAACATTTGTTTTCTAGTGTAGATAAATCGAATAAAATAGACGTGGGGTACATGCTGTTAAGATTTTAAATATAAATTATCAAATAAATAAGATCAAAATTAAATATAAACTCGTCATTACCTGCAGATACATGAGTCAACCTTCCAATTGTGAAGCCTTGCTTTCAAGGAAACCATTTAAAGCATCGTCCTTCCAAACAAACTTGGTTAGAAACTCAGCATAAGTCAGACTTCGAGCATAGGGATATGACATGTTCGCCGCCATCCATCTCAAAAACATGAACTTGAGATATTGCTCTTTCGACGATATCATTCACATTAGAAGTTTCACTATAGAAAAATGCTATTTGTACAATAAAATTCAGCCTTTGTTCAGCCTTTAATATTATTTAATTATTTTTTTATTAAAACATATTCCTATTTTTTAGGATACATATTTATAGTTAAGATTAATTTAAATTTTAAAAATTAAAATTTGACTAACTTCCTACCCACTTTATAGTTAGTTATTATTTCCTTCTTTCTTCTATTCTGCTACAATATTCCAATTTGTATCTGCAAAAAAAAAATCAAAGTCGGTGTATTTAGAAAAAAATTAATCCCTTACTTGTTGTACTTTTGATAAAATGCAGGATCTGTTTTACAACTTTCTAGCGATAAATGGTCGAATATAATTATATACACAAACTAAAATATTTTCAATTATAGTTTTTTTTTAATTGTAACACATCTAAAATTATTAAGTTATACAAAAAATATTTTTGAAACACATCTAAAATCATAAATCTAAAATTTAAATTTAAACATTAAAAAATAATTGTAACACATCTAAAATTATGAAGTTATATAGAAAATATTTTTAAAACACATCCAAAATCATAAATCTAAAATTTAAATTTAAACATTAAAAAATAATTGTAACACATCTAAAATTATGAAGTTACGCAAAAAATATTTTTGAAACACTTTCAAAATACAGAATTCACATATGCAAAAATAATTTAACATTGCAATATATATGAAAATCTCTTCAGGCCATTTTGTTCAATTTTTTATTTCAAAAAAAATAAAAATTTATACAGAATAGTAAAAAAAGCAATGGTGTCATAGACCCATCCAAACCTTAGGTAAGTTTTTGGCATGGACAAACCGCAACGTTGATGCGGACCAACGGTGATCAAGGAGGAGGAAGGCGACGACGAAGATGAGTGTTGACAAAAGGGAATGCGGCATTGTGACTGAGCGCCAAGAAGGAGGAAGGCAACGTCGAAGATGAGCGCGGAAGAAGAAGGTGGCGCGGAAGAACGGCAGCGGAGGATGACTTCTCTGGATTTTCGTCTTTCGATGTGCGGCTCGAGATTTTTTATGTGGGACAAACGTGACTTCTCTGCTTTTTTGAGTGTTTTGTATTGGTTTAGTTAATAATTAGATAGTTTAAGATTTATTTAAGAATTTTAAAATCAAAATTTTGAACTTTGAATAATTTAATTTTTAGATATGTATTAAATTTGGAATAGAAATTTAAAATTTAAATTTTAAATTTCAGTTTTATTTAGTTTGTATTTTGAATGTGTATTTAATTTTAAAAAGATACTAAATTTATTCATAATTTTTAGATGTATTTGTTTTAATTTTTTTAAATTATTGTAATAAAAAGCTGAATATTGTACCATTTTTAAAGGATACCTAGTTGAATTGAACCACAGGTTATTCATCCTCCAAATGGAATAGAAGCTAATCACAAATGGTTCTTTCTCTTGGATTTCATATCCAAATAAACCAGACTACCTCACATGCCGAAATGTACCTACAATCGTAGTAATTCCTAATTTCGTCAACAACTTGTGTGGCTTCTGACGAATCACCAGTGTTGTATAGGGTAGTTGTGACACGGTCATTGTCCTTGTGTACATACTTAAACAAATACTTAATAGAACTTGTTTGGCATGTGTTTTCCACATTTATGTGGCACCCGAACTTGAGCAACAATTTTGGATTATAAGGAACAATGAACTTATTGTCTAGTACACATTCTATTTTCTTCACTGTTCGACCGTTATCAGTATGCCTATATTTGGAAAATCCGGCTTCATCAATGAGTGTTCGCTGCCTAAACTCTTTGAGATAAAACTTTGAACATGATCCATTCTTCATGCAAGGTGAATTTTTATTGTACAGACCACATGGACCATGTACCATGTAATTTTGAACAGTTTCATGTAGATTTGGCATTTTATTTTAATCAGGAATCTCAGCTGTTATATGTTTGTCTATGTCATCTGGTGTTTGTGGCTTGAACTCGTTATTCATGAATAAAAGGATATGTGCATGCGGAAGCCCTCTCTTTTGAAACTCTATAGTGCAAACATATGTAAATTGAAAAGACAAATGAGCAAAACATTACAGCATAAGATTTTAATAAGGTGCTGCATAAACACAGACTTACATCCCAAAATTTTGCCAAAGATTTTTTCTTCTTTTAGGTCATCAATCAAACCATCAAGTTTGATCTTGAAAACTCAACACAATATATCAAGGCGATCTTCTGCCTTTAATCCAATGGGAGTCACTTCTCTTTTTATCTCATCTTATTCAGGGTTACAGGTCATAGTGATAGAATAGTTAGGATATCCTGCATATCTGCAAATTACAAATGCATCTTTACAATTATTCATCATGTACTTAGGTCCACCGGTAAAGGTACCGGGAAGAATGATTCTTTTGCCAAGCCTTGCAGCATCTACATTCTCGTTTATAAGACTTTCATGCAGATATTTGTATTTGTCAACCCTCAACTGTGGTTGTTTACACCTAAAGGATTTTAACCTCTCTGATTTCACCATTATGTAACCATCTACCAGAAACTGTTGGAATAATCTCTTTGATCTTAGAATTAACGGAGATTCACCTATCCTTTTCTGTACGTAGTTGAAAAGCAAAAAATTGTCACAAAGTGATTGTTTTGTTTTTCTTTGTAGGCCTATCGGAGATAGAATCTGATGTTGCAATACCCAAACGAAATCCATCCTCCCCATATGGAAACAACAATGGATATTGCAAGGCTAAATAAGATGGGTGAAAAACATCAATCTGTTGGAGCTTTCTAGTTTGACTCTTTATAATAATATATCTATCTTTACTTAGTTGTTCGACATCGCCAACAATCAATGCAGCCACTTTAAATGCAGATGAAAAGTTGTATGTCTTGCCATATGTAGTCCTTTTACTAATCAACTTAAACTTTATGTTTGTGCAATTTTTCTGTTGGTACCTATCTCTCGCATAGCGAAAACTCTTTGCCAAACTATTATATTTTTCTAGCATGTTTCTTAATATTGCCACAATTTTCTTATCCCGCTCATTTATAGCTTCATTGGAACTACAAAAAAATATGTTATTTTCTTTCACATATAAAAAATAACTAAAATAATGTTTGATTGGTTGCATGAAAATTATCGAAGTGTGCCTATCCGATTATCAATCTTATTTTCTGTTCATAGATATATAGCTAGGCAAATGTTGGTCGCAGACTATCCGGAGGAAGTAAGCTACCAATGCTATGGTAGTTTTGACCCAAGGCTTAAAGATTGGAGGAGCAATCCCATTGTTCACCCCACGGTCAATTTTTTTGGCTATTGATGTAAAACAAAACATTAAATTAAATGCCCTTATATTTTTTAGGAAATGAATACTTCTTTGATCTCCTCTAGTATGAAGCTGAATGAGCTCATCAGGAGGCACAAAAAGTAGAGGAAGCTCGATCTTTCCTTCCATACAACATAATAAAAACTTTGGTTGGGGCGACTATTTGAATTTAGCAAGCCTTTCTTCAGACCACATCTATGCTTTACAATGTTGACATTGATAAATAGGATTTTCTATATCCCACACATTTCCTAAATGAACTCTCTTTAGATACTCAGTTGTCATACCGATACAATTTAGTCCATGATGTACACAAAGATGCAAATAAACATACAGATAAAATTTTTACATACCGTCTAAAGTTTATGAGGATGGTATAAAATTATCTTCTATATTCACATCCGACATTGAATCATCATAACCATTCAAATGGTTTCAACAGCAGAAACCACATACATTCAACTTTTTCACCATCTCAGTACAGGTTCGTCCGAATAGAGCTGCGGTCTCCTTATCGAACACAACAAAAGTTGTTGTAGCAGTACCATCTAAAACCAACAAATTCAACTTATACCTATTTTTTTATTCAAAAACATCAACTAACATTTGGCCTGTCACCCTTTAGTTACAATAAAATCATAAAAATTATATTCAACACAATTTAAATGCTCAAACATAATTTTTTTAGGCTTATCAGTTTTCTAGATTTTAGTCTAGCAGAGGAGACTTTGGTATAAAATTGTTGTAGGTATATAAATTTTTTCTATGCACTCTATCTCATTTTGACAATTTTTTTATGGATAGATAATATTTCCATCAATTAAAGGAGTTTTTGTTTTTAATAAATTGTTCTCTTATTGTCTACTAATTGTTGGTATTAAGCTAGATATTGCTAAATAAATTAAAAAGAGACATAATCAATTACATAACTATATTGCTTTTTTATGAAAAGATTGCACAAATAAGTCCAATTAGAGTCGTACCTATTAAAAACATTATTCACGTCCTTATTACAGCCATCGCAGAAGTATGTATCCGCATTAGCTTCTACCTTCACGCTACAAACACAAGATTTATACCACCAACTTAGAACATGTTCAACATCAAGAACAGTGACCAGAATAACATAGAATCCAACCTACATAGGAACAGTTTGAAAGTCAAAAAAATAAATAATGAACCAAACATAAAAAAGTAGTTTTCTATAAGGCACTCACATCCGCAGCCGCACGTAACTCCTTTATTGTCTTCCTCTCAGTGGAATATAAAACTTCATCTTCATTAACATACACCGGTTTGCCAAAAAACACAGACAGGTACTGCGAGATCTCTCTATAGTACATGCTACTTATCAATCACAACACCATAAAAATACAATCAATATACACAACCATAAATAATTCACAATATTTGTACAATACTTTTTTCGAAGCATCACAGCCTCAGGAACATCTGGATTTATCAAGAGTCTGGTACCATACATAATGTTCTATAAAATATTGGTACCTATGTACAATAATAATTGCTTAAATGAGTTGTATAATTATACTTGACAGAAAAATTATCGAATGAAAAGTAACCAAAAGTGTCATTAGATTTAAAAAAACAACTATAATCTACTGTGAACCTAATTAATTAGTAAAATTTTTTTATTTTAGCAATGAGCTATATAAAAAATATTTATTGCAAATATAAAATAATAAAAAGTATTATATAATAACAAAAATATAGCTTGAAATTATATATTGATTAATTAATTATTGAGTAACATAGAATTTACAATAAAAAAATTGGTGATACAATTTATTCACGTGTATATAATAATATTTTTTATTATTTCAAATTTTAATTTCTAGAATGCCAGCCATTTGTCGGAATTGTTATTACTGTTTTCTATAATTTTACTTGTAATTCCACATGATCAAAAGTATTAAAATACAAAATACAGTATTTATAATTTTGCTTCCACGACATGTAGTATCACACTCTAAAATTTAAAAACAAAAATTTAAAAGCATATACGCCGTTCTCCATTGCTAGCGTATATGCTTGCTTGCTGGGAGAGAGAAGACCCAAAAAGATTAAAAGAGGACTTGGGTGCGGGTTGAAATTAATTGTATGAGATTCGGATAGGTTTTCTATCTGCCCAACTTGAAATCGGGATTAGTCTCCGTAGGCCCATGTTTTGTTAAGATGCAATAGAAGCAAGCAAACTAACATGGTGTGATCCCTATTTTTTTATTCCTTTTTTTTTATCACAATTCACAAGTTCTATGCTTTGTTTGATTATTGTATAAATCATGGATCTACATTGGGCCACCTAAGAAATTAATTTATTTTGCTTACATTTTAGAATGAGTTTAATTAATAATTTGTTATATAAAATTATTTTATATTTTTAATAAATCAAATCTAATGATATTAGTTAATAATACATAGAATAATTACGTTTAAAATGAAAAAAGTTTTGCCTTATATTACTTTTGCTTACGGAAATATAAAACTTAAAACTTAACAATTTACGAAATATAAAAGGCTAAGGAAATAAGGTCATTTATAAATTATCTTTAATTTATATATAATATAATTAAATTTAATAAATTCAATTAGAATAAACAATAAATTATTTATTTTATTTCGGACTTTATAAATAAATAAACTAATTAACTAATATAAAGAATAACAATTAATGTAGTAAAATTAATCAAGTATTATATACTATAATAAATTATATTGATATTTAAATATCTAAGCAAATCAATTTGCTAGTATAATTAAGTCATATCAAAACACTTAAAAATAAACCGTTCTTAATTAAATACTATCTATATTATATAAATCACATTTAAATCTATTTTTCCGTGCGTATATAATTTAAAGTAATTTACAATTTATTTGATTGAATATTATAATATAAAATAATTTATAAATTAACATTAATTCATATATAATATATAATTAAATTTAATGAATTTAATTAAAATAAACAATAAATTATTTATTTTATTTTAGACTTCATAAAAGAAAAAACTAATCACTAATATAACGAATTATAATTAATGTAGTGTAATTAATTAAGTAATATAAATTATAATAAATTATATTAATATTTAAATATTTAATAGACACCAAAAAATTGTGTAGACACCAAAAAAAAAAAAAAAAATATTTAATCAAATCAATTAGGTGAAATAATTAAGTCATTGCAATAAATTATATTGAATGAATTAAAATAATTAATTTGGGAAACACTTTCCGGAGTATGTCACGTTAGCTCTACCAATTTTTATATAATAGAATAGATACAATAGTATTGTTTGAATACAGCCTTTACCATCAAGAAGAAACCAAACACACAGTCCAGTATATCTCTGCATACGAGTCTGAATGTGTAATAAAGAAACCGAAATCAAAAACTATAAATCCAGTGAAAACAAGCGCAAGCCTTGATTGTAAATAGAATGTGGAATGAAGGGAATATACTTTTCCTTATTGGAATAATATCCTTCCCGCTGATTTAAGGGTTTAAGTAGGTCCCATCTCTTTGGATCTTGTTAAGAAGATAATGACTTATTTGTATTTATAAATGATTATCTCTTATACTATCTAGAATAATTATTTAAGTATTAGGGATAATAAATATTTTTTCAAAAATTTAAACTCATTTTTGAATTTACTAAAGATCGAAGTCTTGACCTTTTGGATTTGGAACTCTAATACTATGTCATGATACCACTCATCCCAAAAACTTCAATTGATGAGAAACGATAACACTAATAGTTATATTTTTAATACTCTCTAAACTTCCATTGTATATATTATATAAATATTTTATTGGTTATTCATATTTTTTCTAATTTCAAATGGTATAATCTCTCTATATTTAATTAAGAGATTACGGATTTGAGTCTCCTATTTAATAAAAAAAAATGGTAAATAACAAACCAAACACGCACTATATTTATTTAAATTGTTTTATAAAAAAAATAAACTTCCTCCATCCAAAATAATAGTTTACTACTTTCTCTTGCATTTTCAGGTTCCAAACATATATATTAATCGGGACAAATTATTTCAGATATGAAATACGTAGCTAAATTTTTGTTACAAGATTTTTTTTAAAAGGAAAGATACCTCAACGGGGTAGGAGTAGAACAGTAGAAGGAGGAGGTACTGATTGTGGGACCCAGGAGTGGCGTTATCAGTGGGTTAATTTTTAGGGATTTGTGAGACCAACGTGGAAAGAGGTCAGGTTGCCAAAATATTGTACTTTTGTGAAAGAAAATGCCAAAATACAATTGTGTAGAGTGATGAATAATTGAATACAATCTGAAATTGCTTTTTTTTAATATTAACTAGTATGTTCCTGTATTTTGTACGGGATAATACATAAAATTATATTAAAAATTTTATTAAAAAATTAAATAATATATATAATAATAATTATTATAAATATTTTATAAAGTTATAATTAAAATCAAACTCTTAAAATTTTTTTAGTCACAAAAAACTCTTAAAATTTTTAATATTAAAATATTAAAAATAATTAGTATTTATCTTAATCAATTTAAGTTTGTTAAGTGATTATCTCACTCGTCCGCTTAAACAATTATTAGGAGTTAGAATCTCGCCTTGTGTATATAGCAATCCATTGGTTAGCGATAAATCCTTAATAAAAAGACTATCAATACGTGGTTAGACTTGGCAGGAATTTTCGAATACGCAAGTACCCGACCCGTCTATACCCGGATGAAAAGGGTAATAACTTGACTCGAGTCGGGACAGATTTTGCTTAAGACAGGTATCGTCGGGTTTAGGGTGTACCCGCCCCGAATATATACATATAAACACTTTTTAGTAATTAGGATTTGCCTCATATCACACAAGATTCATAGCTTCAGTCTATATTCTATAGCCATGCAAGATAAACTCAATCATCCTCACCTAAAATCTTCTTCTTCTCAACTTCTTCACAAAAAAACCGCATAGCTCCTGTCATGTTGTTACTGAGTCCATCGCCGCTTACCTATTCACAACTCTCATATTCCTTCACAGCCAGAGACGAATCCACGTTTAATATAGAGGGGGCATTTGCCCCCACAAATTTTTTTGAAAAAAATTAATACTTATATACATATATACCATTTATTATATTATATTTGTCTCAAAATAAAATATAAATAGTTCTTTTGTATTTTATATTAAAAAATATTTTGTTAAACTTAACACATAATAATAATTATATTGTTAAATTTGATTTAGTATGAAAAATAAATAAATACACTCAAAAATTAGTGATAATTAATTATATTATATTAGTTAATTAATTAATAATTAAATTAAAACTTAGTTTTCTAATTAAATACAACTTAAATTATTAGTGATTTTTTAAAAATTATTTAAGATAAAAAAATATTATCTATGTATTAATATACTGTAATTATTTTGGTTAAAAAATTTATTTATACTATAAAAATTATAATAAGTAGATTTGACAATTAAGTAAAATAATTGTTTAAAAATATATATAAAAAATAATATTTAATCATGTTAAAAATAAAAAAAGTCCTTATAAATATTTTTTGTTATTTTAGATATTATACTATGTGTATAAAATTATATTTTTATTATTTTAAATATTATAATAATGATTGTGTGTATATTTCTAGTTCTTATCAATATGTATTAGATAGTTCTAATTTTAAATTTTGAATATATCTAAACCAATTTAGATTGATCAAGTGATCAATTTAGTCGTCCGCTTAAATAAGTACTGAGGGTTCGAATTCTGTCTCGTATGTATAGCAACTCGTTGCCGACCAATTTTAGATTCTTAAATGGAATTCAAATTCATGACGGATTAGTCCTTAACTTGTTGAATATCGTGGGAAGCAAAAAAAATAGCTATACCTAAATTTTATTATATTTTTGTCCCCATTACTAAATTTTTCTGGGTCCGTCATTGTTCACGGCTTATGTCATCATCGCTGCTCATCCCGTTATCATCGTTGTTGAGCCTGTTGCCACCATTCTCATGCCGAGTTTCTTTTCTCTAGGTAAATTTTTCTCCCTCTCTGTCTCTCTCTCATTGTGAGTCTGTTAAGTTCTTCTATTCAAACATTGATATTTAAATTATAAAAAAATTGATTTTCATATTTTATAAAATATCATACTGGCGGTAATTGTAAATATGACGCTACTTAAAATTAAATAAAGTAACATAGATAAAACAAATAAAAAAAATTACTTAATCTTGTATAAAATTTACCTATAAAATTCTGTACCAAAAAATGAATTTAATTTTAGTATATTAATAATATAAAATATTTTATATAATCATTCAATTCAATTAGATTTATCTATTTAGGTCATTATTGAAAATAAATTTAAGATACTAACATACAATTACTTTAAATTAAGCAACAATTATCAATACTATATAAAGAACATACTATTCTACTAAGAATGATTGCCATAAGGAATAATTTTCTAATTTTCTATACTAATATTAGAAAGTTTATATAATACTATATATAATATTATCATTATTAATACTATATTATCAAAACAAAAAAATCACCGTGCTAATATAATATTATTAATATTATATAAATCATCTTTGTATTTATTTTTCTGTGTGTATATAATATTTAATTAACACATTAAGACATATATAATATTTTGTTAATACATATATAATATAAAGTGATTTATAAATTATTATTAATTCGTATATAATGTATAATTAAATTTAATGAATTCAATTAGAATAAATAATAAATTATTTATTTTATTTCAGACTTTATAAATGAATAAATTAATTAACTAATATAACAAGTTATAATTAATGTAGTAAAATTAATTAAGTAATATATATTATAATAAATTATATTAATATTTAAATATCTAATCAAATTAATTAGCTGATATAATTAAGTCATGGTAATAAATCGTATTGAATGAGTTAAAATAATTAAATGGGGAAACACTCCCCAGGGCATGCCACGTCAGCTCCATCATTAAGTGCAGACATCCGATTTTTATATAATAGAATAGATTCTATTGGTCGTGTTTTTTAACCTGGTCTGCCTCCGTTAGTGTATGTGATTTCCTAAAAAAAAGTACTTATTAGGGGTGTTTGTGGTGCGGTTTGGTTCGGTTTTTGAAAAAAAGTCATCTGATCCAATTGTTTAATTAAAGTGCAATTCGGTTTGGTTCAGTTTTTTTCTCGAAGCATCCGAACCAAACCAAACTAATTAAATTCGGTTTGATTTGGTTCGGTTTGTTTGTTTTTTTAATCAATTCAAAAAAATACTACCATACTATTTCACAAAGTCATAACATTGAAATCTACAAATACAAATACACAATAGTTAACAATAATAATAATATAGCACTAGTAGAAAAACATTCTAATCTAGTTATACATTCTAATAGTTATACATTTTAATAATAAAGACTAAAGAGTGTGACTTGTTCCAACAATATTTCAGCATCATAGTCATTGTCATATCAGAATTCATCATAAATCACACAATACTTCATGTTCATTGTACCCTTTGCACCATATTTAAAGGTTTCAAAAACAGATTTAGAATTATTCCACCAGTGAAAATTTTCACAATAACAGCGACTATTTATTATCAACCTCATCACACCACCAATTTATTAAAATCACACAAATACCACCAAAATCACATTTAGGGTCTCCACTTTTTAATTAACAAATTAACAAATTCAGATTAAAATCAATTAGCAGCAACAATAATAAAAATAGACAATTAACAATAACAGTTAATAGTAGCAACAGCAATAATAATAATTAATTAACAAATTAAAATCAATAACAATTAAAAAATAAAAAAATAGTTAATAGTAGCAACAGCCAGCCAGCAAAAATTAGAAGAAAAGAGAACACTAAACCAAGGCAGCAAGGCAGCAAGCACTACTTATCATTTAAAATTCAATTTTTTTACTTTTTTAAGATTTATTATTATTTAATTAATTTAAATATCCATATTAATTATTTAAAAAATTAAAAAAATTATTTTTTTAAATTAAATAAAAGATAATATTTAAAAAATATCTAATTATACTGATTTTTTAATCACATTTATAATAATATTAAAATAGTTTTTTTGGCTATTTAATTTATTTTGTGTATATAGTATTGAATACATTATTTTTAATAAAAAAATAACAATGTTTAAAGTGATATAAACAGAAAATAATATTGGGAGATGCTTGAAATTGGTTCATTGATTTTATTCATAACAGCTTTGAGTATATCTTCAATTATTGGCCTATTATTTGCATATTTTATTTTTAAATTTTTTATAGTATAATTTTTTCTTCTTTTAACAATATTTTAAATTGTGAATTGTATATTTTTTTTCTTTTTGCATAATTGCATGAATAAACTATCCGAATATATTACAACACTATGGTTAAAAATTGAATAAACAAAGTATACCATATATAACGATTTTTATATATATCTTTTTAATAATACAAATAGATATCTTCTATATGTACCTTAGCTTTGCAATATTTATGTGAGTGTTAGCCTTGTATATCCATGATTAGAAATATCCTTGTGAAATATCGACATATATAAACCACAAAATTGAAGAACTTCTTGATTACTAATTAAACCAAAAAATATTTGTCGTAAAAATTCGTTTTATTAAACTCTTGTAGTGTATGTATACCTTTAATTATTGGCCTATTATTTGCATATTTTATTTTTAAATTTTTATAATATAATTTTTTTCTTCTTGTAACAATGTTTTAAATTGTGAATTGCATTTTTTTTTTTTGCATAATTACATGAATAAACTATCCGTGTATATTACAACACTATAGTTAAAAATTGAAGAAACAAAGTATACCATATATCTTTTTAATAATACAAATAGATATCTTTTTAGACTTTAAATTCATCCATGAAAATTTTCACCTCATTTTACTCTCAGACCAAACATACTCTCAAAATGTAAATTATAAATTTTTCCGCAAGTTTACATAAATTATTTGAATTAATAATTTAGGCTATTTTTTTAAATATTATTATATGACAATATAATTATTTATGTACAATATTATTATACGACGATATACACATGATTTTTTGGATCAGAAACCGATGTACAATATAATTATTTATGTACAATATACACGTGAGTTTTTGGATCAGAAACCGATGCATGTTTTCCATGAGCCTTGGAAGAAAACTTGATTCACTCCCATTTGTGGCCGCTAAATGGACCGAGCCACAAATCATAAATCTATGCTAGCAGAAGAATGAAGCCTTGATAGATTCTATACTGTTTTGGTTATCATTTTCTCTAGTTCCTTACTTCATTGGATATCAATTACTATTCATATTCTACACCCTTCTATTTGATGCGTTCATTAGCCACGTCAGTCACTAACTCACTCAACACTCATCCTGCTAGCTATACGTATGTAATGCATGTGTACTGTGTATTTCTAATGTATTTACTGTTCGGCATGCATACATACATACATTTTGTACTAATTAATTGTGGTTGTGTTGTGAATATGATATGCATCGTCCTCTTCAAACACTACTTGCCTTATTATTGAATTTTCATTCCATTGCATGCAGAAATCGCCCTATTTGGGTCTTTGATATTAGGAATCAACATTACATATACATTTTATTAGAATAATTAAAATTTCTTAAAACAAACTAGAGGTCGTGATTTATTGGAGACAACATATATACCATATGACATATATGAGTTGAATGTGTAACAAGGAAACCGAAATTAATAAGCATGAATCCAGCGAAGACAAACGCAAGCCTTAGTTGTAAATGGAATGCGGAACGCGATGGCTAACTCCACGCCTTGTTGCCCGAAAACCAAGAACACCGTGCCACGGAGGTAGCGGCATGGCAGTTTTACCACCAACTTCGACGGCGGCATTTGTTGTTCGAGTGGTGAAGGGAGGCACAACATGTTCTCAGCAGAGTCCACGCTACTTGTTGGGTGAATGGAGTTGCAGTGAATAACGATGAAAGCAAGCAAACTGAGAGCTAAAATGGTCATGCTTTGTGCCATCACTCAAACTTTGAGTTTACTTCACTAACGAAGAGTCTATTTATATAGAAGAGAGCAATGACCCTGGTATTGATGAGTTGGGGTAAAAACAAAGACAATAGGCAGTCATTTAGATTGCAGAACACCTGCACGTGCTATTGTAAATCTCAACCACTCAATTATTTAATCAGGTATACCATGGTTTTGTATATGCTGACTCAGTTTCGACTTTTTTGTTATTTGGTTTGCTTTAGCCTAATGGATTAGATTTAATAAAACAAAAAAAAAAAATTCTATTTTTAAATTATCTCTTAAATCTTAAAATTAGAATAATCATATGCATATTTAAAGAATTAAATATCTAATCATTGTTAACTATGTATAAGTAAATCAAATAAAAAAATAACCATTCAATTAAAAATAATGAACATAATCATTTGCATACCTATTGAATTGAACATTTGACATATCCATTATTTACATTATTTAGTATTCTCATTATCTACCTATACTTTTTCTTATTTAATTAAGGGAAAATTTAAAAAAATAATATTTTTATTAAAATTTAGTCAATATTTAAATAATAAACAAATTAATTTTATACTATAAAATATAATGTCACATAATTAAAAATATTAATAATAATTAATTGATAATTACAAATCACAAAATCTAGTGACGGATCTAAAAAATTTTATTAGTGGAGGCAAAATATGTATAAGAGATAATAATAATTTTACAATTATATTTTATTATTATAAAATATAATTAATCTTCTAACTATTTAACTAATAAAATAAAACACGTATATAATAATTTAAATAATAATATATAACTTAGAATTTTATTCTTTTAAATTTGATATTTTAAAAAGATTGAATAATTTTTTTATTATTAATACAATTAAATATTTCATTTTTTATATATATTACTAAATAAATATTTAAAAATTCATGTCTTATAAGATTATAAAATTGACTCTTTATTATAATATTCATAATTACTTTTTTTAATTGATATTGTTATTACTAAAAACAACTAGAACTAATTTCAAAAGAAAAAAACATCAATAGATATCCATATATTTGGATGTTATTTTTATTTTAATCGTTCTTTATTGTTAGTTAATATTACTATATTTCAAAATTTAAAATACTAATGGATCTTATTATTTAATAATATTTAATTATGTAATAAAAAAATATACAATAATATAATTACAAAATAAAATATAAAATAATTGAATGAATTAAAAATAAAAAAATAAAAATAAATTTTTAATTGAATCCAAAAAAATTAAAGAACAAAGTTAATGAATCTTATTAGGAGACGAAGAGTAAAAAAAGAACAATAAAAAAAATAAAATTTTAAATAGCATACAAAAATTATATTTTTATACTTAAATTTATATTATTGACTTAATTTTTAATTATTTTTTTATTATTTTTTATAATTAATATGATATTATTATAAAATAGTGAAATCTTTTCTATATACATTATGAAAACAGAAATAAATTAAAAAAATTATAATACAATGAAGTCAAATTTATTTATTGAGTGGAAACAGATAAATTTTTATCCCATATACTATATATAACTCTATACAATTTTAATAGAAGTATTTGCCCCACACTCCTCAAAGTAGATCCGCGGCTGACAAAGTCTACTTATCTTAACATTCCTCTCTTTAATGAATTATCATAAGTCGCAACAAGACCACAAACGAACGTTCTACAAGTTAGGACATGGGGCCCTCTACTAAAGTGAGACTGAGAAATATCATTACACTTACGTGCCTTAGTTTGCATTTTTATTTTTTATTTTTTGAATTAGATAAAAAAATAAAAATAATGAAGATAATAATATTTAAAATTTTTATAAAAATAAAATTATTTTTAAGAATTATTTTTTACATAAATGACAAAATCAATTTAGAGATTGAAGTTTTTCTTCATTACTAAATACTTTTTCAAACATTTTAATTAAATATTAGATCAAATATATAATTCATATATATATGAGTCAAATATATTATATTCTTTGAACTGACCTCTCCCACTTGTATCGCCGCCTCTACATTAGAATTTATAATAAGTAATGCTAGGGGTCAACAATTTTTGTAATTGTTAGTCATCAACTAATCATCAATGATGATTTGATGGTGTGAGATTGGTGTGAGATTTCACCTAATGACTTACCTTTTTCTACTGGTTATATGCTGGCCAAAATTCAACAAAACTACTAGTCTCCTAGACTTTTCCTTTCTAGTGCCCTGAACTTAGATACTCTACCACTTCATTCTAATAAAATATCAGATCAAATATATAAATTATTTGCTATTTATAAGAAATATGTATTTTATTAAATTAAAATCATTTTAAAATAATCAAAATATCATTTTTGTTCAAAAATTATTTTATTAAAAATTGAAATTTTAATATTAAATTTACTTACATTTTCAGGTGGGAGGAACGAAGAGGTGTCCTTCATTAGAGAGAAGAGAAACATGCAAAAGCTAAAGTATATACAGTTCTCTGTTTCATAATCTATTAATTATAACTGTTGCTGTGCACAACAGTACAATACATACATGAACCAACTAGCAAACATACACCGAGAAAGTATATAATATGTACCATTAGTTATGATAAATATGTGATTTATCTTCTAAGTTTGAAAATGCTTAGCTATAATTACACCTTAATATGTTTGTACAGATTAATTTGTTTGATAAAATAATAAATTTATAATGGTATAATATAAATATAGTATACACAAAAGTGTTAAAATTAATATTTATTTAGTTTAAATATAAAATTTAGTAACTAAATCTATACCCAAATTGAGCATTATTTCTATAAAAAAAACCAACAATATATCTAGTAATCACTATATAATTATCCAAATGATATAAATAATAAATTTATTTTATTGATTATTAGAATACGTACAAAAGTAAAATTTGTATATCCATTAGTGTTCTTTTGTCGGGTTCCGAACAGATCGGGTGGACAGATGTAGGGGTAAGGACGTCTTAGCTTGGGTCGCACTGCTTGCGGGTAGTCGAGTAGCCGAGCATTCGTCTTGGAGGAATGGTGATGAGGGGGGTGCCACCTGCAAAGACACTCCGACGCTCAAGTCAGCAATGTGCAGGCGGGTAGAATAATGGGGTGAAAGGATATGACGTACCTCGGGGAAAGAGCCAGCTTTCCCTTTATATACATGTCAGTCACGGGCCCCTCATGGAGTCAGGCCCATATCCCAAAGGACGTTGTCCTACAGCCGCATGTGAGCCGTACATGACGCGTGTCCGGGTCGGTTGGAGGGTGCGTAACCGGGTCGGGTAGAGCCTGAGTCGGGTCGACCCGTGCGAATGCCGGGCCAGGCCGTAACAGTGCCCCCACGCGCCAATGGCAGCCGTGGGAGCTACCAATGGCGCGTCGTCTCGCGTCTCGTCTGGCCGGCCTTTCGTGGGAAGGGTATGTCCCCAACGCGCGTGTCCTTTGGCTGCACAAGCAACCGTTTCATCGCATTGTTCCTTGCACCGAGCATTGAATGCTCATAATGATATGGAAAAACCCTGTTTGAAAAGACTGCTATTCCCCCAGGTGTTTCGCGCTTTGAGGAAGCAGTTTTTAAACTGTTCGGTTTTGTGTTTCTGCACTTTTCCACACTTCCCATTCCTTTCCTTTTTCTCATTTGACACAAGATCTCAGAGTGTTGCTGTGGCGTCTTTGTTCATCCTTCCTGCATTTTCCCAGACTTGCAACTTCGTCTTCCTTCCATCAATTTAGGTAACTTTCGAATCAATCTCCCTTTTATGCATTATTTCTGCGTGTTGTTGTTTGGTTTTTGCTGTTGTGGCGTAGCCTTTTGATTGCGACTAGATGTGTTAGGGGGGAAAGTACCATTCCAGGGTAGGTTTTTGTTGTTCTTTGTGTTTTAGTCTCGTTGGGCCTTGGTCGGGGAGTCGTGGGGGGTAGTGTCTGTATTCGGCCTGAGCAACCGATCTCTTAGACTGACTGGATGGTCCCCCCATGTAGGTATGGCTCGCACGGTTTCCCGGGCTTCCGTTAACCCCGCGGCGTACGATCCATATGCTTGGGTCGTTTCGGACGTGAAGGATTCGCCTAATCAAATGGGCGAGGAGGAGCTCACAGAGTTCCGACAAGCCGGGTACTTGTGCGGAGGGACTGATGAAGAAGCCAATTATGACGTCTTCGTCCCGGCTCCTCACGAGCGATTGTACGAGATCAATTTCCACCACCCCCGAGTAGCCGACTGGATTTGGTTCTATAAGTCCATGTTCACCCAAGTCGGAGTTCGTATTCCGTTTTCAGCCTTTCAAATGGCGCTTTTAAATAGGATTTCCGTGTCACCGTCGCAGTTGCATCCGAATAGTTGGGCCTCGATCCGCTGTTTCGAGATGGTCTGTGAATATCTCGAACTGCCGGTGTCCGTGGATGTTTACCTCTTCTTCTTCACCCTCACCAACCCTTCTAAAGAAGGGAAACACAAAAAAGGGTTCATGTCCTTCCGGTCTGCCCAGGGTCGGAAGATTTTCGGTTTGTTTGAGGATTCTTACCATGGGTTTAAGGACAAATATTTTAAGGTCCGCCCTGCCAAAGGTCGTCATCCCTTTTGGTTGTCTTTGGAGGGGGTACGGCTCATCCCGACTTATTAGAGTTTCGGGGCAGGGTCCAATACTTTTATTAAAGTAACCTATAGAGGCATGTCGGCGGTGGATAGGCAGATTGCCGAGGTGTTGATGGCAGTTTTTGGGAGGAACCAAGTAAATCCCCACCTCCTCATGGGTGACCGGGAGTCCGGTCGTAATTATATTTGTGAGAAGCTTTTTACTTTACTCTTTACCTTTTTTCCCTTTATTGATATTACGCGGCGATTAACCGATCTTTTTTGCTTTCCTGCAGTGGATATGTCTGCGTCGGTGACAGGTCTTCCCGACTTGTTTCAAACCTTTCTAGGCGGTGGTGATGACGAAGAGGATAATGACAAATCTACTGCTGAGACGTCTGCAATTCCTCCAGAGGACCAAACTATTTCAGGGCAGGAGGCCGCGGTTGACGGAACCGGGACCTCGGCCCAAGCTGCCCAGGCTGAGGGCGAGAAGACGGTTCATGCCTCTCCTTTTCGCGAAGTGGTGGGCCAAGGGGGTTCGACGTCTGTCCCTAAAGTCGACGATGACGTGGAGGTGGTCCCTACCCCTAAAAGGAAAAGGAAGACGTCTTCTAGTCCCGAGGGGGTCCTCACCGTCATGGAGAGGAATTTCGATGCAAGCAGCTTCATAGATACCCAACTGATCCCTGGTACTGAGGAGTACTTCCACGAGTCTTCCCTTGCCGGGCAAGCGAGGTGGATGTACCGAACACTTCTGCGGGGTGCCGTGATAGCCCGGAAGGCCGAGTTTGAGCTGTCCGGGATGGAGTCCCTCCGCAGGAGGTTGGAAGCTAGCGGGAAGGCCAATAATGAGTTAAAAAGTGAAGTTGAAACTCTCCGGGAGCAGTTGACCCTGTCAAACGAGAAACTCGATGCCGCGGAGAAAAAGGCTACTACAGCCGAGCAGAAGGCTACTGCCGCCGAGCAGAGGGCCACAACTGCTGAGAATAAACAGAAGGAGTCAGCCGCATCGGTGGAACGTTTGGTCGAGCGTGAAATGGCTTTGGAAAGTCAGGTCGGTGCGGCGCAGAAGCGTGTGGCCGAAGTTGAGAAAGAGAAGCTGGCCGTGGAGGCCGAACTGTCAACATGGAAGGCGAAGTATAAGGATGTCGTCAAACAGGGCAAGGGTGCGATCTTGGCTACCGAGGAAGCCCTCAAAGCTCAAATTCAGATTGTTGCCCCTGAATTCGACACGTCGGCGATTGGTGTTCGCAAAATTATTCAGGATGGCAAGGTTGTCGACGCCCCTAAGAAATGAATCTTCTGTTTAAAGCTTTTGTCTAGCCGCTTTGTTTTGACTTGTAAACTATTTTAGTTTTAGCCGTTTGGCTTGTGAACAATTTGGTTTTAGCCGTTTAATTTTGGCTTTGTGATCAATGACCGTTTTAATCGTTTGCCCGAGTTCCCGTGACAAGCTTTTCCTGATTCGTTTGGTCGTATTTCCGTTTCTATTAACCGTTTTTGGTTTATTGTTGTCACTTGTATCAATGGCCCATGGCCTTTCGCGTAGTCGCTGCGATGGTGGTGGACGGGTTCCCGGGGTGATCAGTCCCGGGGCACGCGTCGTCGTTGGCCGTGATAGGATGGTTTATCTGGAGAATTGGATGATAAAACAAGAGAAATTTTGCACAAGTATATCTTACTCGATAAGTCGCTATCAAAAGTTCATAAGTTAAATTTGTAAAATAACTACTTAGCCAGGCTGGTCGGCTTGCCGGGCCTTCTTCTTAGGAGTAGAACCTTCTTAGGTTGTCCGCATTCCATGTTCTCGGGACTTCTTTGCCGTCAAGTCTTTCTAGCTTGAATGCTCCTTTTCCCATCACTTTCCGGATTCTATAGGGGCCTTCCCAGTTAGCCGCTAGCTTGCCTTTTCCGGGAGTCGGCAGGCCGATGTCATTTCGCTTAAGGACGAGGTCGTTTGGCTCGAATTCCCTCTTGAGCACTTTGGTGTTGTAGCGCAGAGCCATTCTTTGTTTTAGCGCCGTTTCTGTCAAATGGGCCATCTCCCTGGCTTCATCTATCAGGTCCTTTTCTACGGTTTCCTCCACTCCCTTTAGGAGCAACCGCGGGCTTGGTTCCCCGATCTCCACGGGTATTACCGCGTCCACACCGTACGTTAGTCGGAAAGGAGTTTCTTTAGTGGATGACTGCTCGGTCGTTCGGTAGGACCAGAGAACCGCTGCTAATTCATCGGCCCAAGCACCCTTTTTATTGTCCAACCTTTTCTTCAGCCCTGAAAGGATAACCTTGTTGGCGGACTCCACTTGTCCGTTCGTCTGAGGGTGTTCTACCGAAGAGAACCTTTGCCTTACACCCAGGCCGCTGAGAAATTCCGTGAACTTCTTGTCAGTAAACTGTGTGCCGTTGTCCGAGATGACGACTTCCGGTATCCCGAATCGTGTTATCACCTACCTCCACATGAATTTTCTGCAATTGGCCGAGGATATGCTAGCTAGTGGCTCAGCTTCTATCCACTTGGTATAGTAATCAATTGCAACTATGAGATATTTGACCTGCCCAGGGCCGACCGGGAAGGGCCCTAAGAGGTCGACTCCCCATTGAGCGAATGGCCGTGAGGTCGTTAGCAAGCTTAACTCGGAGGCCGGTGCCCTGGCAAAGTTGGCGTTCTGTTGGCACTTTACGCACTTTTTGACAAACTCTTTGGAATCTGCCATCATCGACGGCCAGTAGTATCCAGCTCGGATTAATTTCCTTGCTAGGGCTTTGCCCCCGATGTGGTGTCCACAGCAGCCCTCATGTACTTCCCTGAGGACGTAGTCCGTCTGGTCGGGGTGTAGGCACTTCAGTAGGGGTTGACTGAGCCCTTTCCTGAACAGCTGTCCTTGGATGACGGCGTATTTGGCCGCTTCTCTTCTTAATTTCGCCGCATCCCTTTCATCACCAGGGACTTGGCCGCGTTCCAGGAAGTTAGTGATAGGGTCTAGCCATGAAGAACCTAGGGTTGTCATGTGCAGTGCAATTGCTGGTTCTCTTGTCATGCCCTGGATGAGAGACCGGTTCCCCTCCCCTGGCTTTGTGCTGGCCAACTTCGATAGAAGGTCTGCCCGTGTGTTCCTTTCTCTGGGTACGTGATGGACCGTGACCTCTTCGAACTTTTGGCTCAAACTTTTAACCTTTTCCAAGTACTTCAGTAGCAGGGGATCTTTGCCTTGGTAGCTGCCGTTTACTTGGGAAGTGACGACTTGGGAATCGCTGCATATTTCCAGCCTTCTTGCGCCGACTTCTGCCGCTAGGGTTAAGCCTCCTATGAGGGCTTCGTATTCTGCTTGGTTGTTCGAGATGGGAAACTCGAATCTAATCGACTGTTCGTATACAACCCCAATCGGGCTTTCCAAGATGATCCCCGCACCTCCGAAGGTCTGGTTGGAGGCTCCGTCCACATGGAGCTTCCACCGTGTACCCATGTCTTCGCTTGGGTCTCCCGTTACTTCGACTAAAAAATCCGCCATGGCTTGCGCCTTGATGGCTTGCCGGGGCTCGTATCGTACGTCATATTGGGAGAGTTCGATGGACCAAGTCATCATTCTTCCCGCCAGATCGGGTTTTTGGAGAACCTGCCGGATCCCTTGGTCCGTTCTGACGACAACTTGGTGACTTTGGAAGTACTGTTTTAGCCTTCTCGAGGAAGTTAGGAGTGCTAAGGCTAGCTTTTCCAACTTGCTATATCTTAATTCTGCTCCTTGCAGGGCCCTGCTTATGAAGTAGACTGGCTGTTGAGCTTTCCCGTCCTCCCGTACCAGAACTGCGGCCAGGGCTTCGCTTGTTATAGCGAGGTATAGGTATAGTGGTTCCCCGTCTTTTGGCTTCCCGAGAACGGGAGGTGCCGCCAGGATTTCCTTGAAGTGTTGAAAGGCTTCTTCACATGCGGGTGTCCACTCAAACGCCATCCCTTTCTTCATGAGGTTAAAGAATGGTAGGGCCTTTGTCGCCGAAGCTCCGAGAAATCGGGATAGTGAAGTCAACCGTCCTGCCAACCTCTGGACGTCCTTGATGCAACCCGGGCTCTTCATCTGGAGTATTGCCTGGCATTTCTCCGGGTTAGCTTCTACCCCTCTCTGAGTTATCATAAACCCCAGGAACTTGCCGGCTTCCATGGCGAAGGCGCACTTGAGGGGGTTCAGCCTCATACCGTGTTGACGGAGGGACGCAAATACACTTGCCAGGTCGTTCAAGAGGTCATCAGGTCGTGTTGTTTTTTCCAGGATGTCGTCCACGTAAACTTCAACTGTTTTCCCTATGAGGTCGTGGAATATCCTGTTCATCAGCCTTTGATATGTTGCCCCTGCGTTTTTCAAGCCGAATGGCATTACCTTATAGCAAAAAGTTCCTCCTGGCGTTATGAACGCCGTCTTGTCTTCGTCGGGACGGTGCATCGGTATCTGATTGTAACCAGAGTAGGCGTCCATGAAGCTTAGATACCTGTATCCCGCCGCGGCGTCAACGAGTGCATCTATGTTGGGGAGGGGGAAGCAATCTTTGGGGCATGCTTTGTTAAGGTCAGAGTAGTCCACGCACATTCTCCACTTGCCGTTGTGTTTTCTCACCAGTACTACATTCGAGAGCCATGTCGAGTAATCCACTTCCCGTATGAAGCCTGCTTCTAGGAGGCTGGCCGTTTGCTTGGCTACCTCCTCTGCTCTTTCCGCCGACATCTTTCTCCTCCGTTGGGCCACTGGGCGTGCTTCCGCCTTGACGGCTAGATGATGTGAGATGATTTTTGGATCTATGCCCGGCATGTCGGCTGGTGTCCAGGCGAACAAGTCCCTGTTGGCCCTTATCATCTCGATCAGAGGTTCCTTCAGCTCATGTGGGAGGTTCTTGTTAACGAATGTGAACTTTTCCTCTTCGTCACCGATTCTAAACTTCTCCAGGTCCCCTTCTGGTTCTGGCCTCGGCTTGTCCTCTACTCTGGCATCAAGGTCGGCTAGGAACACGCCGGATGCTTCCTTGGACTTCTTTCTAAGGGAAAGGCTGGCGTTGTCACAAGCGACCGCCGTCTCGAGGTCTCCTCTTATGGTCCCTATGGATCCATCGTCGGTAACGAACTTCATAACTAGCAGCTTGGTGTTGATTATGGCTTCAAAATCATTGATTGTTTTTCTTCCCAAGATGATGTTGTAGGCTGTGGAATCTCGGAGAATTACGAACTCGGCCATCGCCGACCTTCGGCCTTGGATCTGCCCCACCGAGATTGGTAGGGAAATGACTCCGTCTGGTTTGATGAAGTGGTCGCCTAACCCGATAATCCCGTGCTGGTGAGTCGTCAGGTCGGCATCTTTTAGCCTTAGTGCGTCGAACACGTTGCGGAACATGATGTTTGAATCAGCTCCTGTGTCGACAAGGATCCGTTTGACGAGGCCGGTTCCCACCCTGGCCGTTATGACCATGGGGGGGTTTTCCGGGGCGTCGTTGAACCATTGGTCTTCCGGGCCGAAGGAAATGGATGGAGGTTTTTTGGAACTTTGCACCGGCGGGGATGAGATCGCCAGAACCTTGGCGTCTTTCTTGTGTGCCGACCGGGATTTTGGTGCAGCGTTTTTTGCCGTTACCACGTTTATCACAGTGAGGCCATGGTCTCTGTCTTCGGGCTCCTGTCGCCGCTTGGCCGAGCGTGTCTTGCCTTCCTCGTCTTGATCGCGATAACGCCTTCTCGGCTCCCTGATGAGATGGGAGAACGCTGCTAGCTTTCCTTCCCTTATCGCCTGTTCTAGTGCATCCTTCAGGTCGAAACAGTCCTGTGTTTGATGGCCATATCCCTTATGGTAATCACAATAAAGGTTCTTGTTTCCACCCGTACGGTCCTTAAGTGGTCGAGGCTTCGGAAGAATCCCCTTCTCAGCTATTTGTTGATAAACTTCCACGATGGGGAGGGTGAGTGGAGTGTAGTTAGTAAATTTTCCGACTCGAGGGAACGGCCTGGGTGCTTTGTTTGATGCCTCCTCCCTTGCCTTTTCTTTTGCTCTCTCACCATCGCCACCGGACTGCCGAGCCTGGCCGTAACCGGACTGCCGCTTATTGGCAGCAACGACTCGGCTGACCTCCTCGTCGTTTATGTACTCCTTAGCCACCGTCTGGATTTCATGCATTGTCCAAACTGGCTTCGTGGTAAGGTGTTTTCGGAAGTTCTCGTTGAGGAGGCCCTTTGTTAGGCAGAGACTGGCCACCGAGTCGGTTAAGCCGTCGATTTCCAAGCATTCGTCGTTGAACCGATCTAAGTACCTCCTGGTCGGCTCTCCCTGTCTCTGGGTTACCCCTAGAAGGTTGATAGGATGCTTGGCCTTTGCTATTCGCGTTGTAAATTGGGCCAGGAATGCACGACTGATGTCTGAGAAATTGTAGATGGAGCCTTGAGGGAGGCCGTTAAACCATCTGATCGCTGGTCCTGCTAGAGTTACCGGGAAGGCGCGGCATCTTACTTCGTCCCCTACTCCCTCTAGATTCATCCTGGCCTCGTAGGCCGTTAGGTGTTCCAGAGGGTCTTGAGTTCCGTCATACCTCATGTCCGTTGGTTTGTCGAAGTGTTTCGGCAACCGGACCTCGAGGATAGATCGGTGGAACGGGGTGACACCCATTATGACGGGTTGCCGTGTTCTCTCGGATCTCCCTTCCCCGTCCTCGTGACCTCTTGCTGCTCGGCGGGTTGGTCCGCCTCGGGAGTAGATGATCCTGTCGTTTCGCCTTCTTATTATGGGTGACTCCTCCCGCGTGCTCTCCGCTTCCGTCCGGGGAGCGGATGTACGCCGCTGGCGGCTTTGGTGAGAGCCTTCCTCCTCGCTCCCGGGAGACGGGGTAAAGCTGGGATCGGTAGACCGTCCATCCCGCTCCCGGTCGGCTAGCTGTCGCTTTAAGTTCTGGACTCTGTGGCGTAGCTCCTGCATTATTATGGCGCTATCGCCACCCGTTCCCCCGAAGGGTCGTGTCCTCGTGTGTTGTTGGGGGGACCTCCGCCGCCCCCTCAGTGAAGCGACGGAGGCTGCCCCCTCCGCCCCGGCTGCTCGAGCTTGGTCACCGGGACCCAGCACGACTTCCATTTAGGCAGCAGTCCCCACAGACGGCGCCAATGTTCTTTTGTCGGGTTCCGAACAGATCGGGTGGACAGATGTAGGGGTGAGGACGTCTTAGCTTGGGTCGCACTGCTTGCGGGTAGTCGAGTAGCCGAGCATTCGTCTTGGAGGAATGGTGATGAGGGGGGTGCCACCTGCAAAGACACTCCGACGCTCAAGTCAGCAATGTGCAGGCGGGTAGAATAATGGGGTGAAAGGATATGACGTACCTCGGGAAAAGAGCCAGCTTTCCCTTTATATACATGTCAGTCACGGGCCTCTCATGGAGTGAGGCCCATATCCCAAAGGACGTTGTCCTACAGCCGCATGTGAGCCGTACAGGACGCGTGTCCGGGTCGGTTGGAGGGTGCGTAACCGGGTTGGGTAGAGCCTGAGTCGGGTCGACCCGTGCGAATGCCGGGCCAGGCCGTAACAATTAGTTAATATAATCAACCAAAAAATATGAATTGTATATTCTAATAATGCAATAACTCAAATAAAATTATTTCAATTTAATATGAAAACATCGTGCAAGCATGGTTTGCTTCTCTTATTTTAGTATATTATAAAAAATTAGAGAATTATTAAAATTTATTATTTTTATTATTATTTTTAGATATTAATTTATTAATTTTTTAGTCTAATAATAATTCAATAATAAATTTTACATATTTTTAAATATTAATAATTAATTAATAATAATAAATAATAAATTTTAATATTTTTTAAATATTTTTTATATATTATATATTATGTTGAATCTAATAATTCTTAACATCAATTTCATATAAAGACAATCACATATAATGCTCACATAGCAAAAGAAGAAGAAGAAATTGGTATATCTCTCTAACATACACTATGATATATAGTGATGTGTCCAACAATATTCCAACAGTAATGAATTTATGTTAAGTGATTTTCTTTTAGGAATTTTGTTTACATAAATGAAAAAAAAAATTACAAAATCAATTTAGAGATTGAAGTTTTTCTTGATTACTAAATACCTTTACAAACATTTTAATTAAATATTAGATCAAATGTATAATTCGTTTATTACCTTTAAACGATCAAAATATCATCATTTTTTTTTTTAAAATGATCAAAAATTAAATCTCCTCATCCCAAATACCACGTGTGGGAAGAGGCGGCGGCCTTCATTGGAGAGAGAGGAGAAAGAGAGACGAAAAGATACAGTTTTATACGTCATATTTGATCATCCTTTTAATCCCTGTTGGTTGGCACGTCAATATCATGAACCAATCAGGAAGCATACACCGACAAACGAAGTATATTTAGCATAGTTCTTGTGTATGTATAGGGTAAAAGTCATCACAATAAATTGGTCCTTTTATAAAGAGATTAATTTATTTTATAATAAAACATATTAAAGGTTTTGAATACTCCCTCCAATATGTACCTGTTTTAGTTAATTTCCTCCTCTTTTGATCATTTTCTCCTATATATATATATATATATATATATATACCCGTTTTTCCAAATTTCTTGAGTGAAATATATTACATGAATATTTGTGCAGAGTACGTATGTATTGATGTTTTCTTTTTTTTCTTTTTCAGGTGTTTTCTTGTTCAGTATTTCATTTTTTTATTAAATAAAAATTTTTAGTAAGATTATATCAATATATATTAATTATTATACATATTAATAGTGATAAGATTTTTTTATTTAATATTAAAATAATATATATTGATATCGAAAAATTAATAGTAAAATATAAAAATAATTATTAACAAAAATTTTGGTAAAATTATAATTTAATAATTAAAAAATATTAAAGAGTAGGTATTTTAGAAAAAAAATTTAATTATTAATTTTTTAAAATATTTTGGTAAAATATAATTTAATCAATAAAAAAATTATTAAAGAATATTTCGGTAAGTAAAATTTAATGATAAAAAATAAAATTTTTGTTAATGAGTATTTTTTCAAAAAATAATTTATTTTTTTTAAATAGATAAAGTTAATATTAGTTAACACAAAAAATTTAAAATGAATTAAAGAGGATGTTTTTTAAAAGTTAAAAGGGAGGGAAATGTCATTTTAGCATCTCGAAGAAAAAAAGTGGAATTTTTTCAATTATTTATTAGAGCTTGTCATAATTTTTGGAACAACAATACTAGGGAACCAACTCTATATAAGCCAAGAATCAGCCAACTAGTAAACCAGAGGCACCGATGACTTTAACCGGATGTTGTTACTGATAGGCACACGGATGTTTCTTTTTCTTGTAAATTGGATGGTTTTGGATATGATTTCTATGTTTCATGTGTTACGCATTAATAAAACATAATTAATTATATGAAACCAACTAATGAATGATCAAAGTATCTGTTCCGTGATTCTCTCTTATTACTAACGTATCTTCCCTCATATTTTGAACGTGGTCAACAATAATTTAAAAAACAAATTAAATTATAAATTAATAAAACTAATTATAATTAATTATATTGTTCCATTCTGCTGATTATTAGTTGGTTCCATATACTTTTCCTTTTTGGAATTTACGTATTCTTCTCTTTCTTAGTCACACAGGTATAACTCTACCCCTTCTCTTCTTGTTTCTTATTTTTTTTACTTTTTTTTATTTTAAATTATTGTGTTCTTCTTTGTCTTCTTTTATTTTTCTTTAATTTATTTATATTGTTTGTGATTTAAAAATCTAAAATTTGAATATGCATAGAAAAAATTGTCTTTCTGATGTTAAAATTTTTAATTTATACAATGATATTGTGAAATGAGTGAATATATTTTGTTTTGAATGGAAGAATGAATAAAAAAAATTATATTAAATTCTTCTTATTTATTTGAATGCAAAAATAAAATAATTAGTGAGTAATGTTGTTATTTTTATTGTGTTAGTTATTTTTGGTATTTATGTTAATTTATAATAAATTATAATTTATATTTTTTATCTATTGTTAAAGAAGAATAGAATTATTGGACCACTCTAATTAATTTAGATAATTTCTTTTTTTTATTTTATGATTTAGGCTGAGTTTGAGACTCTTACACTATTAGTTTTGATGATTATATTTTTTTATTTGAGAAATAGAAAAAGGAGATATTTGTCAATTAGGAATAGAGAAATTAATACTAATCCCTTAAGATGGAATGTGTTAAACTGCATAATAGAAAGAGACGATAAAAATTGTATTTAGAAATTAAGGATGAGTGTAGATACATTAGGAAGATTACGTGAGTTACTTAAAGTTTAAGGTAGATTAAGCGATGAATGTCATGTAAATATACCTGAGTAAATAATTACATTTTTAATAATATTAACTTATCATAAAAAGAATCGCACACTTTTAAGTTAGATTTTATATGTTAGGAAAACAATAAGTAGGTATTTTAATAAAATGTTGTCTTCGGTGATGCATGTCCAAAGCCGATTGTTTGCAAAATTGTTCCTATTCTAGATAACTGTATAGATTTTCTATGGAAATAATTGAAAAGAAAATGAAAGAAAAAAATAGAGTTATTTGTGTGTTATTTAAATGAAGAAAAAATAAATAAAAAAATAGAAAGAAAAATTCTTTTTATTTGAATAGAAAGAAAAGTGAGAGAGAAAAAAATTATAACTGTTACGTTGGGTAATCGGAGATTGATGGACTGGACTCGCGAAGTTGGCCCAATCGTCTTGGGAAGAAGGCCTTCAGGCTTCATCCCGCGTTGAGACCTCCATCCGACTTGTGTTCGAAGGAAGGAGAAGGGGGTGGTACCTGCAAAGACACTTTGATGCCTAAGTCAGCAAGGGTCTAAGCGGGTTTAGAGAGTATGGAAACTTAGAGATACATGAGGGTTGTCAGTGTACTTATAGTGGTGAACTCATAACAACTGTTGGAGTGGTTCCACCTTTTAAGGAGGATAACCGTCCTTTTATCTTAGGGAGGTTGAGGTATGACTCTTGGAAGTGGGTTGAGAGATTTTAGAGGCAGTTACTTATTTTGAATAAGTGTTATCTGCCAGCTAATCTAACTCCCGACTTCCTTTTAGTGGAGTTTGCGTAGAAACCGACCTCTTCGGTAGAAGTCGGTCGCGAAAGGAGGTCAATCTTCGGATTAGGCCTCTGTCTTATTTGGTCTTGGGCCTCAGTGTTGGGTTAGGGTATGAACAGTGCCCCTACTCGAGTCCAAGCCCTTTTATGAGTTGGGCTCTAGTATACAGCTCGGGGTTGCAGCCGACTTGTTGAAGAACTGACGTGATTTTCAGGAGCCGACGTAATTTAAATTTTCTTAACCATCGCGTCTAATCAAACGTTGCGTCTCTTAGAGGTTTGAGCATTTACACGCGGGGGCGGTTACATTGGTAACAGTGTAACTCTTAAATGGTTGTGTCATTTTACTTTTATGCCCCTAACGTGCTTATAAATACTTTTCCTCTTCTTCCCTTGTTTCGTTTCTAAAAACTTACTTACGCACTCTGTACTGAAAGAAAGCTTCCTTTTTCTTCGATCAACTGCTGTTGTACCTTTGATCCTTCGAAAGTAAAGGTCAGTTTTTTCTCTTATCCTCTTTTACAAATACTTTTATTTGCATGTTTTTTTTTTTTGTTTTGAGAGGAGTGCTGACCATAGGATTAGTGATTCTGTTTTGTTGAGGATCTAACCCCAGGCCCCTTAGAGACCCTGTTTTTTATCCTTTTTTCTTTTCCCTTTGTAGGTTTCATGATCCTTTTCTTTTTAGGAAAAATATGTCTTCTGTAGAATCCCTCGCTCAATGGGTAGATGCTACGGTTCTTGGGGAAGAACCTTTTGTGGATACTGACTATATTACCGACCTTTGTACGCATCACAGGATTTGTGCTTCTGATGAGGATGAGCTGAGATATGAACTGATAGCTCCGGGTCCGGAAGACCGGGTTTGTTTTGGAAGAGCTTCTGAGGAAGACCCCCATTTTATTTTTATGTATGAGAGTTTTTTGACCCGTTTGGGCGTTCTTCTTCTTTTTTCTGACTTTGAGATAGCCGTTTTATCTCATTGCCGGATAGCCCCTACCCATCTTCACCCCAACTCTTGGGGTTTTTTGAAAATTTATCAATTCATCAGCCATGCACTAGATTTTCCGACTTCTTTGAGGATTTTCTTTTTTCTCTTTCACATGACCAAGCCCTTTAGTGGGCAAAATAACAAACAGCAATGGGTGTCTTTCCGGACCATACAAGGCCGGAGAGTTTTCACCCTTTTTGACGAATCTTTTCATGATTTCAAAAATTTCTTTTTTAAAGTGCGATCTGTTGAGGGTCACCACCCTTTCTTTATAGACCAAAATTTTTCTCCCCGCTTTTTCCTGTACTGGCTAGAGGCCTTTCCTTGTGAAAAATATAATTTGGACGATTTATACGAGGTGGAGCTGGCCATTGTGGGGTTCCTCCGAAAAGTATGGGGGAAGCCCCTTATCTGTATACAAAAAAGTTCCTCCAGGGGTCTCCGACCTTTTTCCAGGCCCAATTAGGTAGCGTCCTATTTGTTTGTTTTTAGTCTGGTGATCGCCCAAGTTTTTTTTTTCCGACTTGTTTACTGACTTTATTACCTAATGGTTTTTGCAGAGATGGCGAAGAAGAATTCCAGAGAATCTTACCAGAGAGTCCAGGAGGCCAAGGCGAGGTCCCGCGCTAGGGTTGGCAGCGCTAGGGCTGCTGGCCCTCCTCCTCCTCCCCCTCCTCCTCCTCCTCACAACCTGGGGACCCCCTCCCGACCTATTCTCATATCCTCTTCAGCCTGTTCTCTTCCTTCCCCTCCTCCTCGATCTTCTCCTGAACCAGAGACGAAGAAGCGCAAGACTTCAGGGTCTAGCTCTTCTTTTGAGGCTAAGTCTGATGCGCCTCAGTTTGTTCGGAATTATATCTATCTTCATACTCGTATAAGTATGGATGATGCTTCTGTTTGAAACCACCTTAATCTTCTGGTTCAGGGGAGTGTTAGGGCGGCGGGGGTGTGCACTAAGCTTCTGGATATTTTTTAGAAGACTCCCCTCTGCTCTTTGGGTTCGTCCCTGAGGGTTGAGGAGTTAGAGGGGAGGATTCTCTTATATCAAGAAGCTGAGAAGAGGTTGAAGGAGGAGGTCGCCGAGTTGAAGGAGGAGATGGATAGTCTCCGGGAGAAGGAGAAGAAGTTGATGGACCGGTGTGCCATGGCGGAGGGTCTGAGGGAGAAAGCGGAGCAGAGCTATTCGAGCTTGTTCCAAGACCTTGTGGAGGTGAAAAAAGATTTTGTGAGAGCTCGGGATGCCTACGTGGAGCTAGAGGACTCTATCACTGAAGGAGCCGAGGAGGCGTGGAGGATACTTAAAGAACAGGTTGGGGTTATTGCTCCCGACCTGGATCTCTCTCCTTTGGATCCTGATAAGGTCGTGGTTGATGGGGCTATTGTTTCTCCTCCCCGACCTGTGTCCGAATCCGAGCTGAAGACTCGGGGACAGAGGATAATAGAATTCCCTCCCCGACCAGGAGATGCCCCGAGTTCCTCGAAGGCTTCTGAGAAGGGTTCCGATCATCCTACCCCGTTCTCCGTTGGTGCTGCTCTGACTTTTCTCCTTGGTCCTAATGGTGCTCCGACTGCTCTTTCTGGCTCTGGCGACGATCTTCCTCTTGGTGGTGGTGACCTTCCTTCTTCCAATTGATTTATGCGATGGCTATATGGGGCCCGGCCTGTGGGTCCCCCGTTTTTAAACAATTTTCGTATTTATTTTTTTGTTGTGGCTGTTGATACTCTGACATTTTTTTTGCCCTTTGCGACCGAAAACAAAATTAAAAATACCCTTTTTTGGATAAAGGTTTTAGTTATATTTGCGTTGGCCTGCATGCTTTCTATTTAGGTTTTGAGAAAATCCTTTTTTGATCTTTTTCTTTTGTTGAAAACCCTTTGTTTTGGGAAAACTTTTACCTTAGTTGGCTGTCCCTTACCTAAGTTATCTTGAACTTTTCTTGAAGGCTTGGGACAGTCTTTGCCTTTGGTTTTTTATGGATCTTCCTATCCTTTTTTTTTTGGTATTCCTCGTACTCAATTTTTCTATTGATTTTCTATAACTTAGGTTATTTTCGCGATGCATTTCATTCTTCTCAGACTCTATGACTTGTAAGTCGACTAGGGTCCGAGTTTCTACATGATCTACTTTTATAACCTCTTTACACCGACTTGTACCTCGTCGTTTTATCCTGACGACAATCTAGGTCGGTTCATGGGATTTTTATGTTTTGTCGAGCATAAGTCGGCACGTTTCGTAGAGAGTGAAAGCATAAAAAGGAATTTTGTAAAGAGATATGGGAAAAAGATCTTTATTCGAAGGTACTTTTTTGCTACTAAGGGTTTTGACAATTTTTGTTGCCCCTTAGTCCCCACTTTGATGCCTCGTTAAAAACCCCTCTTCAGGAAAACCCTTTCTTTGGGAAAAAACCGTGAAGTTGGGAAAAGAGTACATCAGGGAGTGGGGTACGCTTTTAACTATAGTACTTTTTCATGTTACAAGCATGCCACGACCTAGGTAGCTCGCTACCGTTTAAGTCGATCACTTTATAGTAGCCTTTTCCTAAGACCTCCCTAATTTTGTATGGTCCTTTCTAATTTGCCGCGAGCTTGCTATCCCTAGATTTGTTGACTCCTATGTTGTTTCTGATCAAGATCAGGTCGTCTGGGGTGAAGCTTCTTCAAATGACCTATTTGTTATATCTGTTTGTCATCCTTTGTTTCAATGCTGCCTCTCTTATTTTGGCTTGTTCTCAGACTTTAAGGAGTAGCTCAAGTTCTTCTTTGTGTCCTTGTATGTTTCCGACTTCATCGTAGAAGCTCACCCTTGGACTTTGCCCGTTGATTTCTACTGGTATCATGGCTTCTACGCCATAAGCAAGTCGGAAGGGTGTTTCCCCTGTGGCAAACTGAGGTGTAGTCTGATAAGCCCAAAGTACTTGTGGGAGCTCCTCGGCCCAGGCTCTCTTTGCATCATGCAACATTTTCTTCAACCCTGCCAGTATGACCTTGTTTGCTGCCTCGGCTTGTCCATTTGCTTGTGGATGTTCCACCGATGTAAACTGATGTTTGATCTTCATGCTGACTACCAGGTTTTTGAAGGTTGAGTCATTGAACTAAGTGCCATTATCAGTGGTGATGGAGTGAGGTACGCCATACCTGGTGATAATATTTTTGTAGAGGAACTTTCGACTTCTCTGAGCGGTGATGGGGCCAATGGTTCTGCTTCCATCCACTTTGTGAAATAATCCACTCCCACTATTAGGTATTTTACTTGTCCCGGTGTTTGGGGGAATGGTCCTAGCAAGTCCAACCCCCATTTTGCGAAAGGCCATGAGGAAGTTATGCTAATGAGCTCCTCGGAGGGAGCTACATGGAAGTTTGCATGCATTTGGCATGGTTGGCACTTCTTCACAAATTCTGTGGCATCTTTTTGCAAGGTCGGCCAGTAGAACCCATCTCAAATTACTTTTCTGGCTAATAACCTAGCCCCAAGATGGTTTCTGCAGATTCCATTTTGAACCTCCTCTAACACCTCGGTTGTCCTTGAGGTCGGGACGCACTTTAGTAGTAGTGTTGATATTCCCCTTTTATAGAGGATACTTTTCACCAGGGTTTAGTTTTGTGCTTCCCTCAGGATCTTTTTGCCCTCTTTTTCCTCTTTGGGGAGGATGTCGAATTTTAGATATTTGACTAAGGGCTTCATCCACCCAGGATCTGACCCGGTGACTTCAAGAACATCTTGAACGGCCTCTGTTTTGACCACAGAGAGTTCTGGGAGAGTTTGTTGGTTTAGGCTTCTGTTGTTTCCTCCTGGTTTGGTACTTGCAAGCTTAGAGAGGGTGTCTGCCCTGCTGTTGAGGTCCCGAGTTATATGCTTGATCTCGGTCTCTTCAAAGCGCCTGAGATACTCCAAGGTTTTGTCCAAGTACCTTTTCATGTTGGGGTCTTTAGCCTGATACTCTCCGTTTATTTGGAAAGTCACCACCTGAGAGTCGCTAAATATCATTACCTTAGTTGCACCAACTTTTTCTGCAAGTTTTAACCCTGCAATCATGGCTTCATATTCTGCCTGATTGTTGGAAGCTGGGAACTCGAACTTGAGGGAGACTTCTATTTTCATTCCCCCTTCATTGACCAATATTATGCATGCACCACACTTTCAACCTTGTTGGAGGATCCATCTACATATAACTCCCACATAGTGAATTTTTCCTCTTGGTCTCCTGCGTATTCTGCTATGAAGTCGGTGAGGTATTGAGCTTTTTTTGCCGTCCGAGTTTCGTACTTCAGGTCAAACTCGGAGAGTTCTATTGCCCATTGAACCATTCTTCCCACAATATCCGTCTTCTGAAGGATCTGCTTTATGGGCTGGTTCGTTTACACCTTTATTGTGTGTGCTTGAAAATAAGGTTGTAGCTGTTGTGAGGCTACTACTAAGGAGTATGCAAACTTTTCAAGTTTTTGATACTTTAGTTCAGGGCCTTGTAGAACTTTGCTGGTGAAATACACAAGATGTTGCCCGACCTCATCTTCCCGTATTAGAGCTGATGCTACAACTTTGTCTGCTACGGACAGATACAGGACGAGTTCTTCCCCGACTATGGGTCGGGTCAGAATGAGAGGTTGGCTAAAAAACCTTTTGAACCCCTGGAATGCTTCTTCGCATTCCGGAGTCCATTCGAATTGGCATCCTTTTCTTAGTAGAGAAAACAGTGGAAGGGATCTCAGTGCTGATCCCGCCAGGAACTTGGAGAACACCTTATTCATCAACCTTTGGTATGTGGTCCCAGCATTTTTTAATCCAAAAGGCATGACCACATAGCAATAGTTTGCTCTGGGTATGATGAATGAGGTTTTTTCTTCATCTGGCTCATACATCGGGATTTGATTGTATCCCAAGTAGGTATCCATAAACGACAAGTATTGATACCCAGAGCTCGCATCTACTAAGGTATCAATACTGGGAAGTGGATATGGGTCTTTGGGGCATGCCTTGTTCAGGTCGGTGTAATCGACGCACATCCTCCACTTGTCGTTTGGCTTTCTTACCAGCACTACATTTGCTAGTCATGCCAGATACTTGACCTCCCTGATGAAGTCGGCCTCTAAGAGGGCTTGTACTTGCTCCTCCACCACTTGAGCTAGTTCTGGTCCGAGCTTACGCCTGTGCTGCTGTACGGGTCGTGATCCGGGGTATACTGAAAGCTTGTGGGACATGAGTTGAAGGTCTATCCCTGGCATGTCGGAAACTTTCCTGGTGAAGAGGTCGAAATTATCTCGTAGGAGCTTTATCAGCCTCTGTTTTAAATCTCCACCTAGAATGGCTCCTATGTTGGTATTTTTTCCTTCTTTTTCTCCAATTTGAACCTCTACGGTTTTTCCCCCCGGTTGCAACCGCAGCTCTTCTTTAGCTTTTACCCCACCGAGCTCTATGGTGTGAACTTCCTTGCCCTTTCCTCTGAGGTTCAAGCTTTCATTGTAGCACTTTCTTGCCAATTTTTGGTCTCCCCACACCATCGCTATTCCCTTAGGCGTTGGGAATTTTATGCAAAGGTGAGGGGTTGACACCACCGTTCCGAGCCGATTTAGGGTAGTCCTGCCGATTAAGGCATTATACGCTGACCCGACATCGACGACTATAAAGTCAATGCTCAGAGTTTTGGAATTGTCCCCCTTTCCAAAGGTCGTGTGGAGGGGTATGTATCCTAGTGGCTTTATTGGCATGTCTCCTAGTCCATACAGGGTGTCCGGGTAAGCTTTTAGCTCCCTTTCATCCAACCCTAGCTTGTCGAATGCTGGCTTGAAGAGGATATCAGCCGAGCTCCCTTGGTCCACCAAGGTTCTGTGGAGATTGGCATTTGCCAGGATCATGGTTATCACCACCGGGTCGTCATGCTCGAGAATGATCCATTGCCCATCCTCTTTGGTGAATGAGATGGTTGGGAGATCGGGAGTCTCGCTCCCGACTTGGTAGACCCACTTTAGATGTCTCTTGCGAGATGACTTGGTGAGCCCTCCTCCTCCAAATCCCCCTGAGATCATGTGTATATGTCTCTCAGGGGTCTGTGGTGGTGGGTCTCTTCGATCACTGTCGTCTCGCTTCCTTTTTCCATGACTATCCGACCTTTCTACGAGGTATCTGTCGAGCCGACCTTCTCTAGCCAGCTTTTCTATCACGTTTTTGAGGTCGTAACAGTCATTTGTAGGATGGCCATACATCTTATGGTATTCGCAGTAGTCGCCATGACTCACCCCCCTTTTTGTTATTAATGGGCGTAGGGGGTGGAAGCCTTTCGGTATGGCAAATTTCCCTATACACATCGACTAGGGAAACTTTCAGAGGAGTATAAGAGTGATATCTCCTCGACTTTTCTACGTCGATCTCCTCTTTCTTCTTGGACTCTCTCTCTCTCTTTTTCTTTCGACAAGTGAGAGTGCCCAGGCCGCCAACTCGGCTCTCGTAGTCTAGCATTTTCCTCCATGTTGATATACTTTTCAACTCTTTCCTGTACAACATTCAAGGAGGTAGGGTGCCTTTTTTATGTGGACTGGGAGAAGGAGCCTTCCCTGAGTCCATTTACTAGGCCCATGATTACTGCCTCCGTGAGCAGGTCTTGAATTTCCAAGCACGCTTTTTTGAACCTTTCCATATAGTTTCTTAAAGGTTCTCCGACCTCCTGTTTCACACCCAGGAGGCTCGGTGCGTGTTTTACCTTATCTTTTTGGATGGAGAACCGCATCAGAAATTTCCACGAGTGGTCATCGAAGCTCGTGACCGATCATGGAGGGAAGCTGTCGAACCACTTCATCGCCGCTTTCGTCAAGGTGGTCGGAAAAGCTTTGCAGCGAGTGGCATCAGAAGCGTCGGCCAGGTACATCCGACTTTTGAAGTTGCTTAGATGATGCTTTGGATCTGTCATCCCGTCATAGAGGTCCATCTCAGGGCTTTTGAAGTTCCTTGGAACTTTTGCCCTCATTATGTCCTCACTGAACGAGTCGTCTCCCCCCAAGGGAGAGTCTTCTCGGTCATTGCGAGAGTTCCGACTTTTAAGGGAAGATTCTAGTTTCAAGAGTTTTTTCTCTAACTCTTTTCGTCGCTCTATCTCTTCCCTTAGGCTCCTCTCCGCTTCTCGTTGTTGTTCTAATTCCTGTTCTAGCTGCTCCAAACGTCCTTGGTGGCCGTGGACCAATCCCATTAGTTCAGCTGCATGGGGCAGTCCTTCCTTTCCGGTCATGTCCGCCTCATTGTTTCCTATGTTCAGATCTTCTTGTTCTGAATCGGGCGTGGTGTGGTCATCTTCAGGTGAGTTGTTTGCCATCGAAGGATGATCTCTCGGGTCCCCGGCAACGGCACCAATGTTACGTTGGGTAACCAGAGATTGATGGACTGGACTCGCGAAGTTGGCCCAATCGTCTTGGGAAGAAGGCCTTCAGGCTTGATCCCGCGTTAAGACCTCCGTCCGACTTGTGTTTGAAGGAAGGAGAAGGGGGTGGTACCTGCAAAGACACTCCGATGCCTAAGTCAGCAAAGGTCTAAGCGGGTTTAGAGAGTATGGGAACTTAGAGATACCTGAGGGTTGTCAGTGTACTTATAGTGGTGAACCCATAACCACCGTTGGAGTGGTTCCACTTTTTAAGGAGGATAACCGTCCCTTTATCTTAGGAAGGTTGAGGTATGACTCCTGGAAGTGGGTTGAGAGATTTTAGGGGCAGTTACTTATTTTGAATAAGTGTTATCTGCCAGCTAATCTGACTCCCGACTTCCTTTTAGTGGAGTTTGTGTAGAAACCGACCTCTTCGGTGGAAGTCGGTCGCGAGAGGAGGCCAATCTTCGGATTAGGCCTCTTTGTCTTATTTGGTCCTGGACCTCAGTGTTGGGTCAGTGTATGAACAATAATGATATAAAATTATATTAATATCTTTATTATAAAATAAAATATAAATATTTTATTTATTTATATTTTATTGGATTTGATAATATTATAAAATATTATAATTTTATATATTTGATTTAAATTATTTATGTAATATATATAATATTTAAATATAAATCTCTATTATAATAATATATTAAAACTAGTAAAACTAAGTTTATTTAATAATTGTTAACAATAATATAATTAAGGATAGTATTAAAAATACAAAAAATATAATATTTTTTCTTTTTTTTTTGTTTGTGTGAATTTTTGTAGTAATACATACTCTTTTTTTTATATTCAAACAAAAAAAAGACTATTTTTTTATCATTTTTTTCTATTCTTATTTTTTTCTCTAACCAAACGTAGAGCTAGAGAACAAATACTTTATTAGCAGTATAAATAAATGGAGAAATTTTTTTTCGATTAACAAATAAGTGAATAATTTAAAAGGGCGAAACGGGTAATATTATAATATCTAAATTGATCGGGCCTAAATAACAAATATCCATAACCTATTACGCAAAAAATTGATTAAGAGTACGTGAAATATGTGTGTTCAGAATAAAATTCAAGCAATGTTATATCTACTTAATACTGATTAAACACCCTTAGTCATAAAAAGGTTATTAGTCTTTATATAAATTATTCTAAAAAAATTTTCTGTTATTTTTAAAACTTAGAAAAAGAAAATTTTCGCCTGTAGAAAATTAGTATTTCAAAGTATGTTTTAAAATTTTAAACGTTAATCCTTGATAAAGATATTTTATACCCGAACCATTACTAAAAAAATTAGTTTATTCATTTAAAACACTGACTTTATTTAAAATTAATGGATTTTTTTGTTAAATATGTATTTTGATGAGAAAAAATTAAATATTAAAAACTATATATATAATTATATACCATAGTTCTCCTGTAAAACTAATGAAAAAAAATCCTTAAGTCATACAGCCGTAATTAATATTTAAGTTTTATTTAGTATCGCCCATTTAAATTATTAAATTGTGACAAGCATGATGTTAAAATAATTATTAATGTGTGCTTATCGATAATATATAACCCAGGGAATTTTGGATTCTATTTTCTCAACCAAAATATTAAGCCATTTTAAATTACACATTAATTAATCATTATTGATTATTTTATCTCATCATCATGTATCATGTATCTTCATAGTTCCCAGTTTTTCATTCGTTTCGTCGAACTTTTTTTCACTTAATGAGATTGATGCAAAGCTAATTTGAGATTTGAATTTTCAACTTCAGCTAGGTTTCCATGCATGGCTCATATGGCTGCTGCTGGATGATTTGATGCACGCTCTCCAGACTCCCGGAGGCATTTCAACTATTTCTAGTAGCTTAGGGTTTTCATGAATCAGCTATACTGTGCTGTGTGGTGGCATTTTATTTGTGATTACTCTTATAAAAAATATTTTCGTATAAAGAAATAAAATTAATCATTAAGATATTGACACTTATTTTTATGTTAAACATATTAAACTAGTTTGTTAAAGGTGCTGAAACGTATTAAACATATTATTTTTATGTTAAACATATTAAACATATTAAACTTCTTTGATAAATATTTAATATTAATTGAACAACTAAAATGTAACAGGTATCAACTCCTTATTAAAATTGGAACAAAATCTTTGTGACTTAAACTTGGAAGAATATTATTGCAGCTGCACGCGTGTATATCAAATTCATACGGCCAAACATTCTGCACGCATATATCAAATATTATTGCAGCAGTGAATTGATCTATGCAAGTTAAATTTGTCTTACAAAATTAAGCTATTTATTTAAAAAAAATTTATGGCCGACTTTCCGTACTTGTTTAAATTTATCACTGCATTCCATTTATATCGTCAAAGTATTTTTAAACAATCACTCATTGTTTGATCGATTGCTCTAAAATTAAATAAATATTGTCTCAGAGTTATCTTTGTGACTGTCTTCTTCTTTAGAGTCCTAACGATTTTTAGACATGGTAGACTGTTAGGGGGTGTTCATGGATCAGATCATATCCGCAGATCTGCGGTAAATATTCACATCCGATCCGCACATTGATCGGATCGGATAGGATCCGATCCGCACTCTTTACGGATCGGATCGCGGATATCTACTCTACATCCGCAAATTCGCACAATAATAATTGAATATATATATATATATATATATATATTTGGTATTATATTTACTTGTTTGTTTTTAGTTAGTAATTATTATTCATATATTGTATTATTTTATTTTTGTTATTTAAAAAAAGTTTGATTAAAAATATTTTAGGAATAAATAAGTTTAAGAATACGAAAGAAATATTTTTATTGAATTTTTTATATAGAAATATAATTAAAAAGAAAATGTTCAATTATGCGGATATATCCGATATCCAATCCGATCCGGTTCGCACATTTGCGGATCGGATAGGATCCGACACAAAAAAAATGCGGATATCATATCCGATCCGATCTGATGAAAATTGTGCGGATCGGATTGAATTTTCGGCCATATCCGATCCGCGTACACCCCTATGGACTGCATCAACAACAATGCTTAACCCGTTGAAGAATGTTGACCGTAATCCTCAATTGCTTGCCATCATTTGCTGGAACTGTTGGAAAACTCGCAACCAGTTAATTTTTGAAGGTTCTACTTCAATGCCGTCTGTCATTCTAGCAAGCTCTGTCAAATTGCTCATTAAAATCTAAAGAACTTCCAGTTTAGATCGTCATCTCCATGAGGCACACTCTTAGTTTCATTCAATTTGATTTATCATTCTTTCTTCTTTAAGATTTTTCTTCGTTTTTCTACCATGTACCATTGGATGAATACCTTCAGTGTCTTGTTTTGAAAAATCTCCACCTTTTATTATGCTATCCTACTTTTGGACATTTTTATATTTCAATTTTCAATAATTAATGAAATATAACCTACTATTTTTAGAAAAAGAAATTCATACGGCCAAACATGGAATTAACAAAATCCTTCATGCTACGATGCAAATTTTGAGGAACCACTCGTCTCTCACACTATAAACAAATATTGAATATCGTCGAAATTATTTTTGAATTTAGCGTCGCACATTTGGACATTTTGCTGAGTTGTCATATCCGCGTGTCGAATATATTTTGAACACGATACTCACCGACACTTGTCCGACACACGTATTTACTATGTCTACCCTTGTCTTAATAAAAAATAAAAAATTCTTTTTCGAACACGCTTGGACATACCTAAATACTATCACGTGTCAGCGTGTTCAGTCTTATTCTTAACATATATTCTTGAAATAAATTTAAATATGGCATATATTATTATTTATTAAAATAAAAAATATTTTAAATACTTGATATAATTAAAATAAGACAATAAAAATAATTAAAAAAATTAATATATATTTTAATATCAATAAAATATTAAAATATCATTACAATTTATCTAACAAATACTTTGTATTTTATATGTATGTGTGTCCCCGTGTCTTATAAGATTTTAAAATTCACGTGTCGCCGTTGACATTACATTATAGGCGTTGACATTACCAGCAAATTTATTGACCTGTAGATTTTTCCACCAGTAAACCCAATTAGTAGTGGAACGCTGTGTTTTGGTGACCTGCAATGCGTTACTGTCGAATTTATCTGCTAATAAATCCGACGGTAGCGAGCCATAAAATTTGAATCGCGAACCCTCTCTCCCTTCATTTTGAAATCCCCCCTCTCTCTCGCTAATGTCTTTTCTCCCACTCTCTTTCTAATCCTCTCTTCTCCTCGCCGCTCTGATGGCCCCCCCGCTGCCGCCGCCTCTTTTCTCCCTCACTGAAACCAGTCCCTTGCTCCTCTCCCCTTCGTCAGCCGCGACTTCTTCTCTCCTTCTTTGTTCGTGTCTCGTTGTCTAGCACCGCCGCAGCGCTTTATCAGTAGCGGCTGTCGTTGCCACTACATTTTTCTCTCCTGAGTTCTTCTTCCTCTGTTTGAAGCTCAGGTTCCACAATGATTCTTTTTCTTTTGTTTAAATTTATTTATGATTTAGTTATATGTTGATTTGTATTTAATAAGTAGAATTGGTAATCATATGTTAATTGCATGCCTTAGAAGAATGGATTGTTAATGAGTGTTGATATTTCATATTTAGGGTTGATAAAATATGACAAACAACTCTTCATCATGGGTTTAGACAATTGAAGATAAATTTTTTTGTTAAAACCTAAATAATTAATAATTAGCATTTTGATGTGACTATATCAAATATTATTTTAGCTATTAAGTTTAATTATTTGTTTATGATATTTGAAGATATAAAATTAATATTATAAAAATTATATTAATTATACATTGTATCTAAATCATCATATGTTGTCTGTGCTAATACTTATGTCTTACAATTTATGCAATACAATAACTTATATGAATTAATGAGAACGAAAAGGATTAGTTTTAATTTTAATATATACTCATTATGTTAATTTATATGAATGCATAGAAAATATAAAACTATTATAAATAAATATGAAGTAATATATCTTGAAGTTGTTGCAAAACAAATCTCATGATGATTGAATTAACATGTATAACAATTATTTGCTAAAATTTTTTAGCACAACTCAAATAAAAATGTTGCATTTTCAATTTAATGTCTTCGTTAAATATTTTTATTAACAACATAACTTGTGAAGTAGGAATGAAAATTCGTCAAACTGAGAAATTTCTACTTCCAACTTAGGTATATTGCTCATTATAGATTTTGTTTTAGGAACAAGTCTCCACATTTAGGATTGGGTCTACTAAAAGATAGCTCGAAGAAATTAAACATTTAAGAGTCAGGTTTATTAATTAAACTTATATATGTGTATAAATCAATTAAAAGTTTTGTTTTTTTAGAAAAAATGTTATTATATATGATGCCCTTATAAATGTATACAATGGTATAAACAAGTTAATACATTCTGTTAGAAATATTGTGAATTTAATTAAATTTTGATTGATGTTGTGGATTGAGGTTGGTTGGATTTATGAAAACCGAAAAGGTGGATATATGTCTAATTTTAGGGGAGGTTATGCCTTTTTTTTTTGAAATAATATAAATGTTGAAGGATTTGTGTTGTACTGTTGTATATATGCGGATTAGTGTTAATAGGTATTCTCTTTGTAGACATGACGACAGAAAACAGAGGTGTCACGAGTGGGTCTCGTGGTCGTGGTAGAGGGAAGGTTTCCACCGGTATCCCAAGGACATCTTAGTCATCGCCTTCTACCTCGACTATCCCGTCGACCTTTGTGACACCACAGGTGGGTCCAACGGACCAACAGTTCATCATGGTCCTGAATCCTAACTACGTGGCTCTTTTTGCTACGTCTCCCTCTGTCCTCTATAGCTCCAGTGACAGAGCTCGTGGTGGGTGATTCCTCTAATGCGTCCCAACTAGATGCCACTCCACCACCTACCGTCATACGAATGAGGATTTGGCCTAATGGTATGCAGGCGTGAGTACATACTATTTTAATGTCTTGTATTTGCAATCTATTTTGAATTTGTTAAATTTTCTATGTTTTTATGTGTTTGCTAATCTTAACTTTTTCACTGACAGGTTTGTACCAAACAACATTGCATGTACACATGATATCTCCAATATGATTAAGTTTATGTACGACAACCGATGGTCGAGATACACGAAGATCCTACTGAAACTAAAGAGCGGTGATTTCAGAAGTAGGCAGTAAGAACCAAATGTGTTGAATTAACTGTATTTTATTTTGACTAACTAATGTTGTTGAATTACCTTTTGCAAGAGAAATTTACATGGGATAAAGAATATGATATCTTGATCAGAAAGATCTATGACCACCAGATAGCTAGGCGACTTCAGCAGATGATGCAAGGCGTTCGTCAGGGGAATGACCACCTCACGTTTTGGCTCCGTCTAGATATAAAGAAGGAATTGCACGTCCATTTTAGTATTGATGAGGGGTTCAAGCATCACTGCCTGACAAACAGAACTAATAGGGCTTCGCCAAGGTCGTTGAAGTATACCAGTGGGTCGGCGATTTTCACGAAAACAAAGAGCAGGCTGGTATGTAGTTTGCTAATCTTTGTTAATTATTACTTAAAGTAATTGTTACTTGATTTATTTTGTTAGTTGGTTTCAATATGTGTAGTCTAAGTCGTTAGACTGTGAAGCGACATTGGCTGAGACTTAATATACTCATTATGCAAGTTTTAATTAATTCTAAGTTTGAAATTTATTCGATTTAAATAAATTAACTGTCATCATAATCACAACATGCGTTACATAAGAGGTCTACAAACAGAGATTGGAGGTCGCGACCCAGCAATCTCAGCCTAGTGGGGACGCCGGCTCCAATGCCTTAGTCGTAGATCCTGATAGGGTTTGGCGCAAGACCGCCTCAGAGCCTTACAAGAATTGCGTCTACAGGCTGAGGTCGTTCTTCGCCAGTGGCCTCCACACCTTCATATTAGCGACTTCTTCTGCCTCTGCCACCAACCCTACCGATCCCGAGAAAGTTGTCGACTTGAGAAAAGAGGTGCAGAAGCTCACACAGGAGTTTCACCAACAAGCTCAACAGTATGAGTAGAGGTACAACGAACTTCTTACACGCGTGGGAGATACAGTTGCCATCAGCTCGGAGCTGACGGAGAAGCTGGACCGGCTAAATCGTTTTCAAGATCAGATGGAGGTGTACAACAAGCTATGGATTGCAATAGGGGCGGGCGGGGGCGGGTTTTCGCCCTATCCAACCCCATCCCACTCTACCATAACCCGCATAAAACCTGTTCCACTCTTACCTGCGAGTAGTAAAAAGTTGAACCCTGACCCGCCTCGTTCCTACCCACCCCTATAATTTTTAAAATCCAACAAATAAAATAAAATTTTAAAATTTATATAATCATCATCACATACATAAATAAATTAAGATAAAAATTTAAATGATACAATATTTTTTATAATTTTACTAATTATTTTATATATATTACACATATTATATATATTATATATTGAAATTATATATATATATATTGGGGCAGGTAGGAGTGGGTATTACCTAAACCAGTCCCGCCTCGCAAAAATCCGACCTAAGATGTTAGGGGAGGGATGGGTACCCGTGGGTTCGAGTAGTATTGTCATCCCTACAACGAGAAGATACGCGTTGGAGGCAACGGCATTGTTGGTACCAGCGGCAATACTATTGGTGGGGTACCGACACCAACACTTAGTCCGTCGCCTTAGCAAGGGGTAGACGACAACGATTATCGGGATATGTAGGGTATTTTGTTAATTGGTTTCAATATGTGTAGTCTAAGTCGTTAGACCGTGAAGTGACATTGGCTGAGACTTAATATACTCATACATTGAAGACCAACAAGGAGAGATTTGTTGATGAGCGGTGTGCGGCTCATTAGGCGAGTTTTAATTAATTCTAAGTTTGAAATTTATTCGGTTTAAAATCAATTAACTGTCATCATAATCACAACATGTGTTACATAAGAGGTCTACACACAGAGATTGGAGGTCGCGACCCAGCAATCTCAGCCTAGTGGGGACGCCGGCTCCAATGCCTCAGTCGTAGATCCTGATAGGGTTTAGCGCAAGACCGCCTCGGAGCCTTACAAGAATTGCGTCTACAGGCTGAGGTTGTTCTTCACCAGTGGCCTCCACACCTTCATATTAGCGACTTCTTCTGCCTCTGCCACCAACCCTACCGATCCCGAGAAAGTTGTTGACTTGAAAAAAGAGGTGCAGAAGCTCACACAGGAGTTTCACCAACAAGCTCAGCAGTATGAGTAGAGGTACAACGAACTTCTTACACGCGTGGGAGATACAGTTGCCATCAGCTCGGAGCTGACGGAGAAGCTGGACCGGCTAAATCGTTTTCAAGATCAGATAGAGGTGTACAACAAGCTAGGGATTGCACTGGGGGCGGGCGGGGGCGGGTTTTTGCCCTATCCAACCCATCCCACTCTACCATAACCCGGATAAAACCTGTCCCGCTCTTACCTGCGAGTAGTAAAAAGTTGAACCCTGACCCGCCTCGTTCCTACCCACCCCTATAATTTTTAAAATCCAACAAATAAAATAAAATTTTCAAATTTATATAACCATCGTCACATACATAAATAAATTAAGATACAAATTTAAATGATACAATATTTTTAATAATTTTACTAATTATTTTATATATATTACACATATTATATATATATATATATTATATTGAAATTATATATTATATATATAATGGGGCAGGTAGGAGTGGGTATTACCTAAACCAGTACCGCCTCGCAAAAATCCGACCTAAGATGATAGGGTGGGGTGGGTACCCGTGGGTTCGAGTAGTATTGTCATCCCTACAACGAGCAGATACGCGTTGGAGGCAACGGCATTGTTGGTACCAGCGGCAATACTATTGGTGGGGTACCGACACCAACACCTAGTCCGTCGCCTTAGCAAGGGGTAGACGACGATTATCGGGATATGTAGGGTTTAGGAATTTAATTTATTTTATGTTTATTTCATTTTATTTTACTTCTTTGACTTTTTATTATATCCAGACTCTTGATATTTAATAAAATCATTAGTTGATTTTTGGTAATTTTAAATTTGTGCCCTAAATTTGTAAACAAAAATTTTAATTTTACTATTAATTGTGGGCTAATTGTGCAAAAAAAAAAGCATACCGTCTGATTTACTGGTAGGATAATCTAGCGATAATTGGGCGCCATAAAACATAATATTGCACCAAAATTACTCTCGAAAAATTCCGACGATAACCAACCGCTTATTTTTGTCGCATTAATTACAAAATCCGCCAATAATTAGCGTCGGACAAAATAATTCCACGGTAAAAATGTTCCAGCGTCATTTATACTGTCAAGTTTAATCCGACGGTAAATTTTTCTTGTAGTGTCACTCATCCTACGTAACATGCATGTGTATCTCTAATGTATACTTCAAATATTCGTTCAGGTATTATTAGAAATTATTATTTTATATTTTTAGAATGTTCAATTTAATTTGATATATTTTAATTTTATTTATTGAGTTACTAAATTGGATTTTATATTTATGGACTTAGAGTTTTTCTTTATTTTAATCTAATAAGAATTTATAAATACCTCATAAATGATTGTAGTTCTCATCAAGTAATTAGAGGAGTGTCAAAGCACATTTTAGTTTCGTGATAAAATCATGGTATGGACAAGTGAGATTGAGTGGGTCTCTCTTATAACATCGGAAAATTGGGTAAAAAGTTGAGTGAGTCCCTTCGATTCAATTATCAAACTATGATGTAGACAAGTTAGATCAAATAGTCTCTTTCTTGTATATTGTATCAAGAATTTTGGTAAAAAATAGAGCGATTCTATTTGTATTCAATTTCAACCTATCTTTTTATTTTTTATTTTTAGTTTCAATTAATCTTTTTTTATTTTAATTTTTATCTTTTTGTTTATCATTAATTACTTACCATTTTGACTATTTCAATACATACCTGATTGAATATATATATTTCCAATTTTTCAAAATTGTAGCGTATTTTTAAGTCTTGTAAAAGTAAAAATGTATTCAATAATAATGAGATATGAAATAATGTATTTACTCTCCTGCATAATAAACAAAAAGAAATGTATTCAATAAGCATCGGTTTTCTATTTGGGTCGAGCGATCGAACAAAAAATCTTAGTGGTCTAAATAAAAAAAAGAATATAAAGTAAAATAGTATATTACGTAAGTATCCTCATTTTTTTATCTAGTTTTTGTCCATCGCAATAACCAATTACCCTCATCATGCCTTTCTCTGTTTCTCGGACCAAATATAAACCAACTCTCCAACACAAAAATGAACTCGTAGCAACAACAACTACTTACGCGTAATAAATGAACTACCTTAATTAACATATGTGTCCATACATATACTGGGTTGGTATCTAGAAATTAAAAAAAAAACACTCTGATTACATATAGGGAGAGTCGCGGAAGAAAAGGGAAAGATTTTGGTAGTGATGGGGGCACTGGTGACTTATGGAGTGGGATTTAAAAAAACAAAAGACAAAAGAAAAAAGAAGAACAAAAAATGAGATTATAAAGTAAAATTATTTTTTAAAATATTTAAATATAAATATAATTATTATATAATTAACAAAAAGATTTATCCGAGCCCTTTTCTGCTGGGTATTTTTTTTCTCTTAGCTCTGCTGCTGCGTGTTTTATTTTTTATGAACGATAGGGCCTTAATTAATTAGTTAATAACTACCGTTTTTGTTTCAAGTTGCAATTCACTTGAGAAACAACAAAATTCAATTTTTGTTGCGATTCAATTTCTAATCAAAACTTTGGACTATAACGAGCTTTATGATTAGGCTTGCTAGCTTCAACATTGTGCTTTATCTTCATCCATGAAAATTTCACCCCACTTTAAATAAATAAGAATGTTAATGTAATTTGTGTTTGGATATTCTTTTGTCAACATATGCTTAGATGTAAAATGATAAAATGGACAATATATATATATATATATATATATATATATATATATTCTATTACTTTTGTATTTAATTTTGTAAATTTATTTAAAGTAATATTAATATTATTTATATAAATTTCATTACAAACAATTTATTATTAAAACAAAAATATATGAATAAGACACAGCGATGATACTATGAAATAATTATAAACTTTTTTTTAAAATAAAATTAAACAATTCAGATCTCAGAGTCTTGATCCAAATTTCGAACTAGCTAAGTAAGCGAGGTTAGAGATTCAACTAACATAGTAATTGTTCATATAAAAATATTTTTTATATGAAGAAAAAATTAAAAAATAATTAAATAATTTAAGATATTAAATTAAATTGATGAATATAATTTTTAACAAAATATTCATATAACTAACTACCAACCAACATACCATTCTGCAATATATATAAAGTAGATCAAAATAAATAATTATCATCACATGGTTGTTTTCAAATATAGGAAAAAATTTATTTTGAACAAAAACTAATTCAGAATAAAACTGAATCCTGAGATACCAAATATTATTCAAATAACATAGTATTCTTTGGAAACAACATAGAACATACAACCACAACCATGAAGAGATGGATGATGAAGAACAAAGCAAACACGCAGTATATTAGATATGAGTTGAATGTGTAATAAGGAAACCGAAATTAAAAAGTATAAATCCAGCGAAGACAAGCGCATGCCTTGATTGTGAATGGAATGTGGAACGCTATGCCTAACTGTTGGGTTTTTTCTCTCCTTTGTGAGGCCCAAGCCCAACATTTTGGGGTGTATTCTTACATTCTAGTGTCACAACCCTAATTCAGTTTTTGAGGTCTTTTGAGAAAGAGAAAGAATAGCCACCAAGTGAGAGAGAAGAGGGAAAAACAGAATTTTCGTTTTTGTCCAAAGCAGTAAATTTCAAATGGCAGTTTCTCAGTTGTTCACCGTTGGATCGGCTTGAAATTTAAATTGCGTGTTCTTATCATCTTGTTCTTCATTCTGATCGGTGGAGATGTGGATTGAAGATTTGCAGTGAGAGAAATTGGCTTCGCAAGAAAGAAATTAGGTTTCCCGTTTTTACACAGAGCAGCAATTTTGGAACGGCAGTTTCTTATTTTTTCACCGTTGGATCGACGTGAAATTTGAACTGTAGATTCTTCACGTTTTTTTCTTCATTCTGAACGGTGAAGATTTTAATTGGAGGTCTTCAGAGGGAGAAATTGGCTTCGATATCAGCTCTGTTTTTTTGGGTATTTTCATCTTCTTGCCTATTATTTATGAGCTTTGGTGCATTGATGTTTTGGCTGGTTATTTGCACATTTTTGTGCTTTGTTTGAGACTCTCTTGTACCTCATTTGATTATAGTGGAGCTATTTTATTGGTCTGGACGACCCGTGGTTTTTACCTCTCACATTGGGGGGTTTTCCACGTTAAAATCTTGGTGTGTTCTTGTTATTGCTTTACTTGCTATATTTGCTTGTTATAGTTACTGCCATATTGTATTGTGAGTGCTTCCATATTGTTCTTGTGTTGGACATTGTTGTCGTTTCCGCTGCTAGGCTCTTTCACTAACACCATGCTCTGCTGACCGAAATCCATGAACACCGTGGCGTGGAGGTGGCGGCTCGGCAGTCTTACTGCCAACTGCAACGGTGGCATTAGTTGTTCAAGTGGTGGCGGGAGGCACCACATGTTGGCCTCATCATCATCCTCAGCTGAATCCAAGCCACTATTTCTGTCGATGAAGGAGGAGTAGTAGTAGTGGAACATCAAAGCTGAAGCAAGCAAAATTAAAGCTAAAATGATCTTGGTTTGGGCCATGATTCAAGTTTTTTTTCTTTTAGTATTTAGTAAGCAAGTGTAGTCGGTTTTAATGTTTATGGAGATGAACAAATTATGAATTTAAGGTAATTTCAGCCGCGAGCCTTCCGAGCCTAACCCATTGGTCGGGTTGGGAGAGTTCCGAGCCTAACCCGTTGGTTCGTTGGAAGCAAAGAGTGAAAGAATCCAAAAGATCCCCCGGTTTGGCAATATTCGTTGACTTGACAATATTCCCTGAAACTGTATTTTGATGTGAAACAAAAAATATAACTAAATTTATTATATATATTAAAATATAATTTAATTAAGTCACCAAAAAAAATATAATTTAAATATAACTTTAATATAATCCATCTACACATAAAATCTTTAACATATATATTTTAAAAAATAAAATAAAAATAATTTTTAATAAAATAATATAACATAACTTTTATATATAAATGAGAATATTTTAATAATTTTATTTTTTACAAATAGAGTCTCATTATACATCTAAGTTTTCATGGCAATGAAATCCAATTAAATTGGTCTAAATTCAATAAAAATTACTTTTATTGCACATGCGCTTCACTAACGCAAGCTTATCAAAATAAAAATACACTAAAATTTCTTAACAATAACACATAAATTTTTTAGTTTTATATTGAATTTAAATTCAAAATACACCGAAATTAGAAATAGAAAAAGATTCAACGAAAAAATTTAAAAATCCGACATTACATTCAAATTCAAATATTCAATCATGAACACCGATTTTCACAAACAAAAACGAAATTATTCAATTACAGGAGTATCAAATATTAGTGAACTACATTAACGAAATTCGAACCAAATTTTATCCATTTAATTCGTTTAAAAACATTTGATCCAAATATTCAAATCATATAAAAGAGTATTAATCTTGAACGAAGAGAACAAAAAAAAACACAGAAAAATAAGAGATGTAGAAAATAATGAGAAAATTAAAAAATAAAAACCACGTAAAAGAAATAGTTATATATAAATGCATAGAAGTAAATTAAATTAAAACTACTTAATTAAATTTGATTGATTAAATAACTTAAATGTATAAATTAATTCTTATAGATATTCTATAGGTCTCCATAAAGCTAGTACTTCTGTCCCAATTTTTGTTCCCTTCAAAATTTTATGGTTCGCATTAAATCCCATTGCGGGTAATATTTGGGAATACGTACTCTTTTTTTAAATGAAATCATTGCAAACATATTAAATGAAACATTATTTGAACAAATAATTTAGTAAGATAAAAATAACTTTGCCAATGAGTAATAGCTCAAATAACATAATCTCTTCATACTCAATTAAGAGGTTATGAGTTTAAATTTCATATCTTTGGTAAAAAAAATAAAAATAAAAATAAGTTTCATAGTAATTATTTATTATTTTTCAGTTATTCTAGAATATATAATTAATAATAAATACAATCTTCTTAAAAATCATAATTATATTATGTTTATGAAAAAATTATGTTGTATTATATAGGTCTATATATATATATATATATATATATATATATATATATATATATATATATATATATATATATATATATATATAGTTATAATGGTAACAAATTATCAACATATAACTTAGGTCAATTTCATTATTATTTTTGACGTTATGAGTATTAGTAAAAACTAAAATCAGTTTTTGTCAACAATTAAGTCAATTTCATTATTATTTTTGACGTTATGAGTATTAGTAAAAACTAAAATCAGTTTTTGTCAACAATTAAGCTTATTTGAAAAATTATATTTATTAATTGTTTATTTTATGTGTGTATCAATTTTATTGTAGTGAAAATTTGTTAACATGGATTTAGATAAATTTTATTATGACTTTTTATGTTATGAGTAAAACCAAAATAAAATTTTGTTGGCAAATGGGTTAATTAAAAAAGAGTTTAATTTTGATGCATTGCAGTGTAAAATATTTTATACCGTTGTATAATTATATCTATTTTTTTAAATGATAATTTATACGGTTAAATATCAAAAGTAATTATTTTTTATTGATGTGGCATTATATAATTAGATACATGTATAAAACTGTTTTATATGACAGTACATTAAAATTAAATTCATTAAAAAAATATATTTTTAATCATCTACTTTACGTGATACTTTTAAGAGTTATGCATAAGAAATGTTTTAAGTAAAATATTTTTTATTATGCCTTTATACTGCATCATTATTAAGAATTAAGGTTTATAATAGTCATTAATTAATTTTAAGAAAAGTAATATTCATTTGTTATTCGCAATTTTATATGACATTCTCAAAGAATTAAAAATAAAAAATATGAAAATTCTTGTGTGATGATGTAACTTGAAAAGAAAAATAATTCAAATGTATTTAGTATAAAATTAATTTAATTTACTTTTGAAAGATGATAAAAATAATTGTATAATATTTTATTAAAGTATTTATAAATTTGATATTTATATTCTTTTAAAAGTCATAAATATGTTTTATATAATTTATATGTTTGTTAAATTATACAATTTTTTTGTTATATCCGATCATACTATTATTATTTTTCTTATGTATTCTATACTAATAAAGAGAAATGTTGGTTTCTTCGAATAGTAATATTGAGCTTGATGTCATGGTACAGTTACAATTTGAGTTAAATTAATCATTTTTCTTTAAAATAATAATAGGATCTAAATGCCAATAACAAATTAAAGACAAAAATTACAATGAAGAATGAATTTTAAAGTTGATTTAAGTCTTGATGCATGATGATACAAGTAATTAGTGTTGTACTTGTGGTGAAACGAGGTTTAAGGTAAGGTAATCCGCTCTCTCTTTTTTTCTTTATACTTGTGGTGGATGTACTCTATAGGATGATAGTTGAAGCTGTGAGGACTAGTAAGATTTCTCTGTTGTTGGTTTTGCAGTGTGTTGAGGTGATGTCTGGTTTGAGTATTAATTTTGATAAATTCAGCTTAATTCCAGTTAATTGTGATAGGGAGTAGTCGCGAAGAATGTGCAGTTTATTGGGGGTGTAAGGAAGCATCCTTGCCTGTTAAATACCTTGGTGTTCCACTTGGAGCGAACCCAAGACTTGTCAAGACATGGAAACCGATTATAGATAAGGTGGAAGACAAACTCAGTTTGTGGAAAACAAAAACGTTAAATAAAACTGGTAAATTGGTGTTTATTAAATCAGTACTTAATAGTCTGCCAGTGTACTACTTGAGCTTATACAAAATGCCAAAAGCAGTAGCAGAAAAATTAATTTCACTGCAAAGGAGATTTTTGTGGAGCAACGAAGATGGCAAGCATGGAATACCTTTAGTGAAATGGAAAACAGTACAAGCCCCGAAAAAGTTAGGAGGTTTGGGAGTGGGGGATGCAGTACTTCGAAATACCGCACTGCTATTCAAATGGTGATAGCGATTTTCTAAGAAAAATTGTCCATTATGGAAGAAGATTGTGTGCTCTTGTAATAACTTAAACCCTAATGTGTTGTTTTGTCATCAGTCTGTATTTGTCAAAGGAGGACCATGGAAGGATATTTGCCAGTTACAAATTAAGGAACAGAAGGTGAGGGAGAAGATGATTCGGGGTTTATCTCTGGAAGTAGGTAATTGTAGACAAGTGCATTTTTGGGAGGACAGTTGGTTGCCGACTGGTATGTTAAAGGACACTTTCCCAAGGCTTTTCTCGATTTCAAATCAGAACGGATCTGTTATAACGGATTGTGGTTTTTGGGATGGGTTAGAATGGATATGGAACTTTTAGTGGAGACGGGAACTATTTCAATGGGAGATGGAATTAGTTAACCAACTTCATGAAGTTCTATAATCAGTCAATTTTACAACTGAGAGAGAGGACCAGCTGGTGTGAAAATTTGATAAATCTGGCTTTTATACTACTAACTCCTTTGTGCAGGCGGAAACACTTCCGGAAGAAATTACGAGCTATAGTTTCACTAGTTCCATTTGGAGAGGTTTAGTACCTCCATGTATTGAGTTATTCACCTGATTTGTGCTAGTTGGTAGAGTCAATACTAAGGAAAGATTACGAAGGCTAGGCGTTATTGATCAGCTGGATAGCGCGTGTGTTTTATGTAAAAAGGATGTTGAGGACCTCCACCACTTGTTTCTTCGTTGTCAGTTTACTTGGTAGGTGTGGTGTGCATAGTTGTTTGACTATGGCAGATTATGGGTTGTTCCAGGGACAATTAAGCAACATTTTGAAAGCTGAACGGGAGTGACTGTAAGGAAGGAGGAACGTAATAGGTGGCTAATTGGATTTTTTGTTATTGTTTGGCATATATGGATGGAAAGGAACGACAGAATCTTCAGGAGTCAAAAAGTAGGAATTGCGAAAATTATTAATAGGTCGCTTAGGAGTTGTAAGGATTGGAGTAGAGTTGATCCAAATGGTTGTTGATGTCAATGTCGAAGATGACTATGAATTGTTTATTTTTACTGTTTAGTTCTTAGTTCTTTGTTGCTCCACCTTGTTGTGTTGAGTTAGGGGTGTCAAAAATCCCCAGGAGGCGGGGATCCCCGCGGGGATCGCCCCAAACGGGGCCCCAATGGTGAAAAATTTTTCCCGTGGGAATGGGGATGGGGAGCAAAATTATCCCGAGATAGGCGCGGGGACCCAAGCGGGGATCTCCGCCCCATCCCCGATAATTCCCCGAATTTTTGAATTTACTTAATAACCCTTACTTTATTTCTAATATAGGGCTTTTTTAGTAATTTCACTCATTGAAAAACCCTAACCCTATTGTTCAAGATTTTATTTTATGGATTATGATTTGCTATGTTATATTTCTGGACTTATAATCTTGGATAAGATATGTTTGTGTGTTTGTAATAATATTTTGTAATTTGTTTTTTGGTTTTTTTGATATTTTTTATTATAATTTCTATATGAATGTTAAACATAGGGAGATGGGGAATGGGGCCTGCGGAGAACGCGAAAAACGCAGGAAATGGGAATGGGGACAATTATTCCCCCATGGCGGAGAACGGGGCGGGGACGGGGAGCAGGAAGGCATCCCCCGGCCCCGCCCCGCCCCACCCCATCCCATTGACATCCCTATGTTGAGCTCCTTTACTTCAAAAAAAAAAAAAGAGTAATTAGTGTTGTTCATATAAAAACCAAAAAATATAATTCTAAAAATGAACCGAACTAAACGGTTCAATTGGATTAATCAGAAAATCAGACTAAACCGATTCAGTTAGCCTTATAAACTGTTTAACAAAACCGGTAAAAAACCGGCCGAACCAGCAGTTAACCTGTGAACCGCTGAAACTGGACGGTTTTTTAAAGGATTTCCGGTTCAAAAACCCCTCCAAACGGCGCCGTTTTAATTCCTAAAAAGAAAACTAAATCCCCATTCCCCACCGCACCCAAGCGAAGCCCCATTCCTATCCTCTCTGAAGCTGAAGTGAACATTTGAAATTCAGAGCACAGAACTCTAGCCCTCCAGCTCTCCATCCCCGCAGCCACCGCAGCCCCGCAACCACCGCAGCCACCGCAGCCCCGCAGCCCCCACAACCCCGCAGCCACGCTTCGTTGTTATAGCCGAACTCGTCTCCACTGGGTAGAGGCATCTCGTGCGGAAGCTCCGTAGCTGTCGCAGGAGCTGTGTCGCCGTTGTAGGAACCTCCGTCGTCTCTTCTGTTCGAGCTCTATCTCTTTGTGTTTGCCGGTGTCGTCGTCTCCTCTGTCGTGGCCGTCACTCCGTTCCTTCTCGCCGCCCGGTAAGCACTGTGATTTCGATTTTGGTAATACTGTGTTCGCCGGTGTCGTCGCTTCCTCGTCGTCTCCTCTGTGTTTCCTGATTTTACTGTTGTTAATAATTGAGTTGCTGATTTAGGGTTTGTCATTCTGAGTTACAGATTTTGTCAATTTTTGCTTATTTTGTTTTGCTGAGTTGCCTATGTTTATGAAACTGGAGTTGGTTATGCTGATTCTCAGATTCCGAATTGCTATTTTGTTGATTTTGGAGCGTGATTGCCAGGATAGAACTTTTGTTGCTGTTGCATTCTTTTTTCTATTTTGTTGATTGTAACCATTGTGAGTTGTTGTTTTTGTTATTTTTTATTTTGTTTTTGTTGATTATAATAATTCTGAGTCGTTATTTTATTATTATGATTTTGGAATAATTTGTTGATTATGATCTGTGGCGCGGCTGCTGGTGTTGCTGCTGCCTTTCGCGCACCAGTAGGTGGTGTCCTCTTTCTTTGCCCTTGAAGAGGCAGCTTCATGGTTTCTATCTATTTCTGCTTAGACTATTCATTCTTACTCTCTCAATCTCATACTATATATAGCTTGTAAATTTTATATTGAGGGAAAGAAAAACTTATTTACCAATCCAATTTTTCTAACATTCTCTATAAAATGTTAACTAGATGTAAGAGTTTACGTTGCTTTGATCATCAATGTGTAAAATGAGTAGCAAACAAAGATGTTACATAGCATAGCCTGAAAACTCATCATTTTCTTTCTTTTTCTTTAGGTGGAGGAGTGCTCTTTGGTGGAGGACATTTTTCACCACAGCAGTAGTTGCTATTGTTTTAAGAGCTGCAATTCAGCTTTGCGCCACCAGGAAATGCGGCTTATTCGGAGAAGGTGGTCTGATAATGTATGATATTGGTTCTTCCCAAGGTAACATACTAGCAGCAATACTATTGAGGGTCATTGGAGGAGTTCTTGGAATTATTAAGTAATTGATTATCTAAGTTATTTCTTTTGGTCTTAAAAGGTATGAAACTCAACATCTTAGCTCTATTGATGAAAGATTATAGGTTGAATTTATATATTTGAAATTATATATAGGTTTTTTAATTTTATTTAATATTTAATTAAACTGGTTGAATCTCAAGTGAACCCTGGTCGAACCAGTAAACTAATAAACCAATAATTTTATCGGTTTATTGATCGGTCCGGTTCTCATAACCTTGCCAAAAAATCAATTGATTGATTTAAAAACCTTAACCTGATTTTTTTTCCTAGAAAAACCCGTTCAATCCTATCATAAGCTAACAAAATGTTATCAGTTATTATTATTTATTAGTCTATTTTTCACAAAAGCACCCTGGCTATCAGAAATAATACGACGGGGTATAAATTATGTTTCTTTGATCGTAGGAATTAGGATTCAAAATTATATTTTAAAACTTTAAACAAATACGAGAATAAATTAAAATTTCTTAAAATAAGCGGAATTAATTTATGGTTTTAGGAACGAAATCGGTGAGAAATGAAACCAGATTTATACCCTAATTTCCTAATTTGAGTAATTTGGTAGGTCCCGAATTCTACGCTGACAAATCCTGCCACAGCCTTACACGCCGCCGTCGCCAGCCGCCACCAGTGGGAGCAAGGACGCCGGAACCATTCTTTCTTGCTCCATCTTGCGACTTGTGCCTTGCGAGGCGCTTCTCTCTGCCTCTCTCACGTGAGCAACCCTTTCTTAGCTACTGACTACCATTTTTTTATGAAGCTAACCAACAAAGGTGATAAGGCATGCTAGTTTGAAGTTGCAATTCAATTTCAAATCAAAACTTGGTTATGGACTTGGTGGCATTGTTTCAGATGATCCAGTGAAGAGTTTCTGAGGGGTTTATTTGGGTACTACAATGTAACAAGTTCACAATCCAATAGAGGTAAGATATTTTCCTACATTTTTATGTATTGAATATATTAGTTAATTTTTTTTTTATCGAATTAAGAGTTTTCAATTCTGAAAATGTATAAAATTTAAATTTGTCGATGTTGATGAAAATATGTAGTGTTTTTTTGTGGGTCCACCATTGATGATTCTCACTTCACTCTTTGAAGCATCACCGTTTCCCCTATTTGCGCTTCGGCTATCTTTCTTTCCTCTTCTTCCAAATCAGATCATAAGGGTAAGTCTATGGCATTCTCACGCTTTCCTTTTGATATTGGGTTCTTTAGGGTCCTGAAGCTGTCATCTGTTACTTTTTTATGTTATCAATTGATTGATGATTTTGGGTAATTCAATTAATTCTGATCTTAGCTGTGAATGATTTTATTATATAGTATCTAATATACTCAACACCTAGTAGCCATCGATTTTCTTTAGCCGGTGATTTTGAATGTGACGGTTAGAATCTGGCAATGAGATTGACATAAAACTAATTTGAGGTTTCAATTTTCAACTTAAGCTAGGTTTCCATGGATTTTGGGATTCCGATACTTGTTTTTCGAAGAAATAGTTGCGTGCTCCAGAGAACAAGCAACTATTTCTAGTGTTTCTGTTGTGTTCATGTTGTGTGCTGTGCTATGGCATTTTATAAAAGATTGCCTTTCAAAGCTATTATAGGCTAGAGTTTTGGACACCAGTTTGCCAATTTTCTGAATTCATGGATTGGTTAACTTTGTTCTTTAATTCCTTTTACCGTTTAACAAAGCGTGTTTGTTCAGCAAAGCTTTGTTATTTTATGATGAATCTTTTAAAAATTTAGGTTATGTTTGGTTGGGGTGTAAACTTTCATAAATGAGCTCATTTGTAAAGTTACATATTAAATTCATCCATGAAAATGTTCCCCCCTATTTTACCACCGAACCAAACATACTCTTAAGATGTAAATTACTTGAATCAATGAACTTGTTATTGTTTTTATCACTGAGAATGTGCGAACTCTCTTGCAGAGTGCAAGTCTAAGAAAGAATTTTCTGATTATTTATATATCTTTTCCGTTTTGCCTTTTGGTTACAGAATGGTAAAATTCACGATGAGTAAGGGCAGATATACGTATACCCATGATCAGAAATATCCCTGCGAAAATGTCGACATACACCACATAATTTTGAAGAGTGGTAGGGCAAATTATGTCTTTGTATACACCTCAGCAGTTCTTGTATTAGCTTCTGCCTTATATCTCTATATTCTTGGGGTAAGCCTTTCAACATTCTTTTTGGCTTTTTACAATGACTTGATGTTTTCAAAACTTTTGGAACTCTTTCATCTGTTTTTTGTTTTTAACTTGATTAGTCCACTTGTGTTAACAGGAAAAATCAATTAGTATTGTATATTACAGCCTGCTTTTCGACATATTTCTTGTCAAGTTATTGCTTCGAAAGCCTGTTAAGAAAGGTGAGGGCCTGAAAGTATTTAAGGTGTTTTGGAAGCTAATTTTTAGTTTTTGTAACCGGCAAGAATTAATGTGTGGTTTATCTTCTAAGTTCGAAAGTTCTTTTCTCACGTTTGAGTGTTTGTACTTGCATGCAGAGTCTGTTGTAATTATGCCAGCTTTTGGAGTACAGCTTGAGACTCACTACATGAGGTATAGCTTTTAGTTAATTGATTATTTATTCGTAGTTCAACAAGCTAGTAAACACCAAGTGAGAAGCCAAATGTAATATCTAATTGTTCCATAGAATAGTCTTTTCAAAGAAAAGGTTGAGAAAGTTGAACGCTGACACTAGTTTCCCAGCCTTTTGAAAATGTTCATGCTTGAGACATTTTTAATGTATGCCTCTGCTTGCATCTGGATTGTACATTTGAGAATACCTTGTCTAATTTGTGTTTAGCTATCAGCAATCTACATCATATGTAAATATTTTTGAGTTCATTTTAGTAGTTATCCAGCATGGTGTTTATGTATATCATCCTTATTTTTGTCTTTGGATACTTTGTCACAGTGGAAAAATCGTTAGATGCTTTGTTCCCATTGACAAGATTCTGAAACCTGTTCTAGTAGAATGTGTGACACCAGTGACTTGTTACTGGACACTATCGTTGATGATTCGTGGGGAATCGGAAATGGTATTAGTTTTCAAGGTAAAATTATTCTTGGTTACATTAGTAAAAATATTAATGGTGGAAACACTGTTGCATGTTTTTAGAAGGCTATACATTTTAGGGCACTTACTAATAACCAAATAGGTCATTTTAGTTTCTTTTCTTTGGACAGAGATCAGTTTAGTTTCTAACAAAGAATCTCTGCATTTTATTTTATAGAGCTTGCATCCACCAGTGAAAATGCTGGTCCATGTATGGAAGGCCCTGTGTGCTGCAACTGATATCAAGGAAGAGGCTTTGAACACATGCACAACCAACAATTGATAGCTATGATGTAGTGATTCAGGACCTGTTTGAAATAATCTCAAAGTTCATAGTTTGGGAAGTATACATTTTTGGCATTTCTGGCCATCTACCGAGGGCTAATCAACTAGATTGTTGTGCCATAAATTAGGTAGGTTGCATAAACAGGAATGTTTCGTGACATGACATGACACATGCTGAATATTATTGCCAAGAGAATGTTTCTATGCGCATTAAACAACTTTACATGTATCGTTATCTTAGCGATCAAATTGGACCTCTCATTATACACCATGTAAAATGACGTTGAATCGGTTATATATCTATCTATATACAATCATCTATAGCACGATTGTCTATCTATCTTGTATATTCTCTGAATGTTCTTCTGTACACTCAATTACATCAAATGAATAAACAGTGATACATCATACATTCTGTTGCAACTAGTAAAATTGAAAGGTCTCAGGTTCCTCTAGCAGAAGATAAACGCTCTGCTGTGCGTTCAACACATACTTTGTGCCTTTGTAATCCATGAAACTTATCATTTGAGCAGCCATTCATTTGTCCAAGCTTGGCTATCTGATTATGCAATGCCTCCAAGTTGACAAGAGGAACAGTTGTCGGTCGCCCATGAGCGCACTGCACGGTAAATTCCTCTATTCATGTCACGAGCCATGCATTCCCATCAATACACATGCAGAGATAGTGGAACGTTAAAAAACACATATCTTACTTGGAAACAAAGTGACGTATGCTTTAGCTCTTCAACTATAAGGGAACACTCTGACGGTAGCAATGAATCCCCAAACATAATTGCACCTACACGATAAAGACATTGATAAACAACAGAGTAAATAATTAGTTTAAGACTTAAGATGATATGATAAAACAAAGGGAGCAATTCCACAGAAGTTCCAGAAACGGGCCAACATTTCCTTTCATTCAACTAAGTTTGTCTGATTTATATCAACATCGAGAAGGCACTGCATAAATTATGTGCAGCCCTCTGTACTTCGGTGAAGAAATGGGACCCAAATATGGAATTCCTGTAAATATAATAAGGCATTTAAAACTCCTTGATATTGGCCACATACCTCTGCATGCTTTCAAATTTAGGACTCGTATAACAGAGGGCGGCATAGTTGATGATCCATCAGTGTCAGCAAGCTAAGATAAAGAAATCAGGTGATGTGAAATGTTCAATTATTGAAGGAATACAATTAAAACGCAACAAAAGCTCAGATAAGGCTTTTTTTAAACCTGCTGAAGAAACTCTAAAAGATCAACATCATTTAAGTTGACACCTAAAATACAAGGAACCTACAAGCAATTACATAACACCACACATCAGTAATATGTAAAACATGGAAGGCATTTAGCACTTCTTGCAAATTGAATTTAAATGAAGTTGATAATAATAAATGCATGGCTCGATGCGAACCGCTATAAGTGTGACGGCCATAGGTTGTCTGTTGAGAACATCCAGATTCCTGCAAGCCAATGAAAATTATATATTAAAAAACCACATCCAACTGAATAAGTTTGATGTAACAAATTATTCTAGTTTAATTTGGGGCCAGACAATAAGATGCACGATATGAGCAAATAAAGGCATTTTCTATCTTGATTCGTTGACAAAACAATAAATAATGAATGACTCATCAACACTATTCGCCTTCTAAAAACATTGATCTAGGAAGTATACAACTTTTGCAAGCCAGCAGACAAGCATACCTTTTATAGGGTTCAGAATGAACATGAATGTTGCACATCCAACCCCAATCTTTAATCTGTTCGTTATAACTATGAAGTAGTTGATAACCAATCTCTGGCAGCACCTGTATAATGCGTTTTGCTAATGGTGTAATCATTTTAAAGAATCAGGGAGAGAAAAGAGTCTCATAGACCCTCTAATTCATAGGATACATACCAGTTCCTGTTCAGCATCCAGATGGGTTATTCCTTTTGCTTCTCCAGATAATACCTACATGTTACTTAGTCTCATAAATAACACTGGATAAATCTTCTGACATTCACCACAAACAAGTTTACCTTTTGCCGCAATTCTTCCAGTCTGATTCTTTCATCTGCAGCATGCTGTAACAAAAGAACTATCAATGTTATACACAACTTACTGCATCTGTAAAGTGTATTATTTTTAAAAAAAATCATTTAGCAAGAATCCAGGCTTGTGTTAAGCCGAAAAGATGCAAATGCATAACCCTAAGGCAATATAACTTAACTGTTGCTTAAAGGCAGATACAAGTAAACGTACACGTGGAGGTGGACAGCCAAATTTTAAGATACAAGCGTGAGATTTCTAATAGAAATTTGGAGGTCAATGAGATTTCCATAGAAACTTATCATTACTTTTGCTTATTTGATATTCAACTGTACTGTATCTGCAATAGTGTACAGCAAGACAGACCTGATCAATAACAGCAAGGGTTCCACCAGCCACAACTGGAATGAATTTCTTATCCACCTGATGGAGAACTTTGGCATCTTCAAGGCATTTCTTACTGATTGCTTCAGGTATTAATGAATCTCCAGCAAGATGCAAAAATCCCGAAGAGATATCAAGTATATTGTTTTGACTTTGAACTTCAACCACTTTATTGTTTTTCTATTAAAAGTCAAAGGTCATACTCACGGTCAGATTACAGTCATCCTCTATAGTAATAAATGTCTCAAATGTAACATAGTAATCCCACGAAGATTGAAAACATAACTGGAATTTCAGGTGAGCATGTCCTCCATTTGATCCCCTGATCTATGGAATCTTGTGCTTCCCTTGAGAACAACTCTGAAATACAGAACAATATGCGACAGCAGTTTAAAAGTTGATTATAAGATGAATGCTTACAAAAGTTTCAACTAACCAAATTAATCCGAAAGTAAACTTTTTCCGCTAAAGAAGATGGTGCAAAATGCAAAGCTTCTACAACTCTTGCCTATGTTTTTTGGTAGAAACTGCTAAACATGAGAGAGTAACTTTCAGCCTGACACAGCACATTGAAATATGCTACAGCAAAACTTCTATTTTAAAATTATAAATATTACTCAAAATAATCTCTGAAGATAGACCAGCTACTAAACAACAGATCTCTGACAACTCATTCTGAATTAAAAGCCGGGCTATATTGAGCATGGTTATGAGCCAAAAAAAAAAGTTTTCAAAAGCTCCTTGTGTCATACTGTAGTTTCTCTTAACAACTTGAACTTACCTCTGAGTGGAGCATTGTTCTGAATGTTGAAACTATCAAACCCATCAATCTCCTTGTTGTCATTACAATGTGCATCTCCCAGAGCATCTGATCTCTGTTTCACATTAGATCTATGATCAGGGTAATTTGAATAGGTCAGTGAAAAATTATTCCCAACAGTTGAGTAGCTAGAGAAATGGTCAACAAGAGCTATCCTACTTGAATTCTTGCAGAAAGTGATCTTCAGTGCTTGGGTGAAGAGCTCCACTAGATTGTTGAGCATATATAAAATCAGAAGCTTCTGCAGATTGAAAAGAGAAGGGGGGAAATATCATGAAAATGGGAATTATTGTTGCTTCAAAAAATAGGAAGGGAAAGGCAAAGGAAAATGGAAAACCTCGATGGTTGAAAGCAGGATTGGAGGCTTGGCCAGTAAGTCTTTTGGCTATCATTCCTGATGGATGGTTGAAAGCAGGATTGGAGGCTTGGCCAGTAGGCCTTTTGGCTATCATTTCTGATGGCTGATTTAAAGATACAAACCTCCTTTTCCTTTTATGGAATGGTGGAGCTGAAGAGCTTCTTTTAGATCTTTCATTATTCTTGTCCAATGCTGGATGTCTCAAATGATCCATCCTGCTTTTGTTCTTGTCATGGCTTTTGCACTTTTCAACACATGTATCAGGCAACAAGCACTCAGATTCCTCAAATAAAACATCTGGCCTTTTTTTAGTAGAATATTTATGACCACGATCAGGCCAGTCAACCTCTGTGTCGAATATCATTTCCGAATCAATAGCATCAGTAAATTCAAAGACATTTCGTTTGGCATTCCTTGAAATATCGTAGACAAAGTCACAGTCATTTTCTTCCTCATCAGTAAGTATTGTACGATGAAGTCCAAGATCATTAATATCAGCTGCATGATCACCACCCCATGCACTGGCTGGAGATGAGGCTTCTTGATAGACAGAATGCCATTCAGAAGTAAATAGCTGATCAACAGTCCCAGAGTTCATTGTTTGTGCTGCTGAATAGTATGAATATGGAAGATCTTCAGCCACTGCTCTAGAGAAAAAATCACAATCTCTAGACAATTTTAATTTTTTCACATTTGAACAGCGTTGAGCACCATAGTCCTTCAGACTGTCACAGTCTTCCCTTGTTTGTTTTCTCCAAAAGCCATCAGTGTGGAGTTCATGTTCATCATTTATAAAGAAAGCCTTCTCTCGCAGGATACTTCCTTTTATAGAACAGCTTTTCAGAAAAGGCTTTTGAAAATCCTCATTTACCTCTACGTTGTTACAAAACCCATGGCTATCATTAAGTAAGCAGTCTTCAAATGATTCGTTGATCATATCAGCTCCTACAGCACAGGATTTTCTTCCCTTTGAAGAACTTGGTGCATCAAAAGGTACATTATCAAATAAAATTTCTGCACTAGGAACATTATCATCTGAAAAGTAATCTCCTAGTGATTGACCATTCTTATCATACATCAATAAACTCTTATGCTTTCCAACAGTTGGCATGCATCTGGCATATGAATCATCCACTAAATTTCCAGAAAAAAGAGTCTGATAAGAGAAGTCTCTCTTGTTTTGTTTCTCTCTCAATATTTCAGTCCCTTGACACAAGTAACCAAGAGAGGTTCTAACATCTTCCCTGTCAGATTGATGATATTCATCTTTGGTTAGCTTGCCTGAAGTGGAAACAGAGAGTTCTTGGGAATTCTTAGTATGGCTTCCAAATCTTGATTTATCTGCAACAAAGATATTTGACAATAGTAGTCCAATGTATATAAAAACAAGCCAGCATGATCCACTGTACAAAAAACAATTATGGGGATATCTACCTTATGTAATGTTCAACCCATGTGTATAAGACAAGAAAGCAAAAAGTAAACGAACAAAATTGATCACACTCAAATAAAGCAAAGGAATCTGTTTGACCACCAAAACAATAAACCTTACCTGCTTCTGTTGAAAGAATGTTGAGATCTTCCCAAGGTTGATCTCCATGTACCATGTAAGTGGACTGATTGAAGGACTCTCCTATAAGAATCCCAGTAATAAATAGTGAATAAAAATGTGAAAAACAATAGCTCATCATACCTATGTAAGATGCAGTGAGAGGGCATACCACAATCTAGGTTTTCCTCCCAGCATTCTTTTATGACCTTCTCAATGAAGTTGAGTATAGAATCCCAATCCTTAATTTGCAGGATATAAAAATGTTGAGCCAGAAAAAAAATCAGATTTATCTAGTGTACCAAGAAGTGATAAGACAATTCCCACTGAATGAAACAATAATACAGGAACCCCAAAAAAGAAATTCTACACATCTCTAATAAATGTTCTGAATTTGGACTAGAACCCTATAAAATTCACTTTTGGACCTTCAACAAACAACTATGAATTATGGAGCCCATACAGCAACAATGATTGACAAACATGGTAAAAAAAAGAGTAAAGAAAAAGGCAAAAGAATTACCTTGAATTGTACCCAAGTTTTTGATGGTTCAAATGTCAAATCATAGAAAGAACGAGGGCAACTTATATTCAAGATATAAGCTGGACATGGTTGAGACCTACTTTTCTTCTTGTTTTCAAACTCATTATTAGTATTCCATGAATTCAGATGCTCAAACCTATTAGCCAATTGACTCAGAAGCTTATGAATTGGGCCACTGCTAACGAACTGTGAGTTAACATCTAACAATGTTAAGGCCAACAATTCAAATGTTTATGGTATTCAGTACTTTTCAAACCTCAGCATATCTACTGTGCCATAATTACACTATCTAAATTTGTAGTCACAAGGATACAGACATACTGTAAAGCCTGCAAAGCAAATACAGAAACACACCAGAAGTTAGCGGACGGGACAGGGACAGAATCTATATCAAAGGAAGAAAAAGTTGATGTATTAATTACTTTTTTAAGATTTTACATGAGAAATATAAATCACCTTCATATTCAAAGCATTGCAAGGGCCAGAGACATATCCAGATAGCTTTATGATATCATTCTCAACTTCTAAAGCTTGAAGAAAGCTTGATACCTCCTCCCCAAAGCCGCTGGTCAAAAGTGCTAGTGGAGAAGAAGCAATTTGTGTGCAGAAAAGCTCATCATCTCTACACGTAAAGTATATAAAATGTTACTAAGACAAATACAAAGAAGATTGACTTTGTTATTTTGCAAGGGAAGATACCTTTCAACATCGATAACTTTGAAGGAAACATTTGGACGCACAAGAGCAAGCCGCTGTACACATTTCTTGATTGATTGCAGCACCTTATTGGGACTTTTATTGCAGAGGTGAATTCATCGGTCAATACAAAATTATCAAACAGATCCATTGTTCATTAAAGATAAATTAAACTTCACAAAATATGTCATTTGCATGGTGGTACAAGAGAAAAGAACCTGGATTGCATGTATTTCCTCCGAACTGGTTGGTTGTAAAATAAATCGCGGACAGCAACTGACAGTCACCAGCTCATGGTTAGCAATGAAATTGTTCTATTAAACAAATGAGATAAAAATGATCATCAAGCATGGAGGAGAAAATTTTAAAGCAAATACTTTTATTGCAAGCAAAAGGAAAAATGATTAGCAAGTGAGAAGTAGCAAACACATTAGATGCCTCTACTAGTCTACGTATCAATCAAGTATTATTGCAATCTTGTATCAATAATAGCTGAAGCGTATAAAAGATTATGCACTAAAGTTGAATAACATCCATGTATTAACAAGTACCACCACCATAATGAGAAATTAAAACCATACAATTTTCAGATTCATCAAAATAATTACCTGTTGTACCAACTTCCTTCCTATCATCATCAACACCAAGATACAAGCATTTGCACCCCTGCAGTAAAACCAGAAAAGTAAACCAGAACAAAGTTTGCATCAAAATCAACAGCAATCATAATATATACTTGCATGAAATAGTACTAATGAACAAACTGCTGGAAATTATCCCCACCTTCAATACTTTTCTATATCCATTGGGCCTTCCGTATGTTCTTGTCACAATTTCCAACAAAGAGACTTCGGAAATGGAAGCTAAAGCTTCCCCACGAAAACCAAAGTTTCCGCTGGTGGCATTCAAGTCATCCAAATTACGAAGTTTTGATGTTGCTGCTTGCACAACAGGCAGGTATCACCGAATCACATTATCAATGACAACATAAACAAAATCAAATTCATGAAAGATAAACAAGAAAAGCCTCTTTTTTTTTCCCTTCCTTATTAAATCAATCCAAAATAAAAACACGCTAGTTGTAGCCTTTTAGAAGTTGAGATTGGCACGTTATAATAACAAACTCAAGCACTCTCCTAAGTCCTAACACAGCTTCCCTTAACGCCAGCCCCACTGGAGAGCTGTGTATAATACAACTTGAGAAGGCAATAAGGATATTTTGATAACCTATAATCGCTTCCACAAAACCATTTTGACTACCTACTTGTATTAGCAATTAAAAAAATTGACAACAAAAATGTCTTTTGACGCCCTCTAAAATTTGAAAAATGAACACAGCCCAAGACTAATACTGCTGCATTCAGAAAAGTTACATGCATTAAGAAAGAAAGAAACAAACAACGAAGTATATGCAATGTACCGTATCTTTCTCCCACCAATTCAAGTCCATCTCGAGCAATTCCACCTCCTACAAAACATACATTCATTGAAACCAAAAAATGAACGAAAAACCGAATGTCCATTGCAGTATATCAAAATTTTTAATCAGGAAAAAGAATACGAAATCAAAATTGCTAAGCAAAATTGAATTACCGTCATCTACTACTTTTACGTAACAGCTCCCAATGCTAACAAACACAGAAACCTGAAAACAACGCACCGAACAGTTTCAGTTTCAAGTTCAGCATTAGAAGCTAACAAAAATTACAGATACTAGATACTACACTACCTTTGTGGCACCAGCATCGAGGCTATTGAAAACTAGTTCCTCGACGACGCGGGTGGAATCGAACAAGAAGATGCCGGAACGCACTGAACTGCGAACGGCCTCCGGCAAAGGTCTTATGCTTGGCGCCGCCATGGAGCTCCGGCGCTGCTGCAAAATGTGATCTCTTACGATAGGGCTTATGCTCCGACGTCGTCGTTTGATCAGAGAGCGCGAAGTATCACGCTGAGTGTCAGTGACTCGGTCTCAGTGTGTTGCTGTTTTCGGTACGCGCAAAAAAGAAATGGCAGTTTGATACTACTAACTGAAACGACTTGCCGTATACTGTGATGTTTATATATCAATAATAAAACTTACGTGTGCAGAAATAAAAGAAACGCTTATTTAAAATATTTGATAACAAAAAATTAAAAATTAAAACTATCAAAATTTATTATTTTTAATTTTATTTAAAATACCATACAATAAATAAAATCATTTAAATAGTTTGAATTTATTATTTTTTATTTTTCCAATATTATTGTATTTTAAAAATAGAAGAATTATTAATTTAATTCACAAAATATTTTTGACAATTGTTTAGTTCTTGAAAGATACATATGTACTAGATCAATTTAACTAAAATATTTTTAACATTGATTTAATCCCTAAAAATATTTTTTGTCACAAATTTGTGGGTCGATTTTTAACATTTAATCCTATTTGTTCAAACTCCATAGTTTAAAGTGCAGTTATTGAATTGTTTTTTTTTTTTTTCATAAACCACACTCCAAGTGACGACACTCGCTCTGTTCAACTTTTTTTTTTAAATTAATAGTAATAAGTTATTATGTATAATTTAATTTTAAAAAAATTATTTAATATTTAATATAATATAAATAAAAATTTAGTTTAATTTAAAGATTAATGAATTTTAATATCTAAAAAATAAATAATAATATTAAAAAAATTAAAAAATATATTATTATTAATATTTTTTAATTAAATAAAAATTTTTAAATTTTATAAAGTGAATTTTTTTTGTGATTGTCTTTTTTTATTTATTTAGTATTAATTTTCTCTGTTTTAAATGTTACAACTAAAAGATCTTTTCCAACTATAAATATTGTGAAAAATAATTTAAAAACAAAATAAAAAATAATTTTTTACTAATTATCTTTTAATTATATTGAAAAGAAAATTGCTGAAAAATTTAACACAAATTCTTTTATCGATAAATTATATGATATGAAAAATCGACCACTTCGTTAATAAAAAATACACATATATTTTTTTGTACTTTAAAATATATTTTCTATCAGTATATTTTTATAATACATCTTATATTATATAATTTTTAATAATATGTGTTATTGGCCTCCCTTAATAACATTTCCGGATCCATTCATGTCACTTGCAAATAACACACAAAGTCTCAATAACGACAAAAAAAAAAAAAAAAAAAAAAACCATTCTTCCTGTAATATGAAAATTAAAAAGCGATTTTACTTTGGTCTCCAAAAATTATATATGACATCTATTTGATTATTGATTTTTATAATTCCAAGGAAACCATTTGATGTACATTCATTTGTTTGTATAGATAAAATAATATGGATAATGTGGGGTATGAATATGACCATTATCGTCTTTAACATATTCATGTTAAAATAAAATGGAATGGAAAGAAATGAAAATATCTAGGGGAGTAACATTATCGATCATAATAATGAAAATGACCATTTCAACTCCTAATAAAATGACGTTGAATTTTTCTTCAAGTAATGTTTACAATTTTCTAAATACTTAATTGATCCTACATGGATTTTTTAGAAATTAAGCAAATGCTAAAAATCTTTTAATGACAAGTCTAATATTTGTACTTTTAGTATAAAATCAACTGAGTTCTATCTAAAAAGATTAGCCTACAATTTTATATTATCTTAATAAAAAAAATAAACAATTAGGATGGTTTGCAAACATCTTTTTAACAGATCCAGATTTTTATCAAATAATGCTTTTTCTAACAGGCTGGAATGACAAATACTATTATATTGAAAAGTAATATAATTAAGATGCTTTCAGAAGAATCAATTCTAAAACAAATAATAAAAATTGGATGACTACCAACACAAACCCAACTATATTTGTTGTTTACTATTAAAAGTATGAATTGCTTCAAATCATAGTAAAAATTTACTCTTGATAAATGGTTATCAATAAATTCTTCTTTCGATATTTCACATTTCTTAATATGTATACACCCACGGTAATATAATAGCTATATTTTTCAGCAAAATGGCAATCAAATTAGTTCATAAGTTTTTATACAATAATTAAATTGGGCTCTCAATTTTTAAATTGATCATATTAATTATTTAGTTTTGAACTGCCAATCAAATTAGTTTCTTTGTCAGTTGATCAATCAACAATCAACAGCGTTAATAAAAAGTTAATGTGAAATATTAATTATAAACATAAACATTTTGCTATGTTGCATATCAGTTAGACTTTTCCATCGACGGACAGTACGACAACGGATATTTTACAGATTTTGAGCGGTATATTGATGGTAGATGACCTGTATGGGATCAGTTTCAAGAGCTATTGAGTGTGTTGTCTCTGATAGATTACATTGACAAGTTCATTGTGAAGTGCATTTGGATGCAGGATACATTCAGTCATTCTCCCCATGACGCAGACAAGGAGACAGTCAAGAGGTACGCGAGGGCGTATATCATGATGCTTTTATCCACCCAATTCTTTGGTGACAAGTCCAGTACAAGCATGCATATTCGGCGGCTACCATGCATAACGAGATTAAAGGACATGGGTGGATACAGTCAGGGATCCACCGCTCTGTCATGGTTATGCTGGTGCTTGTGCCGTGTAGCCAACAGGAATGTGATTAAGTTGGCCGGTCCATTGTAGCTCATTAGTCATGGATCTTTTGGCAGTTCCCGGGTTTCAGGCCCGTTGGGTTTGATGCTTTTCATTGGTCGTTGGCGACGAGGTACGTACCGTTTTATGTAGGGGTGTCAAAAATCCCCAGGAGGCGGGGATTCCCGTGGGGACCGCCCCGAATGGAGCCCCGATGATGGGGAATTTTCGCCGTGGGGATGGAGATGGGGAGCGAAATTCCCCCGAGACAGGCGCGGGGACCCGAGCGGGGATCCCCGCCCTATCCCCGATAATTCCCCGAATGTTTGAAATTTCTTAAATAACCTTACTTTATTTCTAACATAGGAGTTTTTTAGTAATTTCACCAATTAAAAAATCATAATCCTATTATTCAGTCTTTCCTACTCACCGTGTTGTTTGCTGCGCCATCTACTCTCTATTCCCAGTCCCAACTCTCTTCCATCTCCACTTTGTTCAAATTCCAAAACTCCCACGGCACCATACGTTGTTCTCTCCCATAGCTCCAACTCTCTCCGGTTTTCACTTGATGTTAAAGACTATATCTTGTTTTTTTTAGAATGGAAATTGTATTTTAAGATTTTATTTTATGGACTATAATTTACTATGTTGTATTTGTGGACTTATAATCTTGGATAAGATATGTTTGTGTGTTTGTAATAGTATCTAGTTTATTTTTTATCTTTTTGATATTTTTTACTATAATTTTCATATGAATGTTAAACATAAGGGGATGGGGAATGGGGCCCCGCGGGGAATACGGGGAACGCGGGGAATGGGGATGGGGACAATTATCCCCCCACAGCGGGGATCGGGGTGGGGATGGGGATTAATCTGGGGGCGGGGACGGGGAGCAGGGAGGCATCCCCCGCCCCCGCCCCGCCCCATCCCATTGACATCCCTAGTTTTATGGTTGTTATGTTTAGTAACATATATTAGAGATTGTTGCCGTTGTTCATAACATATATTGCGTTTCAGGTGGGCCAGTTAGTTATCAGCCAACATTAAGCGGGAAGGGGCCTAGAGTCGCGCATGGAGACTCATGATAGATTTACTCCGAGCAATGGATGTGAGTGATCTACGGTTGAAGCATTCATTATTAAATTTGTTTAAACTACTTACTGGATGTAAATTGACTTACAATACTCTTCATTTGTTACCAGTTCACGTGGATGCCATATAGCGCACTGGATGTTGTTCAGGTAGTTCATCCTGAGATCTTAGAGCCCCAACATATGGCACTATGGAGTGTTCTGAGGGCATTGATCTACTTTGTCATGATAGAGTGGTATTAGGTGGATAGGGTGCCATTACACTTTCATGGAGTACAGCATCGTCCACTACCTGCACTCGACATTGATTTTCTAATGGCGAAGTTTTGAACACCCTACAGAGTTGGCACATATATTGGATCAGGCAGGCCAACCATGTGTTACGATTTGACGTGGTGGTAGATCTAGGACCATCACAAGCTTACTTGGAGTGGTGGCACGAACATGGGAAGAGATTCTTATCGCCGGAGCTCTTTCTTAGAGACCCTATAGTGGATGCTATCCCAGCCGATGTCACGCAGAGAGGTTCAGGGTGGGTTCCTGAGATGGATCAGGTGCTAGATATTCTTAACAAACGTCGAGTGGAATGGAGACGTCGTGTTGGTACACGAGCCAGTGATCATGAGTTGAGATGGCTCGATGATGCGATTGATGCCATGGAGGGGAGAGGTCGAGGTCGTCGACGAAATAGGGGCGTGGCCGAGAGGGAGGGAGGGGTGGATGTTGAGGTAGAGGTCGACGTATTAAGAGAGGCGGGAATGATGGTGGTGTAGTAGAGATGGAGGTGGAGATGATGATGACGGTAGATCTGGAGGTGGTGGTAGAGGTGGTGGAGGTGGAAATGATACTGGTGGTGGTGGTGGTTTAGGGAGTGGATCTAATGTTGGTGAAGGTGCTGATGGAAGTGGAGATGGTAGAGGTGGTGGTGGGGTGACAGTGGCATTCAGTGTAGTGCTTTAGGGTCAGGAGATGGTGATGGGTTTGGAGGTGACGAGTATTTTGGTAATTATTTTGTTGATGTCTTTAGTAGTGATATATCTCTGCATGAGAGTCAGACATTCATGAGCCTGGGTGAACTCCTTTTGGATTTGCTAGACAATGATGACCTAGATAGTGACTTCAGAGGATCCCACTTCCTAAAGGAGATTAGTGTCATTATCCAGGAGGATGAGGCAGCCCAACGTGAACCGCAGCTCTTTGGACAGCAAACACCTCTTGATGTGGGCCTGAACGAGTCTCTGTCAGGGCCTTTGGATGAGATATTTGAATTGGGTGGCACTCCTCCCTTGGCAGTTGCAGCTGCACCCCCTGATCGTGCTGGTCCATCTATCCCACCTGGACCAATCGGAGGCGAGGATGAGGTATCTCTCATTCAGAGAGCACAGAGAATCAGACGCCACGTCGCTACTTTACAGGATCACATCTATTCTAACTATTTGGATGATTGTTATGTTATGTGTTATTATGTTATCGTGCTATGTCATTATTATTGTGTTGTTGTATTAGGAATTATGTTATTATGGTTGTTATGTTATCATATTATTATGTGATTATGTTTTCATGTTATGTCATTATATAATACTTGAATGACTTTGGAAGGTATATATTAATAATGTTCTTAATTAATGTACATTAAAAGTTCACAAAAATAAAAGTGAAGGTAGCATCGTGTTGAAAAAGAAAACACAATAATATTAATAATGACAGTCTGTTAGACAAGACAACAATAACAATAATTAAAAACTCGAAAAAGATAATACATTTTTCAACAAGTATTGCTAAACAATAATAAAGTGTAATACATGAGACATATGAAAAGGCTACAACAAACAACAACAACAACAAAGCCTTGTCCCACTATGTGGGGTTGGCTACATGAATCAAACGACGCCATTGTGCTATGTCATGTATCATGTCTACAGAGAGACCGTTTACATGTAGATCTCGTTTGACCACCTCATGGATGGTCTTCTTAGGTCTTCCTCTGCCTTTCGCCCTTTGTCCATCTTCCATCTCATCCATCCTCCTGACTGGATGTTCTATCGGTCTTCTTCTCACATGTCCAAACCACCTGAGACGCGATTCAACCATCTTTTCCACAATGGGTGCTACTCCAACTCTCTCCCTTATATCTTCATTCCTTATTTTATCCAATCGCGTATGACCACTCATCTATCTCAACATCTTCATCTCTGCCACACTCAGCTTATGTTCGTGCTCCCCTTTAGCCGCCCAACACTCCGTACCATACAGCATAGCCGGTCTTATAGCGGTGCGATAGAATTTACCTTTAAGTTTTAAAGGCACTTTTTTGTCGCATATAAAACCAAATGCACTCCGCCATTTTGACCAACCTGCTTGGATCCTATGATTTACATCATGTTTAGTCTCTCCATTATCCTGTATGATGCATCCAAGATACTTAAAACTTTTAACTTTTTCTAGGATGTTTTCTCCAATCTTCACCTCTATATTGGGATTTTTCCTTCTCAGACTGAACTTACATTCCATATATTCCGTCTTGCTACGGCTTATGCGCAGACTATACACTTCTAAAGCTTCTCTCCATAACTCCAACTTCTTATTTAGGTCTTCCCTTGACTCTCCCATAAGGACGATATCATCGGCAAAAAGCATGCACCATGGCACAGGCTCTTGGATGTGCTCTGTGAGTACTTCCAGGACTAATGTGAAAAGGTATGGGCTTAAGGATGATCCCTGGTGTAATCCTATACCAATAGGGAATTCTTCCGTCACACCACCTTGAGTCTTCACACTAGTTGTGGCCCATTATACATGTCTTTAATTGCCCGAATATATGCGATCCTTACTCTCCTCTCTTCTAAAACCTTCCATAAGACCTCCCTTGGTACCCTATCATACGCTTTTTCCAAATCAATAAATAATTAAGGGAAACTCTCAGGGACCAGCAAATATATCAATATCTAACCATCATTCAGCCAGCATGCGTTTTTACATTAGGGCTCTCTCACGCGCTATCACAAACAGCTTTCTCTCACGCGCTACCCAAACGGCTTTCTCTCACGCTCCTCTCCAAGGAACTAGCCGCGGAGCACCGCTAGCCGGATACGCTCTTCTACGATTCGTTGACAAAGCTTGAAACTTCACCTTTTACTCTTTGATAATATTTTCTTCTCCGTTGATCATGGAATCAGTGTTAGAAGAACAGAATATTGAAGTAAGCAATTTCTCCCTCTTCTAATTTCATGATTTTTGTAATGATTTTCATAGTGCATCAATGAACACAATGATGATTATGATTATGAATTTCTGAGCTTGCAAAGCATGCTGTTTTTTTTTCATAACAGAGTTTAAATTGAATGTACAGAATTCAAATTATATCTTATTCGCTTTTGATTTTCATAATGCAACAATTCACAATTAACGCAAACTAACTGTTTGATGAAATGACTAAGACAGAAAATATAAAAAATGTTAGTGTTTCTTGTTTGTTGTTTCTGAGTAATGAATAATGGTTTTTAGAAGAATGCCCTGCTACCATAAAACACTCTTGATCCATCTTTTTTCTTCTTACTATTATTACTAACATCATCAATTTTCTGATATGATGTTGTTATTATTGCTGCTTTCATGATTATGAATCACATCACCACAATCTTTATCTTTTCTTTTAGATTTGTCAATTTCCATAGGTAGCTTCATTCTTGTTAATAAGACAAGATGCATCCTCAATGAATCTGATCTAACCTTAGCTGCTAAGAACCTGAAGTAGAAGTAGAAGCATCAAATTTGTAATTGTTCTATAACAGTAAACATGTTCTATGATTTTTTTGGGGTTGGAGGTACATAATTTCCAAGGGTTAGGAAAGTGAGGCTAAGCTAGTTAATAGGTAGTGTTGTGTTTTATGTAGTTGTTTTGTTTTGGTTGGGTTTGTGATGCATTCAAATGCAGTCTGTTGTTGTAGGATCCTGTTTTGCATTCTTTTTTGTACATTTTGCAACCAGTTTAATGAGATTCTCACACATGACTTAGTATAGTTTGTACCTACTTTAATGAGATTTTGATTTACTATCTGATGTATGCTAATTTTTTTACAGGATGTGCCCAAGGTTGGCATGTGTTTTGGAACCATTGAAGATGCAAATCAATTTTATCAGAATTATGCTAAGCGCGTTGGTTTTGTTACTAAGATAAGGTTTACCCGAAGAGTTGGTAAAGATAAGGTTCCTAAGAATCAAATGATCACTTGCAATAGGGAGGGAAAACGCAAGTCTAGAGTTTCACCAATAGAAAAGACCAACTCTAGAACCAACTACAATTGCCCTGCAAGGATTTCTATTAGGTTGAATAAGGAGGGTCTTTGGATTATATCGAAGGTGTGCTTGGATCATTCACATCCTTGTGATCCAGAGATGGCAAAACTGTTGACACGTAATAGAGAGATGACTATGCACATGTGTCGAGTCATTGAGAGGAATGATGAAGCAGGTGTGAGACCAAGCAAAACATATCAAGTATTGGTGGGTGAAGCAGGAGGTTTTTCTAAGATAAACTTAATGGAAAAAGATGTTAGGAACTATCTCAGCAGAAAGGTACGCAATGTTACGGAAGAAATGGATGCTAGGGAGATGTTGAAGTATTTTACACGGATGAAGGAAATGAACTCTGATTTTTATTTTGATATTGAACTTGATCAAAACAAGCGTCTCAAAACTATATTTTGGGCTGATGCTCGAAGTAGAGCAGCATATGAGTACTTCGGTGATATAGTTTCGTTTGATACTACTTATAAAACCAATCGTTATGATATGCCATTTGGTTCCTTTGTAGGGGTTAATCACCATGGTAACTCAGTACTTCTTGGGTGTGGTTTGTTGACTAAGGAAAATTCAGGCTCGTTTACTTGGTTATTTAATGCTTGGCTTACATGTATGCATGGAAAGGCTCCTAAAGGCATTATAACAGACCAATGCCTCGGAATACGAGCTGGAATTGAGAATGTGATGCCAGAGACACGTCATAGGTTATGCATTTGGCACATTACGAAAACGATTCCAGAAAAATTCAAAAGACACAAGAGATATGAAGAGTTACAAAGTGATTTAAATAATATTGTTTGGGAGTCTATTTCAGAAGATGATTTTCAAAATCAATGGGAAGATTTTCTGATTGAATATGGTTTAGAAGATAACAAATGGCTATCAGGTACTTCTCTAAACATGAATTTTTATATTTTGCACATAGGAATTAGCATATTAGTATTTGCTAGAATTCTAACATGTGTTTGAATATGCCTCTAGTACAATTTTCTTATTCTAATTTTTTTTAAGCTTCAATGCATTATTAACATGTTTATGACAACATTTGCATACACTTTTGTTAAGTTTGCTTACAAATTTTTTTTATGTATATTTGTTTACTATGATACATAGATATCTATGAAGAAAGACATCGATGGGTTCCAATTTTTCTTGACAACTTTTTTGGGCTGGTATGAGATCCACACAACGAAGTGAGAGCATGCATTCATATTTTGACAAATTTATAAATAACAAGAGCTTGTTGATTCAATTTGTCAAACAATATGACAATTGCCTTGGATGGAAAGAGCAACAAGAAAGGGAGGCTGATGTTGAAGACTATAAATCAATAATACCTTGTGCCACTAATTCCTTAATAGAGAAGCAATTTCAAGGTGCCTATACTAATGCAAAGTTTAAGGAAGTACAAAAGCAATTTAGAAAGAAAGCAAATTGTATTTTGCACCTTATGAAAGCAGTTTCTACATCTAAAGTCTATTCTATTTTGGAGGATGTATCTACTTCTAAAGAGAGGGTTTATGAAGTTAACTACAATGCGGAAACGAAGGATATTACATGCATGTGTCAAATGTTTGAATCAAGAGGCATATTATGCCGTCATAGCTTGGTTGTCTTAGGGCATGAACGCGTGAGAGAAATTCCAAGAAGATACATTTTGGACCGTTGGAGCAAACTTGTGAAGCGAAGACATAGTGATATTAAGAGCAGCCATGATCCAAGTTTGTTGAATCCAAAAACAGAGAGGTTTGATGATTTATGCTCCCATTCGAACAGTGTTGCTCAATTTGCATCCCAAACAAAGGAAACAAGTGATATCTTACATCGTTATCTTGATATGGCTATGGCGGACTGTCAAAAGCATGTTGCTAACTCATCATCTAATGCCAATGAGTTAGATAATTTGCTTACATCAGAAGATGGTGGTAAAGATGGTGGTAAAGATGCACTGTCCATTTTTGTAGGAGGCTGTATAATAAGCATTCAAGATATTAAAAGCCCTCCTTATGTGTTCACTAAGGGTCGTCCAACAAATAGGTTAGGATCTGAAAAAGACAAGATGATAAAAAAGAAGACCGAGGCAAAGAAGAGGAAAAGTGAGATAACCGAAAAAGAGGTAAAACATTATTTTATTTTGTTACCCATGCTGTTTTTTTACAATAAATAGACTTTAGATGTAGAAACTACTTCCTTAAGGTATATATAAAGGATAATCAGTTGTACTTTATAGCCATGCTGTTATTACTTAGTACTTACACTTGAGTGATAGTTTTTTCTATTGTATATAAAGGATAATCAACATATTGGAGATATTCAAAGTCTCCCTTTCAACGAACAGGTTCATCCAATAGTTTGTGATTTTTGTGATTTATAAACATATGAATTTTATACATGTGATCTAATATATTTGTTTTTTTCTTTTAAATTGTTTCAGCTTCAAGATGCTAACTACAATGTTAATGAGGGATTTGAATCTGATTCAATGGGAGCATCAATGGGAGGATTCATGTCCTTATTAAACTCAATCCATTCATACCAATTCTCAAATGTCGATTGATAGCAAAATCATGTCGAAGCAAAAAGAATTTTATTTGGCAATACATTAAAGAGTTCAATTAGCTGATGATTCATGAGACAATTATTATTTTGGACAAGAAATAATAAAAATGATTAGTTTCATGTGTACAAACTGCTTTCAAACTCCAATACAGCAGCTTGCTGCTCCTATTATTCCATTTATTAGTAATAATAATTAATGCTTGCTTGCTAACTTACCCAATTGGACAAAATGCAGTTATCATCTTCCAAGATTCTTTCCTATATAAATTAAAACAAGTACCAGTTACAATAATAATAATAATAATAATAATAATAATAATAATAATTATTATTATTATTATTATTATTATTATTATTATTATTATATATTGAGAACGAGATGATGGAGAAATTTGTAAGCAAAATAACTATGATATATGCATATATGCTTCATTAAAATGGGTGTAAATTAAATTTGTTTATAGGTACAAAATTAGTTTGTAACTAGTATTTTACCCGTAATAGCATTAAACTACTTTTATAAAATGGTCGTAAGGGACAAAAGTCCCCGTTGGCTATGAAGACCAGAGTATTAAACAAAATTAAATAATAAATTTTTTTGTCATTATTTTCAAATAGAATAGTTTAATTTTTTTACTTAATTTTAACATTCATTATCTAAAATTTGAAATAATTTAACGTGTATATTTTTAATAAATTTGTTATACTTGCTATTTAAAAACAATATTTTTTTCTACATGATAAATTAAACTATCATGTGTGCAAACTGTCTGATTCATGTGTGCAAAATCTCATTAAATTGGGTGCAAAACATCGATATTATGTGTGCAAAAATTCATTACATTGGGTGCAAAATGTGCTAAGTGAGGTGTGCAAAATCTCATTAAATTGAATGCAAAACATCGAATTCATGTGTGCAAAAAATCATTACATTTGGGGTGCAAAATGTGCTGAGTGAGGTGTGCAAAATCTCATTAAGATGTGTGTAAATTATTTGAGTGAGGTGTACAAAATCTCATTAAGACGGGTGCAAATTGTATTTATAAGGTGTGCAAAATCTCATTATAATAGGTGCAAATTAAACTTATTTATAGATATAAAATTAGTTTGTAATATAACCCCATTTATGCTTCCTGATATGAGAATGAGATCATGGGATATAACTACTCCAATTTATATATAAGATCACATAGGATTCATACATAGCTAAAAAATGAATCATTCATTCATTGAAAACTGAAAAGTCTCTGTTGTGTTTGCTTACATTACATGCTACAATGTAACTCTTTCTTTCCTAAAAGAAGCAACACACAATGAAAAATGTACAAAGTAACATGCACTTGGTTCTCGCAACTGATGCCAAAGCCAAGGCTCAAATTGACTCCTGAACTTCCCCAAACATTCATTGAGACAATTAATCAGCTTGGAGATTCAGAAAGTGAGTGCATACTATATAGTAAAAACTACAAAACAATACCTTTCTATAAAACAAGTATATCTAATGATCACTTGAACTTTGTTATATAGAAAACAAGTATATTCAATAACTCCTAAAAAGAGATGGTAACTGTAAGTCTTGAATTTCAGTTTCTGCGCTTCTTAGCAACAGTTTTCTTTCTAAACCCCTTCCCAGCCGAACCAAGGCATTCAATCATCAACTCATCAGTATTACATACTATGTAAGGACTTGATTGAGCTGGAGTTGGCTTTACCACTCTATATTTCTCTGATTTGTTTATAACATCCTTAAGAAGTGCATTTGAAAGTGATGTAAGCATTTGGATGACCAATTGCTTCCTTAGATTAACGCATTCAAACTGCAATAACAATGTTCACAAAGATTATATATTATAAAAAAACATGAACATCAAAAGCAAAAATAAAAACTATACAAAAAACCATTTACTTCGTCCCATTCTGGCATGTTGGAGACATTATTCTCAATACTACTAGGATTCCACATTTCTACCCATTTTATTACAAACAATCCGCAATCATAGCTGAAAAAATAATTGTAGAATTAAGTTAGTCTTATCATGTACATTTATATTATTTATAATATAACATAATTAATATTATGCTTACTTATTTGATTGTCTAGGAAGATTCAAATAAATTGGGATCAGGTCATTCTTTGGTAGCTCATAGTTTGGCACAGCTATCGAGACCATTTGTTGAATCAATTTGTTCTGAAAAAAAAGGTTCATTGTTAATAAATAAAACTATTAAACCACATAATATAATATCATGTGAGCAAAACTATTGAAATTATACCGCATATATGTCTAACTGCACCCTATCTCCTTTAGCCTCTTTATACAAGGAATCCAAGACAAAAAGTCTCTTTTCATAGATGTCATAAGCATATAGCCACCAGTGAAAGTCATAGCAACACGGCCCCAATAACTGCATTATATTATATTTTCTTATTAGAAGTGAAAGTCTTGACCAACAAATCGATTTATAATTTAACAAAGTAATGATGAAATTGTCCAAAACCATAAGTACCAAAGGATACAGAAATACTTCTCATGATTAGGGTTAGCAGATTCAAATGAGGCAAAAGGAGGCATCATTAACTTTAATGTATAAATAAAGAGAAGCTCCAATGCCCATATATCAAGTATAGATTCAAAAACAGAGGATAGCATTAAGTAATATATTCATGTCTATAACTTTATATGTCCAATTATTGTTATTAGTCCAAAAACAGAGGATAGCATTTCTGTTTCATTTCTGTTCCATTATAAATATTTAATAGCATTCAAATGAAAAAAATTAACACAAGGTAACAGTGACAGGGTATGTGGATAGAAACAGGGTTCTGAAAAAAATGCAGAGCACAGGAAATAGACACCCCCAGAATTAAATAAAGGTAAACATTTTTGGTCTAGTACTATAATCTTAAGGGATTCAACTATGGTAGAGAAGTTTCAACTATGACAGGGAAGGAATGAAATTAATCCACAAATAGCATGACACCGAAAAAATAAATACATAGCAAATATAGCTCTGGCACAAACAAAAAAATTAACACAATACATAGAGAACAAAAATTACTCACCCATCTATGTTTTGGAATTTCCTTTTGCTCAAAAAAGCTGTCACCATTCTTTCCAAAATCATCGGGAAGAAGTACATAACTTTTTTTCTTTCTTTTGATCAAGTGTCCCCAATGTGAGAACATCTCTCCCTATATATAAAGAAATAGTTGGATTATAAAGTTTAAACTCTCCAATTATAAAACTGAAAAAGTAGTTTATAATTTTGTATACACACCAAAACAAAAGCATTTATGCAATAGACATCAAAGCTAGGTGGCCTTAATTTGTTGAAAAAAAAGACCATATAATTCAAAACCTGCATTTTACAATGTAATGTTAGTTCCAAAACATAATACACATAAAAATATAAAAAAAAAAACAGAAACATGTCACAATCAAGAAATCTAACCATATTGTTTATCTGATGTCTTGGCAACATTGACATGATATCCTCCCTAACAAGCATTGCTCTAGGTATATCTTTTAAGATGCACAAAGTCTCATCCTTGTTCAACCTATCGTCTGTTGCCCAAAAGTATATCTTATCCTTATCTACTTCTGTTAACTTATTATCCTCTATCACCTTTTCTTCTTCCCCTATTTTATTTTTCTCATCTATCACCTTTTTTTCTTCCCCTATTTTGTTTTCCTCATGTATCATTAGGGAGAATGATGGAATTGATGGTACCACAGGTTCTTGTGTCTTCTTGACTGGAGAAGGTGTATATATATCACAGTCTTCTATTTCTAAGAAAGCTTGTACTGCACTTTGCACAATTTCTCTCCATTCAGGTCTTATTGCATCATCTAAAGCATAAAACAAAACATATACACAAAAATTATATTAATGTATGCACACAAAAATGAGATTTAAAATAGAGAGAAAGTGGAATCTAAATAATAGGAATGTGAGTGCAAACTATGATTCATGTGTGCAAAATATCATTAACGGGAGTGCAAACTTGCTGATTTATGTGTGCAAAAATTCATTAAGGTGGGTGCAAAACATCAAATTCATGTGTGCAAAAATTCATTACATAGGGTGCAAACTTGCTTATTCATGTGTGCAAAAATTCATTAAGGTGGGTGCAAAACATCAAATTCACGTGTGCAAAATCTCATTACATAGGGTGCAAACTTGCTGATTCATGTGTGCAAAATCTCATTAAAACGGGTGCAAAAATTCATTAAAGCGAGTGCAAAATATCAAATTCATGTGTGCAAAATATCATTAAAGTGGGTGCAAAACATCAAATTCATGTGTGCAAAAATTCATTACATAGGGTGCAAACTTGCTGATTTATGTGTGCAAAATTACATAACAAAAATCTCATATATATTCACATAATACATAATGCAAAACAACAAACACTAAGAACTATAATTTATACCCATATTGCTAGGCGATCTCATTGGCGATCTCATGTTGTTTTCATCTTTTTTGTCTTCCCTATTAAATCAATAAAAACAATAATTAAAGATTTGTAGAACAATAAAAAAAAAAAAATCATAACTATAAAAAAAGCACATACACTATTTTTACCTTGTTTTGACCTCTTTTTCATCATCTTGCTTTCCATCACTATAAAGAAGAATACACTATATTTTACTTTACATTCTCTTTTATTACAAAAGATAAATCAAAACTAATTTTTACCTTTCTTTATCTTTTTGCTCATCTGATACATTATAATCTTCCTTTGACATTTTGTTGTCATTATTTTGTTCATCAAATCTATAAAAAAGAAATTTAATTAGTGATAAAGAGTGTTTGTAATACTCATAGGCTTCCCAAAATTTTATTTTTTTTACCTTTCTTTCTTTTCCTTCGTTGTGTTATCTTTATTAAGCTCCTTCGCCCCCCTTTTCTTAGTTGGTGCTCCTGTTGTGTTTTTTGCAAATTTAGCATCAACACCACCTTGCTTAACTAAAAGGGTAACAATACCCTACAATAATAATCACACAGATTATATTATACACTCATCATATTATGCAAAACAGAAAAAAATCCAGAAAAGATTCAGTTCACTAGAAATTAATATTTAGCTTATAATGCTTTTCATTTGCCGACGGAGAAGAGTTGTAGCATAACTAGCATTCCATGAATTAATAATGAATACATGCATGCATCATATGACAGAACCATGGCCAAATTAAGGGGGGTAGCCATATATTTAATTGGTTAAAATTCACAACATATACTACTAGTGTTGCACATGATGCTACAACACAAAAACAGCGCCTGAGAAACCAACTTGGCCAGTTGTTGCTTTAGGAAAATTGGATAACCATTTATAAATACACACAACACAACACAACACAACACAACACAGCAATCTCAGGTCACTTTCAAACTTTGCATATAGAACTCCCAAACGACACTTCTTTTTCCTCCCAACTACTAATTTTAATCAGAAAACTCTATCCATCAGCCAAGAAATGCAACAATATTAAATGCTTCCTTAATTTTCATCCCCAGTTGGTGGCATCATAGCAGCCACATACTTAATTTATATACTATATATATGTCCCACTATACTGCACCTGCTAGCTAGTTGCATCCACATAGAGATAAGAAGGACTACTCTCAGGTATTCATGCATATCCGGTAACCTAGCTATAATAATTTTAATATAAACAGTTAATTATTCCTGATATGAAAATTCAGATGAATGACAGCGCATAATGGTAACTGATAAACATCAGACATGAGATCTTTACTTGCAACATGTTTATAACCATTAACATCAGACATGAGATCTTTACTTGCAACATGTTTACAACCATTACAAGCATATATTCATGTTAATTTTCCATTTTCAAAAAGGGTGCTGTAGTTGCTCTGTCTTTGTGACAAAAATTGAAAAGTGCTAATGACCTACTACTATTTCGGTTGATGGATACTTCTCTTTTCTAAGTTCTAACTATAATAAGCTTTTACTTTGTTCACATGATAAAAAAAAGAAATATTTGGATAAAAAAAGAAGCGAATTAACATGATAAAATAAATAAAACAAACCGTTGGCCTTTGCTTTGATGACTCCTGTGTCAACTTCTTTGCAAGTTTTTCTTTATCCCAATAAGCAATCCATGGTGGTGGAGGCCCCATATAATTTTCCTTATCTCCAAATGTGTCTTTGTGGTAATAGATAATCTACAAGCAAAATAATAAATGTAATGATTATCATCAAAAAAGAAATGAAAAAAGGAAAAAAAGGATAAGTACATTAGACAGATTACCATCAAAACATAAAGACAACCATCAATACTTAATGTATTTTTTCCTTGAATTTTTGAACCCCTTTCATAAGCTCATCATGCACAAATCTTGCCCAATTGTATCTTGTGATATTCTCTACATCAACAATGGCACGTAAGTGCTTTGGGGATGTGACAGCGCTACTTGTTGGTGCCAAAAATGAGCTAATAATGAACATTGTAAATGCTCTCCTAAAATAATCTCTCCCTTTGGATGTTGAAACATTACATTCTCTTGAATGTAATACTTCTTGTAACCATGGGTTTGTCACAGACTTGAATGGGGCAACTAATCTTTTTTGCTCTGAAGTCCAATCTTCTTCTTCTGGAAAACTTTTACCAATTGAAGGTAATCCTAGAGCTAAGCCAATTTTGTCTGTTGTCACATCGATATCCCCCACCACTAATTCCAGTTTGCTTGTTATTGTGTTATATGCTTTAGCAAGTGCGAGGAATAACCGCCTATCAATTTTCCAATCTTGAATAGCCTTCATGGATGAGAATCCCATTTTATCAACTTCAATTTTTTGCTCTTTTGTAAGAAAATTTATCGTTGTGAAAACCGAAACAGGAGAACAACGACATTCTATTACTTTCTGCAAACATAAAGTAAAAAAATCTTATTAAACTGGGTACAAAATATGCTAAGTGATATATGAAAAATTTTATTAAATTGAGGGCAAACTGTGCAAGTGAGCTGTGCAAAACTTGATTAAAGTGAGTGCAAATTGTAAAATTGATGTGTGCACCGCTAGGGGGCCAGCAGTTTTTAGTACAAGTTAATAATCCCAGCATGCAGCATATGCAATATTTTCCCCTATGGTGTACAAATTAAATAACCCACATCATATACCAGCCAAAATTATAACAACGACCCACTAAACAGTTACCAAAGACATGTAAGTAACAGTATGATTTAACATTATCCCATCATTTTAGTAGTAGAGAGAAGCCTAGGGATATATCTACTAGACACAACATACATAAATGGAAGCAGCCACATTTGGACATGGTCCTGTCGTGCTCATGCCATGTGTTGATGTTCAAAGCTAAGGTGAGAGGATCCAGATTGATAGGAATTATATCTAGGCATGTATACTTTAGGCAAAGTTGATGTGTGCAAAATCAAATTAAAGTGGGTGCAAACTGTTCGAAAAATGTGTGCAAAAAATAATTATATTAAGTGTAAACTATGCTGAATAATGTGTGCAAATTCTCATTAAAGTGTGTGCAAAATTTCATTCAGATGGATGCAAAGTGTCCTGAGTAAAGTGTGCAAAATCCCCTTTTTAATTTGTTCATACCCGAGATTCTAGTTCTTCAAGAGTTTTCGGCTGCGTTTTCCTTCTAGTTCCTGTTTCAGATTTCTTTGTAGTTGTACTTCTTCGCGGCATCTTAATATCTGGATCTTTTTCCATTTTCAAATAATCACTGCATGTTATTAAGAAACATACTATTAACAAAGCTAGTAATCAATTATGCAGTAGCCATTATCAAAGCTCTACCACAACATATAGTAAAACTCTAATCTAAAGTCTAAACAAATAAGGAAACGATCATAAAAAACAGCAGATATACATATCACACTACTAATCCTAAGAGATACCCTTTAATATGCTGAGTATAATAGAGATATCATAAAATATTCTCTTTTATTTCTAAGGATATATAAATATCTTCCTTTCTTAGTCCTCCATGATATAAAAATGTTCCCATGAAAATGCTTTGAAGGTCCGAAAGATAAGATAATGCAAACACTATATACTATATCATCATCTATCATTTTTATTTGGAAACACTTATTTTTAGTTATACAGAACTTGTTATTATAATAAGAATCCTGGCATCAAAGGTGATTCACATGCAGGTAATTTATCAAACAGGTGGTGGGCAATCTACTCATGAAAATGGTGTTGCTGCGTCTTATCATATTAAACTTCATCTTCAATTTCCAAAGCTCTACCACAACAAACCTCTAGTAACAACTGAGATAGTAACTTAATGATGAATCAAAATCAAAATCAAAATCAAAATCAAAATCAAAATCAAAAGAAATTTTATTATAGAGTATTTAAAGATTTTTCATGAAAGACAGGAAACATTGAGTAATATTTTTGGGTGTTATTATGAATTTCTGGTTGCATGTTTTGAATGGATACAGAATGATGGACAGCAAGAAGGTAAGAGTTGAAGAAAGCAATAAATGAACAAAAATCAAAACTCATTTACCTTCACATTAATCTTGAAGAAGCATCACGCATTAGTAGAAACGAAGAAGAATGGATAGAGAGCTGAGAGATGTTGTTGCATGTTGCAGAGAGTAACGCTGCTGCTATTGGAGACGCTACTTGAGATGAACAGCGAGGTCAAGAATGCTGATTCGTGTTGAGCGTGCTCCAGCGTTGAGATCAACAAAAATGGCGTGCAAGAGTGTAGAGAAGAGACTAAAATTTTTGGGGAGAAGAAGAGAGCGTGGTAAAGGAGCGTGAATACACGCTCTCTTTATGGGTCTGGGCTTTATTTTATTTGAGGTATAAAATTAGTATTGCTGGTTGTTTGCTGGCCCAAAAGTTAGAAAACTGCTGGCCCCCTAGCGGCCCTCAATAATAAATACTATATGTAGGTCCCTTTTACTACTACGATACCTCTCCATCATCCTTCTTAATAGGTATATTGCTTTAGTGGTAGATCTTCCTGGCATAAATCCAAATTGATTCTCTGTTACTTGTGTCTCTTTTCTCAACCTCCGTTCTATCACCCTTTCCCATAACTTCATAGTATGACTCATAAGCTTAATCCCTCTATAATTTCCGCAACTTTGTATATCCTCCTTATTCTTGTAGATAGGTACCAAGGTACTCTTTCTCCACTCATCAGGCATCTTCTTTGACCTTAAAATCTCATTAAAAAGCTTGGTTAACCAGTTGATGCCTTTTTCTCCAAGACCTTTCCAAACCTCAATCGGGATATTATCAGGTCCTACTGTCCTGCCATTTTTCATCTGCTTTAAAGCCTCTTTTACCTCGAAGTCTCGAATCCTTCGATAGTAGTCAAAGTTTTGATCTTCTTCCCTTGTGCATAATCGACCAAGGCTCGGAAGAGTCTTCTGTCCCTCATTAAATAACTCGTGGAAGTAACTCTTCCACCTTTCATTAATCTTCTCCTCTTGAGCCAACACCTCTCCATCCTTATCCTTTATGCACTTAACCTGATCCAAATCTCTCGTTCTTCTTTCCCGACTCTTTGCGATTCTATATATACCTTTTTCTCCTTCTTTCGTGCCCAAAGACTGGTAGAGACCCTCATATGCTCTTGTTTTTGCTTCACTTACAGCCACTGTTGTCTCTTTCTTAGCCGCCTTATATTTTTCCCAATTATCTGCATTGCGGCATAAAGACCACTCTTTAAAGCATTCCCTTTTTATCTTTATCTTTTCTTGTATACTCGCATTCCACCACCAGGACTCCTTGTCTCTTGGTCCTATTCCTTTAGATTCACCAAAACTTTCTTTTGCTGTTCTTCTAATAACTTCTGCCATCTCCCTCCACATCTCTTTCGCGCTTCCATTCCCATCCCATTTTGCCTCTTCTCCTACCCATCTTAGGAAGTTTCTTTGTTCTTCACCTTTCATCCACCACCACCTCGTCATTGGGTTCTTCGTATAATGTCTTTTCCTCAACTTTTGCTCAACGCGAAAATCCATGACGAGCACCTTATGTTGTGTTGTCAAACTCTCTCCTGGAATAATTTTACAGTTAATGCAAAATTTCTGGTCGACTCTCCTCAACAAGAAGAAGTCGATTTGAGAGCTTGTCATGCCACTCTTATAGGTTATAAGATGTTCGTCTCTCTTTTTAAAACATGTATTTGCGATGAGAAGATCAAAGGTTGAAGAAAAGTCCAAAATAGTTTTACCCTCGGCATTGATCACCCCGAAATTATAGCCTCCGTGAATACTCCCATATCCAGTCACTTCTCTCCTAACATGGCCATTTAAATCTCCTCCTAAGAAAATTTTATAAAATTAGAGTATTAACGTTCACTCTTTACATATAGGATATTCACGTAAATTTCAAACTCTAATGGTTTATTTATGTCATTTGTCTGAAAGAATAATTTTAGTTTTGTGGAAGCAATTTTTTTGGTGACTTGTGGAAGCAAATATATATATATATATATATATATATATATATATATATATATATATATATATATATATATATACTATATGAATTTTTAAAATATTTTAATTATTGACAATTAAAATAATTAATAATAAAAGTAAAATCAAAACATTTTAAATATTGAAATTAAATCAAATTATATATTAGAGATCATTTCTAAATTGTTAGCTAGCGATAAAAAGAAACATAATGTATCCATATATATATATATATATATATATATATATATATATATATATATATGTAACTAATAAGTTGTATAAAACAATGTATTTAATATAGTCACTAAATTTATAAAAGAGAATGTATTTAGCTATTATATTTATAGTCGTTATCTTTAATTTTAAAATATTCCTTATAAATAAATTAAAATAATTAGACTTCACATAATTATAAAAAATAGAACATAATTAAAAAAATCATATACAAACAATATTTTTTAAAAAATGGAATCATAGTAAATAAAAGTATTCCACGTTTTATTTTTTATTAAAAAAATATTTAAAAAGTTCATGTCATTAATTAAGAGAATAAAAAATGAGATATTATAAATTATACAAATAATTAAATTAGATAATAATTAAATTTTAATAAACTATTATTTTTTATAATTTTTTAATCTAATACAAAAATTTAAGAAATTATTACTGTCATATTCAAAAAAAAATATTTGACTAAATTCATTAGTGTATTTTTTATTTGCACTAGGGTATTTATATCCCTCCTAAATAAACAAGCTTTATTTTCATTCTTCAATAAATATTAAACCTGAAAGAGATAGTTAAAAAATACAGATTTTCATTTATCTGTGTTAACTTGCATTAGTAACTCTTTACTATATTAAAATTATTAGCTAACGAACTATAACTCAAATAACATTATTTTTTTCTTTTCATCTAGATATCTTAGGTTTAAATCACACTGATTACAACCGATCAAAACAATTTCCTAACAATTATTGCAACGTGTGATAAGTGTGTGAGAATTATATGAATGTGTTGTGTGATAGCTAGAATTGAAAATTAATCCATCTAAAAAAATATTACAAATAGAACCATGTTATTAAATAATTTCTATGGATCCCAGTGATCGTTCTACAAGTGTTTGAACTACACTCTTTTTCATCAAGGGTTAATATTTGACTTTGCCTTAAGAACTGTTCTTTTGGCTGGTGGGTTTTTTTTTTTTTTAATATTTATTAGACAAATCACAATATAGTGTGATCTGGAGTGACACAACAAAATAGAGGAGATGCAACTAGCTAATTATTAACTGGTATTTTGTAACACAACAATTAGAATTAATAGTAAAATAAAATGAAATATTATTATTTTTTTATTTTAGTTTCTGACAATAAGTGACAAGAATATGAAACAAATTAATTACTACTTTAGTACGTAGCAATTTATTTTATCAATATAAATAACAGTGAACTTTGGAAAATTTCATGTCAAACCACCTCAAACTCTATTACTTTCCTATTATGCCATTCAATATGACATTTTTATGAGTATTCTTTTAATTTAAGATTTAGCTAACTTATTTTCTAAAAAATACGTGTTAAGATTAGTTTTTATTAAAATAACAACCACTTAATTAAATTAGGGTTTATTTATTATGTGTCCTAAGATATATAAACTAATATTATAAATTAAATTTTTTTTATTAAAAATATAAAAATTTTAAATTTTTAATATATTTACTTTGTATTTATTAAATAAAAAATTTAAATTTTTTATCAATAATAAATTTATGAAGTCATATATTAACTAAACCCATTCAATTAATGATTCAAGTTGCAATTACTAGTTGAAGTTAAAATATTTACGTCAATTTTCAAAACAAGGGAGAGTGAGATATAAGCGGCAAGCAAAAAAAAAAAAAAATGCCAGCAATTATTATTAGATAATGTTGACGTGAATTAAGTATAAGTTATCGGTATTATAATTGATCAAGAAACTATTTATAATTATTAAGTAGAATATCTTAAAATTTATAATTATGTTATTTTGTAAAAATAACCTCTATTTGATATTTACTTTCCAGAAAGGAGGGGGAGAAATTAGGGCGGAGACGAGAGATACTTTTCTGCTTTTTGTTTTTGCTTTCACTCAGATTTATTTTTTATTTTTATTGTTAATTTTTATTGTAGAAAAATATTATCTCTATTCTCATTTTTTGTGAGATGTTATTTATTGTAGGTTTTTATTTTTTATTTTTCTATTAGTTTTAACTGATCATTAATTTCTATAAAAATAGAGTCATAAGTATTCATCATATACAATAAAGTAAAATTTTATACAAAAACGATAAACGATAGACAACGATTTCTTTTAAATTGACGCAGTGAGTGGACGCGACGGCGAGGTAGAACACAAAATAGTAGACGAATACGGGAGACGCAGCAATAGAGATGAGAATGAATACGACGATAGAGTTGTAAAGAAGAGAACGAATGCATCCTCAAAGAGGAAAAAGAACGCTACGAACAGAGAGAACGACGTAGTGAGAGTTGATGGCATAGTGAGGAGTGACAGCATGTTGAGAAGGAAAAGTGACGAAAAGGTAGCTGCAGAGAGGTTGAATGGAGTATGGACGGCAGCTAGAAATTTCTAAATTGAAGAAGAGTTATACAAATGAGGATTATAAATTTAGGATTTCTCTTATATAGTATATATATAGCATGTGAAATGACTAATATATATATTTATAAATGATTAAAGACAAATAAGTAAATTTATGAATTTAGACATTAGCCAGACAGATGAAAATTTCTATTCAGGTCTCCACTTTTGTCTCAGAAAAAATTTTACCCTGCGTTTTTGTCTTCATGAAAAAAAAAATTATAGTCAAATTTCTATTCAAAATAGTCTCTGCAATGATTTCTGCATCTCAGAGAATTTTACCATTCCTTAAAAAGATCTTTTATTATTTAAAAAAGTCACATTAATTCATTTTTTAATAATAACTATCATATTATATACATCTATATTATTAGAATTAGTTATATTAATTATATATGGATCACGCTATTATTTAATAGAATAATCTTATATTAAAATGACACACAGTTAGTTTTATTATTGCCTGATATAAAAATAAGTAATATTCACTAATGTTGAATAAAAATGACTATATAAGAGACAATATATTAGATAAATAATTCATCTACTTTACATACACTGCGAATTTAATATAGTATTTGAATAAAATAAATGAATACAATAATATAAAATGGAGAGACAAAATAGTAAATTTTTTGTATTCCGAAATGACAAATTTATCTTTCCAAACAACTTTGTCTTTCACAATTTTTGTAATGAACAATGCTATGAAATTTGTTTTTACTGACAACTGTTCCAAAAACAATTTTTAATGATATTACAACTAGAAGGTTTAAATAGAAAATATAATTTATATGTAATTTTTTTAAATACATTATTGAATATATTTGAAAAAAAAAAGTTCTATTTTCATCTTTCAATCAATGCTCTTAGACACTCTTTAGCTAAATATTTTAAATTGTGATAGATGAATTTATTATTTTCTCTTTTAAAGAACAACTATATCCTTTGAAATTTTAGTGAGGGACAAATTGAATTTGATCTCATAAATATATTTTGTTATACATCGATTATGCCCAGAATAAATTTGATTTTTTAATTTCAAACTAGCATCTTAGAAACAAAAAAAGGTTATTACCGACAGGGGTAGTAGCATATAGGAAAATCAAAATACAAACTAATCTAATCATTAAACTAAACAAGAGAACCTGGAAAAAAAAAAATTAGGGTTGTTGAGAAAAAGTAGCTAATAAACAAGTAAACAACAAGAGTTTAAGAAAGTTGTAAGAAAAATTTGACCTCTTTTGACAAAATATATATAAAAAAACGGATAATAATAAAATAAAAATAACATGTAAGAGTAATTAAGTAATAGCAATTAGGTATTGTAATGCAAATAAAAATGAAGGTTTAGTGAGAAATGAGGCAGTAATTATTAATTATTAGTGGTTTATAACTTTATATGGAAACATAACCAATCCAAATTCCTTAGAAAATAAAGAAAACTAAAACAGAAAAAAAGAAATTCGAAAAATGAAAATTAAAAAAAAAAGATCTTCGGTTTTCATTACACACGCCCTGGATTTTCTTCTCCTACACCACCACCACCAATTTTCTCTCTTCCTTAGAGAGAACAAAGAAGAAGGGAAAAAAAAAAACAAAGCCAAAAAAAAAAAGGAAGAAAACCCTAATGGTACCTCGCCGTTTACTCTTCTCCCTTTCTCTCTCTTCTTTCTCTCTCTAGCAGGATCAGGTACTCATGGACCTCATTTCTTGTCCGTGTGTTCTTCTCTCCAATTTTGATCCGCGTTTGTTGAATTCTCGTTGATTCTTGCGCAATTCGCTTGAATCGAGATTCTCGATTTCATTTCGCTTTCTTAATTTGATTTGGAAGGAAAAAAAAAAAGAAGTGTATCGGAAATATGCAAACTCTGCTATGCATGAGTCTGCTGCTCAAAATGATATTCTATGTGAATTGGAGGTTTTTCTTTGGTTTTTTCGGTGTCTGATCTTTTGTTCTTAGCTCAATTATGCATCCATGGCTACATTCTAATTCGTTAGATAACGATTAGCGTTTTCTGTTGGTTTTTGGTTCATTTTCGTAGAGATTCTAATTCGGATGAATTGAATAATTTTGTTGTGAATTTAGTTTGACTTTGATTTTGCTTCTTTTCTGGTTAGGAACCAAATCGGTGGAATATTTGGAAGAATATGTTGGTTATGAATCGAATTTTCTTCTTTGGAGGGTTCCTGATATCACAACGAAGCAGTTTCTGTAGGGTTTGCTGAGAATCTTGTAGGTTTTTGTTTTTACTGAATCCTGATTTGATCGCGGATGTGGAGTTGGGTTTTTGAGCTAGATTAGTTGACCGTTGATAATTGTTTAGATAGTGTGTGATTGTTGGATGGATTTGAGTTTTGAATTTCGATTCATGTGATGATTTTTTCATTGTTCTTCGTACCTGAACATTGAATTGAATTGGGTTTGAATTAAGTAGAGTTTCCATGGAGAACGTGTGTGATGTGAATCACTTGGATGCTGATGTTCTTCTGCCTCCACGAAAGCGGCTTCTTGCTGGATTAAAAAAACAGAATTCGGATTGTGTTGATGCTGCTGCCTCTCCTTCGACGATTGCTGCTTCTTGTGTCACGGTTTGCGAGGGTGCTCCCTCTTCCTCGTCGTCCTATTCGAGTGAGTTTGAAGCTCGGCTTAAAAATTTGCTGAGTGCTCATTCGAGTAACCCTAATCTTACCCCTGAGGAGGTAGTGGAGGCCTCGAAAGCAGCGGCGGTAGCTGCAAGTAAGACTGCGCAGGCTGCTAGAGCTGCAGCCGAAGAAAAGGCTGAAATAGCAGCGAAGGCAATTGCTGCAGCTAAGAGTGCTTTAGATTTGGTTGCCTCTTTCTCTGATGAGTCGGTCAACAAGGAAAGAAATCTCAAAAAGAACAAACAGAAGAAGCATCTCCCAGTTCAGCTCTTGTACAAAAAATACCAACCTGTTGAAAATTGTGGGACGGATGAAGAATTGGCTCGAAAGTTACACCGAGCCATGAACAGTTCTCCTAGGATCACAAAGAATTCTCCAAACTCGGAATCAAAAGGGAGCAGACAGAAGAAGCCTAGAAGCTCTTCGAGCATGGAAATGACTGAGGGATCTGATGCTGGTATGGCAAATGGACAAGACTTATCTTTGAACAATGGACATGCAGCGGCTGGCAAGATTGATTCCGAAGGCTCCATTCAAGAAGTATGCTCAAGTAAGGAAGACAAGAAGGGACTCAGATATGATAGATCAAACCAAATGGAGATGGATAATGGGGAAGCAGAGTCAAGCCAGTCAAAGGAGAAAATCACTGAAGATTTGTCTACCACAGGTAAGAAGAGAGGAAGGGTGAAGCTAAAAAAGTTGCCATTAAGCATTTGCACCTCGAAAGACAGGGCGCAGCCAAAGGAAGGTGTCAGGGGTAGAAGCACACCAATATCTGAAATGAACTCGGGGAATCATCCTGTTGATAGTATTCCTTTGTTTCCAGTTGAGCCATCCACTGAGAGAGTGATGCCAATCGAGGCTACATCAATGTGGAAGTGCCAGGAGTTCAAGGCACCGGCTTGTATCAAACAAAATAAAGCTGTGCAGTCATAATGTTCAACATAAGTTGAGGTGATTTGGTGCTAGGAGTCAGATAGCTGAGGAGGTAGACATCTTGATGCTTTCTTTTTACATATATGGCCTTTTATCTTCTTTTTTTCCTTTTTGGTTCATCTTTGGTTTTGTAATGGATTTGCGCTGACTAAAATGTAAATTTAGATTTATAGTTGCTTGCATTACTTGTTTCTGTTTAAAGTTGTGTGTAAGTTTAATTGATAGGAAAGCTTGGAGTTTAGATAGGAGGATGCAATGACTTGAACAGCTTTTTCATTATGCTGCAAATTCCTTCCCGCATTTGTGTTGATAATAAAAGAGAAAACCTCTTTGGTCTTCTATTTATGAATTTCCTTCAGCTGTTCAAATTTTCCTTTTTGCTCAAAAGTTTGTTAATACTGACTGATTTAGTTGCTTCATTCTATGATTATATGGTAAGTGAAGTTCATGAAATGGGAATTCTTTGATTAGAATTTTTTAGCGTTGATCAAGATTTTGTTTGTTCTAATTCCACTTTAGCTTAAGTGAGCTTGAGACATCCTAATTAAATAGAATAATTTCCTCATGATTAACTAATGAAGTGAACTATCTAAGCATAGTTAACTTTCTATTATTCAATAATATGTATTTTATGAAATGAATCTTTCTCATAAACTCCTTTAAAAGCAATTATTAGTGTAGTTAGTTAGTGGCACTAATAATCTGATCTTGGCATTCGAATAAACAATATAAGCGCGACTAAATCTCCAAGGTGGTCCCTCAGATTCACAACTTTTACCATTTTAGTCCCTTGAATTCAAAATTACCTATACTGGTCCCCAAGATTCAGTTCTAGACACTATATTGGTCCCTGGACCTTTTCTATTACTGAATCAGCAAACTAAGTGCTGAATTCGCTCTAAATTGCGTTGCTTGACACATGGCTAAACAACGTTGTTTCATTTTAACATGGCAAGTCAGAGCTAGTTCAGCATTCCGTTAGTTAATTCAACGCTCCAAAACGACCTTGTTTTTGTCTTATTTAAGAGCTAAAATGAAAAGATGCTATTGCTAGCTCAGCATTCCGTTGATTGATTCAACGCTGGAAAGAGTTTAGGGACCAATATAGTGCCTAAAGCTGAATCTCCGGGACCTGTATAGAATTTTGAATCTGAGGGACTAAGATGGTGAAAGTCGTAAACCTTAGGGAGGTTGGCCTTGTTCTCTGTTATACTTTTGGCCTACTTTGACTAATATCATCCTTTCCTTATACTTTTGCATATAGTGACAGATAAAAGAGAATGAATGAAGCGACTAATATCATCCTTTCCTTATACTTTTGCATATAGTGACAGATAAAAGAGAATGAATGAAGCGATCGAATATTTCTTTTTCGGAAAAGAAACTTGGTAAAATTCACTTCATTCCAGAATGAAGTGAGGAAGTTAGAAAGATCGAAAGAAGGATTTTCGTTGGACTGACTTTGAAGTTTGACCCCAAGTAGCTCCCAAACAGTATGTTTGACATGTCTTGAAATTAAAAGACGATTGCTACTTTTAATCACTCCCAGGGGTGCTTGGCCTCGATTAACCCAACATTTTGATACTGAGATCCAGAGTGTTTTTTTTTTCTTTTTTCCTTTTTCTAAAATATGTATAAGAAATCACTTTGTTTCAAAGAAGATCGATTTATTCATGACTTTGTTTTTTGCGTTATATGACAAAATGTTAGGATGCAGCTTTGTGAAGTTCAATGAGCTTATTCAGTTGCAGACACAAATATTGCGGAGGCATTAATGGAGATGTGAGTTGACACTTTTTAAGAATATGAATTCATATATGGATTTTGGAGTTAAGCTCTACTTTGGTTGTGAGATTGGTATTTATTCTCTGACTTTTTAATTGCTACAATTTGGTTCTTTAGATTTAAAAAGATGCACTAATATAGTCTTTTGCGTATTTTTCGTCGTCGGAATTTAACGCCCTTGCCATGCTGAACATATTAAAATAATATCGTACGCGTTTTAGAGCTAAAGAAGACACTAAATGACGTCGTTTTAGGGTTTGAACAATACTAAAACGTTACACCCCTTTCTTTTGAACAATAATAATTGTTCAAACCCTCAAACGACGCTGTTTAGTGCATTTTTTAGTGCCAAAGCGTGTATGACATCGTTTTAATATGTCCAGTGTAAAAAGTCTTAGCCACATCACTAACGGCGTTGAGTTCTGACAATAGAAAATATACAAGAGATTACATTGGTGCACTTTTTTAAATATGGGAGACCAAATTGTAACAATTAAAAAGTCAAGAACTAAATCAGTACATCTTGTCAATCTCAAAGATCAAAGTGGGGTTTAATTCATAGATTTTGTAAACTATTAACACTATTGTTAAATGCATTAGCAATATCACAAAAATACTATTTGTATATCAAAATTAGTCATCAATATATTTATGTATCAATATTTATGTGGTATAATTTACTTTTAATATATATTTGTGTTATTTACTTTTAATATATATTTGTGTTTTAATATTTATTTTATACTAATAATTAATTTTGATAACTGATTTTAGTATATATATATATATATATATATATATATATATATATATATATATATATATATAGCATACTCGTTATTATTAATATTATAAAGCTTTCTGACAGCATTGATAAAGTTAATTAAATAAAGCCATAAAGATATAGTTATTAGGTCATAAAGAACTGTTAATTTTGAAGTAGTATTTACATTCGATATTTTATAAAAAACAAAAAGGATATTTTTTGGAGCAGAAGCTATTTCATATGTTAATGATATATGTTGGTATGAATTAAAGCATGAAATGACTCCTAGGCCGACAAGAGTACCCGCTTGTACAGAAACGTGTGTAAAATAATTTCAATAATATGCCACCATAATTATTTCATTAGTGGAAGGTTTAAAACAACAGTGTCTTATGCATCATCATGATTTATTGATTTTAAGTAAGGAAAGGTTATTTCTTCCCGAAAAAAAAAAAGTAAGGAAAGGTTATAAAACATATAAATTATAATGCATGACCACTGACATGAGATATAATACGACATGAGATATGAAAATTTAAAATTTTTATAAAATTTAAAATTTTTATAAGATATAAGAATACGGTATATATATAAAATATAAAGTATTTTTTAGATAAATTATAATAATATTTTAGTATTTTATTAATATTAAAATATAAATTATTTTTAATATTATTATTAATTATATAAAATATTTAAAATATATTTTATTTTAATAATTAATAATATATATTATTTTTAAATTTATTTTAAAAATATATATTAAAAACAAAATTAAATAAACTAATACGTAATGATATTTAAGTATATTTAAATATATTTAAAAAAATTATTTTTTATTAGACATAATTTAAACACAAAAAACACATATTAAATAAATATTATATTAAATAAATATTGTATCTGAAATATATGTGACAAATTAAAAAAATGTCCATATTTCATAACACACAAGTACTGATAATTGGAAAGGTATGAACCGGACCCGCTTGAAAACTAGTCATCAACACATGGCATCTAATAAGCTTTTCAAATATTGCTTTAACTTTTATAGTAACTATCATAAACACAATTTAAATCATTATATATGAATTTGAATACCAAGATAAATTATGAATATGTGATTTTTTAAATAAATTTTCAACTGATTTTTATTATCAATTCAACATAATCGTAATTGAGGGAGATTATAAATACAATTTAATCTTTTCTTTTTTAGAAAAACGACAACTAAAATGCACTGGTTATTTTGTAATTATTATTTAGTTCTCAAATTAACTCGGTCTCCGTACAAAAGAAGGGGGAAAAATGTCGGCATCTTGGAATTGAAACATTATTTTTATTTTTTTATATAAAGAAAATAAAAATAAAAATAGTATTTATTGCATCAGCAGTGTGTGTTGCCACATGCACGTGCAGTAACGGTGACAGTAACAGTAACTGAAGCTGTTACTTGTTCAGTTGTTCTTGCTTTTTACTTCGTCGTTAGATTCAATGTCAAGAACTAACTTTAGGTCCTAACTAACCCCTTACAACATAAGTAGATTACTAGATTTCATCCTCTAATAATATGTGTTATTATTTTTTGGATTTTATAATAAAATCATGATAAAATAATAGTGCTCTATTTTTTTAGAGTTAGTAATTTTTGGTCAAGAATGATTATTAATTAATCATAGTTTTTAAGTGATATATTTTAGATTTAATTAACTTATCAGTCTTTATAGTTTTACTAAATTTTTAATTAGGTCTCTATATTGTTTTTTTTAGGGCAAAAAACCTTAATAAGCCACAATAAGAATGGTGTAACGTAAATACGCCAAACTGAAAATCGTTTCAGCAATAAGCCAGATGTCATTTTTATGTAATTCGAACCAAGGTGGTTCGAACTAGAAAGTTGAATAAATCGAACCAGGGTGGTTCGAATTAGGGAAGTGGAGATTTCAATGTAATTAGAACCAAGCTGGTTCGAACTCCAATCCCATGTAATTCGAACTAGGCTAGTTCGAACTATGGCCAATTCTGCAACACATGTAATTCGAACCAAGCTGGTTCGAATTACCTTTGGAGCGCTCTTTCATAAATCGAACCAAGGTGGTTCGAATTATGGGTGATTCGGCTATATAAGGAGTTCGAATCACCCTCATTCGAACTATTATTCCTCCCCCATGCCCCACAAAATCTCAGAGAAAACGACCCAGATTCTCTCCGAGGAAGACCTGAACGGAATATTCTGCTCATGGGGGACGATCCGGCACGGTTATATCGCTTGGACGGAGTCGCTCATATAACCGGGGTCATCAACGAGGAGGTTAGTACGGAAATATTTTTGATTCTAGCGGTATTTGTGCCTTAGTGGTTTTGCATGTGGGTTAGATGGTGGTTTATGTTAGTGGTTTATGTAGGTAGTTTATGTTAGTGGTTTAAGTTAGCGGTTTAAGTTAGTGGTTTATGCTAGTGGTTTAAGTTAGTGGTTTCTGTTGGTGGTTTATGTTAGTGGTTTATGTTAGTGGTTTATGTTAGTGGTTTAAGTTAGCGGTTTAAGTTAGTGGTTTATGCTAGTGGTTTAAGTTAGTGATTTCTGTTGGTGGTTTATGTTGGTGGTATATGTTAGCGGTTTTTGCGAGTGGGCAATGCAAGCGCTTTATGTTAGTGGTTTAGGGTAGGTGGTTTTCGTTAGTGGTTTTATGTTGGTGATTTGTTTGACTTTTTTGATGGTAGTTGTTTTACCGTAGCTCTTTTACGTAGACCGGTTTAGTTAAGCTGTTTCTTGTTAGTGGATCTCGTTAGGCTGGTTCATTTTAGCGGTTTAGTTGTGCGGTCTATGGATTTGTTTTCCAGTTGGTTATTTTTCATGTAATGTTATGCGGTTTTATTTAGCAGAATGGTATGTTGATGATTTATCGTGTTGCTTATGGTTGTGGTTGGTTTTTAAGCTGGTTCTAACTATGCGGTTCATTTTGTGCACAGCCCCAGCGATGCATTAGGAGCATGCGGCGGCAGCAGGGCATGCGACTTGATGACAGATACGTTCCGTACTTGCAGATGGCAGGTCTATACCATCTTGCAAGGCTGAACGACCGATGGTTCCGGCTAGACGAGGCCCTTGTCAGTGCATTCGTAGAGCGATGGCGTCCCGAGACACACACGTTCCATATGCCGTTCGGAGAGTGCACGATCACACTCCAGGACGTGGCATACCAGCTGGGTTTGCCAGTAGACGGCCGTTACGTGAGCGGGTGCTTGTCAGAGTTCCATATATACATCGAGGGTGGCCGTCCAGCCTGGGTCTGGTTCCAGGAGTTGCTCGGAGTTATACCTCCTCCCAGTCAGGTTCAAAAGTACGCAGTGAACTGCAGCTGGTTTCAGGAGACTTTCGGTGAGTGCCCTGAGGATGCAGATGATGAGACTGTGCGCTGATATGCCCGTGCGTACATCATGATGTTGTTGGGCACGCAGCTGTTTGCGGACAAGTCAGGGAACCGGATTCACATCAGATGGCTTCCGTACGTAGCGAGGCTGGAGGAGCTGAGTACCTACAGCTGGGGTTCTGCCGCACTGGCTTGGTTGTACCGGTGCATGTGCCTGTCCGATATAACCAGCAGACCAGGCTGCGGGGTCACGTGCTGTCGAAGGTGCGAGAGAAAGAAACTCCAGGACTCTGCATTCTCACCCTCTACTAGTGCGAATGCGACAGGTAGAATGTTGGAGTTTCCATTCTGTGCAATCGCGATGAGCAACGTTCCCCCATACTTCCCATACAAATGTGTGCCGTCAATGCTGATTAGCGGCTTGCAATGACGGAATGCCTCGATGCAGGGCGGGAAAGTCCAGAAAAGTCTGTAGAAGTACGCTTGAGATTCGTCCACCTGTCCTCCAACTCGAACCGGCTCGTCTTCAGGACCGCAACACTCCCAGGCATCGTCAGCTGGACACCCAACACCCACCTAGGCAGGTCGTTGTAGGACTCATCCCAGTCACCGTATATGAGGGCAATAGATTTCTGCTTCGCCATCCAAACCCTCCGGTAAGTCGGCCTAAAACCAAAGTGCGCTGTCGTGGCGTTCAGGAGCACCTTTATGCTCACGGATGCATCAGCCCTAACCATTGGCATAATGAACACCGAAATGACATGATAATCCAAACTCCTGTGGTCACTCGAGATGGATGTGGCCAGGCAAGTGTGAGGTCCATTGTACCGTTTGACCTCCCAAATGCCCTTGCGCTTCCGGAGACTCAGTCGAATCAACCATGTGCACCCATTCCCAAACTCGGAACACTTCTCCACATACCGGCGGTGATCGGACTCCACCACCTTGTACTGTACCCCTTGCCGGATGCTGTAAGTCTTCACACTTAAAAGGGCTTCATCTTTATTCTGGAATTGCTGACCAACCTGGAACTCTGTCAGACCACCAGTTCCTTCCGCATCTCTAGCTCCGAATCCAACAGCGTGCCCTAAAACCCCCTCCTGTCTCATGGCGTCCAAGTCCAACGAGGAAAAATGTGGTGGATACTGCTGTGTCCCAGAGCTAGAACCACCTACCGCCAATGCAGGCCCATTCGCTTCAATATCATCAGCGCTGTCATCGTCAATCATATCCGGCTCGACGTCATCCTCATCTTCATCACCCAAAAAACCTTCTCCAACGCCAACAGGTGCAACTCCCACTAAAGCGTTCGGCAAATTTTCCCTTTCCACTACCTCGTCGCCTTCGGTGCCATTGAGGTCAACAGCAAAAGACGGGGAGGCGACAGGTTGGACCACTGGTTCGTACACAGGGACGGAGGAGGAAGCAACAGCAGCCCGGGAACTAGAACCTGCTGGATTCGCTATAGTGTTCGTATTCCGGTTCGAACCGCCAGAGCTGGATACCACATCAACCAGCCGTGCCAACAACTCTGGTGTCCTCACCTCCGGAAACTGCCGCCGACAAAGAAACATTACTTGCAAGTCCACATCGTTATTAATCGTGAAGCAATCATACTTCACGGTATTCTGTAGCACCGTGACTGGAATGCGATAGAAAAACTTCTTCACCCGCTTCGCACCTTCCAGACCGAGCTTCATCAGTACAGCGCTAACAAGGTCATCATAACTCGTCGTAGAAGTTACGATAATACATAGAGGATTCTTATCTGTGAACTTTACTCCAGAATGAGTTTTTCTATTAACAGATCCTCTGTGGTGCACCAAAACCACAAAACTCTCCTCACTATCCATCTTACTCCCTCTAATGAGACTAACTCACGTTTGGAACCATATATATACAGCTGAGTCTCAAACTAATTCGAACCGGTCTGGTTCGAACTATGATTTGTGTAATTCGAACCAGCCCGGTTCGAATTACACCAGAACCGTGTCACTCTGTAATTCGAACCAACCTGGTTCGAATTACGTTCATTCTTAATTCGAACCAAGCTGGTTCGATTTATTACCAACCAAAAAAACCTAATTCGAACTCACCTAGTTCGATTTACTAACAAATAGAGTTCGAACCAACCTGGTTCGAATTATATAAAAATACGATCTGGCTTATTGCTGAAACGATTTTTGCTTTGGCTTATTTACGTAATTTTTGGAGTCAGTTGGCTTATTATGGTTTTTTGCCCTTTTTTTATTAAGTCCCTATACCATATCAGATTTTGTAATTAAGTTTCTACCATGATAAAAATATTAGAATTAATAAAATATTCTGTTAAGAAAAATAAATATGTCTAATACTTGATTGAATATTTTATATAGTTTAATAAAATATTTTATTAATTTTAATGTTTTTATCATGACAGGGACTTAGTTACAAAATTTAATATAGTATAAAGATTTAATTAAAAAAAATATAAAAATCTAATTAAAAATTCGATAAAACTATAAGAATCGACAGAATAATTAAACCTATATTTTATTGTAATAACAAAAGAAAAAGGTGATGTTTCATTACTTAATTAATTAAATATTCTTTTGGCACAAAGTAACTAAATATATATTTGCTTATGTATAATTAGTTAAATATTTTAACTTAATTACTAATGTGAAACATGCAGTACATTACATATTATTGAAACTGAGTTAGGCACATATTTCAAAAACTTTAGAGAACAAAAATGAAGATTTGCATTTGTCTTATTGAGCACTAATATTAATGGATAAAACAGTATGAATTTCGTGGAAATATACAGTTCTTCTACATCAAGTGGGCCTTAATGAAATTGAAAGATGTGTTGTCTTGAAAAATGATTTGTATTCTTATCCAAAAGTGAATTGTGTCAATTTTGGTCACACATTTGTGCACTGTGCAAGATTAACTGCCTCAATGGCCACAACATAAATAAATAAATAAAGTTAATTGCCTCGTCAAAGTGGAAAGGGAAACATTAACAATAATAATAATAATAAATAATACTAATAATAATAATAAGAAGAAGATGACTCTAGCTAATATATATGTATTTAAAGGAGGTATGTTAAAATTATTATTAGTAAACATTTTTAAATCTTTTGTTTTAATAAATAAGTAACAAATATATAAAAATGTTAAAATTTATATTATATATATTTTTAATTTTTAGTTAAATCCTAACAACAAATTATTAATTGATCATTAGTCACTAAAAAAATTATTAATTGATAATTTAATTTTTTTTATATAAAAGTTAGTTCTATTTTAAATTATCATCAAATTATATAATAATATTGCATTTTTTTGGTAACTCGTGGATATAATCGGATACCCGCAAGTTAAAAACGAGTAGTATTAAGATTGGGATATTCTCAACCTGCGAATAAGATAAGATTGAGTTTATATAAAAATCTCAACCTACAAATAAGATTAGGATTGAATTTAAACTCTATCATACCCTATCCATTACCACCCTAAATATTACTTATGTTAATTTAAGGTAAAGTAGTCTTTATATTGGGGAATGTGTTTACTCTAGTTTAATTCATTGAACAAATAAAATCAAACTTGGGCTTACATGCAGCTAATTTTTTTTATATTGATTAAATATATGTAATATATTGTTATTGTAAGATTAGGAGTTTTTTTATATGGTGTTTTATTCAAATTGGACAGTCCCATTTATTTGAAGAAAAAAATAAACTACAAATCGTAGGGTTTGATTTGTATTTTTTATTTTTTAAAATAAAAATTAGATGGTCCGATTTTAACATTAAAATTTTTTTATTTTCAAAATCACAAATCGAACCGTCCGATTTATGATTGTTTGTTTAAAAAAGAAAATAATACAAACAAATCGGTGCCTCCGATTTGTATATCCCATACCAGTGTGAAATACACTTCTCCTCACAGCGTCTTGTTATACACCTCTCTCTCACACATGAAAAATAATAAGCGGTTACATGCTTCTTAAACTTAGTAAATGCAGGCTTATTTATATATGATTAAAAGTTTCATATAATTGGATTAGTTATTTAATTATACTAAATTAAGATATTACTTAGAAAATTAAAAAGCATGTGTTTTTGACTTATTAACAGAACTTGGCATAAGTTAGTCCTTTATATAGTTTTCCAAATCAAGTCAAACATTTCTTTTGTATTATTTAATAATATTTGTGAATAAACAACACCAGCCTAAAAATAAGAAACAAATGAAAAGTAGACAAGGCTAATGCCATGGTTTCACCAAATAAATTTAAAGTCTTCTTGTTTTGTTTGGTTTTTCGGTCTTCCATTCACACATTGGACTCGGATCAAATCTGTGAGAATGAACATTGAAATCAATGAACCCATGAACTCATGTCACCACCATTGCCTCTTAGGCTGCTAATAGCACCATTTCACTTTGGTTGACCACAAATTATGAACTTAGCTTCAAGTCAATTTAAAGCAGTGTTTTGAGAATAGAAACAATTCGATCGATTAAACCAAATTAATTGGAAAGTAGCCACTAGACCAATTTGGAATCTGGTTTAAACAAAAAAATTAGTTAGTAACAAATCAATCAAAAAATCAGTTAATCAGTCAAACTATTCTGATTTTTTAGTATTAATCAACTTAAAATAATAATATATAATTTTTTTCTGGAAAAACATATATTTAAACCAGTTCGATCTCAATTGAACTTTTAAACAACTCTACCAATTTAATAATCGATTTGGTTTTCAGAACCTTGATTTAAAGCTTCAAAGCTTCAAACGTTGAACAAAGAAGAAGAAAAAGCTTCAAGAATACACCAATGACTAACACAAATTTGACAATAAGTGTGCTTTTTATAAGCTTAATCGTTATAGATGAAAAAAGTTTAGCCTTTTGACATTTTGACATAGGTAATGCAAATTCAACTAGAGAGTAATGCTATATCTTTCAAACAAAAAAGGCCTTACTTGTTAAAGCATGAACATATTCTAGAATCAAAGATATAAACAAAATTAAAGCAATAGTCACATTAGAGCAATTTAAATAATTCCTATGCTGTGTGACTTCAATGTGGAAACAGGAAAACATAAAGAAAAAAAAATGTAAGAGCAGACTTGGCTGAATACCATCAGTTACATAAATGTGAATTAATATACACACAAATTCTGTTGTCAGATATCTCTGGTAGAACAAAATTCTTTACTAATTTACATATAAATCCAATACAAAGAATCTTATTAAAACTGGAACAAACAAAAAAAAATTGACAATCAATAGTGATTAGTGTAAAAAAAAAAAAACGGAGATATGTGACTTTGACTATGGCTATGTCAAAAAAACCACATTATCCCCTTCACTTTCCCACCTTGAGTTTAAGGTTGCTCATCCCAACTTCCACGGTTTCCACACTAGACTCATTCTCGTTCGGAGATAACTCACGATTCATCCATGGGTGTTGCAAGCACTGTTGTGCAGTTGGTCGCTTCTCCGGTGCAAAATCAAGAAGTGGTGTAAGAAATTCGGTAAACTCGCGTGCGTCAGTCTCTGGAAACTTATATCTATCAATCAGCAATTTGTCAAGTGCCAAAAATTTTAGCCTCCGGATCCTTTTCAGATCACCGTGCCTGTCAAAGAATTCCTTGGATTGTGCTCCAGAAATCGCAATCTGCAAGCCACAAGTGTTGGATAAGCCACAGTAGCTATTCAAGAAACATGTTGGGCAGTGGGAGAGTACTTACCTTCCGGGGCATCTTTCCGAGGAGCTCCATCATCAAGGCGAGATGATCCTGAAACCAATATGAAGCAAAGTGTTAGGAAATCACTGCTGATGTATATCTATCACTCCAGCATGAAACTTCGAATTTCATGCTGCAATTGAAACAAATGTGTTCTGTTATTTGTCCTCACTTTTTCCTCATAAACCAAACCAACGCACACCTTTCCACTATTGGATGAGGATTGAGAGTCCAACATTCCATCTAATGGTGGAGAGGTGTACATTGGCTCGGTATAGAATGATTACACAATAAAAAAAGTAGCCATGGCATTCAAGCTCTTGTGTAATAATGATGTCAGTTAAAATGATTCAACTATAAAAACAAGTAGTCTTATAACGCTTGTAAGTTCATTTAGAAATTTCTAACTTAAGTCATAAGCCATAAGATTCTTCCAAGTTTGCAGGCTACATATAACTTACTCATCAAATTATCTTTTGTTAAACAACTTGTTAATCAAGTTATTATGTTAACTAGTATATACTTGGTTTGGACGTAAGAAAGAATTCATGATCAAACATTTACAATAAATTGTATATGCATAATATACAAAATTTTAATTTAACCACAATAGTTTACTAGCTGATCATCATACCTCATCTTCACTAAAACCTTGACCACCCTTGGGCGTAAACAACATATCACCAGTGGCAAGCTCGAAAGCAATGCAAGCAAAAGACCACATGTCGACAGAGAAGGAATAGCCGGACTGCAGTATAACTTCAGGAGCTCTGTATTGCCTTGTCTGTATTTCTTCAGCAAACTGCTTGTCAGCCCAACATGCATTTCCAAAATCTACAATCTTGCATCTCATATCAATCCCATCAATGTTTCTAGTAGACTTTTGCTCTTCTCCAGCTACACCCATTGAGGATCTTTTTTCGGATATCTTAGCAACAGCCCTCTTAGCTCTCCTTCTCAATCTTTTCTCAATAAGACTTGTGACTCCACCGTTGATGCCTCCCTCAGGCCTCTCCAGAATTGGAGATTGTCCAGATTTAAAAGGGTCTTTGGCAGCATCAATGGTTGAAAGTAGAAGAATATTTTCAGGTTTGAGGTCAGTGTGGATTAGACCAAGTTCTCTGTGCAAGTAATCCAAACCAATCAAAATGTATTTGCACATTTCCCTAACTTTATTCAATGGAAGGCATTTGTATCGGTTATATTTGATCAGACGTAGCAAGCTATCACCAAGAAACTCGAGGACCATGCAAAGGTGCTGCCCATTCGGGCCAGTGTGTTTAAAGTGGTCAATTAATTGAACAACAAACTTCGAATTTGAAGGGTCACCCTTAGCAATGTATGAAAGAACATCAATCTCATGAAGTGCTGCCTGAACAAACTGGGCTGCACTTTTTTGGATCTTGAGAGCAACATATGACTGCCAAAAAAATTAAAACAGAAGCAAAACACTAACTTAGAGATGATCTAAAAATGAAAATACCGGTTCACTAAAATAATAAAAAGTGACATAATTAAAAATGAAGACGCATAGCCGTAAATGTTTAACCTTTAAAGAAGATTTATGAATCAAACATGAATATTGAATAAAGGTCAAAGGATAAAACTTAGACATAGTTATATCTTCTCATTTTCTTCTTTCTTTTGGCGTTTTTCATTTGATTTTAATTTTTCTAAATTTAAGCATTTACCAAGGTCCCATAAGAAATAATCCTACTTACAATTATAATCTATAAATACAAAAGGCTCCTATAACAGTCACCTCTGGTACTTCAGCATTGAAGTTCAGAGCATAGTTATTTCCAATTTCCATATACATCCCACACTATCTACCTTCCAACAAAGTTAAATATAATGAATGCATTATAAACAAGCAAAAGAAAACCAGAATCAGTTTTCATTTTCTCATGAAATCCCATGTGTTTAATGTTACAACAAAGGAGCATGGGATATACACCAAATCAGCATAAGAACCTATTCAATTTCAAACATGTAGCAGAATGAAAGTGACACATTTATTGTTCATCTGCATAAAGACAAATCCTGAAATCCAAATTTCTAACAAAGGTGGTCACACATTCTGTGAGGACCATTCACCATATCCCAAGATAACATCATCCAATGATTCATAGGTATTCGCGACACACACACACACACATTGAGAATTTATTCCATTTTAAGTTTTTTAGCAATAAGATATAACTATAACAGTGAAGGAAACAAAAAAAGGCAGAGAAAACCAACACCAATAACCCAAAATATCTAAATTTGATCTATTCAATGAAACCAATACACACTCCTCCCCAGATAGCGAAAAAAGACAAAACAGAAACACACATGAAATGAAAAGATGTATACAAAAGGTGCCAGTGGAAGCAAAGAACAGAATATCTTAGAAATTAGGAGCTCCACATCATTTTAAATCACAGAAATCTGAACTAAGAATTCACCATTTTTTAAAATTAAAAAAAATGGCTCTCAAGTAAACTGCACCATTAGTTTCAGAACCGATTGCATTAAAAAGGTTAGTAAAAAGAAAAAAAATAAAAATCAGAACTTTACATCTAGAACACAAATCACAGCAAAATAACAACATTTTGAAGAAAATCAAGGATCATAAAAGGAACAAATACAAACAAGGGTTCAAAAGAGGAACAAATCAAATCAAAGTTGAATAACGTACGGAATTGGTGGTGTCGTAAGCAAGCCAAACGGTGGAGAATTGGCCCCAACCGAGCTTCCTCTGAGCTATGTACCTTCCACCGGCGAACTGATCGCCGATTCTGACGGCATGGTACCCTCCTTTCCGGTACGAATCGAAACCCTCATCGTCCTCCTCCGACCCCGACGACGATGAGCACGACATCACCACCACTCTTTCTCTCTTCTGATCGATCTAATTCCTTCAGATTCAATCCCTAAACGAAGAAAATGAAATCAAAATCACTTTTTTCCCTTCTTCTCCAATAAAAGCTGGAATTTTTTTTCTTATTTCCCCCCTTTTCTTTTACTGTGAGAGAAAATGCTTGGACGTGATGATCACGGAAAGTGAATCCAAATTTGAAGACTTTATTTGAACCCAAAGTGAACCATGTAATTTGTGTGGTTTTGTGTTTGTGGCTTTTGTAAAATCACTCTCTTCAATTCCTCCACTTTTTTCTCTCTTGTGAGATTTTCTTTCTTCTTTCCTTCTTTTCCTTTCCTTCCCCTTTCTCTTCAATGTGAGTCTTCCAATTTTTGTTAATTTTTGTTTTCCCTTTTTGTTCAATTAGGTATATCTGTTTTATTTTTTTCCCCCTCGAATGCCAAATTTTTTCTTGATTTTACTTTTATGCCCTTGGTCCTTCAATGTTGGCTACTTGGAGACCTTGACCATTTTGGGAAATTTGGGTGTTTATGGAATGTGAATTGTATTTTTTGTGAGGTGAGGTGGAGTAATCATATATTTAATTTTTAAAATCAAAATTTTCAGAATAGGGGTTGTGGAGTTGCTGCTCTTTCCTACATCACCCACCTGCCTCTTATTATCTAATCTAATTATCTTTATTTATTTGTACTACTTTTCTTTATGCTTTGCCTTTTTTATTTTTACTTCTTTGTTGGTTTTGGTCCTGTAATTTCATTTTCAATTATTATATTATTTTGGGCTTAGTTAGTTTACCCTTTTCTAAAGCCTTGTTTTGGTGTTTAAACTTGAAGTTTTGGATACTTATGATGCCAAAATTAAGAACTTATGATGAGTAAGCACTCTGATTAATGACAAATTGACAATAGGCTAAGTGTCAATTCCTCCAAAATTGCTATGTCAATATCAAATCCTTAAAAATCTATCATTGCAAGAGCCTTTGCTTTGTGTGTGGCAATTATTACCTCCAGCTCACAGCACACTATTAAGTGTGGTAAAAGAGTACAATTTCTTGGAGATTACATGAATTATAAAATTATTATTGATTGAAGTAATTGCTTTCTTTTAATTATTTAATTTATTTATTCATTTTACTTATTAATTTAAGAGTATGACTAAAAAGGTAAAATTAATATAATATTAGTTTAGTAATTGGGTAGTTATTTGTAGAAGAATAAAGTTCAAAATTAGACATTTACTTGAGAATGAGTAAAGTATTATTGTGAAAATTTAAAATTAATAATGAAAAATAAAAGTAAAACTAATGGAATAGTAATTTCCAAAGGTAAAGAATCTGTCTCATGGTACCATGAAGAGTAATTTTGATGTAACTTCAATGAAGTTAAGACACTTGCTTATTTTCATTAGCAATTAATTGACTGCTGCTGCAGCTTTCTTTTAAATTGCCATGTGATTCAACTTGTATGATTGATTCGGTGTTTGGTAAAATGTGGGTTGAAAGCATAGGAATGGTTTAACAATTTGAAAGGATCTGCTTCTTTATTTCAGGCATTGAATGGCCTACTTTATCAAAAGGTAATATGAAGATTGAAGAGCATTAACATGGGAATAACCCCTTTTTTTATTTATTTTCTTTATATTGTGGAAGAAGAATAATAACTTTGTTATTTTCCACTTCCCCAGAGCATCACATGTGTCGTTATTAAGTCATTTTCATTTTAGATAAATGCAGATATTGATTATCTCAAACATTTATAGAGAAAAGGAGAGATCTACAATATTTATTTTTTATTTAAATCAAACATTTATACATTTAAAGTTTAATTCATTGAATTGTTGATGAAGCCATGAACTGGCATACATGTTGGCCAGACTCAATCTCAGTCCTATTTGACTTCCACAGACCATAATCAAAAGTATATCAAATGCACATACAGTGTAGAGTGGGAAAAAAATCCATTTGTTTTTTTTAAGAAAAAAAAGAAAAGAAAAGGTTTCACTATGCCAACTAAATATAGCTGCAATTTTTACCCCCAATAAATAATAAATAAATAATAACAGCCTGCAACAAGCTAACAAGTATTTCAGCATTCAGCAACTTTATTACAAACTTTCTTCAAAGGTATTGAGAACCAAATAAAAAGAATTCTCTCAGTCATTGAAGACAAGAGTCTACTATGAGAGAAAAATACTTGCATGATCTTAGATAACATTAGATTTAGCTCATTGCAAATCTTATGCATTTTAACAAATAAATCAACCCAATCATGGTTGGCACACTAAAGACCTTACAACATTACATTATATTACATTACTCCACATAAGGGATTTTTCACTTTTTTTTTTTTTTTTTTTTTTGCCTAATTAGGCCTTAGGAGCAAGAATCTCAGATAGTGAAGACCAAGTTCCAGAAACAGCAACAACAAATCCAAAAACCACAATTGCCCCATCAGAAACTAAACACTTCCAACCCAACTCATCCTTAAACACAAGACAATGGAACATTGCAGGCAACACAAAACTAAGCACAACACATATGCTGCTCCCAACAAGTGATAAGAAATCGGCAAAATTAGGCACCAAAAGTGCCACAAGACTCACCACCAACACCAAAACCCACCTCAGCCATAAGCAGTACCTATATCCACAGAACCTTCTCTCAAAAACCTCATAAACAGGGTTCATCATCAAAGGAAAAGTGAAGAACAGGTTAATGCTTAGTCCTAATTGCACCAAAACACTAATCAAACCAGGTCCTAAATTAGTAGTAATTATATCCTTGGTGTTCTCACCAAAAGCAAAGTAACCAAGAACACCAAAAGCACCAAATAAAACAGCAATGAAACTCATCCCAAATCCCAAAACCCTACCAAACTTGTCCTTATCCTTAGTCTCAGATTCCAAGGGCAAAACCATTCCAATCCCTTCAAATGCATACACAGCAACACCAATACCATAGAAGAACACAGAAATCCCACCAAAAGCCTCCAAATTTGGCCTGTTCTTGAGGAAAACAAAAACTTCCTCAACCATCACAGCACCCTTAGCAGAAAGATCAACAGCATCAGCAAATATACTCAGAGGAGCCAAGTGAGTCAAGGTCTTAATCGAATTCAGCCCTAATTGAAACGGAAAACAACCCCACAAGAACAAAACTTTAGCACTAAACCCTAGAAAAACCGGTTTTGTTGCATCAATTCCATTGTTCACAAGAAAAGCCAAAGTGGTGGAAATGAAGATTAGGTAGCTGACGCAGAAACCGGCTTGGGAAAGCACGATCATGGCGTCAACGGTGAATCTTCCAATTGGGCCGCAGATGGTGAATCCCAAATCGCCAAAAGATTGGATCTTTGAGAACCCTAATATGGAATCGAGCTTGCGGCGAGTTTTGACGAGAAGCATCATGCAGTGGTAGGTGAGGAATGCGACGGAGAGAAGCATAAGGAGGCCGGTGACATAGCCGGTGCGCTTGAAGCTGTAAGGGAGACCGAGGACACCGGCGCCGACGATGGAGATGAAGACGTTGGCGAAGGTCTTGAAGTTGGAGGATAGCGGCGGCGACTTTGTAAGAAGTGGTGTATCCTCACGTGGGTATGGTGGAAGCGAGTAGGTTGAAGAGCTTGCTTCTTTCTCGAACCCCATTTCAATCAAGTTTTCAGCTTTGCCGGAAAGTTTTGAATTTTTGCAACGATGAGTTTTGGGTGCTGGTGCTTATGGTGTATGTTTGCTGTTGTTGTTGTTGATTTGTTGGTTCAATTGAATTGGAATTAACTAACGATTGGTTGAATTGAATTGGAATTAACTAACCGATTGCAGAAAGAAGTTGAGAATTGAAAAAGTAAAGAAGGATTCGATCGGAAGGAGGAAGAACAGAGCTGGAAGAACACGTCTCTCTCTCTGTGTGATTCTAGCTATGGTTATGGGCTTATGGGTATTGTTATGGAGATTCATCCTTAAGAATGTGGAGGGTAAATTTGTAAATTCCATATTCATGTGGGGATTATTTTTAGAATTTGTAGGGAAACTTGTAGATAATATAATATTTTATATTAAAGTTTTAGTATATAGAGAATCTAGGATTTATAATTATTAAATTAGATTTATGTGTTTATAAATAATGAATTTATTTATATCAGAATATAGGTCTAGATATTTGAGTAAAATTTTTTAATAATGTCATGAAAATTAAATTATATATATATAATAATAATATCCACTCCTCTTCAGTTTGTTGACTTTGTTCATAATTCAAAGATCTTATTACCTTTGTAAACAAAAAACAATATTTCTTTTTATGATTTTAGAAGAAAGGAAAATATATTACTTCCGAGAATAAGTGAGAGTAATAAAATAAATCGTTTTCCCATGAAAGTTGTACAAGTTGTAAAAACGATGTTGATGATTGATGATGGATGTGCTAGCATCAGCCACCCCTTATGTCATTATCTCTGCACAACTTGCATCAATTTAAGATGGCATGTTAATTTGGACTCGTGTTTAATTGACCAGTTTTCATTTGGAATTTGGGTGTTGAATGATTAAAAATTAGGATCTATGAATCTAATAAAACAAAACCAAAATGTATTTTTTACACCGAAAATTTTAAAATTATTCTAATGTTTAACTTAATTTAGTTTTACTTCCAATATTTTAAAATAAATTTTAGAATAAAATATATTTTTATTTTTAATATTTTTTAAAAATATTTTTAATGTTTAATTTTATTCATTTTTTTATAATATTTTTAATTTAAAATAAAATATGAAATTAAACTAAATGGAAGATGAAAGTACACTATTTTACCAAAATTAAAAACGTTACTTGAATCACTCAAAAGCACAAAATCAAGAGTAATTTGAATTAGACCAATTCGAATTAATAGAGAAGTGTAATTCGAATTTGATCGATTCGAATTATGCATGCATGTAGTCTTAGGATAGTTCAAATTAGTTCGATTCGAATTAGTTCGATTCAAATTATGCATGCATGTTGTATTAGGGTAGTTAAAATCAGACTAATTCAAATTATATATGGAAAAAATGATATAGACATAATAGTAATTCGAATAAGACTATTTCGAATAAAACATACTTTTAAAAAAAAGCTAAACACTCTTCCCTTTTTTTACGGTCGTCTCTTAAGCATTTTAAATTGGAGCAATATCTTCCTAAAATATACTCATATTTATTAAATTTTAATAACATGTAAAAATTTAACAACTTTTTAAATACTATTTTTTATAATAAGAGTACATTTTTATAGACTTTAAATACTTTATAAAAAGACTATTTAATAAATATGTTATTAAAAGAGTATTTAAAAAGTTGTTAAATATTTCAGTTTTTTTTTAAATAGTAGGTTATATTTATTAATTATTAAAAAATAAAATACAAAAATGTCCAAAAGCAAGACAGCATAATAAAAGGTGGAGATTTTTCAAAAACACTACACTGAAGGTATTCATCCAACGGTGCATGGTCGAAAAACGAAGAAAAATCTTAAAGAAGAAAGAATGATAAATCAAATTGAATGTAACTAAGAGCTTGCCTCATGGAAATGACGACCTAAATTGGGAGTTCTTTGGATTTCACGGAGCAACTTGACAGAACTTACTAGAATGGTAGACGGCATAGAAGTAGAACCTTCAAAAATCAACTGGTTGCGAGCTTTCCAGCAGTTCCAGCAAATGATGGCAAGCAATTGAGGATTACGATCAACATTTTTCAACGGGTTAAGTATCTCTGTTGATGCAGTCCACCATGTCCAAAAGTCGTTAGAACTCTGAGGGGGAAGACAGTCACGAAGATAACTCTGAGACCATACGTCTTTAATTCTAGAGCAATCGATCAAACAATGAATGACTGTTTCCGTTGCTTCATGACAGCAGTGGCATATTGGTGATATAGATGGGATGCGGTGATGAATCTGAGCAAGCACCAGAAGTTAGCCATGGAGAGCTTTCCAGATAAATAGCTTAATTTTGTAAGGCAAGTTCAACTTCCATAGATCAATCCACGACTTTTTCTGCTGCATATAATTAGGGCAAAGCTCGAGAGGCAGATGGTAAAATAAATAGCCAATTCTGTAACCTGAAGCTGTATCATATTGCTTGGATTTGTTCAAATCCCATTGCAATTTGTCCCTACTCTGCTGAATTTTAACTGACAAAATCCTGTTTGCAACGTCTTGGAAAAATAATTCTTGAACGAGATTCTAATTCCAATTCCTATCTTTAATAATTAGATCTTTAACTCTTGGAACCAACTCAGAAATAGCCTGTCTATTTGGCATGTCAGAAATCATTAAAGGATACGGAGGAGGCAGCCAAGGATCCTCAAAGGTTCGGATATTCTCACCAGTACCCACAGCCTAATTAAGACCTTTTTCAACAATCTTTCGGCCTTCCAGTATGCTCCTCCATCCCCAAGAAGGTAAGACTCCAATTTCTGCCGTTATAGTATTACCATTGCTAAAGTATTTACCTCTTAGAAATTTGGATAATAAGGAAGTAGGCCGTGTTACAAGTTGCCAAAATTGTTTGCCTAAAAGCGCCAGATTTTAGATTCTGAGATCTTTAAATCCAAGGCTTTCTTCTTTTCGTGGGCGAGTCATAGTGTCCCAGGCTCCCAGCTAATCCAAGCCATCCGCCTTTCAGAATCTTTTTGTCCTTACCAGAACTGAGAAAGTAGAGAGTGAATTTCCGAAATTAAACCATCAGGCAACTTGAAGCAAGACAATGTATAAATAGGAATAGCTTCTCCCACTGCCTTAAGCAATATGTGTCTACCACCCGACGAAAGAAGATTGTGCTTCTACCCTTGGATTCTTTTCCGAACATTTTCTTTGATCATGCTAAAAGAAGCCTTTTTCGATTTAGAGACTGTAGAAGGCAAACCAAAGTATTTATCCTGCGCCTCAATATGATTATATTCATAGAGTTAGCCAGTAGTGTACGAGTAGTGGAGGGAGTGTTGTGGCTAAAGAATACAGCAGATTTATTAAGATTTACCCTCTAGCCACTTATGCTTTCGTAAGAATTCAATAAATGCAGGATATTTGAACATGCTTCAGGATTAGCCTTACAGAATAAGATGGAATCATCAGCAAACAGGAGGTGGTTGACCTTGGGACATCGCCTATATATCTGAAGACTCTGAATTAGTCTGTTTTGTTCTGCCTTGTGTAGCAAGAAGGAGAGACCTTCTGCACAGAAAAGAAAAAGATAGGGGGATATAGGATCTCATTGTCGAATACCTCTATTTGGTTTGAAGAAACCATAAGGTTGTCCTTCTACAATAACAGAATAAGAAACAATTGTCACTAATTCTCGAATCCACATGATTCACCGGGAGTCAAAACAATAAAAAGAGTATTTAAAAAGTTAAATATAGTTAAATATTTTAGTTAATAAATCTGTTTTCAAATATTTTATAAAATAAAAAAATATTTAAAAAGTTGTTAAATTTTTATATGTTATTAAAATTTAATAAATATGAATACATTTTTTATCTTGTTTTTAATTCAATTTATGAGCTGATGCGAACTATTTTAAGACTATATGTATGTATAATTTGAATTGGCCAAATTCAAATTACACTTTTTTACTAATTTGAATTCGTCTAATTCGAATTACTCTTAGTTTTTCTAATTTAAATAAAACTCGTTTAAATTACATAAAAATGTACTTTTTGATGATTCAAGTAACATTTTTTACTTTAGTAAAATTATGTAATTTCATCCTCCATTTAGTTTAATTTTGTATTTTACCCTTTAATTTATGACTCTAAACGATCTATTTAAATCCGAACGTGCATTATTTTAGCTAAATTTTAGTTAAGATAAATCGTTTTATGCTTCAACGATAATAGACTCTCCTTCAAAGTAAATTGCGGTGACTAAAAAAATTTTAAATCCTAAAATAGGATAAAAACATAATTACTTCTACTTATATGTATAATATTATTGTGAGTTTGATTTATTCATGTGATTTATTCCTAAAAATACATAAAATAAAATTAAATATTCTAACAACATAAAATATAAATTTAAAAACTATTAAATAATATTTGTCCTATCTTAGTTTTGTCAAAAATAAAGTTATAAATATTCTTATTATATCACCAAACCCAAACTTTTAAAAATGGTAAAAATTAATTATTTGTATTGTCTAGCAAACCGTAAGAATATATATTTTATCTTATAAAACATATATGAAAGAGATTAAAGTTGGTAATGGTAGAAGAGAGGGGCAAAAGGGATTCATAATGAGAAGAAGGGGAGGATGGAATTAGGATATTGGAATTAGGGTTAGAATTAAAAGTTTTGGAGTTGGACAAAAATTACAAAATAAAATTAAATTAAAAAAACATATATAGAAGTAAAATTTTACTAATTGTTGATTGTAAAAAGTTAATAATATTATTAAAACAAAAAAATTCTAAACGTTGAAAATAAAACTAAATAAAATTAAGTATTAACAATAATTTTAGAAACAAAAACATATACTTTTCCTAAAATAAAATAAATCTCCACGGTTCATGATTTGTGTAGTTGTATTGATGTGACTTTGATACAATCTGTTCCCTTTTTCTTTTGATAAAAAAGAGAATTTTTGTGGATGCTAAATATGCAATCAGCCAAGCCAACTTATGGCTGCTAAGGCATAAGGGTTATATTTTAAATTAAAGTAAGTAACATGTGATGTATCAATTATTTTTATTTGCTCTCGTATAAATTATTTGAGAGGGTTTTTAATTTTTATAGTTACAACACCTACTTGTTGGTACACCATATGAAGAAAAATAAAATAGTACCTACCAAAAAGTATATATATTTTGTGGTAATGCACTAGGCAATGCACTAATGCATATATAAAAAGAAAGGAAAGCTTATAACATTAATTATCAATTATTAATCCACAAATTGATGAGCCCTCTTCTTTTTCCTCTTTTTTTTTCTTTTCTTTTTTTTTTTTTTGCCGCGTGGATTACACAGTTTCATGAATTTGTTATAAAAATCCTCACGTTCCATATCACATCGATACCATATTGAACATACGCATTGACAATATATAGAAATTGAAAGTTGCTAGTAGTTGCAATACTTGCAATTCTCCATAAAAGAAAAGAAAAGAAAATAAAATACTAGTTATAATTCTTAATGATACATTTAAAGTGGTAGAATGAGATATAATTCTCATATTATAATGTATTCGTAGTAGACTAAGATATGATTGACAATTTTTTTTTTTTTTTTGGTGTCTATGATTCTATTAGGTTTTGTCCCCTAAAAGACCCCCTTTTAAAAAAAATTGTATTTTTTGTTGAAGCAACATTTGCCGACAATTTCATTCACAATTTAGACTTAATTCATACAAAATGCCAAGAGACAGTGGCTTTGTGGACACCCTTTCAAGAGTTGTACAATGATTTTTGTTCAGTGTGATTACGGATGAGAAATAAATTTTATAATTGGATGTTGTCATAAAGGTTGAATTGGAAGCAAAATAAAATTTTGAAAACAAAAGAAAATAAAATCTATTGTCTTGATCATGACAAGCCAACCACTTCACTTGTCTTCAAATTGATGCAAATGCTTCTGCCAGAACAAAAAAAACTTGCTTGTGAGTTGTGACCCCATCAATGGGTTTGACTTCTTCCTTCAAACTAAAGTTCATCAACCAACCACAAGAAAACGTGAAATATATGAGGCTTTTGCTTGCATGATGATAAATATTGAGCAAGTAATAATCTAAATTAGTACTAAAAAATTTTAGTTTCTAATAATGTTTTTTTTATTATTTTAGAAGATTTTTAGAATTATTTTTTAAAAGAAATTGATCTGTCTTGAAAACTTCTAAAGTAATAAAATTTGTTATGAATTAAAATGTCTGAATTAAAATTTTTTAGAGATCAATTTAAGTGTTTACTAATTGATAATGAGCTATAATCTTTGGTTGAATCAAAAGCAAGAAGACAGCACACATGTTATGGAACCCATACCCCTTGACATAATATCTGCAATAACTTGATGGAGAAATACTTGTGGGTCTGAGTTTGCATAAATATCTGTTGCTATGATTGGCTGAGTACACATTCTATTATTATTTATATAAATAGTTGTGGCCATGTGGGGATGAGAGTTCCCACAAAATATCCAATGCTATTGATATCTATCAACAGATATGGTGTTGTATGTATTCTAACATCTCTCTTGATTTTTCCTAAAACTATATCCAACAAACTAAAGCTATTGTGGATTTAGATAAATATGCATCTAGATAACATCAAAACCAGTAACAAAAATGGTATTGATTGCATAAAAAATGATGCAACAGTTTTAAATCACTAGAAGAAACAAAACAAATAGTACTAAAGTAGGCCATGTATGTTGATCATATTCTTATTTTTGAAATAATTTTCTTGGCTTAGACTTAATAGTAGTGAATTCCAAATAAAATGGTTAGGAATGATGCCGTTTTCTACCATTTCTAGGAAGAGTTGCAAGGCTTTTTGAAGATCACCCTTCTTACATATAACATTAATCAAAGGACCATAAGTTTCTGCATTGGTTTCACACCCTCTTGCAGTGATATCTTCCATGAACTTCAGTGCACTTTCAACTTTTTCTTGTCTGCAAAACCCTGCAATGATTGCATTGAATGTAGATGGAACTGGAAAGCAGTTATTGGCAATCATTTCATTCATCAGCTCAACCGCTTCTCGGACACAACCGTCTTCGGATAATCTGCGAACTAGGCAATCATAAACTAGAATACTTGGAAATCCACCTTCATCAATCATCTGATCATATACCCTCTTTGCATCCTCAATACTCCCCTGCTTACAATGTTCGAAAATCATCATGCTTCTGTCAACAGCTCTTGGAAACATCTTTCCTAACTTTGTTAGAAATTCAACTGCTTCATCAAAACGGTTCTGCTTGAATAGACCATATATTATGCTATTATAAGGACTAATGTGCCCTCTAGAGCCTTCTTTGCTTTCCTCCATCAGCTCCAAAATTGAAAAACCTTCATTGATTCTTCCTTCTGAACACAACCCTCTAATTATCGTGTCGAATGTAGCGAAGTTCCATTTGATCCCATCTGTTTTCATGTCATTAAAAAGATCCAGGGCCAAATCTAACATCCCAGAATCACAAAAACCAGATATGAGTATGTTATAGGTGTCTACATTTGGAAGACAGCCTCTACTCTCCATTTGCTTCAGGAAATGAATCCCAACTTTTACTTTTCCTACATCACAAAACCCCTTTATCAAGGTGTTATAAGCCACAACATCAAGTGAACCCCCCATGCTCTCAACTCTGTCCAAAACCTCAGCAGCCTCCGTCACACGGCCAGCCTTGCAAAGACCTTCCACAACCTTAGTCGCAGAGACAATATCAGGAACAAAACCCATGGCAAAGCTCTTCTCCAGCATCACTAGAGCCTGAACTAAATTCTCCTCTTTGCAATACCCGGATATCAAAATGTTAAACGTGACATCATTCGGTTCCACCATCTCATACATCAAGCTTCTAGCCCTCCCAACTTTTCCATTTTTGCAAAGTGCATGAAGCAAGGTGTTGTAAATCACAGTGTTTGGTGTGATCCCTCTGCTAGACTTGATCATCTGCAAGAGCTTAAAGCCCTCACCAATCCTATTGGTCAAGCAGAGCCCTTTCATCAAGATCCCAAAAGTATAATCATCCCCAACAACCCCAGACTCCATCATACTCTTCCTATAAAACTCCCTAGCTATGCCGATATCCTCCTTCACAAGGACATCAAGAATGGAGTTGTATATCTTCAAGGAAGGGCTGCTATGAAACTTGTACACCAAGTCAAGGACCTTGATGACCGCACGAGTCATGCTGGCACGGCCGAACCCGCGGACAATTGTGACGAAGATTTCATCGCCAGGAGGGGTGCCGATTGAGTCAGGCATTTCATCGAGCAGTTGCTTGACACTGTCGAAGCGGCGGAAGGTACATAGCTTATGGATCAAGGCACGGTATGTGGATTGGGAGTGGGTGAAGTTGGGTAGTGAGGAGGCCCATCTGAAAGTTTCAATGGCCTTGGAAGCGGATTTCTGTTCAAGGATTAGGTGGCAGACATGGTCCTGTGATGGGGTAGCAGGAGCAGAAGCAGAAGAAGTTGATGAAAGGGAACGAATTTGGAAGGTGAGAAAACGCGTGAGAGTGAAAGATTTGGATAATATAGAATTTTGCAATGCGTTGTAGAGCTTTGGGGGCAGCATTATTTGAAGGGGCCAACAAAATTTACAAAAGGTTTTAACTTTCAAGTAAATGAATCTGTTTCTGGAAATGGCCAAATGGGTTATGTAAAGATAGTAACTTTGATTTGATTACAAGGGGTATACATGGGGAGGGTGAAACCAGGTTTGTCCTAACCCAGACCCAGCCTAAATATATACTTGGCCTATTTTTTAGACCATAACTCAATTCTAGACCCGATGAAACCTATACAGGGTGAAAACCAGAACTTTAATAATAATTTTAAAAGGAGATAATCAAAGCACAATAAACAAACAGAACACCAAAACAGCACAATAACAATAATCAGAAACCTTATAATAACAATAATCAGAAAAATCAACAATAACCACGTCAACTAAATTAAGAACAAATCAGAATAAAACAGGTAATAATCAGAGCAAAAATTCAATTTACTGATAATCAGAACAAGAATTAGAACACCAAAATACCATCACTAATTAATTTTTTCCAGATAAAAAAAATACCATCACTGGTAATGAGAAGTCAGAACAATAATCAAAATACTAATCAGAACAATAATCAAAGCACCAATCAGAAGTTATTTGCATAAAGACAAATCCTGAAATCCAAATTTCTAACAAAGGTGGTCACACATTCTGTGAGGACCATTCACCATATCCCAAGATAACATCATCCAATGATTCGGTGTGTGTTTGGATCGTAGTTTGTCAAACTGGAGTTTAAATAAAAGTGATTTTATATAATTGATTTTGGGTAGAAGTGAGTTTGTGTGAATATGATTTATGTTTGACAATTCTATACCAAAACTGATTTTGATAAAATAAATATTATTTGGATAATATTAGTTAAAATCACTTTTAGATAGATAATTACTTAAAAGGACATGATATTAAATTATAATGTTATTTTTTTATACATATTTATTTTTTTTTATACTTTTTTTCTTATATGTTTTTTATATAATATATTTTTAGTATTCTTATTACTCTTTTTTAGTACGCTATAATTTTTAACTACTATTATTATTTATGGTTAATTTTTTTGTTTAATTTATTTTATACCTAATGGGATTAATAAATTCTATTATAAGAAGATAATAATAAATATAATACACAAAAATCACAACTATAAAAATATATAATGTCAAATAAAAAATTAATAAAAAATATAAATAATAAATAATAAAAAATGCTCATATAAAGAGAAATAATAAAAATTCTATAAATAATGCAATAACATGTATAAAGAATAAAGTTGGTAAAAGAAAAATAAATATTGAATGTAGTGGCTAAAAGCCCGTGGAAAAGTTAGAAATTATTGCTTCTTATAAATATGGTTTTGTGAATAAAATCACTTCTAGGTTTGTAGAGAAGAAAATTAGCCAAACCAAAAATGAAAACTTACAAAAAACTATAACAGTGACACACACATAAGTATTTGTGACACACACATTGAGAATTTATTCCATTTTAAGTTTTTTAGCAATAACACATTACTATAACAGTGAAGGAAACAAAAAAAGGCAGAGAAAACCAACACCAATAACCCAAAATATCTAAATTTGATCTATTCAATGAAACTAATACACATTCCCCAGATAGCGAAAAAAGACAAAACAGAAACACACATGAAATGAAAACATGTATACAGAAGGTGCCAGTGGAAGCAAAGAACAGAAGATCTTAGAAGTTAGGAGCTCCACATCATTTTAAATCACAGAAATCTGAACTAAGGATACAAATTCACCAAAATGGCTCTCAAGTAAACTGTGCACCATTAGTTTCAGAACCGATTGCATTAAAAAGGTTAGTAAAAAGAAAAAATAAAAATCAGAACTTTACATCTAGAACACAAATCACAGCACAAAACCAAACAAAATAACGACATTTTTGAAGAAAACCAAGGATCATAAAAGGAACAAATACAAACAAGGGTTCAAAAGAGGAACAAATCAAATCAAAGTTGAATAACGTACGGAATTGGTGGTATCGTAAGCAAGCCAAACGGTGGAGAATTGGCCCCAACCGAGCTTCCTCTGAGCTATGTACCTTCCACCGGCAAACTGATCGCCGATTCTGACGGCATGGTACCCTCCTTTCCGGTACGAATCGAAACCCTCATCGTCCTCCTTATAATAACAATAATCAGAAAAATCAACAATAACCACATCAACTAAATTAAGAACAAATCAGAAAAAAAACAGGTAATAATCAGAGCAAAAATTCAATTTACTGGTAATCAGAACAAGAATCAGAACACCAAAATACCATCACTAATTAATTTTTTCCAGAAAAAAAAAAAAAAGAAAATACCATCACTGGTAATCATAAGTCAGAACAATAATCAAAATACTAATCAGAATAATAATCAAATCACCAATCAGAAGTTCCAAAGATCAACATTAATTATTTTTTAAATAAAAAGGAAAAAATTGGTTTACCTGAGCTTGAGAACAGGGAAAGGGGCAGTTGAGCAGAGGTGGTTGCTGACTGAGCTTCGCCGGGCCTTCTAGTGGTGGCGGGGCTAACCTTCGCGGGGACTGATGGTGGAAGAGAAGAAGCAGACGAACGGGGGCAGCAGCGCCGGAAAAATAGAGCAGAGAAGCGCCGGCGCATTGACTGTCGCACCTCGCAGCCACTGATGGTGTCGTCGTCACTGAGAAGCAGTCGAACAGAGGAGATTCGGCGCGGGCCAAGGTGACTCTGAGGCTGATGAGTGGTGACAGTGGCGAGTGGTCTCCGGTGAGAGACAGACAGAAGAGGGGGTTGTGCCGCCGTGCGTGCCCTAGCCTCTAGCCAAGTATATTTTTGTTTTGGAGTACACCGGGCCGGGGACCCGATATATGGCCCGAATCCAGTTGAGATATAAGATATTCATCTGAATGGTGTTCTTTTTTCCGGGTCGGGTCTTCGGTCCATGAAAAACCCATTTAGGCAATGGCCTAAAGTGTTAGATCCAAGATTGTACGATGTTGTAATGAACTAACTACCACAAGAACAAGGCCATGTCAACTATAAACACAAATGGCAGCAGAAGAAGGCACGTGTCCCCCAATCCCCCTTTATACAATGGAGAGCCGCAAAAACTGCAATTGCCAAATGCCAATCACATGTTTCATATTTTTATTGTGTTATTATTATTACTATTACCTCCATTTCCTCCCCTTCACTTCCTCTCTCATATTTGGGTCTTGCTTTTTCTGCTCTTAATCTTCACCCTTTCACCTTCATTCTCCTTAATGCTACAAAGCTCCAAACAATTCCCAAGACCATGTGTTTATTGGTTCCATGGATTATATTCTACAAGCTGACAATGGCACCCTTTATTCCTTTGTCACATAGCAGCATCATGATCTACACCATCGTTCATGCTGTTGTTGGATTGCACCTTAAGTGCTAGTTGGCCTCTTTTCTTGGATCAAGTGCATCAGACCCACGTTCTTTGGGGGAAAAAAAATAAAAATAAAAAAACAGCTGTTTTTGTGCTGTGAATCTTCTAATAATGCATGTTCATCCACTATGGAGATTGAATGAAAATGAAATTTTTTATCTTGTGAATTGGGTATATAAAAAATAAAGGATTTTTTCTTGTCTTTTTTATTGGTTGGTTTTTTGGGTTATGGGACAAGGATGGCACCAGGGCCTGGTTGCACATCTCAGACGACTATGTTGAGTGGTGGTGGCGGTGTCGGGTGTGTCGATAACAGTACTAGTAATGAGTCTGCCATGGAGGATCAAAATGGTGACACAGTTGGGAATTTGATTCACAACATTGGGAAGCCTCCAAGGGACCATTCTGTTATGAGACACTGCACCAGCTCTTCATGGTTGATTGAACCGGTTAGTGTAATAAATTTAGGATCTTTATAATTTATAATCATCTTGGTTTTTATGTTTATGTGCACTCATTTAGTTTATGCAGCCATCAATGACTGAGTTATAAGGTGTTAATGAATTGGTATCCAGATGTACACCTAGATTTGCATCCCTTAAAGATTGCAGAGCAGTTTAATAGAAAACTATGCTAACACATTATTCCTTAGTTATTGTTACTATGATGTGTTAATTAATGATGCAATGGTAATTATGGCTTTTCCAATGTTTTTATTCTAGGAATCAGATATTATGATTGTAGGATTGAAAACAACTAGTGAGGAAAAATCAGAATTTTCACCAAAATTACGGTCTGGAAGTTGTTCTGAGAAAGGACCAAAGCAGTACATGGAGGATGAGTTCATCTGTGTTGATATTCTCCGAGAACATACTGGTCCATCAGTGAACCTTCCTTCTCCAGCAGCATTTTATGGGGTATGTGTTCATATTACTTAGGAATTTCTTTGGTGAACGATAGAATTGAGTGAAGAGTGAAGATTTTTACTAAATTTGTAAAAGAAACGATCTTCAATGTTTATCCAAATTTCTCTCTTCACTATAACATTATCCATCAGTTCTGCTATTAATCTCTAATTCAAGATACCTTTTTTTGATGTCCTATATTCTCTCTTTCGGTACATCCTTGGATCAATGTATTTGGTTATAATTTGTATCCAGATACATGGATCCAATGATATTGAAGAGAGGTGATTGATTGAGTAAATGAATTTTTGTCCTTTGATTGGTTAACTTCATGATATGATCATAGGAATAAGAGTTAATATCTGAACAGGTATTTGATGGGCATGGTGGCATTGATGCAGCATCATTTACAAGAAAGAACATCCTTAAGTTTATAATTGAAGATTCTCATTTCCCATCTGGAATCAAGAAAGCTGTAAATAGTGCTTTTGTGAAGGCTGATCATGCATTTAGGGATGCTAGTTCTCTTGATAGTTCTTCCGGCACCACCGCACTAATCGCCATTGTCCTGGGAAGGTTAGGATTGCACACTCTAATTAGATTAATAGGTTCTAAAAGATACTAACATGAATCAAATTAGTCCTTTTAGTAACTTTCTACTGTTGTGTCACTGTTAAGTGTCATGTGACACATAATAAACATTATCTTTCAATAACCAAATTGAGTTGTTGAATCTTTCAGGAACTATTATGAACATTAAGCATTCATAATAATACTGTAATGTAATGTGTTTATTGTATTGGTCTATTGGATTGAATTTTAGAAACCAATGTGTTTGCTGATATGATTATGCAGGGACATGCTAATTGGGAATGCAGGGGATTCAAGAGCGGTTTTAGGGAAAAGAGGCAGAGCCATTGAACTCTCCAAAGACCATAAACCAAATTGCACATCAGAAAGACTAAGAATTGAGAAACTTGGTGGTGTGATCTACGACGGATACCTCAACGGCCAACTGTCAGTGGCTCGAGCCCTGGGAGACTGGCACATCAAAGGGTCTAAAGGGTCCAAGAGTCCCCTGAGCTCAGAGCCAGAGCTAGAGGAGATTGTGTTGACAGAAGAAGATGAGTTCTTGATAATGGGGTGTGATGGACTTTGGGATGTGATGAGTAGCCAGTGTGCTGTGACAATGGTTAGGAGGGAGCTGATGCAGCACAATGATCCAACAGAATGTGCGAAAGCGCTTGTCGCGGAGGCAATCCAACGCAACACTTGTGACAATCTAACAGTTGTGGTTGTTTGTTTCTCTTTGGATCCTCCTCCAAAGATTGAGATTCCTAGAGCTCATAGGAGAAGGAGCATTTCAGCTGAAGGCCTTGATCTTCTCAAGGGTGTCTTGAATGGTAGATAGATAGATTCATTTATCATTATAATTGCTTTTTCTAACTGCTCTTCTTCAATTCTTGAGGCTTGCTTCTTCATTTGTTATTAGTTTCAGAACATTTTAGTCTTATTCTTTGTTAATTTTCTCAGTGATAGCTCATTCTTTGTTTCATTCTCCTCACACTTTCATCTCATTTGATGCTTCTTTATATATTTTTGTATTCTGTAAATAGAAAATTGAGATTAAGAATAGACATGGAAAGATGTTTAAATACTCTGCAATCTATATTATTAGGTTTTGTGGTGGAAAAAGAAGTAATACTAATATATGATTAGAAGTTTTCAATTATTTTTAGGTGTTTACTCTTATATAATAATTTATTAAAGGATAAATTATATTTTGTCTTTGAAATATGTTAAAGTTTTAAAAAATATTCTTAAATTTTATTTCGTTTTAATTTCATCCTATAAGTTTTTTATTTGTATTAAATTTTAAGAATAAAAAATATATTTTATTCTTTATTTAAATATATCAGATCGTTTGATAATTTTTTAAGATTTATTTTTATATGAATACATTTTAATCACTTTGTTTTTCTAAAAAGTATTAAACTAAAATATTTTACATTAATAGTAAGAAATGATCGAAATATATTACTTTAAATTAAATTTATTTGTTACACTATAAACATTTTATAACATTATAGTAGATTATATCTACTAAAATTTAATATTAATCTAAAATCAGACTTTTTTTTTAATAAACATTCAATCAACATAACATGTTATAAGAACAGATTTAGTCTCACAAGTCCAATTGTTAATTAATGTGACTGTAAACAAATTCTAAGGAATATATACTTTTGTTGACATCTAGACTTTGACCTATCTTTACTTCTCTTGGAAGAAATTAAAATTAAATAATAAAGTGCACTTGTAATGACAAATAATAATAATAATAATAATAATAATAATAATAATAATAATAATAAAAAATTAAACAATGTATTGATTATAGATTAAACAGGAATTACAATAAATAAAATTTAGTAATAAACAGGTAACCGAACTAGTTAACTGTGACGAAAATGGATGCAGAAATTTGAAAAGTAAATAATTGCGGTTGGTGTGTGGGTCACTCAGCATCCGGTGCCCCATTACCTCCATTAAGGTGGTATCTGAGTCTAAATTCGTTTGCACTTTCAAAAAGATAAAATGCACTTTGGGATTGATGAATTAATTACTCATTCACTACTACTAATCAATGAGATTAATGCGTTGACAAACACAAAAGCCTGGGGTTAGGGGTTGGGAGTTAGGACTCATGAAATGCCCAAATACAGTACTTATGTGCATAAAGAGCTGTGATATTATTGGCAACTGTTTATTTACTTTTCCTTTTTTTGAATTATAAACTTAACCTAACATATGTTTTTAAGATCATACGATAAAATTATTAATAGTAGAATATTTTAATTTTTTAATAATTATAAATAAATATATTAAAATTTTTAATTTTTATTTTTAATAAAAAAAATTTAATTTATAATTTTAACATGTGTCTTTAAAATATAAAATAACAAATTTTTTATTTATTGAATTTTATTAATAATTATTTTTATAAAAAATAGTAACTGAAAATCATTAAATCATTGATATAAAATTATTTGATTAAATTTTGTAATACAATATATTACATCTTAATTATTATCTTTACATAAATATATATTATATTTATGTGAGTAATCATCTACTAATAAATATATTAAAATTTGAAAGTTCAGATAAAAAATGTAAATCAAATTTATATTTTTTAATTTTATGCATTAGATATATTAAAAAAATTAATTTCTTTTGATTTTATCCCCTTAACCATTGTTTTTACTTTTTAGGACTCTTTTAGCTAAATTCTTTATTTATTATTGTAATAGTTTTATATCATGAATTTATTAAATTTAAAAATTAAATAACGACGGACCTTGCTAACAAATTTCATAAGGATGTTACTTAATTTTTTAATATTTTATGCGTTGCAAAAACCAAAATTCTTTTCTTTTACTTTTTTTTAACTAATTTATTTAGAATGCTGTTAAGCCAAAATCTTCAAATAATAAAGATTATGAATTAGAATATACTTGTTTTGAGACACCAGAAGTGATCTAAATTTAATCTAAGTATTATCATATACACTAAAAAGAATAGTTTTTTTATTTTTCATTATTTAAAATATTTTATGTTCAAGTTCTCTAATAATTATATACAAAGTTTAAATTACGAAAATAATTATTTTCCTATAATGAGACAAATGCGCTTTGATGTTGATTGTTGAACCCTGAAATAGTTTGGTAAAATAAGCTCAACATAAATCAAAACAAATTAATTGTACAATCTCAAAATCTATTTGTTAATTGTTTTTTTTTCTCATAATCCATTTTGAATTTTTTATGGTATTTACAAACTCATTAAGTCAAAAATTAATTTTTTGTGACTCAAAATTTCATTTATTAATTTAGTGCTAACTAATAAATTATTATATATACCAGATAAAATTAATATCCTCCAATATTTACCAAAATAAAGAAATGAGCTAATCCAATCAATTAATCCAAATTGGTCATTTATTTAGGAACCTTGACAGTTGACAATGAATAGAGAGAGCCAAATACACACTACACTACAAAATTTTTCAAACACGTTTATTTATTCATTCATTGAAATTATCCATTTCTTCCTTCCATGCCGTTTTCTCTCTTACCATTGATTTACCAACCTTCCATTCATAGAATATTAAAAGAAAATAAAGCTTTTATATATAAAATTTTTTAGGGTAGTGCTAGGGAGTCAATAGCCTAAGTGTATAATGGGCTAAACCTTTGGTTCATGAATAAAATGAACATCACTCACACTATCCAGAATAACCATCAGAATATCAGGGATAATAAACATCTCATGTCTTAAGTTAATTTTGGAGTTCACCAAGTTTCGGATCTAGAACTCTAATACCATGTCATGAACCCACTCATTCCAAAAGCGTAACCTGACAGGACAATGTAACACTAATGGTCATATCTCTAATACTTTCTAAACCTCTATTGTACACATTGTACGCTTAGACCATTGGCTCCCTATACTTTTCCAATTTTTTATTTTGTATTCAAAACAAAGATTTCTAAAGTAAAGTACCTATAAGCAAAATTTTCATCTATTGAGTTTTGCTAATAAGACAATATAAAATTTCAATCTTTTCTCAATAAATATATTATTAGAAAATACTGAAATTTTTTAAATTTTTAATAAAAAATTATAAAAAAATGCCTTAAAACCACTTATTAACTATTAAAAAAATGAAGTGATACATGAATTTGTATCATATCACAAGATATATTATGGCTTTTTTTACTGAAATGCGCATGGAAAATTCTTTAATTCCCAATATACACACAATTCGATCTTCCTTCTCAAATACACACGGTCATTTTGCTTGAGTCAGCCACGAAATGGTTCTAGACAGCAAATCAAGAATGATGAACACGAAATGGTGCATTGGGTTTGACACGGGCCACATCTTCTGCAGCAGACACGAAATGGGAGACCTCGCTTGTGACACACACGAAATGGACAAAACAGTGGAATAATACTTTACTGTAATCATGTTTTCAATTTTTATGTATTATTCAAGGACTTTTTACAATGCAAATTGTAATCATGTTTTACATTGCCAACAGTTTAACATAGATTCCATTTTTTCTCAGAATTTAAAAGTATCATTCTTTTGATTTTGATCAACATTTATTTTTTATTAGCTTACATGTTTTTCTTCTCATGATGCACTAGTTGATATTCTACTCTAAAACATGTTTAACTGGCTGCAGGAGCAACTTTGTGAAAAGGAACGTACAATTCATGAATTGAAAAGGAAAAAGGAAGAGAAGGAAAGAGAACTGTACACCATTAAAATATTTTTGCATAAGGGAGCGTGATCATTCAAAAGTTGAAAGAGTTCAGCATATGAAACAAATACATGATCTTTAAGAATATATTCAAGAAAAAGACAGGCAACTTATTGAGTTGCAGGAACAGGTAGACTGCTTACATTGTGTGCTTTGTTTCTATGATAAAAGTTTATTAGAAAAGCTGTTGCTTTATATTTCTCTATGATTTACAGCACAGAGTAGCTCAAGAGAACCTAATGTATAAAGATGAACAATTGAGCCCAAGCTTGGATAAACCGTATTCGTGAGATGGATGTTTTCTAATCAACAACAGCAGGCTGGATTGCGGCAACGTACAGAGCAGTATAAACAGCTTTGGATGGGTTTCAGAGACAGGTTTATCAGCAATCCCGTCTTTGCTTAAAATATTTTTGTTTTTGTGATCCTTACTTCTTATTTTTACCGACAAAATGTATTATTTTTTATTTTTGTTTATTCAGATTGACATTGATGAGATGCATTATCACTGTCGTGCTTTCAATTCGTGTCTGCTATCCCTAATTTGGTTTGTCTATTTCGCTTCTGTCACGTTTAAAATGGATTTCCTCTTTCGTGTCTGCACTAAGTGAAATGGTCCTTCCATTTCATGGCCACCGTGCCAGGAATGGTATGGAAATCATTTCGTGCCTGTCATCCTAAAAATAGCCCTGCGCATTTTGAAAAATATTTTCACATGTGCACATTCTAAGAATTAAAGAATTTTCATGCGCATTTCAGTAAAAAAACCCATATATTATATACTATGTTAAAATAACATACATATCATGCAATAATGCTGCCAGCAGTTAGGTTAGGTGAATGCAGCCAAATTTTATTGCTTTTACCTAACCATGAATAATTCCACGCAAATTCCACCGCATTATTAATGCATTTTATTATTGAAACTTTTTTAGCTAATTTATATTTTTATTAAAATTTTTAGTTATAATATTCTAAATGAATATTCTTAATACACGTATTCACGAAATTTTAATAAGTGTATTAAAATTTGCGTTAAAATGATAAAAAAAGATTTATTATTTTAAAAAAAATTTATCTCCAATATAAAAGTCAAACTCTAACCTATCCTTTCATGATGCATGATAAATACCTCATGAGTGTTACTTTATAAAAATATTTTTGCTTAAATATGATAAAAAAAAATTTAATATAGAAAAATTATGGATGCATACACCAATAGAGGATTTTTTTTAATATAAAATAAAAAAATTCATTAATTTCCAAAAGAAGATATTTAAACTTTATTTTTGAAAATACGATCTTTTTGCATTAAAGGCAAGTTCGTCACACCCCTGACAAATTCTATGTTGAGTTCGGCAAACTATAAAAACTAATGGAATTATTTTCATTTGTCCTTTTCTGTCCTTTCTCTACTCAAAATTTACTTTATTCATTCTTTCTTTCTTTCGACGTTTGTGGAGTTCGTTATCCACGATATTCTCAATTTTAGGTTAGTAAATAATATACTAGTTAGAGTTACTGTTTACATATTAGTTAAAGTTATTAGTTAGAGGTTGCATGTTATTTAGAGTTACAAATTTATTATTTACATGTTAGTTAGAATTACCGTTTACTGTTAACTGTTTACATGTTAGTTAGATTTTTTATGTTATTGTTGAGTTGTTGTTTATTGTTTATAATAGGTTAATTAGTATAAGTTGTTTGTCAATTCTTAAGTAGTTTAAGTTGTGAGTTACAAGATAATTAATTGCATAATTAATTAAGTTAAGTTAGAAGAAAAAGAAACATGATTAGTGAAATTTAGGATTCAGTTAGTTATTAATTAGGGGTTGTTTAGAGTGTTAGTTGACGACATCATATAATTGGGTTAAATTTAAATTAGTAAATTTATAAACTGAAGAACTAAGGCAGACAATTATAGATTTAAATATAATTTTTAAGAATTTAGTTGATGTAAAAGGAACTGAGTTCAGTATATGTGATTTTATTTTACTAGAGTATGGTTAGATGGAGCAGCAGTTATTGAGTTACGAGGAGACGATGTACAAATTGGATCAGACTGAGTACATTGTTGGCAGGCTTGATCGAGTGGTACAATTTTTTCACTGTTGCTCATTGTATTGTAATTAATAAACATTGAACTTGTTATTTTATGTGTTCACTGCCCCTTTTTTTATTTTTTTATCTCCGTTTGGTAGGCGTCTCAGATTTTGAGTACCAGGCAAAATTTGATGACATATTCGCCGGAGCAGATTAGGCCATATCTCAGAAGAGTCGGGTTTGAGTATGTGGCCTATATGGTTGAGTTTGAGTACGACTAGCCACTTGCATTGGCGTTGATAGAGAGGTGGAGGCCTGAGTTCTACACATTTCATCTATCATGCAGGGAGATGACTATCACCCTGCAGGATGTGGCCTATTAGCTGGGACTCAGGATCGACGGTAATCCTGTCAGTGGATGCATTGGTGGTTGGGAGCAGCACCATCAGGGACAGACCATTGATGAGTTATGTTAGCAGCTTCTAGGTGCTGTTCATGACAGCGTTAATACACTCGGAGATATTCGTCGTCATGTGGCCAAATTGACGACCCTTATCTACATACTGCGCCCATTGTGACCGAGGCATTTCTTCAAGCTAGTTCGTTATTGCTATATTTTCGTCCCTCAGACGGCCAAAATAATGAGTGAACTCACGCTGTGACTTCGAATACGCTGCGTTTATCAGAATCTTCTTCAAGTCCTTGTTCTTGAAGCGAGTCATGAAGTTGGCGGCAATGTGTCTTGTACAAAATGCCTGGAAGGCGTGTGGTGATTTCCACAAACTTTCCTCATCGTTCAACGCACTATCAATTGATTTATATCTATTTGAAATCACTAAGACACCGGGTTATGGTGTCACATACTGCCGCAGATACGAAAGAAAGAACGACCAAACCTCCTTCGTCTCACCCTTAACAACGACAAATGCAATAGGCAAAATGTTTGTATTGCCATTTTGAGCAATGGCCATCAGCAACGTCCCATTGTATTTTCCATATAAATCGGTACCATCGATGGAAATAAGTGGCTTACAATGCTTAAAAGTCTCAACACACGGTGAAAACGTCCAAAAAAACTCGATGAAACATGACTGTGTCGGCTGAACCAGGTCAAGGCTGTGTCACAAGTTGCACCCAAGTACCTAAAGACCTATCATTGGGTACATATACATAGTGTCTTTCTTAATAGCAAATAACCACATTAAAATAAATTTTACCAGGCAAGTACATCTGCATAGCGAATAACCAATGAGAAAACTCGCTGTATGACTCCTCCCAATTGCCATATATTCTAGCAATGACTCTTTGTTTTGCAAGCCAAATCTTTCTGTAGGACGCCTTGTAATTGAAGTGATTCTCCACACCTCCTTGCAGCACCCTGATGCTGATTGTTATATCTGCTTTTACCATTGTGAAAATGTATTGAGCAATCACCTTCGAATCCAACCTACGATGGTCTTGACCCATTGATGTTTGCATACAAGTATGAGGATCAGTGTATCTCATAACCAACTACTTTTCTTGCTTTCAGCGATAAGATATGAGTATGCTCCAAGAACAACCGGGTCCAAACTAGATACACTGTGCATTATATATCAAATGGTCACTCTCTACTATTTTATACTCCGCAGCCCTCTTGATGCTGTATATTTTAACTACCAACATGACTTCTTCCTTATTCTGAAATTGATGTCCAGCCTCGAACTCATTGCTTTGATCCTCTTCGGGGCCTCCTTGGGTAAATGACCAATCCGAAGTCATTGTATCGAGATTCAACTGGGAGAAGTGGTCCGGCCGGTTATACGGTCGAGAAATCGTAGGTTGTGTCAGAACGATTTGTGTCTCACCATAGTAGTTCATCTCTTCTTCCTCGTCGCCATCATCAGGAATTTCGGGTGGTTCGTCATCAGCATCGTCTCCGTCATCGGGGTTAACTTCATACTGATCCATCATCGGATCCCTGATAGCAGAACCTTCATGACTTTCAACATCGTCACCCATCATGTCAGCATTCCGAACTTCAACATTAGACCCCTCTTGACTACCTTCAGGTGGCATATTCAGATCGACCATCGTCTTTCGAATATTCCGTCTAACAGCTAAAAACTCAACGGACTATCATCGACAGTATCTACAGATGATCCTCGACCACCCAACTCAACCAAGAACACGAATAATTCAAACAAATGAACATTTGTCCATCTGTTGTGCCACGACCTTATAAGACGTACGTCCTAGTCGTCACGTAAACGATACCTAATTCAAAAAAATATAAATATTTCTCACAACCGTGATCTAATAAATATACTATCAACAGAGCCAAGACAACTGTGATATACCTTTTATATAACAAGCTGTCATCTACTTGTGTCGGATATCTGTAGTAAATTTTTCACCATCTTTGTATCTTGTTGCCCGATAGAATGCAATATCAGATTCTTCAACGCCGTTAGACTGTTGATTTCGGGTGTCATATAAGTAATTATCGGTTGCCCAGATTTAAAAACGATAGAACCCTCTTGATCGTATACTATTTCACTATTATAATGAATTGATAACAATGAATTCCTTGATATTTTTGAGAAAAAATGTAACTACTAGAAAAAAGGTGGAGAAGGAACTTGTGGTATTCAGTTCCGTTATCCAACAGCCTCACATTTATTTTTGAGATCCAACATAGAGTTTGTTGGAGTGCGACGAATTTGCCCTTAATACAAAAAAAAATTGTATTTTTGAAAATAAATTTCAAATCTCTTCTTCTCGGAATTAATTAATTTTTTTATTTTATATTAAAAAAAATCCTACCAATAGACATTTATTTAAAAAATAAATTTTGCTTAATATACCAATATAACATCTATTTATTCAATATACCAATACAGCATCTATTTAAAAAATAAATTTTGCTTAATAGACATCAAAGTGAAATTCTAACGTATCTTATCTTGATATCAACATTTTATTTTAATTTATCACTTAAATATTTAACATGACGTTTTAAACATTTATCATAAACAAAACTTTGCTTCCAAGTTCCTTGGTTCTCAAATTCCAACAGTCACAGTCACACCCACTTCACTACACAGCTAAGCTACCTTGATCTGAATGAAGACAATCATCTCAATTCACAATGTGATCTATTCATGCTGCTTGCTAAATAGGGTGGGGTCCCTCTTCCTCACATCAAACCAAAAAGACAACAATATACCATGTTATTACTACTATTTTCTTGGCCATGATTCAATTTCATGAATACTATTCCCTACACCACCAACATCACTACCATAATCTCACTCAAATTTTTATTTTTTATCTTTTCTAAGCTTTATACTTGTTTCAGAATATTCTCTACTTTTTTTTTTCTATTCTTTCTTCCCCCCATAGTGCCCAGGTTCTCCAAAGTCCTTGTGGTCTTCCCCTGCTTCTTTTCTGGGTTCCATATTCCTCTGCAATTCATGGCCACTGTTTAAAGTTTGTTTTTTTATGCCTTTAGTTGCCCCTAACCTCACGTTTTCTGCACCATATTTTTACCTATATATCCATGTCACTTCATTTCTACTGAATCTACAAGGCATGTGCTTCTTTAATTTTCCCAGTTGTAGTAGTTACAATTCTGACCTTTTTTCAATAAAGTTATCTTCTTCACATGTTCTATAAGCTGTTGCTATCTTGCACTTTTTTTGCTTTATTAACAATCACTTTAGGTGTATATTTTCTTTATCTATCTTGCTCCTTTTGTTGTTGTTGATTTGATTATTGTTTTTTGGGGATATGTTGTTTACTGTTTTCTCTTTGGTCTTTTATTTCCCCCTAGAAATTTGTATGAAATTTTCAGATTTCAAAGTTCATGATTTCTATATTATAATCTTTTTTTTTTTTTTATTTGTACAAATGTCACCTGTTATCTGGATATTAGTGTATGATGGCACTTTGACTTCATATTTTACATTAAAAAATGGTTGGGGTTTTGTTTATTCACTTGTTTGTTGACAAGGGTGATAATTGGTGGCTATGGCTTTTCAGGCAACTGGTCTAAACATGGTTAAAGTTTGGTTCTTGGTGTTGATTATTCTCTCCAATGGATTCTATTCAAATGGGGCAGACATGCAAAATTTCACAGTACCTGAGGTTGTAAATATTGGGGCTCTCTTCTCTTTCAATGGCTCTTTTGGTAGAAGTGTAAAATTTGCTATAAAGGCTGCAGTTGATGATGTAAATTCTGATCCATCAATTCTTGGTAAAACAAAGCTGAATCTCATACTGCAAGAGGACACAAAATACAGAGGTTTTCTTAGCATTTCTGAGGGTATGCCTTTCATGGATATCATCATATCACCCTTTTCTTTTGTGTTCATGGCTTATAGATGATGTTGCTTTAACTTTGTTAGATCACAATTCTATGCCATTACAGTTTTGCAGGTTGCAACGAGACATACTGTGGCTATAATTGGTCCCCAGTCATCTGTTACAGCTCATGTCATAGCTCATATTGCAAATGAGCTCCAAGTTCCTCTGCTATCGTTTTCGGCTTTAGACCCTACCCTTCATTCACTTCAGTTTCCATTCTTTATTAGAACAGGTCATAGTGATCTTTATGTGATGACTGCAATAGCAGACTTTGTTGATCACTTTGGGTGGAAAGATGTTATTGCTTTCTATGTGGATGATGATAATGGGAGGAATGGAATCGGAGCTCTAGGCGACAAGCTCGCCGATAGGCGTTGCAGGATCTCGTTTAAGGCAGCTGTGAGTCCTGATGCAACTGATGAGGAGATTACTGATGTGCTTGTTCAGGTGGCTTTGGCAGAGTCAAGAGTTATAGTTCTTCACCTCAACACTGTTTGGAAACTCAAGGTTTTCAATCTTGCAAAGAATCTTGGGATGATGGAAACTGGTTATGTCTGGATAGGTACTACTTTTCTTTCTGCTGTGCTTGATATGGAAAGTCCCTTGTCTTCAGATAAAATGGATGATATTCAAGGAGTTATTACATTTCGTGTTTACACACCGGATTCTGAACTCAAAAGAAGGTTTGTTTCTAAGTGGAAGAATTTGACTCAAGCTGATAGTGCTAATGGAGGCCCTCTTGGTTTTACTCCTTTAATTCTATATGCTTATGATACTGTTTATGCTCTTGCACATGCACTTGATTCGTTTTTCAAACAAGGGAACAGAATCACTTTCTCAAATGATTCAAAGTTATCAGTGTTACAAGGTGACAACTTGCATCTTGATGCCTTGAACATCTTCAATGAAGGACCTTCCTTGCGGCGAAGCATTTATGGGGTTAACATGACCGGTGTGACAGGTCCATTCAGCTATACATCTGATGAAAATCTTGCCAATCCTGCATTTGAGATCATCAATGTAATTGGAACAGGCTCTAGGAAGATTGGTTATTGGTCTAACTACTCTGGATTATCAGTTCTTCCTCCAGATACTCTTTATTCCAAGCCTGTTAATAATTCCAGGGAAAGTAAAACTTTACTTCCAGTGATTTGGCCTGGAGACACTGATCAAAAGCCCCGTGGTTGGGTTTTTCCCAACAGTGGAAGGCTACTAAAGATTGGAGTACCAAGAAGGGTTAATTACCATGAATTTGTGTCACCGGTAAAAGGCACTGATATGTTTCAGGGATTCTGCATTGATGTGTTTCTTGCTGCAGTGGATTTGTTGCCTTATGCTGTTCCCTATAAGTTTGTCCCCTTTGGCGACGGTCGCATCAATCCTAGCGCCACAGACCTTGTCCGTCGGATCACAACCGGTGTGAGTATCATTCCAGTAGTTTCTTTATGCAATTGGGATATATTATGACAATGTTCTGAGATTAACTTGTTTGTTTCAAAACTAGGAATTTGATGGTGCTGTTGGTGACATTGCCATTACTACAGAAAGAACAAGGATGGTGGATTTTACACAGCCTTATATTGAGTCTGGTCTAGTTGTAGTTGCACCAGTTAGGAAGGCAGAATCCAATGCTTGGGCGTTTTTGTCGCCGTTTACGCCCATGATGTGGGCTGTCACAGCTATGTTTTTCTTGTTTGTGGGAGCTGTTGTTTGGATATTGGAGCATAGAGTTAATGATGACTTTAGGGGACCTCCCAAGAAACAAGTAGTTACTATCTTATGGTAAGAACATAGCAAAGTTTATATTGAAGTTGCAAAATTCCACACTATCTTCACTTATTTAGATATGGATATGTTGTAATCCTTACCTGTTGTTGTTTTGCAGGTTCAGTTTTTCAACTATGTTCTACTCACACAGTTAGTACTATTTCTTCTCTCTAATGAAATTTATGCCTAAATGGTAGCTTGAATAGCTTCCCTTTCTAATCAAGTTGCTTTTTTGTATGATTTGTAGGGGAAAATACAGTTAGCACTCTCGGTCGCTTAGTGCTGATTATATGGTTATTTGTAGTTCTTATAGTTAACTCGAGTTACACAGCGAGTCTAACCTCAATCCTCACAGTGCAACAACTTTATTCACCCATCAAAGGCATTGAAAGTTTGGTAAATAGCAAGGATCCTATTGGTTACACTCAAGGTTCTTTCGCGAAAAATTATTTGATTCAGGAAATTGGCATTGCTGAATCGAGGCTGGTTCCTTTGAACACACCGGAGGAAGCTGCTAATGCTCTTAAAAAGGGTCCCCATGGTGGTGGTGTCTCTGCATACATTGATGAACGTTCCTACATAGAGCTCTTCCTTTCAAGCCGGTGTGATTTCACTGTTATTGGTCAAGAGTTCACTAGAGATGGTTGGGGATTTGTAAGTATAGTCCTACTTTGATCTTAAAAGATTGAAAGCAGCTTAAGAATCTTGTACTAAGTACTAACTAATACTCTTGTCCCATCAATTTTCTTCAGGCCTTTCCGCGAGACTCGCCTTTAGCAGTAGACCTGTCAACAGCAATTCTGGAAATGGCAGAGAATGGAGACCTACAAAGGATCCATGACAAGTGGCTTCTGCGCAGCGCCTGCTTGTCGCAGGGGACGAAACTGGAAGTGGAAAGACTAAACCTTCAAAGCTTCTGGGGCCTCTATCTGCTATGTGGCTTTGCCTGCTTCATTGCTCTCTTGATATATCTCATACAAGTGACTAGGCAGTACTTCAAGCATGGCTCTGATGAACTTGACCCTTCAGAGCAGGGCTCATCTTCAGGATCTGCGCGCCTTCGGAGCTTCCTTTCATTTGTGGATGAAAAGGAGGAGACAGTTAAGAGCCGCTCCAAGAGAAGGCAAATGGAGAAGATCTCATACAGAAGCAGCATTGGATCATCTATGAGCTCAAACAAAGACTATGCTCAATCTTCTCCATACAAAAATTTTTGTGCTAATGATGCTCAATCTTCTCCACACACAACTGATTGTGCTAATGAAGCATGATCCAACCACATGATTTTATAGCCTCTGATCTCAACTTCCTCTGCACCACCACCATCATTATCACTTTTGCTTTGAAATAGTGGTATATATTTTCTCTTATTCATTACACATGATATCAAAGTTGAGAAAACCAAACCGGATATTGAACCAATGAACCGGTTAAATTGATGGTGAAAACTCATGTGTAGTCGACTTCACGTGAAGTTGATAACTGAGAGCCGTTAGATGAAAATTTAGTCAAATAATTCAAATCATTTAACAATTTTCAATTATCAACTTTACGTGAAATCGACTGCACTGAGTTTCCACCTAAATTGATAGGAAATATGTATATGTAGCTTAAGTACAATACATAGGTTTATGTATAATGTATCTTCTTTGAAAATTGATTGTAATATGTAAGTATTATTTTATGATGATTATATATGCTTAAAGGTAATTATTATGGTATCTTTTGAAAGTTAGAAGATAAATTATGTACTTTTATGATATATTTTTGTATAATAAATTTAATTATATACGTAATAAATTTCTCTGTATATTTCATTTGAATATGGAGTATTATATTTGAATCAAATTCTAGATAATTAATTAATTTATTGCATCATTTTCATCTTCATGAGATTATAAAATTTGAAAAATAATTGAGTAATTTTAAAATATATTTAATGTGTGTTTCAAAAATTTATTTTTATCACAACTTTAACAATATATTGAATTGATTAAATATATGATTATGTCTATAGTTTTTAAAGAGTACTATAACAATTGCCATAATTAATATGCTTTTAGCTTTTATATAGACATTTTTTTAAATACAAATAAGTTTTTGGTTTTATTGTTTAAAACTAAGCATGATACTTGGCTCTTTAAAATAAGTTTTTGGTTTTATTTAGTTAGAAATCAACAAAGCATGATAATTGGCTCTTGAAAAGTGTTTTTTTTAGGTTATAAAATTTTGAAGGGAAAATAAAAAAGAAAAAACTTGAAGAGTCAAATAAAGTAAAATAAATTCTACAACTTTACCACTTCACAAGCACAATGGTATATAAGGGTTTTCAATTTCTGGTGTTGTGAATGGGAAAGGAATTATTGGGAAGAGTAAAAAATGTCAATTTATGTGTTTACAATGATTCCTGAACCATCAGTTTCCAAATTCCAAACGAAACTTGCAAGAACAACATCAGTCACATTTTTCACACCACAGATCAAAACAAAAAAGCCTAGAATGGTGGATGACGTTTCTGTTCCACACTTTTCATTACACATTTTGGAATCACAATAATGCTGATGGAATCAATTGAATGCACCCATTGCTTTCACCTTCTTATTGAGCTCATTCTTCTCAATTCTTCTTCATTTCAAAGCACTAAAATTGTGATTTTTGAGTGCTAAAAGGGTCCCCTTTTTTTATGACATTTAATAATCATAGGACAAGTGGGAAAAGCATATGTTCCATTATTAGATTTAGGAACATTATTTTCAGCACCAGTAACAGTAACATCAACCATCGCCATCATCTTCAATATTCTCCACTTTGTGTTCCTTTTCCCACAGTGCTTTTAGGTTCTTCAAAATGCTTATGGTCTTGCCCTACTGCTTCTGCTTTTGCTGCCATATTCCTGTGCAATTCATTGCCCACTGGTTAAAGTTTGTATTTTTGTTCTTCAATTGACCCAAGCTTCACTCTTTTCTGCACCATTTTGTGGACAATATATCCATTATCACTTTCTTGTCTGCTGAATCTACCAAGTACAAGGTATGTCGTTTAAATTTCTAGTAAAGTTATGTTCTTGACATGACGCTATTTTCTGTTGCTATCTCACACTTTTTGGTTTTTTCTTTTGCTTTATTAGCACTTTAGGGCTATATTCTTTTTCCTTCTTGGTTATGTTTTTGTTATTTATTTCCTCTCCGAATATTATTTTCCCTGGAAATTGATAATGACACATTCAATTGGCTGAAGACTGGGGAGAAAGAGGAATATCAAGTTTCCTAGGTTTGATCTTAATAACAAAGTCCGTAATTGGGAGTTGCATGTTATGTTTAATAATATTCTAAGTTACAAACGTCACATGTTTATTTAGTGTTTGACTAAATAATTTTTATGAATTTTTTAAGTATAAGGTTGTGGGGTTTGTCACTCCACATGTTTATTGAGAAGGCTAAGAATTAGTAGTGCCTGCTGTTCTCCAGGAAGCTTCTTCAAACATGCTTAAAGTTTGGTTCTTGGTGTTCATTGTTCTCTCCAATGGGTTCTCATCAACTGGGCAAGACATGCACAATTCCACAGTACCTGATGTTGTAAATATTGGGGCTCTCTTCAATTACAATACCACTTTTGGTAGAACTGTAAAAATTGCGATAAGAGCAGCACTCGAAGAACTGAATGCTAATCCATCTATTCTTGGTAAAACACACTTGAATGTCATACTACAAGAAGATTCTAAATACAGAGGTTTTCTGAGCATTTCTGAGGGTACGCCTTTCATGAATATCACCCTTTTTGTTGTGCTTAAAGCTTAAAATAGTCTTCTTTTAGGTATTGATGAAATTGCTTTTACTTGGTTATGTAACAATTTTATGTCATTACAGTTTTGCAGGTTGCAACAAAGCATACTGTGGCAATAATTGGTCCCCAGTCTGCTGTAACAGCTCATGTCATATCTCATATTGCTAATGAGCTCCAAGTTCCGCTGCTATCATTTTCGGCTTTAGATCCCACCCTTTCTTCACTTCAGTTCCCATTCTTTATTAGAACTAGTCATAGTGACCTTTATGTGATGACTGCAATAGCAGACTTTGTTGACTACTATGGGTGGAAAGACGTTATTGCTTTCTACGTCGATGATGATAGTGGGAGGAATGGTATTGAAGCTTTAGGTGATAAGCTTGCGGAGAAACGTTGCAGGATCTCATATAAGGCACCTATGAGCCCTGAACCGACCGATGAAGAAATTACAAACGTGCTTGTTCAGGTGGCTTTGGCAGAATCACGGGTTATAGTTGTTCACGTCAACATTTTCTTGGGCCGCAAGGTTTTCGATATTGCAAAGAGTCTTGGGATGATGGGAAGTGGGTATGTCTGGCTAGCCACTACTTTCCTTTCTGGTATACTTGAAATGAATACTCCCTTCCCTGCAGGATTTACAAATAATATTCAAGGTGTTATTACATTTCGTGTATATACACCAGATTCTGAACTCAAAAGAAGGTTTGCTTCTAAATGGAAAAATTTGACTCAAGGGGAGACTGCTAATGACCCCCTTGGATTAAGTGCTTTAGGTCTCTATGCATATGATACTGTTCATGCACTTGCTCATGCACTAGATGCATTTTTCAAACAAGGGAACCGAATTACTTTCTCAAAGGATCCAAAATTATCATTACTTCATGGAGACAACTTGGGTCTTGATACATTGAACATCTTCAATGAAGGAAATCTTTTGCGCAGAAGCATATATGAAGTTAACATGACCGGTGTGACTGGTACATTCAGGTATACATCTGACAGAGACCTTGTAAATCCTTCATATGAAATCATGAATGTGGTTGGAACAGGGTTTAGGAGTATTGGTTATTGGTCCAATTACTCTGGATTATCAGTTGATCCTCCAGAAGCTCTTTCTTCCAAACCAGCCAATAATTCCAGGGCTGGTAAAATGTTACGTCCGGTGATTTGGCCTGGAGATACTACCAAAAAACCTCGTGGTTGGGTTTTTCCAAACAATGGAAGGTTATTGAAAATTGGAGTTCCAAAAAGCATTAGTTACCATGAATTTGTCTCACAAGTACCAGGCACCGATACATTTGAGGGATTCTGCATTGAGGTATTTCTTGCTGCAGTGAATTTGTTACCTTATGCTGTCCCCTATAAATTTATCCCGTTTGGCGATGACCACAGCAATCCTAGCGCCACTGAACTTGTTCGTCTAATCACAACGGGTGTGAGTATCATGCAAATAATTTTTTTGCACAATTGAGATATTTTATGTCAATATTTCTGATACCATTGTTCTTCTTTCCAAACAGGAATTTGATGGTGCTGTTGGTGATATTACAATTACCACAGAAAGAACAAAGATGGTGGATTTTACACAACCTTATATTGAGTCTGGTCTAGTGGTGGTAGCACCAGTTAAGAAGACAGATTCGAATGCCTGGGCATTTTTGGCCCCATTTACGCCAATGATGTGGGCAGTCACAGCTATCTTTTTTCTATTTGTGGGAGCTGTTGTTTGGATATTGGAGCATAGAGTGAATGATGATTTTAGGGGCCCTCCCAAGCAACAAATAGTAACTACTTTATGGTAAGGCCACGGTTCACCATCTTTTGCCTTTTGAGAACACAACCTATGCTAATGTTGCATGCAGTAATTATACTGATGCAAAAATCAGTCTCTGCTTACTTATACTTAGATCTTAATGTGTTGTTATTTTCATTTGTTGTTTCTGGCAGGTTTAGTTTTTCAACCATGTTCTTTTCACAAAGTAAGTGCTCTTTCTACTTCTTTGTCTTTTAACATCTCTTGCTTAGTCAAGCTATTTTTATTTATTTATTTAACCTTTTTTTGTTGATAATTTTATGCTTTGTAGAGGAAAATACAGTGAGCACGCTTGGTCGCTTTGTGCTGATTATATGGCTATTTGTAGTTCTTATAGTTAACTCGAGTTACACAGCAAGTCTGACCTCAATTCTCACTGTGCAACAACTTTCTTCACCAATCAAAGGAATTGAAAGTTTAGTGAATGGAAAGGATCCTATTGGCTACACACAAGGTTCTTTTGCAAAAAATTATTTAATTGAGGAAATTGGCATTAACGAATCCAGGCTTGTTGCTCTGAACACACCGGAGGAAGCTGCGAATGCACTAAAAAAGGGTCCCCATGATGGGGGTATCTGTGCATATATTGATGAGCGTGCCTATATGGAGCTCTTCCTTTCAACCCGGTGCGATTTCACTGTTATAGGTCAAGAGTTCACCAGAGATGGTTGGGGATTTGTCAGTATTATACTGAACCTAGTTTTCTTTCTTTTTACTTGAACTTTGCAATTTACTTGAACATTGCATAGGCATGAATTTCTATCAACAACCCTTAATTAAAGAATAGAGAGGTTTAAGAATATGAGAAATGATAGTTAAAGAGGTTCACCCCTTTATGGAGTAGTATTGATCTTTCTGTTGCTTTCATATCATTCCTAGATTTTAACCTTTCTGAATTCTTGAATTATTCCTGGACTGCATGATCATAATGTTTTATTACCAGCCATTCAGAATCTAGTTTAAGATTAGTTCACCTTGCTAAATTCTTGGTTGCTTTATTTCAACTTTTCTTGTTCCCTCAATCAGGCCTTTCCACGAGACTCTCCGTTAGCAATAGACCTGTCAACAGCAATTCTTGAAATGGCAGAGAGTGGAGACCTACAAAGGATCCACGACAAATGGCTTCTGCGCAGCGCTTGCTTATCACAAGGCACAAAGCTCGAAGTGGAAAGACTAAACCTTAAAAGCTTCTGGGGCCTCTATCTGATCTGCGGCTTTGCCTGCTTCCTTGCTCTCTTCATATATCTCATACAGATAGTTAGGCAGTACATCAAGCACTCCTCAGAGGAAGTTCACCCTGCTGATCAGAGCACGTCGTCATCAGGGTCCTCGCGCCTTCGAAGTTTCCTTTCATTTGTAGACGAAAAGGAAGAGAAGGTTAAGCACCGTTCCAAGAGAAGGCAAACAGAGATGACCTCATGCCGAAGCAGCATAGTTGGATCATCCATTAGCTTTAGCTCCAACAAAGACTACGCTCATTCATCTCCACACAAAAGTGATGGTGGTGGTGAAGCATAAGCCAACTTTTGTCTATTGTCTATACATGATTTTGTGGCCTCTCTTGCCAGCTGCAAAAGCACCAACAGCACTCCTTGTATCTTTTGGAACCATTATTATGTTGTTAGAACTTAGGATATAGTTTTGGTTAATCATCACAATTTCACTTATATAGATAGCTCTAGGAAACATCTAAAACAAGTTGACCTTTCAATTTAAGTGCAATACTTAGGTTATAATCTATCTATCTATCTATCTGTGAAAGGATTGATTGTAATTTGTAATTATTATATAGTTATATTAACAAAAAGTTTCAATAGTAGAAGATATGATTTATATAGCAGAAGTATTTTGGGTATATCATGGTAAAACTAAGAAGACGATATCTCTCAACAGTAAGGTTTAATAATTGGACTTGCTTAGCATGTTTGATAACATAATCACTAATAGTATAAGGTTAAATAGAATAACCTTTTTTTAAAAAAAATTATATTGTAGTGCTTGATGAAGTTTCGCATAAAATATTAAATTTTATATTATATAATATTATCTTTATTTACTTATACTTTTAAATGAATAAGCACTAAATAAAAATAATAGTAAAATAAGAAATTTGTTAATTATTTAAATAAAATTTTAAAATATATTATTATTAAAAAATTTATTGAATTTTAATTGATAGTAAATTTTATTACTTTTAGTCATTTATTATATCATTAATTAGCTTTTTTTTCGTTATTAACAATAAAATTTGATCTCAAGACATCACACATTTTTTAAATTATTAAAACATTTTCTTTGATATATTTATTACTTTACTAATAATTTTTTTATAAAATTCAATTTATTACTTTATTTTCTTTGTTATTTATTTAAGATGCTACATAACTTTAATTAATGTGTATAAGTATGTCTGTATGTGAGGTTTGAACATGGAGGGTTGGTTTGGTCTTTGGTGTGTATGGCATGAGAAGATGGTGGAGAAATATTAGAGGATTTGATTGAAAATTAAGAATAAATTGTCCAAATAAATTTTATATTTAAATATTAGAGGATCTATTATTGAAGATTTAAAGAGAGCCTATTTATATTACAAAAATTGTCCATTTAACTTATTTTTTGTCGAAATAAAACAACAGAAAAATTCAGACTGTCAAAGGGTCATAGTGTCGTCTAAAACCTAAGATCATAGATTATACATTATATACACTAAATCATAACTTTCCTGTATTACTAATTGGCGAATACATACATCGTATTACAGTAATATATTACACTGTTAGACTAGTGCTAGTTAACCATGTCGATGTGATTGTTCCATGGCCTCTCTCAACCTGTTCATTCACTTTGTATATAATTTATGGTCATTAAAACAAAACTAAAGCACTAATTGTCTCTAAAATACCTTTGAAAACATTGATCTTCCTTGCAATATTCGTATATAACTCTGTATACTTCAATCAAGAGCCTTGGGAACCGACTTGCAAAATAGTCATTGAATCCTTCTGGAACAGATCCTACAAGTTCCTGCTCAGCCAAAATGGTAGAAAATAAGACTCATCCTCAAATCTTTTTTTTTTTTTTTAAAAAAACTAAGTAAAAAGTTCTAGTTCAAGACAAAACCTGAATTTCTTGAGGTAATTCTCTATAATGATTTAGCTTGTTTCTCATGACCCTTAATAAGTCTCGAACACTGTCATATTTATATCTTCTGTAACGACCAATATTAGTAATGAAAGCCGGTTCCATCTTTTCGTCCCATTTTGCACCTAAAGCCATTGGTGCAATGCTTTCTAATGTCCTAAGAAGATCAGAATCAGTCTCTCTGTCCTCAAGTTCCACCCTATCACTGGCGTCTCGAAGAAATGAAAGTCTCATCTCAGAACTCCAGAAAAGAGGATGGTGCAACACTTCAATTGCCTTTGGCCTGTTAATAAATGAAATCAACTTTAGTGGAGTTGTAAATTCATCAAAGCAGGATAATTTTTAAATAAAATTGACTCTTGAAAAATATACATGGTTTTGAAATAGATAACACATTTAATCTACATAATGTACTTTAATATAGGTATTCATGCTCTTTAAATAACAATGAATGGGTAACAATATACCTTAAATTCGGATCAGGGTTTAATAAACGAGAGATAAGGTCCTCTGCCTCTGGAATGGACTCTATTAAAAAGAGATCCTTTCGATTTTTTAGAATATTAACATCGCGCTCAAGGCGCTCTCCAAATGGATGTCTTCCCCCAGTCATACAGAAAAATAGGACACATCCCAAACTAAACAAATCTAAAGCTCGTGATTGGCGTCCTTGAACAAGCTGCTCTGGTGCCTGCCACCCTGAACTCCCACATCCTACAATATGCCATTACACTATTAAACTAAATGCAGGTTTCAGATTAACTTACTTTGTTTCAGAAAGGTTAATTATTAAAAAACAGAAAACTTTTGGTATAAAAGCTTTTCTTGTAGAACTAAGCAAAACCAAAACAAGAAAAATAAGAGAAAAATTCCAACTACCATGATTTATCAATCACCAAACTGATATAGGATAGATTCATCTAATGCTAGAAACCACTGACAATTTACATAATCAATGCTTAGAAGCAGAAATAAAATCTTGTAAGAGATCCAGTGTGCTGACCAGTAACACTATGACCCAACGTAGACATATCTTCAAGAAGGCGTTTGCTAATTCCCATATCAGAAAGCTTTGCACATAGTGATCTTTCTTTGGTTATCAAAACATTTTGGGGTTTCAAATCCCGGTGTATTATTCCTAGTTCATGCAAATGAGCAAGCCCAGAAATTACATCCCTGTGTTGCAATAAAAAAGTGAACTTGTAGATGTAATTAGAACAGAGGAAAAAAAAAAAAGCCACCCACATGTGCAGGCACACAAAACCGCATAACAGATGGGTGCAAAATAAAAACTTGAGATTAACATCCATATTTGAACTGTGACTATCAAAATGTAAACAAATCAAGTCTTTTGTGTGCATTCTTAGTGGTTTAGGTTTAGTAGTCTTTTTCTTGCTTTATTATGCCATGCTTGTATTCTTTCCATCCTCTTTAAGATTCAAACTTTCCTCCAAATTATTCTAGTCAATTTTGTCATCATCTCTTTATGAAAACCCTACCTTAGACTGGCATCCACATTCATGACCATCTCTTTTGATTGAGGCAACACTCTTCGACACAACATTAATTGGATAAATTTTCTTATCCTTAAAACTTAAATACCCCATAAAACCTTGCTTCTTCAGGCGTTAGTGATTAATATCAGAAATTGTTGTACTAGTTTTTATTGATAAGCAATTCAACAACCCATGCACGAGACATGTTGCTTGTTTCAAAAAATGGCTCAGGTATTATATCTAGTCCAATAACTTTCCTCATTATTTCTGATGCTTTGGCAGAGAAAGAGTTGTTACAACTCTTATCACATTTGTCACATCTATGCATTTTGCATCAAATAAGTTGTTTTACTAACCTCATTAGTTTAAGTAATAGCGATGATGGATGGCCACTTGCTTTCCAAAGATATTGCACGTCATCCTTCCCTGTCTCCACCTGAGCCTTTATAACAATCTTAGAACCTTGATCCTTGCTATGCACTGGGTTTTCTGATATATCAGAGTAATTTTGAATCAAATCATCCAAGTTGCATATACAACGCTCCAAAGCAAGATAAACAAAATCATTATCATATTCGACCCCATACCATCGAACAATGTTTGGATGGCAATCAGATGCAATAAGGTTTTGGATTTCTTTGCTGGCTACATCATGATGAGCTTGAACAAGACGTTTGACAGCAACTTCCCGACCTTCATATATCCCCTCCAGAACAATGGTACCATTGCTACCCTTAGCAATTTCTTTGTTTAGTACAATTAGTTTACCAATCTTCCGTCCATCAACATTATTTGTCAGTATATCCTCCTCAGCTGGCAATGAATTCCTATCCTGTTTGTCAACAACGATGGCATTCCTTCCAGACTTACGTGCTCTCTTTTTCTTAGAAGAAGGACTTTTTAAAATTGCCTCAATGTTTTGGTCCTTCTGCACTCTCTTTTTCTTAAGGCAGAAGCAAAAGATCAAAATGCAGAGGATAAATCCTATAAACAATATAAGAGCTGATGTTGTTGACCATTCAATCCCCTTGCTCACATGAATTTTACCAGGTCCAGCCATATCCATAGGAAACCGGTGGAGCATTACTGCATGATCATTGTTATCATAGTTGATTTTTGGTGGCAAAGCAGGCAAATGATTTAGCACGGCCCCAGGAAGCATCATTTTACTATTAGGACCATGGGGAACCCTATTTTTGTTAGGTTGCAATGGAAGCATCAGTTCTGAAGAAGGGGTTGGGAGCATATCAAACTCTTGATAACCCTCGGATAATCTTTCAGAGTTGCCATGTTCTAGCAGAAAATTCTTCCTTTGGCGATAGACATCTTTTAGTTTTCTGTCATGACATGCATACGGCATAGCAAAACGTAAGCCACTGTCGAAAGCATATTGACCTCCTGCCTCGAATGACACCCGGTCAGAAGGATACTCATCATGTTGGCAATGTAATACAGCCTTAAATTCAGCTACTTTCATGGTCCACAAAACCATTCCAGATCCAGGACCAACAGATTGCAAAAGATAATCAGTCCTAAATATCTTGAGTAAAAACTCCGGCGGATTAAGCTGTGCAGGATCAGCAAGCTCACTACTGCTTGTACCAATGTCAGTAGCCACATTCTTCCTGTCATCACTCCAGCCGGCGGCGGACGAATCATCAAAGGCTGCAGTGGTATAACTTCTTACAAGCCTTCCGGTTTTAGCATCAACTTCAAAGACAGTTGTTCTTTTGGATCCAAGAACAACTGCCCCATCTTCTGACATAACAGGCGTATCCGCAACATAATCAGCAATAGATTCCGAGAGCCTCTGCAGGCACAAGAAAGCAACAGGGACTGTCACAAGAAACAGTTTCAACACAGAAATAGCATTCATTACGAAACTTTGAACCCTAACAAGGATTAAATTGATGCGATAGGGTTAAAAAGATACCGTTTTACCAAAGTGGTTGTGATGAAGGATGAGTTCCCAATCATCACCGCATTCGATGAGTCCAGATTCATTGGCGGAATTGAGAGGTGCCAGGTAGGAATGGTAGATGGGGGAACCGGTGGAGAATGACCAAATTACCCTGCCGGAATCAGTGTCGAGCAGATAGAGAGTGCCATCTAGGGCTGCAATGAGGCCCGTAGCAGGTTGACGGTTGGTATGGTGGTGGAGAAGAGAGAGGTCAGAGGCGTGTGAATCTGAGAAGGATATTTGAGCTGCGAGAATCGACAACACGAAGAAATGGAAGATGAAGAGACAAATTTTCATGTGTGCGTGGCGCAACAACCGGGAATCAAGCACGGAGATCCAAGCTGTTCAGATTTCTGAGCTTTTCTGTTTACCAAATGCTCTTCACAGTATTGTTTAATATTATTCACTTCTTTTACTATTTTAATTTTTTTAATTTAAATTTATGAGTCCTACTAAGACCTAATAGAGTATTTGTACAATGTATATAATGGGCTATTTATTTAGCTTAATATGGCTATTTATTTGGCTTAATATGAGTTAAAAATAAAAATTACCCACAAAATAATAAATTTAAAAACTCTTGTTTAATTATTTCACATCAAATTTTAAATTCTCTAATTTCAAATTTTAAATTTTTTAAAAATCCAGTTAGTTATTTTAAAAAATAACCATTTGAAATCTTTCAATACTCTCTTCTTTTTCAACGGGTGGACACCCCAATAATCATCTCATTTCACCGTCGTTACTTGGCTTGCCACACACCACTCATCCTTAATAAAAATAACCATCCACTTAAGGATAAAAATAATCATCCGCATACCTAATAAATTGAACATCTAACATATTTTAATTATATATAACCAAACTCAATCCAATCAAAATAATCATCTACATAAAAATAAAATAATCATCCGCTTACCTACTAAAATGATCATCCTAAATTGACCATTAAAATAAAAGAAGAAGATGAATAAACAGAAGAAATTATTATTGTGGTGAAATATAATTTTAAAGGACTAGTCATGACAAAAGTGGCACTGTTGTGAAGCATACGGCTCACATCATGAAAGAAGCTAACCATGCTTGGATCCGAAGAAGAAGAGCATGGTGGTATCATCGGTGAGAAGAGGTTTGAAGAAATGGGAGAAAGCGAAGCCGGTTCGAAAGAGAGGCACCAAAACAGCGGCAGCAACGTTAGGCTGAGCGTCGGAGGGCGAGGCGCATCGGGTTGACTGGCGAAGGTAAGGACAGTGTTGGTGGGAAGATGCGGCGGCCTTGATATGACCGGCGAGAAACTCAGTGACGCGAGGTGAGAACCAGAAAAGATGACGGTGACTTTTGGACGTGTATCGGAGATTATGGTAAGATTAGAAATAATCGTAAATACTACATAGTGTGAATGGATTTAAATACTAATCTTAATTTTCAAATTTTAAATTTTAAAATTAAATAATTAATTAATAATCTAATTTTTAATTTTAATTTTACCTTTTTTTTAATTCATTGTACACAATTAATATTAGTTCCCAATACTTTTTTTAAATTTATTTATACTAATTTTTTATATTTAATTTTAGACATTATATTAATTTTTAGAATTTTTCTAGTAATAAATCAACAAATTAAATATTTTCTTGATTGACTTCTTATGCTTTATGCTGAATACAAGACTGAATAACATCATTTTGTTTTGCTAATTAAATAAAATAAAAAAATTATATAATATACAAATTATTATATTTTTTATTTTTTAAAATGATTTCGTTTTTGCTTTATTTAAGAACTAAAATGAAAAGATATTATTTAGTTATATATTTTAATATGATAATTCAAAATTAACTCAATATTTTTCGTTAGTTAAATCAAATATTAAAAAGATTTGAGATCGTCAATATGATATTTCGGAGACCAATATAATAAATTTTAAATCTAAAAGATTAAAATAATATAAATTATGAATTTCAAAAACCATTATAAAAATTTGATTTAACCTTTTAGGATGTGAATAGGTTAAAATATCTACACATAGATTACAAAATTTTGTTATTAAATTTAATAAGTGAAAAATATATATAATTTAAGAGTTAAGAGTTATTTTTTGAAAAAATCTGATTGAGCAAACAAAGAAAGTCATTTTTTGAATCAAGTGTTAAGAGTTCTATCTTAGACATGAAACATAATTCAACGAGAAATTAATCGTATTAACAATAGATAAACTTGGCAATGAATTAAGAGAAACTTGTTTGGAATTAAGCAATCGTTTATTCTACAAAAAAATATATATAATTTAATTATATTATATACATACGAAGAACCTAAAGTGAATTAAATGACACTATAATGAAAATACATGGATTTTCCCCTACCTTTTTTTCCCTAAAAAATTAATCTTCTTTGTTTTTTTTTTTCACCTAAAAAGACATGGGTAGAATTAAAAGAATTATACATAAGCTACACAATTGAAATGGCTACTCCTCCAAAGATGAATTTGAGTGAAGCAAAGAATGCCAAAATTGCACTGAAAAGAATATTGATAACATTTCTTGTTCCTTCATTTGACCAATTAAGCCAAGACCCACAAAAGAAATGTTGACCAAGCTGTGAGTGCTATGGCTGCAGCACCATATGTCCACAGTAGGATAACTGAACACTCTTCGTTTCCTACATCAAACAACTGAGCCATGGTACCTGCATAAATATCATCTAATACTGTTACCAACAAGTAACTCTTAGATTTGAAAATCATAAATTTATATGTCTCTTGTTTTTTGAAGAGTAGTCAGGAATGACTTTGTTACTTTCAAGCATTAGGATATGTAATATGTTTGGTTTGTATTTCTATTTGGAAAAGTCTAGGGAGCCAGCAACTTTATTAAATTCTGGTCAGCATGTAACCAGCAAAGAAAAGTGAGTCATTGGATGAAATCTCACACCATTAAAATCATCATTGATGGCTATTTGATGGCTACAAATCACAAAAGTTGCTGGCTTCCTAACACTCCTCTTTTTATTTTTAAAACGCAAATCAAATGCACCCTAAGTTGTTGGATGTGTTTTGGTTAGTATTTTGGGCAATGCAAGAACAAGTTAAACTTCAACTAAAAGAATTCATGGAATGAGTCACTTACTGATATTCATTGCTGGTGGCATGGCATATTGCATCACTAGGACGTACTGGAACAAAGGATCCACCGGGAGGAAGCCGAAATTCGCTGCCGCCTTGACGATGAACAAACCAATAACAGGAAGCAAGAAAAGTCTGGCAATGATGATGCAGAACAAGGTCAATGGCTTCACACTTGTTGATTTAAACCCTGCATGAGTTCAAGAGAAAAAGTTAACAAAACAATTTGTTTTTCTTGTTGCTCAAGATATCTCTCCATGGCTTCTAGTTTCTTTTGTATACCTTGAGTGAGGTTACTACCAAGCAAAAGAGTGATGCAAGGAATTGTCGCATTCCTGAAGGATCATTAAATTCAAAATCAGTTTACTATGTGGCATGTAAAACTTGACAACATGTTTGGTTTTGTGAGAAAATTTAAGGCACATACCCCAACAATTGAAGAGAATCTTGGATCACCCTAAATGGAGCATTGTCTCCTATTATTAAGTTCCTTAGCCATGTAACAGCACCAAAGATGAAACCAACGAACTGATTATGGAATCATAAGAGGGAAAAATTTTATCAGTAACCAATTTAAGTAAAGTTTTCGTTTGTATTTTGGGCCGAAATCTTTCCTATCCACCATCAGACAAGGACGAGTTCATTCCAATAATGTAAGTGAAGCTCGCACCTCATCTGATAGTGGATGGATGATACGTCTTCACAAAATATGATCATGACTATGTTCAAATAATACTAATCGGCCGAAAAACATGAAACAAGAAAAAATAAGTAGAGGGAAAGAAAGGAGGAACTCACTGTAGCTATTGCTGGAGGTGACATTAGTTCTTCCAAAAGTTCACTCAGAAATTCTGTCATTTTATGCCAAAATGATTCTTTTCCTTTCACACTAGTATGATCATGGTCTACAACCTGCAAAATCAGACTCATTTTATAATCTAGTAAAAATGATCTAGGAAATTATGATTGTTTATTAAAGCAAGTACTAAAATTTCAGATGATCACTTTCATATTGTGGGACTAATCAACTTCATAGGATTAATTCTTACATTTTGATTTTCAAAGTCTCCAACATAATCGGACAGCGGCGGCGGCACTTCTACGGCTACATTCTCATTGTTGTGTCCCTTGAGAAGAGCAGTTTCTGCATTGGAATCAAGACCATTGTTGGGTACCTTTATGATAAGATCAGCAGCCTCAAGTGCCTTGAATTTCATTGCTCTGCTTCTTATGGTCCTATAAGTATAGGTCCATATGAATATGCCACCAAGCTATAATCAATACAAAAAAAATCATTAAGTATCTCGATTTTCGCAGCAAAAATGAGTGAAGGGGAACTGGGGAAGTGCTTGAAATGCAAAACCAGATCCATTTTGCACTTCAAACTCTTCAAGAAAATAGTTTTGAGTGTAGAAAAAGATCAAATACCGCCATAGAGAAAGATGCATAAGAGAGTGCATTGTTGTGACAAATTTCCTTTTCACCAAATGGACCTCCACCCTCATTACAGATAGCAGGTACAATCACAAGAGGAAGGTTTCCCATATTTCCTAATCAAAAGAACCATAAACTCGAAATCAAAATCTTTTAAGGTAGAAACTCAAGTGCAGTTAACTTCATGTGAAGTTAATAGTTGAAAGCGTTAGATGACAATTTAATCAAACCTGTCAAATCATTTAACGACTCTCAACTATGAAGTTTTTAATTGTTTAGATATAATTCAAAGTTATGGTACCTGATGAACATGCAGCAATAATAAGGCCTTCTACTTTGAGATTAGGCTTGAGTAATTTCACAAGTATCCATCCTATGATGCCTCCAATTAAGAATGTAAGTCCAACATTAACAGGCATAAACCACCTGCACAGAATTAAATCCAGTGAAAAGGGTACAAATGGCAATGTGATAAAAATGCAAAGCTTCCAAGAAAAGTAAAATCTTGCTTATTATATATACCATGATATCATATCTTCAAGTGTAACACTCTTGGCAAAACTGGAAAACACAAGTGAAGGAGTGAACACAAGGAACACAACCTGCATATAAAAATGGTCAAACAAATGTTACAAAATTTGTCCTTGCATTTGTAACAAATTAAATGCATATTAATTACCTTATTCAATGATTTCCTAAAGTTTGGAGAAAGAAGATTATCAAAATACTGAGTTGCCATGAGTGCTCCTAATCCACTGATTAGTAGAACCTGAAGAACTGGCATTGAAGCCACCACCAACAGATCCAAGAACCCCATTTTCTCTCTTCTCTTCCTTTTCTTTGGTCCCAATCAATATATATAGATTCTTCAATTCTAAGAAGAAGGGGAGGCACAACGTTAGAAACATGTCACAGGAAATATATAATTAAAAGCGTGACCAATTAAGGACAAAAACCTTATGACTAATTAATTAGATTATGGTGATTCATGATGGCCACCAATTGCAATATGAATTTGACTCCTTTTTTTTTATAGTAGAATGAAGTGAAGATGGGTAAGAAGAAAAACACTAAGGCAAAGAGATAATAAGGGAAGGATCATTCTAATAACAACAAATGGAGACATAACTCAGAACAAAGAAGCAAACAACAAAGTTGATAAAACTCCCATGCTACAGTTTATGTCATACAATAAAAGAATATGAAAACTCAGGTGTAGTCGACTTCACGTGAAATTGATATCTGAGATCTATTAGATGAAAATTTAGTCAAATCAGTTAAATTATCCAACGATTCTCATGTATCAACTTCACGTGAAGTCGACTGCACATGAATTTTGACGTTTATATTTACTAAGACAATTATTATCTTTTGATTTAATTGAATTTGCGGCTAGTCACAGAGCCGTGTACTTCTTTCCAACTTGGAATAACTAACTATTTTGTTAATTACCACTTACAAAACATTAACTTGTTAAATTGCAAGTATAAACTAGCATTACGTAATTAAGCTTAACATGATCTTAATTTGCCACTTGCACATGCATGTGGAAAGTGGAATGAAACAGCTACAATATAACAATCAATAGATAAAAGTCACTATTGCAATTTATTATATTATTGAATATTTTGAGTATTGGCCTAAAAATTGGCCCAACCAATACTCTAGAGTTTAAATAACAATTCATTACATTGGATTAAGACTCTTATCAAATAGTACCATTATCACATTTATGTGTTTATTTTTATTATTGATTAAAAAATCAATATAAAATTTTTAAGATTAATATATAATTAGTATTCACAGTTTATTGGTTAAATCTCAACGAGTCCAAAGAAATTTTTTTTTTTTGGTAGGTTTGAATTTTTCAAATTTCAACCTAGTTGGAGACAATGCTATTATATTATTGTGTTGTGTGTATAAAATTATTAAAATATTAAAATGTTCACATTATAAATCACATCCTAGGTGACTAGATGCTACCTCCCCCAAATAGAAAGGTCCATTTCATTCTATGTGTTTTGTCCTTTTTGCCACTTATTATAATTAATTTTTTAAAATTGGAATGAACAAGTGGTTGAAAGCAACATGGGAAAACATGGTACGATGAGAAATTATTATTGTCTAGGTAGTAACTAGTTTAAATGAAGTTGATGAATGATGACTCCCCCAATAAGAAGACTAATTCATTTTGGTTATTAGATATTCTAATTAAGTAATTATTCTTTCCACTCAATCATATAAAAAAAATCCTATGTTTGATGTGTTTTATATGTAAACGCCAACAATTTTGATGATGAGGCTTAAAGACTTTAATTTTAATTTGTTTCCTTCTCTTTTTAGTCTCGGTTCTTAGAATATTGGTAATGTTATTAGTTAGATAATTATTCTGATTTTTTAAGCATCTCATAATAAGTCTAATTGTATGTTGGTGTACTTAGCACATAAATGAATATCTATGTATCTTATTGGGTAAATAACTGTATTAAGTCATGGGGAAAAAATATTTACGCAAATCAATTAAAGTAAAAATTGGTTCATAAATTAACTAGTTTATATTTTTATGTAGTTCAAAACAGCATAATTCAAACTTTATTTGAATGTAATTCGAATTATCCCGATTTAAATTACATAAAAATATGAATTACATAAAAATATAAATTGGTTAATTCATGAATCAATTTTTACTTTAACTAATTTGTATAAATATTTCCTCCCCATGATTTAATACAATGATTTGCCTTATCTTATTTGAATATAAAATATAACATTTAAAATTAAATTTTAGATAATAAATTTATTTAATAGTTATCTATTTGCAACCTGAAAACGGTTTACATAAAAATTAAAATATGAATAATGAAATCTTTGTTTGAATTATTTATTGATCACGTATAGCTTATGTATATATAAAATTACAATAAGATAATAGGTCTATATTATTATATTTATATAAGAGGAGATTGAGTATATTTGACTTATGGTGGTGGCTGTTAAACCGACAAATACAATAATGTTCATGTCCTTGCCGCCACGTTTTTCTCACACCATCGATCATATATTAATTAACCTTAAATAAACATCTCAAAGCTCTACATTTTTTTTTCAATGTCAAACTAACAATGCAAGTCTTCATGTGCACCACAACAAATTCGTAGAGTGGTTATTTAGTTTTTTAAATTTAAAATTTTTCATATTAATTTTTGAGATCTAATTTTTTACCCTATATATTGATTTTGGATTCTTTAATACTAAATACTAACTCTGATTTGTCATGTTAAACATAGAATAATGTTATTTTATTTTAGTGTTTGAACAAAACAAAAACACAAAAACAAAAAAAAGGTTTATATAATGTATAAATTATTTTTTATTTTTTAAAACAATTTATTTTGATTTGTCAGTTTAAAGTAACATATATTATGGAATTTAAGAAATACTTAAAAGATAAGATCAACAGATATTAGCACAAAATTAGGTACAATTGGGCAACTGGCCAAAATATTAATACGAATTAAAAAGATACGGAAAAGAAAAAACAACCTGGAAGTTTGATTATAATTAAAAGTTTAATTTTAAAAAGGACAATGTGGAGGTCACAGATCCAATTAAACTTTGATTGACTTAACTGGTTACAGCTAATTCACATATTCGATTATTTTTTGAATTCTAAAACTAAAAATTATTAATTACTTAACATATAGTCGCATATTCTCAGCTTACTGGAATAAGGAAAAGTATATACAATCTTCAATTATTTATATTATGTACATTCATGCGCATTCCCTGTAGCACAATCTCTAATGACAAAATGAAAAAAGAAAGTTTTTTTTATGTTTTGATAAATATATTAAAAATTCACTTTTTGTATACTTTTTAATTATAAAATAAATTTAATTATTGATATAAATGCTAAAATAATCTAAAATAATCATTCAAATCATTTAACGATTCTCAATTATCAATTTCGTGAAAAATTGACTGCATCTGAGTTTTCACCATAATCATGCCAATTAGTTTGACTAGGTTCAAATTAAAAGATAATTAGTATCTAATTCATTATTCTTTGTAAATTGTCCAAGAAAAAAATAATTAAACACTTGAAAGATGCAATAATAACGAAGCTGAATCGAAAGAGAAGTATGAAACCTGGGAATCAAAGGGTATATGAAACGCGGTTGAAGAAGAAATCTTGAGCTTCAATGCACGTATTTGCTTAGAATAAACCTGGTCTTGTATTATATAAATAGAGAGATTAGAGAAAGAGAGCAAATTGAGATTATGGAAATCGAAATCGAAAGAATATATAATAAGGCTAACAAGTTGTTATATGACACTGTGGTTTGATTCAATTTTGACCAACCAACCACGCGTTACCGGCCATCACATGAACACAACACACCAAAAGATTTTTAATTTAAATTTGAAAATAATACAAATATTTTTATGAATATGTATAATAAAACATCTTTTTTTTTTTTAATGTACACCAAACTTTTGAGATTGCACGCTCCAATTTTGAAGGGGTTGTGGTTATGGATATGTATAATCTACTCACCCACACGGTGGCAACTTTCATTCAGTCAGATACACGCTTTCCCATGCAAGCTCCTATATTCCTGGATGTGTGGTTAGCCAATACCTAATATTGAGTTGGTCGAGCCATCAGTTTATTATTTCAATTGTCCGTTAAATAAGTATGAGTTTAAATATTATCTTATATATACAGCGATTTATTAATTTGCGACAAATTTTACTTAAATAGAATTTAGATATGTGATAAATTAGTTTTGGTCTATTGAGTTGGAAAATTTTATAGACAACTAAAAAATAATAATTAAGATGTTAATTAATTTTGTTTAGAATAACATATTTTTTATTTCTAAAATTTATTAAACATTTTAAAAATATTTATTTATTTTATTTTAATTTTATTTTTAAAATTTTTTATTTTCATTAAATATAATTTTTAAAAAATTTAAGATCAATCTCACAATAATAAATAATACTTATATTTAATTTGTTTATATTAAAAATTATTTTGTAAAATTATTATTAAATTTATCTTAATTCTTTTAAAAATTAATTATCAAAAATATATTCGATACAAATAAAATTTTTTTAAAATAAAATTAAAACAAAATAAAATTTAAAAATATTTTTAAAATTTTAACGAATTTTGAAAATAAAAAATATACTTTATTTTTTTGTTTTTCTATTATTATTATTATTATTATTATTATTATTATTATTATGCATGAGATGTGGATGGAATTATGGAAAGTAGTCACGTCAGCAGTGACAGAAGAAGTAGTAGTATTAACAACGTGCAACATTATATTAATAATCAAATTTTATGCGTAAAATTTGTGTGCCGCCAAGGATTACTGAAATCCAAGCTGGAAGATCCTTCGTTCATGATTCATTGATATAGAATCGTGGACAACTTTTCTTTCTCATCAATCAATTCTTACTATATAACTACCTATATACTTTGCATGCACTAGTTCAACATTGCAAATTACACAACTCACTTTAACGTTCAATCATATCAACGACAATATTTGACTACACTTTCTTTCTTTATCCTATAGAAATTGAGCTAATAACTATTGTTTAAAGGTTTGTTTAGGTGAGGTTTTTTTTTAAATTAAGTTTTTTTTAATTTTTATTTTATAAAAAAATAAAAATAATTTTATGTTTGGATAATTTATACAAAATAATTTTTTTATTTATTAATTATATTTGAGTATAATTATTTAAAAATATTATTTATTTATTATGTGAAAAATATATATTTTTTAAAAAAACCTTTAAAAAAAGATATAAATTGTAACTTTTCAAAAAAGATATTTTTTATTTTTTAATATTTTTATTTTTATTACTAAAAATTTACTAAATATGCTAGAAGATAAAAAAAATCTTTTTTTCATTGAAAAAAAATCTTTTTTATCAACTTAATGACACCCAAACAAATACTAAGATTGCATTTAAAAAGATGATTGAAATTGAAAAACAGATATTGAAAGATAAAAATTAAAAAATTAAGAATAAATTAAATATTTATATTATATTTAATATAAACTTGGTATCTTATTTAATTTAAGATAAATATAAAAATAAAATAAAGATATTTATTAAAAAAATTATTATTAAATTTCAATTTTTGTCTCTATAAATTTAAATTATTTGTGTTTTTAATTTCTAAAAATGTTAAAAGAACTAAAATAATGTGCTTTAGAACTGAAATTTTAATTCTAATATTTAGCTACTAACACAATATTAAATTTTAATTATAATATTTGAAAACAAACACTATCTAATTTACGACAAGAAATTATTTTATTTGTTGCATCTTGTAATCCTCTATCTCAATTTCTGGTTTAAGTAATTTTTATTTTAAGCTATTTAAATATTAACACTTAAATAAATATAAAATTTAGTTTTATTATATTACCAGTATAAATCAGATTTATATATTTAGATATTTTTTAAATAATACATTTAAAAATTAATTACTTTTATTAATATAATAGTATATTATTAATATCTATATAAAAAAATTTTATACTGACAATATACAAAAATTAAATTCACAAATATATATTAACTGGCTAAAGCTAGTGCACTCCAGGTAAAATAGGGAGTGCAGCACTCTTTAAAAGTTAACCTACTATCAAAAGTGATTAGGTAAATTAAATTTATTTATTATTGTTATTATTTTTTTTTTGTTAGGGGGTGAATAAACAAACCGACACTAACAAAAAAGAACTAATTCGCTCGTTTAATAGAGGACTATCTTTACACAAAAAAATACCCAGAAAAATTTAATCCAATTCCTCCATTACTTTGTTATTGTTGATGTGATGTCTTCAAGCATTTTCACTGTTTTGTTTACTAGTAGGTGTTTTTACTATTGTTTTGTCTAGCCACAGATTTTGATGCTCTTAAACCCACTCCATTCCACCTCTACTATAAATAGACCTTCAAAGCCGAAAAAATTTCTGTCATAGAAAAGGAAGACGTTGTCTGTCGCTGCTGCTAGTTGGCTAACTCCAAACTGAGAACCGGTCTCCATGAAGGCGCCATGATTCTCAAATGATGACGCAGTCAAAACACAAAATACATGACAGTTATAACAAATTCATTATCTTTTATTTCAGATTATCCTCAACTTGTACTTAATAGAATGAAAAATTAAAATATAATTTTATTTAAACAATTATTTGTATTATTTTTTATTAATTTATTCAAAAAATAATTAAATTTTGAAGCTAATTGGTATAAAATATTACAGATATAAAACTAAGAAATTTTTTTATTTGTATAAGAATGAGCCTAATAAATAATTATTCTATTTAAATATAATTAAGAATATTTCTTTCTTTGTCAATGAGTTATAATTCAAATGACATAGTCTTTATATTCATCTAAAAGTTAGTAAAAAAAAAGAATATTTCTTTTTTTTATTAACTTTTTTAAACATTAATTATTTATTTACATACTATATAAAAATATATGAATATAATATTTATTGAGTAGACACAGTTACGTAAAAAAAAATTTATTGTCATAGTATTTGAACCAAAGAAAAAAAAGTATTATTTTAAAAAAACTAACAATATATTTTTAATAATATTCTTAATACAAAATAATAAATTTTAAATATTTTTTAAATAATATATATTAACTAAAATAATATAATTATTCCAAATAATATATTATAAATATAGTAAAATGACATATTTCAATAAAAAAAATTGTTAATAAAAAATTATATGAATTTTTGCTTCGCACAAAATAAAATTATTATATGTTTGTTTGTTTTTTATGTTATATATATGGTTTTTTTAATTAAATTAATATAATACAAAATTTTTTATTATTCTATTCATATTTAATGTTTTAATTTTGTTTTTCACAAAATAAAATTATATATATATATATATATATATATATATAACACAAAAAATTTTATCATTGTGTTTATATTTAATATTATAATTTTATTTCACATAAAACAAAATTTATTTAAATTTTAATATTATATACATAAAATATATATATAACACAATTTTTTATCATTGTGTTTATATTCAATATTATAATTTTATTTTACACAAAAAAAAATTTATTTAAATTTTAATATTATTTAAATTTTTTTCTAGATTTAGTATATGAATTTTTAACTTATTTTTTATGTATTATTTATTTTAATTCTAAAGTTCAATAATTTTTTTTTACAGACATATTGTTTTTAATATTTATATACTATTTTTTTATTTTGAACTTCATTCCAATATAACAAATAAAATATAACAAATGAAGAGTTTAGATTTAACGAATTTACAGGGTAGCAGCACTCCATACTTAGTAAGGAGCGTTTAAAAATGAGCCGAAAAGAAAAGGTCACTTTCATGTCTTGGCTAAGAAGTTAAAATGTTTTGCCACAATAATTGGTTGAGTTTTTCTTTTATTTTTTTCACTGCAAATAATTGTTTCGCCGCATATAAACAAAACAACAAGGGTCCCACTGTAGGCAGCTCATATAGAGTACTATGTTTTTTTTACCAAAGATAGGAGACTCGAACCCGCAACCTCTTAATTGAGTATGGAAAGACTATGCTATTTGAGCTATTACTCATTAGCATATAGAGTACTATGTTGTATGTTATAAAACATTTTTTTTATATTGATATTCTGATTCAACTACCAAATCCAATGATATCTTTGGTTGGGGTAAAATAGAAGTTACAAAACTTACAATAAAAATGTTATAAATATACTTGATGAAATGTAAAATTACACATAAATCTACACACACACAAGAAAAAAACACTATATTCCATTGTTACCACCAAAAAAAAGTTAAATGAGACTCCCCCACAAATATCAATTCAAGATTTAAATCACATTGACATTAAAAATTTAAAATTATGCACCAAACCAACCATGAAAACTGAATTGATGTTGAATCACCTTGTGGGAAATTCAACACCTATGCATGAATCCCAACCTTATGTTTGGAACATACTATGTAGGATCAACTTCAGATCCTACACAACATGTACCTGAAGGGATTCAATAATGCAAATGTAATATGGAGTCATCATTTTAATGTTCTTAGTTGTGCCATTCAACCTAAGTTCAGCAAGAACCATGCTTTATTGGTGGTGCAAAGTTATTCAACCAGAGGGAAAAGAAATAGTTGATTACTTGATTATGATAAGCAAAATTCACTAATAAAACATTAAAATCCAGTACTTGATGATAAAGTTTCGAGATCATTAAAAGAATACGATAGTTTGTGATTAAATCTAATAATATATGGTCTAATCACTAATAATTCATCCATTATACAGATGATTCGACTTCCTCTGACCTTGCGACGTAGCCGTCTGTTTCCGTGGGTTCATCTGACCTCAACTGTGCAGAAACACCATCAATGGCAGAATTCAGCTCGGCTATTTTCTCCGACAGCACCTTGCGGGTCCTCTGTTTTTATCACAGTGGATAACAACAAAATTAAAATACAGTACTTATATGTACACCATTCATGAAAATAGACCACTCAAAATTTTAGTAAAAAAGATCAGAAGTCCTAAATTCAAAGAACAACTTCTGCTCCACTAGTAAAAGAAATTCTCTTTACAAGTCATTATCAATTAATGGCATGTGCCAGAGTTAGTTAAGAGTTAGCATTATAACATAAAGCTTAATCTCAAGAGTCATTTCTTTACCACCTATGTTGCTCAACTAGTATATGCCATGGGAACTACCAAAATTCTAGTATTTTTCAGCAATTTAGTTCTGTTGAAACTTTGTCAGGGAAATACTGACAGAACGTGTGGTTAGAAGAATGTTTTTACATTCCTAGGAATTTTACACGAAAAATCTTATATCGGAATGATCTTACAATATAAGATTCCCAAGAATGTGAAAACTTTTCATGAACCACACATCTCTCGACAGTAATGGTTTTATTGTAAATGGGTAGGAGGTAAATTCGTTATATTATATAGTCTGTAGACTCGTATTATTCCTGTTTCGCACACGTTTAGAAAAAGAAAAATACTCGATGAAGATGGTTCAAATGAATTATAATTGCAGGGTTAATTCCTGACCTCAAGAGCTTTTTCTTCATCGTACATAAATTTCGGAAGTTTCTTCATGATTTCTGTACTGTCAGCTGCAGCTAGTGCCCTGCTTATCTGGACAGTTCATAACACGCAAGCCAAAGATAAATATTTATATGCCTCTAAACTCATTACACAATCATTTTAAGTTAAAAACATCATATAAAATACTGCTCAACAGCAGTTCATAAAAGAAGGTTCATGTAAAAACAAATATATATGACCACTGCTATCAAGTAAATGGAGTGTGTTTTCGTGTGTGTGTGTGTATATATACAAGTGGAAAAATAATGTGAAAAAGAAATAGAAGCAGTTTTTATGACACCGAAGGGAGTCAACATAAATAGAGTCAAGTTCGGTATAAATGTGCTGATAGAAAACGAAGAAATCACACTGAATTTGATGCAGGTATAGTTAAGTTGCTGGGATCACATCTGATTTGAGTAATACATAAATTGGGTTAAAGTAAAAGGGACTGCAGTGTATTCTTTTTCCTGACTAAATTCAGCAGAATGTATATATATGGATAATGGGGATACTCTTTTTTTATTCGGTAGTTATAGTGAGAAACTTATAAATGATAAAAAGCTGAGAAACAAAATACCTTGTGAAATCATGAAATGGCTCAAGAAGAGAAAACAAATAGTTTAAAAAATGAACAAAACAGGTTCGAAGGACATACCTGAGGTGCATATAGACAGCCTAATGCTCCAACAACCAGTCCTCCCAATACAAAGCCACCAACAAAGATATTTCCACTATTTTGTCTTCCACCATCTCCACTGTACCAGCACAGCAATTAAAAACACTATAAAGTTAACACAATCCCAATGTATCCCCTATGAAAGATATCTTATGCTTGTATTACTTTAGATATGTAAAATGACTCACAGTAGCAATGATCACAACACACAATAAAAAACAAACTAAGAATAGCCATTAGTTTGCAACATTTGCGGTTGCCTAGTTGGCACTTGGCAAATTATATGTTAGGTTTATATACCAAAAATAGTGGTCAAGAAACAGCGCTCTCAAAAGCTTAAACAGTTAGGAAAGAAATATAAATAATTTTTATATATATCATGTCCCCTTATGCAAGACACCTTTGGGCTTGAAGCATCGGCAGTGCATGTATCGATCTCTTACCTTGTGTTGAAAGTCTCAATTTCAACTTTTGTAAGAATGATCAAATTCAAAACAAAAAATGTCGTACAAGTTCTAATCTCCTGTCAATTGTCAAAGACCAACTCGACCAAAAGCTTAATCTACTAGGTGCAGGCACACTAACAGTTTTATATCTAACAATAACCATGTGAAAAAATAATGGTGCACCGTAAAGTCACGTCTTAGTCGTACCTTGCTCGTACTACAAGTGGTAGCTTATGCGTTGCTTTAGCCCTAACAGAGGAACCTGGAAAGCATTCACTAGAGCTGATTTTCAAGAAGCATTTATCCATTGGTTTTGATAAAGAACCTGAAATTAAATCATTTTAAATGTTAATAACAAGCTTCCAGAAACTTTGCTAAATGCTAATGTTAAATTCAAAACATGTTGACAAATGACAAAATGCAAATTAAAACAAAGCATGTGAGTATCAACATTCTCCTCCAAATGACAACGTACACAATCAGATCAAGATACATAGCCACTTTCATTCTTCTCAACAAAACCTAGCACACTAAGACATTACAAATTTGTCACATGCCAATCATTGTTTACCAATTGTAGTGGATCATTGAGTTTTTTAGCCATCAACAAAATCGCGTTCTCTCAAGTCTCAAGGAAAATCAAATTTCAACCTAACGTTTTGATTCTGATTAAGCTATCCATTGGTTGGAGCTAGACAACTAAGTCACAATCAATTAAAAGATCCTTTAAATTTTGCTCACATTTTCTGTTTGATTTAGAAATCAACAGGATTCAGGAATCATAATAATAGAGTAAAAAAATGTGAAAAGTGAGAATCACAAAAACAAAACAATACCAAAAGCAGAGGAAATAGGATCAAAACTGATATAGAGAACAACACGGAAGATACATTTGCAGTGTGAGAAACATTAATGCGTAGTTCAGAAAAAAAAAAAAAAAAGGAACAGTTTTGAGGGGTGCCCATTACGGCAATGACGATGATAACAATGAATAACGAAACAACCTGAAAGAAATTGAATCTCTGGAATCTTAACCATGGCCACTGATCCTGATAGAACAGCCATTTTCTTTCTTTCTTTCTTTCTTTCTTTCTGGACTTTCAGCAAACAGGTTCAGAGCGAAACTGAAAAACCTACGTAAATGGGAGTGGAAGTTGTCAACTTGTCAGTTCCTTGTAGAAATCGAAAGAATATATATTGCTGTTCCAAGTTTCAAGCTTTCGATAATAACGAGCGCTCTTCTTTTGGGCTCTGACCAAACCTCACAAACACCCTTTTTGGGGGAACATTGCAAATCTAGTGGCCCAAAAACAAAAACCTTTGTGTAAATTAATTAATCATTGTCTTGTCTTGTGCATTTGACAAAAAAAAAAAAAAAGAGTTAATAAAACATTACTCATGGTTTGTAATTTCTTGAATTAAAAGATGTTAAATTTTAGGAATTAAGATAACTTAGATTTATATTTTAAGGACTAAAGTAAGCTTTTATTTCAATGCATATTATATTTCTTCAGAAAAAAAGTTCTATATGTTATGTTTAGTAGTATATTATAATTTATAAAAAACAAAATTTGTTATTTTTTATAGTATTTAAAACTTATTAATACTAAAATTGGGTGAAAACTCAGGTGAAGTCGATTTTCCGTGAAGTTGATATCTGAGAATCATTAGATGATAATTTATTTAAATCAGTCAAATCATCTAACGGCTCTCATGTATCAACTTCACGTGAAGTCGACTGCACCTGAGTTTCCACCCTAATCTTATTAATTTTATATTCTAATAAATTAAAATTTTCTTATCCTATAACTCACAAATTAAAAGCGAAAAAACAAGATAATTTACTCTTTCTTTTCACATATATTTAGTCATATAGACATGGTTTGAAGTAACGTATTCTCATATTCTAAATTATATTAAGTCTTAACATATTTTTAATGTTATTTAATCAAAGATTGTTATTAGTATTCATATTTACTTATTTAGTATGTATAGTGTTAGCATTTCCTCTCCTTTCAGTTTTTTAGACAGATTCATGTTGAAACTCTATTCTTGGTGGCAGAGAAAGCATGGTGAGAGAAGAGAGATTGCATGAGCAAAATTTTGGGATCTTCTGAATATGAACTCTAATTTCAGAATCATGGCCTTACTTCAAGTACACGTTACACTTATATATATAACTTGTCATAAGCTTGGCTACTCTAACTGCTTAACTACCTATACTACTATCATCAACTAGTTTCTTACAATAACTACAAGTTAACTGATTCAATTATGACAGCTGGCTCAACTTGCTTATTATAAAGCAAGTGTTAGGCCTAGTATTTGGGGTAAAAAACGTTATTAAGCCATGGAAGGAAACAATTTACGCAATTCAGCTAAAATGAATTCTGATACACTATTTCACCAAATATGACTTTTATATAATTCGAATCAATAAAATTCGAATTATATTTACACGTAATTCGAATTGAATCACATCGAATTACTCCCAAGCAATATTCGAACGTAGTTCGAATCAAATTGTATCGAATTCTGTATGCATAGTTCGAGTTATATTAACTCGAATTACTTGGAGCACGTGGCCTAGGGTAGTTCGAATCAAATTGATTCGAATTACTCACATTTCGAATCAAATGGCTAATTACACATTGTACAATAAGATACTAGAAAAAATACTATATAATATAAAAAATATATACTAAAAGAAGTATAAAATAAGATTATAGTAAATTAATTTTAGTATAAAATTATTAAATATAAATTAATTTTAACTCCTATTAGTACATTGAATTAAAAATAACATATAAAAATGTACTTGTATTTATTAAATTTTAATAACATATAAAAATTAATGACTTTTTAAATATTTTTTTTTATAATAAGAGTACATTTTTATATACTTTAAATATTTTGTATAAAAAAGTACTTGTATTTATCATACAAAAATAAAGTGTTGTGCCAATAGCCCAATATAATAACATTATAACATTTTAAATCAATTTTTTTCTAGGATTTTAGATTAAAAGCAGCACATGAAAAAACATTATTGGTATTTTAAAGCTAACTTAATTAAAAAAGATAGAACTGTATTTTTTAGGATTTTATGTACATAATTAGGCTAATTTTTTTTAATATTGATCAAAGATGTGTGTTACACTATGTTATTTGGTTTCAGATAAGTTTTACTCTACTATATTTTTTTTTACTTTTTAAAAGACACAAATCTAAAAAATTTTATAAATTAATTTTAAAAAAATATCATTGACGTTTTATAAAATTTTGTAGATTTGTGTCTTTTGAATTATAAAATCATTGACGTTTTACTCTACTATATTTATAAAATTTTTTAATTAAGTTAGCTTTAAAACACCAATAATGCTTTTTCATGTGCTGCTTTTAATCTAAAATTCTAGAAAAAAATTAATTTAAAATGTTATAATGTTATTATATTGGCACAACACTTTATTTTTGTATGATAAATACAAGTACATTTTTATACAAAGTATTTAAAGTATATAAAAATGTACTCTTATTATAAAAAAAATATTTAAAAAGTCATTAATTTTTATATGTTATTAAAATTTAATAAATACAAGTACATTTTTATATGTTATTTTTAATTCAATGTACTAATAGGAGTTAAAATTAATTTATATTTAATAATTTTATACTAAAATTAATTTACTATAATCTTATTTTATACTTCTTTTAGTATATATTTTTTATATTATATAGTATTTTTTCTAGTATCTTATTGTACAATGTGTAATTAGCTATTTGATTCGAAATGTGAGTAATTCGAATCAATTTGATTCGAACTACTCTAGGCCACGTGCTCCAAGTAATTCGAGTTAATATAACTTGAACCATGCATACAGAATTCGATACAATTTGATTCGAACTACGTTCGAATATTGCTTGGGAGTAATTCGATGTGATTCAATTCAAATTACGTGTAAATATAATTCGAATTTTATTGATTCGAATTATATAAAAGTCATATTTGGTGGAATGGTGTATCAGAATTCATTTTGGCTGAATTGCGTAAATTGTTTCCTCCCATGGCTTAATAACGTTTTTTACCCTAGTATTTGTGTAGATATAACATGATTGTAACAAATATAAAGGATCGTTTTTATCCAAATGTTTGAGGTAAATTTTATTTTAACATTTAAATCATTTTATTTGTATTTTTAATATTTATAAAAGTGATTTAATGTTATTCTATTATCAATTATACTTACAAATTAGATTATATTTTTTAATTATTCTCACTTGGATATATTCATTCTCAATTAAGACTTATTTGGATGTGTTTAATTTTAATATTATACACATTATTTGTGTTCAGATTTAATCATATCCCGAAAAAATAAATTATGTAAATATTACACGGATTAGTTTCAACTTTTGATAATGAGTTATTATTCGAAGTGGATCATCGGTTCTATCTTGGGCATTTGTATTCTTTTAAGAAGAGACTTCCAGAACTCTAACTAAAGCTCATGATATGTAATTGACGGTAGAATAACATTGAATAACTTTTATAAACGGTAAAAATACAAATAGGATGATTTAAACGTTAAAGATACAAATAGGACTTACTCCAAATATTTAAGAAAAAAATCATACTTTACTCTTATATATTAGATGTTTCACCCAGAAAGATTTCAAATAGTTAAATTATTTGATTGTCATATCTCAAATAGATATTTTGAATATAAATGTTATTTATTATATTTTGAGACTAAATCTCTAGAATCCCATGAGTTGTAAAGATTCTAATCTATTTACACCCAAGTACGATTTTAGTCTTTAAGGTAGGACCTGAAAATTTTTTTCGTTCTTAACTTTTTTTTTGCTTACAAATTCGTCACTAAAATTTAACTTAATTTTAAAATTGTGGACCAAAATACTCTTTCCTTTCTTCCTCAAAATTCTCATTTTCTATTCTTCCTTTTCTTTTTCTCCATCAGAGAAGCTTTCACCATCACAGAAGCAGAACCAGAAGCAACCAGAAGCAGATAAACAAGACAAGAAGCAGAAGTAGAAGCAATACACATGAATAATAAAAATGGATAAATAAGGCAGCCAGAAGATAAATAAGGCAATACACATTGAGAACCAGAAGGCAACAAAGCAGAGTCTTGTCTTCCTCTCCAACAAAAGAAACAGAAGCAGAAGCAACTAGAAGAATTAACAACAACAATAGAATAAAAAATAAACAGAAGCAACCAGAAGTATCAACAACAACAACAGTAATGAAATAAATAGAAGCAACACACTTTCCTTTAAATTTAAAAAATTAAAAAAAAAAGAATAAAAAATGGAAACAGCACTGCAGGGACCTCAAGGGAAAGCAGGTGATTTGCGAATCGCGAGGAGAAGGATTGCGGCAGTAGCGGGGGAGGAGGGGCTGCGGTGGTGAACTGCGAATCGCGAGGGGAGGAGAGCTGCGGTGGTGGTGGCAAATCGCGTGGAAATGATTGCGGCAGTGGTGGCAACGCCACGAATTGCGACGAGAATAGCAATGCGGCAGTGGTGGGCTGCAAATCGCAACGAAGAGGGCACTGTGATGGTCAGTGACACTGCAAATCACGAGGGAGGCACTGCGGCAGTGCAAATTACGAGGGATGACGACACTCTTGAAGGCTGGCAACGGATTCCCTTCCCTCTCTTCTTTCCTGAACACTCCTTCTTCCGTGAAACCCCCTTCCCTTTCCCCTTAACGCGTTTTTCCTTTCCCAGTTCCCCTTAACGTGTTATTTTTTATTTTATATTTTTTTAGTTAGAGATAATTTGGTAATAAAAATTAAAAGTTTGGTAAAAAAGACGATTTTAAAATTAAGTTAAACTTTAAGAATGATTTTATAAGTAAAAAGAGGTTAGAGATAAAAAAAATTTTCAGTCCCTACCTTAGAGACTAAAATCATACTTAACCTTTAAATAAATCTCTTACTCCCCTAATACTAGGTAATTAGAAAATAAACCATCATTTATTAATTTTAAGAATAATTAATAAATATTAAATAAGATAAATTTAAATTATTTTTTGTTACTAAATATTTTTAATAATAATGAACCACGTGCACAAATAATGAAGGTGGTGATGGACCCACACTCCACCGGTTCAAAACCACAGGGCACTCAAGAACCTCCTCTCCTACTATGATATGATAAGGAGAATATATAATGAACATGATCAAGATGTGATGAATTGTCTCCCATGTCACCAACAACCAACTTCATTCTCAATATGGACCATGTTCACAAACAAGAACAAGATTATTACCAACACCACCTTAGTAGTGCTGTGCCTGAAAAATAACCATCAATATAACCAGTTTTTTGAAAAATATCTATATGCACCGGTTTTACTATAGATTTTTCCTGGATTTTGAACAAACACTATAAACAAGTGGGTATGACTTTGGTTCAAGCTAAGGTACCAACATTTTTAATCCTAATCCTAATCTTCATCTTTGTAGGTATACCCAATCCGCCATCATTCTTTTGGAGTTTGGACCACTATATCGGACTGAAACTCCACCTCTTCCGCCACCATAAACCGACCCATATACATGCATCATTTATGTTGGCACTTCCTTAACACCGAAATTAATTATAAGGTGACAATTCCCTTACAATTATCGATCATTAATAATTAAAATTTATTAAATAATAATTTAATCAAATATATTAAATTATTTAACGATTTTAATTATTAATTTTATATAAATATAATTATATACGCATTTTTACCTAATTATAACTACTCTTAAAGTTACTTTTGCGGACAATAATCAGCATGGTTAATGTAAAATACTTAAATCACAAATATTAATATTTAATTTGGTAAAATTTTTTGAAAAAATACTTGTACTTTTTTAAAATATACATTTTTTATTTTATGTTTATTAAATAAAAAAGTTTATATATTTGTACTTGCAACTTTTAAAAGATATGAATACTTTTGAATACACCTAAAAGAATAATACCCCAAATAGATCTCCAAAAAATTTACAATCGGATAGATTTATCCCCAACGAAATTTAACTAAGATTTTGACTCTAAGGTTTTTAGTTATACACTAGATATGTCCCCATGTCAGTTTGACCTGGTAAGGACTAACGGTGACAATCCGACGTGGAGGTTAACAGGCTGACGTGTCCAGTTAAGTGCGACATGTCACCTCCATGACAATTTGGTCTCCATCCAAGCTGGACAAAGCGTTGTCGTATTAGATCTTATGCAAACGACTTCGTTTCGTGGAAAATAAATAAGTCCCCACCAGAAAAGGCAGAATAATAAAATGGCACCGTTTTAACTAGGGGACCAATTCGATGCATAAGTCTTCTCATATTCAATTGTGTGGTGAAATTACTCCATACCTCGTTAGCGCTGCTAGGTTTTACAAAGAAACCCTTCCATATCCCCATCAATGTTGTTCATAGTCATTGCTGTGGTTGATCGTAAAAGTGGTTGATCGTAAAAGTGGTTGTGACAGAGGTCGTGATAGCAGTTGGTTCCATACCCCATTGATCAAGGATAGTCGAAAGTGATTTTGAATTTCTGATTTTGTGTACATGTATTGTTATGGATAGTTGTAGTGAATACTGATTAGCGATAGTGGATAAAATAAGTAATGTATTATACCTCTTTATTTAGTTAGAATCCCTTGATACATTCGTTTTGTGAATAAACAAATAAGAGGTGGTACTGATGTTGACATTTGGATTGTTTGTTGGCATTTAGATGTCCAAAAATATGGTTTCTGTGTTTCATCATGGTGAAAGCTTTGTTTGAAATAACAACAGTGTCCTGGTCTACATTAGTGAAAATGTGAAAAGGTTCCCCCCAATGGACGTTGACCTCATTTGCTTCTTTGACTTGAAGAAGCTTTTTTCTGGAGTTGGGATACCATAACTACAAAGCTATGTATTGGTATGATCCCACATCTGCAACCCTAAAATCTGGTCTACACTCTATTAATGGAGATAAAGAAATTAGAATCCTGCAGAAGAATAAGATACAGAATGAAGATACGGATGAATTTTACATTTATCTTGACCATCCGATATTGAAAATGATGGAGGAGATATTATCTGATAGTGATGAGGATATTGAGGAGGTAGTTGTTGAGGATGTTGGGTTGGACAATGATGCAATCATTAAGAGTAGTTCAAATGATGATGATGGGTATGAATCTATATAAGATGAGCCATATAAGCCCCTATCTTTAGGTTATGATTTTTCTGATTTAAGTGAGGATGAGCAGTGTGATAGAAAAAAAAGGTGGATGGAAAGAGAGAAAAGGTGATCATGAGAAGAAAAAAGCTACAGCAGTGAAAGCTACAAAGCCTTGTGTCAATGTTAGCAGAGATACTAAGGCTACGACTCAAAGTAAAAGAGTATGGGATAAGAAAGAAAAATGTGCTGTAAGTGGTGGAAGTGGGCCTGATGTGAGAAAGAAGAGTGATGCTAGGTCAAGTGTCGTTGGGCCTGGTAAGGATGAATCAAAACTAAATGACAATAATTGGCCCAATAAAAGTAATGGACTGATCCTAAAAAGTCTTTAACTTTTGAAGAGAAAATTGGAGTGGAGCCAATGGATGATTTAGACATAGATTTTGAACATGAGTCAGAAGTCTTCTTGACTCCTCCAGGCTCAAGTGATGAATGGGGTGATGAATTTCATTTGCCTCAATATGATTCAAATGCAGAATTTGAAAAAGTACAATTTTAGCTGAAGATGGAGTTTAAGATTTTGGAACAATTCAAAAATTCTCTAAAGGACTACACTATAATTGAAGGCAGAAGAATATTCCATATCAAGACTAATAAGAGAATGGTGAGAGTAGCATGTGTTCATGAAAGATTCATGGTTGAAAAGGAGATACAAAAGGAAAAAGCCAAAACAAGATTGAGAGCTAAGAGAAAAGCTAAGGCAAAGAAAGATACATCAAATGTAGGTGAAACTGACAATGCTTATGAAATTATTGATAATAGTAGTATGGTACCTACTGAGACAAATGTTGCTGAAGATGATAATGCAGCTCATGACATTGCAACTGAGAAAAAATTGGCTGAAGCTAATTCAAACCAACCTAACCCTGATGAGGTGTCTGATATTGTTGTAACTGATAGAGTTTAAGGTGACCATAACCAAAATGCTAGAAAGACAGGATTTAAGGCAGTGGATGATAAAGAACAACATGAAAAAAAATGATTGTCTTTGGATTATCTAATGTGCTAGAAACTCAAGGTTTGGAGGCTACTAGATGAAGACTTTTAGTCCTGTGCATATTTGTAGGAGAGAATTTGAAAGCAACATGGCAGATTAAAATTGAAATGTAGACAAGTTGTCAACAAAAAATTTTAAATCATTTAAGACCAACCCATACAAAGGTATGGGATCATATCAAAATTGATTATAATATGATAATTAGTGACATGATGTTGTATCGGGGTTTGAAAATGGCAAAAGAGATGTATGTTGATAATGAGAAGTCTCAATATGAAAAGGTGAGAGACTACCTACAAGAACTACACAAAAGCAATCTGGTTCAACTGTCCTTTTAGTAGTGAAGCCTATTCTCCAGTCATCTCCACTATTTGACAAGTTATATGTGTGTTTAGATGCTTGTAAACAGAAGTTTAGGATCAAAATCTTAGTTAAATTTTGTTGGAGACAAATCTGTCTGATCGTGATGAATCTCTTGGAGATTTATTTGGAGTATTATTCCACCTAAAATGAAGCTTTTTAAAAATGACTTGTGCTTATTAAAATTAAAAAATTTAATATAACTTTGTACATTACTTAATATTCAAATTTAGTTCTTAGATTTATGTTTACTACAATATTTTTAAATTTTAAAAAATATTTTATCAAATGTACTTATTATTATTATTTATACTTATTAAAAATTATTTTTAATTTAATTTTTTTTTTGGTAAACCAGCGGAGCCTAAGCCCAAGAAAAGAAAACAAAAAACTAGTTGGAGGGGTTAGTATCTCTGTTTACATCTTTTAAAAGGAGATCTTTCATCTCTTCAGATGGACTATTAAGGAAATAAAATCTAAATTGTTTTCTTATACTAACTTTGGCCAAGTGGTCAGCAGAGGCGTTGCCACTTCTATGTGTGTGCATGACTTTAATCTCCCAAGACTTATCTTTTAGTTTCTGAATTTCTCTAACCAAGGAGTTGTAATTTTGGCTTTTCCTTTCTTTACTTATTTCTTTGTAAACTTCCAACGAATCAGTCTCAATAATAATTCTCCTCATCCCCAAGTCCCATGCCATGTTGAGACCATGAAAGACACCCCATAGTTCTGCCCGAAAGGCGTGACAGTTTCCCAAATTTGCCATGAATCCTCCTACCCAATCACCTTCATGAGTCCGAATCAATCCACCACAACCTGCCGTCTTCACACTTTCTATTACTAATCCATTTGTATTCAGTTTCACCCATTCAATAGGGGGAGGTTTCCATTCAATTCTTGTCTTTGCTATCACTTGTCCTCCTTTTTTCATGTTCAATTTCTTGAAAGCTTCCTTTGACTGATTTATGGCATTTCTGATTATCAACACAGCATTTTGAGGTCTATCAAAAGGTTGGGCATGAACCTCTTGGTTTTTCTATTTCCACAAATACCAACAAGTAATAAAAAATTCATCTTTTCAAGAAAAAAGAGAAGATTTACCAATATTATTCTCCAGGTTTAGCACTATCCAGTTATGGAGATCCATGCCGTAGAAAATGGCTGCCACTGCTGGATTGATAATCTGTTTCCATATGATCGCTGCTTTAGGACAGTCTCTCATCACATGAATAATAGTTTCTTGTTGGTTCTTGCAGTGATGACAATTGGGGTTTGTTCCCATGAATTTTGCTTTTCTACTTGCTGTAAGTAATCGACCATGAGCAAGTTGCCATATGAAAATCTCACTCGTTCTTGTTCCTTCCACTTCCATATGCTGCTCCATCTTATGTCATTATGAGTGTCATTAACCGGGGACAAGTTCTTATAGGCTGAGCCAATTGAAAATATACCATTAGGTGTATGATTCCAGCATATCGAATCCGTGTTACCTTGATTGGGAGGAGGGATGGATTTAATTTTATCAATAATTGATGATGGGAGCAAATGATTAAGTTCTCCAAAATTCCAGTTACTATTCTGATTTACATATTTTGAGACAGTTTCATTCTCTTTTTCCCTTGAAATTGGATTGATGGTAGCTCTGATTAAGGAATTTTCTCCCTTTACCCACTTGTCATACCAGAACAAAGTGCTTTTGCCGTCTCCAATAATCTTGTGGCAACTGTCTTGTAGTTTACCCTATAGTTTTATCATCTCTTTTCAAAGAGGAGAGTCATTTGTTCTGTAGGATCTTCCAACCTCATATTCCCTTCTTTTTATATATTTATTGTACATTACCTGTGCCTAGAGAGAGTCCGATTCAGTCCATAAATTCCAAATCATCTTCATAATGAAAGCATCATTATTTTATATATAATTCTATTTTTAAAAAATAAAAACTTTACCAAAACAAATCTAACCATATATAACATCATATTATAGCAAAAGAATAGAATTATATATTCCATTCATTATCTTAAAAAAAACATAGATAAACACAAATATTTGATTAGGTAATAAACAATGAAACCCTAACATCACTAGATTATTATTTGTATCATTTTCAGGAGTGAATGGTTGAACTGGATGGTCAACAAACATTGGCCAACGAATTAGGCATGTAATGTAGTAGTAGAAGAAGGAAATTAGTTACCTCAATTTGAACATGTCTTGCATATATTGCGATATCATCACTACCTATATATGGGGCCAATAATGGTGAATATTTATGCATCGCACAAACAAAAAGGTGGAAAAAGGGAAGCGAACCTTAGCTTAATTGTTGATGGAAACAGAGAGACAAAGAAAAGATGATCTTGAATTTAGTAGTATATATTTTGAGTTGACGTAAGATGTTTATATTCAAAGAATGCCACGGTATAATAGTAGTGATGCCTATAAAAAGGTTTAGAAAGTTTAATATAAGAACAACACGTAATTAACTATTCACTACTATTGGTGTAAAGCCACCTAAGTTGCATGTGCATATATATCTTTGGTCAACACACTATGTGATTGTGATTGTGATCGTCAATTATGATTTTCCATACACGGAAATTAGATTCTCAAGAATTTTATCAGATGATTTTTATTAACTTCAAATTAGAAAAAACAGTACAATTTTTTTAAATCTATTTATTGTTTCAAATTTGTTGTTCCTTCGTGGCACATTCCGTAAAGTAGATGTTGGACGATACACATTTATAATACTACTCAATTATATATTTATAATTAAAGTGATAATTATATCATCAAAAATTATGATTTTGGATTAATTAGTTCTTGAAAAAAAAAACATCAATGTTCTCTATAATAACAAATAGTTAACATGTATGTCTTTCTATTAATAAATAATATGAAATAATGAAATAGAGTTGTCAATATATTTTATTATTTATAGTTGTGCATATTCTATTATTATTGGTGAACATAAAAACGATGTAGTTTTGAATAATGAAGTATTATTATTTTTTGAATTTATATCTATTTATAATAATCCTACTAAAATAGGTGAAGTTTCGCTCTAAAAATTGTTATTTAATTTGTATGACAACTTTTTTATAAATAAATACGTTACAGTAAATAATAGTACATATGAACACTACTGTTAAATTTTATTTAATGAATTAATAGAAAGATATTATATATCTACTATTTACTATCATAAAAGACTAAATTAATATTTTTTTTCAAAAACTAATTAGTTTGAAGTCAAGAATTTTAAGGTCCTAATTATTTATATTATCAGTAAGGATATAATTTTCTTTTTGGATATAAGGATTAGAGTGATATTTAATAGGAGTAAGTATTGTTTTGGTCCCTGATGTTTAGGGTCAGAATTGAAATCGTCCTTACGTAATTTTTTATTTAGAATCGTCTTTAACGTTTTATTTCGTATTAAAATTGTCTTTTTAATTTTTTACGGACAAAAAGATCTTCCAGCACTTTTACCACCACTACCACCTCCCTTACTCCACCTCCCTTACCTCCATCAAATACTAATAATCAGATTCAAGAACACTAATAATAACACATTATTTAAATTCAGAAACAACATTAAATTTAACAACAAAATCAACACACAACAACAATGAAATCAAAAAAATAATAAATCAAAATCAGGAGCAGAAACAGAAACAAAGCAGAAACAAAGTAAAAGCAAAAACAGACATAGACGCAGAAGCAGAAGAAGATGCAGATGCAGAAACAGATGCAAAAGAAGCAGAATCACTGGCGTCGCCCGTGCCTCTTCCCCTTTTGTCACTGCCCCGCGCTTCGCCCTTTCTCCTTCCTCGCGCATCTCTCTCTCTCTCTCTTCGCTATTCTGCTTCCTCGACGGCAGCTCGTGGGCGAATCGCCGGCGACAGCTCAACGGCGTGGTCTTCCTCCAAGGCCCGATGATGACACGATGGCAGCGGCGACTGCAGCGAGTCCTAGCAGCGCCGACTTTCCCTCTTCTCTTCTCTCCCGTCACAGCCCCTCTCTCCTTTCTTCTTTCTTTCTCCTTTCTTCTTTCTTTCTTTCTTTTGGGTTTTTGTCAAAGCTGCTAAGGTTGTGTTGTTTGGAAAGAAATGCGATGGGATAAATGTTGATTCCCGACGGCGACAGTGACGGCAGCTTCAAGTTTCGTCGGCACCGTCCCGCTCCCCCCTTTCCCTTTTTCCTCTCCCCTCGCGCCTTTTCCCTTTTCCTTTCTCCCCCCTCGCGTTCTTTTCTTTTATTTTCTAATTTTATAATTTTTTTTATTTATTAGAATAGGAGTAATTTAGTAATAAAATTAATTTTTTTATTAAAAAATACGATTTTAATACAAAAATAAAATATTAAGAATGATTCTTAATAAAAAATTACGTTAGAGACGATTTTTATTCTGACCCTAAATGTTAGAGACTAAAATAATATTTATCTCTATCTAATATATTATTAAATCTATTAAATTGTAAAAGTGTGGTAGATGAAATAAAATTAAAAAAAAAAAGAAAATATAAATATATAATTTAAGGCATGTTTTTTAATCTTGCATATTAAATAACACATATTTACTCACACACACTACTACTAGCTATTACTATAAATTCTATATTTTTTATTGAGAATTCGAACTTACGTGCATCGCCCAATAAAATAGATGATGCTGCCATTCATCTAAGGGCTCTGCTGCAATTTAATTTATGTTCTTAAAAGGACTATTAACAAATTCATTACACTTTATTAAATTTGTCTGTTATTTTTATTTGTTATTTAAAAAAAAAATATTATACTTATTTTTTTAAGTTAATTATACTTATTTTTTAACAAAATTATTTATAGATTTTAATTGTTTTATTTTATTTTAAAATTTAAAATTAATTTAATAATTAATATAAATAGATAATATTATTCTCCCATATACAACAATATAACAATAAAAATTCTTCATATTTTTTTATTTTTTCATAATTTTATTACACCTCTTATTATTAGGCCCGTGAAATACCTACTTCAAATAGAAAAAGCCATTATAAAGCAACATCCATATGCACAATTATTATTATTATATGCACCTTAGAAAAAAGTTGATATTGGCAAATTTTAGTAAAAGATTAAACACGGCTATAGGTATTAGGACCATGTCACTACTCACTATGTATGATTGTATATGGCATTTCTTTTGACAAAATATTCAAAGATACTTTTAGATTCAGAATCAGAGACACAGCTATTTGAATCACCATCATAACTTTAAATTAAACGTGTTCAGATATTATTAGGATTCTTTTCAGTTTTCACAATTTCACCTGCTCTTAATCCCCCAACTCCCTATCATTTTCTTTATTTGGAATTCGGATTCAAAATCGGTAATAATTATTAGTTTATTACACAATGACTTATAAGAATGCATTCCCATTCGAAATATATATATATAATTTTTTTAAAATATCTTCCAGCAGTTCCAGACATATAAATACTGTATATACAAAGTTAACAAAAAATATAAATTATTTTTTTACCTACTAATTCACTATTCAGATTTCAGATAATCACATGCAAAAACTACACCTGTATTCACTCGTCACCAGTCATTTTAAATTTTAAATTTTATTATATTTTATATTTTTAAATTTTTTATTTATGAGTAATTTCTTTCTAATTTTAAATATTTTTATTATTTTTAGTTTTTGATATTTTTTTTAATGATCAACTGTTAACTCTTTTGCTAATTAAAAGTGTTAATTCCCTTAATAGACGCTTACAACGTACTTACTACTTACTACTTGGTGAAATAACTTTAAAAAAAAACTTTATAAATACATTGTTGCTAAAAGATCACAAAATAAAATAAAAGCATACATCAATTAGATCATCTTTATACGAATAAATATAGAAAATTAATTTTTTATTTAAAATTATTTTTTAATCATCATTTTTGGAGGATTCAAGTTTAAAATTAAGATTTAAATTTTAACAAAATTTAAAATAAAATATAATTTCAAAAAATTTAGCTGATGGCTAACTAAATAATTTTATATTGGATCTAACACATAGACTCCGTTTGTTTATAAGAACAAGATATAAAAGATAGAGACACAAAATTTAAGTTAAATCTCAATTTGGCCTCTGAAATTTGATCCGATACTCAGAATGACTCTTATAATTTTGTTGGCCCCAATTAAAACCTCCGAATTTGCAATCGTGCTCCGACTTGCCCTTGCGATTATCTCCGTCACTGGAATGCTGATCTGACACAATTGCATGACATGGTAGACACTATTTAAACGATGACGCATTGGTTTCGCGCCCAAATCTTTTGAAAACTACGTAGTGTAAGAGTTTTCTTGATGTTTTATAACTAATTATGATCGTCGTTGTAGTGGAAAGAGAGTTTTAACCCCAAAAAAATTGAAACAAGTGGTTTTCAAAGGGTTTGGGCGTGAAACCAATACGTCGTCGTTTAAGTAGTGTCCACCGTGTCATGCAATTGCGTCAGATCAGCATTCCGATGACGGAGATGATTGCACAGGCAAGCCGGAGCTACGATTGCAAATTTGGGGGTTCTAATTGGGGCCAACGAAATTGTGGGGGTTATTCTAAGTATCGGACTAAATTTTAGGGGCCAAATTAAGATTTAACTCCACAAAATTTTGTGTTTTTTATTCTATTTGGTGATAAACTAAAACAAATTATGAATATCTAATTTATTCTTATTTTTTATTTAAAAAAATCGAGACAAAAAATATAATTATAAAAAATTAACAAAAATAATGAAAAACATAAAAATAAGTTGTATTTTTTGTTAGTGTCTCTATTTTTTTTTTGTTAAAATTGACATAAAATATACTAATTTAATATTTTTAGACACATTATTTCTATTTATGTCTTTTATATTAAACTTTTATATTTTTATATTTCTATATTAGTGTCTATCTCTATAAACAATTGCGCAGTAATGGATACACTTAACAAGTGAGCTAGACACATGTGTTTCAATCCTAAAAGGACAGCACCTTGCATTATGAATTATTAAGATAGCCCCTCCAATTAATAGGAGGCATGAGATTATGACCACCTTAAAGGATAAGAAGCCATTGCCAACCTGTTGGAGGTTTTATCTCCTTTTGTCTACCCCTGACCATGATACTGTACCCTTCTTTCATCTTCTTCTTTGGAACATTAATTGTGACTACTCAACAAAAAGTGATTACTCTTTTTCTACTAATTAATTAGTTGCCAACCTGCTTGTTAGGCAATGCTAACAAACTCATCATACATATAATCATATATATATATATAAACATATACACACACATGCTTTAATTTGCACTATGTGTATATTTCCAGTAATGTTATTTTATAGTTAAGTATATATCTTCAACTTCCCTTTATAAATTTATTGAAGTGATACTCACAAACATAATAAAAATCAAACCAAGTAGTTCTTATATAATAACTACATTCATGGTCCTTATTTTAATCCAATCCTACTTAACTCAGTCTGGAAAAAGAATTATTTCCACTTAGACAAAAATATTTAGTCTTTACATATTTCATAATATCATATACTATTTATGTATTATTAGGAAATTAAATTCGTTCTTAATTTAGTGACACTAAATACTTAGTCTGTAAAAAAAATTTATGAGTTAAAAAATATTTATTTATCATGTGTATATATATTTTTATAGACATAAACATTATATATCAAAAAATATTTAAAAGATTAATATTTTTATTAAAATTTGGTCAATACTACTTAATCAATAAAAGAAATATGAGTAATTTTATATTATTAGATATAATCTCACACTATTAAAAATATTAATAATAACTAATTAATAATTACAAATCACAAAATTTACTAGTCCTCTAACATTTCTCATATTAAAAATATGAATTAGACGAATAAGATTGAGTATATATTCAAATTTGGTTTTACCTAAATCAAGTAAAATTATTAGTGAATGAGAATGGATTGAATATCTATAAGTATAGATGATACTATATGAATTAAGTTAAATTAGTCTAGTAGTTATTAATTCATTAGTCTACTTAAATTAGTGAAAGGAGTTTGAATTTTATTTTGTGTATGTAGTAATTCATTGGTTAATAACAAATTTTTAAATAAAGCTTTAATTTGCGACAGATTAATCTTTAATTTATCAAATTGAAAAATATCGTGAGAAATTATATCGATAGTAGTGTAAATCCTACTTGTATACGGATAGTATACTATATATGAACCCTAATAATATCTACCGCATTATTGGTATTTGGTATATATAACACACTACATACTCTTAACTAAGAACGACACACATGCTGAGCACATAGAATTGCAAAAGGAATGAAGGGTCACATACATTGGCTTGATGATGAATATCTGAGTTTCAATCATTGATTTGGAGATGGGAACATTATTATTATTATTATTTATTTGCATTATTGATAACTGACCGTAGCACATGTTGAATGAGACATAGAAGACTCAGTGGAAATACTTATCAAAGGCTACAAATTAAACAAAGCCTTCAAATTAAAAAAGACATACGCACTCTTGCTTTTCATTTTGGGTGCATTAATCTTAATTATTGCCACCTTTTTATTCTTGTCCATGCACATAAATTTCGTTATTCTATGGGCCGGGCACATTATGATATGACTCATACTTACATATACATGATTTGTAAGACATGAAAAATGATCCCTTAATTTATTATGATTATGATATGAGACATTTTCATTATCACCAAGCAATCAATTCAAGATTTGTGCCCACATGAATTTTCTTTAAATTAAAGTTTAATTTGTTTATCATTTTTTATAATTTTTAATTTTTATTTTGGAGTCGTTAGTGATTTTACAGGTCATTATGTGATTAAAAGAAAAATCTTAAGAAATAGAAAAAATAATAAAAAATTGTAAAATATCTGAAACGTAATATATGTATTTTAAACTCATTAAGCATTACAAGTTATAATTCAAGATTTTGGAATCATAGATCTTATCCAAAAGAATCGGAATTATAGCTAGTATTTGGCTTAACTCTTTAGATAAAAAAATTAAAAATAATAAATATATATAAAAATCAACTATCAGAATTAATTATTAATATATTTATATATAAATATATATGTATAATATAATTTATTTTTAATGTATATTTTAATATATATTTTATAATAATAATTAATTTTAATAATTGATTTTAATATATATTTTAGTATATATTTAATATGACTGATAATTTGATATATAATACACAGTATTATAATAATTATGCTACGCATATACTAAAGAAGAGTGTTAAGGATCAGTAATTTTTGTATTTTGTAATCATTAATTGGTCATCAATAGTATTTTTAATAGTGTGAGATTACATTCAATGGTGGGAGATATCTGACTTTTCTTTTGATGGTTAATGTTGGCCACAGAATACAAAAATTGTTGATCCCCTAGACTTTTTCTATATACACTACCGCAGAAGCGGAGAGTAGCGGCGGAGAAACAGCGGCTGTGGCCAAAATCGCCGCATATTGGACGGATAGCTGCAGAGATGACTGACGGTCTGGTAAATGACGCAAAACGCTCCTGGATAGCGGCTGGGCAGCGAAGACCACAGCGAAATTAGGATATATATCGTTAACATTTCTCGTCTGACCCTATATTATTGGCGCACACCAAAGCAGAGCAGAGGCGCGAACCGCACACACCCCCTGTGCCACAATATACCCGGCGACTACTTCCATAAATGCCGCTAGGTGAGTTTTAATTCAATGTTTCAATTCCTCTTTTTATATCACAACCAATAATCTCTTCCCCCCAATTGTGCAGAAACCCGCGAATTTATTTTAGCAGCGCGCCAACCAAGAGCAAGAGCAGAGCCGTGAACTTCAGCGGAAGAACTCACCCAGGTGAGGATCTTATCATAATTCAATGTATCCGTAAACCGTGTCAGACTCATATGGCGGCGGTTTTGTATTGTGTGCAGCAAAATTTTGATTTAGCGGCGGTTATACCAGCGGTTTATGAAAACCGCCGCCAAACACAATCCCGGCGCATATCCATGGCGGTCCTATGAACCGCTGGCATTTGATTTTGCGGCGGTTTTACTAATCAAGAAAAAAACTGCCGCCAATTCCCGCCTCCCTTGTATACTAAAATTAGTCACGGTATAAAATATATGTTAAAATATAAATATACATTGAAAATAAATTAAATCACACATGTATTTATACACAAATATATTAATGGCTAATTTTAGACTTTTAGTAGCTCATTTTGATGTATGAATAACATTTTTTTGTGTCTTAAACCATCTTTAGTAGTGTATTCTTTTTTCTTAAATAGTCAAAATTATGCTTAATAAGTTATAACTCAAATAACATATATAATCTCTCTATAATTATTTAGATGTTGCAAATTCGAATCTCACTTCTAACTAAAAAAAATTGAGACTCGAATCCGAGATCTCTATTTAAAAATAAGGAGAGTTATATAGCTCGTTGGCTTGTATACTTGTATTCTTGTTCTTGGTATATGTACTGTTATATATTATTCGTATCTTGGCAGAGACCTTGTGTGCACGTTGCTATATATTTTGCCCTGTTTTGTTGGTATCTTTGTATGTGACCCCCAATTATTGTATTTAATGCATGAGTTTCATTCATGAAATTAATATATTATTGTAAGCACTATAAATCCGTATCATTGAAGAAGGTTCATGTGATTCAGATACCAGTCATGGATCAAATTGTATGTTGAAATCCCTCTTAGTGTGACTAATCAAATACAATCTCACTAGTTACTTCATAATCTTCTTAATCTCTCTCAAATTAATTACCTTTGATTTCTGATACCTTCAATTATCTTAGGGAAAAAAAATCATAGTAATTTTCTCTATGACTAATTAAATGATATCATAGACTCTCTCTTTCGTTTATAGAAATATATAATAATTGTTGTAACGTTTATAGTGCTCGGATATTTTTATAAAATTTTAAATTTTTTAATAAACATAACATTGAACTAAATGAACTCTGCGCTTAAAAAAAAAAAACTAATGTAAGCATGACAATTGAAAAATTAAAAGACGTAAATTTTTAGTTTTGTTGCGCCACTATGGATAGAGAATTCTCGACTACTAGACAAATTTTGAACAGAAATTAAGCTAGAAAACACAAAATAAAAATATGTTATATTTACTTTAAAATTTTAATGTATTAAATTAATGAATTTTTTTATCTTATAAATTGATTAAAGGATTAAGTGCGATTTTGATTCTTAAAGTATAGATCGAAAATTTTTTTGTTCTCAATCTTTTTTGAATACAAAATCGTTTCTAAAGTTTAAAACTAAATTTTAAAATGATTATTTTTATTTAAATATTAAAATTTTAGATAAAATTACCCATAACAAAAAATTATAAAATAAAAAATAAGAAAAATATGGTGTTTTTATTCGTGAGAAGGGAAAGGGAAGAAGAAGAATAAGCTATCAACAATCCACTTTTGCCTCTACTTCTGCCATCACTTCTGTACGATTTTGGTTCTTAAGATAAGGATAATTTTAAAATTAAATTAAACTTTATAAACGATTTTGTATGCAAAAAAAATTGAAGACGAAAAAATTTTAGCCTATATTTTAAAAATCAAAATTAATTAAATTTTTTATTTTTTTATTTTTTCCGATGTAAGACTAATTTATTATATTCTTTACACTTACTATTTAACAAATCTAGGCAAATATATTAATGTATTATATTCATTAATTAATATTTAATATTGAGAAAGGCACATCTAGTTAGTGACTGAAGTTGGAATGATAATTAAGGAACTTAATGTGTTGTATTCATTAATTAATAGTGACAAAGACACATCTAGTTATTAGTGACTGAAGTTGGAATGATAATTAAGGAACTCCTCATTTATTTTCTACTTCATATATAGAGTGACACGAACTCATAATTTATATTTTCAAAAAAAAAAGAATTAATATAACAATAGGAAAAATACAATTTCAAAGGTAGAATATTCGGATGGCAGGTACACATGATTCGTGAAATAATATCTGTACGATCGATTATTGACCATTATCTTTTAAGTTAAACATTACATTTTGATTAATAAAAAATAGTAAATAGTACTGCTGCTGCAGCTAAGCTTAGACGTAAATTATTAATAAGAATGGCATATTTTTGTTGGTATATATAACTGAATAAAATTACATGCATGCCACTGCCATATCCACAACCACACATTAAAACCTGTGGATGGTTTCCAATTCAGGGTACGAAACGAAACTGCTCTAACTTGCGCTGTTTTCTTTCCAAGAAACACCAAAAAAAAACTTTGGGCCACTTGGTTATGCTATTCCTTATTTTTATTTATTAAATCCATAGTTTAATATACTAACGTACATATGTGGATTTTAATACTTTCTGGTTGATAATACTAATCAAGGTGGTTAAGATACAGCAGCAAAGTGCAAACACGAAACTTCAAATTTAGTAGCAAATTTTTGGATATTTGTATTGTTGTAAATACCTGGTATATTTAATTTCTTATCAATATATTAGGTGTATATTAAAATTAATTATTAAAATTAATTTTTTTTAGTTAAGAGTGAGATTTGAATTCGTAATCTCTAGATGAATATAAAAAAATTATATCATTTAAATTATAATTTGTTAATAATTATTAAAATTAATTAGTAAAATAAAAATATATATTAAAATATAAAATATATATTAAAAAGAAATAAAGATATATATATTTATATTATATACAAATATATTATAACTGATTTAATAATTAATTTTAGTATATAAATAATATTTAAAATTTTTTAGGTTTAATTACTCTGTTGATTCCTATAGTTTTATCAAATTTTTAATTAAGTATCTATACTTTTTTTCTTTTTTATTGAGTCTCTACACTACTTTTAATTTTGTAATTATGTTCTTTTTATATAAAAAATATTAAAATTAACCAAATATTTTTCTCAAAATACATGCGATCAAAGATCTAGTTAGATTTTTAATTATGAAACAGTTCAATTTTTAAAGAAATATTCAATTAACTCGAATATTTTATACACTAGAAAGGACCTAATTATAAAATTAGAAATAGTGTAAGAATCCTATTGAAAGAAAAAAATATAAAGACTTAATTAAAAATTTGGTAAAATAATAAAAATTAATAAAATAATTAAACTAATTTTTTATTGGCTAAAAGATTTGGATATGGGAATAGAATGAGTGTTATATCTTAACATGATAATTTTTAGTGTTTTTTAAAATTATGGGATATACACAAATGGATCCAATTTGTGTATGAAAAAGTCACCAAAAAAAAAAAATTTGTGTATGAAAAATTTGAAAAATTTGGAGTACACAAATCGGACCGTCCGATTTGTATACCTAAAAATTGGACGGCCTGATTTTTGTACCTCTTAAAAATCGGACGGTCCGATTTGTATTTTATATATTAAATTATCCCACATTTTAAAAAATACCATAGTAAATCATAATTTTAGTACTATCATAATTTTAAAAAACATCATTGTTAATCCAATATTAAAAATAAAAAATAATTTTTTATTATCGGTAAATATATATATTTAGATGTATTATATATTTTATATTTTAGTATACTTTACTACTACACGTATATATTTATACAGTAGTTAATTTAATAAAAAAAATTTAGTAAAAAAAATATATCGTTGAGATTTTTATGCCAACAAAATTGGTTTAATTTTTATAAAATCTCCTTTATGTTGAGAAAAGTAGTTAAGATATCTTCAGTCCTCACAAATCACAACATGTGTCTGAGAGTATTTTCTAGAACTCACTGAAATCCATTATTGACTTCGAGTTATACATTAAGTAGATTTGATAGGGACATGTAGTTATCCACTATACTATTTTAAATTTTAAAAATAAAAAATATCTCATTTCATTATTAAACAATAACGGGGAAATAATGAAAATCAAACACAGTTTACCTACTTGTTTAAATTAAACATGACAAGTCAGATTAAGAAAGGAAAAGGAGAAATTATTTTATCAATAACATAGAAAAGGGAACAAAAAGGAAATTAACTGTTCTATAAAATAAAGAACAAAGCAAACAGAAACTATTTTTCCAATAAATTAAGCAGTTAAATAATTTTTAAAATATTATTTTATTAGTGCTATTAACACTTATGACTTGATTGACAAATTGATGAAAATCAAAATGACTTGAAGTATATCATCATTTTTTAAGATATAACAAATATCATCTATGACTAATTAATGTTATTAATAATAATATTTGGCAAATATAAGATAGAAAAACTATAGAAAGAATCAAGAACATGGTGGGCCATGGCTTTAATTCTCTGAAGTTTTGTTCCCTTACTCTTCCTCAATCGATAAAATACGGATTACGGAGTATAGTCATTTTTTAGTATAATTTTTTTTGTTTTTTTTTTAAATCTAGACAATTTGTATTTTAATAATTAAAAAATAATAATTCATTTTCTGTTTTTTGTTTTTGTTAAACATGTGAGTATTTTTATAAGAATGGTTTTTTAAAAATAATAAAAAATGCTTATATGTAATATTAATTTGTATGATTTAGTATTTACTCTTTTACATAAATGATAATTATTTAATTGAGAATTTAAAATTATTTATCATTTATAAAATTATCAAAACAATATTATAAAGGAGTGATTATCATTTGATCCTAATCAAATAGTTATATTCACGTAGAACTGATGAGTATGCAAAAATAATAAAATTCTAAAAGAATAAAAAAATAAAAAAAAATTTATTGATTGTTAATTGATTGAATTTATAAATTATGAAAGTAAAATTAAATATATATAGAACATTGGCTTATAAAAGATAAAAATAAATAAAGATAAGATAAGATAAAGATAAGATAATAATAAAGACTAAAATTATAACTAAATTTGTGTATTTTATTAGACTGAATTTATAAACCTTAAAAAATTTTTATTGTTGTGATTGGTTAAAATAAAAGAATAATTTAATAGTTATGTTATAAATTACATCGTCACACATAAGTATTTTAACTCATATTTTGTCGAAAATTTCATAGAATGTATTTAATAAAAAAAAATGAATTATTATTTTTCAATCGTGAAGTTACAGATTGTCTAAACTGAAAAAAATGAGAACAAAAAAAATTTTACCATTTATTTTTCTTGATTTTTAGCCATTTTAATATGTTAAATAATTAGTTTAAAATAAAAAAAAACAGAGATAAAAATTAAGAATATATGTAATATACGAATAAAATCAATACTAACATAAACATGAATTTAGCTAATATATATCTTAAAAATATAAGTTGAAATTATTAATTAAAATTTTAAAAAAGTACAAAATTTAATTTTTAATGTATTTATTATATATTTATTAAAATAAAAAATTTAAATTTTTTTACACATAATAATTTTATCAGGTAATTTTTAAACACGTCATAGTTAAACCTAAACACATTCTCTAGACTCTAGGGGTCAGAAATTAATAGCTTTTTTGGGAATACGAAAAATAATAATTTAACCAAATTAAATTTATATTTATAACTAAAATAAATATAATAAGAAAACAAAAAAAAAGTGATAATTACTTTGTTGTATTTGTGAAAAATTTAATTACTTTTGAACAAAAAATTATTATTTTATTTATAAACTTCATAAACATATATAAGCACGTAATACTTCTTTAATACTTAATATTTGAAATTTATAAAAAGAAATATAGACGTTGTTTAGTAAAATTTTAATTTAATTTGTTCTTTATTAAAAAAACTTAAGCTTTTTAAGTGCTAAAAGAAATAATAAAATTTATTTTCATTTATAAATTATAATGAACTAAATATAGAAACATATAATGGATAAATATGAATAATGAATAAAATAAAAATAATAATGAGGCTTAATTAGTGAATTGGTTCATAAAAAGGTCCTTACCTTCTGCTTTACCCACTTGCCTCTTCACATTCACAATCCAAAGTGGGACCATCCACCACTCTCTCTTGACCCAAAGTCTCTTTCTTCTTCTTCTTCTTCTCTTCTCCTTCCAACTCTTATCCTCAAACCTTCCTTCTTCCACAATTATTTAACCATCCTCCCTCCTTCCTTCCTTCTCTAACAAACCCTTTCATTAATTTCTTTTCTTTTTCTCTAATTCACACAATCACATGACACGTGCTCTTAGATCCCTCACATCCACCGCCGACAACGCCACCGTCGTTGCCGCCGCTCCGCCTCCCGAGGCTGTGGCTCTTGAATCCGACTTCGTCGTCATCCTCGCAGCTCTCCTCTGCGCCCTCATATGCGTCGTCGGTCTTGTCGCCGTCGCCAGGTGCGCCTGGCTCCGCCGAGGCTCCGCCGCCGGAGCCTCACCGCGTCAGGCTCTCGCCAACAAAGGATTGAAGAAGAAGGTTCTCCAGTCGTTACCAAAATTCGCCTACGTTGACGGAGGAGATCCAGAATCCGGATTCGGTAGCGGTGCCGGGTGGATGGTGACGGCGGAGTGCGCGATCTGCCTTTCGGATTTTGCCGCCGGCGATGAGATCCGCGTGTTGCCGCAGTGTGGCCACGGGTTCCACGTGGCCTGCATAGACACGTGGCTTGGATCACACTCTTCTTGCCCTTCGTGCCGACAGGTTTTAGCGGTTGCGAGGTGCCAGAAGTGCGGGAGGTTTCCCGCCACCGGAGCTGGAAGCTCCGCCGCAAGAGCATCGATCAATGAACCTGAGCTGAAGTCGAGAGAAGACGACAATGCCGTTTTTAACAATAACACTAATAACAGTAACAGTAATAGCGGCGGTTTCAGTTGTAATAGCAACAATAGTAGTAGCAACACCAGCAATAATAGTGGTTTCTTGCCTTGAAAAAACAGTTGTAGTTTTTTGTATGTATCTGTAGGCTCTTTTTTAGCATTATTATTTTACCTTTTTCTTTTTTTTTTAAATATCATCATCACTTGGAAGTTGTTGGTGGTTGAGATTGTAATTTGGGCAATCTAAATCTTTAGCATTATAAACCTTGCCAATTGTTAGTACTATTGTTACTACTTGCTCTGTATATTTTGGCAATTTAAATTTAATCCAATGTAATTGGTAGAGTTAGATTGAGCATGTGAAATGATCTTTTTGATGTATTTGGGTGGTGGATAACATGTGAAATGGTCTCATTAGATCCAAAATGGATATTATAGAAAAGGAGATTAGTAAATGATTAGGAGAAAGATTAAAAGACCCCATATTGCCTAACGTAGTTGAAACTTGAAATCTTCGGAATTTGGACCTCTTTAAACAATTACAAAGGGACACTGTTACAGGCAATAAATAACTATATAGGGTTTAGGTGATAAAGACAAATTAGCTCCTGGTTGACCATTATTTTATCACAGATATATATGGTAGTTTGCTCTTTGCCGATAAATCATCTCTTCTAAACTAAATTGATTTTTTTAATATAATTTCATTATTAAAAAAAATGAATATTGATCTTGTTGATAATATTTTTAAAAGATTATGAGATTTTTAATAAAAATATTTATTTTAATTTTTAATTTTAATTTAGTGAAATTAATTAATTTTTTTTGTTGATAATTTTCTTTTAAAATATATTTACATAACACATTAATTATTAATATACTTTTTATTTAATTTTTATAAATAAAAGTAATTTAAAAATTATTAATATTTTTTAATTTTACACCGTAAATAATATATTTGAAAAAGGTAAAACGTAAAAATTAAACGATCCTAACAATCACTTTAAAAGCTAACGATATTCTCAACAAAAAATATGAATCTTAATTGATTTTTAATGGATAAATTAGTCATTTAATATGCCATATAATTTGTTTCGTTAATATAGAGAAAAATATTGACTAAAAAATTAATTAGTCTCACAAATTTAAATATCAAAAGTTAAAAAATAATTTTTTTTTATTGAAAATCTCATCTTTCTACTTAATTACGAGGACTGTTTAGATATTTTTTTCTTAAAAAAATCTTGACTTAACGAAAATTTTGGAAAGCTATCAGATACAGTTTATCAATAAAGAAGGTTTTCGAAAAAAATAAAAAGAAAACAAATAGGACAAAAAATTTAAGACTTCTTTTTTTGATATATTAAATTGAATAAGTTTAACTTAAATACCATTATAATCAGACAAAAAATTATTATTATGAAAATTTAAGAGCATAATTATCGAAAAGAGAGTGCTAGGGGAATAATAATTATCTTGAACAACATGAATAACCACCAATTAAATACAAGTATACTAAATTCTAATTTAATGTTACTTATTAAATTTATTATTTTAATCTTATTAATTTACATTGTTCACATATTGTTCAAGAATATTATTAATTACCTGTACTTTTCCTTTACCGAAATTGTGACAAACAACTATAGTTAGTAAGTCATACGTGGTTAGCAAGATTGAAAATTGGTTTGTAGCGAGAAATTCAAACTAAGATGAAATCAAACATTAAATTGAACCCATAATTGAAGCCAGAGAGTAACAGTGATGTTCAATTTGTAGAGCGGCATATTCAAGTTGCAATAGATTCTTATATTGAGTTATGTGAGAAATTGATTTACTCGAACATATTGAAGAAGAAAATATAAAGCTGACTAAAAATGATTTTGTCATTTTGTGACAAATAATGACACAAGTTAAAATATCTTTTATTTAATGAAAAAATTTAAGAGTTAACAATTTTATTAAATTTTAATCAGTATATAATCAATAAAAAAAAGTAAATTATTGAATAAAATTTTACATCAATCTTACATTATTAAAATTATTATTAATAATTATTTAATAGTTACAAATCATAAAAATTGCTGATTCTAACATTCTTTTTCGTTTATTCATCATAGCTGTTATTATTCTCTAACCATAACATGATTAATACATTTTTTTAAAAGTAAACACAGCATGTAGTTGTTGATATGTCATGTCAAAGGGGCATTAATAACCAGTCACATCTTAAATTGTAATTACATGCTTAGTCATGCAAGTTAGCCCAACCAACCATAACATCCTCTCAATTTTTTAATTAATTTTATTAAATCTATTCCTATACCATACAAGATTTAAATAGGATATCCTGAAAAAAAAAAAAGAGTTATATAATATAAAATCACAGTTTATTAAAATAAAAAATTAATTGCATTTATCCTAACAACCACCCTCATACGGCGGTTTCCCAATTTCCTGTGTGTCGCTGCTCTTTTTTTCCCCTTCAAATTCAGTTGGTTCACTTAGTTTTATATATGGTCAATAATCCGATTAATTTGAATCAGTAAGTAGAAATTTTAAAAGGAACATTAATAATATGTTTGGTTCTAGTTATTCAAAAAGCATTTTTACAATTTTTTTATGTAATTAAAAAAAAAGTTGAAAACTAAAGATAAAACAAATACACACTCTTTTTGCCTTTTATATTCCCCTCTTCTCTTTTTGTTGGGTACTAACCATTAATATCATATTAAAAAAAATAGAATTTACATAATCTGAAATTTAAATTTTACTTTAGAGAGTAAAGTATGATATTCTACTCTTGAATGGTTTTTCTTTTATATATATTTTTGGTCTCACCTATGAAATGAATGGTGAGAAATCACACTTTACTCTCTAAAATAAAATCCAAACTTTAGATGATCCAAATTCAAAAAAATATAAGAAAATAAGGAGTTTAGTGTATAATATATATAATAGAAATAAAAAAATTAAAATAAGATAATAATTAATTTTAAATAATTTTACAGTTTGAATTTAAAAAAATAAGAATTTACAAATGGTGCAGTTACGTTTATACGATAATCTTCTTTTCTCTGTCTGCGTGTGATTTCTTTTTGTTCTGCAGAACCTTCTTTTCGTCCATTCTCTTTCTATCACTCCGGTCCGTCGCTGCCAAGAACATCAGCTGTCGCCGCTCAGAACACCAGCTGATACCACACAGTTTTCCGCCGACGATGCCTAGCCTCTCTGCGTTCTGCTTGCGCGCCGTAGCAACGGGAGATCGCGCTGCAATAGACTTATGCATCCTCGTTACCGCTACCCACCCGCCACCGGCCATGCAGGCCCACCGTAGACCGCCGCCTCCCGTTGCGCTGTTCAAGACTACAATCAATGAATATATAGAATTAATAGCTGACAAAAAATTTGTTGGTCCATGACTTTGGTTGTTATATATCCACATATCCACGATCAATGAAGATACATAATCTTTAGTTTTCTTTTTTCTCTTTTTTAACACCTCTGATTTAATTCTATTTTTTTCACAATCTAATCGCTGTCGAATGTCAACTCTCTCCATCCCACAAATGTACTAACAAATACTAGATGGTCATTTTATTAGTCAAATTATTATTTTGATGACGATTCCACGATATTGATGGAGAGGAGGCTACAAAAGTGATTGCCGATGAAGAGGAAAAGTGATTTGGAGATGAAACGGTTTGTAATTTAGGATTTAAATTTAGGATAATTTGTCTTTCTAACAAGAATTGTACAATAATTAGCCAATTATATACTTTATCAAGATTTTTCATTGTGTTTCTAACAAAAATTGTACAATATATTATATATCATTACCAATCAATATACACATATTCATATACACAATCATACACGTACCAATCTAATCCAAGTGATTGAAATGAGAATATGTTAATCATTTTAGTCAAAGGGAATCAAATACTAAGGTCTATAATCCACCCCCAACAATAAGTGCTAACCATCTCTGCTATGACTTACACCCATCCTTCTACTTCAAGCTTCATTTCCCATTATGGATCCTCTCCTCATCTTCAATAAATAAATCTTTTTAGCAAATAATTAAATGCTAAATAATGGATCAAAATCAATCAAGTTTAATTTTGATGTACTATTATTCAATTAGATTTTTTATTTATTTATATATTTAAATAATCATGATAAGATCAGGTTTTATCAAGAGAACATAAGACTGTAATCTTTTCTAATCCATAAAAATTAAATCTATGTTGATGTTTACACATGATAAGATCAGGTTTTATAGATTTAGATCTTCTAAATTTTAAATTTTTACTTTAAAAAGTAAAGTGTGATTTTTTACCTTTAAATAGTTTCTCTTTCATATTTATTCTTGGTCTTACCTACCAAATAAATGGTGAGAGATTACACTTTATTCTCTAAAGTGAAATTCAAACTTTAGAGGATTAAAATTCAAGTTTTATGAGGAACAAAAAAGGTGAGGTAGCTTTTTCTCTTTTTCTTATTACATTTCTAATTCAATTAATTTATCAGTGATCAATGTTTTATATAAGAGTTTGTTATTAGTCGATAAATTATTTCATATACAAAATAATTTTTAAATTTTTGAACACTTATTTTTTTGGTAATCGAATATAAAAAAAGGACCTAAAAAAAGAGTAAGACTTCTCTTTAATAATAAAGTTTAAATTATTAGGGAGTAACAACTATTCTAAATACATCTACTTATTAAAAACAGTAATTTTAATCATTAAATATTCAATTCATTAAATAGTCCAATGAATTAACTACTCGATTAATTTAATTAGGTTGATTTTTCTTATTTTATATAAAAAGTTGGAGATGCTCCTTTAGCACAATGTTGGTCCTCCTCAATTCCGCATCTATCCCAATTCCCATTCAATAAGAAACGTCTCCAATAGGAGGCTATATAAAAAGGCTCCTGCCTCCCTCACACACACTTGATGCTTATACAAAGTTTTAAAAAATAAATAAATAAAAAAATCGATGGCATCTTCTACTTTTTGGGTTTCGAGAAGGACACGTGTCTTATAAGTTATTAGGCCCCGCCTCCCATTTATCTTCCGAATTTATACCTTGAAATGTGTTACATTTATATATCAAATGCAAAAAAAAAAAAAATGTATAATAGTAATAACAACAAAATTTAATGAAATTTTATATTTTATTCAATAATAAATAGCACATGATTTGGTAAAGTGGCTCACACTAATGCACGTTAGAACATTTTTTTTCTTATACCTTCCTTTCCCTTCATGTCATGGTGGCTGGCATAGTGTTGAGGTGTGAACAACCACATGCAGTGTAAAGTTGAAAGCTGATTACAAGCTATAAGCCTAAATACACTTTCCTTAATCCTCCGTAGGATAAGCATGATTAGAGAGCACTAAAGACTTATCCATTTGTCCCTTCTAATTGTTTTGTTTTCCACCAAATTGATGGATATAGATGAGGACTCAGTAACCAGCACCTTCTTTCCCAACTTTCTTTTGTTTTCATACTTCACAATCAAACCTTTCACTTAGGCACTTACTTAGCACGTGACTCATCAGAACATGACATCTCCGCGGGTCATTTGTTTCTTTGTTGTTGTTATCGACATGGTATTAATACTTCTTTTTTAAGACAGCGAAGTTCATCGTCTCATTCTTAAATAGACACACAATAAAATATGTGACTTATTGAAAAAATAAGTCATCATTTTTATTGTGCGTGTATTTAAAATATAAGACGACGAACTTGTATCTACACAAAAGGTTCTTTATCTTCTTTTGTAGCCGCCTACAGAAGTAGCAATCAAATCTCACTCTACCTAATCATTTTTTTTGGCATCTAACATGATTGTTACATGAAGATAACTATATCATCATAGCAGTGCTATTCTATCACGCCTTCTACAGGTTTAAAGGCAAGACTTGCAAATTAAGACATGGAAGCATGAAGATAATATGTAAGTGGGGTTTTTTGGATTTGATGTTTTGATTGGAGAATAACTTTGCAAGACAAGATCCTAATCCACTTCATCATCATATCATTTAATAGAGGGAGAAACATAAGTGAATAAATCATCTAAACTTATCTTAAATTTAACTCTTGTAAATTCTAGAATGTACTCTAGAGAGTCAGATATACAATAGTGATGAAAACAAAAAAAAAAAATAAAAATTATCAGCAACTATTAAAAAAGAAGCATGAAATCTTATCAAATTCAAGAACTATCATCAGTTAGAATTGTACATTTACTGTTTTCTTTGAGTGCACTTATTACTTAGAACCACCACCAACATATAACCTGATAACCTGATAACTTATCGATGAGTATCAAGTAACAAATAAGTGTTGCTATTTTTGTTGTCATATAGTCATAGATAGTTAATATTTTGGTTCATACCTCTTCTTTTAATTAATCTTCCCATTCATAAGCAGGGTATAACAAGATAGCAGAAATTACTCTTAAATTGAAACATGTTTTCATCTCTTCCTTCCAAGCGGTGGCTCTTATAATAGTATAGCTAATTGCATTCATCAAATATGGTTGCAGTTTTAACCGAATCTAGTAGAGACAATACCTTAAATCGACCTACTTTTCTCTTCATCATCACTTTCTCCTTCAAATACAGAAGCCATCTTCATGGCCAGCTTTGCAGCCATTTCCCTTCTTTGAAAATCAGGCATCAACCTTAAGCTTGCACGCATATTCCCAATCTCAGACATCATTTGTTCCAAATCATCTAAGTCAAGAAACTTACCTGTATCCAACTTCTCGCCTTCAAGATCATCCATGTCCTCTACTACTTCCTTGTCACTCTCATCCTAAAATGCAGTGCTAGAGGTTGAGGGCTCAAACTCTTTGTTGGGCTTGATTCCATCCTCATTTTCACATCCTGTTTTCAGGTTGCCATGAGGAACTGATCCTCCTGCGTCTAAGGATGTCGCAGAAACCCATTGTTGTTCACTTGTTCTGTATCATCCCATGGCTCTGCTGAACAGGCTGACTGATAAAACTTCATACTCCAATTCATAATCAGATTCTTCCGAAGACAACTCTGAAGAAAAAGAAGAGAAACTAAATTCGAAGGCTTAGAGTTTATTCTACATTACAGACATTGGTATGCTTTAAAGAACAAGAAAGGTTAAGGGAATTACCTTCTTTCACAGGCAACAATGACTCACTCGTTCTATTACCAGATTTCAATATCATTTCAGGCCACATAAGAGCAGAAAGAGCATCATAGAGCCTTTCAACTCCCTATGAATCACCATATACAGACAAGCCTGTCAAAAACAGTTCTTTGTCTCAGTGTTGCGATACATCAAACTTTTAAAGTTGGAAATAGGTTTAATACTTAATAACTCATCATTGTATCCTTGAACTAAGCGAACTAAACAAGGTTTGGTCATGATGGTGTTCCTACTTACAAGACATTGCTTGTTAACCCCCAAAAAATAGTCATGGTTATGACTAATTAATATGTAGACCAAATGTTTCAAATAAAAAATCAGAGCAATGTGCAGAGTATCATATGATTAACTTGTGTATGGACCTCATTCGCAAAGGCATACATTTGTCAAAATCGGCATCGGAAGCACATGCCTCAATGAACTCAAATGTTATTCTCAGTACACAATTCCAAGCAGGACTTTCTGATATCCCCTGATGATTCTTCATCCCCTAATAAACTAGTTCTCTCCAATTCAGATATTCTATAATCAGCAACCTCTGCATAAGGATCAAGAACAGAATCATCTAGCTTCAGTAGTTGTCTTCTGTACTCAGCATGAGCCGGATGACCTGGAAACAGGTCCACTTTGTTTCCAATGCATCTCAAAGTTTTTTGAATATCCGTGCAAGATACCCAATCTTGAAGTGCAGTTAGAGAAGATAGCTGCAAGTACAAGAGAGAAAATAATAATAACAATAAAGATATGTCAGTTCAAAAGCATAAGTTCATGCAATTAAATCATACAACATACAACACTAACATCCCTCATGTAAAAAACCATAACCAAAGCTTCCAATTCTTGCAATATAGAGAGTTTCCCAACAGAACAATCATCACCAAGGTTAGCTATCCAAATAGAAACATCAGCAGAGTAATACTTATTGCTGATATTCCACCTGTTCATGACACCAAACACACAATGAAGGAACACACACACACAAAAGAGGTAAAAGAAAATCAAAATCAATCATTTGGTGAAAATGATTCAGGGTTAACACACCCATGGACATTTACTTCAGATGCAGACTCAGAAGTATCTTCAAAATCAACAGAGAGCAACCCTGAAGTAATCAAGCATGCAAAATAAAATTCAGCAGGTGAAAAACTAAATCTAGATAGTACATTAGAATGATCATAGATAACTATGGAAGAACATGATGATCAACGTATTAGGGTTGGGCTTTTATGAGATATATACACATAAATAAACTGATATCTTGTGCTGAAAATGTGATTTGAAGTAAAAAACAGTTAAACAATATACCAAATTCAAAGTGACCGAAAACCCGAGCTTGAAATTCAACCAAAGTAACTAAAATTTCAAATGAGATAAATTGAATTGAAAAATGAGATACTAACAGCAAGCAAAACATGAAACAAGGAGAAGAGGAAGTCAGAAAGCGTAACTTACGGGATAAAAAGGTACGTTTACCAACGTTAGGGGATCCAATGATGAAGATGCCGGGTCGGCTCTCAAGGGGAATCGAATCCTTGATCGATTCATTAGCGTTCATTTTTCAGTAACAAGCTTCAAACTTTGGTCCTTAGGAACGCTTTTTTCTTTTGAATTTTGTTTCTTGCTTTTTCTGAAACCCTAATTGTTGGCGGTTCTGTTCTGACTCGGTCATTGTCGTCGTCGGCTCCTTCATGGCGCCGGCGCGAAAACCTTGCAGTGATCCCCTGAGCTGGTCACCACACAAGCAACGGTGTGGCTATCTGCGAACCAGTCATTTTCCGCCACGTTGGACCCTTTTTTTTTTTTTTTGGTACTTACCCTTTTTGTTGTCAAGGAAAATCTTGTTATTGGATCTTACTAAATTCAGAAAAAAAAATATAATTATTAGACAAAATTCCACTCCACTCTCCTGCGAGATGCTAAAATGACATTTTCCTTTCCTCTATTTTATAAATGTACATTTTCTTCTCTTCTAATTTTTAAAAAACTTCTTCTTTAATCCATTTTAAATTTTTTGTATTAACTAATATTAATTTTATCTATTTTTTAAAAAAATAAACTATTTTTTAAAAAAATACTCGTTAACAAAAATTTTATTTTTTATCATTAAATTTTATTTACTAAAATACCTTTTAATATCCTTTTATCACGTTCCCTCTTTTTTTTTTGGTATTTAAACGGGGCTAAAACGCCCAAAAGGAAAAAACCAGAAACTAAATACAGGTAGAACGGGGTAAGGTAGCCCCTCTCTCATCCTCCTGGAGAATGCTAACTAACTCTGGGAATGGATAGTCCTAGAACAAAAACCCAAAATCAAGATCAATACTCTTCTTAGCCAGGCAATCTGCACACTTGTTGCCTTCCCTGTAGTTATGTACAAAAAAAATTCTCCAATCAAGTTTTTTCAGCTCACTAATCCTTCTAATAAGAGAATTAGGGTGCCTTTCTAACTTTCTTTCCTCATTCAATAACTTCACCACTCCCTCTGAGTCACATTCTACCATTATCTTCTTCATCCCCAATCTCCTTGCCATGTTCAGCCCTTGCACAACACCCCACAGTTCGGCGATGAGGGCAGAGCAGTTTCCAATCGTGTGAGTGAAGTCCGCAACCCACTTCCCGTTCTCATCCCGCAAGAGGCCGCCGCACCCCGCCTTGCCCGCATCCCTTCCCGATGCTCCATCGACATTAAGCTTCAGCCATCCCTTCGGCGGGGTTTCCACCCCACCCGGCCCAGTCTTCTCGCCCGCGCTTTTCCAACCAGGTAAGCTTTTTCAAAAGCTTTGTTAATTTCCTGAATTTCTTTGATGATTTCTGTGTATGGCTGGATTGGTCTTCTGTAGTTGTCCTCATGATTTTCCTTATTTCTCCAAAACCAGATTTTTGAGCATGTAACCATGTATATATCCTTCCAATCTATATTTTGGTTCTGTCCCAATTGTTTTGTTAGGTTAGCTTCCACCCAATCTCCCCAATTAAGACTGAAGAATTTATGCAATTCCATAGGATTAAGAAAATTAACCCAAATTGTTGATGCTTTAGGGCAATCTCTGAATAGGTGTAGAAGATCTTCTTGCACTCCTTGGCAAACCTTGCAGTCTCCACTTCCACCAAACAGTCCTGCTATTCTCTGATTTGTAAGAGTTCTCTTATACATAACAGTCCACATGAAAACCTTGACTCTTTGGGGGCCTTTCCAACTCCATAGGTGACTCCAAATAGTTTTATTGGGTTTGCTCCAATTGTTTAGAGCTTTATAGGTCGATGCAATCGAGAAATCTCCCTCTTCATTATGCTTCCACCCTTTTCTATCCTCATCTGCCTCAGAATGAGGAGGGTATGTTGCTGTAATTTTCTGGACAATCTCTTCTGGCAGATAGGTATTGAGTTTTCTCCGGTTCCATTCTCCATTATCTTCCACCCATTCTGAGACAAGGCTATTGCTATCTGAAATCTGTGTTTTGGCACTCTCTTGCAGTGCTCCTACCCCTTTAAGCCAGTGATCATGCCAAAATCTAGTACCCCTTCCATTCCCAATAAACTTAATAGTGTTTGATTGAAAAGTTGGCCACATCTTGAGAACTTCTCTCCAGAAGCTTGAATCTGTGTTTCTACTTTGCGTGTCATCATCAATTAGGTTTCCATCATAGTATTTGTGCTTAAGGACTTTCACCCACATCTGCTCTGAGTTTTCATCCATTTGCCATAAAATTTTTATAAGGAAAGCATCATTCATGGATGATAGCTTCCTGAACCCCAATCCTCCTTCGTGCCTTGGGAGACATATAGTCTTCCATCTAATCAGGTGCAATCTTTTTTTTATTTGGTTCGTCTCCCCATATGAAGTTTCTTTGAAGTCTTTCCACCTCTCTACAAACTCCCTTAGGTACCTTTTCGTGCTGCATCTGGTAGTTCAGAATCAGACTAATAGTTGATTGTGCAAGTGTTAACCTTCCTGCCAAAGAAAGACACTTAGTCTTCCAGCCTTTAAGTTTGCTTTGAACCCTTCTCACTATATCCTTATACCTCTCCTTTCCTTCCCTTTTGTCAGAGATGCTCGCTCCCAAATATTTTCCTAGCTCTTTCTGTTCTTTAAATTTAGACAAATTTAGAATATCCTCCCTTGTGCTTCCAGCTGTACCCTTAGAGAACACAATAGCAGTCTTCTGTTCGTTTATTTTCAACCCCGAAGCATTGCAAAAAATTTCCAAGACACCTTTTATTCTTGCCATTTGGTCTTGTGTTGCTTCCGCAAAAAGAAGAAGGTCGTCCGCAAATATAAGATGGGAAATTTTTGGTCCATCTCTACCCACCCCAATCGGCTTCCATTCCCCGTCCAGCACATTTTGTTCTATGAGATGCGAGAGCTTGTCCATGCACATAACGAACAAGTAGGGCGAAAATGGGATCCCCTTGTCTCAATCCTTTTCTTGGAATAAATTCTTCCGTCTTATTCCCATTCCAAATAACATTGAACGATACCGTGCTCACGCATTGCATTATAATCTCAACCATCTTATCCGGCAATCTGAATTCTTCCAATCTAGTCTTGAGAAAATCCCAACTCATCCTGTCATAGGCTTTTTCGAAATCTATTTTGATCACCATGAACTGTTTTCTCCCCTTCATTCTCTTCATAGTGTGAATAAGCTCCTTTGCAATGATGATGTTGTCTTGAATTTTCCTTCCCGGTATGAAACTTGACTGGTGCGCCGCTATTCTGTCATTCAAGTGTGGTTTTAACCTTTCCACTAGCACTTTTGTTATGACCTTATAGCACACATTGCATAGTGCTATAGGCCTGAACTGGTTAATCAGCTCTGGATTGTTGATCTTAGGCACCAAAGCAATGAGGGTGGAGTTTGCTTGTCTGATAGTTTCTGGATTCCTCCAGCACATATCTATGAATTCCTGTACTTTTCCTTTCATGCTGTCCCAGTTACTCTTATAGATGAGAGCAGGGAATCCATCACTTCCAGGTGCTTTCAGGGAGCCAATGCTGAAAATGGCTTTCCTCACTTCTTCTTCATTTAAAGGTGTTATGAATCTCCTGCAATCATTATTGGTAAAATCAGGTGGGGCATAGTATTTTAATTCAAAAGGAACAGTCATTACCTCATTTTGATAGATATTTTTGAAGTGGTTAATAATGTGGTCTCCTAGCTCCTCCTCTTCTTCGATCCACTCCCCATCTGTTCCTTTGAGCTTCATAATTCTATTCTTCCCCCTCTTGACAATTATTTTAGTATGGTAGTATCGGGTGTTTCTATCTCCATCCACGATCCAATTCTCCCTAGATTTCTGCAACCAAAAAGATTCCTCTTTGTCCAGAATGTCATCTAGCTCTCTATTAAGTTTTTGCTCTAGATCTTCAAGGTAGGGATTCCTTCCGTAGCTATTGCTTCTTTGAATTCCTTCAATTCTATTAAGAAGTCTCCTTTTTGTTTTGAAAATGTTGCCAAAACTGTTCTTGTTCCATTCTTGGAGGTCCTCTTTGAGCTTATTAAGGGCACTGCAAAGCGAGGCCTGATTGTTCCAGCTGTCGTTAAAACAGTTCTGAAATTCTGGGTGAAGAGTCCACATAGCCTTAAACCTAAAGGGTTTATTGTTGGCTATATGTGTAACTCTCTCTGTTTTAATCAGCAGCGGGTGGTGATCCGATCTTCTTCTCGTAAGCACCTCGACAGTAGCATCATGCAATCTCGTTCTCCACTGATTATTAGCCAGACCTCTATCTAGTCTCTTAAAGACCCTCTCTTGTCCCTCCCATTGGGGTCCTCTCCAGGTGAACCGGGAGCCGATGAAACCGAGATCAATTAGCCCACTTTCATTGATCCAATTAGCAAACCGGTTACAAGCATTAAGGTCAATAGCCGCTCCACCTTTTTTCTCTGAGCTGTCCTTGATCTCATTGAAGTCCCCTGCTATTAGCCATTCGCCTCTCATAGTGTTGGCTATATCCAGAAGCTTTGGCCAGATCAATATCCTCATTTGATAGTGTGGATTAGCATAAACCGCAGTAAAGAACCATTCTTTCTTTCCATCTTCTTGTATTTTAGTGTGAATAAATTGTGCATGGGATTCCACTATGCTAATATTCAGGTCTGCTCTGTTCCAACAAATCCATATCCCTCCTGCAAAACCCTGGGCTTCTTCCCAAATATAGTTGTTAAACCCAATCTGTCTAATAACATTCTTTGCATTCTCTCCACTGCATTTAGTTTCTAACAAGATAGAAATATCAGGCTTGTGTTGTCTGATTATTTCTTTGAACGTTCTTCTAAAAGCACTACTTGCTGCTCCCCTGACATTCCAAATTAAACTAATCATTAAAAAGATTGGAAGGGAAGTAAAAAACAAAACAAAATATTTAAAACAGGCACTCAATAAAAGCACAGGAAGCCCAACACCTGGCACCCTAATTGTCATCCATTTTAGCGTCCTCAAGAGCACTGATGTGAGGAGTAGTGAAGTCTACTCCCTCCAACAATCTTATATTCAGGTCTTCTGTCTCTTCCTTCATTTCCATGGGAGCTGGACTATTTTTCTTTGTATTATCTAAGTCAGGTGGTCTTCCATTGGTTGGAGTGTTTTGATTTGATAATTCAATGCCTTCGTTCATAGTGCATTGGGTAGAATCAACTTTATCTATCCAATTTTCTTCATGATGTTCTCCCTTTTCTTGTTGTTTAGTCATGCTTCTGCTTTCATTTCCTTTTCCCCCCTTTTCCTTATGTTCTGTGTTGAGTGTATGCTGTTGCTGTTCAACATTGTTGGCTCCCCCTATGCCTTTTCCTTCCCGATTCTTCCTTTGTGTTTCAGGTTTATTTTGCTGAATCTTAACCCTCTTCCCTTTTGCATTATCTTTCTTTCCTTTTTCCTTCTCCTTTTTTCCCTCTGATTTTTTCCCATTTTCACCTTCAGTTGTCTCTTCATTCACTTCCTCAATATGCAGCACACTAAATCTGCTCTTATTTTCTGTCTTCGTACTTGTTTCTTTTGTCTTGCTGGATCCTGCCTTTTGGCCTTTTCTTCCTTTTTTTGGTCTTTGGACAACCATCCAATCACCAAAATTTTCTTGACTTTCTTGCATGACTTGCTTTCCTTTATCCAGCTTCTTTCCGTCTTCCTTATTATTCCTTTCATCACTCATATGATTTTTCTCTGGTAACTCCTTCTCCCTCTCTCCTTGAACACTTGGCACATTGTTTTGGGCTACTTTTAACGGACAGAGCTTTTGATCATGATCTATCCGTCCACAAGAAAAACAGATCTGATGTATCCCTTCATATTCCACCCTATACTCCCTTCCGTTGATTAGGTACTTCCCCACAAGTGGCTTTGTTAGGTCCACTTCTACGCACATTCTCGCAAACTTTCCTCTACTTAGCTCTGCTGTATTGCTATCCACTTTTATTGTTCTTCCAACTAAATTTCCAATCTTTCTTAGCACCATTCTGTCATACAGTTCAATGGGGAGTCCCGGTAGTCTTATCCAAGCAGTTACCTTGTCTATACTTGCTGTCAGGGGATTGAAGTTTGGTTCCCACATTCTCACTGTGAGGTAATGATCATAAATCTTCCAAGGTCCTTCTAGTAGGGCAAAATCAAAATCTTCCATCGAATAGAACTTTACTAGGTAGTATTCCTGGCCCAAGTCTATCACATCAATGCATCCTTTCCTACCCCACATAGTTTCTAGCCGTCTCTTCATTGCTGCGTATCCAACCTTCCTTCCTAATAGCTTTACAATGAGTGTATTCCACCATGGCTTCCATAATCTTCGTTCTGTTGTCTCATTTATGATTATATTGTAGAGCCCTTCCTTAACTGCCTCTACTCTTATCTCTGGGCTGGTTTACTGATCTGTTTCCTGCACATTTTCTGACCCTTCAACTCCTTCTTCTTCTGATGACATGGAGTCATCTTCCAAGTTATTTTCTGTTGGTCCATTCTTTACGGTTTGTGCAAACGATCTTTGTCTAACCTGGTCCTTCTTTCCACCTAAATCTTCGAACATCCACTCCTCTTCCCTGGGAGTAAGTAGTTGATCTCCTGTAAAACCTCCTTCATTTGTTCTTACTTTTTTCTTTCTTCCTTGCAGTGTTTCTCTTTCCTCCATCACTGGAGGATGTTCTTGGGTAGCTCCTCCTGGATCTCCAGGGTCGCCGGCGCCAGACATCAAGAGCGAAAAGGGAAAAGCACTCACACACAAACTCACTTCAGAGAGAAAAACTAGCCGTTAGAAGTGGTATGACTTTATCACGTTCCCTCTTTATTGGATCTATAACATCCCAAAAATATTTTCACTTTTTTTGTTTGAAAAAATATTTTCATTTTGTTTTTCTTAACAAACCCACAATACCAAACCTTCAACTGTTGAAGCCTGATACCACCAAAAAAATCAAGTAGCCCATAAAATCAATTTCCCAGAAAAGATTACCGTAACAATATTATTATGCGAACCTCGTTAAAATTGTTGCCCAAAAAAAAAGAAAAAAAAAACCTCATTAAAATTAAAATCATTCTCGTGACAGACCATCGAAGTCAAAATCTCTGTTTCTATCAGTGTATTTGTAGCAACTGTTAAGGGTGTGTTTGGGGTTCACGTTGGAAAACAAAAAAGCTCGTTTGAACGTCTTGAACGCCACATTGTTATGTTTGGCAATTTTTTGAAACCCCTAACCCAGAATTGCTTTCACCTGTGAACGTACGTTCACGAGAAGCTAAAAATTCAAGCTTCTGCGTTCACGTTGGAAAAATTAATGACCGTTGGAAGAGTTAGGTAACAAATTTATTTCATATCTACCAACTGTACCCTTCCTTTCTTCTATAAAAAGAATGCACATAACCACATAATTTCACACAATAGTAGTTCTTTCTATGTTCTTAGTTACAAAATTTTTTTTATCAAACTCTTTCAGATTTGTTTCCATCACTGCCAAGGTAAAGATTTTAATTTTCTTTTTAATATTTTTTAGTTCTTTCTTTCATATTTTAATTTTTATGTTTTTTATTGTATTTTTTATTTATATGATAAATATTTTTCATATTATTTTTTTAGTGTTCTGATGTTATTTTTTTAATTTTCTATTGTTATATTTTTATTTTTTTGTTTATATGACAACTATTGTTGATATAAATTTTATTTTTATTAATTTTTATTATGTTTTATTTATATAATTATTTTTTCTATCCTTTATTGTACTATATTTATGTTATGTATAAAATTTTTTATTTTTTTATTTGATTATATTCATATAAATTTTATTTACTTTTTATTATAATTTTTTTGTTCATATGATATATATTGTTGGTTGTAATTATTATATACTATATTTGTATAATTTTTTTTGTTTTTATTTTTTATTTTTATTGTACTTTATTTATTTTTATTATATAGTAATTATAAGTAATAAAAGAGTTATAAATAATAAAAATTTACAGTCTAAAATATATTAAATTAAAGAGTACTCACAGAACTAAAATAAATTATAAAATCTTTTTTTTGTTTAACATTATACAATGTATAGTACTCTCTTTTATATTTTTATTTTTTATTATTTTTTAGTTCATATGAATTTTTTTATCTTTTACTGTTCTTTATGTTTAATATGTAAGATGTCTTTTTTATTTTTATTTGACTTTGTTTTTTTATTTTTTACTTATTTTTATCATTGGCCTTTTTTATATTATTTTTCAGTGTTGTAATCTCTCATCTTTCAGGTATATTATTAATTTTTTTATGGTTTTTTTTATTTCTTGCTCTTATGAATTTTATTTTTCTTTTTTTATGCCCTGTATTTATATTGTTGGTTTTATATGATATATATTGTTCATATAAATTTTATTTTATTTTTATTATATTTCTTTTATTTATATGATATATATATTATTGATTTTATAAAATTTTTATCGTTTTTTATTTACATGAATTCTCGTTTTATATTTTATTATAGTTTATTTTTGTTTTGGCTGAAATTTTTTATTTTTTATTCGATATGTAAAATTTATAATTATAATTTTCATATATTATATTTTATTGTAACTTTTTTATAATATAGATTAATTGATCTCATCAAAAAAGACAAATTAAATAAAAAATATTCATAAGTATTAATAAAATTATGAATGTTGGATGTCAAAAAAGTCTTATAAGAATAAAATTATTGAGAGTATGGTATAAAAAGGTAACATATTTGATTAAATACTCTTATATATATATATATATATATATATATATATATATATCTAAAATTTATATTTTTTTTAATAGAATAATAAATAACAATGAATCTCTAAAGACAAAAGCAGCATGGGACACGGAGACTACTAAACAATTTATTCAAGCATGTTTAGATCAAGTTGCTAAACAGCAACGTAACGGAACCACTCTTACAACTGGGAAACAATATGATAAGATTCAGTTAAAAAAGAAATGGGACAATCTCAAAAAGGAATGGTCAGCATGGTACAAACTTTTTGGCAAAGAAACGGATTTAGGATGGAATTATACTAAACATACCGTTGATGCACCAAATGAATGGTGGGAGAGAAAACAATTGGTACGTAGTAACTTATTATTAAAGTAAAAATTTTAACTTTAATTTTGGTAATAAGTCTTGTGTTGATTAGTTGTACACATGCAGGAAAATCCCTTATATGAAAAATTCAGAAATAAAGGACTTCCTTTTAAAGATGAGTTAACTATATTATTTAAAGATGTTATGGCCGATGACAAATTTGTTTGGGCTCCCTCATCTCGGATGTTACCAAGTAGCATAGAAGAAGATGGTGATGGATATCGACCATACTTTGAAGAAGGTCACGTTGATATAGAAGAAGGTTCTGGAGATAGTGAAGAAGGTATAGGTGCTAGTGTGGGAGTTAGTTCTGAATTTCAACACATAAATCTTAGCTCTTCTCAAAAAAATAATAGTCAAAAGAGTACGGGAAAAAGAAAGAGAGATGTGGTTTGTGAAACAATCAAAAAGAAGAAAAATTTTAAAGTCCCTGCCTCAAAGCAAATTGCAGATGCAATAAGTAGAATTGCCTCTGCATCTGAATCACGCTCAACTATTGTGTCCACATTTCTAGTACCCGGTGCATCTATTGGGGAAGTAATGGCTGAGATTCAAAAGATGGAAATGATTACTAGTAATCTCGATTTTCATAGTCGTTGTTGTCAACTAATGATGTTTAAACCTGTTAGAGAAATGTTTGTATCTTTAAAAGGATATGAGCAAAGATTGTTGGATTGACTCAAACATGCAGCATATAATCCACTACCATTCATGCAAAATTAATCTTTTTTTCTTCTGATTTTCATGCAAAACTAATTTAGTTATTATTGTACTCCATTTTAATTTGTCCATGAATTTTTTGTTCTGCTAGGATAAGACAATTGAAAATTTTATGTGCTACTTATTTAGCATTTTATAATATAATGTTTGTGGTACTTAATTATTGTTCTTATGATATATAATTTATTTCTTAGTTTGGTATTGATAAGAATTTATTTATATTTTTATGTAGGACTTATTTTTTGTTAATTAATTTGGAATGAACATGGAGTATTTACTTGAAGAATATGAAAAACAACAACATGAAGAATCAAAATTACTTTCCATTATAGAAGAAGAAACAGATGAAATTGAAAATATTTCTCCATTAATTGGTTAATATGCAGTCAATTATTTGTGCAAAAAACCATGCAGAACTAGTGAACAAACAGGTTATTTATGGGTGCAAAAAATTTTAGGTGGTCATGACATTCGTTGTTATGAAATGTTTCGGATAGAAAAATATGTTTTTTTTTTCAATGTTGTGATGAATTAATTGAACAAGGATTAAAACCTACAAGACAAATGGGAGTTCAGGAAATGGTTGCTATGTTCTTAAATACGGTTGGTCATGGAGTGGGTAATAGGATGATACAAGAAAGGTTTCAACATTTTGGAGAGACAGTAAGTAGACATTTTCATAAGGTATTGATTGCTTGCTTGAGATTATCTATTAAATATATTAAGCCATCGGATCCTAAGTTTCAAAATGTTCATAGCAAAATAAAAAATACCAACCATTTTTTAAAGATGCTATAGGAGCAATTGATGGTACTCATATACCATGTGTGGTTAGCCCAAGTGATCAACCCAAATTTATTGGAAGAAAGGGATATCCAACACAGAATATAATGGCTGTATGTGATTGGGACATGTGGTTTATTTTTGCTTTACCTGAATGGGAAGACACTGCGCATGATGCTCGTGTATTTGATAATGCTATTACAGCTCCTACCATGAATTTTCTGCATCCTCCTCCAGGTTAATTTTTATCATTTTCTACAAATAAACTATATTTACTTGATTATCATGTAACTAATTTTATTCCTCATTAGGTAAATATTATTTGGTAGATGCTGGTTGTCCAACATCGAAAGGATATATTGGTCCATATAAATGTGAACGCTATCATCTTGCAGATTTTAGGCGTTCTTCTGGATTTACAAATCATAATAAAGTATTTAATTATTATCACTCAAGCTTAAGATGCACAATAGAAAGGACTTTTGGAGTGTAGAAAAATAGATTTGCTATCTTGCGACACATGCCCAAGTTCAAAATTGAAACTAAAGTGCAGATAGTGTGTGCAACAATGGCTATTCATAATTTTATTAGAAGACATTCTGAAACAGATACTGAGTTTAATCAATATGAACATGCAAACATTCTTGATGGAGAAGATAATAGTTATGTTGGTGAAAGCTCAGATCAAACTCTAACCATTAGCTCTTCTGCAGAAATGGATCGTGTTCGAGACTCGATTAGAGATCAAATTATTAATTACATGCAGTAGAAATAATAGTGTTCTTATGTACTAATTTTGTATACGATATTATTTTTTATGTATTTTCATTAGTGTTTTATCTTTTAATTTAATATTTATTAGTGTTTTTATGTATTAAAATATATTTTGTCAATTTTTATATGTTACTTTAATTTAATAAGTAAATATTAACTTTATTATAAAATGAATTAATAAGATCTATTCAAATATTTAAAGTAAAATAATAGAATAATATAAAAAATTATTTTAATTAATGTCTCTTTTAGTAATTTTTTATCTAAAAGTGATTTTGAATAGTATAACCCAAATAATATTTATTTTACTATAATCAATTTTAATATAAAAATTGCCAAACATAAATCACATTAACACAAACTTATTTTTCATCAAAAATAAGTTTACAAAATCACTTTTATGTAAACTCTCGTTTGCAAACTGAAATCCAAAACACACTAAATCTGTCAAACTTGTTATTGAACGAAGTGTCACATAATGACACAGTACACTTAAAATCTATAGATGTAAATATTTTATACCATCTACACCATAAAATTTGCCTTTATATATATGCCTCCCCTGAGACCATAAATATTGTGCCTATCGTAGTTTATTTTTTCATTTTTTTTTCAAAAATTAAGAATTAGTGGAGAAGAGATACATATTGGTTTCATGTTTCTGCAAGGTGATTGCATTGAAAGGGTTATTTATTTAAATAAACTGTTTGAAGATAGATATTATTAAATTGTCCTAAATTTGAATTAATAACAATTATGTCCTCCTAATATTTATATAAATCCTGGGTGAACCGCAAGAGTTATGAAAAAATAAATCTTCAAATAGTTTATTAAGTAAATTATCCTCATTGAAATGATAATTGAATTATTAAGAGTTTGTTAGGACGTTATTTTTAGAAAATATTTTTTTTTAAATTTTTTTATAAAAATAAGAGTGATTTTATGTTTGAATATCTTATGTAAAATTTTTTTATTTATTAATTATCTTTAGATAAAATAAGATAAAAGTACTTTTTATTCATTTATTATATAAAAAATATTTTTTTAAAAATAAAAAATATAAATAATAACTTTTTAAAAAATATATATTTTTATTTTTTTAGTATTTTTATTTTTACTATTAAAAATTTATCAAATATACTAAAAAATAAAAAAAATTATCGATTTAATGGATCCAAACAAGTATTAAGTATAAATGGGGTGAGGATTTTTTGGTTCTGAGAAGAGTATAAGCTTCATAGTTGGTTTAATTAGTTGTATCACTTGAAAATCGGGATTATAATAATAAAATCATCTTTTAAATTTTGAGTTATTTATTATCCTTGACTAATTCATTTGATAATAGTACGTATGTGTTCTCAATATTGTTTAATTTTAAATATTTACAATGATAAATAGTAATATATTTTATGATCTTATAAATATATTTAAAATGAAATTTAAATAATTCTTTTTTATATATTAGGATAATATATACGTAGATAATTTTTAAAATGAAGATACGTAAGTATTATTATAGATTTCATTACCACCATATATATATATATATATATATATATATATATATATATATATATATATATATATATATATATATATTCTGTCTACATTTTATATTGTATCATTTTTTCAATCTATCCTGAGATTTGATATCTTAAATTATTGATAGGAAGACAATTCTACTGAGAGTGAAGACAACCTACATTAGAATATGTTCAGAGTTGTAACCTAGGACTCCTTTAATCATTAAACATTTTTTCCAAAATCCACTCGTGCAATGAAATTATAAATTAAAAGGAGTACATATCATAGTCTAAAATCATATACAATTATTTTAAGATTCATGGCTCAGTTCTATCTTCACATTTTCGAAAATAATTTATTAGAAGTAAACAGTAGTTTGGAAGATTCCAATGGAAACTAAACAAGTAAACACAGTATTATTTTTATTTATGATTCTTTTGGTATACAGAATTCATAGAGAAGTTTATGTATATTCTATTAATAGAAAATTTTATGTATAATGATTAGCACTCAATTTTAAAATATCACAAAAGAATAAAAAAAATCAGCAAAATTGAAATCTCATACATAAATCTCTTATATCATCATTTTAACTACTTGTTCCTCTTTTTTATTCCCTCTTTTTTTAAAATATTATTTTTTTATACATAAATCTCTTATATCATTTTATCTCTTGTACATAAATTTATTTTTTTCTTCAAGAGTGTCGCTGGCCAATAAATTACTGCTTGCTTAAGCGAATGAATACACTGACCACTCGAGTTGGTTTCTCGTTCATCTTTTTAGTCTTTATCTTTTACTATATTCCTGAAAATCTTTCTAACAATGCAATTACTTTCTCCTGAAAATCTTTTACTCTTGGCACCCAAATTAAAGTTAAGTGCATAATGGATAGCATAATAAAACTGTAGCTGCATCTGTATTAATCCTTTAATAACACGCAATCTCTTACCATTCATTTAGGGGTAAAAATGAAACGCCAAAGAATGAACAAGGATAAACTAATATAAGGACCATTATAAACTATAAGCATAATTTGTAGATTAATACTCGTATTTATCCTAAACCCACAAAAGGAAACCTGCTGCTGATATGTGTACGGACGCCAAAATGTTCACTCATCAACTAACTTTACCAAGCTTCCAAATTCATATATGAACAATGCATTTTCTTCTTAATAATTATGATGATGATCTTCATTATCAACCTTTTGTTCCAATTGTAGCAGGATCAGTACCAGGCTTTGCACCAATTGCAAAGAACTCAATAATGACTTCCAAAGGCATGCCCTTTGTTTCAGGAACTTTCAAGTATACAAATATCCATGAAATGATGCAGCCGGCAACGAATAATCCGAAGACGCCAGTGAGGCCGAGGATTTGGAGCAAATAGGGAAATGTAGAAGTGACAATCAAGGTACAAACCCAGTATGTGAGTGAAGTCATAGAAATGCAGATTCCGCGAACACTGGTTGGGAAGATTTCGGCGCATATTATGTTGGGAATAACACCAAAGCCCATGCAGAAGCAGCTTTCATAGACCACAACACTAACAGCAGTGATTGCTGCATTGAGGACAGAACCCATCTGAAACGATTCCCGGACTACTAGTATCACGAGACAAACTATCAGAACAGGGATTGTGTACAACATTATTGACCTGCCATCAGAAAATATATGATGTCATTGTCAGAGGTACATACAGAGATTCTGATAGGATACATCAGGAGGCAAACGACTTTCATTAACTGGCAACAGAAATAACACGAAAGTAAGGACGTAATCAATGTCGTAGTTTAATCATACCTCCGGCCAGCAATATCCATGAGCTTGATGGAAAGACCTATACAAGGCAGCATACAGAATGTGGTAATGACATTTACAAGTAATGAAGAAGATGTAGAACTGATGCCCAAATTCGATAGAAGAGCTCCTACCCCAGCTTGTTCAAGAATTTGGGGAGCATAGTATAGAAATCCATTTATACCAGCAGCCTGCAACATATATTACATTTTCATAATCAGATATGAAGAAACCATAAGAGAGAACAATATGCAAGTGCCCCCTGTTTATATTGTTTGTCTTAGCTACTTTTAAACTATGAGGAAAAGAGCACCCTGGAAACAACATATCAAATTGGCATTCCAATCTTAAAGCTCATGAACAATTATCTTCATGACTATTAAAACAGTAATTTGGGCCTTCATAACATAATCTTAAAAGCTGGATAAACATCCTATTTCAGGATGAATACAAGGGAGATCAAACATAGGAAATAACCAAGTGATGTAATTCTACTAATACAAATGTTAACTAACTGTACCTGTTGAAGAATTTGAAGCCCTATTCCGACAATCAATGCTCGCTTGACACCTGGTTCTAGCAGACTTCTCCACTTTGGACCTTTTTTAGCCACTTCTGGCATACTCAACATATCATGAGTACCTAGAACAGACTGGCTGACTAGAGCAGCAGCCTGATAAGTTTCGACATCTACAGGAATGTCATACCCAGAAGCTGAAACAAATGAAACATGCTGTTCTTGAGACGGTGCAGCAGGATCTGCATGCAAATAAACCCTTTGCACTCCTTTTCCATCATCAGCTGGTTTATAAACCAATTGCCAACCTCCACCGATGTTTGTATTTCTAGGTGTCTCCACAGCATTCCCATGAGCGAAACTGCTTCTCAGGCTGCTAGTGCTCCTGAAACCCAAGTTGTCCTTTGATCTCTCCCCAGCATCACCTTGAAATGACATTAGTGGAGCATGCAGATTGTCGCCAGTACCAAAGGGGCTGGAATCTCCAAAGATGCTGTTTGCATTATGGATTAGCATGCTGCGCGAACCTCCACCCTCAGGGAGAGTGTTCTCATGCAAACTCCCAAAGAGATTGACAATAGGATCTTTAAGACTGCCAGCAGCCTGAGACACAAAGCTTCCTTGCTGCGACAACATACTGCGCGATATCAAGCTACCCTGTCCATTTACTGGGTGAGCAACCAATGACACTCCCTCATTTGGTCCATATAGCTTTATATAATCTTTCCCTGCTTCCTGGTGAACAAGAGCCTCACTGGCTGGGGCAACTATGTACTCTTCCAATGAAGTGGCTTCGCCACCAGGACTAAGACCCTCCGCGAGCAGAGCCAACTCCCCTATATATCAAAGTTTACTCCAAAATCAACAGAAAGTGATTACACAAAAGAAATAAAATAACATAAAAAAAAGAGACTAAATTACAGCAAATTGCTGTCACCTGAAACGTCTTCAACCCCGCGAAGTCTTCGCAGAACTTTTTCAGCCTCGGGGACTCGACCTTTGCTAACAAGCCACCTAGGGGACTCAGGTAGGAAAAACATGGCAAGCAAGAAATAGCCAACAGAAGGAATAGATATAACCCCAAGCATGGTTCTCCAACTAGGAGAAGACAGCAGGGACATCAAGAAAACCAAGATGTAAGCCAGAAACATTCCAGCGGAACACGAAAACTGTGTGACAGTGTTCAATTGGCCTCTGATATCGGCAGGGGCTACCTCCGATATGTAAAGAGGAGTAAGAGTCACGGCAAGCGAAATAGCAACCCCATCTAAAATCCTTGAGAGCAGAATAACAGTAACATTAGGAGCCCAGAGAATCACCAAACCACTGAGGAAGAACATAATGGATGAAACTATCAGCATAGGGCGTCTGCCAAGCAAATCAGAGACCGTGCCAGCAAATATGGTCATGATGGTGCCACTTATGAAGGACATAGATACTATTAGCCCTTCAAGTGTGGGATCAGATTCCAAGTTGAACTCTTGCTTGATGTAGGTCATGCCCCCTGCATAAGGGGAACCAACATGTTTGTTCAATTCTCTGAGTCATTAGATCAAACACCTTACACACTAGACACTACTATCCACAACAATAAAACTGGGGATACCCATTTGAGTTTCATATCATATATCATTAGAAAGAAAACAACATATGCAACAATCAACGAATTGAGAACACAGAATTAAATCAATTAATATTCAGAATGAAACATGATTAAGATAAAAGACCAACCTGCAATGGTTGAACTATCCCATCCAATCAGTAGATTCCCAACTGTTGCAGCAACTGCAATGATCACAACCTGCATCATTTTGTTTCTTCCTCTTCTTAGCTTTAATCCCTCCTCTTTAGAGAAAGAAAAAGCTAAAAAGAAAAGAATAAGCAAACACAATCACTCAACAAGAGCTCGTCATATGTAATGTGAAAAGATCAAGACTTTAATGTTGAGTTCAGATGTTCACTACTCCCCAACTTCACAAACACTGTCAATCCAAATAATGCACTCTTATTTCTTCGTATTATTTATTTATAAGATATTGTGTTTGTTCGGGTGAATTTTTAAAATGAGATTTTTTTTAATTATTTTTTTTAAAAGATTTTATGAAAAAAATAAAAGTAATTTTATCTTTTGATATTTTATGTAAAAAAAAATTTTTATTTATTAATTATGTTTGAGTTTAATAATATAAAAGTATTTTTTTGTTTATTTATTATATAAAAAATATCTTTTTTTTTAAAAAAAATTTAAAAAATATAAATTACAGTTTCTTAAAAAGATTTTTTTACTGCTTTTACTTTATTATTAAAAATTTGTCAAATACAATAAATAATAAAAAAATATTTTTTATTAAAAAAGATTTTTTTTATCCAAATAATCGGACCCAAACAACTAACAGATCTTTTTGTTTATTATATCACCATGTTTTTACTATTTTATTTTTTGAATAAGTTTTTAACTTTATTTACTCACTTGAATTTTACTTGAATTGTGTTGGTGTTCCGATTTTTTGTATGTTTTTTCAAGTAGAAAGATGAAGAGAAATTCTAAATTTTAATTTAATTTTTAAATGAAAAAGTTATTTTTATTTTTTTATATTTTTAAATATAACATATATATATATATATATTCAAATTTTATTTATTTGAATATTAGAAAAATCATTACTCTTTTAAGTAAATTACATAAGTTTCTACAAAGACTTTTCAAATTTGTTTACCAAAATAAAAAAGAATTTTTAAATTTGGCATATATAAAAAATTGATAATTTATAAAATTTAAAAAAACTATGCTATTTGAATTATATTTGATTTTTTTTTTTTTTGTCTTTCAAATCATCTAGTTGTTAGAATGCTATCTGATGATGTTATCTTTAACACCTGAATTTTGTTTTAAGATAATTTAATAATTTGATTTACACAGAAAATTTTGGTTACCAATTTTAGAAGAAAATCCATAAAAACTAGCTTAATTCAAATTTAAATTTTCAGTAACTAAATTAAGTATTTTTGCTTTTATTGTTATTAAACAAAGGAAGATGATATGAAATATAATTGATTTAGGATGATGAGATAGATTATTTTGAGACAAAATCCCACAAATATTAGCAAACAAATAAGATTTTGATGAAGATAGTTGTTGGCTCCAGAAATGAACATGTACGTATCAATCAAAGTGTTTTCTTTCTCAGCAAATCAAAATCATATCTATGGGGACTAACTGGCTATATGCTTAGCTGTCCCAAATTAAATTATTATTATGTTATTCCCTCATAATGATATGATTGCAATTTTTCGTATCTAACAATTTGCATAAAATAATTATTGAGCAATTAATTACTAGTTTAATTTAGAAGTCAAAATCAGATCTAAAATAAAATACAAACAAACGAGGAATGTGGCGTGTGTTTGAGAAGTGTTTGACTCAGAATGTGCCACGTTGCATTTTTGGACGGTCGTGATTAGCATTTGCGTAATCATTCAAAGTACTATATAACACTCTTGTCCACGTTTTTCTACAAGACTTTTCTTTATTAAGTATTAAACAATAAACTAAGATTTAAGAACCGTTTTTAAGCATCTTTTTAATAAAAAATGGAATTTGATTAACATGTACATAAAGGGAAAAGTTTTGATTAAAACATTAAATTAATTTTAATATGATTAACAAGTATCTTAAAGGTACACATAAAGTATTAACGGATTTTTTAGGAGGAAATTTAATTTATTTAATAGGTTGATTTTATAACATTCCATTCTCTTTATGAAAATTTATCTTAAAAAAATTAACAAATACTTAAAGATATTTGCTAGACTTTTTTTTTTTATTTTCAATTTATAGCGAACTATTTATGTGTTGTTGTGGATGAATTAATTTGTTGAAAACACTTGTTATTAACAAACAAAACTACAATAACGGAAAATATGGAAGATATTTGTATGAAATTAGGAGGTCATGTTTCAGTTGAGACTTGAGAGGAAAGTTCAAAGTACATAGAGAAAGCCAATGAAAGATTTTAGGCGGCAACAACCTTATCCAAAACACGTGTTTCTGATTCACTTACGAAATCCAGCAAAAATTCTTGCATAAATGTTGCCAGCCGTTCCCAACTACCTCAACAATTTTGGAAGGGCTCCTCATAAACTAAAGTAAAAATTTACTAAAAGGTAACTTTTTAAAATTTAGGACTTAACTAAGCAATAATTACAAAATACTGTATATATATTTTGGAAAATTTTAGTCTCCAGATTGGAGAATTATTTGATATACTAGTTGTATTTTTTTATTTACTGTTTAGGAAAACATTTAAGAGAATTATTAAGATATTATTTTAAATTCTCGCTAGTCTTATATTTTGATATTAAAAAAAATTAATTTAGATATACTGATAGTATAAATGTTTGATATAATCGTATAATTACACTCATTCTTTTAGATGATCGTTTATGTGATTAATGTGAAAAGTAATTATGTTTACTGATGTGACATTACATAATTAAATATACGTGTAAAAGCATTACACTATTTTATATTGATAGTGTATCAAAATTAAATTCTATTAAAATTAGTAAACAAAGATAATTCTCTATATTTTCCAAAGCTCTTTTTCTATTTTGTTTTTAATTTTGAAATGGGTGATAAAGCCCAATAGAAAGAGAGACTATTTTTATTCATAAAACTTCACCTCTGTGGATATGTCTTTTTTGTCTGGGTTTTGTTATCCGTATCTGAATAAAATTAAAAATAATTATGACCTCGTATTGTAGTGGATCAGCGTTGGGTTAAAGCACTATAGTAATAACTAATAATAGGTTAGATTGGGCCACTGTTGGGCTTTTTCCTTTTTGGGACCACAAAACTTCAATAGGTGCTAATGTAGTATCTTTAATATGGGCCTGGTATGAGTTTCCCAGATAGACCAAAAGTATGATGAGTAGTTGAGTACAACACCAAACTGAAATTTTTTGGGCCAAGCAATTGAACATTTCAAACCCCAAAAAGAAAAAAGATGTATGAATTTTAAAAATATTATGAAAATCCTGACCCAAAAAAAAGAATTCATGAAAACAAAATATTAATCACAATTATATTTATAAATTATAATCCTATTTGTTCCCTCAATATCCTTATTTTATTCAAAATTTAAAAATCATATATATAAAACTTATCTTTAAATGTTTTCAATAACTTTTTTTAATAAATAAATTTTAATTTTTGAGAAAAAATAAAATTTAAAATTTATTATTTCATTCAATATTTCTAATAATAAATTATTATTTAAAATATATTATATTTTTGCTTTTTTCTAAAAGGCATTAATATTCTTAACATGAGTTAAATAAAACATATAGAAAAAGTGTATATTCTAGAAGAAACAGCATTTTTTGTGTAAACGAAATTACACAAGTGAGAGTACTTATTAGTTATTACAAAGAAAATGAAAAGCACAATTGAAAGTGACTTTGGCAAACCAAATAAAAGTCAAGTTATAGATTCAAATTCTGAAATTCCATTTAATAGCACTGAATCATGATCTATCAATCAATCAATATTTATTTAATTTTAGTAACGTGGCCATGCATTTTGCCAAAAGAAAAGCATGGCTATAATACATCTCTTTGCTTATACAACAATTAGAAACTTCTTTCTTTTATTTTTCTTCTTAAATACATTTATTTATTTTATTTATTATTATTTTTCCATTAAAAGAAAGGGGCCAATTTTGAATTGTTCCTCATTGGGGGTTTTTCTCGAACACCTTCTCCGGAAACCCCAAAGAAGTTCCTGCAATATGGGATTGGAGGTATCTGGATTCGGGTTTAGCATTTTTATTTGCATTTACATTTTGTAGAATCAGATTCCATAGTCCTAGTTAGAGTGGCGCGTATCACTGCCTAAATTTGATTCCTTTGTTTGTGCCCACAAAACTATTGAGTGGTCAAAATCTATAGTGTGCTTAAAAAACTTAACTTTGATGAGTATTTTTGTTAGTGTGAATGGAGGTTGAGTTCTTTCACTGAAGAAGGAACGAGTTAGTTCAGTTTTTTGTTCCTTTTTCATTTGGGGTGGCTTGGTTTTTTATCATGGCCATGGAAGGAAGAAGAATCTCTGAGGAATTGAGCCCCAGGTATTATGCTCTTTGTGCTGTTGGCGGAATGCTCAGTGCTGGCACTACCCATATTGCTCTAACTCCTCTTGATGTCTTGAAGGTCAACATGCAGGTGCATTTCAATTTTATGTTATTTTTTTTTTTTTTTTGGTGACTGAAATAAATTAAACAAAGAAAAACAAAAAAAATAAAACAAGGAACTGCTTAAATAGAGGGACAGTCCCGTTTAAGACTACTCTTAAACTCCTCCCAAGGTGAAAGAAGCTCCACATGCGAAAGTTGTAACTTCATCGCCATCTTTGCCATAGTATCTGCCACCGTGTTTGCATCTCTCATAATCAAACGAAAGTCAACACGCCAATTCCAATGCATGATATCTCTTATTTTGAGCACCAGTGGATCAATAAACCCAAAACCATCTTGAGTAACAAGATTAAATGCTTCCACACAATCTGTCTCACAAATAACATCTCGTTGACCCACATCCCAAGCTAAGAGATATCCTCTCCAAATAGCAAACAATTCTCCTTGAAGAATACTATTACTCTCAATCATTCCCAAACACCCCCTTTGCCAGCTCCCATTACAATCTCTAATAACACAAGCAAAACCAACACTATCACCCGAACCAAAATAACTAGCATCACAATTAATCTTAAAAGTACCAATGGATGGGGGATTCCAAAAACCATTTAGAGTAGAGGGAAGGGACATACGTTGTAATTCAAAAATATTTCTAAGCTCCTTTTCTGAAGTTAATGCCAGACAAATGACTTTTTCCGGAGGCCAAGTTTCATGGGGATTAAAGATGTCGTTATTCCTTGCTCGCCATATCCACCAAAGTCCCGAAAAGAACTTGAACGGGTGCTCTCTGCTATGATACAAGAACCAGTTCTTCAAATCCAAAGGATGACAAGGAATATCCAACCTTTGCCAGACAAGCTGAGCTTTTGGACAATCCCGAATACAATGTATAACCGATTCCTGGCTAGAAAGACATCTTGGACACATATCCGATGACGACATCCCTCTTCTAAAGCGAAAACTTGCAGTAGGAAGAGCCTCCTTAAGACACAACCAAGCCAAAAATTTATGCTTTTCCGGAACAAGCTGACGCCAAAGCCAAAGCCAATTCTCCCTCTCCTCCCAACCAAACAGCTGCTTACACAACCACAAGTAACCATTGCGTGAGTCATAGACTTTGGCAGCAGACCCACTCCAATACCAACCCACTTCCGGACCTGCTTGTTCATCTGGATTGTAAGAGAGAATATTATCTTTCAGATTTTGAGATAAAGGAGAATAAAGAGTATCCAAATGCCACCTACCAACCGACCAAATATCCTGTATCCGGAGATTCGAATCAGAAATGTGGACATAATCCATCTCATTAGATAACCGTCCTTTTCTCCTCCAGCTAGAAAACCAAAAATTCTGGTTCAAATCTCCAATACACCAAGCAAACCCATCCTTCAACACTTTCCAAGCCTTGCAAAGACACCTCCAAATGGGAGAGTCCTTGTTCTTAGGATAACTAAAACAGTCATATAGAGATGATCGGTATTTGGCATCCAATAATTGGACCCATAGCTTGTTTGGCTGCTGGAAAAAAGTCCAAACTAGCTTCCCAAGAAGAGCAATATTTACACAATAAGGATCTCTAATCCCCAAACCTCCATATTTTTTTGGAGTAACCAGTACCTTCCAACTAACAAGATTCAATCCTCTTCCATCAACTTGTCCTTTCCAAAGAAAATTCCTCATCATAGACTCCAATTTACTAATGATTCCTTTGGGAAAAATAGAGACCTGCATCTGGTACGTGGGAATAGCAGCGGCAACAGAATTAACCAAGCAGAGTCTACCAGCCCGATTGAGTAAACTCCCTTTCCAGCTTGCTAGCCTACTCCGAATCTTATCCAGGACACCATTGAAAGCTGAACGAGTCACCCTAGAATGGCTAAGGGTAACTCCAAGATACTTGCCCAAATCCTGGACAAATCTGATAGAGGATACCCCAGTGAAAACCTCTTTCCTTCTTGCAGAGACATTCTTGGAGCAAAGCGCTTTAGACTTCTCCACATTAATCTTCATCCCAGATGCTTTGCAAAAACTCTCTAAAACCAACATCACATTTTGCACTTGTCTCTTTGTAGCTTTACAGAATAGAAGCAAGTCATCCGCAAACATTAAATGGGATATTCTTGGTCCCCCTCTAGAAATAGCAACCGGCTCCCACAAGCCCAAATCAACCTGATGACTAATAAAGCATGCCAGTCGCTCCATACACAACACAAAAAGATAGGGTGACATAGGGTCTCCTTGTCTAAGACCTCGGCTAGGAGTAAAGCCATTCAGACGACTCCCATTCCAAAGAATAGATAAGGAAGAAGCAGTGACACAATTCATAATCAAATTAAGTGTAGGAATAGGAAAACCAAAGCTCTTAAGGGTATGAGCTAAAAACCTCCAGTCAACTCTATCATAAGCTTTCTCCAGATCAATCTTAAAGGCCAGTGTGCCTTTCTTTGATTTAGTCTTCTTCATAAAGTGGAGGACTTCTTGAGCAATAATGATGTTGTCAGGAGTTCCTCGTCCCGGAATAAATCCTCCTTGAAGCGGGCCAACAATCTCCGCAAGATGAGGACGAAGCCTATTAACAAGGACCTTCGTGATGATCTTGTAAACTACATTGCAGAGACTAATCGGCCTGAAATCTTTCATAGATACCGGTGATTCAACCTTTGGAATGAGAACCAGTAAAGTCTCCAACATTCTCGGATCAAGAGTAACACCGGAGAATGCCTGCTTAACCATCTTCCAAACATCAAAACCAATGATCTCCCAATATTCTTTGAAGAAGAAAGCTTGAAACCCATCCGGACCTGGAGCTTTAAAAGAGTTCATGTGAAAAACAGCTGTTTTAACTTCCTCCATAGTAACTGGTGCCGTAAGATTATTGCAAGCTTCCTCATTCAGAGAAGGAAGAGGCACATCACCAAGGCAACCCAAATCAACATCATCCAAATGACAGAATAAGCTTTTATAGAAAGACTCTGCTTCTTGACTCAGAACCTCTGGATCAGTTTCCCACACTCCATCCTTGAGAAAAAGGCCATGAATCTTATTATGCTTCCTTCGCGCAAGAGTTTGAATATGAAAGAATCTTGTATTCCTATCCCCGAACCTTACCCACTGCTCTCTGGACTTTTGGAACCATAGGAGCTCTTCTTGCACTAGAGTATTATTATAATCATCAAGCAACTGTTGCTCTTTCTGACGCAAATAAATACTATCCACCACTTCCAAACGCTTTTGTAAATAATTAATCTGCTGCTCTAATTCACATTTCTTAACAAAAATGTTACCAAATACTTTCGAGTTAAACTCTAGTGAATTCTTCTGTACTTCTGAAAGCTTGCCATGAATTCCTCTATTTCCAGACCACCATGACTGGTTCACAATATCTTTATACCCAGGATGAGTAGCCCAAGCAGCAACAAATCGGAAAGGTCGATTCCCTTTAGGCTGAGGACGACCTTTACAACGCACCAGAATAGGGCAATGATCAGACTGAAGCCTATTTAAAACTTCTGCATAAGCCTCTGGAAAGATAGATAACCAACTACTATTTATACATACTCGATCAAGCTTTTTTGCCACGTCAACATAATTTTTCACCCTCCTGTACCAAGAAAACTGCCTCCCGATAGTCTTCAGATCAAACAAACCACTATCCCCTAATGAAGTAGCAAACATGTCTGCTCTTTGATGAGAAAATTGACAGCCCTTAGATTCATGAGAAAATTTGACTTCATTAAAATCACCAAGAACAATCCAAGGTCCTTGAAAAACCATGGATTGTGCAACAAGATAATCCCAAAGGAGAACCCTTTTATTAAATTGAGGACTGCCATAAATACCACTACACCTCCAAATTAAATTATCAAAGTGAACCTCAACAGTAACACCCTGATCAAAAGCATCAATGAACTTACAACAAACACCCTTCATAGAGGATAGAAACCAAATACCTCCCTTATGCCCCTCTGCCTCTACTATACCAACAGAGTGATACCCCAACCTTTCCCAAAATAATTTTAAATGCTGAAAAGGGGAGTGAGTTTCAACCACAATAAAGAAAACAGGTCTAAATTTCCTAACAAGTTCCTTACAATGCACCCGGGCTAACTTATTAGAAGCACCCCTAATATTCCAAACAATCATATTTAAACTATCCATAAATAATAGGGACATAATAAATAAGAACATAAACTCTAAACAGAATCACCAACCTCAATAGGTGGTTTGTCCTGCGGTACTGGCACACTCTGATCCTCAATAATTGCCACCTTTGGACCCCCTGACACTGCATTTGCCATGCTTCCATCTACTAAGGTTTCCTCCGTTGTGCCACCATTTTTATCAACTGGCGAGTTCTGCAAGGAGGAAGGCCGAGGACGCTTCCGTAGAGAAATTCCACGACGTGCAGGAGTTCTGCGCGATGGAGATGGCGCAATTTCATGTTTTTCTTGCTTCCCCATCCTAATGCCAGTTGATTTGCCTCCATCACCATGCAAATTGGGCCTTGGAACCCTTCTCGAACCAAACTTGTGCTGCTTTCCATCTTGGTCCTTCAAACCTGATGACTGGCCCATTGTAAATTTTTTCTTACGCAGCACTTGTTGCCAGCCCTCTCCATCATCCATGCATGCCTCATTAACAAGACCATCAGGCACGTGAGGAGCCAATGATTCCGTAACCACATCCTTCCCTTTAACAACTCCTAATTTCTCACCCAAATCACGAGCTTCTGATTCAGCCTCTTTTTGAATCTCATGATTGTTGTGTGGCACTAGTGTTGGGGCTTCATTATTTTTTCCATCACCAAAGGAATTTATGTTTCCTTCCAAGGACTCCTTCTCCATGCACAACGATTTATCATGCCCATACCGTGCACAAGTAGCACAAATCAACTGTAAACTCTCGTACTCCACTTCATAAGTCACACCCTCCACTATAATATGTTTAATTACAGGCAACTCAAGATTAATTTGAACACAAGCTCGGGCATATTTTCCTCTTTCTGCAAGCTTAGTAGCCAAATCTACTTTCACCGGAATCCCAATTGCAGAAGCAATTCGCAGCATTGCTTGTTCCTGGTAGCACCAAATTGGAAGTCCCGAGACTCGAATCCATACCAGCGTTGATCCAAAGGATTTTTCGCATGGCCTAAAATCCACATCCCATGGCTTTACTGCAACATAGTGACCGTCTATCAACCACGGGCCACCAAGAATGACTTTCTCACGATCCCCAGCAATATCAAATTTAACCAAAAAATATCCAAATCCCACATCCAACAAATCAAACCCTCCTTTGATGCGCCATACTATCCGGAGCTTATGCATGAGAGCCGTGTAGCCATAATACTTATCCAGCACCTTGATCACGATGGCTTCCTTATAAGGTTCAGCTAGACAGCTCTTTGCCTCCTTGGTAAAACTGACACTTGGTGGACGAGAATCACCCTGCTTACCTGTCACCGTCGCGATACCATCCCCAGATAAAGACCCTACTAATGCAAAGGCCTTAGACTTTTCTGCACCAATAACTTTATCTCTAAAAGAGACCTTGGTTGGCTTTCCTAACCCCTCTCGAGAAGAACCCTCCTTAACACCGGATGCACACCCACCCACGCTCTCCCCCTTATCTCTTCCGATGGCATGGCCATCTTCCTCACCGTGTTTCACCCTCAACCGCTCGTCCCCGCTTTCTCCTTCTCTCATTCTCTTTGAGTACGGAGTACGTACTCTTTCTCTGCTAGGGTTTTTGTACAAAATTAATTTAAACAAGAAATAATAATTTTTATGTTATAATTACACTGATTTGTTGCAAAAGTTTTAATATTTTAGGGTGCCCTTATGTCATGTGAGTGAGATATCATCAATTTTGTATTAGCAAACAATTTTGTTAGGATTGAATTTTGTTTCAGGGGGTGCCCTTAACAGCATGAGAGTGTTATGAGTGTTTGTAATGATTAATTGAATGATCTTGTTGTTAACTTGATCATGTCTCTTATGGGGAATTGGTTTTTTGTTACATATAGGTGTACCCTGTGAAGTATTACAGCATTTCCAAGTGCTTTTCTTCCTTACTGAGGGAACAAGGGCCTTCTGCCCTTTGGAGGGGATGGACTGGCAAGTTCTTTGGCTACGGCGCACAGGGTGGCTGTAGGTTTGGTCTCTATGAATATTTTAAGGGGGTTTATTCCAATGTGTTCGTAGACCAGAACAGGAACTTTGTTTACTTTCTCAGTAGTGCGTCTGCTGAAATGTTTGCCAATCTAGCATTGTGTCCATTTGAAGCTGTAAAAGTGAGGGTTCAAGCGCAACCATGCTTTGCTAAGGGCTTGCACGATGGCTTTCCGAAGTTATATGCAGCAGAAGGCACACGAGGGTAAAGAAAGATTGAACTCGTTAAATTTCGTGCTTCTAATGAACTTGTCTCTAGGGGTGATCATGATTATTTATATTCTATGTTTGGTTTACTCCTTGCAGATTCTACCGTGGACTTTTTCCACTTTTGGGTCGAAACCTTCCATGTAATTTCATAATCTCTTAAAACTTGTATTTAATTTAGCTAGTTAGGCTGGTAAAAATTTATACTTGAAAACTAGGGTGTTCTTAACTATCTGCCAGAAAATTCTGCAATAGGTGATTACATCTTGCTTTTCCCCATCTACTTAACATCCCAAAAATATGTTTCTGTATAACTTGAATCATGCTGATACGGTTATTGGCATTAGTTGCCTGATGGGTGATAATTGACAATAATAATAAAAAACTTATTTTAGGCCAATCATGCTGAGTACTCTGTAAGCTTGGACTTTGTAATTGTTAATTTTGTTCATTTGTATTAGGTGAGGGGTAAATAGTTGCAGTGATGATATCATCATATCATCAATGAACTGAATAAGTGTCCTGTTTCCTTTTGGGCAGTTTCCATGGTTATGTTTGCAACATTTGAGCATTCCGTTGATTTTTTGTATCGTAATGTTGCTAAAAGAAGAAAGGAAGATTGTTCTATAGCTCAACAGCTTGGTGTGACATGTATAGCTGGATATGCAGCCGGATCTGTTGGTAGTTTCATTTCCAATCCTGCTGACAATATTGTATCCTCTCTCTATAACAGAAAGGCCGATAGTTTCATGCTGGTACTCATTTTTCCACTTTTTGTTTTATGATTTCTTTTTAAGATTCGATATGTTGTACTAAATGTGATCCGCTAATTCTCCGTGTGCAGGCTATCAGAAAAATTGGGTTTGCCAATCTATTTACCAGGAGCCTTCCTATTCGACTTTTGCTTGTTGGTCCCTCGATAACTTTGCAATGGTTTTTCTATGACACCATCAAAGTTTTAGGCGGACTGTAAGTGCGTTACTCCTAGGCTTTTTTAAGTGATATTTATTAGTTTTCTTTGTGGTCTTCTGTTTGATTCAAATATTATTATTAACTCAACTTTGAATCCAACATTCTGCACTTCGGTTATAATTATATTTCAGGATGTAATTGTTTTCCTCCTTTGATTGTTAATGAGAAAACAAAGGAGGGAGTAAACTGAAGTAACTTGCTCATAATTAATCATTCAACAGTGAATAACTTTCACTGAAAATTTAAATTTGCAAATACATGGAGAAGAAATTTGATCTGATATATCTGTGAAAGGTTCCTTTTCATGAAATATGGATTTCATGTGTTGATTAAGTTTGTATCTTCTAACATAGGCCATCAGCTCATTCCACTTGCACATAGTTTATAGTTTACATCTATATTTGCACCAACATTGAATCATTGATGTTTTTCTTTGTCTCTCTGTCATGACATGATCATACGGAAATGCCGGTATATAAATAACGATTGAATTAGTCATTTGCATAATAGTTTGCTTCAGAAAGAACTGAACTATTTTCAGCTCCAAAAGAAAATTTGGTGATAGGTGGAAGCATGAAAACTATGTCACCTAGATAACATCATTATTTGCTTGAAGGGGATTAACAAACTGTAACAAAATGATCAGCTGGGTCACAAAAGCTATTGTTGATTATTAATCACAGTCGATATCAAATTTGATCTTTCTCTAGTAAGTAACAACAACAACAGAGCCTTATCCTCCCACTAGGTGTGGTCGGCTAATCTTTCTCTAGTAAGCAGAATACAAGAAAAGATTATAACCATTGGGCTATGATCTTTGACTTCAGTAGGGCCTTGAAATGTTTTTTACTAACAATGTAAGGAGTGAATGAATGTATACAAAAAAAACATATAAATCTTTTACTGCAGGGAAGCAGGTTTATGATTTATGTTTTCTGTAGTAATGATGTTAATATTAGAGAATTATCATTAGGATATGTTAACCAACAAAAGAAAAAAAAATGCTGAGAATAGAACTGCATGGCTTTTGAACTTCTGAACTAGCCACTAGCATGTACTGCTTGATCAGAAAAAAAAATGTTATCTAATGAGAAGTTTGGAAAGCCATTAACTGCTAATTATCTAATAGATTTTGTTTTGATTGATCTATGTTGTTCCATTTGATAACTCTGAATCAACCTACCATTTATGAAATCCAAGCATTTTGAAATGTATCTTTTTGTGATCTCGCAGGCCGACTAGTGGCGAAGTTGCAACCGACTTGAGAGATGATGCAAGCTAGAATGGAATTCCGCAGTCTGCAGTCTGCAGTCTAATTTTTGCATCGATTGCAAGACGATTTTATAGTATACACCGGAATAATTTTTTTGTGGCAGCTTTTTTGTTTTCTGCCACCATTTATCAACCTTGAATTCTGTCATGATAGGGTTTCAGATAAGCTTTTGAAGTTTGGTTTTGAAGAAAAGAGCCAATTTCTGTTATTACTTCTTGTAGTAGCCATGGATTTAGCCAAAGAACTTGAACATTTACCAGCAATGTCTTTGCTATCAGTTTACCATTTATGGTGCCATTGCCTCCCTCAATTTTATCTGATATTAAGTTCTCACTTCTTATATTGTTTGTGGTATCAGTTATTTTCATAATATTGTTTGGACCAAATTTTCAATTTAACCTAAAAAATTGAAGCATCCACAATTTAGTCTATAAAGAAGCTTAAAAAGGCCAATAATAACCTTGAAATATAATTTTTTTGACAGATTTCACTAAACTGACACGAACATAAAATAAAAATATTTATTAGGGGTGAGCACAGGTAGCGGGTTCTGATTACCCGTCCGAACCTGAACCGAACCAATTAAATTGGTTCTGGAATCAACGGGTAATTGGGTCCAATCCGAACCAAACCGATAATCTTTGTTAATAATTGGTTCGGGTATCGGTTTTGGAGTGCGGAACCTAAACCAACCCGCGAACTCGATCATATATTAATTAAATAAAAAAATAAAAAATATATATATGATTTTTTCATTAGACAAAAATTATTCACTATTAATATGTTTTGATTTTAATGAATTTAGTTTTTAATGTATTTGGTATTTAACATGTTTGGATTATTTCTATTAATGTTACATGTTTATTGTATTTGTTGAATTTTTAAGATAAAGATTTGTTTTTTTGTTATGAATTTCAAAGTCGGGTACCCAATTACCCGAACCGAACCAATCCGTTCTTAATCGGTTTGGTTCTAATTTTACCATAAACCCGAACCAAACCGACCCGTGCTCACCCCTAATATTTATGGAAATTCACAAAGAAAAAAAAATTAGAGCTTCATACACGACAATTAGAAATTAAGTATTTTAGGTGTTTTAGTCATTTTAGTCGTTGATCTTAATTATAAAATTTATAAAAAAGCTTAAAAGGCCAATAATAACCTTGAAATATAATTTTTTTGACAGATTTCACTAAACTGATACTTAACATAAAATCAAAATATTTATGGAATTCACAAAGAAAAAAAAATAGGGCTTCATACACGACGATTAAAAATTAAGTATTTTAGGTGTTTTAGTCAGCCGTTGATCTTAATTATAAAATTTATATATATAGTTAAATCAACAGCTAAAATTACAAAAATACTTAAAAAATAGTGAAACACTTAAAATGTTTCCAATATTATCCTTGTGTTGATTTGAGTAAAAAGGTAGAGTTAGGTGTTAACTATAATTAGTAGTATATAAGAAAGTGAATGATGGAGAGTATTATTGAATTGAAGAGAAGAAGGATGATGGTGTTCACGAGGAGAGTGGCATGTAGCTGATAAATGAGGGTATTGTCACAACTCACCACATGTCATTGCAATTTCATTATCATTAACATGACTTTGTATAATGTCAATATCCACCAAAACTTTAAGGCAAGGGTTGGCCCCCTTAACTACCCTTCTTTTTATAACACAAGATTCATGATCATGTCTTTGCCATATTCTAACTTTCTACACAAAAACTAGGATTTAGGGCCTCCACAAAATACAACAACCAATTATATTTTATGTATATAAAATATATATTAAAATAAGTTAAGAACTAAATACTAAGTAGAAGCTAGTGAGGGTGATTTTTTACCAAATCTTTTGACGTGGGAAGATGGTGAGGGTGATTTTTTAGGATCATAAAAACTATTTGTATGACGTGTTCTCTCATATAAGAAAGCTTTCACGGGATTCATAGCAAAGTTGTTTTTGATAACCCCTTTTTATATATTTTCGAAAGCAACAAATTTCTTTTTGATTATCATAATATTGACCCAAAGCTCTTATTTCTTGGTCCAAATCGTACCCAGCTTCTATAATAACCAAAAAAAATAGATGATTTGAACTTGTCAATGTAAATCTTCAAGGTGTTAAATTAGCAAATTGTACTAAGTGATGTAATAATAATAATAATAATAATAATAATAATAATAATAAGGTCAGGGTAACATAATTGAATAATTCCCAGTTGTATATTGCCATACACTTTTCTGGCAACCAACCATTCATGCAAATATATAACTGTGAGGGGGGCACACGTGGGGCCACCTGGAACTCCATTAATTATTAATTAATACATATAAGCAGGACCATTCTTCAAACCATCCTTAAGCTTCTTCTAGATCTTGAAGCCACAAATAATTTCTCATTTCGGTTTTTTTTAGTGGTATTTCTCAATTCGATAAATTAAAAATTAATTTATTATAAATTTGAGTTTTATTAAAAAATTAATTACTGATTAATAAATTATTACATACACAAAATAATAAAATTTAAACTTTTAATACTTATTTTAATAAACGAATAAATTCACCACTAAATTAACTTAAATTAGTTGTATCTCAGTTTTTGATCAAGTATAATGCTTTGCAAATCTGCTTCATTAACTCAACCTATGAATATTATTGGTTTAAAAATGAGAAGTACTTCTAGTAAAAATTAGGTAAAGTGATAAATATTTAATCATGTAATTAAATTTGTATGTTAAGATTGAATTTTAAGAATGATGAGTGTGGATTATTGTGCATAAATATGACTCATCAATGTGGGGTAGGGAAGGTTGGGAATTGATCGCCAACTAAGTTATATAATTTTTAAATAATATTCGTGGTGTGTATGCTGCATTTATTAAACTAGTTGCAATGGCCAATGATTAAAGAATTGTTATGGAAGTTGAAGAACCTTCTCCCCCTTCTCCAATCCATTGATGAGTTGATATATAGTTGCATAAAATATTCAATATATTACTCTTTTTCATAATAGTTATCCAAAGATCGAATCTAATCCCACATAAGTGTGGTTAGGTGAATGCTAAACAGGTCTTTTTTTTTAAGGTTTAAATTTTTGAAAAGTGAAGCATTTTATTTTATTTTTGATACATAAAAAATATTTATCTGTTTAGTGTTTGTTTTTTTAGTTTTTGAAGAATTAGAAATATTTTAAAGTTAATTTGTGTTTTTCAAATAAATATTTATATTTATTCTTACTCTTTATCATATTTATGTATATTGAAGTTATTTTAAATGTGAAAAGTAATTTTAACAAACAAAATTTTGTAATTTTTTAAAATTTAAAAGTTTATCCAACTTCACTTTAAAATCTGTGCTTTTACTTATGCATTGAAAAAACAATACTAGCCATCAATTATTAAAGAGTAATAATATTTTATTAAAAGATATTTATTACACTTTCTTTCTTATTTAATAATCTGGTTATCCAAATAAATATTTTGTATACTAAATTCAGTTATTAAAATTAATCATTAATATAAAATATATGTTAAAATATAAAATATACATTAAAAATAAATTAAATAATACATATATTTTTATATAAATACACAATGATTAATTTTAGTAACTGATTTTGATATATACCTAACATGAATGTTTTGTTATTAATAATTATTGGGAGGATATTATTATTAGCTATTGTATCAAAATTGTAAGAAAAGTATTAATCACTTAATATGCTGAATAATGAAAATTACAAACTAATCCAACCACTCCCAAGAATAAAGAAAAATAATACTACTAGGAGCAGTTATTTTTTTTTTCTCAATAAACAATTGTTACGCATCATTTTTAGCTCCATAATAACATTTCTTCAATAACATTAGAATTAAGATTTTTTTTTCAATTAATATATGCTTTCTAGGAACACCATATATGAAAATTTTATGCTCATTGATTAAGAGGGGGGAATGAAAATAACAGATAAATAGTTTAATATCCCTATCAACAATTTATATTTCTCTTGATTCTGATCACTTGCTAGATTGCTACTTGGCACTGATTTATACCAAGAAAGGCTCCGATCCCTCCTCCAATAATTATTATGAAAACCAAAAAATGATATTAAAAACAAATTATCAAAAGGACATTGAAACTCCAATCAAGATTAATGTCCTTAAATTATTTTGCCTTACCTACAAAGGTCAACTTCTATAGATTTTGGTGTCGGTGACAATTTAAAGCTTTACTAGCATGAAAATTTAGCATTTAGATTTTAAATACATTATACTCATATTATTAGTGAAGTGATATTTTCAGCTGTGATCAATCATTATCTTATAGAATGATCTAAAATGTCATTTCACTAACATTGAAATTATTTATTTATTTATTTTGAAAATTTTGAGATTATTACTATTCTTCTGTTCTTATAGTAATAAGGCCTTTGCTTTTGATTTTTCATGTAAATTAAGAAAATGATTGAAAGTGTTAGTGTTATGTAAATTAAGTCACATAATTATCTCAAATAACTATAAGCATGTAATATTAATTTGCTAAATTAACACTTATTTATGAAAAACTAACTCTGAAAAAAGGACACTTATTTGAGAATAAAAAAATATAAATTTAGCTAATATATAGTGTTAAAAATTGGGTAATTCACTTAAATAAATTGTTTCAATTTTAAAATTATGTAAATGCATTATTTCAAGACGAAGACGCAAATACATTGTTTCACATATCTATAAAAATCGCTACTGGCAGTAGTAATTTACATAAATACAGAATCCGCTGCTGCCAACTGCGGATTACGTTTAGTTGTGGTAGCATAGAAACTGCTGTTGTCTGCCGCGATTTCTGCATGATTATGATTGGTCATAAACCGCTACTATCAGTAGCGATTTATGTGCATTGGTTTACGTATGTAAACCGCTAAAGGCAGCAGCGGTTTACGTTGAGTATGAAAACAAATAGTAAAACTAATCTTTATCTAAAAAATAATTACAAAATAAATAATTAATGGTATATACTGTTTAAATAATATCATAAATAAAAAACTTAATTTGTCATTCTCTTTTATTTATATCAACCATACAAAGGAGATTCGAAGAGTTTGAAACATGGGTTGTGTTCTTTGCTGCTGATTTGCCTTTGAGGTTCTAGCTAAATGAATTTTTTTTATTTGTGCAACTTTATTGTTTTATGCCAAAAAATAAAAACTATTTGTATTTTATAGTTGATTGATTGGATAAATAATAGTGATAGCATCATAATTTTGATGAATAAAATAAAAAATATAAATATGCATGTAATAATTTTTTATTTGCATTTCTTATTAAAATAAGACTAAATAGCAAATCAAAGAGTGAGTATTGACAGAGTACTAAAATATATAAACTAAGACTATTTTTTTTATATTCATCCCTTCTAAAACTCATGAATGATAAAATAATTTATTTTTAGTAAAAAATAGTGAATTTTTTCATTAAAAATAACAAATCAAATAAAAAAATTTTACTATTTTTTACTAAAAATAAATTATTTTATCATTCATGAATTTTAAAAGGGATGAAGATAAAAAAAATTAGTCTTAGTTTATATATTTTAGTACTCTGTGAATACTCCCTCTTTAATTTGCTATTTAGTCTCATTTTAATAATAAATATAAATAAAAAATTATTATATGCATATTTATATTTTTTATTTTATTCATCAAAATTATGATGCTATCACTATTATTTATCCAATCAATCAACTATAAAATACAAATAGTTTTATTTTTTGGCATAAAACAACAAAATTGCACAAATAAAAAAAAAATTCATTTAGCTAGAATCTCAAATGCAAATCAGCAGCAAAGAACACAACTCATGTTCTAAACTCTCATAGTCTCTTTTATATGGTTGATATAAATAAAAGAGAATGAAGTGATTTTTAAAGAGAAAAATATATGATTTAGTGAACTTTTGGCTAAAAATAAATTATTTTATTATTTATAAATTTTAAAAGAGATGAGAATAAAAAAAATAGTCTTGATTTATATAATTTAATACTTTGAGTATTGTATTTTTTTAATATTATCTTCCCCATCCATTTATGAATAACACTCTACCTCTCCACATTTGGCTCCTCTATGGTTTATATAGAGAACCCATTAACACATATTAAACGTAAACCGCTGTTTACGCACGCACACCAACCTAACATACATGTAAACCGCGTTTGGTACTAGCAGTTTTTGTTCTCTTGTACCTACTGCCAATAGAATAGAACAATTTAAATAAGTAAATTGCCCTTAAAGATTACTATTAATAAAGTTTTTAAATTCATTTATTTTAATGATTACATAATAAATGCAATAAAATTTTAAATTTGATATGTTCTTAAAAAAATATTCTTAATTAATTACTTTAACATGTGTCTTAAAATACACATATTAACCCAATTCAAATAATATTTAATAACAAAAAAAATTAGCCAAAAATAATCATAATTTATCTTATTTAATATTTATTAATTATTACAATAATTAATAAATATTAAATAAAATAAATTTTGACTGTTTTTTTTCCTAGCATTATTGATAGTCTGATAATAATATACCAATGTGGACTTTATAAACATCTAATAGAATCTGATAATAACATTTATGGGTATATTCGTTGAATCTGAAGGCATCCATAAGTAATTTCAAAAGTGGGCCAATTATATCCATGAATAATTTGAATGTTATTCTCTAATTTGAAGACTACTTTGTATTAACTATCACTAGTATCACCTTTTCCCAAAATTTTGTGAACAATTCCTAAGACAATGCAATAAGAACATGTTTAAAATAGCAATTTGGTGTCCAAATTCTAATTAAGCCACGCCAGAACTTGAAACATTTCAATATTAAAGTTTGACATTTTGGCCTAAACAACCACATAAGCTGAATGTATTTGTCTGCCCCCACAATGCCTTTGACATTATGCTTTTTCTTTCAATTTTTTATTGACAAATAAGTTTATATATAATTATATATGTGTGTAAAATTTATAAAATAATCCAAACTTTAAAAATATTATTTTTCAGTTTTTTTTTTTATTTTGAAAAAGCTAAAAATATATATATTTTTGGATTAAAATTAGCGTTATATATATAACACTGTGAGTGTAAAAAAAATAACAAACAATTAATTGTTTATTGCCACATTAATAACTAACTTTTAAATTTATTATTTAAAAAATAATCTAAACACATGAATCTAATTAGATAACCATGCAAAACTCTTTATACTATTAATTTATCAAAATTAATATATATATATATATATATATATATATATATATATATATATATATATATAATTCAATTTTGTAAAATTATATGTACATATTTTGGATGAAGGAAAGGGATAATCCTTCCATGATGAAACAAAGGCTGACCTGGATATTGAATCCTTATTAATATAAATACACTTTTTTCCTTATAAGAGAGATATAAAATATAAGTATGAACACTTGTTATTATTAGCTGTAAATCTATGATAGTGAAAGCTTGTTGCATGATCTAGTGGACCCCTTCCAGATACTCAAAGAGGTACTTGACACCTTAGAGAAGCTGAGAAATTTGATGTATTTGGTTTGGTTTGATTTAATTTAATTTAAATACAATAATTGACCTCATTTTATTTATTCTTTTTGTTAATTTATGATTAATGGCATGTGATGTAGCACACTAAGCTTCCAATTTTGGATGAAGGGTTGAGTTAGGATATAGGCATGTGTTGGCCAAACTATCTTCTTCCATGGTCACAAGTATATATATTATAGAAAAAGTTTTAAGTGTATTGAAAACACCAGTGTTCTAATTATTTTAACCGTTAATTTTAATTAATATATATTATATATATTTTTTATAATTCAAATCAACAGTCCGGTATTTCTGATACACTTAAAATTCTTCCTATATTATAACCCTTTCTTTCCATTTGTTTCTTTTATTAAGAATTAGCAACTTAGTTGTAATTTTCCCATTAACATTGGCAATGCTTTTGTCTATAGGGAAAACAACCAAAGTTTATGAACATATATATTGACACTAGTGGTCAATGTCTTTTTTATGGCATTAAGTAATTATTTATGATTATTCAACATTTAATTTAAGTTAATGTTTTCTATAGCTGCCCATGTGGTTAAATGAACCATAACTAGGGACCTATGATATTAACTAATGATGATGATAATGATCTTTTTGTCCTTGAAGTCAACAATAGAAACAGAACCAAAGTGAAAGTAGCAGTAGCATATTCATTAATATGAGTGGCATAAAGGTAAATGTTATTCATTTAACAGCTGAGAGTGAATGTGAAACAACAATTTGAGGACACAAATACATAGATAGACACAGATTCAGACACAGACATAGTACATAATCAACCTCGGTTCTCCCCCAACTACCCTCCCATTTTGCCTATTGTACACTTTTCTTTTTGACAAATTATGCTTTCAAGACAACACTTACACAACAAATACAAATGAGATAAAATTGAAAAATCAAATTATACAAAAATAAAGAAAAAGAAAAAGAAAAAATAATCAGAAAATATACTACAATTTTGTGCAGCCAAGTCAAAGCAAATTTGCAAATGAAATTTGCCAATTCATTCTTGTTGTACCATTCCCTTTGTCTTGCTCAGGTTACTGACTGCAAATGACAGATATCTATGTCCCTTTTTTCTTTCCTTTTTGCCCTTCACTTCACATCTTTCTCAAATGGGAAAACAGAAGATATCAGCAGCCATTGTATCATTCCCTCCAGAAGAAATCCAGCCATGTCACAACCAGGGAACCTGATACAAACAGAACAACAGATACAACTATACAATGGTTAAACTTACAGCTAGGACTATTTCATCAACTACTCCCTTCGTTCCGTTACTACTGTCACTTATCCGGTCGATCGCTACAGGGATAAGCGATAAGTGATAGTAACATAAAACGGAACGAGACGAGTAAATTTTGTGGAAAAAAGGTTATCAAACTCGACAGTTCGTCTAAACTAATAAACTCAGGTTGGGACACAAACTAGTAAACTAGTAAGGATTCCCGAGTTAATTCGAGTTTGATAACTTACTTCGAGTGGTGGAAAACGAATTCAACTTACTCAAGGGATCTGTTGCATGCCAACAATGGTGTGATTAAAAAATCATTTCAGGTTTTCACATAATTAACTCCATCACGCTTTCTTTTGTTAGAATTGGAAAAGAAGCAGATCTGAGCCCAGCTCTTTTTCTGCTTAAGTGGCTGGGTTTTTACATCTTTCTTATCCCTCTTCTCCACTAGCTCAGTCATGTACTCCACAACAGCCTGAGATACAACAAGAGTGATTGTGATTTCTAAAAATAGAAAGGTCTATAGCGAAATACCAAAAGAACTAGACGGATAAGGGAAGTTACCTGTGCCCCCTTTTCAGCTATATGTCTTGGTGGAACTTCAAGAGGATTCTCTTCCACTCGCAGGACGCGTAGTCGTGTGAGCATCCTAAATGAGTCCGGAAGGACTCGTATCTGATTGTTACTGATATCCAGTTCCTCGAGCATTTCAAGGTTCCCAATAGATCTTGGTAAGGATCTCATGTCAGCGAAATTGTTTCCTATGTTCATCTTGACAAGAGAGGTCGCGAAACATAAGCTCTCCGGTACTGACTCGAGCTCATTGAAACTCACATCAAGTTCCTTCAGGTTTATTAGAGACGACATTGTTGTAGGTAGTTGCTTGAGGTTATTGTACCGGACAGACAAAATCTCCAGACTCTGAATCTTTCCTACAGCTTCCGGCAGGGCCTTCAGACGATTGTAATCGGCACGAAGCTCTCTAAGCTTGGTACAGTTACCAATAGAATGTGGAATTTCTTCTATATCATTTGTCTCCACATTCAATATTTTTAGGCTAACAAGTGACCCTATGGTATCGGGAAGCACTGGAAGCATATTCGAACTCAAATCGAGCTCCTCAAGCCGTATCAATCTGCCAAAAGAAGCAGGCAGTGATGTTAACTGGTTTCCCCTCAAATCAAGAAAGACCAAGCTGAGGAGACCTCCAATAGAATCCGGGAGCTCAGTGATCCTATTCGAATGCAGGTCCAATCTGGTCAAGGATGAAAGGCCCCCAATGGTGGCAGGTAGGGCCGTAATCCGGTTCTCGGATAAATCAAGTGTGACCAAACTCGACAACTTCCCTATCGAATCAGGCAACCAATCAACCTGGTCCTTCAGTTTGTTCTGCAGCTTGAGATCACGAGTACCTTTCTTTGCAGAGACCTCAATTAAACTAGCAAGTTTGATCAAACTTAACTTATCACTACCATCTTGGCCTGCACAACAAAGATTCATTTCATCAGAACAAAAACCATCCCCACCTATTCAAACAATCCAAGTTCCAATATGACTACCTAAACATAATCAAAATCATCATAAGAATAATAACCCAATTCGAATGTAAAGAAATGAGAAGCATATATGGTTTTACCTGCACTTGTCGTGGCTTTCAGAGATGGATCCAATATCTGAGGCTTGGATGGTAAACTTGATTCAATTCCAAATCCATTAGAGTAGAATGTAGACTTTGAATTCTTCACATAACTATCATCTCTTGTTACCAACTCCTTAGCCTTCCCAAGCTCCTTCTCCGCACGGAACAATATAGAAGAACCAGCAGCAGAAGAGCTCGGAAGGGCGTCAAAACCGGCCTTAGAACCCGAAGCAGACGCCGAACTCTGCGCCGCAAAGCTCGTCGAAACAGAAGCAGTTGAAGCGGAGCCATTGGAGTAACCATGCTTCCTTGAATCCGAAGTGTTAGAAGCAGAGGGACTGGAAGAAACACACCTTGAAGCTCTCTGAATCAATTCGTCGAACAGAGAGTGGACATTCTCGAGATCAAGTAGCTTCAGTGCTTCCCTCTTCTGCTCCTTGCTATGATAATAAACCAAGCTTCTCTGCATCTCTTGCAGCACCATGAAAAGCTCTTCAGGCACTTCGGGACCCTTACTCTGCCTGGAAATGGATTCAATTCTCGCTTGGTCCTCTTTGTCAACGTTCAGAATCAGAACCTTTGCAGCTTCAACCTCGTCAATGGCGGGTCTAGAAGGTAAGGATCTGTGAATCCTCATTATTTCTTCCACCACCGTGTCCACCGACGACCAAGTTTCCATTTTTATTAGCTTCGAAATCACGTTATTCCCAGCAATTCACAGAAACTAAAAACAAAACAAACTTTAATTACTGTTGGGTCCAAAGCTCAAAACTTTACCCCCATCACAAAACACCCAGCTGCAAAAACGACGCCGCTTCGCAGTTGAAATTGGAAATGGAAAGGAAAAGCGAAGAATCAGAAGAATTCCAGTTTCGTTTTTTCGTTGATTGTTCGAAGCTAATTTTGGAGTGAATTTTTTCTCTTTTTTCTTTTTTTGAATTGAAGAAGAGAAGAATTTGAGAGGTGAGTGAGAGAGAATGGAACAAGATCTGCGGGTTTCTCTGCTACTAATATTTACTCCTTTCTTCTTCTTCTTCTCCTTTCTTCTGCTTGTCTTATGCGGCAGTTTTTTTAATGTGTTTCCAGATATGCCCCTGTTATGTTGGTTAAATAACGAGAGAGGACAGAGGGGTTATGCGCCCGCGGTATTATTAACGGTTTTTAAATGCCGTTGGTTATGTATTAAGAGAATTAGGAGCTGTAATGTTCCCTCCAACTCCAAGATTCAGATTCATTCTTATTCATTGATGTTGTAATAAAGCTTTCCATTTTGTTACTGGATAAGAAAGACTTGGATAGTGGAATGAAATCCAATCATGGTGAGTTGGCAAGCATCGGATACATCAAAATTGCTTATTTTGGTCACTTGAGTGTCAGTGTTTTCTTCAGTTTTTGCACTTCTTAATAAATTACCATCATTAACCTTTTCTCTAATCACCGTTATTATTATTATTATTATTATAACTTGGCTAAAAATTAATATAATAAAAAAAGTTAAGATTAGAAGGAGATTGGAAGATGGGGAGTGGGGACAGCTGCAAGAGCTGAGAAGGGTTACACGTTCAAAGGGTGTATCCAGCTGGCAGCTCCCTTTCCTTTTTTAGTTGTTTATGATATCGCAAATCAAAATTTTATTTAAAAATTTGTTATTAGTCAATAAATTATTACATGCACATACAAAATTTAAATTCTCAATCCTTATACTAAAGAACTAGCTACTAGACTAGCCAAAATTACTAATACTCACACTATTTTCACACCCCACAACAATAGACACTATCAGTTTCTCTACTAAATTTCTATAGTACTTAGTCAATATTACACCCATTTAGTTTTTAAGATTTTAATTACACTATTATCGTCTCTAAATCTAAATTTTAGATATTATAATAGTCTTTTATTTTTTTATTTATGATAACTCAACAAATAAAATGATAAATTAAGACTCTTTTATCATGTTAGATAATGATAAAATGACATCCTTTAACTTTAGTGTTCAACCAAAACAAAACCTCCAATCAAAATGTGAGCAGACTGTTTTATATTTCTATATTATCAAAACCACGTTGTTTTATTGTCTAATATAGTAAGAAATTAAAGTGGCAATTCATCACTTTATTTACAATTAAAAGACCACTATAATGCTCTAAATTCATTCGTAGATATATAATTTATGATAAATATTAAAAGTCATTAAAATTTATTAATTTCGGTCATTAATTAGTAATTAATATTTAAAAATATAAATTAAAATATATTATTAAATTATTAAACTAAAATAATTAAATTAACAATTAAAAATAATAATAAAAGATAATAATTTTGATAAATCTCTAATATTTCTCATAATTTATTTCTTTATTCTTATTAATTATTATTATGAATTTATGAGTGAGTGAGCGAGAAAAGGGTGATGATCATGGTGATGGGTGTCATAGCTTGATGCCCTAAATTGAAATAAAAATAAAACATAATTAATTTGTTGATGTAATTAAATGATTGATTAATAGTAGAGAGTCACGTGCTATGGCAATAGATGTCCCCTCACATAGAGGCGAAGCCCATCTTCATCTTACTCGCTTGCCCCCCTTATGCCTTGCTTCTCCATTATATCTTCTTAACCTCATTTAATTTATTACTATATTTATCTCAATTCTCACCAACTTAACCACCACTATTCTCTCATCCACACCTTCCTACTAAAACTTTTATTTTTTTAAATAATTTATAAAAATTAATTTTTAAAAGTTATATTTATCTTATCCGTATTTAATAAATTAAATTAAAAATAATTTTTAATATACACAAATAATAAGTGTGTTTGGTAAAATTATTTTTTAAATTTAAAAATATTAAATATTAATATAAAAATTTAATTTTTTAATTTTGACAAATATAATTTATTTTTTTAAAAAAGTTAATGTTTTTAAAAATATTTTTAACTTTTAAAAACTGTAAGTATAAGGATATGAGTTTTTTAGTTTACTAAATATAAATATCTTTTCAAAAAATTTTACCAAATTAAATTTCATAATTACATAAGTATCCGAAATATAACATACGGTAAATGAATACGACTTTTACAAAAATATTTTCATTCTAATTTAAGTAAAGTTATATCTCGATAAGCTATGTTATAACATCAAAATCATCTTTCTATAAAACGAACAAAAGATCACAAAGTGAGTGGTAAAAAAACTCAATCTTTCCCACAATTTAACTGATTTATATCTCTCTATTAACTTGAGTATTAAAACATTTTTTGCAGATACACACTCTGCGCTCAAGATCAAAGAAGCTTCCAGATACAATCGAACAAGATATATTTTTGGATATATTCAAAGACTCTCAACCAAAAACTTATAGATGTTCTTATTTTTTTTCTTAATTGATTTTATAAGATGTGATTTATATTATATGAAGTTTTCTTTTACATACATTTTTAGAGCCATTTAAGCTTTGTAGGGTAATAAAATGGGAAAAACTTTAGAGGATCCAAATCCAATAAAATCATATTTTATGAAACCAATTAAAAGAAATCAATTTCTCCTGAAACTACAACACGTTCATATATATACATGCCCCTACATTAAATATTCTCTATTATTATTATTATTAATTTTTTTTGGGACATCCTTTTATTTAATAAGTTAAAAATTAATCAATTATAAATTTAAATTTTATTTAAAAGTTTGTCGTCGTTTAATTAGTTATTATATATACAATATAAAATTTAAATTCTGACATTTATTTAAATAAAAGAATGAACTGGTTATTTAACTAATTCAAATTAATTAATTGTTTAATATAATTATATTGTTATTACAATTTGAAAGTTTGTATTTGTATTTATAACAACCGTGCCATATATGAGTAGTGCCATAAATGTCATTGCTCATTTATGGGAATGAAAATTTATTAGTTCTTGATTGAAGGAATAATATAATAAAATGAATGATGTTAAATGTAATGTATATAAGGCAATGTGAGAGAAAGTCGGGTACACCTTTCACCCTTATGTTATCTTGTTAGGCCTTGCCCCCCTTATCATTCATTATTCATGCAATCATATCACCATGCATATAACTCAACATATTTCAATTACGAAATTGTCTACTATATATATGGGTATGTATATAATACAATACATATTCCAATTTCACTCAATATATATGAAAAATTATTGAGATGCGGGATCCAATACACTATTGACCTCACAAAACACCTTCAATTCTTATCCGTTCGTTTAGAGGAATGAATCAATAATGTGTATATATATGCATATAATATGCATATAAAATTATATAGCTCTCAGAAAACAAATTATTTAGATGTATAGTTCAGTTTTTATTTGATTAATCAACTGTGAAACAGTGATAGTATATATTTTTCATCAATATAGTTGAATTAAAGTTGTGATATTGCATACTTTTAAATGGACTTCAGAGTTGCGACGAATTAATTTTTGGCCCATTGAATGAAAAATATCGTAGATAAACAGAAAAAAAACTTGTGACACTGCATGGAATGTAATTTTCAGATTTTTTAGAAATTTAGTGTGTTTGGTTTCTGATTTTTTATAAAATTATGTTATAATATTTTTTGTTTTTGGAATTTTATAATAAAATTAAAATTCTATTTTTATTTTTATTTTATATTTCACTTCTTCTCTTACAAAATTGTAAATACTGAAAAAAAAAAAGAAAAAACCAAACATGTCCTAAACTGGCATCAGTTCATCGGAGTTAGAAGGTATCTTTTGAGTATGAGGTTTAACCATTTTTTTTAATTAATGAATTTATCATATAGATGTAGCTATTTTATTATTGTGTGTCGTGTTAGTGAATGAGTTTTCTTTTATTTTTTTTCAGATATAGATTTAAAACCTAAATCATGATATATTGATTTCTCATCATGCACACGAGTGGGTGTTGGGCAAAATACAAGCAAATTAATTTAACATCCATGCATAATCATAGTAAGAATTTTTTTCAGTTTTTTATCAAAAGAACCAAATGTTATTCTTTTTTTCTGTAACAAAAGATGATTTGTTCAGAATACTAAGAACAGCAAAATTATTGGGAGTGAACATTGAAAAAATATGGTTTGAACTCTGCTATAAAATAACACACGTAAAACAAATAAAGGAATAAAAGTTATCGTGAAACCATTTATTTTAATTATTTGATGTATAATTGTTATTTATTTTTAGATTTTCGTTTCTTGATTTTGAATATACTTTTGGTATAAATTTATCCATTTTTTTTCAAATAATAATATTATAGACAAAAATAAACCAATTATAACAAAAAAGCTTAAACTAAAAACATTGTAGATTTTGAAGGATAAATATTAATTATAGAAAATTGGGCTATAATGTTAAAATTATGATTTTGCCACCACTAATATTCTATCATTTTAAATTTGGTATTTTTTCAAATCTTTTATGGCTGTTCTTTAAATTTTCGCAAAACCTTAAAAATAAAAATTAAATGTCATTTTCAATCCGGGCCTTTTTTTTTTCAAAAGACAAGGCATCCTTCCACAATTTGAAAATTCCAAATCGGTCCTTGATTATCCAAGTAATTAGTCTAAATTACCCCTTTAAATGGTGACTTATTAATGTGTCTAGACTACTTAGATCAATTACTTGGATGGTTAAAATCCAATTAGAGATTTTCGATTTGTGAAGAGATATTTTATCATTCAGACAAATGATTGAGAATCGAAAAAGGCATACTCAAAAGTAGAAAAATTTTGCTAACAAGTAACAAGAACACTTATTAGCAATACAGTTTAGGGAGAATAAAACTTTGAAGTTTTTAATGCACATAAGTATGCTTTTCCTATAACATCATTTCCTTCTAGTGCAATTGTTAGTAAATAAGTAAAAACAGTACCTGCAATGTTGAACCATAGCATTGGGAAATATAATACAGACTTTATTTATATTATCTATAGACTAAATTCAAGTCGAACAAGATTCATTGACATATATCCTTCCACTGAACAAAATATTTTCTAAGATTTCCCTATACACCAGCACAGCAGAAAATAAAACAAAATATAAACAACTTTTCATGTGGTTTTTGTAGCCTGCAAAATTCTATCGGAGTGGGTGCACCTTTCCCGGCCTTGTTGAGGAAGGTGATCTAGACTTTGAATCCTCATGATTTGGAGATGGAGGTCCTCTTCCCAACCTCTGTAAGGCCGAAGGTCTGGTGTTTTCAATTTTAAACCTCACCCTCTTCTCAGCTGTATTTTCATCATACAGTTTTGTTGAGGAAGGTGATCTAGACTTTGAATTCTCATGATTTGGAGATGGAGGAGGTCCTCTTCTCAACCTCTGTAAGGCCGAAGGTTTTTCAATTTCAAACCTCACCCTCTTCTCAGCTGTATGTTCTTCATACAGCTTTGTTGAGGAAGGTGATCTAGACTTTGCATTCTCATGATTCGGAGATGGAGGTCCTCTTCTCAACCTCTTTAACACCTGAGGTTTGGTCTCCTCAATCTGGAAGCTCACCCTTCTCTCATCTGCCATGTTCATCACACAAAGCAAAGGCTTCTGAAAAACCAAGGACTAGAAGACTATGTAATATTTGTGCTCTAGTGGAACTTATTTTAGGGTTCACTTCAACATCATTTAAAAAAAATGGAAAACAATTAATTGAAGACAACTTTGAGAAAGTTCTCATTGTTACAGAGTATATTTAATCATCTTTAATTAAATAAAGCCAATTTTCCCCAAACACAAAAAACAAAAAAAAAAAAACCTCGAATTTGTTGGTTCAAGTGACCTCACAAGTGTATCCTGAAAGTCTTGAGACTAAACAGAAGTGAACTTCACAATACAGTGTTGGTCCTAACTTCAAACCTAGCCCTTTTTTTGCTAGAACAAGAGTTAAAAGGAACAATTATTATATCTAACAAGTAACATTTGGTGTTAAGCAGACTTTTAAAAACAATCGTGCAAATATCATCTACTGGTTTGTAAATACTAAATGAGCAGATGCCTAACCTTCACCAGAGGCATTCGTAACACCTTCCATCTTTATCCTATCAGAATCTTTATGCTTGCAGTCATATCCTGAACGCTTATCGGAAAGATTAACTGTGCCAGGTGCCATCTTTTGTTCTTCATCTGAACATTGACCCCCAAAAGGCTGCATATAGCAGAACCTAAAATAGCAATAATTGCAAAAGGATTAATAATGCAACATAAGTAATCATGAAATATAGAGCAAATTTTCATGACATGAAAACACAGTTACTCAAGCAAATATGAAATGGACTATCGTTTAGGATACCATTGCATAGGTAATTTTTCGACGTCATAGTTATGAGGTAACATTCTCCACTTTCTGCACTTGTCACATTGCACCCATTCGGAATCAGGTTTGTAGATACAATTATCTTTATGCTGGAAAAAGAAACGAAAGTACAGTTCAGCACATTTCCCTAGTAAACAAAGATATATATGTAAAAAATTGGAGTTTGTAGCATGAATAGTGACTTCTAACCCCCTATTTATCCATTTAAAACATCAGTTTATTCTCCCATTCAACCAGAGATACTAGTGTAGGAGGAAAACCAAAGTGAATGTCAAATTTCTAACATGTCTCATAAGATGAACATAACTATTAACACAACGTTTACCTAATTACAAGCAAATTCTGTTACTCAAAACAAGAAATAGCAATGATAAATTGAGAAGCAACCCCTCTATTATTACAATAGAACAATAGAATTTTCAGAAGAGCTTTACCAACTTAAGTGAATCAAAATTTTTGTCCCAGTATTCATCTGCTTTTTTCGCAAGCCACTCCTCAAGTAGCGCATATGACTCAGAGTCTTGAAATCCCTGCTTGTTGTTATGCACCCAAACACGGCCATCCTTATCATCCTATGCCAGTAAGCACAAAACAAGTACAGGAGTTAAGATGTAAAGAAAGTGTGTTTTTAGATAAAATGAACAAATAATTGTTGACAGCATTCAAGTAAAGACTCTGATAACAACATTGATTCCCATAAGATACAGGTATTAGAAAATTCTTTAGAAGTTCAATTGGAGAAATTTACTCAAAGTAAGTTCCATGAAAAGTAGGCAGAACATAAGTATAACTGAGGCTCTTGAGAATAGAAAATCCTTGGCAGAATGCAAAGAACATAAAATAGCATTGCAAAATACAAGGATCAAAGATGGAAACTAATTAAATCAAGAACATGTATTTCCTCATATATGTACTTTTTAATTTTTAGATCTTCATGTCATTAAATATATTTAATTATATTAAATAGTTAAACTATCTTTTAAAATAAAATTTATATATGTGAATTGCATTAACTCATCGTAACAATGCAAGCAAACTAAAATATAATCTAGGAACATCAGACAAATAATTTTTGTTAAAAAAATAAAAATATTAAAAAAAGAGAGAAAGAAGACTTATCATTTAGACAGCTTAACAAAGTACATAATTCCATTTGCAACACACAACCAAATTAAGTAAAACTATCTAAGCATGTAAACATTATTCCCTCGTATGTTTGAAAAATGGTTGGAGTCTAGGAAAAAAAAAAGATACCAAAGCAACATAATGCTTTCAAGGAAATGCAATCCGAAAAGACCATACCATTAAATTGGTCACATCTATGACACCAATTATACCCCGCCCTACATCTGCACTATGGATCATACCACCAACTCTCTTGTAAGCCTACAAAGGAAAACAGACAAATATAAACTCCAGTATTATATAGAGTGAAGCTAAGCATGCACAGTCAAACATGAAAATGTGTTGGAAGAGTAGCCAAACAAAAGAGCAACAGAAATTTTGAAATAAAGAGAAAGTTAAAGTAGCATCTATTGCACAAAAATAAGATAAAATCTAGCTTTTAGTGGCTTTATCATTTTGAAACAATTCTATAATGCTTAAATTGTCAGGTAAAAGCACATCAGTTGTTTTATATTCTAACAGGCACATCTGGAATAATCATAGGAATGATTAATACCCATGAAATCCAAGATCATCAGGTTCATGTATCTTCCAATGGTAGTTTATAAATTATAGCATGCCAAGTTCCCCATAATGGTTACTCCAACAATGTGGACTAACTCACCTCAATTAAACGACCATGCCAGTACAAAAATATTCCACAGTTTCCCTGCTCCCATTCTAATTCACTATATCCCAGAGTTAATTCAACAGGATTTCCCAAGATGTCACCAGATTCCACAACAGTTTTTGTTAGAAATTTTGCTAGTGGTCGACTTTTAACCTGAGCAAAGATAAGAGGAACAATTAGAATGAAGCTAACAAGGCTTAAAGATCATAAATCATCAACTTCCGTGGCCCCTGGCTAGTTATAATGTATAAACAAAGGGTTGTCTTAGTTGCACTTCAATCATCAAGGTGTGTGGAGAACCTTGAAATAATGAGGAAGATTGAGGTGCACTGGTGCACGGATCACTTATAGTGCTCTGTATTAATTTTATATCTCTAGCCAGACTTCAAAGATGTTTAGATGCATTTGAAAATTACCTATTTTCTTTGCGTGATCTAAAAAATTGCGAAGTACCTCAAAAAAAGTTCTCTTAAACTTCAGAATAAGTCTATCTAATTTCAAGATCATATTGATAAAAATAAAATTGCTATATGAAATATTGAAATTTTAAATTTCTTCAAGAGAAAAGAGAAAAAAGAAAGTGTATAATTTTGTGATCACTTTAAATACACCTTTTTTGTCACTTTTAAATGTAACAAATCACAATTTGAATCTGACTAAGACTAGAAATTAATATAGTGCAATATAAGCAATTGATGTTTGCCCCCACAATCTTTACATTAGATTGTATGGTGCAACACACACCTGGAAATTTGAAGTGCACTGAAGCATTCTCCAAAAAGCATAATATTATAAGCAAGCTGTGCAAGAATGGATTACCAGTGTTCCTTGAACAAACATCTTCATTCGTGGAACTAAGAATATGACTTCTAAATAAGCTCGTAGCGAGAAGTCTAGTGGAACCTGAATGCAACAGAACATAAAACAGGATACATAGTTTCAAATGACAAACTTGAAAAAGCAAAAGTGGTGCCAAACCTTCAGACTAACTTGGCCTTGACGAGAACGAATCCTTCTAGAGCGGACAAAAATGTCGCCTTGGTGGAAAGAACTCCCACCAAACAGTCCATCTTGCCATTCTAGACAATAACCTGACCCCCATTCATCAAGGTTCCATATGTAGATCTGTGTTCCTGTAGCACCACAAAACAAGGCTGCCTTCTCCCCAATTAGATACTTGTCAAATGGTGAAAAGTCCTTAATAGCTTTCAAATTGTTTTTTGCCAAAGCTTCAGACTGAACAGCTGTGTCAATTTCCACCTGTTGTCCTTGCCGACAGTAACTAACTATTGGAATCTCAATATTCTGCAGTAAAATCATTTAAAAGGATAGCAGTATGAACTAACAGAAATTCCATCATTATTTAGAATAATAAATACGTGTCAATCAGCATTGGGTTGTTTAATGACATCTACCATCTGGAAGTAAGACGATTTATTTTTAAACCCACAACAACAATTAATGATGTATGAAATACAACAAAACAAAATTTCATAGAACTCTCCATACATCTTTGCCTTCATTCAAAGATTGTGAAAGAAACGCTAAAGATCTGGAGTTAGCAGTCTGGGTTAGAACAAGAACATCCCTCCCAAGCCTCATTGCTCCTGTCTAAGTAAGAAAACCACGAAGGAAAAACAATTATGAATTCAGTCAACGTCAAGCAAAAAGACAAAGTGTAAACTGAAGAGATCTTATTTATCTTATAATTTGACACAAAACAAAACAAGGCTGTGAATTAAAATCTATCTTATATGTCATCCTTTTAACCTGGAATGGGGTTTTGTGAGAGAACAAGGGGTTGTATAAGATCAATTTATGCTTCTGTCAATATCCACAATGATGCCAAGGTATCAGCACACAAAGCTAAGAGAAATTCCAACACACAAAAGTCAAGCAAGCAAAACAAGCCTTAACTAGTTTCAATTCTTCTTATATTTTATAAAAGATATTTATTCATAGTAGAGGCTTCGGAGGCAAAAGCATAGGTTGGTTAACCAAACTTTTTAACGAGATCCTAGCGTCTGAGAGGATGTCAAATGAGTGGAGGAAAAACACCTTAGTCCCTATTTACAAGAAAAAAGGATATACAAAATTGTAACAACTACAGAAGGATCAAGCACATAGGTCATACCATGAAGTTATGGGAGAGAGTCATAGAACATAGGTTGAGATAGGAGACATAGGTCTCTAAGAACTAGTTTGGCTTTATGCCAAATAGATCTACCACCTAAGGTTAAGATATATACTTGTTAAGGAGAATGATGGAGACTCTAGAATAACAAAAGGATCTACACATGGTGTTTATTGCTTTGGAAAAAAAAGAAGCATATGATAGAGTATCAAGAAAGGTCCTATGGAAGGTCTCGGAAAAGAAGAGTATAATGTGACAGAGAAATTTCCTATTGGTGTAGGATTGCACTAAGGACCATCTCTAAGTCCATATCTCTTTACATTGGTTTAGGAGATACTGAACATATCCAGGAATCAGCACCCTAGGCATGTTTTTGCCGATGACATTGTCCTTATGGGAGAAATAAGGAAACCTTTAATTCAAAAGTGAGAGTTGTGGAGAAGAGCCTTAGAGGAGTATGGTTTGCACATAAGCCGCGGTAAGATGGAATATATGGAATGAAAGTTCCGTAGGTGAGAGAAAAATAATAATACAAAAGTGAAAAATAGAAAAAGCATCCTATCGCAAGTAAAGTATTTTAAGTATCTTGGGTGTATCGAACAGCATAATGGAGAAATTGAGGAGGATGTAAAACATAGGACGCAAACGGGATTGTCAAAGTGGCAAAGTGCGTCTGGTTTTATATGTGACAAAAAAAATATACTTGAAACTTAATGGGAAATTTTATCGCCATTAGGCCGGCTATGTTTTATTAAACATAGTGTTGGGCGGCAAATAAAATGCGTCCAAGCTGAAATATCACAAGTATCACCTTGTCCAGGACCATCGCAGGAAAACTATAACCAAGATCTTTTTTATCTGGCATTAACTAGAACCACGTGCATCCAAAGCACCTTTTACTAAGATCAATGTAGTTGTATGTAAACCTAGACCAATAGCATGATGAACTAAGAATTCTCTGGGTCCTATTGTTAAGAATAGAGAATTACTACACTCATTTATAGCATTTAACCAACCGGGCAACCATATGCTTCGCCCTGCATTGAACGCCAAAGATTAGGTTGCTGAGATGGCTGAACGATCACACACGTATGCACAAAACATAGAACGAAGATATATGAGAGAAAGTTGGAATAGCACTTAGTGGTTTGGACATGTGGGAAGAAAATCGGCAAAGCATCCAGTTAGGAGGGTAGATTAGATGGAAGATAGACGTTAGCGAATGGTAGAGGAAAGGCAAAAGAAATCACACATGAGGTGGTCAAAAGAGATCTACATGTAAAGGGTCTCATTGTAGACATGATACATGATAGAACTCAACGGCGTTGTTTATTCATGTAGTCAACTCCACCTAGTAGGATAAGGCATTGTTATTATTTTATTCACATTAGAGAATAATTGTGTAAAATGGACATAAAGCATTCTCTTAAACCAGCCACCAAAAAACCAAAAGATAGTGATACAAAACAACTAGACTTTGTCAGGAAGATACTGGTTGTTGGAGATCCAAGAAAACAAAAGCTTTTCAGCATGTAACACCCACAAACACTTTGAAGTTCAAATAGGCATCAAAGACAAAGGCAAAGGACAGAGTTACCTTAGATTCAAAGACAATTAGACAAATCAACCCAAAGGGAGCAAAACTAAGGTGAGCAGTGGAAAACCCAAAAAGGAGGAAAAGAAATAACAACCTTGAATCCGATGCCAAATCTGCCAATGTGATCCTTGACATCTTTATCAGGTTGTTTATGCCCAAACGATACCATTTTCACAATCTCGTCATGGTTCATCCCTTGACCATTATCAATAATTGACAACATAGGAACATTCTTCCCAGATTTCTTCAACTTGATCATCTCTACAAAAATATCCAACCTGTGACATCCAAGCAATAATAGGTACAATTTTAAGAGAATACCTTGGATCCTTTACCTCTAATGTTGAAGATTTGATATAACCATTTATTACTATTTTTTTATAGGAAAATTAAAAGAAAAGAAATCAATTGATGACAGAGAATATTACAAAAGAGAGGACTAGGTATTGCCTTGAGAAAGGGAAAAAATGCTTGTAGATCCTAAGGAAACACTCGGTTCCTGTCTTGAAATAGGAAGAAAAAGAACATAGTGGAATGGTAGAGATGCATCTCCCAAAGGTACAAAAATTGGCTTAAAAATTGCCTCCAAGACATGTCTCTTTGTGTAGCTCCATTTTGGAAGTAAAGAAATTATTTTAAAAATAGCATTTCCAATGCAAACTCATGTTTCATGAAAGTAGATCCAAGAAAGAAAAGTTAGAGTAAAATAAAGTACTGGTAGATAGCAAGTTAACTACCAAAGAGAAACAAGCAAATAGCCAACAAGAAACAAAAAACCTACTTGGAGGCTTTGGCATCCCTTGAATTATCAACAAGCTCAGCTATCCCACCAAAAATCCATCCAGAATGAGCTTGACCAAGAGTTTTTAGGTAACTTGGGTCTGCTCGTATGTAATTTTTCTCGAAGAGTCTATCCTGCTTCATATGAGTTTTACTTTTCAATTCATCACAAGTTTCACTCATAGAATGGTTGGCACAATCATCAGTTTGAGGGCAGTTAGGATCAGAGGAACAAACTTCTGCACCATTTGCTGGGCCTCTCATCATCGAAGTATTAGGTCGGCGATGCTCCTCAGCCAAGTGCGAACCTGCTAAAGAATTATCTAGTCCAAATTACTTCACCAATTTAAATGACCAGGAGAAACTAAGATTCAAATATAGGACTCCATAGTCATCTTCACCATTTGGAAAGGAAAAGCAAACTCCCAAATTATAGATAAACCAGAGCTACAAACAACATGCTACAGCTACACCTCAAAAACAAACAATAAAATACAACACAATGCACAAAAAGAATAAATGCGTGCCAAGCCATCAATTAATTAGATCACAAATAGATTGAAATAATGTGCATGAGATTATTTTAACTGAAGTATTAACTGATTACATTGTTTTAAGAGAAAAATAAAATTCGATGTACCATAGAATGCATACCTGATTCGCAATCCCGTGGTCTACTATCCACAACGCATGTCTTGCCTATCCGATAGGCAACACTAACTCGGGTAGATGTCGAGGCTTTAGCAGGGGGCAGAATGTAAAACTTGTATGGCTCAAAGTCTGCAATAGCAATCTGCCAAAAATGAGTCTTAGACATTGCAAAGACAGTGAAAAGTGATTAACGGATAGGATAAATCACACTCATTAATCACAAAATCCCATTATGTGTTGTTTTATTGTCATCAAATGAATATTTCAGTTCTTTTTCTTGTTTTGATACATAATCTTTTAGTTTTTAATAGACACATAGAATCATGTAGCCAAACATGCATATGCTTAAGTTGAGAACAAAAGATACAGAGACAGGTGTCAGAGATAAGACATAAGAGTAGCATCTCTTCCTTGGTCCCCTTCTGCTCCCGCTCTAGTGGATACAAAATTAGGCAAACTTTGCCCTAGAACAGAGACATCTTGTATTTTATGCCTAGACCTTCCTCAAATAGATTTATGCCTCCCAGTGTTTATATTTTTTTCTTGAGACAGTTATATCAAACGAGGCCTAATTGGCATTAAACCGTGCTAACAATTATAGCAACCATTATAAATAAAGGATTTCATCATAATCACAAACATATGCATGCCAGAGCTGAAATAATAATTAATAGAAGTAGCACACCATGTCATACTTGTGCAGGAAATCCAAGAACCTTCTCCACTCGTGCTTTTCATGCGAATTTTCTGGGGCAGGGTCCAATGAAAACTGGGGCAACATGGAAATTCCTGATACTTTCATATGTTTCATTGTATGTATGTTCAACTCATTGGACCTGCAAAAACTTTTTTCACGTCAGCAAATGAATCACACACAATAAATGCTAAAGAATATAGAAAACTAAAGTATGCTTCAGTAAGAAGAATAATTCATACAGTTCAGTAGGCGCGTTTGTGGACTTGACACTGCATATAGTTTTCCGATCCTTTTTAAGGACAAAACTCATCTGCATAAAGAGGATCAAGAAGTGAGAAACATTAACAGCGCATTACGTGCTATTATATCAAAAATCAAAGAGCGATGAAAGTTCAGAAAGCTAACTTGTGAATGCTTTAGTCTTGTTACAAAAAAAATTAAAAAAAAAAAAAAATCTCATTTGAAAGAGAAAATGGCTCATAAACAGAACGAAGCTCGAAAGCTTTAAAACTTGCATTTTCAAGAAGATAACAGCTGCATGCAGCAATTGCAATGCAGGTTAGGAAAACAGCAAAAGTCAAAAAGTGCAATTAAAGAAAGAGAGAAGGAAGAATGTTACTTACTATTACTATGATAATGGTGATGAAAGGGAAGGGAAACCCTAGGTAGCAGTGGAGAATGGAGAGGGAAGAGAGGAAGTGAAACGACGTCGTTTGGGACAGAAGGGAGAAAGAGTGAGGAGAACTGAGGGAAGAAGAACTGGGAAGAGAAATGAAGAGACGTTTACCCGCTCAGAGCCGATATATTCGATTAACACGTTGGACAGTCTCACATTATTTTTTTAATTGTTTAATAAAATGTAATTTCTTATTTTATATTTTTTAAATAAAATTAAAAAATATAAAAAATATTAAATAATAAAAAATTATAGAGAAAAAATCCTAAACAGACAACTACTTCAAAAGACAACGAAATTCTTGACAAAAAAAAATATTCAATTGGACTCCTAAACTTTATTTTTATATGACTGATTAACTCTTATGTCAAAAAAAAGTCAATATTATTTTTTTTGCACAAAAACTAATTAATTCCAAAAAATAAAAAATGAAGACCGAGTTAAATATTTTTTTTTGTTCCGCTACGTTACCAACAGCATATCTATTCTGCCAACTCTTATTTATAATTGTGTTTTATAGAAGTGTGTTCGTAGATGTGTCTAATAATTAATATATATTTTAAATACATATATAAAGAGACACATCCAGAAAAAAGATAGTTATTAAACACAGTTATAAAAAAAACATTTTTATTAGACACATCTACGAACACACTTCCATAAAACACAACACAAATATAAATAAGAGTTGGTAACAAAGTAGAATGACGAGAGAAAAAAAAAATCAAACCAAAGCAGAAAAAAAAAACGATAACGATATTGAAAAAAACAACAGAGTGTGTATGTATAATAATCTTAACTTAGTTAAACTTAATTTTAAAAATACTTGCCGCCTAATATTTCTAATAATCGTATTTGTTTTTATATATTTACATTAACTTTAAATGGATAAGTAATCTCGATTTATTTTATTGTTTAAATATGTGTATATAATCTAGAAATAGAATAAAAGTGCATTTAGATTTGTATTTTTATTTTTTATTTTTTAATTTTAAAATTTTGTGAAAAAAATACAAAAAATAAAAAGTAAAAATAAAAAAATATATAATTTTATTATTTTTATTTTTTTATAAAATTTAAAAATAAAAAATACTAAAAATAAAGATAAACTAAATGTGTCCTAAATTTTCCTAAAATTTACATATCATTCAAGGATCCCACTATTAAACCAATCTTGATGATGTTGATCATTACTAATTAGTCGGGAATAACAAAGAGCTATTTAAATTTCTCTCGTTAAAAGAAAATGTTTACACGAAAATTAAAATGCATTAATTGGCGGCGAATCCGGCGATATTACTCCCGAGTGAATAAATTCAAACAGCTAATTGCTTTGTGATTCAAATTTATAACATAAATACATAATAATTCCATTTTTTAATATCTAATTTAATAGGCAATGTCTAGTTATGACTTTTTACTCTTTTAGGCAGTTGTTGCATGCAATACAACTGTAAAAAATGAGGAATACTTAAAGGTTAGTTTAGGTAAATAACTTAATTAAGTTTTTTTGAAAAAAATAGTTTAAATAATAAATGATTATTATATTAAAAGTAGTTTATAAATAAGTTATTTTGTATTTAAATTTTTAATTTTAAAATATTTATTTTATAAAAATATGATAAAAAATAATAGTATTAGGAGATAAGTCATTTTTTTTAACTTCTCTATAAGTTTCTAAATAATTTTTTAGAAAACCACAATTAATTTTAAAAATTACACCAGACATTAATACTACTACTTTTCATAAGTCAAAAGCTAAAAAAAATTACTTTTAAAGCTTTTCCAACAGACCTTAATCAGACTCTTGGTAATTTTTTTGAAGGATTACCAAGTTTTTAAAAAAAAAATACTTTTTATTTTTTAATATTTAACTTTATGAGAAGTTAATTACTAATATAATTTAATTTAATTTTTATAAATAAAAATAATTTAAAAATTATTAATATTTTTTAGTTTTATACAATAAATTTAATTAATATATTTGAGAAAAATAAAAAAAGTAAAAAATAAAAACAAAACAGCTTTGATAATTATCTTCAAAAGATAATGAGATTACAAAAAAAATGTTAATCTTAGTTGGTTCTTAATAGATAAATCAACAGTCTAACATGTCATGTAGGTTTATTACGTAAATATTAATAGAAAATATTGACAAAAAAAACTAATTAGTCTCACAAAAATAAAAATTAGGGACTGAAAAGGATTTTTTTTTTTTTTGTTGAGGACCTCATTGTCTTTCGAAATAATTGTCAATAATCATTTAAAAAAAAATTTCTCGTAAAAAATTCATGGGCAAATCACTTCATTTAAAATGAAACATAGCTAATATTACCCATTTATTTTTACAATAAAACACTACGTCCAAGCCGTTGGTAAGCCATTTAACCAACTAAGTTTAACTAAATTCCTATAACCTAATTAAGTTTCATACGTCACTATCTCTAACAATTTTTTTTACCTAATGTGCGACTATATATAACTGCGTCTTTTATGCAAATTTTTTTTTTCAATTTTCTCAACTTTTTCTACCTTCTTTGTGTTTTCTTCCCTTTTTATGTTCTCTTCATTCTCAGCATTCTCTTTGTTTACGATTAATGCTCTTTGATCTGATTTGAAGATTTTGGATCAAATTTTTTTGATTTGTTTTTTCCATGAGTCTATTTATGTTATGTTTAATGGTAGTTTCGGTGCATTTTAAAACACAATTTGGTGTAATATAAAATTTTTTCGATATCGTACTTATAAATCTTCGGTGTCTTTTATGTCTATTTGTCCCAAAAATTTAGATGACTTTTAATATATTTGTGGCTTTTTTTTCACCTTTTTTTTCTCATGTTTCTTTTTCATTATCATTATCATTATTATTATCATCGTTGTCTTCTTTTTATATGTATAACAATTCAAATCTAGAATATACCGAAATTTTTTAATAATGACGACACATAAACAATCTTAGTTTAAAATAAGTTCAGACTACAAATACACTTTATTTAAATCCATAATGCACTACAATTACTTAATGATAACGACACACAAATAAACTCAATTCAAAATAAGTTCAGACCAAAAGTGCACCTTATTTAAATCCATAATATATCGATATTCAAATTCAGAATGTGAAGGATTAACATGTATTCACAACACACAGTGGAAAAAAAATAATCCTAAAGATTTATTTTGTGCTTAAACTTTATTCAAATAATATATATAGATCAGATCTAAATTATATACCTTCGAACGCTTTAGTAAAAACCTTATTCTTCGATTCTACAAAGACTCTATGTGTATCCACACCAAGACTAACATTTGCTGTCAACTCCTTGACTAATGAACATCTAATCTAAATTGAGAAATCTCATGCAACTCTTTACACGCCATAAAATTCTTCTCCAAGAATTAGACTCACATACGTTTATGTGTGTAGAGGTAAAGGAATAAAACACTTTCTCACGATTTTCCTCTACTCTTGACATACATATATATAGTATGAGATTTGTTACTGATTTTAAATTTGAATCTCAATTCAAATTTAAATCATATCTTGTTATTTTAAACTTGAAGCTTTAAAATTTATGAATCATATCATAACTCAATTTGAAACGTAATCAGTTAGGATCTCATCCAAATTTAGAATTTAAATTAGAAATAAAATAACTAATTATTCTCAAATATCATTCTCAATTATCATACTATTATTATATTCTTGGTGTTAGTAAATAATACATTAATATTCTATTTAAATTAATATAATTATTTATTTGATCAAATCAAAATATTAATTAAATAATTGCTGCAGCAAAAATTAAAACACTCGTTAGTGTGTGACCCCATATGTTCAATACTAAGTGGGTAGTAAATTAGTTATACTAAATTTACTAATCAAGGTTGGTGTCTAACAATACTCCTCAACAACCTAATAGTATAAAGTAATATATTTTTACTAAAAACATGATAAGAACAAAATATAATTCATTCTATCTTTCTAACTTTTGGTTATTCCTTAGAGTATGATTTAATTGTCAAATTCTAACTTATTAACATTATTATAACGAACTCTGAATGACCTAAGAAACTTATTTCTTCATTCATTCAATCTTCTTGGCCAAGGTTTTATTCATCACAGTTATTATAATCATAGAGCTCAAATTATGTATTGAGAGTTGACCGATTTTTTATTGATTAATTATTAATTCTACAATTATTTAAATCATACCCAATATCCATTCAACTAGTAGCATCTTAGGGTATTTGGTATCCGGAATCAAAGTATAATAAATACATTATTAATTACTATGACAGTCGCAGGTCAAAAGAAACTCCATTACTATATTCATCTTGAGAATATCCTATTGACAAATATACGATAATTATAACTATTATGAATTCTCAAAGTGAGTCAATTCAATGGTCATATCTCTATATGCACCATATATATATAAATATTGATCTAGAATTAGTCAAAAGGTCCCAACATCCTGTCTTTATAAACGAAAACACAACCTAATGAACTTAGCTCCCAAAAGACTAGAATTAGTCAAAAGGTCCCAGTAATATTTAATGGTGTGAAAGCGCTATCTCTTTGCTATAACGAGTTACTTTAGTATCAAAAAAAATACTTTAATTTCCCAATATCCTTAATTCTAGAATGAGATTCTAAGATTCGCTTAATGGTGGTAATCTCGTAAATGGAATTTTCAATAAGCACAATATCATCAACATATATTAGCAAGATTCACACAGTGTGTTGATATCCACGAGAAAGAAAAAGATTGGGGAGTTTTTTATACTTACACTTGACTAGATTGGTGCAATCCATACAAATATTTGTGGAGATGACAATATTATTTTGGAAGACTTGAAGAGAGGCTCGGTGGCAACTCCATGTATACCACTTCCATAAATTGCTACAAAAGAATGCATTGTTGACGTCAAGCTGCTAAACTGACCTTTGTTTAATATAATTTAAAGCCATAATCCTAACAAACTTGTAAATTTCATAAAAGATTTCGATCCTAATAGAATAATTTTATACAATGAGTCACTACGTTTAGAAAAAAGAGAGGTGAAAAGATGTGAAAATGATCTAATCTGGTTAGGCCTGATTTTGCTTAAGTTTAGCCAATTATAATGTCTAGTCCAATAAATAGAAAGAATGCGAAAAAAAGAGAGTAAATATTCATTTCTATATACAAAATTTGGACGCTAACAACACTAACAATAAAAAATTGAAAACTATATAAAAATAAGTTTTGTTCGATAAAAATAGTTAATTATTAATTTTTTCATAATTCCGTAAATATCCTCCCATTTTCTCTTTCGATTGCTACATGTTATCAGAACCAGATGGTTTCTGAGGTTTTGGTGACACTACTGGTGTTGACTTGTACTCTACTACCATGTCATGATACCACTCATCCCAAAAACTTTAACTAATGAAAAAAAGTAACACTAATTATTATATCTCTAATATTCCATAAACCTCTATGACTCCTCATACTTTCCCTATAAAAAAATTTCTAACATTACTATAGAAATCCATAATAAAGTGTGTGTGAACGTGTATAGTGTAAGGGCAAAAAAATAAAATAAATTGAAAAAACAAAAAGTGTATTTAGTTCTTTTGTACCTGTTGTAAGACAATAGATATGGAGAGAGAAAATCAATTTGGTTTAAGTTTGTCTGAATATAAAATTTGGTGATAATTTTTTTTATGATGAAAATGAAACTCAACTAAAATTATTAGTTAAAAATTGTTAAATAATGTAACATGTTAAACTAAATTATTATCCAGTTACTTTTAATTATTAACTTCACAAACAGCTCATACATGTGAGTCTTTACTTTCTCTTATTTTTTAATTGTTGTTACAGCAACTTCCACCCAATAAAGGGAGTTTTCGGTACAAATAACAAAAATAAAAACAACAAAACATACATGACATACATTTTTTATTAGCTTTTTATTTTCACCTACCCTATCATAATTTTTTTGGCATTGCCATCGAAATGATTGTGAATTAAAATTTTATTACTATTCTCACAATGGTTTTACATCTCTCTCCGCATTTGGATGAAAGTGAAATTCTTTGGATTAGCTTTTTCAAATTGAAGTAATCTAATCTGTTGGATAAAATTATTAAAATTATTTACCATGTAGTGCAAGAGAATGAGTGGAATAATTGATGATAAAGTTATTGGAAGAGAAATAGGAATATTATGAAAATAAGAACAAGCTAAAAAAACAAAAGTTCATTAAAAAGTTTAGGTCTGGCATACAGAGTCTATATCCCTCTTTTAACCCAAAGACAAATTTTTTTCCCTACCTCTGTCACAATATGGGGAGATACAAATTAAACACACTTTTCTCAACCATCACTTTATAAGAACAACTTTCGATCAAACAAAACAACAAAAATCTATGTTCATTTACTTCATTAGTTCATTATTATTCCAAAAATTTATTCATTCTAATTAAATTACTGCAAAATTTAATTCCAACACCTACTTCAAGGGGAGCATGTATGAAAAAGAACTAAATTTATGCAATGGACCAGGGACAACTTCATGATATTCCATACAAAAAATACAATCACTTGAAAGATCGAATAATGGAAGATCGCAAACCATCTTTAATTTCCATCCAATTTAACACTAGCTAACATGACATTTCATCATAATCATATCAGCAAAATCGCAGAAGTTTGATTTGACTGAAACCAGAGCTTCACTGTATATATATATATATATATTGAAAAAAAAACTACCTTATAAGCTAATTAGTAGGATTCTGGCTTACCTCTGATCCATGAATCCACTAATTGACATCATTTTTGCATGCAAGATCTCAGATCCATTTTCCTCCATCCCCACCAACCAAAAATTTAATTTTATTCGAAACAAAAATGACGATAAACACAGAACGGCTAGATTGAAAGTTTTACATCTCATTTGATTTATCAACAAAAATAAAATATAAAATACAGATGTGCAAAAGAAATCGCAAGTCCATAGATGAAACAAGGAGAAGACGGTGAATCTCTTTGGAATTAGGATCATTGCATGCAAAAATGATGAGAATTAAATGGGTTCCGCAATTGGAAGAAACTGCATGCGTTCGCAAAAATTAGAACACATTAACTGACATCATTTTTGCGTGCAAGATCTCAGATCTATTCTCCTCTACCCCACCAAATAAAAATCTAATTTTATTTAAAAAAATGACAATAGATACAATCAAAGCGGCTAAATTAAATATTTTGCATCTTTTTTATTTATAAACAAAAATAAAAAAATACAGATTTGCAGAATCGAAGTCCATGGATGAAGATGGAAAATATCTATGGAACTAGGATCATTGCATGCAAAAATGATGAGAATTGAATGGTTCCGCTGTTGAAAGAAGCCGCATGCTTCCCCAAAAATTAGGTCAATATAAATTGGGAATGAAAAGAGAGTATAAATAGGAGAGGCTAAGCTCTACATAGGAACCTGCGGGTACCCACCCGCTCCTATCCGCTCAGGGCGGATTTTTAGCGGGATGGGTTCTTGGGAGGGATAGGACGGGGTCGGTTTAGACAATACTCGTCCCGTTATATATGTAATATATATTATTTTAATATATAATATGTATAATATATGTAAAATAATTAATAAATAATTAACAATATTGTATCATATTTAAATTTTTACTTTAATTTATGTTATGTATGTGATGATGGTTATATAAATATTGAAATTTAATTTTATTTATTGGATTTTAATAATTATAGGAACGGATAAAGGAGGAACAGGTACCCGCAGGAACGGGTTAGGGTTCAGCGTTTTACTACCCGCAGATAGAAGTGAGGGATTCTATGCGGGTTGGTGTACGGCAGAGCGGAATCAAGTAAAACAAAAACCCGCCCCTACTCGCTCCGTTGCCACCTCTACTTCTACAAAAGAGTCAAACCCACTATTAAGACAAACTTAATGGCATTTATTGAATGTATTTTTTTTTATGGTAGCTGAGATTTTTTTATTTGATTTACATGGAATATGTTCGATGAAAGTTTTTAAATTTATTTACTTAACAATAATATAAAAGCTTAAATTTTGTATATATTTTACTAAATAATTCTTAATGGGTGATTTTAATATGCATCAGTTTTATTATTATTATTGGCATATGTGCAAGTCAAAATACATTTTATTTATTACCCTTATATAGCACAAAGTATACAAAATTATTATTTTGTGATTAATAATAAAAGGATTATATACACATAAAAAGTTGCTTATCAAATAAATTATGATATATTTATATATAAATAAATACATTATTACATATATTTATAATATGTATTTTATATATGTATGATTTTTTATGTGCACTTGTTATAAATGTGAAAGGATTAGAATTCAACAAAATTTGCTAATGAGTGAGAAAAAAATTAGTTAAAATGTTAAAAGTAAAAAATACGTTTTTATGAGTGTTTAATAATAATTGTTAGCAAAATAGTTTTTTTTTGTGACTTGTTAGCAAAATAATTTGTTTCCACCCATGTTACCATCTATTTTATTTTCACGGAAATAAAATCTACTACCTTGGAGAAACAAAATAGTTTCTGTTTCCTCCGTGTTCAACTTAAAATGTAAAATTATTTTACACTCATTAGTCATTACCGAAACAAAATCATTTTTTAACTTATATTAATTAATTAAAGAAACTTTTTGTTATATCATTTTCACACGAAAAGAAAATGGTTTTTTCTTTTTCTTTTTTCTAGGTATCGGAAACAATGAAAAGTGGCCCAAAGTATAAAGGGACCTTTTTTAATTTGGATTCTACATTTGATTCGTGGGCGTTTTCCCAAACTGAAACGAGCACAAAGCCTTTTGCTCTAGTCCTTTTCTTGTTTCTGGTTTCTAATTTCTATTAATCTTAATGGAAATATTATATGAAAATATTTTTTTGAATGCAGTGTTTTGTTTTGTTTTTTCTAATTGTGATTAGGGTTAGAGACTTAGGGTGTTGCTGCACTGAGTTTATTTATTTATGGTGGATGGTGTTAGTTGGCTCAAAGCCTCAAACTAACATAATCTTTTTACAATATTACCAATTTTGTTCTTTTTTTTACGTTTTTTAGAATGTTTTTTTGTAATACCAATTTTGTTCATTATCAGGCCACAAAAAAATGGTATATTGGTTCCTCACTTCCTCTAGGCCTTCCGAGTCCAAATGAGCATAGTTCTATTTTGACATGTAGTCCATATTACACATTTAAGTTTTTTTGGTAACTAAGTTCAATCAAGTCGGTTCAAATAAACAAAAATCAGTTTCATTAGTGAAAGTGTGTAGACTTGAATGAACACGTATTATAATCTTATTTAATTAAATGAATGTAAAAAATAAATTGCATATTAAAATATCACAAGATAACACCAACATTACTTAAATTAACATGTTTGTACTATATTCGAATCTTATTTAGTTGCATGAATGTAGGTTCACATTTATTGGATTGAATTTTTTCCAAAAACAAAAAAACATTGAAATTTCCTAATTTTGACACCAAAGTATTATTACAAAAATACAGAAACAAAAATTTAATGATTTTTTAAAAGTTTTTTTTTGTTACTCTTACTTCTTTCAAGAGCATTGCTTTTCAATTAGACTTGAATGCACACTTAATGAATTAAAATCTTACATGCAAAAATTTAAAAGAGAATAAAAAAGGAAAAGAAAATGATAATAACGACGATATAGCGATGATGATAACGATGGAGGAGGAAGGAAAAGAATAAGGAAAATAAATTCAAATAAGAAAGGAAGGAGGAGAAAGAGAAGGAGGTGGTGGTGATGACGACAATAACGAAAAAGAAATAAAAAAGAGGCAGTAACGGCAACGATATGCGAGAAGAAGAAAAATTACAAAACAAAAAAAGCGGCTGAACGAAAAATACATTATAATAATTGGGTTAGACTTTATTAGATAAATAATTTGAATGTAAAGCTTTTCTATTTAATATGATAAAAGTGTCATCAAATTTTTAGAATAACAAAATTATTTATTCAATCAAAATAAACTTGTAGCATCCAAACCTCTATGATATGAATAATGCATGTCATGAAGTTATCACAATATTATGAACACATTTTATTATGTGACAATAAGGTCATGAGTGATATTTTGATTTAGTTAATTTTAGGATATAGAGAGTTGCTATTTATTTTTAACTCTTAGAGTTTTAGATAGGTAATCAAGTTTAACCTTTTCTTTAAAAGATTAATGATGGTTATTACAGTATAACTAATTGGTTGTAGCGCAGGAGAATGAGGGGAATAGTTGATGATAAAGTTACTGGAAGAGAAATAGGAATATTATGAAAAGAGCAATGCTAGGGCCAGCAATTTTTGTGATTGTTAGCCATTAACTAGTCATCAATGGTGATTTGATGGTGTGAGATTGGTATGAGATTTTATCCAATGGCTCACCTTCTTCTGCTGATTACATACTGACCAAAATTCAATAAACTGCTGGTCTCCTAGACTTTTCCTTTATAAAAATAAAAACATGCTCAAAAACAAAAGTTCATTAAAAAGTTTAGGTCTGAGAATCTATATTCCTCTTTGTAATCCAAACACAAATTTTTTTCCCTACCTCTGTCACAATACGGGGAGATACAAATTAAACACACTTTTCTCAACCATCACTTTATAAGAACAACTTCTCTCAACTCATATCAATCAAAACAACAAAACAAATATAATTCTTAAATATTCTAACTAATTACCATTTCGGCTAGGGTTCATTTACTTCATTAGTTCATTATTACTCCAAAAATTTACTCATTCTAATTATATTATTGCAAAACTTAATTCCAACTCCTAAAGAAGAACTAAATTTATGCAATGGACCAGTGACAACTTCATGATAATCCATAAAAAAATACCATCAATTGAAAGATCGATGAATGAAAGACGCAAACCATCTTTAATTTCTATACAATTTAACACTAACTAACATGACATTTCATCATAATCATATCAGCAAAATTGATTTGACTGAAACCAGAGCTTCACTACAAATATATATATATATATATATATATATATATATATATATTGAAAAAAAAATAAACCTACCTTATAAGCTAATAAGTAGGATTCTAGCTTAGTCTCTGATCCATAAACCCACTAATTGACATCATTTTTGCGTGCAAGATCTCAGATCCATTCTCCTTCATTCTCACTAACAAAAAATTTAATTTTATTCAAAACAAAAATGACGACAAACACAAAGCGGCTAGATTGAAAGTTTTACATCTCATTTGATTTATAAACGAAAATAAAATAAAAAAATGCAGATTTGCAAAAGAAATCGAAGTCCATAAATGAAACAAGGAGAAGACGGTGAATGTCTTTGGAATTGGGATCATTGTATGCAAAAATGATGAGAATTGAATTGGTTCCACGATTGGATAAAATTGCATGCGTTCGCAAAAATTAGAACCCATTAATTGACATCATTTTTGCGTGCAAGATCTCAGATCTATTCTCCTTTACCCCACCAAACAAAAATCTAACTTTATTTGAAACAAAAAAGACAATAGACACAATCAAAGCGGCTAAATTAAATATTTTGTATCTCTTTGATTTATAAACAAAAAAAATTTAAAAAAATACAGATTTGCAGAAAAATTCGAAGTCCATGGATGAAGATGGAAAAGATCTATGGAACTGGGATCATTGCACGCAAAAATGATGAGAATTGAATGGTTCCGCCGCATGCGTCCTCAAAAATTAGGTCAATATAAATTTGGGATTGGAGAGAGAGAGTAAATGGAAGAGGTTGAGCTCTACAAAAGAGTCAAACCCACAATTAAGACCAACTTAATAGCATTTATTGAATGTATTTTTTTTACGGTATCTGAGATTTTTTTTATTTGATTTACATCGAATATGTTCCATGAAAGTTTTTAAATTTATTACTTAACAATAATATCAGAACTTAAATTTTGTATATATTTTACTAAATAGTTTTTCATGGGTGATTTTAATATGCATCAGTTTTATTATTATTATTGGCATATGTGCAAGTCAAAATACATTTTATTTATTACCTTTATATAGCACAAAGTATACAAAATTATTATTTTGTTATTAATAATAAAAGGATTATATACACATAAAAAATTACTTACAAATAAATTATGATATATTTATAATATGTATTTTATAGAGTTAAATTTTAAATTAGTCCCTCACTTTATATTAAGTGACTCATTTTAGTTTTTAAAATTGAATGTTGTGCACCAAACTAGTCCCTTCACTAGTTTTTTTCCTTTTTTTCGATAAAGTATAGGGAGCCAATGACCTAAGCGTACAATGTGTACAATGGAGGTTTAGGAAGTATTAAAGATGATAAAGTATAGGGAGCCAATGACCTAAGCGTACAATGTGTACAATCAATATCTTTGAATTCATTAATTTCAATTCTATTTTTTCACATGTTATTTAAATACAAGTATTTTTATAAAATATTTGTTCTCTTGCGAGTATTTTGAACCGCTATTTTGGAGTTGACGTGAAGATATTTCAAGCACCCCACCACGAGCGGAGCTAGATAAAATATTAGAGGGGCCAAAAATATTTAGACAATAAAATAAGATTAAAATAAAATTTTAAGGGAGGCTAAATTGAAATTTACATATAATTTACATGTAAAAAATTAAAATTAGGGGGTATTGCCCCCCTTTCCTACAATGTAGCTCCGCCCCTGACCCACTACCATTTCCGACCTCTTTCGTCTAGACTAAAGAAGTCGAAAATGGTAGTGAGAGTACTTGAAGTGCCTTCGGTCGAACCCATTTATGCACAATGAAAACATGTATTTTATAAGAACCGGAAAAAAATGTGTATTTTAGTTATTGATTTCTTGTTAAAAACACATTTTTTGTTTGAAAAAATATGTCTAATCAATCATATAATTCTTTTTTTATAATAACATACTTATATATTACAAAATTTACTAATGTTAAATTATTATAAAAAAATATATAATTAAAACTAAAATTTTAAAATTTTTTATATGAGCAATGCTAGGGGGCCAGCAATTTTTGTGATTGTTAGCCATCAACTAGCCATTAATGATGATTTGATGGTGTGAGATTGATGTGAAATTTCATCCAATGGCTCACCTTCCTCTGCTGGTTACATGCTGGCCAAAATTCAATAAAACTGCTGGCCCCTAGACTTTTCCTTTTTATAAAAGCACTTGTATTTGAACGATATGTGAAAAAATAGAATTGAAATTGCTGCATCTAAAATATTAAAAATTTTAAATTAAAAAAATGAGAAAAAACTGGACTAATTTGGTGCACGACATTCAATTTAAGGGACTAAAATGAGTCCGTTAACGCAAAGTGAAGGACTAATTTGGTGCATATACAATGATGACATAATAGATGATACGTGGACGAATATTATTGCGACACGTGGCACAAACAGACACGTGCCTAAATAGCATTGTGACACGTGTCACAACTATCCACGTCAGCATGTCACGTGTCACTGGTTAACACATTATCATATTATTACATGTGGCCAAATTATGGAGTGACACGTGTCACTAACACGCCATGTCATCAAGTTATGTCATCACGTCGTTAATAGAAAACGGATAAGGACTAACGTGGTGCAGTTTTGTGAATCTCATAGACGTTATTAGTGTCGTTAGAATTTTAGGGACGATTTCAGTGCACGACGCTAATCTCAAAAACTAGTTTAGGGTTTAACTCGTATTTTATATATGTGTATGGTTTTTTATGTGCACTTGTTATAAATGTGAGAGGACTAGAATTCAACAAAATTTGCTAATGAATGATAAAAAAAATTAGTTAAAATGTTAAAAGTAAAGAATACGGCTCATTTTTTTTATACGAAAGTATGTGTGTGTTGTACATTATTGTGAAAAATGTGAGTATTAGACATATATGTGAGAATAATTTTTTCTGAAATGGGGATGAAGAAATTGGACTATCTAATTTCTTTGTAAAAAAGTTAAGTTTACTAATGGGACAGTCCCATTAATGTGGAAGAGGAAATTTAAATTATTGGTGAAAATAATCAGACCCTCTGATTTATATTTAAAAAATTAAAAAAATTTGGAGTACACAAATCGGACCCCTCCAATTTGTGTACTCCAAAATTTTTTAATTTTTTAAACAAAAATCAGACTCTCCAATTTGTATACTCAAAAATTGGACGGTCTAATTTTTATTTCTAACACCACAGTTGTGTAAAGTATTTATACACTCTATATCTACGTTTTACACTATTTCTCCTCCCACGTCTAAATACGTCTTTTTGAGTGTTTAATAATAATTGTTAGCAAAATAGTTTTTGTTTCCACCCATCTCACCATATATTTTATTTTCACGGAATTAAAATCTACTACCTTTGAGAAAAAAGTTTCTGTTCCTCCATGTTCAACTTTTTCTTTTTTCTAGATATCGGTAACAATGAAAAATGGCCCAAACCCCAAAGGAACCTTTTTTAATTTTGATTCTGCATTTGATTTGTGGGCATTTTGCCAAACTGGAACGAGCACAGAATGCCTTTTGCTCTATCCTTCTCTTGTTTCTAATTTTTATTAATTTTAATGGAAATATTTTATAAAAAAATTTTTTAGTGCAGTGTTTTGTTTTGGTTTTTCTAATTATGATTAGGATTAGGGACTTAAGGTGTTGCTGCACTGTTTTAAATTGATTTATTTAGGGTGGATCGTGTTAGTTGGCTCAAACTAACATAATTTTTTTTACAATATTACCAATTTTGTTTTTTTATTGTTTTTTTGGAATTTTTTTTGTGTAATACCAATCTTGTTCATTATTAGGCCATAAAACAAAAATAATGGTATATTGTTTCGTTCCTCACTTCCTTTGGGCCTTCCGAGCCCAAATGAGCATAGTTCTATTTTGATATGAAATCCATACTAGCGTGTAGATTTGAATGAGTACGTATTATAATTTTATTTAATTGAATGAATGTAAAAAGTAAATTGTATATTAAAATATCACAAGATAACATCGAAATTACTTGAATGAACATGTTTGTACTGTATTCGAATCTTATTTAGTTGTATGAATGTAGATTCACATTTATTGAATTGAATTTTTGTCAGAAACACAAAAACATTAAAATTTCTTAATTTTGACACCAAAATGTTGTTACAAAAATACAGATTTTTTTAATGTTGAAATTTTTTTCTGTTACTTTTACTTTTTTGTAAGAGCATTGATTTTCAATTAGACTTGAATGCACACTTAATGAATTAAAATCTTACATACAAAAATTTGAAAGAGAATTAAAAAGGAAAAGAAAACGACAATAATGACGATAGCGATGATAATGATGATGGAAGAGGAAGATAAAGAAAGAGAAAAATAAATTCAAATGAGAAATGAATGAGGAGAAATAGAAGGTGGTGGTTGTGACGACGAAGACAACGATAACGAAAAATAAATATGAGAAAAAACCTTAGACTGTCTTACGATTGATGCATGCCTATCCTACGGCTGATGGAGCTCATCTGTTGGTTATCCAACCAATCCGACAAGTCCAAAAATCTTAGACTGTACCTCGACGTGTATCCCCAAGAGTCTATGCATAGTTTTTTTCTCAAATAATCAATATTGCTCAATGGGGTAATATTCCCGGGAATTTATAGTGCCCGGTCACCCTTACGTCGTAAGGTCAACAGAGTATCGAATTTTCAACCTGGTACACGTAGTGGCAAGCCACGGTACTTTACCCAGGGAATCTCATATCTCAGATCATTCAAATTCATAAGCCATATAAATAATTCAATTATAATTTATCAACATCCACATCATTCTCAATCGCATCTCATTCATCATCATACATCAATCATATTTAATCCTTATTCTTCATTATCACACCTCCTATTCCATTCATCAATAGTTCCAATTCAAAACATAATTCATTCTTTTCTAAATGAATCAAACTTAAAACATACTTATTTTCTTAATAACTCAATACACGCACGCACGCACGCACGCACGCACGCACGCACGCACGCACGCACGCACGCACGCACGCACGCACGCACGCACGCACGCACGCACGCACGCACGCACGCAATTTAATACTCAAAGCTCAAATTTAATAAAATTAAAATAGAATTATCGTATCTTCACCTTATCCAAGCTTCACATAAGCAAGAGTGAACATTTTCCTCAAGTTAATTGGATCCTAAAACATCAAATATGATATGAAAATATTTTTTTTAGTGCAGTGTTTTGTTTTGTTTTTTCTAATTGTGATTAGAGTTAGGGACTTAGGGTGTTGCTGCACTGTTTTGAGTTGATTTATTTATGGTGGATAGTCAAACTAACATAATCTTTTTACAATATTCCTAATTTTATTCTATTTTTTTGTGGTTTTTTTTGGTGTAATACTAATTTTGTTCATTATCAGGCCACAAAACAAAAAATGGTATATTGCTTCCTCACTTCCTATAGGCCTTCCAATCCCAAATGAGCATAGTTCTATTTTGATGTGAATTTTCTGCTACACATTTAAATATTTTTAGCAATTAGATTCAATAAGTTTGTTTAAATAAATGAAAATTAGTTTTATTAGTGAGAGTTTGTACACACGCTCCAACTATTTCTTCTTCTTCTCTGCATACGTTTTTTTTTTTTTTTTCTTTATCTTTTTGGTAATTTTTGGTAGCATTATATATGTCTTTTTTTTGTTTTATTTTGTTAAGAGAGTAAAATAAGAAGAATTATGAGAATGTGAGACAAGAAAAGAAGATGATGACAATAATGATATCGAAGAAAAAGAAAATAAAAAATTTTGAATTATACATAATTTATTAGAAAATAACACCAATTTTTTTTAATAATAATACTAAAAATTTTTAATTTTGGCACCAGAATTTAACTGCAAAAACACAGCTGAAGAAGAGAAGGAGGAGTTTTGAATTGTTATTCCTATTTTGTTTAGGATTATTACTTCTCATATTAGACTTGAATGAACATGTATTATAATTTTATTTAATTGAATGAATGTAAAAAATAAATTGCATATTAAAATATCACAAGATAACACCGAAATTATTTGAATGAACATATTTATACTATATTAGAATCTTATTTAGTTGAATGAATGTAGGTTCATATTTATTGGATTGAATTTTTGCCAAAAACAAAATAAATATCAAAATTTCTAAATTTTTGACATCCAAATATTGTTACAAAAATACAGAATTTTTTTAATATTGTATTTTTTTATTTTTTATTTTTTTCTATTGTTCTTTATTTTTTTAAAGGCATTGGTTTTTAATTAGACTTAAATGCACACTTATTAGATTGAAATTTCACATGTAAAATTTTGAAAGAGATTGAAAAAGGAAAAGAAAACGACAATGACAACGATAGCGATAATTATGATGATGGAAGAGGAAGAAAAAGAAGGAGAATAAATTCAAATCAGAAATGAAAGAGGAGGTGGTAGTGACGACAATGACGATAACGAAAAAAAGATGAGAAAAAATAAGAAGAATAAGAAGAAGCAGTATGAGCAGCAATATACTAAAAGAAGAAGAAGTGCATGAACAAAATACATTATAATAATTTAGTTGGACTTTATTAAATAAATAACTTGAATGTAAAACTTTTCTATTTAATATGATAAAAGTGTCCTCAAATTTTTAGAATAACAAAATTATTTATTCAATCGAAATAGACTCGTAGCATCGTAACCTCTATGACATGAATAATGCATGTCAGGAGATTATCATCACAATATTATGAACACATTTTATTATGTGACAATAAGGTCATGAGTTATATTTTTGATTTAGTTAATTTTAGGATATAGAGAGTTGTTATTTCTTTTTTTCTTTTTTTTTAACTCTTTTAGAGTTTTAGACATGTAATCAAGTTTATAACTTTTTCTTTAAAAGATTAATGATGGTTATTACCGTATAACTAATTGGTTATAGCTATTAAACTCATAAAGTTGAGTTATTAAATATTATGCTGACTCAAGAAAAATTATTATTCTCTCTTTCATATTTTCAAAATGTAATATTTTAGTTTTTTCTTTAGGATTTTGAGACCCTCACAATTATCAAATCAGATTTTTGACATTTTAGATTCTCTTATACCCGATTTTCAACACTAATCTTAGAGAAATAGTTTAAAACAATGATATATCTTTTTTTCCTTTTTGAACAAATTTAAACCTATTTTTTTGTTTGAAAACTCTTATGTGGATTAGGATTAAATGCAATATATACAGAGCTAGCTCGCATGAGTTATATCCTAATATTATGATACATTGATATGTATTATTGTTGAGTTAAGAAATTAACTAAATTAATTAGTGATGACAAACATTATTTTTGGGCAAAATAAATAATTAGTGTTGATTAATTATAATTGCTTATTACTAATTATTTATTGTTGCAGGCCAAAATTCAATAGCCCAAATGGAATGAAAAGTAATCAGCAAGGATATTGGGCTAAAAGCAAAATTAAGAGTCCAAGGAAAAGCAAAAAAAGAAGCCAAAGAAATCAAAACGGGCCAAGCATATCACTAACTGATTCAAGCCCTATCTGATTTCAGAAAAACAAATCCCTCTCTTTTGTATAACCAAAAGCAACGTTCACCTCTGTGAGTTGGTCAGAAACTCAGAAAAGTTAGAAAGAGAGAAAGAGCTTCTTCCCTAAACTAATCACCAAAGAAGCAAGAGAGAGAAAGATTAAGCTTGAAAGACAGACGTCAAATCACCGAGTTTAAACCAAATCAAGTTTAGGTTAAAGGTAACCCATTTCCTCTTATATGCATCAGATCTTCTTTTCTTCTTTCCAACTCTCTGCTCTATCCGAAATGGGATACAAAGGAAAGCTAGTCTTTGTTCTTATCTGCTGTGTATCCACGGTCTTAAACATAACTTGGGGATCAAGTTGGTTTTCAAGGGCTCAGATCAAGTTGACTATTGAAAGATTCATGTGGTTGCTGCTTTATGGTTTTTGGTCAAATTGGATAAGTCAAAAGCAAAAGTTCTACTCTGATGTTTAAGGAGAAAAAGTGAATCTGTGGGTTGGTGAAGCTCAAGGCTCAAGGTGTTGACCTTGGAAGAAGAACCAAGGAACATGCAAGGAGATAAAAGAAGCTTGCTATTCATTCAGAAGGCAAGGAGAGAAAACCAGAACCTGAAAGTTGTGTTCTGAAAAGAAGTTCCTCTACTTGGATAATGCTTTATTTCAAAGAAGCATTCGGCCAACACTGAAGAACTCAATATGAGGTTTGCGAATCTGGTTATGCACATAGTTAAGAGGTTGTTGATGAAGTCAATCTCCTTCATATTTTACTGATTGTAATGTATTTTTTCATATTTATCTTTCTGTAATTTCTTGTGAGAAAAGACATTGTGAGAAAGCTCAAGTAAAAGCCATGAGTTGAAAAAAGTTGAGTGATACACTTAAGAGAAAAGTCTATAGTTATTTTCTGATTTCTTTAGGTTGGTTAAGTGTCTTGTATCTTGTACCTGTTAGGTATCCCTTTCTTAGTTGGGTTAGCACTAAGAGTGAATAGTTAGGTGTTAGCATAACCAATGTCAAGTTATGATAGAACTTGAGTGTGAAATTAGTGTATGTAATACTTTTAATTATAGTGGAAATTCCTCCATTGTTGTGGAGGAGACTAGACGTAGGTTGCATAGCACAAGGCAATCGAATAAGGATATATGCTGGTGTTAGCTTTTCTCTTCTCTACTGTGTTCTGTTTTCTGATATTCATGAGACAAAAATAAATTGTCTCATAAATTTCTGTTGCTGAGTACAAACAGAATCAGAATTAAAAATTTTGTTGTAAAAGGTCAAAACAGCAACTTAAAAAGAAGGCATAGATTCAACCCCCTTCTCTAAGCCTACCATAACCTTCAATTATCTATATAAACGATTTTTTTATAGACATGATACATAATAGAGTTTAATGATATCGTTTGATTTACGTAACAAATTCTATCTAGTAAGACAAAGTTTTGTTATTATTTATTATTGTTGATATGTATGAGTGTTTGACTGTGTTTATTGTCATCAATAGATAAACACATATCAAAAAGTGGTTTAATTATTCTATTGATTTTATAGTTTTATCAAATTTTTAATTAAATTTTTATATTTTTTTAATAGCTGGGTTCTTATATCTCTTTTAATTTTATAATTAAGTCATTTTCATGTCAAAAATATTAAAATTTTTAGGATATTTTTTTCAAACTGCATGCGATCAAATATCTAATTAGGTTTTTAATTATGAATACTTTTAATTTATAAAAAAATATTTAGTTAACTGTAATATTTTTTACAGTAGAAAAGATCTAATTATAAAAATAAAAACTATGCAGAGTCCTCAATTAAAAAAGGTGAGTTCTACCCAACCATCTCTATTTCAACATGTAAATTACCCTTCGTGACGTGGTATGTTTTAATTGGATGCTTAGTTTTAGTTTGAGTTAATTTAACTTAATAAGAGTTAATATGTTAACTAAAGTAGGATAATTTTATAATTAAATATTTTTATAAGAGGGATAAATATATAATTTCTATAAACATTAAAAAGTAAAGTTATATTTTTATCAATCATCCCCATTCACAACGAAGGTATGTCCTACAATTATCTGTATTCATATGCTTTAGTTTAATGAGTAAGCTAGCAAATTATTATTTATTTATTTTCTCAACAGGTTGCACCTTATGAAGTTTTTCGAATTGAAAAACATGAAGGTTCATCTGTTATCTCCATTCCTCATGAAACTAATGTTGACAAGTTACCTCAAGAGATGATTGAACACAGAAGTCTACCCTCTGACATCATTGTGTGGGAGGATAATTTGGGAGAAGAATGAAAGACTGAATTTTTAATATTTTAGTAAATTATATAATCACCCACTTTGGGCTATAATTTAATTACCAATAGTTTAACCATAGTTAACATAGCAACCAATTAAAAGATGACATGTCACAGAGGGTAAATTACATGTTATTATAAGAAAGGTAGGCTAAAATTTACCATTAAAAAATATATAAAGACCTAATTATAAATTTAATAAAACTATAGACGCTAACATAATAATTAAATCTTAAAAAAATTAATATTTTTCTTTTGTATTTACTGTATTTGAATCAACACTAATTACAATTTTTTTTTTTACTTAAAATATTGGTCCCTTAATATTTCATAGAAGGAAGTATACCCACTTCTTCAATGGGAAGAAGACGTACGAGGAAATATTGATGATCGAAAAATAAAAATAATAATGACATATGCTGCGAAATTAATTATATTACATTACCTCATCAAAATACCAGAAGACAAGAACATTATAAAATGTCACAATAAAGAAAACCGTGACACTTGTGCTGGCTAAGCTATTGGGATGTATACAAGTTTCTTTTTCTTTTTCGAGGAGATAGAATCCATGGTTTGCCACGAAAAGTTGGCCACGGATCCACGAAAATAAATGCTACATATATGCCAAATAATTTTTTCCTCATATAGAAGAATTTTAAATCAACTAGAACATGGATATTGTTCAATTTTTTAGAAACTTTTGAAAACCAACCTTCCACAATGAAAACTTAACGTACGAAAAAAAAATCCAAAACTCTTAAGAATAAGAACATCTAAGATTTAATTAGTAGAAATATCTAAATTTGTACTCAACAAAAACTCATTTTTAATAGACTTTATATTAAACTTGCTTTAACAACTTGTTATAGCGTGTATTGACTAAAATTAGCTGCTATAGTTTTGTTTATGGGTATTCGCCGTGTAATTTAGTTTGATTATTTAAAAAAAAATAATCCATTTTGATCGTTTATTAAAACTGTAGTTCGATTTTGTTCGATTTCTTTACTGACATCATTCGAATCAAACCAAACTGAGCCTTGCAAGCCTTTTTTTTATTTTTTATTTTTACCACACTTTATATGCATGCTTTTCTCCAACTACAAGCTAGCTGGCGAAGTCACATAGTCATCATGTATCGAATTGAAACGAATTATAAGAACGTACGCCATATGATATATAATTGAGTAAAATTATTTAGGGTTAAGAAATTTGATTATATTATATATTGACTTGGAGCATAAAGACAAGACACAATTTGGTACTTGGAGAATCACATGGATCATGCATCATGCATGCAGTAGCCTTAATTATAAGGTTCTTAACTTCTTATTGATTATTTCATCCATATATAGAATCTCTTGCCGTAGCTAGTTTATCCATCACGTTGAAAATACGAGACTAAGTAAAAAAAATAAAAATGTACGCGAATGATATAGCTAAAATTTCGATCTAATTCTTACTAAAATGATCAGACCATATCAAACATAATATTTGTATTTTTTTTTTCGGATCGGATAAAAAAAATCTTTCCCCTCTTTTTTTATACTTATTTACTTTTAAAACACTATTAAACAATATTTTCTTGAAAAAAAATTACTAAAAGTATTCATGAAATTTATAAACGCTGATAGAAACATCCATAAATTAAAGAAATTAATACTATACTCATAGAAGATGGATTTCGTACGACAAAAATATTAAAATCCTAATTTTTTGTTAACTTTTTAATAAAATTTTCGAACTACCTTCATCCTCAACCTCAACTCACTTTTCTAATTCTCCATATATAACCCAATTTACATCTTTAAAACCTTTGCCATGGAGTTCGAAACTACTCAAAGACGAAGCCGAAATCAATGGTGGTAGTGGAGAACCTTGACCAATTTTTAATAGAAAATACCATAATGATGAGCTTTTTTCTATTTTCTTCACCACATCCCTTCACACAAGAAAGTCCCCAAATTAAGAAAAAAAAAGGAGAAAATATCTAAAACAATTAAAAATTGTTTCTTTATGATTTTTTCTCTGATTTTATCAGTATTAATTAGTTGATTTTATTGTTAATCTTAGCACTGCAATTCTCTGTTGCGTTACTATTCAGAGCTCCCACTATAAAGATTCATCTCTTCAATCCCTAAAAACATAACATCACCATTCAATTCGATGTTGACACTGCAGTCATCGTCGAAAAGAAACTCTGTCGCCTGTTGCACGTCTTCAGCCACATCCTGAAGCTCTTGTTTCGGTCCGACGCTGATGTTACAATTGAAGAGGCCTCTGATTGCTTTTGCTTTTTAACCGAGACCAAAGAAGAGGAAGAGGTTGGAGGCGGCGGAAGCAGCGGCAACACAGGCAACGCGAGGCGGAAGAGGGTGCCAGTGAGGAAAGCTTGCATGAGAGGGTAGGTGATGCGCTGCGACGAGATGGAGGTCTCCGAGGTAGCCGAAGAAGAGTATGGAGACGATGGAACGGGAGTAGTAAATGAAGGTTGTAAATATGGTAGAAAATGCTAAGAAAACGAGGGATTTGAGTGCAATGAAAAAGGGGAAATTTGAGTGCGATGGAGAAAGTCAGAAGAAGGCCGATAGAGCTATGAGTAGAAAATAAGGGATTTGTAGTGATGGAGTTGAGGTTGAGAGTTGAGGTAGTTTAAAAATTTTATTAAAAAATAAAAAATAAAGATTTAGATACTTTTGTCGTATAGAACCATCTTCCATAAACATAGCGTTAATTTTCTTATTTTATAAATATTTTTATCAACGTTTGTAAATTTTAGATATTTTTAATATTTTTCCTTCCTTAAATGATAATAATAAAACAACTAATCATATATGAACAATAATAAATATATCTAAATAAATAACAATCAAATCTAATTATCCGACCTTCCAACAACAAGAACAAATTAAATAATTAATAGTGCAAATTTTAATATCCCAATATTTAAAAAGTGCAACATAAATAAATAAAAACTAAACCAAACAAAAAAAATGCTTAACATAATAACATTACATAATTGCAAACATAAATATAAACAAAAAATATATTTTATTTATTTTACAGATCAACATATATATTTAAAATTCACGATATTATTTATGCAGATTAGATCTAATAATAATCATACAGATTAGATCATATCCATAAATAAGTAATCAAATACGGATAATAATATTATGGATCTTGCGAATGATCAGATCCCCTCGAAAAAGGTTGAATTAACTAGATATACCGTCAATATTATTAGTTGGTATATATATAATCTTGGTCTGTCGGGCGAGGTAGCAATATATACACAAATATCCAATTAATTAAGCATATGATAGGTCTCTTCCAAATTAAAGCAATTTGTGTAACTCAATGCCCTATCTTCAAGGTAAAATCAAGGTTGAGATCATCATCATCACCACTGCTAATACTAATATATATACACATCCTAATAACTAATAACTTGATTTCTTTTTAGTTTCTCAGATAATATATAATACTACTACTATTAATAATTTGATGGTATGGCATATATATTATTGCTTTAATTTCACCAATATATAATAATAATAATTAATTAAACCTCGCTCCCAATGCATGCATATTAAATTAAATCAGTTCCCAGAAAGTGAACTTCGAACGATCACCAATCATAGTTGACTTTACTATTAAAATGTAGTTAGCTAAAGATAAATAAATATTAAAATTGTTCCTATTAAAACAAAAATCTTATCAGCTATGCTGAAATTTATGAGACAATAAATGGTTTTAATTTGCTCGCATGTTTAGGTGTTGCGATGATGTATGTTATTGTGAGTTGTGCCTAAGCTGCTATTAAGAACATTTTTAATGGAATATTTTTAGAATAGAGGAGTGCTACACGTACAAGTCATTTTTGTTTACAAGTCTTACAAGTTGGGCCTAACACGCGTATTACAGAAGAAGAAGAAAAAGAAGAAGAAAAAATTGGGCCTAACACGTGCGTTACAGAAGAAGAAATGACTTATATGATTTGTATGGAAAAGCGTTCTCTCTTTGCCTTCGATCTCCTTCTGTTTTTTTCGATTTTCATGGTTTCTGAAATCAAGCTTTGAAATTGTTTTAAAGATGATGGAACTTCAGAAATACACCCGAACGATTACAAAAATACACCCAAACGATTATAGAAATACATCCAAAGGATTACAGAAATACACCCAAACAGTTACAGAAATAAACCAAATGATTACAGAAATACACCCAAATGATTTAAGAAATACACCCAATATAGAGAGAGACAGTATATTTCTTCTTGAAATCAATACACCCAAAGAATTATAGAAATACACCCAAATGATTACAAAAATACACCCAAAGAATTTAAGAAATACACCAAAATTCGTTGAAGTACACCTTATGCATAATTCAGAACTCTTTCTCTTTTTCTTCCTCATCTTCTGCTACTGCTTCTTCTTCTTCAAAAACGATTTCAGAGCTTAATGTCAAAAAACAATGAAAACCGAGAATAACGAAAAAAGAAAACAAAGAGAAAAGCACGTAAATGAAGAAGAAGAACAGGAATAGGAAGAAGAACGTGTAGCAAGAAGAAGAAGAAGAAGGAGAAAGAGAAGGCAAGAAACGTACCTTGAATAATGTTTCTTCGTTTTTTCTGGTGATTTTGATGAAGGAGAAAGAGAAAACGAAAAGAGGAGAAGAAATTTCAATTAAAAAAGAGGGAGGAAGAGAAGAAAAAGAGACACAGAGAAAGAAGAAGAAGAAGAAGAGGAAGAGGAAGAGGAAACACGGAAAGAAGAAGAAGAAAAAGAGGTACAAAAAAACGTGAAACGACGTGTCTATAAATGACTTGTATGACTTGAATGGAAAATCACTTGTATGTAGAGAATTACTCTTTAGAATATTATTTTTAATATTTTTAAAAAATAAATTAATTTAAAAATAAAATTTATATTAAAATTAATTTTTAAAATGAATCTAATATTATCTTAAAAATATAATTAGATTCATTTTAAGATAATATTAGATTCATATTAAAAATCAATTTTAAAATGAATCTATATAGGATATTATTTTAACAGAAAATTAATAAAATTTTGTTATTTATATAATTATGTTGATAAAATAATTAAAAATAATATAAAATCTTAAATTAAATAAATTAAAATTAAGCAATGAAAAAATAAATTTTATTTTTAATTTTAAATTACTATTTATAAAATATGATTTCACAAATGCTCTTATAAAACCCAAAATGAAATTGAAATTATAACGAGTATTGAAAATACTTTAATTAGCTAGTGTTTGAAAAATAAAAATAACAAAAGGAAATTAAATGGTATTTCATACATGGTTTAATGTCACCCTATTTTCACTTACATGGTTGAGGTGTAATACCTAAATAAGGAAAGAATTTCTATAAAAGGGATACCTATATTAATGTACAGTATGGTAATTCTTCCCACATATGACATATGAATATAAGTGGTTGTATCATTTTTAATTACAAATTAAATTAAATCTAATTGAACACTTGTAATAAATTATCAAGTACTAGCTTATTATTGTATATTGAATGGTTATATTAATTATTTGGAGCTTATTAGTAATTCAATTTCGTTGTCTGATAGGTTACGTTTATTTTTAGGGATAGGACATTGAGATAAGAATATAAAGAATAAAATTGTGTTTGACAGATGAGATATGGATAAGAATATTGTGTTTAGGGATATTGAATTAGTGTATTTTGTGTCCATCTGATAAAACGGATATAGAAATACTAACAAGGGACACAATTTTTTTTATTTTTTTTTCATTATTCTTGTTAGTATTTTATAACTATATTTTTTATTATTATTTTTTTCTTTTCAAATTTTTTAAATGAAAAAATAAAAATAAATTAAATTTTCATAATTTATTCTAATTTATTGTCAAACAGAATATAAAAACACAAAATTTTATGTCTCTATGCTTTATAGAGAAAAATTCAAAATAGCCCATGACTGCATGACAATTACCTCAAAAGACAACGAGGTCCTTGACAAAAATAAATACCAACCCGGCTCCTGAGATTTACTTTTATGGGACTGATTAGCTCTTGTGAAAAAAAAAATCAATGTTATTTTTTTGGCACATGGGCTAATCAGTTAAAAAAAAATATCAGAAACCAGATTGAATATTTTTTTTAGAATCTCGTTGTCCTTTCAAAATAATTGTCAAGAACCGAATAAAGTATTCACTCTTCTTTATATTTTATTCTCAGTGTTTTATCTTATTCTCTTTTCAAAAACAAACGCAACAATAAGTACCAAGTGTGTGGTGTATAAATTGCTGTCTATAATAAATGAGTATTATTTGAAATTAAAATGCAGTTAAGAAAAAGTTGTTAGGACTTCCAATTTATGGAGGATATGGATACATATTTATTGCATATTAATAATAACTAACCACTCTTGAATCTTGCACGTATATATATATGAATATATAGTTTTATGAAAAAAATCGACAAAGAAGGCTAATTATACATCCATATATCTCATTTATTATTACATACCCGTGAATCCGCAAAATGACAATAAAAAAGTAAGTGTAGTTTAGATGTATTCGAACTCCCAACTTTAATTACTTTTAATTTATGATGTATATATGGATATAATTATATATATTATGTTTAAATTCATTTTAAAAATACATGTTAAGAATAATGTTAGATATATTGATATGTAATGATATTTAGGAGTATCTAATTGTATTCGGAAAAAAATATTTTATTCTTTATTAAGACATAATTAGACACAAAAAATATGTGTCAGACGAATATCAATAAATATCGTATTAAAAATGTATCCAACACGCAGATATGACAAATTAGGAAAGTATCTATTCTTGGTAACTTTAATAAAACAGACGATATTAGATTCAATCATGCTACGTATACATTAAAATTAGTCATTAAAATCAGTTATTAATATATTAAAATACAAATACATATTAAAAATTAGTTAAACTACATATGTATTTATAAATAAATTTATTAATAATTAATTTTAATGGTTGATTTTGATGTATAAATAGTATTTATTTTTGGATTTTAGTAGCCTCTTTTCACCGTTACATACTTATTGAGTAGGGGTGGAAAAAGGCCAGGCGACCTGTCAGGGGCCTGTAGCCTGGCCTGTGTTTGGCCTGGCCTGTTATAAAATAAGTATAGGTCCAGGCTCTTTTAAAAGTCTTAATACATTAATAGGCTAGGCCCAGGCTTACTAATTAGCCTTATAGACCTGGCAGGCCTGCCTGGGCCTGTTAAAATATAATTAAATATATAAATAATTATTTATTATTAATAAAATTATGAGATATTTTAAATTTATTATATTTTATTATAAATATTTTTGTATATTTTAAATATGTTAGAAGTTTAAAATTTTTTATAAATATTAAATATATGACATATTATATATAACAATTTTATTAAAAAATAATTTTTTAAAATAATATTTTTATTTTTGTAAAAAAAAATTATCAGGCCTTTTAACAGGCTTCAGACCAGGCCAGGCCTAGTATTTTATAAAGAGTCTATAACAGACTGCAGGCCAATCAACTGTATGACAAGTCAGACCTGTTAAAAGCAAAGTCTGGCCTGACCTAGTCTGTTTCCACCCCTATTATTGAGTATGGTACTATAATACTATCTTAGTATCTTTATTATATATAGTTGTGTAAAATTGTGTTGCCATCTTCCGAAGTAAACTAGGCTAGGGCAACCAGATTAAGGAACCGTATATTGCCACCATGTAGTGTTGTAAATTTAAATTTCAAGTTTTTCACCAACTCAATCGTTGTCCATAACATGATTCCCCTTTGTTTCTTCTTCATTTTGGTCATCATGAACTTATTTGAACACGTTTTAACTTGTCTTGAAAGTAGGTTGAATTTATTTTATAAATATAGATAATATGGTTACAACTTACTAACAATAAAATAATAAAGATAATTAAAATTTAAATTAACTATAAATTAAACAATATACATAAAATCTTTACCATATAAATTTTAATTAGGTTTAAGAGCAATGCTAGAGGGCCAGCAATTTTTGTGATTGGTAGTCATCAAATAGCCATCAATGATGATTTAATGGTGTGAGATTTCATCTAATGGCTTATCTTTCTCTGCTAATTACATGCTGGCCAAAAATCAATAAAATTGCTGGCTCCTAAACTTTTTCTAGGTTTAATTACTCTGTTGGTTCCTATAGTTTCGTAAAATTTTTAATTACGTCCCTATATTTTTTTTCCTTTTAATTGAGTCCTTATATAATTTTTTTTTAAATTGGGTCTTAAACCTTTTTTTTCCTTTTATTTGAATCTCTACACCAATTTTTTTTTAATTGGGTCTCTATACAATTAAACCAAATACTTAGGGATGAGCACGGATAGCGGGTACCCGCTTACCCATCCGAACCCAACCCGAACCAATTAAATTGGTTATGGAACCAAAGAGTAATCAGGTTCAATTCGAACTAAACTGATGGTCTTTGTTAGTGATTGGTTCGGGTATCGGTTCTGGAGGTGCAAAATCCGAACCAATTCGCGAACCCGATCATGTATTAATTAAATAAAAAAATAAAAAATATATATGACTTTTTCATTAGACAAAGATTATTCACTATTAAAATATTTAGATGTTAATGAGTTTAATTTTTAATGTATTTAGTATTTAACATGTTTGGATTATTTCTATTGATATTACATGTTTATTGTACTTGTTGAATTTTTAAAATAAAACTTTGATTTTTTATATGAATTTCAAAGTCATCGGGTACCCAATTATCCGAACCGAATCAATCCATTTTTAATCGGTTTGATTTGGTTCGGATACATGTACAAAAAGACACAAATTCAAACCAAACCAAACTGATTATATTTTGATCGGTTCGGTTCTAGTTTTACCATAAACCCGAACCAAATCGACCCATGCTCACCCCTATAAATACTGTCAAAAATGATATAATTGAAAAAAAATTTGATACAGAGATCAAATTGAAAGAAAAAAAATATAAAAACCTAATTAAAAATTTTGTAAAACTATAAAAATCAATAGAATAATTAAACCTCTTAATTATAATAATTTTATTTATGTTTTTGTCTTTTCTCTTGCAAAAGGAGTAGTGGGGAGGAAGGAGACTTATATCTGTGACTAAACTTGAAAAAAAATTTGCAGAGGCTAATTTTTTTAATACAAAGTAATATATATTAACAAAATTAAATTACTATTGTGGAGGCCAATTAAATTTTAATATAAATAAAATCCAATTTTTACATATAAAATTTATATTGCCTGATTTTATTGTTTGGACGAAAAATCAAAAGTTGATACATTCATATATCATTTGGCAGAGAATAATACTTTAAGTATCTAATTAATTTTAATCATATCTACTAGTTGATATTCTATATTTAAAACAAAAAAGTGGTGAAATTCTTTATAAATCTCCGCGCTAAGTCATATATATTATTAGGTTAGTTATTATGAGCTTTGAAAATATTAGTATTTATTTATTTATTTTACATTTTAAGAAGACTTCGCTTCTACTCATAGTTGCTGGTTAGTGACTTATTCGTTTTGAAAAAAAAAAAAAGTAAATAACAAAATTTTGTTAAAGATAAAAATATTTGTTCTATTTGAAAAATAATTTAGTTGCTTATATTTTCTAAAACAAAAGGTTGATATATATATATATATATATATATATATATATATATATATATATATATATTGTATCGTATTTTAGTCACGTGTTATACAAAATGTATTATGTTGGTGCATTATGATGGTGCATGGTGTTATAATTTTCCGAATCTTTAGGATTTCAATTAAATTGTGTTCGAATTCAATATTTTTTATTTTTATTTTTTTAAGGTTCTCCACCCCACGTGGTCCACAAAACACTTTAGAGCTATCTTTAGTTCTTTACATTAGAATATTTTCCCTCGCTATTCACGAGCTGAGTTTGTTGCATTATTATTGTTTATTTACCATAATATTCATCCTCGTCACTCTTAACCCTAATTTTTTTTTCTCCAATCTATTTTTTTTCAAAACACTTGAATCTGCAATCTTTAAATAAATATAGAAAAATTATGTCATTTAAACTATAATTCGTTGATCTTAATCCTAAATTACAATGTTCCAAAATCAAACTAATCATAAAATCAGTAAAAACCGGAATATATAGGAGATAATTTCTTGTTTGGCCTCCTATAATTTTTAATTTTGGCCCTTTTATTCCTTTGTAAAATTAAACATTTTACCTCTATTCCAAGTCATTGCAACCGATTTTTAACATCATATTCTAGACTGAATAGGTGATCTGTTTTTGATTAATCCATTTGAATCAATTAATTTTATTTGATTTTAAGAATCATACTAAATTATGTGAAAAAAGCAAAAAAAAAAAAAGAAAATCCTCAACGTAATTAAAAATATCTAAAACAATAAGGCGGTCTATAATCTACATTATTGTTAATAACTTATTATTACAATTTCATATGTATATGTATTCAAATTCATAATCTTAAATTAAGAACACAATGAAAATCATTTTACATGTTTATAGTTTGAGACACTAATCATGATTTTTTATTGATTGAAGGCGAAATTGAAGAAAGCCAAAGCACTTTTATAGTTTTATACACAAGTCATATATACAGAAGGGATAGTTTGACAAAATAAATTAAATAATATAATAACAACACGCTAGCCACAGCTACTGCAAAAACAAATGTTAATCGTGAGTTTTTAATTCATTATAAAAAAATATTCTACGAGCTTCCTAATTATTAAACAATATATTAATAAAACAAAAGTAATGCAATTAAGGCACTGGAACTTGATTAATATTAAAATTGTGTAACATATATATATATAGAGCCTTTGTTAGCATATTCTGTAGTTTTGATTTCTCGTAACCAAATAAATGTAGCCTTAGCTTTAACAAAAGTATATATTATTTTCATTCATATTTTGTTACATTGTCTAAGGATAATTTTAGACTCAATTTCTTATAGTGTGTGATGATGACAATATTCAAAGACTATATTATAAAATATTATTATTTTAATTTATATAAAAATATTAAAATTATATATATATGTTATCGAATAAGAAATGTTGATACGTTGAAACGTGCATGGCATTGGCAGCTTCCATAGAACTATAGAAGGACACATAGAAAATAGCCATATGATAAATGCAACGGTAACAAGAACAATATTTTAATGGGTAATAAAAAATAATAGTTATATTTTAGTTTCATAAATGATAACACTATTAACACACAATTCTGAATTCTTTCTATGACGACAATATTGGCAGCGATGATTATTCCTAGCTAGAATGCGCGAACTTTTTAGCTCATCGTCATTGTTGAAATATTCATCCTATCTTATATAATATAATATATATATAAGAAAGTTTTCAAATGTGTGTAAAATATCAATGTTCTAATAATTTTAATTGTTATTTTAATTAATATATATTATATATATATTTTTTATAATTAAAATTAACAGATTAAAATTATTAAAATAATAGTATATTTGATACACTTAAAATTTTTTTATAATATAATTATGTCTAATAATTATTCGATAAATTTAACATATTATATTATATTTACACAACATTATTAAATAATATCTTGTATTTTATATATATATATATATATATATATATATATATATATATATATCATTGAATTAGATATTTATTATAATTTATCGATAGCAATAATTATTTATATATCTCTTTTTATTAGTTTAAATTTTTAGAAAAATAATTTAATAATATGAGATCAGAGTTTTTATTAAAAAATTTAAAATTTAATTTTAATATCAGTATTTAAGCTTAAATCATATTTTACTATTTTTCTAATCCATCTTAATTTTCTTTCAAGTTTATTTGGAGTTCTCTTCATTCGACTAATTAGTCAATCAAATTATTGAGAATTAAGAATTGAGAAAGGGCAATGTTACAGATCCTAAGGATCTCGACTTCAAAGTAAAAAAAAAAAAAAAAAGAAAGAAGGCTAACATCTAGCTTTGTAAAAAAAAAAAAAAATCATACATGTAATGATGTAAATGAAATGATGTTCTAACTTAATTAATAAGTCGAGAAAAGGAAACCTCTCTTTAAATATTAAATATATATTCTAAAAAATATTTTAGAAATTAGATAAATAATCTATTTGTTAAATATAAAAACTTTTTTTGTTATTTACAAAAAATATTATATTTATTAATTATTTTTTTCACATTTTAAAATATTTAGAGATTGTTTTGTCGATAATATTTTCTTAAAATTTTTTTGTGAGTGTTTAAATCTTTTGGATACCAAATTAATTGTTAATTCTATAAATAATAGAAAAGTTAAGATTTAAGTGAATAATTTGAGGATGTAGTATATTTTTATTTTATTGGGCTAATTTTAGAACCTATTATTTATATTATTCACAAAAATCATTATCTACCTAACAAAGTTCATAAATAATAATTATAAGATTTCGACACTTAATATATTAAAACCCCTTTTTCAGTTGTAACCATTCTCATTATGTGAATTATTACTCAACTCCCACCAGAAATATCAAAGATTTTGGTTGAGAAAAATATAAAAATACGTACTACATACTATAAGTCAAAATGAAATAATTACAAGTTATTATGGAGGATTACTATACATTCATGAATTTAGATATGTTTTTTTAATAATTAACATGAATGATTTAGACATAAATTAAAAGATCAATTTGTTCTAAATAAATACGTATTTTTATACACATGATAATTAAATTTTTTATACATATAATATAATTATTTATTTAAAAAACTGAAAATATATTAATTGAGAATTAATGAATGAACGAACGAAATAATAAATAAGCACTTTTTCCTTAAATGAACTGACTAGTTTTTATAAAAAATAAATTCAAAATAAATTGTTAATAAAGAGAATAAACAATAAAACCTCTTCACATATCATTATATTAATTTCAATCAATTCGACCATCCACCATATTGATTATGGGGGCCGAAAGTGGAAGACCATACTTAGTCTTTGACTCTTTGGTGAGAATATTCAGATTCAATTCATCACATTTTTACAATTTTGATACACATTTACAACATTTTGACAACACTCGTACAGATTCAATTCACCAATATTTTTACAATTTTGATACATGTACTCTTTTCCAACATTTTAACACTCGTATTAAATATGTATGACTCGTTAGAATAGTAATTACAAAACAAATTTAACTATGGATTTAATTATTTGTGTTCTAAGAGCGCATTTTAAAATATAATAATAGAAAATTTTTAATGTTTTTTATGTATTTAGTACATTAAAAATATATAAAAAATAATAATTTTTACAATAACTTTTATAAAATATTTTTTTATAATATATTTAATTTATACTCTTAAGACACAAATTAACAAAAAATTTTAACTATTTTATATTCTAAAATATATTTTTAATTTTTTGATATATTTAATATATTACAAATATAAAAAGTTATAATTTTAATAATTTTTAATAAAATAATTTTTTTATAATATTATTATGTGAAAATTTAGGTGCAGTCAATTTTACGTAAAGTTGATAGTTTAAAATCGTTAAATAATTTAAATAATTTAACTAAATTTTTATCTAACAACTCTTAATTATCAATACTTTACCTGAGTTTTCACGGTATTATTAACATTTACTCTTAAAACACAAGATAACAAGTGTCTTCAAAAATAAACTCATTCCTATGTTTATACACCAACTGCACGCATTTCTCAAATATCTTTCAAGTCAAATTTCAAACAAAATTCCAACTAAATTTCTTGTGAACCCAATAAACTAACCTAGAAATCAAGCATTAATTAACTCACAAGTCAAACAGGCCAAAGTTAACAAAGTTTTATTTATTTATATTTTGGCCTCACCTTAATTTTATATTTTCGTCTCCTTTTTTAAAAAGATAATTTTAGAATTTATTTATGTTTAATTAAATTTTTAAAATAATAACAAATCATAATTAGAGATAAATAATCAAAAATACATTTAAATTATTTTGATGTTGATAAAAATGCTTTCAGATTTTATTATTGACAAAAATATTTTCAAACACAAAATCTTAAAATCTTAAATTTTTTTTAACCTTTATAAGGCTGATACACACTTTGTAAAATTCAAGAGGTGACTATAAACATTTTTTCTTTCAGCAACCTTCAAAGTTTTTAACTCATGAAAGAGCTATTTATTTATTTATTTTTTTTTTGAAGCTCAATGAAGAAGGAGAAAACAAAGTGATCAAAAGAGAAGGATGTAATATTTTAGTTTTGTTGTGTAATACCTTACCATACTTAATTTTATGCTTAAGTTATAAGACTGAGATAGTAAAATATTACGACCTCTAAAAATAAAAAAATATATATAATAATAATAATAAAAAAAAAGATACTTAACTAGAGCCTTGAAAAACGGGTAAAACAATATCGCAAAATAAAAAACGCAACGCTCAGGAAAAGATTACTTGCGTGCTAAGAAACCTAATAGGAACATGATGAAGATGAGCAAAAGAATAAAGTATATATATATATATATATATATATATATATATATATATATATATATATATATATATATATATATATATGTATGTATATATAATAATAATAATAATAATAATAATAATAACCCAAAAGAACATGTTCAAAACCCTAGTTCTCCATAAAACCTCTAAGAGGTACATAAACAAAGTATTCTTACATACAAGAGGAGAAACTATACATATATATACATCAAAATAACAAAAGAAGACCCAAAAGTAAACCACTTCGCCGCAAAACTTTTAGACGCCTATTGAGGAGCCACTCGACCTGCATCTGAAACAACAACACAGTATGGAGTGAGAATCGGAGGTTCTCGGCATGATAAAGGTGCCACGCATGTAATATATAAGGTCTTGGGAATGCCAAAGGCAATCCTAGAACTCCAACATACAGTTATAAACCTTAATTTCTAAGCAGAAGCTATAAAAAGAGGTAGGTAATCTAAAACACTCCTATACTTACTCACAACGCCAACCCATTTTACCCTTCCTCCGCTCCTCTGTCATCCATAAATCATGCAGAGACAAGCAACCAGACAAATTCACACACAAGAAGAAACAGATAGAGCAAGTAGCAAATATAGCAAGTAGCAGGATATATATTTAGTTAGGCAATCTCAGATAATACATAGCAATCAAAACAAACAAATGTGCATGATGCATGCCTGTCCTATGGTTGTTGATATCAACTGTCGGTTACATAGCCATCCCGACATGTTCTCAAGCTCAAAATACACCATGGGGAGGACCCCCAAGCTGACATGGGAAAAAGAACGCCCCAAGCTCAATAATATCCATGGGACGAATTCCAAGCTGACATGGGGAGAAAAGACAACACCCCAAGCTGACATGGGAAAGGAATATCCCAAGCTGACATGGGGAAGATAGTACCCCAAGCTCAATAATGTTCAATCATTAGCGTACATATACAACTCCGATATACTCGCAATATTACTGTACTTTCTCAATAAATACCACGGAAAAATTTCGACTGACATGGAGAAGACAACACCCCAATCTCAGGTTATTCAATCATGTCTTACAATTTATCATTTTCAATCTCAATACTAATTCATGTCTCAGTCTCGTCATTCTCCATTTCACTCAACTCATTGATCATACATTTTTATTATTCTTGACTAATTAATATCATCAAGTCTCAATTTCTTACATTTACTCTCTTCCTTCATCTTATAAAATCAAATACTATCTTCTAACACTTTAATATCCACCTCAATTCCTAAAACTCATGTATTATTCAACAATCCACCCCTTTCAACCATAATCTTCCATTTCAAAAATTCATTAACCAGTTCCCTTCATTCATTCATAACCAATCATAAATCAACTTCAACCAATTAAATAAGCCATAACCACCAAATTCCATTAACATATATCAACCTCATCATCAACCCATCATTAATAAATTTAAGAACACATATTCAACAGTACCAATAAATCATGCTCATAAATTCCAGCACAAGCTCAATTTCAATAACACATATTCAATAACTTCAACTACTCATGCTCATAAATCCTAATTCAAACTCAGTCATAAATCTATTCAATATCACCATAAGGCTAATCATTTAATGCATCTAACCTTTTCAACTTAACCTATTGTTCTGTAACCTAAGTTTTCACAAAACCTTAAATGTTAAATGCGTGAAACCTAAACCATACCTTGGCCGATTTCCCGCTCAACCTGAAACACTTTTAATTTCACTTTTTTTTAAGCCCTTGGGGCTCCAACACTACCAAGCTCAGATTTTCAGCTTCACAACTCCACTTCCAAGCTTCCAAAATCACCAACAAACTTCAACAAGCATCAACATTCACATACACACTACCTTTACCCACTGATCCTTGAGCAATACCCACAAAAAATCAAGTTTAGTAGACCCTATTTTATTTAGATAGAATTGAAGAGCTCGACGAGTCCGACGCGTGGCCGCAAACGGCTTATCAATCAGAGTTCCGGATAAAAAGTTATCAAGGTTTGAAGATGATGTTAGGGTTTGCTTATTCTTCTCCCATCCCATGGCTGCATCCAGCGTGTTTGATGATTTATAGAGGAGAGAGGGGGTTCTTTTAAGTGTTTTATGCTGAGTTGGGTTGGGCCTTGGGCCCATTTTGGGTCCGGTTCGGTCCGTTTGATCTAATTTTGTGTCAACTTTTTTGAAATTTGTGTCAAAATTCTCGTTTCAACGAGCTCTATCATATTTTGATATTAGTTTTGTATTTTTAGCTTTCCTACTAAAAATTCAATTTATTAACTAATTATTTACCGGTTTTAGCGGGGTTTACATGTTGAAATCTTCAAACGATGTCTTTTAGGGCCAAAACGTGTACGACGTCGTTTTAATATGTCCAACATGATAAGAGTTGAGCCACGTCACTAATGACACTGAGTTTCGATAACGGAAAATACACAAAAGATTACATTGATGTGCTTTTTTAAATCTAGAAGACCAAACTGTAATAATTAGAAAGTAAGAAACTAAATCGATGCAACTTGCCAATTTCAGAAACTAAAATGGGACTTAATAACTTGTTAGAATTTCATTTGTTATATAAAAAGCTCTATTTACCGTCTCGTTTTTTTCAGTAAATATAGAACGTCTTTATTCATAGTTGTATATTTTTATTATGTTTTTAAATAATTTAAAGATATTTTTGTTCATAATAAAATTTAAAAATATTTTATTTAATGACAAAATAATTCGAATATATTTTTTATAGTTTATCCATATATTTAATAATAATTTTAGATGTAATCTTATACACATTAAATTTATCTATATATATTTTCTTAAAGCAACCTTATCCTTATATTTATTAAACAAATATAAGATTCTAAAGTCAAAAAATGATGGGTATAATGATATACATAAAGCGCTTATATTAAATTTGAGGCTAATTTTTTTTTATATGACACCAACTGTGGTGTAATGCTGGGTTATGGAACTATGGGGAGTTTTACATTGGTGTGACGGCGTTCAGGTGAAAAGAAGTAATCGGACGGTCCGATTTATTGCAGCTGAAAAGGGACACAAATCGGACCGTCCGATTTGTGGTTCATGGAGGGCAATGCATGGAAATCGGACCCACCGATTTTATGCTTAACTTCAGATTTTTCTTTTGCACAAGGAAATCGGACTCAGCGATTTCTTGGCAAGATGGAAAAAAAATTTGGGAGCCATGAAATCGGACCAGCGATTTCTGGGTGCCACACTCCCGTCAAGCATCCTGCATTCCCATAGTGCGGTTATACACCACCACTAACCCAATATCAAAAATAAAAAAGTGTAAATTTGAGCAATATACCATCTTTCATATAAACATTTTTCAACGCATGATAAGAATAATATTCATGACATGCATCAAAATAATTTAAAATGTAATCAATAACAAATATCACTTTTGTTGTTATAAAATAATTTAAAATATTTAAAAATATTTTCTAAAATTATCAATCATCAATTTTTTGGCTTTAAAAAAAAATTTGCCCCCATTAATAGATGTCTAACTCTACCTCTGATCATTGGCGTAGATTTTTATTTTACTGACAGTTTGTTCGAAGTAAAAAAATTAGTAGCATAAAATTAGTCGCTAAAATAAATTTTATTTTGAGGTTCGCCAAACGTTGACACTATATTGGCATTGATGGACACGTAACATAAATTAACAATGCTTTAGGTAAATATTGAGGAGAATATTCTCGTAAAGACCCATAAAATATTTTTTTGTAAAAATATTTATGTATTACATTATTATTGAGCGTATTAATGAATTAGTTATTTTTTACTTTTTTAAAAAATTAAAATAAAATTAATTTTTTAATAATAATAACAATAAATTTAATTGTTATCAGATCTACTATATAACCAACTGAATCATTTTTTTTAAATTATAAATATATTTGTTTTTTTATCAAAAATGTAAACATGGTTCGATTTAAATTGTGTAAATCAATCAGATCAAATCGCGTCTAATAATTATAATGCGGACAATTAGATTTATTATTATTGCTATAATAAATTCATTTTGTTCTGGTTTATTAAAAATAAATTATTAACCGGTTTAATAAAAATATCCAATAATATGATGACACATATAAACGTCTTTAAAAAAAATATATTTTAAGTGTTTTTATGTCTCCAAATATTAAACAATTAAAATTAATTTTTAATTATGGAGATAAATTATCGATGTTAAGGCTGTCGGTACATTAATCTTCAACAAATATTAACAAATTTACTAATCAAACTCTTGAAAATCTTTTTACAAAACTCTCCAATTAAATCTCAATGCAACTAATTAAATCCTCATCAATTTTTTAATAAACCAAAAAATAACCCTTAAAACACTCAGAAATCAAACTTGATTTTACCATCAAACCGAGGAACCTATAAATATATATCAAAGGTTGCTACAAAAATAGGTGTTTGATTTGCGTCGTAGGACTAAATAAGAGTTGGTAATAGCTAAAATTAAGAAAGTTATATTAGTAAAACAAAAACGAGCACACACCTATTTCTTTACACTGAAAAATAATAAAAATTTTAAAATCATATATTAATGCTAGTGTTATATATTTGTTTGTGAGTAGAGTCAATGATAATTGATACTTTTATATTAAAATTTAGATTAGAATATATTTTTTATTTTTAAAATTTGGTAAAAGTTTAAAAAGTATTTTAAAATTTTATTTTGTTTTAATTTTATTCTAAAATTTTTTTATTTGTATCAAATATACTCTTGGCCACTAATTTTTCAAAAAATTTAGGACTAATTTAACAATAATTTCATAAGAACAACTTTCAATACAAACAAATCAAAATAATTTTTATGTATTTTTGTTGGATTGGTCTTAAAATTTTTAAAAATTTAGTTATTAAAAATATATTTGATGAAATTAAAATTTTTTGAGATAAAATTAAAATAAAATAAAATTTAATAATATTTTAAATTTTTTTATTAAATTTCAAAGACAAAACAAATATACTTTACTCTAAAATTTAATTAGAATAAAAAAAGTAAATATTGTCATTTATTAATTAATAATATCATATATATATATATATTATTTTCAATTTCTTAATAAAAAAATTATCATTATGAAAAATAAAATAATAAAAATAGAGAACAATTTAAAAAATTATACAAATAGTATTAATATTAAACTTAAAAATAACAATATACCATTTTTTAAATAAGATGATAAAAAAAAAAAGAGGTGAGAAGAAGTGAGTGCACGCCGTACGCGTGGGGAAAATACAGACCCCGGCAACGCCAACTGACCAGACAAATAAACATTACTAACATTAACTCTAACTTTTACACACAGATATTAAAAAGATTCATATTTAAAAAAAATTATAAAATAAATATAAAAAGATTTAACTAAGGTGTGTTTTAAGGACATATTTTACAATTATAATAATAATTTTTTTTAACGTTTTTAAGATATTCAATATATTGAAAACTTAAAAAATGTTATTTTTATAATAATTTTTATAATTTTTTTTAAAAATATATTTAAGATATGTTATTAAGACACAAATTAGCAAAATTTATATTAAAATATTGATTCTCTATTATTTTTTATTTTAGATATATGCTATAAAAATTGATTCTTCTTTTATATCATTTATTATTATAAAATAAGAATTTAATTTTAATATATGTAAAATAGTTTTATACTTATATTTAATCACATAATGACACATAAAAAAAATAAGTTTAATTATTTTGTCAATTTTTATCATTTTATCGAATTTTTAATTAGGTCCTTATATTTTTTTTAATTGAATTTTTATATCATATCAAATTTTGTAATTAAGTCTCTACTGTAACAAAATCATTAAAATGAATAGAATATTTCATTAAAAAAATGAATATGCTTTACACTTGATTGAATATTTCATTTTATTTAATAGAATATTTCGTTAATTTTAATATTTTTATCACAATAGAGACTTAGTTATAAGATATAAAAATCCAATTGAAAAAAAAAACATAAAAATCTAATAAAAAATTTAGTTAAATTATAGAGACTATAATTAAACCTAAAGATTAACTACTATTTTTATTGATAACATATATGGTCATTCAAGAAGACAAATATAATTATATAATTATATAAAGAGTAAAATATCGTTTTTATCTTCAACGTTTGGGATAAGTTTTCAAGTTGTCCTTAACGTTTCAATTGTCCTATTTAAGTCCATAACATTTCAAAATTGATTCAATGTTGTCCTGCCATTAGGGATCCGTTAACATAATTTACGGCGGGACAAAGGTCCTTAAATAGGACGAAAACGTTGGGGACAAAAATGATACATTGAAATAAACTTGCGAATTTCTTTTATATATCATTTTTGTCCCCAACGTTTTCGTCATATTTAAGTCCCTAACGTTTCAAAATAGTCTTAATTTTGTCCCGCCGTCAATTCTATTAACGTATCCCTAACGGCAAGACAACATTGAGTCAATTTTGAAACGTTGGGGACTTAGGACGATTGAAACGTTAGAGATAATTTTGGGACTTACCCAAACGTTAGAGACAAAAATAATACTTTATTTTATACTGTCAGTATATCAAAATTAATCTCTATAAAATAATAAAAGAAGAAAGAGAAAGAAAGATAATTATCAAACAATTTAAAACAAAATATTAATTTATTAAAAATTATTCTAAAATATTTATTATTTATTTTTAAATTTTCACTATAATATTTCTAAATTTAATACCTACATATATAAATACATGTTTCATTAAATGATTTTAAATGCATATTTTTTTATAAATAACAAATGTGATTACTAATTTTTTTTGTCTAGTTTAAGTAAATAATAGAATCCCTCACATTGATTAACATTAATCTCTCTCTCTTTCTCTGAATCTCTCTCTCCCCGTTTGTCCCGCGCGCCAATCTCTGTTGTGTTGTGTTCCCACTCGCCATTTTTTTACAATCTCTCCTTCTTTCTATAAAACCTTCTAAACCTCCTCATTCCATTCTCATTTTTCTCTCTCAAATTTTTTCTCTTCTCATTTTCATTCTCTCTCTCAATACCAAAAAAAGAAAAAAGAAAAAAAATAATAAAATGGACGTTCGCCGGCGACACCACTCTTCGGCCCCCGCCGGCGAACCTTTGAAAAAGAAGAACACCCCGCCACCTCCCCCAGCACCTCAGCTGGTGTCCACGGTGGTTCCTCTGTACGTAACAAACGGCGTCTTCTTCGGGGTGTTCTTCTCGGTGGCATACTTCCTCCTCCACCGGTGGCGCGAGAAGATCCGAAACTCGACCCCTCTCCACGTGGTCACGCTCTCGGAGATGGCAGCGTTCCTCTCCTTAATCGCTTCCCTCATCTACCTCCTTGGATTCTTCGGCATTGGCCTTGTCCAACCCATTATTGCAGCTTCCTCACGACCTTCCTCCGATGACGAAGCAGAAGAAGAAGAAATCATTAAAGACGACGCAAGAAACCCCGGTCCCTGCCCCGCCGGAATAATCGACTGCTCCGCCGTCGCCGCTATTTCTCCTGCTCCGCCATCGCAGAAACCTCAGCTTCCACTTCACGTTCCACCTCAGATTCCTCCTCTCTCTTCCGACGACGAGGAGCTCGTACAGCAGGTGGTGTCCGGCGAGGTTCCGTCGTACTCTCTGGAGTCCAGACTCGGTGACTGCCGGCGTGCGGCGGTGATACGGCGCGCGGCGGTGGAGAGAGTCACCGGAAGGTCCCTGGAGGGTCTTCCGGTGGAAGGTTTCGATTATGATTCGATCTTGGGACAGTGCTGCGAGATGCCGATAGGGTTTGTTCAGATTCCGGTGGGTGTTGCGGGTCCATTGTTGCTCGATGGGGTTGAGCACACGGTGCCAATGGCCACCACCGAGGGCTGTTTGGTTGCAAGCACAAACAGGGGTTGCAAGGCCATATCTGTCTCCGGCGGCGCCTCCTCCGTCGTCCTCCGTGATGGCATGACCAGGGCTCCCGTCGTCAGGTTCGCCACCGCCGTCAGAGCCGCACAACTCAAGTCCTACCTTGAAGACCCAATCAACTTCGATTCCCTCGCTGTCGTTTTCAACAAGTAATTTTCATTTTCCATAATTTTAGTTCTTTTTTTTCACTCACACCTTCAACACAAGTTTTGATTTTTTGTAATGTTATTGGTTCTTTGCTCTTTTGGGTAAGTGAATATCGTGACAAGTTTGAATTTTTTCTTGGCTTTCTTTTGTGACGTGTGTTGGTGGAATTTGTCCCCTGTTTTTTCGAGTTTTACTAGGAGCTGATTAAGGCTGGCATGTTTTTCATGTCTTCATTTTTTTTGGTTGATTAATTGGAATTGTTGTTGTTTGTTTCTGCATACTCGCTTAACGTATAACACACGTGCAGGTCAAGCAGGTTTGCAAGGTTACAGAAGATCAAGCCTGCCCTTGCAGGGAAGAATTTGTACATTAGATTCAGTTGCAGCACCGGTGACGCCATGGGCATGAACATGGTCTCCAAAGGTGTCCAAAATGTTCTTGATTTTCTCCAAACTGATTTCTCAGACATGGAAGTCATTGGAATTTCAGGTGAATTTTTATATTTAGATAATTTCATATATTTGACTAAACTGCTTATCGTAATAAAGCGTTAATATTTTAGTTATAACTAAAAAGAGTTTCGGTATATTTGTGTGTTGGTTAGGAAATTATTGTTCGGACAAAAAAGCTGCCGGAGTTAACTGGATCGAAGGGAGGGGTAAATCAGTGGTGTGTGAGGCGATAATCAAGGAGGAGGTGGTGAAGAAAGTGCTCAAGACAAACGTAGAGTCTTTGGTTGAGCTGAACATGCTGAAGAACCTCACCGGATCCGCGGTGGCCGGTGCTCTCGGCGGATTCAATGCTCATGCGAGCAATATTGTATCCGCCGTGTACTTGGCCACTGGGCAGGACCCTGCTCAGAATGTAGAGAGCTCTCATTGCATCACCATGATGGAGGCCGTCAACAATGGCAAGGACCTTCATATCTCTGTCACCATGCCTTCTATTGAGGTAACATTTTCATTATTGCTCTTACTCTCTTTGTTGGTTCTTAATTTAACTCCTTCTTATCTTGGATGTTGCTTCTAATTGTAGAAATATTTGTAGTATTCATTTAATAACGCCATATCTTGTAACCTATTTCAAATTGGTTAAGAGTTAAATCAAGATTTTTTTATCTTGAGTTTTTTCCCCCAAATCTTAGTTTATTAATCTAACTAATAAGTCTTTGGTATAATATAACGGTGAATTCTAATATGTCTATATTCCAGTGATTATACAAATATTGTTAAAACTAAAGTCTTATTTTTTTTTATATATTTTGGTAACAGTTTTTTTAGCAACACTTTTTCAAAAATATTACTTTCGGTATAACAATACTTTTTAAAATATCATATTCAGTGTTATATAATCATACTAAAATCACCACCCTAATATAATACCACATTACATGATATGGCATTTCTGTCTAGACAAATTAGTTATCTTTTTAATAATCTAAATCTACAAGTCAAAAGAAATATATGTCATCCATAAAGATCAAAGAATATGTAACACCTAACAAAACCTTACAGCATGTATATGGTAGATTCTTCATTCTTGATTTGGGTTGTGGTAGATGTGAGGGTGTGGGGACTGACCAAGTAAGTAGTAGAGTCTAGATATGTCGTTTTGTACAGTGTTTGGCAACGGCACGTGTTCAAGGTAACAGGAAAGTGGTTGGTCCACACTTGTCCCTCATAGACACATGATATCATCAAATAAGAGATTCTGTGCTTGCACTATTTATCTCATAAACTTTTACCTTGGTATAATTAATAGAAAAGATATAATTTTACTCTTATTTTTTTTAATACCATTTTATATATAATTTTTTTATTATATAAAAAGATTTATAAAAAAAAGTAATATTATCAAAATAGAAGTAGTAATATTCATTGTTTAAATAATATTTGAGACTAAGAATTCTAAAATAACAGTTTTATTGTCTCTCTGTGATCTCAAAATTATGGATTTAAGTTGTATTTTCCAAACTTTGCGATAATACGTCAGGTTTGAATTAAAAAGAAAGTTTACATTTTCAATAAATTGTGTTTGGAACTAAGTTTAACTAATTGTTTTTCTTATTTTTATGTCTTTCTTTCTTCTTCAACTGATTTTTATTGTACAAATACATTATTAGACCAATTTAGTTACACATGATTATGAAAATAACTTGGCCATGTGGTATTACCATAAAAAAAATTCTTAATATTATTATGTATTGTTATTTATTTTCTTTGATAATAAAACGTGTAAGAAACATACAAGACACTTCTTGATAGTTGGGTACAGACAATACTTCTCACTTTACAAAACATGTTTCTTCGTCACATGTACGCAGAACAAATTAGTGTCCCAGGCAGTCCTTTTCCTAAGGAATGAACTCAAACCAAACCGGTGTTTGGATTAATATAGTTTAGATTGGAGTGGAATACAGGTAAATAACTTAAAATAAAAACTTTGTTGTTCTGATCGATAATTTTGTAAAGGAGTGAAAAAAAGGGATTTGGAATATAAACAATAAAGTATAAACTAATTACTCTCTTTTGAACTCCATCTCATGTTATCATGTAGTTTCTTTCTATATGATGTGGTTGGATGTAGTTATTAAATTAAAATTTCTTAACCGAAACGGAGAAAGTTTATGTTTATGAAACTATGTACTTTATGATAAGACTATATCAACTAAAATCTTAATCAACCATAAGTGTAAATGACATAACACCAACTTTAAGTTCAGACCTATACTTATCAAATTAAGTGATTTTGGATGAGGCTAAATGAAGTCAAGCATACTAATAAATTAGCATATTAAATAAACTCCTTCTTAAATATCAACAAGTCTTTTGGCCTGTCCCAATTCTTAGTTACAACCACTATTTCAATTTCCAACTACCTAAATGTTGCTTCTCATATCAATTTTCTGATCTGTTGATGATGGAGATGTTAATGATATGATCTTTTCTCATGTAATTTAATTTCGTATATAATTATCTTTAGAGGACTGATTCATTATCCTCAATCATCTTTCTAATTATCTTCTTAATTTTTGTTGAATACATATTCTTTGTTTAGTTTTTTTATTCTTAAATACCAATTAAATCATAGTCATAATTTGAATGACTAGAATAAACGCTTACTTTATTTTTAACCTTTTTAAGATATTAAACATGTTTGAATTTTTTTATTATTTAAAAATTAAGAGAATAAATGGTGCAGGTGGGAACAGTTGGAGGGGGAACACAACTGTCATCTCAATCAGCATGCCTTAGCCTACTTGGAGTGAAGGGTGCATGCAAAGAGAGTCCAGGTGGAAACGCAAAACAATTGGCCACAATAGTAGCAGGTGCAGTTCTAGCAGGTGAGCTCTCTCTCATGTCTGCAATTGCAGCTGGTCAACTGGTCAAGAGTCACATGAAATACAACAGATCTAGCAGGGATGTTTCCAAGATGGTCTCATAAGCCTAACTAGCTCACTTCACCATGCCTTCTCAATTTAATCATAAAAAAATGGGAGTGTAACATTTAGTTAAATTAAAAAACTTGTATCATCAATCAATTAATAATGTAAAAAAAAAAAAAGATGAAGGTTTAATTTTGTCTGTGAAGTTGTAAGTGCTATTCAATTGTTGATACTATATTTTGTGATTTAATTTAGTCCTACTGTGATCTCAATAAGAGATTAGATTAAATCATGAAGTGTAGTATTAGAGATTAAATTAAAATTTTTCAAAGTTAAAAACTCAATTGAATTTGAATTATGCTTACAATATTCAAGATAAAATTTAAGCTCTATCCTTAAAAATATTAAGAAAAAGAAAGATATGCCAAACCAGTACATGTGTGAGTGAGGATCACAAATCACAGAGACAATTTTGTAAAAGTGGTGGGGGTGTGAGAATAACAAGTCCATGGTTGGCAATGGCATCTTTTGTAGAGTAATAAAAAAAACAAACAAAAAATGGGACCCCAGGGAGGCATGTGTGTGTGTTTTTGTTAGGAAGAAACAAACAGTGAAGACAGCCTGCAAATTAGAATTACTTATATATCTCAAGTCCATGTGAATGTGATGAGTGTCATGAACATTTTTCCTTTTCTAAAGTTTGTACATAAAAGACTTGAGAATCAAATTTAGTTTTATTCTTTTTTCTTTTTATCTTTTTTTAAATTATAATGATCTGTGTTGTGTGTCATTAGTGTCCGTCATCTAATGCTATTTATTAATGTTTGTCTCTTGTGCTTGTAATCTCCCCCCATTATGTTAGTTTGTAAATTTAGGGAGAAGATAAACATCCCAAGTGGCGGATGATTTAATAAATATATGACATTCAATTAAGTTATGCATGCTCCTTGATCATTTTTGCAAGTTAGCTTATTATCTGTTTAATTAATAAAGTAAGGTCTTAACTCTTAACTCCTAAGAAAATTTTACACTTTTTTACCTCTCCCCCCTCCCAAAAAAAAATCTAATAATGCCCTTTAAAATTCGTTTTTATTAATATTCAACTCATTTACTCGATTAAATAAATGTGGTGGTTCTAATTCTTAGTTGTGTACAAGTTTTTTTTGTTAAGTTGGAGAAGTCTCAAACTAGCATTTAGTCGTAATTACGATCCAATCCCTCTATTGGGCCGCCGAACAAAAGTTTGACCCGTTGACTACTTTTTAGTTTTAGGAGAATGTTACAATATCTTAAATTAATTTAAATAATTAAATTTCAATATGATTTGATATATTGTGGCTATTCTGAGAGCATGGTAGAGAATTAGAGATCTAGAGGTCAGAATTGGCACATGTATCAACATCATATCACGTGAAGGTTTTATCAATTATGATTTGCCTTTTTGGCATAAAAAGTATGTTTCTTGAACAGAACCATGATTAGGAATTAGGGAAAATGAAGTAAGAAACGTAACAATCATGGTTTGATCTACCATTGTTTTGTTTGTTTCATTGATTACAAGTTTGAGATCAGTATAAGAATTGTGATGTAGTAATGTTTGTCGTAAGAGCTTGAGTCTCCAACTTTAGATTTTGTTTTTATAAAAATTCTAATATTATGTTTATAAATTAATTTTTTTAAAGACTAAATTGTTAAACATAAACGCATAAATAATTCTATTTCTAATAGTATTATTTTTCACAATTTTTATCGGTGATGGCCAATCTTGATAGTGTCCAAATATAAGGAAAATAATTGATATTTAATTTCAAAGTAATACATGATCAAATAAAATTAAGAAATTGAAATTTATTAATCAAGAAAAAGTGGTGACACAATACAATTAAGGTCACGTCATAGCTAATGACTCTAATGACTCTATTAGTTTGAAATGCCGGAGAAAAATAGCTAGACTCTAATGACTCTATTAGTTTGAAATGCCGGAGAAAAATATGAAAAACGCCGTCTGTGGGGATCGAACCCACGACCACGTGGTTAAAAGCCACGCGCTCTACCGCTGAGCTAAGACGGCTTGATGGTTATTATGGGCAATCTATTTATAATTAGTAAATTTTGTGCTTGGTTCATTGGTTCGCAATGTAGACAATTCATGTAGAAATACTAAAAAAAAAAGTCCTAGGAAGCGTAACACCTTTGAATTCTCACTTTTCTCATCCACATGTATTGTAATGAAATGGTTGTAAAATAAAATAAGATAATGGTTGAATTAGTACATTGTATGGGAAATGTAATAATGTAGACAATAAATTAAATTTTTAAATACTGTTGTGCTCCCAAAGTGAACCTACTTTAATAAATGTTGCACTCTCATTTAATTGAAGTACTAGGGTGCTTATCTGCATAAATTGAGGATACAAACCATGTACTTGCGATGATAAAAAATCAATGTTCCTTTTACTATGAATTCGTCTTCGGAGTGTGCATTGTTCTGTTTCTCTCTTTAGATGGTTCTGAAAGGCAGATTATTTTCGATTGCTACAATAATTTTGGTAACAACGAATATTCAGGTTTTGATGGTTAATAACAATCATTTTAACATGAAACCAAAAACAATTGACGCTTCATGTACACATATTTGTGCAATAAAAATACACCTTTCAGGCTTCACCTTCACGTAAAACCATTCTTTTCCAATAGCATCGACGTGTGAAGTTGCATTTTGAAAATTGGTGGCATTTTTTTTGAGTAACTGTAAAATAATAATGGCAGTTATAGCACATGTCATATAGTGATTTTGTGTAGTTATTGGTGAACAAGTTGAGCACGTGTGGTAAAAAGAGTGATAAAGATAAAATAGGAAAATAGAATGTGAGTAAAGGACATTAAAGTGCCTAAACCCTTTTATAGTAGTAGTAGAAGATTAATTCTATAGCTGCACATGAGCACATCAATTGCCAATAAAAATTAAGGTTCAAAGCTAGAGCATCAGAATAGCAGCATTTTCCTTGTAGCAGCACTAGGCACTAGCCAGGTATTGGCCGTTAGCAAGAAAACAGTACAAGGACCACCTAGGATAGTTTTCTACCAATATATATAATTTCGGAATTCCCGGAACAGGAAACATAACATAAACTCGCCCAAGTCAAAAAAGGGCCAGACACTTTTAGGTGGATGACATTATAATTCATAATTGATTGATAATTTGATGTATCCAGCTTGTAACATGATGGGAAACTCCTACGGATAATATAATAAATTCAAAACAGACCTAGCAAGTGTAGCCCACAATAATTTACTCAAATTTGACCTGATCGTTTCTGGCATGTTACTGGGTTAAATACTTCAATACAAGGTGCAACCTAATATCTCTGCATTATCACAATAACTAAACAGATAGAATACCACCCATAAATAACCCTGTATGTGAATGACCTTCATTGCTTTTTCGAAAACAATGCAAATCTATCTCTAATCAAATTGTGTATAATTGAATACCAACTTAAATATAAGAATCATAGCAGCATATATTATGAGCTTTCCTCATTTTCACCCACAAATTAAACCTTGCTTCTAATTAAGCCTCTTGCTTTAGCTAGTCAATCGCTCTTATCCTGTTGTGAACCAATCTCTTGCAGATAGTGTTCTGCATCCAAGGCTGCCATACACCCTGCACATGTATCATGACTTATTCATTATTATGAATGCATTTATTGCTAAAATTTCAAGTTCAGTGGTAAATAATAAACATCAAAGCCAAAGACAAGGCAGCACAATCAATTTCTCCTCCAAAGCTTAAATATCTTGGGTAGGCACAGCTTAACATATCATCTCTTTGGGCACACCATTTCATTTTGGTGCTTGGTGCATTTTTTAATGTGGACCAACAGCCTTTCACATGTTTTAATATTGAATCAAGGGCTTAGAGTAGGCAGTGCCAAACCAAGAATAACTCTTTACAACAAGGTCATACATCAGGTCCAAACAATGCATCCACACAACAAAACGAGGCAAATTGGCAATCTCTAATCCATACAACTTGAGCTCTTTAAATGAATGAGTATTATATGTGTGCCGGCACCAATGCTAATTGTCAACTCAATAACAGAATAAATAGTTCTAAATTGTCCACATCTACAGTTAAACTACGATATAGTGCACATGTAGACATTAATGACATTGCCAATGTTGAAACGGTATAACTGTCATCAAATGTGATGTAAACAGTAAGATTGTTTTCACATTTCACATAACAAATTAACAAGATTAAAGATAGTAGCTACAACCAAGACAAAAAAATGATAAACAAGAAAGCGGATAAAGTTTTAAGGACCTATAAAGCATGCAGAATGTAAAATGATAAATATAAGACAAGTTTAGACAACTATTGTTGCTTAAGTTTAGCATGCTTGTGATCTCAACAAAACTAAGAATTAACAGATGAAATTTACTGGCATCTATTATGCATGTATCAAGGTGTTCTCATTCAAATTTCATAAGCATGCTCATGCAATAACTGGTGCATGATTGACTTGTTATACACAAAATAAAAGGTTTGATAGAACATCATCTTGATCAAGTGAACTTTAGTTCAATTAAACCTTTTGTGCTAAGGTCAGACCTCTAAAATAGAAGAAACAGAAACAAATGAAACCAACACTATTATCAGATTATCATTATGAACAAGAAAAAAACAAAAAGAATACAAGCTACCACTAGTAAGCTACAGACTACAGTAAAACTAGACATTCATATCATTAAATGATTTATTAGATACTCCAAAACAGAGAATCTTGAAAACTATTCAAAATTCAGAATAACTACAAGAAGCAATTGAACATTCAGTTTCAAGTGAATGGCTAACCAAAGACAGAACAAGAGAGGTTGAATTTACTTAATGAGTTCTAATAGAACCAGTGGTTAATTGGAACATTTTTGTTAGTTTGCTACAATATTCTCATTTATTAAAAAACCTTGCAATCTTGGATACTATTCAACTAACAGGATTCCAATAGACATTTTCTTTCATGTGCTTGCAATGCTTCATTTCCAGTTTGCCAAACTCCGGAGGAATAAAACAACTACTAAGCATTTTCTCACTAGGTAGAGTCAACTACACAATTCAAACCAAAACATAGAGCCCTATAATAGATCACATATGTATTTAATCCATTATATATTTAAATCCCTTTAAATAATTTCTTCTAAGATTTCAATCAGTTTTCGGAGGCAACTATGCCTAACGACAAAAGGCAAGATCTAGTTGTTGTATACTAGAGATATGCACTACATACACTTCCAGGGACACATGAGACAAACCAAGGTTAAAACACTGCTAGGAACAAACATTTAAGCCCATCCGCTCTTCATTCCCTTTCTTAAGCATAAAAAATTGTTCCCAACTTTAAAACAAACTCAAATTTTATGTGTTATTTTCCTTTTCAAATTTCAGATGGCCTTGTGTATTGGGGTCGAAACCAGTGATCTTTTGAACTGAACATGTTGGAATGGACATTGTTAGCAATTGGTACAGGAACTGATGCAACATCCAAATGGTGCATTCCTGCTTCATTTCTACTAAAACTCAGTCAAATAAAGTAAAACACAAATGAAAACATAGGACCATGAACTCACGTTTGGTGCAGACACCTAAACTTACACACATGAACATAGGACACGATACCTCAGATGAACCGGTAGTCACTACCATCACAGAAACCAATTTAAAATAACCAAAACGAAGACACAGTGAACCAGTAAGAGAAAATTACCAGAGCCAGCAGCAGTAATAGCTTGCCTATACTTCTTGTCCTGAACATCGCCGGCAGCAAAAACACCCTCAACACTGGTTTTCGTCGTCCCGGGCTTCGTCACAATGTAGCCATCAGCATCAAGGTCAAGCTGTCCACCAAGAAACTTAGTCGCAGGCTCGTGCCCAATCGCAAAAAACAACCCATTCACGCTCAAATCAGAAACCTCCCCAGTCACCACGTTCTTCACCTTCAAACCCCCAAGCTTCTTGTTCCCTTCGTCACCGTAAGCCTTCTCCACCACCGAGTTCCAAAGCACCTTGATCTTCTTGTTGTTCAAGGCCTTGCTCTGCATAATCTTCGAAGCCCTAAACGTATCCCTACGGTGGATGATGTAAACCTCGGAACCGTACTTCGTGAGGAATGTCGCTTCCTCCATGGCGGAATCGCCGCCTCCGATAACGGCGAGCGGCTTGTTACGGAAGATCGGGGCGGCGCCATCGCACACAGCGCACGCGGAGATCCCGCGGTTCCAGAAACCGTTGGGGCCTTCACCGGAGCCCTCGAAGGGGAGGCGCTTGGCGACGGCGCCGGTGGCCACGATGACGGAATCGGCCACGACGGTTTTGGAATCAGTGAAAACGCTAAAAGGACGCTTCGAGAAATCTACCTTCGTGACGGTCTCCGTGAAGATCTCGGTGCCGAATCGCTCCGACTGCTTGCGGCAGCGTTCCATGAGCTCACCGCCGAGGATGCCGTCGGGGAAGCCGGGGAAGTTCTCGACATCGGTTGTCGTGGTTAGCTGGCCTCCGGGGGCGATGTCGTTGGCCATCCATCCTTCGAAGAGGATTGGCTTGAGCTCGGCGCGGGCAGCGTAGACGGCGGCAGTGTGGGCGGCAGGACCGCTTCCTATGATGCAGAGCTTGGTTTTGAGGGTGCTCATGGTGGAGGCAGAGTATGCTGCGGCGTTGGCAGTGGTGGTGGAGGCCCGGCGAAGAGCGGCGACGTGATTGCGGACCTTAGAAATGAGATTTTGGAGAGTGTAGTTAGGGCAAAATCTCATCACTTTAATCGCCACTCTCCTTCTCTTTCTTTGACTTTTTTTTATTTTATTTTCTCTCTCTCTTATTTTATTTACTCTCTAATTATTGGAGGCAAAATCATTTTTTTTATATTTTTTATTCACATTCATTGTGATTGTGGAAACTGGAACGTGAGATATTCATTTGAATAAGGCGCGAAATGGGTGTTTCCCTTTTGCTTCTGGGCGCCAAGTTAAGCAAATAACACTTAATTTATTTTTTCCATTATACACTTTCTTAATTTATAAACATAAAAATATACACTAATTCTCATTATGAATGATAGCTTTTATTATGCTACGTACATATCTAGTAATAATTTTTTATTTGATCACTATTTTTTAAATAACTATTAAATGGTATTCGATAGTTTTATAAGATTTACAAAAATAATCTTAAAGGATGGAAATAACATATAAGCTCCTAAATTATTTAAGAATATGACAAAAAATATCATATAAGTGAAAAATAACTTGTGCATTTAATTTAATTTGAGTTTTTATTGAAATATCTAGATAATTATTTAAAAAATGTATAAAAAAATCAAAACAAAATTCAAACTTTAAACTTCTTTTCATTTGTATAAAATCATTTTATAATTTTTTTCAAAAATTCTGTATCATTAAAACTAACATTAGTTTTATTTGACAATTATTTAATAATTTCTTGTTTTACCTGTTCAAACTTACTAAATGATTTCATAGTATTATTATTTTTTCTTAATTTTAACTATATATATATATATATATATATATATATATATATATATATATATATTTTCAGTATTAAAGTTTTATAACCTGTTCATACCCTGGTCCAATACAAAGGCCCAGATCCAACTAAAAGGCCTAATCCAAAGGATTAGAGCCCAGCTAAGTACCGGCCTTCACATAAGAAGTCGGTATAAACCACGACTTGGTCAGAAGAGGTCGGATGCGAGATTAGCTGGCAGATAAGCACTCATTCAAATGAGTAACCGCCCCTAAAATCTCTCTAACCGCCTCATAAAGCCATATCTCAACCTCCCCAAGATAATAGGGACGGTTACCACCCTAAAGATATGGCACTACACCAACGGTGGTTATTGGCTCGCCTCCATAAATACCCTGACACTCCTTCAGGTATCCCTAAGTCCAATACTCTCTAAGACCTGCTTACACTCTTGCTAACTTAGGCATCGGAGTGTCTTTGCAGGTACCACCCCCCATTCTCACGCGAGCACAAGTCGGACGGAGCCTCCCGAGTCGCGGACCTACCCGGAGTCCTCCTCCATCACACACTTGGGCCGCCTAACGCCATCCGCGTTATTAATCTCCGGTTACCCACCGTAACATTGGCGCCGTTGCCGGGGACCCGAGAGATCACTCAAACGATGGCGGATAGATCCCACGAAGAAGGCCATGTGGATACAGATTCTGAACAAGAGAATCTAGACATGGGCAATGGCAATGAAGACGATGATCAACACAGAGAGGGCACCTCTGGAGTAAAGAATCCGAAGGTAAATTCCTCAGATGGGCGTGAATCAGAAAAAGGCGCACCGCCTCACATAACTGAACTGATGGGATTGGTTCATAGCCGCCTGGAGCAATTGGAACAAGAGCGGGAGAGGCAAAAGGAAACCGAAAGGTACCTCAAAGAGGAGATGGAACGGCGAAAAGAGTTGGAAAGAAAACTCTTGCAGCTAGAATCCTCCCTCAAGAACTCCCGCGATGAAGGGGAAGATCGACTCCCGGGCGGAGAAGATCCCTTCAGCGAGGACATAATGAGGGCAAAAGTTCCAGGGAACTTCAAAAGCCCTGATATGGACCTCTATGATGGAACTACAGATCCCAAGCACCATCTCAGCAACTTTAAAAGTCGGATGTATCTAGCCGATGCCTCCGACGCTACGAGATGCAAGGCTTTCCCGACCACTTTATCAAAAGCAGCAATGAAGTGGTTCGATAGCCTCCCCCCAAGATCCATCACTAGTTTTGAAGACCTCTCAAGGAAATTCTTGATGAGGTTCTCCATCCAAAAAGACAAGGTTAAACATGCCCCGAGCCTCCTGGGAATAAAACAGGAGGTCGGAGAGTCTTTACGAGCCTATATGGAAAGGTTCAATAAGGCATGTTTAGAGATCCAAGACCTGCCCACAGAGGCAGTAATAATGGGGTTAGTCAATGGACTTAGAGAAGGCCCCTTCTCACAGTCCATATCTAAAAGACATCCCGTTTCTCTAAGTGATGTACAAGAAAGGGCCGAGAAGTACATCAATATGGAAGAGAATGCAAGACTAAGAGACTTGAGTTCACGACCTGGACCTACTTCCTCCTCTAGGGAAAGAGAGAGGGAAGTCAGGAAAAAGGAAGAACCCGGTCTCGAAAGGCCCAGAAAATATCACTCTTATACTCCTCTAAAGACTTCCATAGTGGATGTATACAGAGAAATTTGCAACACTGAAAGGCTGCCACCCCCAAGACCTATTAAAAATAAAAAAGGGGGAAGTCGCGGCGAATATTGCGAGTACCATAAAATATATGGTCACTCCACCAACGACTGTTACGACCTCAAAAATGTGATAGAAAAACTGGCTAGAGAAGGTCGGCTTGACAGATATCTCATGGAGAGGTCGGACACCCATGGAAAAAGAAAGCGAGACGATATGGACAGAAGAGACCCACCGCCACAGACTCCTGAGAGACATATCCATATGATCTCAGGAGGATTTGCGGGGGGGGGGGGAATCACTAAATCTTCTCGCAAAAGACATCTCAAAAGAGTCTACCAGGTCGGGGATGAGACACCCGACCTCCCCACTATATCATTCACAAAAGAAGATGGACAAGGGGTAATTCCCGGGCATGATGATCCCGTGGTGATAACCATGATCCTAGCCAACGCCCATCTCCACAGAACCCTAGTAGATCAAGGAAGCTCGGCGGACATCCTTTTCAAGCCCGCCTTCGACAAGCTAGGGTTAGATGAAAAAAAGTTGAGAGCTTACCCCGACACCCTATATGGGTTAGGGGATACGCCAATAAAACCACTGGGATTTTTGCCCCTTCACACAACTTTCGGAAAGGGGGAGAAATCAAGGACTCTGAGCATAGACTTCATAGTCATCGATGAAGGGTCAGCTTACAATGCCTTAATTGGCAGAACTACCCTTAATCGACTCGGAGCAGTGGTATCCACTCCTCACCTCTGCATGAAATTCCCGACTCCAGGAGGAATAGCAACGGTGAGGGGAGATCAAAAATTGGCAAGGAAGTGCTACAACGAAAGCCTGAATCTGAGAGGGAAGGGCAAAGAAGTCCACACCATAGAATTAGGTGGTGCAAGGACCAGAGAAGAGCTACGACCCCAACCGGGAGGAAAAACCGAGGAGATATAAATCGGTAAGGAGGAAGGAAAAAACACTTACATAGGAGCCAATCTAGGGGAAACCCTGAAACAAAGGTTGGGTGAACTCCTAAGAGCTAATTCCGACCTCTTCGCCTGGAAGGCCTCCGACATGCCCGGGATTGATCCCGAGCTCATGTCCCATAGGCTCTCGGTTTACTCAGGATCCCGACCTGTACAGCAAAGGAGACGCAAGCTCGGCCCAGAGAGGGCCTCCATAGTGGAAGAGCAAGTACAGGCGCTCCTGGAAGCCGGCTTTATCAGAGAAGTCAAATACCCGACATGGCTAGCCAATGTAGTGCTAGTCAAAAAACAAAATGGTAAATGGAGAATGTGCGTCGACTATACCGACCTGAATAAGGCATGTCCTAAGGACCCTTATCCCCTACCAAGTATTGATACCCTGGTGGACTCCAGCTCAGGGTACCAATACCTATCATTCATGGACGCCTACTCGGGATACAACCAAATCCCGATGCACGAACCCGACCAGGAGAAGACATCGTTCATCACACCGAAAGCCAACTATTGCTACGTGGTCATGCCATTCGGATTGAAGAATGCAGGAGCCACGTACCAGAGGCTGATGAACAAAGTGTTTTTCCCCCATCTAGGGAGCCTAATGGAGGTATACGTCGACGACATGTTAGTAAAAACCAAGCAAGAAGTCGACCTCTTAACCGACCTCTCACAAGTCTTCGACACTATAAGGTTGCATGGGATGAGACTAAATCCCGCAAAATGTGCCTTCGCAGTAGAAGCAGGAAAATTTCTAGGGTTCATGCTAACACAAAGAGGGATTGAAGCCAATCCCGACAAATGCAGAGCCATCCTGGAAATGAAAAGCCCGACTTGTTTGAGAGAGGTTCAACAGCTCAATGGCCGACTTGCAGCCCTCTCCAGATTCTTGGCAGGATCGGCACTAAAATCCCTTCCATTATTCTCCCTATTAAGGAAGGGATGCCAATTCGAATGGACTCCGGAATGTGAGGAGGCGTTCCAAGAGTTCAAAAAATTCTTAAGCCAACCTCCTATCTTGACCCGACCAGTACCGGGAAAAGACCTCGTCCTATACCTCTCCGTCGCAAACAGAGCTGTCTCATCAGCCCTGATCAGAGAAGACGAGGTCGGGCAACACCCGGTCTATTTCACCAGTAAGGTTCTACAAGGTCCTGAGCTAAGGTACCACAAACTAGAGAAGTTTGCTTACTCCTTAGTAATAGCCTCAAGAAGGCTACGACCTTACTTCCAGGCTCACACAATAAGAGTCCGTACGAACCAGCCCATGAAGCAAATCCTTCAAAAAACGGATGTTGCAGGGAGAATGGTTCAATGGGCGATAGAGCTCTCCGAGTTCGATTTGAGATACGAAACTCGAACTGCAATTAAAGCCCAGTGCCTCGCCGACTTCATTGCAGAATACGCAGGTGAACAAGAGGAAAAACCGACTACATGAGAACTCTATGTAGACGGATCCTCCAACAAAACAGGGAGCGGCGCAGACATAATATTGGTAGATGAAAAAGGAACCCAGATAGAGGTTTCCTTAAAATTTGACTTCCCGGCTTCAAACAATCAGGCAGAATATGAAGCCCTGATTGCAGGATTAAAATTAGCAGAAGAAGTTGGCGCCGCAAAGGTGACGATCTACAGCGACTCACAAGTGGTGACTTCCCAAATAAGTGGGGAATATCAGGCAAAGGACCCCAATATGAAGAAATACTTGGAAAAAACCTTGGAACACCTAGGGCACTTTGCGGAAACCGAGGTTAAGCATATAACTCGGGATCTGAATAGCAGAGCTGACGCCCTATCCAAGTTAGCAAGTACCAAACCCGGAGGGAACAACAGAAGCCTGATTCAAGAAACCCTCCAAGAGCCCTCGGTATCAAAAGCAGAAGATGAACGAGAGATACTTGAGGTAGTCGGCCTAGACCTCGGATGGATGAATCCCTTAGTCGAATATTTAAAATTCGACATCCTCCCCAAAGAGGAGAAGGAAGCTAAAAAGATCCGAAGGGAAGCACAATATTATACTTTGGTGAGAAATATCCTTTACAGAAGAGGGATATCAACACCATTGCTAAAGTGCGTACCGACCTCAAGAACCGCCGAGGTCTTGGAGGAAGTACATAGTGGGATCTGCGGAAACCATCTCGGAGCAAGGTCGCTGGCCAGAAAAGTGATCCGAGCAGGATTCTATTGGCCGACCTTGCAGAAAGATGCCACAGACTTTGTGAAAAAATGCCAGCCATGCCAAATGCATGCAAATTTCCACGTGGCTCCACCAGAAGAGCTCATTAGTATAACTTCCCCCTGGCCTTTCGCAAAATGGGGGATGGATCTGTTAGGTCCTTTTCCCCAAGCACCAGGGCAAGTTAAATACTTAATTGTGGGTATAGATTACTTCACAAAGTGGGTAGAAGCAGAACCGCTAGCCACTATCACCGCTCAAAGAAGTCGCAGGTTCCTCTACAAAAACATCATCACAAGGTATGGGATACCTTATTCCATCACCACAGATAATGGAACCCAATTCACCGACGCCACCTTCAGAAACCTGGTAGCCAGTATGAAGATCAAACATCAATTCACCTCGGTAGAGCACCCACAAGCCAATGGGCAAGCCGAGGCAGCTAACAAAGTCATACTGGCAGGTTTGAAGAAAAGATTACAGGAAGCGAAGGGAGCTTGGGCTGAAGAGCTCCCTCAAGTGTTGTGGGCTTATAGGACAACCCCCCAATCCGCCACAAGAGAAACACCCTTCCGACTAGTATACGGCGTAGAAGCCATGATTCCTGTAGAAATCAGTGAGCAAAGCCCAAGGGTAATTCTCCATGATGAAGTCGGAAATGTACAGGGGCACAAAGAGGAGCTCGACTTGCTCCCCGAAGTCCAAGAGAACGCCCAAATAAGAGAAGCGGCATTAAAACAAAGGATAACTACCAGATACAACAAGAAAGTCATTCGAAGAACATTCGCCGTAGACGACTTGGTCCTAATCAGAAACGACATTGGGGTCAACAAGTCAGGAGATGGAAAGCTCGCCGCAAATTGGAAAGGGCCATACAAAATCAAAGAAGTGTTAGGGAAAGGTTATTATAAAGTAACCGACCTGGATGGCACTGAGTTACCAAGGTCGTGGCATGCATGTAATATGAAAAGGTACTACAGCTAGAAGCGAACTCTACTCCCTGATGTACTCTTTTCCCAGCTTCATGATTTTTTCCCAAAAAGGGTTTTTTCTGGAGAGGGGTTTTTAACGAGGCATCATAGTAGAGGCTAAGGGAAAATATGCTGTCAAGACCCTTAGTAGCAAAAAGGTACCTTCCCGATTAATAAAGATCTTTTTTATCACTATATTTCTCTTAAATATCCTCCTTTATTTCTTATAAGTCTTTCTACGAAACGCGCCGACTTAAGCTCGACAAAGCGTGAAAATCCCATGAACCGACCTAACATGGTCGTCAGGATGAAACGACGAGGTACAAGTCGGTGTAAAGAGGTTATACAAGTTGATCGTACTAAACTCGGAAACTGTCCGACTCTTAAGTCGAAGGGAAATCCGAGTAATGCAAACTCGAAAGAACTCCGAGTACAAGAAAACCGAGTTCCGAGTAGATGAAAAACGCATCACAAAAATAACCTAAGTCACGAAACTCACTAAAGCAAAGCTGAGTATAAAGGATAACAAAAGAGATATGAAAACCTGAAAAGTTTGAAGTTTGCATACAAACCTTTGCACGAAAAAGGCTCGAAAAAATAATGCAAGCTAAACAAAAGGTTTTTCCGAAAAGATCAAAACAGTAAAGCATGTACACGCGCCAAGTAACTTAAACCCTTATCCAAAAAAAGGGGGCACCTACTTCGATTAAGAAAACCCTTATCCAAAAAAAGGCATTTATTTTGTTTAAAACCCTTATCCAAAAAGAAAGGGCAACAAAAAGAATGTTTTGTTTACGGCCTTAAAAGGCCAAAAGCAAATCGTTCACGAACCGCCAAGCAAATAAATAGAAGTTTAAAAAAGGGGGGACCCACAGGCCGGGCCCCCATATAGCCACAAAAATAAAAAGAAGTCATTTCTTGGACGGAGTAGAGGAATCACCACCACCAGGAGGAACACCACCAGGACCGGGAGGAGGAGCCAAAGAGGAAGTCGGAGCGTCTTTAGAGTGAGGAGGAGACTCTATAATCCTCTGCCCCCGAGTCTTTAGGTCTGACTCGGAAAGGACCTCGGGAGCAGGAGGATCAACAATGGCGCCGTCAATCACCACTTTGTCAGGATGTAATGGAGAAAGATCCAAGTCGGGGGCTATAACCCTGACCTGCTCAAGGAAAATTCTCCAAGACTCCTCGGCGCCATCGGCGATAGAGTCCTCCAAGTCAGCATAAGCATTCCGAGAGTTCACCAAATCCTTCTTCACCTCCACCATATCTTTAAATAGGCTTTGGTAACTCTCCTGGGCTGCCTTCCTGAGATTCACCTCCATAGTACATTGGGCTCGCAGCTGGCTCTCCTTCTCCCGAAGGTCATCTCTCTCCTTCCTCAACTTATCCCTCTCCGCCTTCAACTCCCTCTCATGTTTTTCAAACATGAGAAGCCTCTCCTCCAGCTCCGCAACCTTTGAGGTAGTTCCCAAGGAGCTGAGGGGAGTCTTCTCGAAGATATCCGAAAGTTTGCCACAAACTCCCGCCGCCCTAAAACTCTCCTCGGCCAAAGCAGTAAGGTGGCTCCGAACAGAAGCATCATCCATAGGTATCAAAGGATAGATGTTCTTTCGGACGAATGCTTGAGCATCCGCCTTAACACCACCTTCCCAAAAAGGGCCAGACTCGGAAGTCTTGCGCTTCTTCTTCTCAGGCTCGGAGAGCAATTGGGCAGAAGGGAGTGGTCGAGCCAAACTCGAGGAGGAAGAGATAAGGATAGGCTGAGAGGGAGTACCAACATTTCTAGGAGGAGGAGGAGGAGGAGGAGGAGAGACGACCGCCTTGCCACCCCCGGACCTAGTCCGGGACTTGGCCTTAGCTTCCTGGACCCTTTGGTAAGCCTCCTGAGCATTCTTTTTTGCCATATCTACAAAAGACACAATTAAGTCCCAAGTCGGCAAAAATAAGTCGGCAAAAACAAAACAAGTCGGTGATAGTAAAACTCGGAAATAGGAGATGCATGCGCTACCTATGCAAGATTGAACAAAAGTCGACGTCCCCTGAAGGATTTTTCTCGTATCTAAGTATGGGGTCTTCCCCCATGCTTCTCGGAAAAACCCCACAATGGCCGCCTCCACCTCGTCTAGGTCATCTAGACCAATCTTTTCACAAGGGGTGGCCGGCAGCCAGTAAAGGGGAAAACGAGGGGAGGAATGCTCGTCCAGAAAAAAGGGGTGGTGACCCTCTACAGCTTGAACCTTGAAAAAGAAGTTTTTGAAGTCGTGGAAGGATTCGTCAAAAAGGGTGAAAATCCTCCGACCTTGAATGGCTCGGAAGGATACCCATTGTTGTTTGTTATTTAGCCCACTAAAGGGCTTAGTCATATGGAAAAGATAAAAGAAGATTCTCAAGGAAGTCGGAAAGTCCAGAGCGTGGCTTATAAACTGGTAAATCTTCAAGAAACCCCAGGAATTGGGATGGAGTTGAGTAGGGGCAACCTTACAGTGGTGCAAAACGGATATCTCAAAATCCGAGAAAGGAAGAAAAACACCCAAACGGGTGATCATGCATTCATACATAAAGAAAAAGTGAGGGGCCGCCTCATCAACTCTCCCAAAACAGACCCGGTCTTCAGGACCCGGGATTATCAGTTCATATTTGGGCTCGTCCTCATCCGAAGTACAGAGCCTGTGATGAGTACGAAGGTGGGTGATGAACTCAGCGTCAACCAACGGTTCCTCCCCAAGGACCGTATCGTCAACCCACTGAGAAAGAATGTCTACAGAAGCCATTTTTTTTACAAAGAAGAAAGTGGCAGAAAACCTACAAAAAGGAAAAAGAAAAAAGAAAATCAAAAAATACGGCCACTAAAGAAGAGAAATTCGAAACTAGAATCTACAGGTCAACCTATCTACTCGCAAAACAAAACATGCAAACATAAAGCATGACAGGGAAAAAGCAAAACTAACCTTTATCCAAAAATGGAGGTTGGTGAAGGGCAGAAGTCTTCGAACCCAAGGATGCAATACGAACAAGATAAAGAGAAAGTTTGAAAGATTGCAGAAACCGAAAATGGAAAGAGAGGGAAAGTATTTATAAAAAAGGCTAAGGGGCATAATGGTAAAAAGCGAGGCAGTCATCAATGAGACTGCACCGTTACCAAAGCCCTCAATCCCTAAATGATCCCTCAACAGACACGACGCTTGAATTGACGTAACTGTCAGAAACCAAAAGTCGCGAAAATCACGTCGGTTCCCAAGATCCGTGTTCTTTTCAAACAAGTCGACTACGCACCCGAGTTGAATACTTGAACCCAAACTTTAAAGGAAATTTGGGCTCAAGTAGGGGCACTGTTCATACCCTGGTCCAATACAAAGGCCCAGGTCCAACTAAAAGGCCTAATCCAAAGGATTAGAGCCCAGCTAAGTACCGGCCTTCACATAAGAAGTCGGTATCAACCACGACTTGGTCAGAAGAGGTCGGATGCGAGATTAGCTGGCAGATAAGCACTCATTCAAATGAGTAACCGCCCCTAAAATCTCTCTAACCGCCTCATAAAGCCATATCTCAACCTCCCCAAGATAATAGGGACGGTTACCACCCTAAAGATATGGCACTACACCAACGGTGGTTATTGGCTCGCCTCCATAAATACCCTGACACTCCTTCAGGTATCCCTAAGTCCAATACTCTCTAAGACCTGCTTACACTCTTGCTAACTTAGGCATCGGAGTGTCTTTGCAGGTACCACCCCCCATTCTCACGCGAGCACAAGTCGGACGGAGCCTCCCGAGTCGCGGACCTACCCGGAGTCCTCCTCCATCACACACTTGGGCCGCCTAACGCCATCCGCGTTATTAATCTCCGGTTACCCACCGTAACATAGCCCATATAAGATATAACTATAAACATCAGATAATAAAGCCACGGTTATACATAGCCATGTATTAATAATTCCATAATAACTAATAAGCATATCCCAAAATTCTATTTGTTTGGCACTTATGATGCTACCACAAAGGTTCTAATATTCTATGATGCTCGTGAACTTTTCTTTTTATTAACAACGGAGTTAAAGAAGCTCAAACGAAAGACAAAACTAAGAAGTAATTATCTTCGAATGGTACGTGCCAATTAGGCATGGCAATTTTTCTTTAACGAAGTGGATATTTGCAGGAAATTATCTGTCGAGAGACAAATTTGGAGGGCAAAATCCATTCGCGGGTGACGGGGACGGGAACCGTTTATTATACGGGATAGGGACGAGGATAAAGGTTCCTGCTCCGTGGAGATCTGCATATTTTTTGTTATGAGAAATTACTAAAATATCCTTCATATATATATGTATTAGTTTCATTCCACTTACATTAACCCTAGCCTCTATTTCATTTCTGCAGACATGAATTCTAACATCTTCTCTTTGAAATTCCACTAGACCACCATAATCTACAGCCACTACTCTAATCCACTGTCCACCTCTCTTCTTCCATTTCTCACTGCTGGCCACCGCCCCCAAATCCCCTCACCGTCGCACTCCCCCAGTCCCCCTAAACTCCCTCACCTTCGCAGATTCCCTCCCTCAAAACAAAGAACGTCGTTGCCGTCTTCACGCGTCAGGAGCGTCGCACCATCGCCTTCGTCGTCTCATCAAGAGAGTCGCGCCGTCGCCTTCTTCGTTGCGTCAGAAGCGTCGCACCGTCACCGCCTTTGTCGCAGCAGGAGCGAGCATCGCGCTGTCATCGTTCTTGTCACAGCAGGAGTGACACGCCGTCGCTGTCTTTGTGGCAGCAGGAGCAACGCCCCATCGATGTTTAGTGAGCATCGCCATTCTTCTTCGCTGTTTCTGCTATTCTTTTTTTTCTATTCATATGATTTTCGGTGAATTTTTTTCAATTTCTGTGTTCTACCTTAGAGTATTTGTTAATTTGATTTATGTGATATTTGTGATTTTCTGTCATTTCTGTAAATATTATTTCATATATGTGCCTCTGTCAGTGATTAATAGGAAAGATTTGGCATAATACTTTAGATTTTTGCAATTTTCATGAATACCTTCAATTTGATTTACCAATAATCAATTAATGTTATTTACTAATTTTGACTTAACACTGGCTCTATGATTTACCTTCAATTTCTGCTATGGTATTTGGTTTTATCAATTTTTTTCCTTTTTTATAAAAATTCACGAATATCTGTGGATACCCAAGTTCCCGGCAGATACAGGGTCCCCATTACCCGTCGTGGGGATGGGGCGGGAACGGGGACAGATAATAGAGGCGGAGGACGAGGGACGGGGGGCATGTCCTCGCCCCCATAGAGACCCGTTGCCATCCCTAGTGCCAATCGCATCAGAATGAAACAAAGCAAAATACATGAAGGTAAGGTAAAGAAAACATGACAACCAATCATCAAGCTATGCCCAAAGTTAGCAAGTCCATCCGCACACGAATTCGCCTCATAGTATTAGTGATTCAAATTTCAATTACATAATTTGTCACACCTATCCTTGATAGCCAAGACAATGGCCTTTAAAAAATGACATTCAATCCCTTCCTGAGAACACAGTTTCGTTGCAGCCAAAGAATCCACCTTAATATGAAGACTTTCTAATCCAAGACTTAAAGCTAGGTGAATACCCAGGAAGACACCCTAAAGCTCCACTGCTGTAATAGTTCCATAATCCAAATTGGCACTAAGACAAGTAATAAAATTTCCATTACTGTCCTTAATAATGCCTCCACAAGCAGCTCTCCCAATCTGCAGGACAGATCCATCAGTGTTTAATTTAAAGAAAGCCGGATTAGGCGGTATTCACTTAACCTGCTTATCAATGAAAGTATCCACTTTCTTCTTCACATTGCCGAAAACCAAGACTCCCTTGGTTCTTTGGGAGGCATAGTTTATCCCAACTAAGAAAATGTGGCTTTCGCTCCAAATCAGTACCACCCCACACAGTTTTTTACAAATACTATCAATTTTATCACAAATACTCATAGGAAGCTTCATTGTTTGCATAACATAAGAGGGAATAGTCGCTAAAACAGATTGGGCTAGCGTTAATCTACCAGACAGAGAAAGGCTCCGAGTTTTCCAAGAGTTCAATCAATTCGACATTCTATCAATGATAAATTGAAAATCTTCCTTCCGAGCTCTAGCATGAAGAAGAGGAACACCCAAATACATACCCAAGTTATTCATAAGTCTCATACCAAGAGCATCACTTAACCTACGTTTTCTTTTGAAACTCATATTTTTTGAAAAGAAAACACAAGACTTAGCAAAATTCACCTTTTGACCTGAACATCGGCAAAAAAGATCAAACATACCTCGCACGACTTCTACTTGATCCATAGTTGCTTTTCCAAAAAGAACAATGTCATCAGCAAAACAGAGATGAGAGAGTTTCGGACCTCCCATGCTAAGCTTAATAGGCTCCCAATTTCTATTATTCACTGCTACTGAGGTTATTTGAGACAGGCATTCTATGCATAAAACGAAAAGATATGGAGAAATTGGATCGCCCTGGTGGATTCCTCTACTCAGAGTGAAGGAGACTGAAAGTGACCCATTTCAAAGAACCTGCATATCCACTCACGAGTAACAGTGAAAGATCAAATCAGCTGAATTGTTGGGAATGTTGGCCTCCAGCAGAATATCTCTGATAAATTGCCATTTCAACCGATTGTATGCTTTTTCAAGATCGATTTTAATGGCCATGAATCCGCCCTCACCCTTTTTATTTCTCATAGTGTAGAGGACCTCTTGTGCCACCAAAATATTGTCCGCACTCTGTCTGCCTGGAACGAAACTGCATTGAGCAGGGCTAATAAGCTTGGGCATGAGTTCCTTCAGTTGTTGAGACACAATCTTGGTAATGAGTTTGTATGATACATTGCACAAACCAATTGGCCTGAAATGCCCTATGGTCTCAGGATTATCAATCTTTGGGATATGAAAAATATAAGTATTATTCACTACTTTAATTTGTTGATGATCTTGGAAGATCCTTTTAACCCAACTAATTAGAGAATCTTTAACAGAAGACCAATTACTTTAGTAAAACATTGGAGGCAAACCATCAAGACATGGAGCTTTCCAGGCCCCCATTGCAAAGAGGGAAGTTCTAATATCATCAACTGTCACCTTCTTAGTCAATATTGCTATATCCTCCTTAGAAATCGTTGGAAACAATGCCGGAACTTCTAATCTCTCATACCCGGAATCTTCCGTATAGAGGTTCTGAAAAAAATTAAGGCTATGATCTTGCAACTGTTGATCCTGCTCAATCCAGACTCCTGCTTGGTCTTTCATCATACTTACTCTATTTCGTCTCTTTCTTGAAGTGGCTGCACCATGAAAATAGGAGGTGTTCATGTCTTTATAATTTAACCACTTACATCATGAACATTTCTTCTAGTATATTTCTTCTTGAATGAGCAAATCTTCTAATTCCTTCCATAAACACGATTGAAGATCCTCAAGGAAAGGATTTGGCTCAAAAGAAAGATTTGCAGAAATACAATAAAGCCCGGCTAAAATGAAAGATTTTCCCTTTGCAATATTACCAAATACTTCATTATTCCAAATTATTGCAGCGGACATGAAAGATGAAATATTATCCTCTAGCAGGTTATCAGTACGCCAATTATTAATCAATAGTGCATGAAAATCCTTATGAACAAGCCAAGGAGCTAAGAAATAAAGGTTTAACAAAAGAATTACCATGATAATCCAAGTTAAGTGGGCAGGTGCTTCACCAGAGCCTGCGATAACCACAGAGACCATGAGTTATTTGCCACATACCTATCCAGTCTCCTCCGAATAGTCCCCCGCTGCCAAGTAAAGGGTTGCCCTTGGAACCCAATATCGTGCAACCCGGAATCAAGAAGACAAGCGGCAAAACGATGATGATCTCTGGATAAGTTGAAACCCCCAAATGTATGCACTCGTAAGCACACAATTAAAGTTGCCACCCACACACCAATCGCCCTGAATGAGACCTGCCAATCTTCGAATATTATACCAAAGATCAGCTCACAGAGCAATATAGGGAGATTCGTAGACAACAGTTAGAAACTAAGGAAGCTCGTTTTGACAAGCTACCCTCAGGTGGACAAATTGCCTATGCGATTCCAGAACCTCAATACACCAAAATGTATCATTCCACAACACCCAAATACCTCCAGAGAAGCCAACACCTTCCACTAGATGCCAAGAAGAGAAACCAAACTTTCGAGCAATGTTCGTTACCTTTGTTCCAGAGATATGAGTCTCCAGTAAATAGAGTATATTAGAGTGATAACGACCACATAAATCCTTAACCAACCTGGAAAAACATTTATATCCTACACCTTTGCAGTTCTACATTATTATATTCATAATAAACAACAACAACGGAAGAAGACAGGAAACACAATAAGAAAAGACTGAAACCAGCTATTACACAGGAGTGGGATCATCCACCCCCATACCTGCTGAAGCTTGCTCCACCAGGGAGAAACCGAAATAGAAACCACAGGAGAGTGTGCATCAACCATTGCTCCGGGGTCCGGTGGATTTGATGTTGTACCCATGTCTCCCATATTGCGATTTACTTTATTTGCAGGCCTGATATCCTCCTTCGAAGGAAGATATGCTTGAACATAGGGAAGCCCTTCCAAGCCCAGCTTGTCACCTCCAGTCATGAATTGTGCTTTGTGCCTTTTTAATCAAATTAATTGAGTGCCAGTAATCATCTTCCTTCCGATTTTTTGCCACAGGACTAGGAGAGGAGTCTACTTCTTTCCCCTTATTCACCATTGCTTCAAAACTTCGACTCCCTACTTTCTTCCTTTCCATTCGCGTTTTTTACACCCCCTTTGCTCTGGACAACAAACAGATTAGACTTTAGAATGGAAGGAGTCTTTCCAGTTTGGGTTTTCTTACTTCTTCCCTCCTGAGACGAAAGTTTCAATTTCTCCTCATTTCCTTCAAAATGTTTGGGCGTGTGAGTTGAGGCTATGTTGCTCAAATCAGGAGTTATTGAGTCTTTGGGTTCCTCATTGCCCAACAAGTTGAAACGTGAGCCTAGTTGAACTTGCACTTTGGGCCCTGGCCCACTTCCTTGCTTAGTGCGAGCTCCTCTACGTTGGTTCTTGCTCACAAGCATCCAAGGCTCAAAGAAGTGGTTTGATTTCTAACATTCTCATCAACCCTTACTGTGGACTTCGTTTGCACCTCTGTCACAATCCCCATTTCTTCGGGAACCACTTCTGAATTATCCGGAGCCATATTAGCTGCATCTAAACCTTTCCCATTTGCTTTAACCATCGGAACAGTCTCAGTCATTGCCGCTTGCGGCTGCATCTTGGTGTTTGTGACTCCTCCATCAGGACATTCCTCCTATGACCATGCCTTCCACACCCAAAACATATCAAATGCAAGCCCTTATACTATATCCTGAACTCTCGGCCTAATACTTCAATGACCGGAACAAGTTTACGCCGTAAGTCAATCTCAACACATAGCCGCACAAATTTTTTTCTCGAGTGAATTGACGTGGTTTGGTCAATTTTGAGCATAGAACCTATCTTTTCCCCTACTCTCCATAAGAACGGTTGAGTGCACAATTCCACAGGTAAATCTGGAATCCGCACCCACAATGCAATTATTTGAAAATCATTAGCACAAGGGTTAAAGAATGGCCTCTATCTTTGTACCAAGAGATAATGGCCAGTAGCTTGCCAAGGGACTTCGAACAGAGCGTGTCGATAATCTTCCTCGTCTAGGAACCGAACTAGGAAAAAAATTCCCAGTTAAGTCAATGATTTTGACTTCACCCTTCATGGCCCATACCCGTGGAATCCAGGCATCCATAGCGTGGAACCCCAAGCTTTTTCACAGAAGTTTGACAATTAAGGAAAACTTCCAAAGCTTGCACCGTGTGTCGTATTCTTCCAAGGACACTTCAACTACTGATTTTGGATTGAAGGGGGCTGCTTCCTCCTTGGTTAATTCCACAACCTCATCCAGAGAATAATCCTCAGCCACCAATTGAACAATCTCTACCGGAAATAAATCCATCTCGGCTCCCCCTAACATCAGACTATCCTTATAAGAACAGCTTCTTGTCGTTCCTGATGCTACCTCACCCGTCGGTACAAAATTCGATTGACTCCTCAGTGCAGGAGGGGGTTGGCTCTGCCGTTCACCAACATTATCCATCACCATCGTAGTGACACCTTTTTTGTTGCGTGGAACCTCCTCTGCATCTGGCAGGATTTCATCCCCATTGGGTTTAGCTTTCTTGACACTTCTCTATAGTTGGTCCTTTTCTTGAGAAGATTTTTCCTCTGCTGTCGCCTTAGGGTTTAGAGAGCATTCTATTTCTTCCAATCATGAACAACTTTTTCAAATAATTCGTCACACTGTTTTTCTTGTAATGTGTTTGAATATTATTTACTTGTGCTCGTGAACTATTCCTTCAGAAGCAGCTTTAAACTTATTTGTGTTGGTTGAATACCTATTTTGGCCTCTCATCATTTTTTTAAGGATTACAAGATTTTTAATTAAAAAAAATATTTTTTTAAGTTTTTAATATTTAATTTTATGAGATTGATTAATCTTTTGTCAACAATCTATCTTTTAAAATATACTTATGTGATACGTTATTCACTAATATATTCTCTATTTAATTTATATAAGTAAAATCAATTTAAAAATCATTAACATTTCTTAGTTTTACATAATAAATTTATGTAATATATTTGAAAAAGGTAAAAAAAAAACTAAATTACTTTTATAATTATTCTTAAAAGACAATAAAACTCCCAACAAAAAATAATTTATCAATCCTAATTGACTCTTAATAGATAAATCAACAGTTAACATATTATATAAATTTATTCTATTAATACAGAGCGAAAATATTAACAAAACAAATAATAATCTCATAAAAATAAAGATGAAAAACCATAAAACAAAAATTTATTAAACATACAGTCTTTTGAAATAATTATCAAGCCATTTAATTTTTTTTCTCCTTAATTGTATATTTAGCTTCAACCCAAAACAGGTTCCATTGCAAATAGGTGGAAATTAGAAATCTTCTTTCTAGTTATTAACACCCTAAAAAGAATGATCATTTTCAGATACATGCATCAAAGCATATTCACAAAAGACAAATTTTATGGTTTCTTTTGAGTTTGGTATCTTATGTGCCTGTTTTTTAAAAATAATTACTAAATATTTAAAAATTATTTATTTTTATATTTTTAAATTAAATATTAATTTTTAATTTTTTAATAAATTAAGCAATTACATGCAAGTATCATGGTAATTAACTCCAAAAAATATCTCTCGAATCTATAGCATTATTCTAAAATACGATATATTATTGAAATTGAAATGAAATATAAAATTTCGTGTATATAAGTATATTACTTAATTTCTCATCACTAAACAACTTTTAATAAGTTAAGAGTAAATTTTTTTATCAGATTACTTATTCAAAAAATTTAAATTAACAAAAAATACATAAATAATTATATATTTTAAATATCTTTTATGAAAAAATCTTTTTTAAATTTGTATGAATTTGTTTTTATAGATTTTTTTCTACTTTTACCTGCTTTATGTTTAATTTTTTTTTTGAATTAACAAAAATTAAACTCCATAGTTTAGGTTATAAAAATTTTGATATTATGGCATTTTTAAATCTTAAATTGATAATATTTTAACAGAAAAATATTCTTAAAAAATTAATAAGTTGCTAGTTTACCACAAGATATTAGAAGTAGAAACAAAAAATGAGAAAAAAAATGAGAAAAAAAAGAAATCAACAACCATTTTAAATATATACTAAAATCAATTATTAATATTAGTGATTAATATAAAATTACATTAAAATATAAAATATATATTAAAAATAAATTAAATTATTATATATATTTATATACAAATATATAATAACTAATTTTTTATGTGTAGATAACGTTTTTAAAAAATCAATTTTTTTACCAAACTCTTAGTAGATTATTATTGTATCATATACTTATACGTGGGGGTAAAAATAAAGTAATATTGGTATATTTTCAAAAACAAGACAATATCAATACAAATGTTTATTATAACTACCTATTATGAAATGAAATATAGTTATATCAATTTTCAAGTTCTTGCATTGATTTTGATGCAAAGTTACACTAATTAACAAGAAATGATGATATAATTGACATAATGGTCTTCATATTGGGACAAAGTATCCAATGCAAAATGTTTTTGTTGTTTTTTAGAAGTATTGGCACTAGATTTCAAAAGCTAGATTATTTTGGACAGAGAGTTGGTAAGAACAAGATTAGTAGAGCCAAGCTGTAAACCAATTTAGCCACAACCTGGCCTTTGTCACAGACACCCCCTTAAATTAGTGCGGCCCACCAAACAAATCCCTAGATTATTTAGCTCTAAAGCTAAGCATTAGTGGATTCCTAATCACTATCAATACTCATTTTTTTAATAATAAACTTTATTTTTCTCTCATTTTAATATGTGTTAATGACAATGGAGCTCATGTCTACTAAATTATAACCATGTAACCAAATTTAGGGGTATGATTATTGCTATCTCCAAGAAATAGATTATTTTAATTTTTTTTAATTGTTTAGTAAAGTATTTTTTTATTTTACATTTTTTAAGTAGGACAAAAAAATCATATAAAAAAATATTAAATAATAAAAAATCACACTTTATCAAATAATTTAAAAAAAAATTAAAAAATTCTACTTCCCTTCTCTCTCTAATGTCAACAATAATCCTTCCCCTCTTTAAGACTAACTTTATGTTTAGATTAGTCAAAAACAGGATTGCTATGTTAGGTGGTAAAAACAACTTTCTTTTACTTTTTTATTTTATTTTATCTTTGTTTTTAATATTTATCAAATTTAAAAATTATCTTATTATTATTTTGTCCTGTATATTGAGTCAATATATATTTCTTTATTGTTAGGTAAAATGTAAATTTCACATCTTATCTAATAATAAATAAAATAACGTGTCTGCTAACAAGCTATAATTCAAATAATAATCTCTTCATACTCATCTAAAAATCGTGGGTTCGAGTCTTATTTATATCTTTGAAATTTTAATATGGAAGAAAAGTTTAAATAGTAATAACTGAATTATATAAAATTATCATCTAACAAAATCAAAATTAAGATTTGGAAAAATATCTACACCCATCCACAAAATTTGTAGATAAAGAAAGGAACAACATGTTACATTACAAGTTGAGTATGTGACACAATTTGACAATTTCCCAAGTCTGTTTACATACAGAGAATGATGCATTACCGATGCCAAAACTTCACCAAACTGATTTAATAATATACACAGAAAACAGGAATAACTAAATGTATTCCAAAAAATGCCAAAAAAAAGGAATATTAAAAATACACATGAAGATGATAAGCTAAAAAATACTGGCATATATTAATTATGTTTTGTCTCTAGTAAAAAAATATGAAAAGAAGCAAAAAATATAATTATATATTTACTATGAGATTTTATCTTGATGATGATGATGAATGGGGTCATGAATTTGGTCGTCCATGGAAGAAACTGAAGTTCTCTTAATAAACTCCAAGCAATCAGCAATGGCTTCTGCATAGAAAGAATTGTTCCTCACATAAGATGGTGCCACGTGTCCCTTCATAACCACCAAGCTATCTCTGCTGCTATTACTGTTGTTCCTCTTGAATCCACCACTCCTTCTTCTTTGGAACACTTTCTTGAGAATCTTTAGAGCCTCAGAATATGAGAGTTTTGTCAACTTATCAAAGATTCTAAGGAAGAAGTTGAACCTCTTCCTTAGTCTTAGATAGTAAACTCTTCTTAGATTCAACCTAAACACTCTGCATTTTCCGTGGCATGATGACGTGGATGATGCTGACGACGAAGAAGAGGAGGAGGAAGAGGAAGATCCTCCTCTACCACTACTAACTCTGTTGTAATAACTCATGTGATGATGATGATGATCCATATGTTTTGGACTAATAATTATTATTAAGCACCAAAACTTGATGAGTTTATGTACAAATATATAGGGTTGAAGGGTGACTTTTTTTGAAGGAAGAAGCTTGGAAAGTTTGTGAATTTTGGACGGTTTGGTATGGTGTGATTATTTATATATATTGATATATGTCACCGGGATTAAACTTGAGAAACTTAGGTTTGTTATTTAAATAAATATATATACAAGGCACTAATATGAACATCAAGGTGTTGAATCATTGATTGGTGTGGTAGGGCCATTGTATGGGGACAAGGGGGAAAAATTAAAATAAATAAAAATTAAAAAGACCAAAATGCCATCTATTCTTTTTCAAAGTAGGTGACTAAAGCAAAGCAACATACATGAATATCATAATCAGGATCAAATTGGTGAGATTCCGGAATTGAGCTGCTAATTAAAAGAATATGTTATAATAATAATAATAATATGAGACTATTTACTTTAGCTTTTGTTAGTCTAACAAAGTTTGACTTTGGAATTGGCTTTTTATGATTGAAGGGCTGGCTTTTTTACATTATAGGAAAGATAACTGGCAAAAATATTATTTTGTTATTTTATAGATTTTTTTTAATTGTCCTGTTAAATTTATGCGTTTAGATAATTTTTTAAATAAAATAATTTAAAATATATCAATAGATAATTAATTATTTGTGTATAAATTTTTTTTATATTGATAATGCCATATATATATATATATAAAGTTGTTAATGAACATGTACGTGTGCTTTTAAATTTATAAATATAAATAAATATTATGAGTACTTTAGAAAATGTATGTGAGACTTGTGATGAGTTTCATTCTCTCTCTTTCTTTCTGCTTTCCATGAAGAAAATTTGTCTGATTACGGCTCAACTTTAATGATAGTAACGAACTTTGAGGACTAATGCTCACTAGGATTTATGATCTCTTTAATTACTACAGTTGTCTGTCTAAAAAATCCACTAATCTGCCAAAGGAGTAGCTGATCCACACAGTTTTCATTGAAAATTAGTGTTATCTTTATCACCCACCTTATAAATTATTGATTATACTTTGGAGCCCATGATTTTTAAGACACTATGACAACCAAAAATAAATAAATTAAATTGTGTATTGGCACTAAAGATTAATAACATATGTACTTCTATTGTTAGATAAATTGTAAAATTTATTTATATATATCTCAAATGGGTCGAAACACTCTACTATACAAATTGATATTGTATGGAGAGAGAATTAAATTTTTTTTATAATTATTTTTTTATTATTTTATTAATGTTCAAAATATGGGTCATAGTATTTTGAATTTCTCTTTCATCATATAAAAGAAAAGATATATAAACTTACATTTTTATCATATAATTCACCATCAAAAAATATATATCATCACTAGTTTCATAAATAAAAAATAATGGTATAAGTATAAATAATCCTTAATGAAAAAATATAATGGTCTATATATAGATTTCCCACAAGATGAGCTCGTCTAGTCTCTCTAATTCAGCGTTTTTAATTAGTTTAATTTTCTAGATGTAGCCGATTGTTGTCTTAACAAGTCAAACGGGTGACATAAACCAACATTATTGGTAAATGTTTCGACAAAATCATTAACATGTATCTTATCGCTCAGCCATATACATCGGTCGGATTTAAACTCTCGATATTTGATTAAACAAATAAATATTGATTTTGACCAATCTAATTTAATTAAATAAATATTTACGTGCAGTTATTTTTACCTAAAATTAATACTTAAAAATTCTTAAATAGTGATTTAATTAAATTTATCAAATCATCTGATAATTTTTAAATATCAATTTCATACGAAAATAACTGTTTGTAAGTTTTTATCATTTAATTATTGTTACTCCACTTTATCTGAACATCAACCAACCAATTATTAAACGGGAAACAAATAAGGAACCCTAATTAAACTTGTACAAGTTCATGAAACAGGGAAAGTAAACTAACTAAACTAAAAATTATGGAGGAGAGGTAGATGAACCAAAGTTATTGTGTGAGCATTGGTCATCAAATTTATGCATAAAAAGTGCCACATGTTTCGGACAAAAAATATTTTTGGTTGATGAATGTATATGCCGTTTATGGCAATGAAGAATACTTGGGCTCTCACCTGTCCTAACAACCTTAGCTTTGTGTAAAGTTGAATTTATGAATGAAATCAAATACTTCCACTTTTAGCCGCCAAAAGAAGTTGTTTCAAGTTTGTGTTATAACGGTTACCCATTAAACATCACATATTTTAATTCAAATTGACATGCAAACGTTTCAATATAGTGCCGACTTTTGAACTACCACCGGGCCTTGTATTTAATTTGTAACTTCAAACAATTAAACCTTAGAAGGTAAGAAATTAAGAATCACATATGTTCCATTAATGTGACGTGTATGTTTGATAGTTGATAACACTTGTTTGACACATTCATTTCTTGGAGCAAGTTGTGTTTTAACTAACAAACTAAAAAAGATAAAGATTTGGTGAAAACTCAGGTGAATTCGACTTCACGTGAAGTTGATATCTAATAACCATTAGATGAAAATTTACTCAAATTAGTCAAATCATCTAACGGCTCTCAGATATCAACTTCTCGTGAAGTCGACTGCACCTGAGTTTTTACCTAAAGATTTATCTATCATGAGTCTTAAAGACACATGTTAAAATTATAAAATAAAAAAGTTTTTATTAAAAATATAAAAAATTTAAATTTTTAATATATTTTATTTTATTAAATAAAAATATTTAAAATTTTTCATTGATAATAAATTTATTATATACCCTTAAAACATATATTAGTTAAACTCAAAAAATAAAACCACGATTTAAACATATTAAAAGACAATTATCTAATAATGTTTTTTAGAATTTGTAAAAAGAATCTAAATAAGAGTAATTAACCTATTATATATAGTTGATATTCAGATGCTATTATAATGGGCAACAATAAGTATCTATTTACAATTAAGTAAAAACTGTAATTTAATCATAATAATAAAATTAATTTAATATTAAACTAAATAAACATATAAGATTACAATTAAATATTATATATTAATCTATAATATCCTAAATATATTGTAACATATACTATATTGAATTTCAAATATTTAACTTATATGTTTTTATAAATGGCTTAAAAATAGCTCGTATATATCAACTATCAACTATTAACGTAAGAAATTATCTAAAATATTTGACATATTTTGAACTAAAAAGGAAAATATGTTTTTGAGGATAATACACTTCCTTTTCAGCTCTTCAGAATAGATATCATTTTCTTCGTCTTCTAAGTGACCATTAACGTCATCATCCTTGTCTTCTTCTTCATCTTTTTTATTTTTTTATATGTTTAAAAAAATTAAAACATATAAATTTTAATTTACAATACAAAAATTTTGATATACAATATAAAAAAATTTTAAATAACTATATATTTAAAATATTAACACTCAACTAATAAAATATACATAACACATAAAATTTAGTATATAATACAAATTTAATGCATAATATAAAAATTTTTGTTAAGGACTATATATCCAAAATGACATCTAATCAACAATATATATATATTACAGAAATTTTAGTATACATTCTGCACAAAAAAAAAAATCACATATTTAAAATATTGACTAACTCAATTAATAAATTATATTCACAATAAAAATTTATATATTATGTGCAAAAAATTTTATATTATAAATAAAATTTCTATGCTTTGTGTAAAATTTATGTGCTATATTAATAAATTTTTATAATGTGTAAATTTTTTTATATTATGTGTAAATATTTATGTGTTATGTCAATAAATTTATTTACTTTTTGATAAAAATTGGTGTGTTGAAAAAATTCGAAAAAAAAAAGAAGTAGTAATGCATGTACGCATTACTATTATTGGGTGTGCTTAGTTATGGATAATTATTATTATTGGGTCCAAAACACTAAAATGATTATTGTTGCATAGTTCCATTAAGTGCCAAAACACACGTATTTGTACTGTATGGAACACGAAAATAAACTACGTGAGTGCGGTGTTTTGACATTCTTAATAGCTAGTACTACTTAACTCTCGTGAAAGGAAAAAAAAAAAACCAAGAGAATTTGTTTTTCTTTTAAATAAATATTGGAGGTTATCTTGCTGACTAATGTAATTGTACTAGGCTTGTCCTATTATCTTATAAAACACGAAAGTATCACCATTATAATAGTTTAAATCCATTTAATAACAATAAACTTTTATTTAAGTACTTGTAAGAAATCCAACATATGAGTTTATTTCACGCACCGACGTTATCCCTTGTGTTTTGTTCAAATTATTATCATATTACGGATAAATAATAAACAATAACGTGGTAATCAGTGTAGGCATTAATTTATTTCACACATTATGATTGTAATATTCTTAATGGATAACATCACCATCAGTGAAGCTTCAAGAAAATAAAAAATAAATAAATAAAAGAATACTAAAAAACTATTAGAATTTATTGTTTCAGTGATTAGTTAGTCATGAATATTTAAAAATATGTAATAAAATATATTGTTGAATTATTAAATTAAAAAAATTGAGTTGATAGTTAAGTGATAGCTAAAAATAATAAATTTTGATAAAAATTATATATTGACCCCTAAATGAAAGTCAAGCAAATATTTGATGGAGTCATGGAGGCATAAAAAAGTCAATAAATAATAAGTGGCCGATTATTAGATTTCTAAAAACAAAATGAAAAACTGAAATTTGATGAGATAGCACTGGCCACAGAGCAAGCTCCCTTCTTTTTCTTCTTTCGATCTCCCCCACGATAAAAACTTTGACTAAACAACACTAAAACCTACTCTCATTTATCACAAGGTGACTGAAAAAGAAGAACCAGCATAATAACCATTTCAATATTTATATATGTGCGTGTGTAGCTTGATTTTAGTCATGTGTTCAACGATGATACTAAATGTTCAAGTCAAAAAGTAAACATAAATTCAAAATATGCACGCTTCAATGGTGACCATCAAAAGTACATTGATTTGTAAACATAATATATTTCTTTCATAAACAAAGTTCCTTTTGGGGAGGAAAATGGTATTTACATAGAACTATGGTATTAAATTTACTAGGAAAAAGCTAACTATGGTATTTAATTTACTAGGAAAAAGCTACTAAATTTCTCGTGAACTTTGATACAGTCAACAAGAAAATAGAAAACAAATAAAAAAGGAAAGTCAATGGGATAAAAGTGTGATTAATATAAACCTCTTAGATATAGAACCTTCCAATACATTTTGATGAAAATTTATTTTTATTTTAAAAAATGAAAACTAAAATCAAATTCTAAACTTTTTATGATTAAAAACCGGACACCATATCAAGATGTCATGAACTATTAGGTAAAGACACACTAAAGGCATCGTGTTTAAAACGAAAAAAGAAATGAACACAGACCCCAACCAAAAGTTGAACCAAACACACTGGTCTACTGATCTATGATTTTATTTCTATTACATTTCAGAAAAATTGCCAAATGATCAGTGCGGAAAGCAACTAAGCAAATGCAGTATATTCATCCCAAATGTTAAAATTAAATATCAACAGCTTAATTTACTCTCATCACCCAAGTTGCCAATATAATGACATGTTCTTCAGCAATTAGAGAATCCTAACTAACTAAACTCGTATTAACATGGTCGAACTGGAATTGCTAGAGAAGAATCATTAACAAGGACTTTTAAATATCCCAAACATAAATAAATATAAATATTATATGCTAAGCTAAGCTACAAATTGGGGTAAGTCTGAAGAGGCTGACCCTGAAGCCATTGCTCTAAATGGTTTCCCTGCAACTATCTAAGTAAATCAATGGTAAAGGAACCACTATTCTGATTGCTCAAATGGGACCCGAACAAACAACTGTCCATGCAGAGTTACCACCGCTGATGTCTGATGAGGATCAATTCTTGAGGGCAAACTTACAACCTGAATTCATTAAAATTCTTTAAACATGGATGACATAATGAAAAATTATTAAACCATAGAATCGCAAGACCCTCAGTAGGATGTATGTAGCAGAAAACTTTTTACTACAACAATTACAAAGCATCCAGTGGTACTTGTGTAAGAAATACTAAAAGAAAATGAGCATGGACCATTAATATAAATAATTTAATATTTTAAGCTTGAAAATATTAAACACCACCAGTAATAGATATCAATAAAATTACCAAGCCAAATACATCCTTATTGTTGAAAAAGGTGGAGAAATCTACCTTTTTGAAAGGTGTTACACCCCAAGGATTATTGAGATGCTCAGGCTCACCACTAATAACTAAGCGTCCTGCTGGGTCTGATTGAACACGCACCTGATAGCAGAATGTATATATGATTATCCTCACCATAGTTGGACTAGTGTAATTTATCATTTTATTTTTAAAATTAAAATTCCTAGTATATGCTATTACCTCTTCTCGAAGTAGACCAGGAACTAAAGCATATACCTCAAAGCAATCCTTCTGCCCACAAAAGTTTCCATTGCAATGAGGAAATTGCATATAAAAATTATATTCTACTTGAACACAAGATAAGCAACTTACAGTTTTTTGCACATTGATTTTTACCCAATCAGCAGGAGGTCCAATATCAATCACAGCTGTATCCAATCTACCAGCCACATATATCAACACAGGCAGGCAAGTCAGCGAGTGAACTAAAGTGCCAAGCATAGGCTGGCAGCATACTTCAACCATTAACCATACAAACAGATAAGTAGCAAGCCTAACACAAAGGATAAACAGAGCTGTAGAAAATGAAGTAAATGTGTCTTACTGTGGTTTAGACGGTTTACTACGTGCAGCTTTGACTGCATTGTCCATATACGATGGTTTCTTACGTTTAAGTAAATCTGAGCCAAAGTGAAGGGAATCAAATACTGAGAGAATCATTTAACAACTACAATCCTGTTAGGAATGGTAGCAATAGGATGAAGGGCCATACTGATGCTTTTAAGCTGCTCCTTTTCACGTTTTTGCATAGACACAGAATTCCTATCCTAAGAAAAACAAAAGTATTAAACAATTATACGGTGTAAAAAGTAAAAACAAGGACAAAGAGAAAATGCCAATTAATCACAACTTCAGAATTGTACCAGACCTTAATAATGGGATCACCGACTTCACCATTGCCTAGTAGACGTTGTGAGTGCCAACCCCGCATAGCGCGTGCTGCAGCATCTCTACGTGCTCTACCTGATGCTGAAGTCTGCATAGAATCATCATTGAAACATAGCACACAAATAACAACAGGGATAACAGATAATGATAGAGCGGCAGTTTAATTCCTCCCGCAAAGCAGCTTCTACATTACAATAAGGTAGAAATCAAACCATTTTAAACTATTGTTCAAACTTAATCACCATGACAGGGCACAATGGCATAGTTTGATCCATGTAGCCGACCCACCCTAGTGGGATAAGGCTTTGTTGTTGTTGTTGTTGTTCAAACTTAATCAAGTATTCACATTTAACAATGCTTGATGCCTTAAAATCCACGTGTAGGCATTACTTTCCTAGGGATGGGGAAGGGAGGTAAATATGTAGAAAACCATAGAGATGCAAAGTCGCACAGATGAAATATTCTTCTTGCTGGAAACATAATAGCCTTCTGAAATTGTGAGGAACCAGGGGGAGTTTAAGCTTGAACTGATAATTAGGTCAAACTTTCTCTTAGGAAAAGTAATTTTGAGAAAATCTAAATTAGAATTGCACCATGTTAAAGCCCCTAAAATTTCAGCAATATAATTTTCCAATAGTTCCCCCCCATCTTATGACAGCAAACTTGATGAAAAAGGTGCCATCAATCATCTATTGAAGTCAACAAAGCAAAAATTTCCATCAATAAATGTTCCTTGTACTAGTGGTGGAGCAGGAACAGAGCTTTAACATTTTGGAAGTTACTTTTTGAAAGAAAAACTGCATAATTACTTGGTATGGGAGTTAAGGGTTAAATCGGGAAAAAAAGTGGACACTAACTTCCCCATTCCTTTTATATTATAGTAGATATTATTGCTTATGCTATTAAATCAAACACAGAAATTACATCTTACCTGATTTTCGATATTCATAGGCTCTGGTTGTGAAGGAATTGGAACACTCAGCTCACCACCTTTTATCTTATGTCTTTCATAATCAAGAAGTGCCTGCAGTAGTACATCAGAAATATTAAAAACGAATAACACATTTGAAAAAGAGCATGCCTACATTTATATGCACAATATCTGGTAAATTTTTCAGAAATCTTGAAAATGGAATAGCTAATAACAAAATAAGCATATATGTCTAAGGTATTAAATAGATTATATAGAAATTCGGACAATGCCACTACTTAAGAGCCAAAATTTTCTCTAATAAGGCCATAACTTGAACACTTATCATCTTGACATCTTACAGATCATAAGGTATGCTAACATGAAAATTTCCAGGTAAGTGACATTATCTAAAATAAACCAAATGTTAATAATAGTAATGTCCACACAAATAGCCTAAACAGAAGCTTCAAAGAAACACTAAGCATGCATAGATATTTCAACAATTTGAAAACTGAATTTATTTCATAAAAGAAATTTTTTTTTTCAAAAGATGAAGTCTAACATTAATCTAAAACCACCTTCTCATAAAACCCACGGAAAGTCCATGAAACTGTGGTACATGTCCTGCATGTGTTAAAAACAGAACATTATAATCAGTCATAAGCAATCAATTCATCCAAAAAGCTGTCAGAATTTGGCAGCCCTTCTCCCCACACATATCCTCCAACCCCCTAAAACAACCAAAAAGATACCACTTATTATATAATGAAAATAATAGCTTGAAAAGTATACTTTCCCATGCATAAGGAAATCAAGCAACCATTCATAATACATGGAAACACTTAATTGGTCTCATCATCATAACCAATACACACTACCATTACCATGGCATTACTTAGAAAATTAGAAAGAATGCATATCACAGATTTGAAATCTAATAACACAAAGAGATACAAAGTACTATAACGTGTTCATTTGAGGAGACTCTTCAATGAGCCATGAACACAATCAAGACAAGATAGGGGATGTTGGCTCTTACTTAGGAGGTTTGAAAGATTCTCCCACTTGCCGCCATAGCTTACACGAGGTTACCTATTCATAAATATAAGCCTGTTAGGGGTATGTCCTGGCAGCAATGAAAACAACTGATCCAAAACAAAACCTGTTAGCTAGAGTGTAATGAATTTGCCTCGAGGAACAACCACTTAACTCATACCAAAGCCTATTTTCAAATACACTCAATTTTCATAATGCGCATATAACTTCATAGGTGAAATAGCAGCCATATTTGCACCATGGCCAATTGTTCATCCAGTTAATTAATTATTCGACAGCAGATTTCACAATCATTGATGGAGAATTCAGCAGGTTAGCAATTTCATTTGTCTTCAGTTTGCAACATGAACATCATAAGAATTAGCATATCTGTGGAATCATAGACATTTACAATCTTGCATGTTCCATGTATAATTTGAATTGTGTAAATTTTCATAGTACTCAAGCAATCTTAAACACCTAGGTATTTGATTACAGAGTATCTGAGAATAAACATATACCAGATTACTCATAGACGTTTAAATATCTAGATAGTCTCTCCCACTGGTTTGTATATGTACGAGTTTATATGCAATGAAACGTCTTCAACTTTTACCGGCAGTCAAAAATTGGTCTTACCACTGATCACACATTACAGACAACAAAAGTGATCGGCAAAGTCAAACTACTATCCTACAAACACGGATCAGATGGAGTGTGCCAACATGTTTAACCAGAAGACCCTACTGTTAATGTGGATATCTAACATATGTTCATTCATCCAAAGTCAGCTACATAAAATTATATAAATCCTCTGCCATACCCCTCAAAAAAAAGGGAAAGACAGGAGGAGGAGGGAGAGGGGGGGGGGGGGTGAAGAATACCTTGTCATAACCACCCAATCTTGTTACAGCTCTCCACAACCTTATAAACCACCAAATATGGATCAGGCCAAAGTGATCATATTTCAGAATTTGGTCAATTCATAACATAACATAACAGTGAAAAGCTAAACTGAACAGCTAAAACTTACTTAAGGCAATTAAGTCCTTCTCCATAAAACTTGGGAGGTTTGAATTCCATGCTCCTCTCCTTAAAGAAATTTTCAAGCTCCTTCATGAATGCTGATTGCTCTTCCTCCGTCCCTGACTCATTCCCATCATAACAATGGTCTGCGTCCAAGAAAAGCATGTGACTTGAGTTTTCATTCCCATTGTCTGCAGTTGCAGCAGCTTGATTTTCATCAGTCTTATTCTCAACTTCTAATATATTCTTGATTTCAACATTTGTATCAGCAGGAACAGCTTGCAGCATAGAAGGCTCATCATGCCCGGATGGTATGGGTTCAACATGGTTGCAACTTTTACCATTAGCCACTTCACCATCTTCAGGCTTCACTTCTGCTGTTGTTTCAGCAACATTGGCATTATTTGTACAAACATTCACATCATCCTCTGTACCATTATTGCTCTGAGGAATTTCATTAGCTTCCTCCATCGGGTCAGAAGCTTCCTCACGATCAGTTCTATTTACATCAAGCTCTACTGTGACTGACTGAAGAGTATTTTCACTACTTTGAATATCTTGCTGTTGAATACCCTCAGGAACCACCTCTTGATCCTCACTTTTGTCCTCAAGTGGTGGCTCAGCCTTGTCCGCAGAATCTGGTGCTGACATAGCTTCAGCAGGTAGCACAGATTTAGTCTCAGAAGGTTGCTCAGACTTATCCTCAGAAGGAGGATCTGCCTCAGCTTCCGCAGGTGGTACTGCCGTAGCCTGGGCAGGTAACTTTGACTTAGCCTCAGCAGATGGCTCTGACACAGCTCTAAGAGGTTGCTCAGCCTTGACCTCAGGAGATGGCTCTGCCTTGGCCTCTGGAGGTGGTTCTGCCTTTGCCACAGGATGCAGCTCTGCCATAACCTCAGCAGGTGGTTCAGCCGTAGACTCAGCAGGTGGCTCTGTCTTAGACTCAGCAGATGCCTCCGCCTTAGACTCAACAGGCGGCTCCTTCGATATGTTTTTGACGTGATTTGGACTTTCCTCTACTGGAGCAGGAGTAGAAGAAGCATCAGGTTGAATTTGAAAATTGGCATCATCTAAGTGTTGGTTTTCTTCCATAGCCGAGGGCACGCCCTGGCCAACTTCCTCATTTTCTTTCGCATCACTCATTTCCGAAATTCTAACCACGCATTAGAACAGGACAACCTCCTACACCAAACCACTACAGGAGTTCAACAGAAGAAAACAGAGATGAGGGAAAAAAATTTCATCCTTAAAACTAAACCGGATCAACACCGAGGATTTCTAAAGTTAGGAAGTTGGTATAAGGTGAGAATATGAGGGCAACTAAACCCTAACCTGACATCTATAATTTAGTCCCAAAAACCAAATCGTACCATGTGTTTGTGAAATTCACAAAGCACAAAAAGCTTTGAGTTCTTAGTCTTCTTTGCAGAGATTGAATAAATAAATCTAAATTGAACAATGAATGATAACCGTACTTTTTTAAAAAATAAAATAAAATAAAAAAAGGAAGAAACAGCAGTGCCAATTTAGCATTACCTGTATGAAATCGAAGATGAACGAGAATTTGAAAAAACCCTAATTGGTTGTGATGCTCTATGCGGGTTTACTTGCAAGAAAATTTTTACCACCACAACGTTTTCAGCTTCAAGCGGCAGATCCAGAATTTGATGCGAGCTTGATATTGGAACACGCGCCACGCGCCGCGCTAGCCACGACCTCCGAAACGTCAAAAGGTCAAGAACTGCAATCTTACTCATACGACGTCGTTTGATTTGGGCCCTGACTAGTAAATCCAGTAAGAATAGGAGCCCAAAATATTTGGGCCTAAACTGATGTTCAAAATAACTAGTCCAAAACATATAGTATTCCATCATTTCCATGTTAGGTATTCTGATACTAAACCAAAGCAGAAGTGATATTTACAGATTCGAACTTGAGTATGTCAATGACAAACAACATTGGTCCACATGCTTGTGGGCTAGAGAAAAATCCCATACATGTGAATTTACCAAATTTCTCCATTTCTCTATGAAATTTGTCATTTGAAAATCAGCGGTGCTGCTCCTCTTTAATTTTTAACGTACATGAATCATTTGAGAACAATTTTTATTTTCATAATTTCAGGGTAGACCGAACATTCATTTTTCCTTATTATGCAATCACTGTATTAGCACAATATATATGCCTTATGGCCCCTTCTCCATGTGCCCAATTGCTGAGGTGTGCAGCAAGGGTTTTTTTTGTTTCCCTAAATTTTCTTTACAATCTGTTTTTTAGCCATTAACACTTAACGGTCACTGTCACTGTTAGTTTATCTTCGTCAATTATAAGAACTTGTATATGTAAAGTTATATTGTTGGAAGAAAAATACTATAAATCAGAATTTATTAATTTTAATTTTAGTATTTAAAAGTGTGTGTTAGAATATAAATTAAAAGAATTAAATTGATGACTAAAAATGATAATAAAAAATAATAAATATAACGATTTTTGAGAAGACTGTCTAATTCTCTAAAAAGAATTAATTTAAACTCTCTAATTATTTTTGCTAGACCTATATATTTTTCTGCGAACCAATAAATATTTTTATTACGAAGAAAATTGTGATAAGTCTATATATATATTTTTGTATACCCTTTTGAGAATTTTATTTGTACAAAAAGATTTTTTTCCTCACGCAAAAAAAAAGGGTCGTCAACCCCATTTGTTAGAACAACTTTCATCTACCGGTCTATTAAGATGCCTCAACTGCATACATCACTGCACTTTTACTTGACATCTATTGTTAACGAGAAACGGCTCGTCTCGTCGTGATCTTCTCTTCAATTCTCAAAATTTCTTTCGTTCTATTTCCATAGAGATAGACTTATGAAATCGAAGAGATTCGAATATTTTTTTTAGAGCGTATTGATTTGATTTTATAAGCAGACATCGTGTATTATTTAAATTATTAATTTCAACTAAAAAAAATAATTTTTTGATCCTGTAAAATTATTGAGCAAATGATACAAAATAAATCAAATTAATTTTTCGAAATCTTCGATTTTTTCTTTTCACTTTTTCTAACATTTCTCTTGTTAGAATTATTGTCTCCTATAGCACTTGCATTTAATTATTCAAAATTACAATCATATCCTTGTGATTAGTGATCAGACGGACAAAGGCCGAAAAGAAAAAGTACAATGTTGTCGGAACCCTTCAGCAAAAATTTCAAGGAGTTGAGAGTGTACTTTGCAACTGTTGACACAGTAATTATGCAAACACTTATGTTAGATGTATTTTTTGTAAAGTATTGGCAGAGAATTACTAACAAATGTTAAGTCAATTGCATAAAGAGAATAAAATACTTGAAGTTTTTTGGAAAAAAAAAACGTGAAGTAATAATAGACAGGTGTTATCTGTCCTTATCAACTCTGCTTGCTACCAACCTGTCCAAAAGGGGCCCTTAGTTGTTCAAAGCAAAAGAAAAAAAAAATTAGTGGTTAATTTTATGGTTATTCATGCGTTTCATGCGTTTATTTTAAAATTAGTGGTTGCATGATTGAAATAAGGTAAATGAATCATGATTAGATATGTTCAAATTTAATTCTCTATATTTATCTATATTGTAATTACAGTATTTATTCTTTGATTTTTCACTTATATTTTTTCTAAAAAAATCTTAGAATTTAATTCCAAAATAACTGACTACAAAATTAAAAGATTTGTTATCTTAACCAATCTTACATCAATTATTTTTTCATATAGTATACTTGTAATATATTTTTACTCTAGCAAACCTAGAATGACATGAACGAATATATTTATTGTGAAATGATGAAAATACGTGTGTTAATAATTTAAGGAGAATAATTATTGAACATAAATATCTAACATCATGACATCAATAATGTTTGAATGTCTGCAACTCTTTGCAAATGTCAGTCTTTAAAACCCTTCAAGGCTTGTATACGTAGCAAAGTCTCTTCTTTTATTTTTTTGAGAGGCTGAGACGACTTAAATTTTAATAACCTTTTATAAAAATATTCTATAATTAAGTAATTTATCCAATTAAAATTAATTAAGTTGTATAATTATTTTTATATTCATACGCTTTTTTTCCGTGTACACTATTACTGTTTGTTTGTTTTTTTTTTTCTTTTTAGTTTGTTATCATCGTTATTATCACCATCATCAATATTATTGTTGTTGCTACCTCTTTTTTTTTTTCATTTAAATTTTTTTCTCTTCCTTTCTTTTTTTTCTTTATCATCATCATTGTTATCGTAAAAAAATTATAAAAAAATAAAAAAAGAAATCACAACAACAAAAAATAAAAAAGAGGAAAAGAAAGAGAACGAGTTTTGAATTATATATAATTTATTAAAAAAATAACACCAAAATTTTTTAATAATAACATATAGATATATTATTTTTGATACCGAACTTTCGGTGTCACCTTGAATAAATTTTGGTGTTATTTTTGTTTCCAGTAAAAATTTAACCTAATAAGTGTGAATACATTCATCAACTAAATAAAATTGTAATATATATTCATTCAAATCTAATATGAGAAAAATACTCCTAAAAGAAGATGTAAGAGCAAAAGAAAAGAAAGAAAAAAATACAGCATTAAAGAAGAGATTTATACATTTTGTAACAAAATTTTGATGTTAAAATTATGAAATTTCGGTACTATTTTTGTTTATCGCAAGAATTCAATCCAATACGTGTAGCTCAAAAAATTTATGTGCCACGGTAAAAAGATTACAGTGTTATTGTCTGATAAATTCAGTATAATTCAAAATTTTTCATTTCCATCTTTTTCTTCGTTATCATCATCATCTTTTTTTTTATTTCAACTTCTTGTAATTTTTTTATTTTACTCTCATAACAAGAATAAAAACAAGAAAACAAAGGAGGAGAAAAAGAACACAAAGAAAAAGAAAAACGCAAAGAAGCGTAACGTGTTTACGCGCGCTAATGATAAAGTTAGTTTTTGTTGAATTTAAACTAATTTAATTAATTTTAGTTATAAAAAAAATTTGGATGTATAGCATCATTTAACTTTTTAATGGTTATTTTTTTCTTTGTGTGATATATTGTTTTTTTTAATGGTGTAATAGCTTTTTTTATGGGCATTTTAAAATTGATAGGCTAGTTTTTTTTATATTTGAAAAGAATATCTTGAAAAATATTTGATGTTTATGAATTTTTTTTTGTAAATTTTGAAAGAATTATATCTACTTAAAAAAGAAAATAAGATATCTCAATGTCTTGCAGTTTGTGTAATTTTAGAAGTAAAAAATTTGTCTTTATTTTTATTCTTTAAAATTTTCTATAATCAAATATTGCACATTCTTTTATTGTATAACATAAAAATATAAATTTATTTTTATAAAATTTGTTTTATGTAAGTATCGTTTAATTATTTTTATGAACGAAGTGTATTAGTTAGATGTTTTAAAAAAAAAAACATCTAATTATAAAAAAATAATCTACAATTTTTTTGAAAATAAATTTAGTGTGATTTAATTTTTTTTATGTGATTTAAATATTTTTTTATATTCTGAATTTTTTTATGAACTATATAGTATAACTTAAAAAAGATAGAATTGGGTAAAGTTAATTACACCCCTTATTATTACCTAGCGTAACTATATTTCCATCTATATACTTTGTAATTAATAAAGGAAGAGAACATGTATACATTAACGTGGAAATCTTGGAATGGATATCTATTGAGTATGGACTATGATTAGCAAGTTGAGTGCCTAAACTAACAACGTAATCAAGTAATCATCCATTTCATCCGTTCCACAATTTAATTTAATTGAAGATCTTGAATTCAAATTGTAAAATAGAAGCCAAATTAAAGGATCTCCATCAATTAAGTTGTGGCAAATTGGTTCAATGTTTTTTTTCGTAATATTTTTTAATTCGATAAATTTGTAACACTTATTCAATCAGATAAATAAATTGGTTATTCGACCAATTTAAATGAATTAATTGATTCAATATTTAGTAATAACATTTGAATACAACATCTCCCATTAAAGATAAAGATGAACTACTCTTTTTTTTTTTTCTACTATCTTTTTGTTTCTAATTTTCTATCTTCCTTTAATTTGTTCCTCAAAATCAGAATACACAATCATCTCATCTTACATCTTACATACATATAAAAATAATGTAGCAACGATTGTTTTGTCTTTAAAGATTTTATTCATTAATTTTATATAAACCAAGGAGAATAACTTTATATATTCGGTTATGCTACGTTACCAACAGCATATCTGCCAACTTCTGCCAACTCTTATATAATTGTGTTTCATGAAAGTGTGTTCATGGATGTGTCTAATAAAAATGTCTTTTTTATAATTGTGTTTAATAGAAGTGTCTTTATAGATATATTTTCTGGATGTGTCTCTTTATATATGTATTTAAAATATATTAATTATTAGACACATCTACGAACACACTTTCATGAAACACAAATATAAATAAGAGTTGGCAGAAGTTAGCAGATAATATATTGGTACCCTATACTTTTCCATTACCTACATATATAAACATATATCATCACTCGCTATAAGGCAGAATATACTAATGGAGTATATATATATTCAAATCTAGTGTACCGACTTCATTATTCACGTATTATTAAAAACATTTTATTTAAAGCTTCTTATTGTTATCGATTATGTCACACCTAAAATTAAAAAAAAAAACAAATAAGTTTCTATTTTTTATTACGAAAATAAATAAATTTTTTATTAAAATTAAATTATAAATAAATTTTTTATTTTTGTAAATAAAAAACATATAAATCTCTCTTACAATAATTTGAATTTGATACAAAGAGATTTACGTATCTCTAATTAGGACAAATCACATAAAAAAATAAATTAAAAAATAAAATTACATGAATCTCCTAAAATAAAATAATAAAATATATTATGTACATGTGCTAATTCTATGTAAATCGAAATAAGTTATTTCGATTTGTCTTCACTTTATGTAAATCGAAACAATTTAATTCGATTTACTAGAATATTGTACAATTTAAATCAATATGATTCGATCTATATTAAAAAAATTAATAATATATATAACGTTGGATGTTCAAGTATATAATTCGAATTTATATGATTCGATTTACATAAGTACTAGATCGTGGTAAATCGAAGTTACTAGCTATATTATTATTATTATTAAATGTTTTGATAATATTGCTTGTTCAGCAGCCAGGTGCGTGGATCGTATTCCTTTTAAGCTCTAATTTATTGCTTTATATCCTCATCGCATCATCAATCACGATCACTGAATTATGAACAATCCATTTGGAAAGGGAAAGAAGACTCAAGAGAACTGAATTTAGTTTGTTTTCCAATCAAAAGCTATAAAATGAAGAAAATATGATATAGTTAGTCTTGCAAAAATTAAAGGCCGAGAGTAAATCATCCAAATCTATATGGTTCTGCGATATACCTATGAGAAATCTTTTGCTTATGTCTTATTTAAGTTAATATATATCTTATACATATTAAAATTGAGTTTAATTTTAATATATTAATAGTATAAATAATTTTCCATGATTATACAATAATTAAATTCATATATATTTAAAAATTAATTAATTTTAATGATATAATTAAATATTTATGTAAATTTTTTTATACATAAGTGTATGTAAATTAAACTTATTTACATATTCTCTTTTAATTTATAACTAGTATAACATAGTTTTTTTTATACAAAATAAAAAATCAGAAAACAAATAAGCTTAGATAAATTTTTGATCCAATAAGGGATTTATGTTTTTAGTGTTATTCTTTTATATATATGTATATATACACTAAAAGTTAAAAAATATTTATTTTGATTATTTTGACTAATCTACTCTATTAAGTGATGCATTGCAGGTTAATATTTACTTAGCTTAACATATTTTACCACATCAATATTTAATTATTAATTACTTTAGCATTTAATCTTTCATATCATTTAAGAAATCAAATAATCAAACTAAAATTAAAAAAAATCATTTAGCATGTCTTATTTTTGTACTTTTAATCTAACCTGATATAATAGACTTAGAATTAGTTAGTTAATTGCTACTGTTAGTATTGATTAGTTAGAGTTGCCGGCTAGTAAAGTTAGTTAGATAGATTAAGTTAATTAATTTTTGTGTAATTATATAAAGATAAGCATGTAATGCAAAAACAGATGATGAATGAACACAACTTTTATCTTTGCCAAAATTTCTCTTTCTCATCTTCTCCAATTCTCTCCTTCTGCGGATTCCAATTCTCCAAATTCTAATTCACTAATAGCTTTTTCTTCACTTGCACCTTCCTCTTCTGTTCATCTCTCTCTCTCACTCCCTTTTGCAAGTTCTTCACCCTTCACCTTTGGATTCACCTGATAGAGATTGATGAGAGCCCAAATCTCTCCAACCACGAAATTTCACATGGTGCAGTGAGCATGGAGGAGAGATCGCAGCTCCGATCAACGAGACCGAGGGTGAAAGATCTGAACCTGAAACCAAACCAAATTCAACGATTACCTTCCTCTTTTTCTTGTTGTTCGTTTTGAAGTTGTTAGACCTAATTCTTTTCAATTTCTCAATTTCTTGAATCCATATCAATTCCTCAATCGACAATGATAACTAATCAATCGAATCCAGCCTTTCTTATGGACGAACAATCAATTGCAAATTTTCTGAGTCAGATCTCTGCGATTCAAGCTCATGTGGCAAGAACTACTATGAATCTGATGCAAGATCCAGTGAGCCTCTATTTCATCCATCCAAGTGAAAGTCCGGGTAATCCTCTCATACCTATTAAATTGAATGCAAACAATTACAGTTCGTGGAGCCGAAGCATGCTTTTAGCTCTGAAATCAAAGAACAAGTTAAAATTTATCGATGGATCCATTGTGAAACCGGACGAACTCGATCCACTATTTGAAGCTTGGGAGAAGTGCAACACCAATCTAGTGTCATGGATAACTGTGTCCCTTAGCCCAGAAATATCAGAAAGTATAATTTGGAATAACAACGCCTCAGACTTGTGGAAAGAATTGAAACGGAGGTACTATCAGGGTGACAAGTTCAGAGTTGCTGAATTACAAGAAGAGCTCTTCTAACTCAGGCAAGGAGATGCCACTATAACTGCGTACTACACGTGTAACACCCTAATGCTTTTAAACTGGGTTAAGCTTTATTTGGATTATATTTAGTAACTGATATTTAAAACCATGCGAAATTTTTCTTTTAAAACAAATAAAATATGAACTCTTTTTATAAAATAATTTACATTTGTAAAAATATTGAATAACTAGTTTTTATTAGAATAGTTACTAGTTGAAATATATAAGTAGATCTGAAAATTCTAACATGAAAAAACGGGCGTGCTAAACTATGAAGACACAACAATGACAAGTTTTACTCATGCCAAATAATCATAACAAGAAACATGATAGCTACAATTGTAATCACTCAATAAGACAAGACACACAAAAGTCCTAACTTTCTTAATTTGTATAATTATGGCTAAAACAATCGCATATTCTTCCTTCTTAAGGTAAACGCTTAATGTTTTGTATCTACGTTCTCGATAGCTTGCTCCCACTAGTGCACTTGTCTTTTCACCTCAACTGAGCAATGTATTGCTTTGTACTGCATCGTTCCTGAAGATGGTACGGAGAGAGGGGTGAGAAACAAAAGTTTCTCAGTAGCTTATCTATATGGTGTCGTCGTATCCATCCCCAGCCACTCCGAGTTTTAAAATAAAAACAGTGATAATGCAATGTTATTCAATTATTATTTTCAAAAGTCTTTGTTAGTCGGAGTGGTGTGACTTTTAGATGCTTCTCATTTACTTATGCTATGACATGTCTGATGCATACAAAATGCCTATAGCGTTAAAACATATAAATGTAAACTCGTGAACCTTGGTATGATGTTCTCATAGACCATAAAGCAAGGCAAAATAAATAATAAATAAGAAAAAAATAGTAACATTCTCATATATAAGTCAAACAGAATATATCTGAATAAAATAAAGATCTTAAACAATATCATACATCATACAAAAAGGAACTTTGGATAAAGAAGGATCTTTGGATGAAATAATAAATATAATCATAAATTAAAAAAAGGATAAAAGAAGAACAATCTTGATCACACTTTTCATTGCACTTTTCATTACTTTTTTTCGTAGCTTTTCTGGAAGGTATTGAGTTCAAACCGGTATAAAAAGTGGGAGTCCCCTTCCCTTACCGAAGGTTCTTATCCTAAACGTTTTGTCGATCACCTTCCCTTACCGAAGGATCATCTCGACCGATTACCTTCCCTTACCGAAGGATCATATCGATATCTTGTCTTTAGGGGTCATCTTCCCTTACCGAAGGATCATTTTCTCAGTTCAATTTACAATCAAGGTTATTTAGACATACACAAGAAAACAGTTATATCAACAAAGATATCTTATTATATAAAATTGATGGGAGTCACCTTCCCTTACCGAAGGTTCCCAAAAGTTTGCCGATCACCTTCCCTTATCGAAGGATCATCTCGATTCGATCGCCTTCCCTTACCGAAGGATCATCTCGATTATCTTGTTTTTGGGGGTCACCTTCCCTTACCGAAGGATCATTCCCTCAGTCCTTTAATGCACATAAGATTGTTATTATAATGCATAATGCGTATGAAGGAAAGAGACATTATATCATGACATGAAATGCTAACATCTATATCCAAAATAATTAACATATGACATATAAAAATTAGCATAAAATCCCCTACCTCGAGTAAAGTTTCGATAGGTGTTCTGATGCAAATAGATGCGATTTGTTAGTGAAGATAGACTTGTTTCATAGCTAGACTTTGTGTATACTAGAATGTTTTTTATAGAAAAAGGGAATAGAATGAGAAAGGAAGGATCAAATACCTCTCAGGTTTGTGCAGATTATGTTAGGAGGCATTTAGGTGAAATCTTCAATCTGAATTGTCACTTTGTGAGCTCTATAACTTTTTCTATGTTTAAAATTTGGAAATAGCTATTAGAGACAAATTTATAGAGAATTGAATTAGTTTTAAAACGAATCTTAAACAAAGTCAATCGAATAATCACAACTTGAGATATTCTCGAAATACTGTTAATATATCAGACTGGCTGATAAGAGTGCGATTTTCTACTATGAACTTGTAACCAATTTATCTACCTAATTTAATTTGAATTTGATTTTATACTGGACTTAAGGAATAGAGCTAGTATTCTTATCTTTTCATATAACAAAATATCATTCAAATATAATAAATGTAGAATTAGTTATGACTATGTTTTAAAAGGTTGTTTACTGTCGGTTAGAGATTTACTACCACTAGTGCTTTCATATATTTAAATTTTAAATTCAAATATTAAATCATTACCATTTTAATTAATTAATTAGTTATTAAAAAAATGACTTGATTCAAAAAGTTGGATGTTACAACACGAAGCTACAATCAATTTGGAAAGACTTGGACAATTTTCAGGCCAATTCCAGAGTGCACTCATTATGAACAATCGTGCACATGTGGACTGAATGTGATGCGAGAATTTAGAATAGAGGATTACACAACAAGATTTTTAAGAGGTCTCAATGACTAGTATACTGCTGTTAGATCACAACTAATGTTGATGATTCCCATGCCTGATATAGACACTGCCTCTCCATGTTAACACAACAGAAAAGACAATTTAATGATTGTCAAGATTCAAAGATCTTATTCAACAAAGCAATATCTCCTTATCAACCAACTGATGACATAAATAGAGGGAGAGACAGAGACTGAGGAAGATGCCAAGGCAATGGTAGAGGTAAAGGCACCAAAATACAATGCACATTTTGTGACAAATCAGGTCATACCATTGATACATGCTACAAAAAGCATCGCTTGCCACCCCATCTAAGGCAACAACAAACTAGCAGCATCAATTTCACCACTGCTAAACCACATGCTGATAAGATAAATGATGATCTCAACCAAGTTAGTCTAGGCAATTGCCATAAGAAAGCTAGTGAGGAGCCAAGTTATGATCTCAATTCACTCCAAAAGTAAACAATTATCAAATTTCTCAAAGGACAAGAAACTCAACAGCAACCTCAAGTCACAACCTAGGTTCAACACCCTCCAAATGCTACTCCCATGAATCAAAGTAAAATTGTTGTTTTAAAATACAGTAGTAATATTTCATCCTTTGTTACTGCAAAATTCCTCCTCTAGGTCATAGACACAGGAGCCACTGATGATGTCACTTTTGACATAAATGATTATTATTCACACTACTAAGTAAAACCTATAATTGTTAGAATGCGTGATGGCAGCCACACGACAAGTAGCATCATTGGCACCATTAGATTTTCTAATCAATTATTTGTTTCAAATGTGCTATTCATTCCAACTTTTGAATTCAAATTGATTTCTGTTTCAAAATTGACTCATGGATTGAAGTGTCAAATATTAATTGATGATTAAATTTGTGAGATTCAGGACCAAGCTACTTTGAAGAGGATTGGAGTAGCTAAATGTGCTGACGGTCTCTATACAATGAATAGACAACCTTTTAATTATGTTTCTGAAACACACAATAATCATAGCCTGCATAATTCAGCAAAACTGTCGCTCACTTTCACAGCAGCACTTTCCACCAATAATAGCACTGCAACTTGCACTGCATTATCCGTTCAAATAAATGCACTTTGACATTCTAGATTAGGTCATATCCCTCAGAATAGATTGCATGTAATGCACAAAACTCATCCCTTCATTGATTGTAATAAGTAAATAAACCCATGTAACTCATGTCATTTAGCAAAACAAAAATGCTTACCTTTCTCTTATAGCAATTCTGAATCTAATGCTTGTTTTGATTTGCTGCATTTTGATATCTGGGGACCAATTTCAGTCCCCTCTATTAATACTCACAAATATTTTTTTACTATAGTTAATGATAAAAGTAAATACACCTGAATTTTTTGTATGAAAGCAAAGTCAGAAATCTCAGATTTGGTTAAAACCTTTATAAAATTTGTTCAAACTCAATTCAATCACACTGTCAAGTGCCTAAGAACTGACAATGGTCCTGAGTTTACTATACAATCATTTTATGCATCCCAAGGCATTATGCACCACACTTCATGTGTTAAAACTTCACAACAAAATGAGATAGTGGAGAGAAAATACTAACACATTTTGGGGTGGCTAGAGCATTGCTATTCCACTCATCTATGCCTAAATATTTTTGGAATTTTACTGTAAAGCATGCTGTGCATATCATCAATATATTGCCAAGCCAATTTCTCAACGACAAATCACCTTTTGAACTTTTTTTCAACCAAATACCTAATCTGTCCAATTTAAAGGTTTTTTGGTGTCTCGCCTATACATCAACTCTTACAAATGGAAGAACTAAATTGGACGCGAGAGCACACAAATGTGCTTTTCTCGATTTTAAAGAAGGAACAAAAGGATTCACACTTATTGATGTGAAAACCAAAAGAATTTTCACATCTAGAGATGTCATTTTCTATGAAAATCACTTTTCATATTGTGCCTATGATGATTCTGATCTGCACAATTATAATAAAATTTCACAGCAAAATTATAATTTTGATCCATTCTCACTACACTGACTCATTTGCTCCTAGTTTGCATCAACCACACATGCCTCAAACTCATGTTCCACTTACACATCATCAAAACTATCAAAATCTTCACATCAAATTTGTATTCCAAATTTTTTGATGACACCATAAATGAACCTGTACATTCAGCACACACTGTTGGACAAACAGAAAATCTTACATCACATACATCACATCAAAATCCACAGCCACTTGAACTTAGAAAATCTACCAGAATTAAAAGGTTACCAGCCTATCTCAAAGACTATCATTGTAAAGTGAACAATTCAGTTTCTAGTTCCACTCATCCTCTTTGCAGGTACCCTATTTCGCAGCATATTTCCTATGATGCACTCAATCCAAAACACAAGGTTTTTTCTTTGGCTGTTTCTGCAAACGTTGTACCTAGTAACTATGAGAAAGATGCTACTCATCGTTGCTGGAAAGAAGCTATACAAAGCGAACTTGAGGCTTTGAAAAAAAATCAAACTTGGCAAATCACAACACTCCCTCATGGCAAGAAAGCTATAGGATGCAAGTGGGTGTTCAGGATTAAATTCCTCCCTGACGGAACCATCGAAAGATACAAAGCCAGGTTGGTTGCAAAGGGTTTCACACAAATTGAAGGTGTTGACTTCATTGATACATTCAGTCAAGTGGTTCGAATGTCAACTTTGAGAGTGGTTTTGGCCTTGGCGGCTGCAAAACAATGGCATATCAAGTAGCTAGATGTGAATACTGCTTTCTTGCACGGTGACCTACATGAAGAGGTCTATATGAGGCTTCCGCCAGGGGTTCAACAATCTGAACTGGCAGCAAACTCAGTGTGTAAATTGCGAAAATTGCTCTACAGCCTGCGACAAGCTAGTAGACAGTGGAATTTGAAATTGACTGAAATATTGAGCTCGATTGATTTCTCCAAATCAAAATCAGATCATTCTTTGTACACCAAAATTACAGTTCAGGGGGTTACAATCATCATGGTTTACGTGGATGACTTGGTCTTGACAGACAATGACCTTGCTGAGATTGATTCAATCAAGCAGCTACCAGATCAAAAATTCAAAATCAAAGATTTGGGGGACTTGAAGTACTTCCTAGGCATGGAAGTGGCCCACTCGTCAAAAGGGATCCATCTTTGTCAATGCAAGTATGCCTTAGACATCCTCAAAGACTTCGGCTTCTTAGAGTGCAAGACAGCTAGCACTCCAATAGATTATACTTCTGCATCAAAATTGTCAAGGGAAAGCGGTAATGCATTAGAGGATCGAGCCCCATACAGACAACTAGTTGGCAGGCTCTTGTACCTGACCAACACAAGGCCAGATTTAGCTTACACAATGGGAAGACTTAGTCAGTTTATTGATTGTCCCACAGATGTACACCTGCAAGCTGCTCACAGGGTGCTGCGGTACTTAAAAGGATGTCCCTCAGTTGGTCTGTTCTTCTTGGCTGCCAATGATCTTAAACTCATAAGGTTCTCGGATGCAGACTGGGCAACATGTGTAGATTCCAGAAAATTCATCACTGGACATTGCTTCTACATTGAAAAGTCACTCATTAGTTGGAAAAGCGAGAAACAGAACACTATTGCGATGTCGTCCTCAGAAGCTGAGTACAGAGCTCTGGCCTTGACAACATGCCAAGCTCAATGGCTATCTTACATCATGAATGATTTGGGAATGCCACTGACAGAGCCCATCACACTTTTCTGCGACAATAGATCAGCCATCCACATAGCCACTAATCCTATCTTCCACGAGAGAACTAAGCACATCGAAGTTGATTGCCACACTGCTCGAAACCAACATCTCTCAGGTCTCACACACCTCATGCCAGTTTTTTCATTGAACCAGTTGGCTGACTTCCTTACCAAGGCCTTAGCCCATGGTCCCTTCTCAAGCAACATTTCCAAACTAGGCCTTTTGGATATTCATAGTCCTAGTTTGAGGGAGGCTGTAACCTGATATAACAGACTTAGAATTAGTTAGTTAATTGCTGCTGTTAGTATTAGTCAGTTAGAGTTGCCAGCTAGCAAAGTTAGTTAGGCAGATTAAGTTAGTTAGCTCTTGTGTAACTATATAAAGATAAGCATGTAATGCAGAAACAGATGATGAATGAACACGACTTTCATCTTCGCCAAATCCCTTTCTCATCTTCTCCAATCTCTCCTTCTACAGATTCCAATTCTCCAAATTCCAATTCACTAATAGCTTCTTCTTCACTTGCACCTTTTTCCTCTGTTCATCTCTCTTTCTCACTCTCTTCTTCAAGTTCTTCAGCCTTCATCTTTAGACTCACCTGACAGAGATTGATGAGAGCCCAAATCTCTCCAACAACAAAATTTCACATTTAACAAAATAATTATGATTTTTTAGCAACTACTAATATTTAGTCTACTAAAATAAGAAATTTTAAAATAAAAAAATTGATAGAGTAATGAAATGAAATATTAGTTAATGTTGAATTTATAATTTTTATCGCGTTTGAATTTTATTATCTTTTTTTAAGATGGTTAAATTCTTATTTTTATTTTATCAAATTGTTCATTATAAAAAAAAAAATCCAACCAACTATTAAAATGGGTTGAAGAAACAAACTGGCTCAACTTAACAAGCTGCCTGTCACGTGCATTTCGAAAACAATCTCCAAGCCCCAGCAGTGGCATTAAATTTTATTTATACTAAGTGAAAGATCCATACTATTAATTATTATCAATTCAATCAATCATTTGTAATCATGTAACCAACTTGTTTCAATACCAAAAAAATCGTACTCATGGTAAAATAATTGTATAATATTAAGTGAACGAAATATAATCTATTATATAAAATTAAATTCAAATAATTCTGCCTACAATTTACATATTATCAATTCAATTCAATTCAATTCAGTACATCTCTGTCCATTTAATTCAATTCAAATTAGCAATTGCATTCCATTCAATTCGATTCAAAATTGAATAATCCAAACTTTGTCAGTTTGACTCGCTTCAGAAGAGTAATCCAAATCGCTCTCCTGATTTAAAGTTGAGTCATTTATTGTTTCGATTCAGAAGTGCAGATCGAAAAAGAAAATGAAGAAGAATAAGAAGAAGATAAATGCAACGTAATTAACCAGATCGAAATAAAAAAAACGAGAAGATGAGCGCGACCAGAGGAGAACGACGAAGACAATGCAGATCAATAAGGAAGAACGCGAGCAGAAAAGAAGAAGTTGCAGAAGAAGGTTTACGTTGAGCAAAGCTTTAGGTTGCAGCACGTTATATGTAGCGCGTGTATGGCAAACGAGTGAGGGGTGGGAGATGCACGTGTGGAGGAAATTACTTGGTTAACAACCATGTAAAAAATACATGGATGTATAATTTTTTCGTAATAAAAATTATTAAAATCTAAAATTAATTTATATATATGTTATAATTTAAAAAATATAAATAATATGACCATTAGATTACATAGATATATTATAATAATGTTATGTATTGATATCCAATTTTTTAAAATTTGATAAATTTGATTATCAAGATAATATAAAATGACTCAACGATGAATTAATGAAATGCGCACCGGATATAAAAAAATTATTCGAATCTAAGTTAATAAAATTTGTATCTGTCATAATCAGATTCTTCTATTAAGCCTTTAATATAACATTTAAAAAAATGAAAATATTATCCCCCAACACATGATCCTGCCTGGATTGGAACGAAGATGTACATTTGTGTGGTTGATATGAAAAAATCAGAAATACTATTTTATTAATGTAATGAATGCAAAATAAATAATCAACATAAATTATTTAATTTATTTCCTTCAAATATATATATATATATATATATATATATATATATATATATAAACATGTATTCCAAAATATAGATTTGAATGCAATTTTTTCTAATTTATTAATTGGTCTTGAATATTAGCAAACTACAAATCAATCGCATTCGAATTACTGAAAAAAAAAAAAAGAACTAGTAAGGCTACAAATAAATAGGATTACATGCATGTATCAAAATTATTGCAAGCGATGATGACGACTTGGTTGTGTCTTATTACTAAACCCTATAATAATAATAATAATAATAATAATAATAATAATAAAGAAAAATAACTATAGCTAGATAATAAAAATACTAAATAATATGAATAATAGATATATTAAATGTTTAATTTATTAGATGTGCAGATAATTATGTTAATATTAAAATTTAGGTCCTAAATTTAGAAATAAAGTATATTTTTATTTTATTAAACCAATTTTAAAATTTATTGTTCACATTATTCACAAAAATTATTATCTAGCTAACAAAATCCTAATAATAATATATCTATCAAATATCAATTATTGTCGTGTTTCAAAGGACTTTTGCATCCATTTAATTTGTCGTTTAATTATATATCTTCTCATTCATAATTATCCAACTAGGCTTTACCTGGTCCGGTTTCTTCTCCCTCTCATCATAAATATAAAAGTTTGAATTCAAGTTTATTTATTTAGTGTGATATCTATATTTGCACCATTCGCAACTTTACTTTCTGAAATTATTAAAGGTATTCATTTATAGTAACTCTTAACACACTACAACAAACGCATCAAATAGCGACATTTTATTTTGCCAATAGCCGCAGTTTTAAATCGCTACAAAATTACATTTCACGCGTAATTTAAGATGTAGGAATTAGTTTTTACGGCAAATTTCAATAATCGCTAGTATAATTGCCGTTAATCTAATATATTGTCCATATACAGGATTTACCTGTTCTTTTTTAAACGAGCATAAATTGTCATAATTTAAAACCGTTAAATTATTTTTTAATTTTTTTGCGACAGTTTAAAACCGCATAATTTTTTAATTTAATTTTTATTGTTTATAACCGTCGCTAAATTCAGTTTAAACTGCCACAATTTTTTATTGTGCAATCTTAAGGACCCAAATAATTAAAGAATAATGTTTAATTTGCAAATTTAGAAATCAAGATGAACATGTACTCAAAAACATGCCTAGCCTTTTTTTTCTCTTGACATGTGTGGCTCTAGATTTTCCACATTTTACTTTTTGAAGCTCATTTTTTATGGATTTATTCATTAATATTTAATGCACATATAATATATAAATAGTAAATTAATTTATGTTTAATTAATTAATTTTTTTAAGTGTGTATTTCTTCTAGTCCTGTCCCGATTGAGAGGAATTTCTCAACGGCTGTCTCTTTCAATACGTAATCCTATTTGACATAACTTTATTATTATTAGATTAGATAATTAGAATAAGAGTTTTGCTTTTTCTGGCGATATATATATATAGCGTTATAATCATGATAACAAATATGAAAATTCACTAATAATTAACAATAAACTTAATATAGATACACCAATAATTATTTCAAGTCATAAGAATGCATAAACCCTAAACCGTACTATGTGTATACTAACTAATTGGGTTTAATTGGAAGCTTAGATGAAAGAGGTGTTCGTGTTCATATTATTTAATTTTTGACTAATTCTTAAAAGAAAAAAAATAATTAAGGTGCTAATTAAGGTTTAACCGTTTAACCCTATTATAAAAGCCAAAATCCTCTTACTATTAAACAACTAATTAAGGTGCTAATACTATTTATTACTTTATTTTATTATATGAAACACAACTATATTTCATTTCACTATTTAAAAGATAATCTGAAACAATGAATAAATAATACTCTGTTAGTTTCTCTCTCTTCTAAAGTTACAATAAAGTTCACCTAATAATGGCTTTATTTTCAACATACACAGTTAAAAACGTGTTTAACGATCCAATGCAAAACATAAACAAACAAATAAATAAATAAGTAGTCTCTAAGACTTTAACTAGAAAAAAACTTAAATGTCATATAATTTATTGTTTTGGTTAATATTTTTAATTATTAGTCTAAATTTTTTAATTTAATAGTTTAACAATATGTTTTGAGCCCACATTTTTTAATTTTACCGTGGTTCAAACATTCTTCGTTTTACAATAAATGAAGTGTGAATTTCAGCCACCACTTAATTTATCGTTTTGTCACCCTAGAGTATGACTTTATTTCTTAATAGAAAGATAATTACTATAATATCTAAAAGTGTTTATCTAATTTATTAAAAAAATAATATTTTATTTAAAAATATAAAAATAAATAATTATTAAATATTTAAAATTTATCATAAATAATAAATTAAAAAAATTAGACACCAAATTATAACCGCTTTTTAATTTGATTATGGAGGCAAAGCTGGTGCTGGACTTGGATATGGAGAGGAGTGGTGCTTAACATTGGTGTGGTGTTAGGCACAACTCGAACCCAGTGACTTCTTGAACTTAATTCAAAAAGCAAATTAACAGAGAAAACGGACCATCCGATTTTATGTAAATCATAAAAAAAATTTGATCACGAAAAAATTGCAGGATCTGATTTATTTTATGTGAATTTCATATTCTCTCTCCATGCAAAACGGACCCTCCGATTTGCTTTCAAAAACTTAAAAACAAAGAATTCAGAAAGTCTGATTTCTTAACACCAAATTTGAACAAAAAACTATCCCACAAATTAGTATAACACCTCCATCATCCATAACCTGACACAACACCATCACCTCTTCCATAACCAAAAAAATCAGCCAAATTATAACTACTATAAAATTTACCTAATAGAAATTTCAAATTTGACTGAGCAGCAATGATTGCTTCATTCACCAGTTCCTTTCTTGTTTGCCATAAACAATAATAATGGCAACAAGACACACAATAATCCTGTTCTGTCTCAATTTCTTTTTTTTTATTTTCTTTTTTTCCCTTCTTGGGTAGATACAACCAAACAAAAGTGAGAATAGACACCAAGAAACAGTGAGAATTATCAACTATATGTCTTGTGTACATTAATTTCATGATGTTATGTATGTGTGTACCACTTGGGGCCAACATCAAAGTAAGTTGAGAATTTTAATGCGACCTAACTTTGATCTTTAAAGAGAGCAACATTACTCTCCCTTATTATTACCATTGCTTAATTGGAAAAAGTAACATTAAACAACTTCTTTATGGTCCCTTCAAATCAATCATTCACAATATTCGCCATGTGCTTTACTAGTACAATTGCCACCACACCCTCATTCAAATTATTGCCACTCCACTGCTACGTTCTCCTAAAAAAGTCAATCACTAATTAGTTATCGTATATATATTTAATTATTTTAATTATTCATCTATTATAAATTTATTATTTTAATAATTGGTTATTTAATTAAAATAACATATATAAATATATAATAATTAATTTAATAGTTAATTTTTACTATATATATATATATATTTTAAATTACTAAAATATATATCCATTTATAGTGATTGTATGTAAATTAATTAATGGTTAATTTAGGACTATTAAAATAGAATAAATTTATCAGATTAGATCATTTATAAGTTTAAAAAGATAGGTTTTGTCTTTTAAATTAAGTGTTAGTTTGGATTGATTTTTTGAGTAAAAAATATCTTTTTTAAAAAATAAAATATTTTTATTCGATTTAAATTTATTTGGATACGTCTTTTTAAAAAATATTTTTATTAAAAAAATTAATTTTTTTAAAAGCTAATAATATCTTGCTTTAAAAAATAGAAACAAAAGATATTTTTAATATTTAAAAATTTTTTTTAAAAAGTCTATTCAAATATAAAATAATTTTTGTTGATTAATTTTTTTTTAAAAAAATAAAAAATAAATACTTTTTTTAAAAATTAATTTAAACTGATTTTAATTTTTTTTAAATTTTAAATTAAACGAATTAATTTTTAATTCTTTTAAAAAGAATTAGCTTTTTGTTAATATTTTTTATTTGATTAAAAAATTTGATCTATTTAACTAAAAAATATTTATTTAATGTTTTTACTTAAAAGTAATATTTTTATTAAAATATTTTAAAAAGTAAAATAAAATAATAAATGAGTCGACCATTTAATCTATTAGCGTGATAATAAATAATCTGGACTAAAATATTATGGCTCATAAATAAATAGAACTTAAATAAATTAACTCATTGAATTTATGAATTTAAGCAAGTTGAATCTAAATAGATCGGATTGATCCATTTGGAAGTGCTCAGGATTATTCATATAGCGTTTGTGCTTATCTAATACCTTCAAAGATTATGACACTTGTACAAAAAAAAAAAAAAAAGATTATAGCACTAATAAATTAATCAATAATAAAATACTCTTACAATACTTTAAAGGTCAACCACATTTTCTTCTCCCTAAATTGAGCGTACATATGTATGGTATATATTTTAGGAAAGTTTTTAAATATATTAGTCGACCAATATTTCATTGTTAATTTAATTATATATTATATATATTTTGTATAATTAAAAATTATTTAAATATTAATATATTAATACACTTTAAAATTTTTTTATATTTTATCAAGCGTTCATTTCTAGAAAGCTACATTTGTTTTTCTTTTTTATTTTAATTAAATTTCCAACGTCATATATAATTTTTATTTTTTAGTGATAAATTAGTAATTTTTTTTTTTGGTTTTATCTGTTTCTTTTCCCATTTCTCTATCACAGCATAGTATTGGATGCGGAGAAGTGTACAGTTTCAAGCTTTTATTTTTCCTCTTTTTTTATTATTTATTTTTTATTTTACTTTATACCCAATAATCATTGTTCGTATAAATGTTGGTTGGTGCAGTTGCCAATTAAGCCTCATCATCATATATGGGAAACTATTCAGTTACGTTTTTTCAATTTTTTTTCTTTTCTTAAATTAAGCTTTGTCTATGTTCAAACGACAGAGGTAGTAATCCATATTCTATTGTTTTCTTTTTTTCGTCTTCTTCTTTGTTTCTTCTTCTCTTTCACGTTGTGAACGTGTTCTTTGCTGCCAAAGTTCTAGTAATAAAATGAATCACTTCATTCTATTTGTATATATGTTTGTTTATTGAAGATTCGTGCTTTGTATGTAGGATTTAATAGTGTATAGCTGAATCATCAGGATGGGGCTTCTGGATCTTTTCTATGTTGCTTCTTTGCCAGTCATCAAAGTTTTGTTAATCACTGCAGTTGGATTGTTTCTTGCTCTTGAAAATGTCAACTTGTTAGGAAAAGATGCAAGGATTCAAGTCAATCATGTAAGTCACTTAACTTGTTACATATGTGTGTGTATATATATATATGTGTGTGTATGTATATGTTACTGATGTGAAGAGTGTTTATTAATTGGTAACAGCTTGTGCATTATGTGTTCAATCCTGCACTGGTTGGAGGAAATTTGGCAGATACTATAACATTTGAGAATTTTGTTACACTGTGAGTAGTAGTAGTTATGTTTATGTTGCTTTAAATTTGTTTCTTCTGATTCATGTGTTCTAACTTTGTTTCTTTTGTTAAAGGTGGTTTATGCCAGTGAACATTCTCATTACATTTATAATAGGGTCAATTTTGGGATGGATCCTAGTCAAAATCACAAGGGCTCCCAAAAACCTAGAAGGTTTGATAATTGGTGTCTGTTCTGCAGGTATAGTAATTACCAACCCTCTAAATTCTCTTAATTTGTATAATAATAAGTATTAGCACTAATGGATCTGAGAAAGCTTAAATTTTTCATTAATGTTTGAACAGGAAACTTAGGAAACTTGCCTATAATCATTATCCCTGCTATATGCAAAGATAAAGGTAGCCCTTTTGGAGATCCTGATGTCTGCTACAAATATGGGATGGCATATGCTTCACTATCTATGGCTGTATGTAGCTTCTTTATCTCTTCTTATTATGATGTTAATTTGGGGCTAATTCTTGTTTTGTTTTGTTTATAATCTCTAGATTGGAGCAGTTTATATATGGAGTTATGTTTATAACATAATGAGGGTTTCAGCAAGTAAATTCCACAGAGAAAGTACTGCAAGCATTCATTCCATTCATTCTATCCATGCTTCAGGGGAGTTATTAGGGCCGTTCCCTGACGAATGCTCGCCAGAGTCGCCGTCCAAGTATCCGGCGAAAGAGGATGATTCATACAACCAACTACTTTCTTCCACAGAAGCTGGAGAAAAATCTAAGGTTGTGACATAAACTTTCCCTCTTGAAAGAGACTTATTTCATAGGTTCAAAAAGAAAGATTATGATCTTAAGAAAGGTTATAAAGGTATTGGAAATGTTTCTGTATCAGCATCATATTAACTGTATACATGGACATTGGAGATTGGAGAGTGAATTCAAATCTGGAGTTCTGGACATGGATATAGGCTTTTGGAGATTTGAATGAATCTATGGTTTTCAATGAAACCTCTACAAACTGCATAACCCTTTAGTATAGTACTACTAATCACTGATTACATTATCTCAAACTTTCTGCTTTGCAGAACTCATGTTTTTAAAGGTCACAGAATTTCATTATGACAAGAATTGTACTGATTCCAAACATTTTTGGGTGCTTTATTGCAGGTATCAATGACAGATAAAATAAAGCAAAAATTCAAAGCAATTTTCTTCAACTCCAATATCAAAGCCGTATTTTCGCCTGCAACTCTTGGAGCGGTATGATACAGTGTTCATCTATCATCTGAGATCAATGGTCATGTCTCTAAAATCATTTCCATAATACATGGTTGATAATAAGAAGGAAAATCCTGCCTTTTGGTGAAATGATTTTAGAGACAAAGTATGACAATTGTCAAGGTATTATGATATCGTTTGATCCATATAACTGACACTTTAAAGTTCCGTAGATTGTTGGATTCATTGTTGGTGTAATTTCCCCGCTACGTAATCTCCTGATTGGAAGCAATGCTCCACTTCATGTGGTTGAAGATTCTGTTACTATGGTGGGGTATGCATCACAAACCTTCATCTTTTAAATTTTCAAGTTACTAAAAAACCAAAATTGTGTAGAGGGCACTTATTCTAGCTACTTAGCTTTTCTCACTGCATGATTTTATCTAATAAGTCTGCAGTCCTTCAAAACTTCATTGCTCAAAACAAACAGAATCAAAATCATCATATATTACTCATTTACATGGCTACAAGTACAAAAGAAACATTTTCTTAGGAAAGTTTTTATTTGCTTATGATACCTTATTATTATATGCAGTGAAGCAGCAATTCCAACCATCACCCTTATTATGGGTGCAAACCTCCTTAAAGGTAAAACTACATTGTATCACTCTTCTTAATTTGTAATCTCTTTTTATCTGTCACTGTCACATCCTTACCAAATACGTCAATTTAAAGATGTACTAAAACGTGACAGTAACAGATAAAAAGAAAGAACGTAAAGATGATTTTTTCTTTCGACTTTTCTCTTTGCGGATTATAAATGAATCTTTGTTTCTATTGATGATTGGCACAGGGTTGAAGGGAGCAAGAACTCCATTTTGGACGGTCATAGGAATTTTGGTAGTGAGATACATTTTGCTGCCAATTTTGGGTGTTCTGATTGTTAAATGGGCTACACAATTGGGTTTGGTGCCTGCAGATCCCTTATATCAGTTTATGCTGCTGCTTCAATATGCACTTCCACCAGCTATGGCTATAGGTATGTATAACCAATGTTCTAATCTCATACTTTTGATGTCTGTATAAATGTACAATAATGCTACGTGCACATAAAAAATCAGCCATCAAATAACCTATCCGTATAGAATATATATTAAAATATAAAATACACATTAAAATAAGTTAAACAACACATATATTTATATACAAATACATAATGAATGATTTTTCGTATAAACATAGTATTTTCCATTCATATTGATTTATGATGTTGGTATCTATTTATCAGAAAAATGCAAATTTACTTGTAACGTCATTTTTTGTGCCAAAACTAGGAATTGTGCATATAAATAATTTGACTACATATGACTTAATTTTAATTAGTTACGTTATTTTGGAATTTACTTTCATTATTTTTCAGCAACCATAGCACAGTTGTTCGGAGCTGGTGAAAGTGAATGTTCAATTATCATGTTATGGACATATATTTTGGCTTCAGTTGCAGTGACACTTTGGTCAACCTATTTCATGTGGCTTGTCGCTTAATTTTTGTGTTCATTGCTATGCCTCTTATTTAATTTTTTTACATGATTGGATTGGAGCTACTTCTATTATTATTTGTAATTTTTTATAAGCAAGGTTTGTTCAAATAGATAAAATATGTATCTTATTTTTTCCCCTTCAAAATGATACTATAGGTATGTTTGTAAGTGTGTTTGTAACAAACTATTATGTATCATTTCCGTTATGCACAATTATAGATTATAGATGAGGTTTAGTTTTTGTATATATCAATAAATCTTTCTTTCAATACCATCTTCTAAGCATATAGATGCGGAGCTAGACTAGTTTGAAAAGAGCAGAATTTTTTTTTCATTTTATTATTAAAATTTTAGTCACACACACAAGTCATCATAGTAATATGTTAAAAAGAAAAAATATACATATAAAATATTATAAGTTGCTAACTCAAAGACACGAATTGTTATAAAATAAAAATATCAAATATATTTATATAAAAATCTGTTTTTATTATTTAATTACAAGAGATGCTATTTAAGTATATAATAACTCATAATAAAACTATGGAGCTTGTGTGCCTGGTGTCATGGCTTTAAACACACTTTAATGTTACTGTGTTGTCACTCAAATTTATTCAACTTTTTAAGTTAAAGATCAAGTCAGCTTAACTCTGAGTATTTAGCAAAAAATTAAGAAGTAAGAACACAAGAGAAATGAAACTTTCATAAAAAGAATACTTTATTATTCAAGTGTTTGTTACAAATGACTCACACCCTAAAATTCTAACTCTCACCTTTTATTTATAACTATCCACCTCCTTAATGAATAATTGTTAGGATTAAATCTAATCAACGATTCAGATTAATCATTCAGAACCTTCATTACAAATATCTATCCTACAACAATTTTCTAAATACTTCTAGATTATTCTATACTACTCTTCATACTTCTATATACATCAAACTCTTATAGAATACTCTATGACCATCCAGAGTTTTCTAGAATTTTCTAAGGTCTTCTGAGACCTTTTAGGACATTATAGAATATTCTTGAACCATCTAGAGTATTATCAAACACTCCAAAAAACTATACAAATACCATGAAATCTAATCTTCTAAAATTTTCTGTGACATTCTCCCCCGCCTATTCCATAGACGTCCTCGTCGCGTTCTGTTTATGATAGTATTCTAAGTGTTCTTGAAATTGCCACAGATCTTCACGAGCTTCCCAGCTAGTTTCGATTATCGGGAGTCCTTTCCACTTGATCAATTATTGGATACTTGGTGTTACTCCTCTTCATTGCACGACACGATTAGCTAAGATCTCTTCGATTTGTTTATCAAAGAATCTAATCACCACACACGAAGCACGACTTGAATCACCTCTACATGGTTCATCTTGGATTCTTGGTCTTCATGATATGGTTTAAACATACTCACATGGAAGATCGGGTAGATCTTCATAGAAGGAGGGAATTGTACTTTGTAAACAATCTCTCCAATGTTGGGAATAAGTAGTATGACCATAATCCAATCAATCACGTGTTAAATAATTTGTTATTGTTATTATATTAAAATGTTAATATAATAAGGTCCTTGATTAAATTTAGAGATTTATCATTGTGATAGTGATCACAATATTGAGAGATAAATCTTTTATAATTTAATCTAAATTGTTCTTGGTCATAGAATTATTAAAAAGGACATTAATAATCCGAAAAGATCAATATATATATATATATATATATATATATATATATATATATATATATATAATGGTTTTCATTGGATGAAGATTAATAGATCTCATTTATTAAATTATATATATAGATGGTGCATATAGGAATATGACCATTGAATTGGCTCACTCTGAGAATTCCTAATGGTTATAATTACCGCATATTTGTCAATAGGATATTCTCAAGATAAACATAGTAATAGAGTTTCCTTTGACCTGCGACTATCATTGTAATTAACAACGTATTTATTATACTTTGATTCCGGACACCTAATACCCTAGGGTGCTAGTTGAATGGATATTGGGTATGATTTAAATACTTGTAGAATTAATGATTAGTCAATAAGGAATCCGTCAACTCTCGGTAAAGAGTTTGAACTCTATGATTATAATGATTGAGATGAATAAAACCTTGGCCAAGGGGATTGAATGAATGAAGAAATGCGTTTCTTAAATCATTCACAGTTCATTATAATAATGGTAACAAGTTAGAGTTTGACAATTAAACCATACTCTAAGGGTTAACCAAGAGCTGGAAAGATGGAAGGAATTATACTTTGTTCTTCTGAGGTTCTTAGTAAAAATATATTACTTCATACTATCGGGTCGTTGAGGAGTGTTGCTAGACACCAACCTTGATTAGTAAATTTAGTACGACTAATTTACTACCTGCTTAGTATTGAACCTATGGGGTCACACACTAACGAGTATTCTAACATTTGCTATAGAATTATTTAATTATTATTTTGATTTGATCAAATAAATAATTATATTAATTCAAATGGAATATTATTATATTCTTTGCTAGCACCAAGAATATAATAATAGTATGATAATTGAGAATATTAAATGAGATTTGAGAATAATTAGTTATTCTATTTCTGAATTTGGATGAGATCCTAACTGATTCTGTTTTCAAATTGAGTTATGATATGATTCATAAAATTTGAATGATTCAGATTTGGAATTTCAATATATGATTTAAATTTGAATTGAGAATCAAATTTAAAATCAGTAACAAATCTCATACTATATATATGTACGTCAAGAGTACAGAAAAGTCACGAGAGAATAACAAGAGTTTTATTCCTTTGCCTCTACACACATAAATGTATGTAAGCCTAATTCTTGGAGAAGAATTTTATGGCATGCAAAAAGTTGCAAGAGGTTTCTCAATTTAGATTAGATGTCCATTGGTCAAGGAGTTGACAGCAAAGGTTGGTCTCGGTGTGGATACGCATAGCACCTTCGCACCATCGAAGGAGAAAGTGATTTTCACTAAAACGTTTAAAGGTATTTAGATCTGATCTACTACATATTTATTATTGGAATAAAGTTTAAACACAAAAATAGATCTTTGGGATTACTTTCTTTTTCTTCCGCTGCGTGTTATGAACACATGGTAATCCATCATCCAACATGTCCAATGATCTCAAATGATCTTTCGTATTTGCGGATTAAACCCTTATGATCCTTGCGAAAGGCTTTGAATTGTTGTGGAAGAAGTTTAATCATTACCTTATATCCCACTTGATAGCTTGCATGTCTCCTTTTCTTATTTACCCATTTTTTCATCCTCTTTGCAGCTTTGTCGAGGTAAGAATGAGTAAATCTGTTTATCTTTTCTATGAATTAATCATATGATAAGCTCCAAGGCTCTTTCTTGGGTAAGAGGAAGAAAGAGAGTATGGTACAAATGGCTGTTGTCCGGTCACAATCTTGAATAGTCTCTTTCATGTGGACTTGCTCCTTTGCAAATTGTATGAAAACTGAGCAATATCTATGAATTTTGTCCAATCCTTTTGATTAGCGCTTACAAAATGCCTCAAGTAACACTTGAGTAAGGCATTCACTCTCTCAGATTAATTATCCAGAATCTTGATTACAAATATCTATCATATCACAACTTTCTAAATTCTTTTATATACGTTCAAATTCTTTTAAAATACTTTATGATCTTCCAAAGTCTTCTAGGACTTTTTAAGATTTTTCGAAACCTTTTAAAATATTTTAGAATGTTCTAGAATCATCTAAAACATTCTCAAACATTTCAAAAAACCTATATAAATACCGTGAAATTTAATCATCTAAAATTTTTTATGACACTGGAGTGGCCATGGCCCTCTTAGCTTGAGTATTATAATAAAAACTGCATATACTTTTATATTATTAAAAATATTAGCTTTTAAAAATAATTATTTCAAATCACTATAATATATCCAAACTATTATATCTTAATGTTTAATGAAAAAAATTAAAAATAAATAATTTTATTTTTTTTAAAATATATTAGGAAATATAATTTGTTAAATTGAATTATTTGAAGGCAATTATTCTTATATTTTTCAGAAATTAAAGAAAAAATTATTTTTTATTTATTATTTAAGTCTAATTATAAACATATTTAATATATAAAATATATCTTTTATATATTTTATTTAAATATAGAGTATTATATTTAAATTAAATTTTAGATAATTAATTTATCATATTATTTTATTCTCATTGAATTATAAAATTTGATAAATATTTATGTAATTTTAGAATATATTTAATACATATTTTAAGACTTAGTTTTATTCAAATATTAGATCGATTAAACATATAATTATTTCATGTAATTAAAACATAGGAAATAAATTTATTATACAATAATTTATAAAAAATAATTTATTCTTTAAATTTTAGGAGTTACGAAACAATTGTCATACATAAAAATTTAATGTAGTTAGATATATATAAAATTATTAATTAAAAATTATTAAATAATTTAATATATTTAATTAAATTATTATAAAACGACTTTCAACTATTAACTAAAATTTTCAGTTTGCCATATTCGAATTAGCAACAACATTATCATGAATATCAAAACCACCCATAAATGTTAAAATTAAATATATATATATATATATATATATATATATATATATATACCCCACCCACCTCTTAATGAGGTTTCTGTTTCCGTACGCTTCTTCCTGCGAGAAACTGCAAATTAAAAACGAAGTCGTCATCTTTTATCGAACACAGTTTTCCATTCTTCTTCTTACTCCATTCACTAATCATCCTCACTCACTCTCTGTTGGCCCCCTTTTCACCATTTTCCAACTCTTCTACTACTTTGAACCGAAAAGCTTCGTTCTACTAATTACTAATTGCTTATTACTCTCCTACCCAAAAAGAAAAAAAACCCAACTTTGCTTCCACCCATTATTAATTCCTCTCTTGGCATTCATCTTACTTCAACTACGCATCTCCTTTTTCTATTTCACAATCCGGGTTTGTTCGTTTCATCTTTTTCACCATTCAAATGTTCAATCTTCAGCATACTTCATTTGTAGCTATTCTAACAGTATATTTGATGGTATCTTAGAGCTGAAACTGCATCATCCATGCACATGAGTTATTGTAATTATTATTATTGTAGTCTTAATGATGATGGTGACCCTGATTTGAATTGCTGAATTTTTTGTGTTATCCGTTGCATTTGAGCATTTGAGCATTTAGGCCCTTTTGCTTTTTTCCCCTGTACTTGGTAATGTTTCAATAAAGTAGTTGTCTTTATGAGGCTTTGATGTTATTTGGGTTATTGGGGATTTCTAATGGAGTTTGAATCTCTGAGTCTGGCCAATGAGGTCATTGAATTTGATATGATTGGTTTGGGGGATGATGGTGCCATTGATATTGAACATCATGTTGAAGATGATGATGACTATATCAGTGTTGACAATGTTTTTGCTGCTACTGCCGCCACCAATATAGCTGCCACTGTTGGACCTCAAATTCCTATAGGGGACACAAATCTTGAACCTTATCAGGGCATGGAATTTGAATCAGAAGAGGCTGCTAAGGCGTTTTATAATTCCTATGCTCGCCGCATTGGATTTAGTACGAGGGTGAGTATGTCCCGTCGCTCCAGACGTGATGGTGCTATAATTCAGAGGTCTTTTGTGTGTGCCAAGGAAGGTTTTCGTATGGAGAAGGAGAAGAATTCTCTTGATGGCAGAGTCAAACGACCTCGTGCTGAAACTCGTGTTGGTTGCAAGGCCATGTTGGTTGTGAAAATTCAAGTGTCTGGCAGATGGGTTGTTTCTTCATTTGTCAAGGAGCACAACCATGAATTGGTTCCACCTGATAAGGTGCATTGCCTTCGCTCTCACCGCCATGTTTCGGGTCCAGCTAAATCATTGATTGATACCTTGCAGGGTGCTGGAATAGGGCCTAGTGGAATTATGTCTGCACTTATCAAAGAATATGGTGGAATTAGCAACATTGGGTTCACTGAGCGTGACTGTAGGAACTACATGAGGAGCAGCCGGCAAAGGACCCTTGGTGGTGACACTCAAATCCTCTTGGATTACTTGAAGAGTAAACAAGCTAAGAATCCTTTGTTTTTCTATGCCGTACAAGGTGATGAGGATCGCTACATGAGTAATATCTTCTGGGCTGATCCTAAGGCCAGGACTAACTACACTTATTTTGGTGACACTGTCACATTTGACACAACATATAGGTCAAACCGCTATAGATTGCCTTTTGCACCTTTCACTGGAGTAAATCATCACGGACAGCCTGTATTATTTGGTTGTGCTCTCTTGATAAATGAATCCGAAGCATCGTTTGTCTGGCTCTTCAAAATGTGGCTTGAAGCGATGTCAGGGCAATCTCCAGTCTCAATCACTACTGATCATGATCGGGTGATTCGCGTAGCCATTAACCGTGTCTTTCCTAATACCCGTCATCGGTTTTGCAAGTGGCACATTTTTAAAGAGTGCCAAGAGAAGTTGTCTCATGTGCTTTCTGAACATGTTAATTTTGAAGCTGACCTTCATAAATGTGTTAATCTGCCAGAGTCCATTGATGAGTTTGAGTCTTGTTGGTCCTCCCTAATAGATAGTTATAATCTCAGAGAACATGAATGGCTCCAAGCAATTTATGGTGATAGGCGGCAGTGGGTTCCCGTGTACTTGAGAGACACATTTTTTGCAGAAATGTCGATAACACAGCGAAGTGATAGCATAAACTCTTACTTTGATGGGTATATTAATGCATCAACAACACTTCAGCATTTTGTTAAGCAGTATGAGAAGGCCCTAGAAAGTCGTCTTGAGAAAGAAGTTAAAGCTGATTATGACACAATAAACACCACTCCAGTTTTGAACACACCATCACCTATGGAGAAACAAGCAGCTGGGATTTACACAAAGAGATTGTTTATCAAATTTCAAGAAGAGTTGGTTGAGACATTAACTTATTTGGCAAACAAAGTAGGTGAAGAAGAAATAACTTCTGTGTATAGAGTAGCCAAATATGGGGATATTCATAGGGCTTACTTTGTCAGATTTAACTCTTTTGAGATGAAGGTTACTTGTAGTTGCCAGATGTTTGAGTTTTTGGGTCTGGTTTGTAGACATATACTGACTGTTTTTAGGGTGACAAATATTCTTACTTTACCTTCTCATTATATTCTAAAAAGATGGACCAGGAATGCTAAAAGTGGAGTCATCTTGGATGAACACACCCCTGATTTGCTAAATGGTGCACGAGAATCTCTAACTATACGATATAATAATCTTCGTCATGAGGCCCTTAAGTATGTTGATGACGGAATAAGGTCTCCAAGAGTTTACGATGTTGCTATGAGTGCGCTACAGGAGGCTGCAAATAAAGTGGCACGAGCGACTAAGAATGATGGAAGACTGGTCATTTCAAATGGAACTTATAAAGAAGATTTACGGTGGAACAATGAAGCTACTACAAGTTACAGGGATCCTCAAACCAGTTTGCAACAATCTTCATCCAAGGTCTGTTGTTGACAGTATTAGCAGTTTATTCCCTTGCAACAATTCTGCTATTCATACTTTAGTATTCATAAAGATTGTAGATATTTCTCTATGATAAAATATCTCAACAACTAGCAAATGTAGCCTAAAGAAATTGCTTTAATATATGCAGTCACAATGAAATATTTGATTCAGCTTTTTGGTGTCCTATATATTCCAGTGACTCTTGTTCAAACCTATCATCCATTCTCGTTAACGTCCGCTGTTACTGATGATGCATGCAATTTGGTTGTAGGATGACCACGACAGAACAATTGAGAAGTTGACAAGACAACTTGACCGAGCTCAAAGGAAGTGTGAAGTTTATAGGTCAAACTTGCTGTCAATTCTAAAAGACATGGAAGAGCAGAAGCTAGAATTATCAGTAAAAGTCCAAAATATCAAGTTAGGGATGAAAGATTGATATCTGATTGCCATTGATGGAGTTGATGCTCTTGTTACTTTCCCTTGTGTAAGTAAACCCTCTCCCTAATCATTATTGTCAAGTGTCTCTGTAGATGGAGTTGGGGATCAGAAGCTACCAAAGAAAGAATGTCTAACCAGTTTTTGACAAGTGATTAATCTAGTTGATAGTGTTACCATCTACTCAACTAGTTGCTTTAAGAATCATACTACTTCTGGCATAAGAATAACCAGGTCTAGAAAAATAATATTGACAAGTTTGGTGAAAGATTTTGAATTGTATAGTATGCAGACCGAACATGCAATGTAGCGCAATTTGGTGGATGATTTAAGTACAAAATATGTATAGGTAGGAGGACAAACAACTATCGTAGATGTTGGCATTAGGTTGAAATATTGGAGCAGGGCTTGAACAGACTACAGAAAAAGGTTCTGAGATAAGATAATTAGATAAATAAGTTCACTTCACAATTCAGATCTTTCAGAAAGAATCATGTAATATATGTCCAGAAGTAAATGATTTATTGTTTCATGTCTATTTTTCAATTGAAAAGTATCAAATCATAATTTGAATTGTATTTCATATTTTAACATGTATTTTGTACTAATAGTTAATAGCTGATATGGTGGTTAATTTTTTATATACACTGTTGCATTGTTAAATATACAAATATATAGACTATTTTAAGTGGGAAAATGATAATTCCTCTCCCATTTTTATTATGACACACCACTTCTGATTTTATTATTATTATTATTATTATTATTATTATTATTATTTTGCATTATGTATATGTATGAATTTGTAGAAAAAAAGAAGTGACATTATCAAAGTAGAAATGACAATATCCATATCTTTTAGTGTTCATAAAAGTATTTTTAAAATAAAAACCTAAGAATAAAGAAAATTTACCATGTCATCTCTTCTCATTCTTATTCTTTCTCTTTCCCAGGTGGGATTGATAAAATACAGCATTTGTCACGGCTACATTGAAAATTTCAAATTATTTGGTTTCTCAATAAATTTTTTCTATGTTACACCTCTTAACAAGTATCCTCCACAAAATTACTAAAAAAAATTCCTACCAAAAACAATAAAAAAGATAGAAAACAAATAAATAAACCAATGAATCGTGAGAAGATATTACGGCCTTATCATAGGATTCTTAACTCAAGCTTTGGATATCCAGCCCGAGCTTTGTGTCTTTCGAATAGATCTTGTAGTGCATCCACAAACTGAATAAGCACTTTGTCAACCTATAAAAAGGTTCGAATAATTAAACCGCTCAGAAACTTCATAACTCATTACACAGTAAAAGAATTTCCATCTAAAAACGATTTTGCGATCAGTCAAAGTATGCTAATATTGGTCATCAAGTTACTAGATCCTTGGAATCATATGCAGCATAAAGCGTCTAACTAATCACATACCTCCTCCTGGGTTGGTTCTGGATTTTTGGGAGGTTCAATTGGTCTGCCCACTGCTATATACATTGGACGTCTGAACGGTATTGGTGTTCTGAAAAGGAGTGGCTTTCAAATATCAGTTTCCGAAATTGCTCCATACAAGTATACAACAGCATCTTACATGCTTAACTATACTAGTGCAGTAGCTATTCTACTCAAATCAATTATTCAAGGCTTTTATAAGTATTTTCAATACATATATGGAGTTGCCTATGTGAATCAGGCAATGCGATGCTATTTCGTTACAAGAATCATCAATGTTGATAGAAAAAAATGTTTGTTAACACAGGCTATTCTTAACCATAAATAGTATTCAGCTTCAGCTGTTGTTGAATTACCCTTGGCCAGTGAAAACAGTTCACATATATGCATAAAAGAAACACACACCCGAAAATCCCCCAGTAAAATATTGGGGCGAACTTTATAGCTCTTGAAAGTTTCATAACCAACGTCCCACTTGGTTTCCACCACTTGTAGACATCTGACTATGGCAAAGTTACACCAAAAGGGGGTTAACTTGATTGCATGAGCAAAGAAAATTGAGTGAAATTAACAGATAAGGAAACTATACACAAATAAATTTTGGAGTAATATATAGTTTTATAAAGCCAAAAGTACCTGACCAAAGCAAAAAGTTGGAACCAAGGGATGACCACGCTCCATTGCTATACGAACAAATCCTCTTCTTGTTTTAAGGAAAGCAATCTACAACATAAAAAATCCATCTTAGATTATTAATCTTTATGAAAATAAATATATGAGTATATACCTATTTTGGTCCTCAAAGAATTTCGGACCAGATACTTTAGTCCCTAACTAAAATTAATTACTCGATTGGTACCTAATAATTAACTCCGTCAGACACTTAGCTCTTTTGCTCTGTCAACTCTAACGGAGAACAAAATGGTCCCTAATAACTCTAACAGAGGACAAAATAGTACCTAACAACTCTAACAGAGGACAAAATGATCCCTGACTCCCTTTGTTCGGAAACAACATCGTTCTCCCCCAATTTTCATCATATCTCATATAGTCTTAACATTCGTACTCTCCTTCTTCACCTTCACAGTCTTCTTCTCCATCTTCTCCTTTTTCCTCTTCAACTCCAAGATCAAGCCATTGTGTAACTGCCACTCGTGTCACACCTACTTCAACATGGACCACACACTTTCCAAATATCTGTGATTAGTATATCCACCTCCTCCCCACTTGCCCACCAAAAGCATACACCTCCACATCCTCAATAACAACATCACTTTCAACTCCGACAACGTCCACCACATTCTCAAGATCAAGCTCTACAACTATCCTAAGAGCACGTTCTACTATCCACCAAGCAATATAGATTGTTGGACACTAGGACATTACGAGAAGATTTTCTTTCGACATCATATTTAAATTCTCATTTAGAATGGAGCACAAATGCTTCATTCCTTCTCTTCCCGGGTCCAAGCTAGTAGACAGCTTCAACCATGCATCCAAGCTATTATAACAAGCAATGTCACCGTCACCGCTCATATGGAAACTGAAGCGATTACTGAACATTAATTCAGATAAGAAGATGAAAGAAGCGATCGGAGTGGTGAATAATGTTGTCATGAAAATAACAGGTCAGAGGAGGAGGAAGATGGCGACAACAACAACGGGTCTTAACAAATCGGACTTGTTGTCTAGATTCATGAGATTTATTGAAGACGATAAGTACTTGAGAGACATAATCATTAGTTTTCTGAGTATGAATTGGTTGAAAACAAGTTGAGGATTTTTCTTCTTGTGAATATTGAAGTTGTAGAGTGTGCACATGTTGCTAGAAGTTGCAATGTTAGACTGTTAGGATTATACGAGATAGGATGAAAATTGGAAGAGAACAGTGTTGTTTATGCACAGAGGTTGCCAGGGACCATTTTGTTCTCTGTTAGAGTTGTCAGGGACCATTTTATCCTCCGTTAGAATTGACGGAGCAAAGGACCTAAGTGTCTGACGGAATTAATTGTTAGAGACTAATCGAATAATTAATTTTAGTTAGGGACTAAAGTGTCTGGTCCGAAATTCTTTGAGAACCAAAATGAGTATATAATCTAAATATATAAAAGTGAGTTTCAGCTTGGAAGAACCGTTTTACAGAGGGTCTGTTCTTTGTGCCTATTTAAACAGTCTAAGAAGATTTTCCAACTCTTAAACAATAATTCTCCAACAGTAACAGTTTAATACATACAGTATAATATTCAAGGAGTGCCATCACAAAATTTTTAGTTTACTTTGTGTATTGATTATTGTGCATCAGTCACAATTTTCGCTCCTCTTCTGCTCTACAAGAATTTAGAATTTAGATAAATTCAAAACACAAAACTTAGCAGTGATTGGTACTTCAGCATACAGGAAATACAATATAGAAAGTAGTTTGAAAATTTGTCCTGGTTATTGATCCCTCAGACAATACAAATGGAGTCACAAATGTTTCTCTCTTTACTCACTCTAAATCTGAAGAGAGGTTATGGATTATAATAGGATACAAAAACTAGTAGACTGTTGAAATTTGAAACAAGAAATTCCTAGGTTAATTGACCCTATGTGCTGGCATAGTTATGGAATTTGCCTACGCATATGCATTATTAAACTTGTCATCAGTCACAACTCAAAATCTTGTAGTTTATACCCCCAGTCTAGGTGAAAATGTATATTTCCTTTGATTATTCAAAGGATAAAAATATGATAAAACTACCGAGTCAGGAAAGAGAGACAATAAACGTACCTCGGAGCCATGCTTCATAAAAAATGTTTCTTGCACTCCACCAGGTATTAAAACGCAAGAGTATCCAGCTGATAACTGGGAGATAAAATTTTTCTTTGCTGCGCGTGTGACGCCAAACCATGTCCATAAGTGTCTCAACACCGGTATGTAAAAAATCTGTTCATTATTAAGTGCCAAGTCAAAAGCTTGGAGTGGAATCTTAACATCATTAATCATCAGTTCATTACAGAGTCTCATGTAAAAGAGCCTTACTGCACTGCTAGCAAGAACTTTCAATTTTGGAAGTGGCATCCAACCAATGCTTTCAGCTAGTGCAATGACACCAATTGGCAAAACCGAGTGTGGTTCATAACCAAAAACTGCATTTTGTGCATACTCTTGTCACTACTAACAAACAGAAAGGGCCAAGTAACTTGGCAAACTGAAGTTAAACCATTTTGACTTTCTAATCAAGCAATTTAAAGAAAAACTAAACTTTAATTGACAATAGAATAATTCAAACTCTCAAATCAATTGACACAAACCATAAGCGCGATTAGGATCAAATGCATTCATATCCTCTACATGAAGCGTGACCGGGAAGTAACTACAAGCATACTTGCTTAAGGACCTAGAAATGAATAATGGTACGTCAATCAAAATGTATAGATTTTTTAATACAGCTGAAAATGGAAAATGTTTCAAACTTTCAATCACAAATTCGAAAACCGTAAGAACATTAAATAACAATAATATTATTAAATAAATAAGGAAGCGAAAGCGACGAACGAAACGCGCTACCTCGCCAACCTTCTTCCCAATCTGCTCTTATCGTCCACCGGAATCACCACCAACACAACCAGCAAACCAAAAAGCCTGAAACACGGAAAAGAAAAGGTTATTTAAAAAAAAATACAAATCGAAGTGCATGCAGAAGAAAATGGAAGAGAAGAAGGAACTAACAAGAGTGATTTGGAGAGAGGAAGGAATATCAACAAGAGAATAAAGAGGAAATTGAGGTGTATAGCTCCGAGCCAAATCAACAATGCCAGAATCATTATGAAGATGTTGGACGAATCGGCGGCGAAGATCTCTTTCGCGCTGAATACTTTCTCCGCCATGCTGCGACGTACCGAGAGTGTGGTCGAACGGCGTCGTTTTGGGAACAACTGCGATAGAACGCAGAATGACGCTAAAGTGATAGAGAGGTTGTTAGAGTGTTAACTGTAAGTTTGTTATGGTCATGGAAACAGGGACGAGGACTCGTTGTGTAAATTGGGGATCCAGCGAGGGTAAAAGCGTCACTTAGAGCCTTAAAGGTGGGCCTGGTCACGTGTTCCAAAAAGGCATAAATGGAAGCGGACTGAACGTTCACTTCGTCTTGAGTTTTATTTCGTAAGACAAGCATGATGACCATCGGTACTGCGGTACATGCGGTAGAGATCTTATTGAATGGCAGGATTGGATCGAACCGAACCAGTGGATTCGACCCAACAGAACCGAAACGATTGGTTCAACTAATTTGGATCGATCAAACTAGTGAATAATTGAATATGACTGAATTGAATCGGGTGGTATGATTAGACCGGCAGATTCTACGGGACCGGGGAATATCACCAAAAGATATGAGATTGAAATTTGAAAATGATAGAAGTAGGGCTGAATCTAACCTGTAACTTTTTTTATATAAAATTTAGGGAGATTCGAATCTGCGACCTCTTAAGTGAATATAGAAAGACTATATCATTTAAACTATAACTTATTGGTCTAATGAGTAACTTGTTATAAGCTTATTTTTTAGCATTAAAATCTTGGTTATTATTGAGTCTAGTCTAACTTAAAACTTGTTAAAAGATTTGATTTTTTACAAAAATAAAAATTTAAAAATATTATTTAAAAAATATTTTTTAATAAAAATTACTTATATGTAATATATTAAATTTAATATTTACAAAAACATATAAGCATTTAAAATATTTAGAATATGTAAAAGTTTTTATAATAAAATATAATAAATTAAAAATATCTAATATACTTTTAATCATAAAAATTATTTATGTTTTAACATGTTCAATCAGACTTAATAAGTTTATAAGACATTAAGACTAACTTGTAAGCTTACATCTTACCTATTAACAAATTTAGGTTCTTAAAATAATTTGTCTTAATTAATTTTATAACATGTCAGAATAGGTTAATTACAGGCAGGCCCAGTTATAATGTTTGGGCAGTGGCAAAACTTCTTTTTAGATTGTTCCTGTTAATTAACTCGATCCTAAAGCTAAAGAAATAACAAAAGACTCAAAATTAATAAAAGTCACATGAATTTATGTCACAATAATTTCAACTCAAAAATACACCAAACATAACACATCAAAATAACCCACACTTATCATGCATACAACACATCAAAGAACAACTCATAAAAAGGCATTGTAAACTACTATAAAAGAAAACTAAAGAAAATATGGACCATTGCCACCATAATTATATCACATCTAGCGTCACTCTCTAGTGTACAAAATATAGCCTCTTAGTTCAAACCCAGTGAAACTGAATTAGTATCTAAAATATACAAATTAAAGGAGAGAGGAAAGGGTTGGGTTCAGTAGTAGTGGTCTGAAATGATAATATTTTTCTTTTTTTTTTATATCTTAATTTAAAAAAAATGTTCAAATGGGACGTAAAGATATCAAGTTGCACCTCTAAATTGGCTTATGAATAGTTGTACCTACTCTATATGAATGTGAATGAGAGGTTAAAACATAAATTGAATTTATATTTAAATACATAAATTACAAGGAGAGAGGGAAGGGGTTTGACAATCATGCCTCCCATAAGGAAGATGGTAGGATGAAGTTTACAGGGAGAGTGGATGGACTAGCAGCAAGATATTGGTGATGATCCATTTCCAGAACAGATTTTGGATGAATTTTGAGATAAAATTGAGATAAATTTTGAATAGATTAGAGACAAAAATTTTGTTTCTAACAAAATTGAAACGAATTTTTTTTGTCTCAAAAATCTTTGTTGCTAATTTACATTTTGTCTACAATTTCGTGCGAAATTTTGTCAGCCGATTATGTGATGGTGGATTTCGAATAGATATTTATTTGCTAGATTTTTAACTATTATGATGTATTTTAGATAAATTTTAGATCGATTAACCAACATAAAGATAATGTATTTCAGGCAAATTTTAAATGTAAAAATATTTTATTTTAGACAAATTTCAAATAAAAAATATACTTCATTTTAGACAAATTTAGTCAAATATAACCGATTTTTTTTAAACAAATTTTAAACAAATCAAATATTTCTTTCTAATTAAATTTCAAATAAGTTTATTTTAATATAGTTTACATATTTAAAATAAATCTCATACAAAATAAAAAATTATTTTTACACAAATTTCTTACAAATTTAATATAATATTTCAAATAATTTCATACAAAATAATTTATTATTTAATATATAAATATTTTAAAAAATAAACTGTATACCATCTGTTTTTTATATTAAGACTATTATAATAAATAAATTTTTTATATTATATAGTTAAAATTATAAATCCATAATAAAATCATAAAAAATTTAATTATAATTGTAGCATCCTACCACACAGAGCTTTACGCTTAAGTCGTAAAGTAGAGGTGGTAAGGTATGACAACCTCTAAAAGAAAAGACATATAAATATAGTCGAAAGAAATCATATTTAGGACTAGGAGCTTTGAAGAATTAGCTAATCAAGAACGATAAATAGAAAATTGTGTGACTCTCGCATGGATATTCATTAAACGGATAGGTAAGATGAAAAAAGAAACTGAAAATATATACATATAAGAGTCCAAAATACAGATAGCAAGCTATAGACTTGACCTGCAAAGCTAAGGTCGGCCAGAGTATATAATTATATATTTATATACAACACAAAATAAAACTCAAATTACAAAATAAACACCTGTATCTCCAAGTTAACCTCTAGGAGGGACAAAACACAAATATGTACATGCGGAGATTTTATAAGCATATATACATAGCATAAAACAAAAATATGAGAGTAAAAAAAGTAGCTCTTCGCTTGTAAGGAGGATACCCAAACGCTTAACGAAGTGTCTCTCGACCTGCATCTGAAAAATAACAACATAGTATGGGATGAGAATCGGAGGTTCTCAGTATGGTAAAGGTGCCCGCATAGTTAATATAAAAGGTCCCGAAAAAGTCAGAGGCATTCCTAGAACTTCGACACTCAGACTTCATCTTAAGGATTCAACTAAACCAGAATTAGGTAAGTTATCTAAAGTATTCAAGTTCTGAATCTAAATTTAACCTAACATTCTACTTTCTGTCACTTCTAATCCTCTGAATCACCCGTAGGACAACCCTCTTCACACGTCTGCCAAGAGGAGTTTCTCAGAAAACATACACATACAATTCAAGTAAGGAAACACAGATAGAGAAGCATTTACAGCAAGTAGAACAAGTAGCAGATAAGCAGAATTTAACAGTTAAGCAAACTAAAACAACACACACTCAAGCAAAGCAAACAAATGCATATGATGCATGCTTGTCCTATGGCTGATGAGTCTCATCTGTCGGTTATACAGTCAACCCGACAAGTCCTGGTAGTTAACCATTGAACAGTCCATCTGTGCGCGCATCCCCAAGCTCAATAATATTCAATGAAGTCAAACTCCAAGCTCAAATATAATATTCCATGGAGTCACACTCCAAGCTCAATAATATTCCATGGAGTTACACTCCAAGCTCAATAATATAGTATTCCATGGAGTTAAACTCCAAGCTCAATAATATTCCATGGAGTCAAACTCCAAGCTCAAATATAATATTCAATATTTATATATATATGCATGCCCATGGGGGAATCCGAGAAGTTAAAGTGCCCGGTCACATCTTGCGACAGAGGGTCAACAAATAGTCTCAAATACACAAGCCACATAATAATCTCTTTCTTTTTTAAAATAACGCCTCAAACCAAACCTCTAATTCTTATAGAAACTTTGGCAGTATCTCTTCTAAAACTCGAATTACTGCCACCCTTCAAGGGTCCCAACTATCAAATCAAACTCCTCTCAATCCTTCAAATCATTTCCAGTAATAAATTATTTCAAAATCAAACAAATACCAATATTAAATCTTTTTCCAAAACCAACCAACTTTAGCAGTAAATTATTAACAACAGCTAAACCACACATTCCATTCCACATACACAATCTATCAATTATACATTCAGTTCATTCCTATCTTATGGTCTTCTAGCCTAAGTTTTCACGTGACATTATACATTAACTACGAGAAACCAAAACCATACCTTCGTACGAAATCAAAATATTCAAAGCTCTGGAGAAGCTTTCTGACCGAGCTATCAAAGAAAAAAACGTCCAAAATCGTCTGTGTCTTCTAAAACTTCCGTTGGCCAAACCCAAGAGATAAAGAAGCTACATCATCGTCAACTTCTACCAATTAAAAGTGGTGCCAACGTGTAGAGAAGGAAGATACAAATATTTTTATCGGATTAAATTTTTTATTAGAGTTACGAAGTACAAAATATCAAAGCCAAAAGTTCAAAGGATTTATGTTCTTTCTTTTTCTCTTTGTTATGTTATTCTCTCTCTTTTTTTTCCTTACGGTATTCATATATATATACACTTATCACTTAAGAAAGCCAAGTCTTTATTATATAAATGCACTTTATGAAAGGGAATTATAATAATAAATTATACTTATATTAGAAAAAAGAATGAATTATAATAATATAATATTATATTATAAAACCTAATATTATATATATATATATATATATATATATATATATAACGAAAATGATAAATTTTAGTGGATATATATATATATAATGATTGAAGTATTAGGTTAAATAGTTAATAATAATAATAATACAGGAACGAACTTTAGTGAATAATATATATATATATATATATATATATATATATATATATATATATATATATATATATATATATATATAAACGAAAGCGTAGACTAGGTAATCGGAAATAGAGAAGTCAAATAGTTATAATTATAATAATAACGATAATAATAATAATTTATATATAAAATTAATAATATATGAGTTACTAATTTAAATGATTTTAGTAACTTAAAGGTAAAAGGTATTTGGTGAAGCATTAATAAAGTTAAGCTCGGCAAAGAGTATTGATATTTATTCATATCGGCGGATATCGAATTCGATAATAATATTATTAACTAATCTCTATTTTTAAATTAAAATATTAATTACTCAAATTAAAATATACATATAAGTTTCATTACGTACTTATAAGTTAATAAAATTATAGTTTTAATTATGTAAAATATTTTATCATTATATATATATATATATATATATATATATATAAAAGAATATGTATTTAATTGAATTTAAATAGTTATATAATTAGTTCAATTATTGATAATAAAACAATTTCTAAAAATAGAAAACTCTAATTTATGAAATAAATTATAACTTATTTATATTTATATTTTTAAAACTGAGGTCGCTACAATAATAAACAAAATTTAAAAATATTTATTATTAAAATAATTTTATCTATAAATATAATCAAACTAAAATAAAAAATAATTAAACTAAAACAAAAAAAAATTTTAAAAACAATCACAAATCATGAATAAATTAAAAAGTGGCCTCTCATCTCTATTTTAGCACTTATTCAGTATCACAATAGTTATCAACAATAGTGATTTTAAATTCTAGTTAAACACATAACAGTCAACTCCACTTAACATCAAGCTAATATTGTTGATCAAAATTTGTAAGATAAAAATTTGTTAACTAAAATTATATAAATATCAACCACAGGCAGGGAGGCTCTAGGGATTGAAGGGGGAAGGGGGACAGTCGCCCCTCAAAATTTTAATTTTTGTTAAAAAAAAGTTTTATGGAGATAACCTTTTTTTTATTATTCAGCCTCTCCCTTTACACAAAAAAAAATCTCAAATCATAATAGATAAATATAATTCATTAATAATTTAGAAAAAATTTAGATACTTTTATATAGTATTAATAAGATATAATAGTTTTAGTCCAATTTATTTAAAAAATAAAATATAAATCTCTATTCTCTTTTTAATATCCTCATCTATTCAAAAAATCTTTCACTTTTATTTTTTCTATTCTTATCCTCTTTTATCTTTCTAATCTTTTTTATCTTTTACTCTTTGACTCTTATTTTCTTTTTTTTTACAAATTAAATAAAATATATATTATAATTCAACAAGTAGTCTTCCATTATTCTTTTAATTTAAAAAAACTATATTTTTACTCTCTTTTTTATTTTAAGAGAATCATTAAACTAATAATCAAGACACATAGTTATACATGATAAATTATATATAGATAAATAATAGAATAAATAATAAAGCTTGTTTTATTTTTTTATTTAAATATATTTTTTTCTATTAGTCTTGCTTAATTTTTTTATATTTTTTATATAATTGGTTATTTACTTAATTTATTATTATTTGTTAAGTTTGTAGGTTATTATAAGTTAGTTTATATATATATTTCTATAAATATTTGATTGAAAGTATATATTAATTTTTTTTAAATTTTATCATTAGAAATAATAATATAAAATATTTTTAATAAATTATTAAACATGATTCTCAAATAATTACTAGACTAACTCAGTTGATTGAAGATTATATATAACAATTATTATAATATTCTTATACCTCTAGTGAAAGACGGAGTTAGACTAATTATATTAATTATTACAATAAAATTTATTTTATTTATTATTTATTAATTGGTACAATAATTAATAAATATTAAATAAGATAATAAATTATGATTGTTTTTAGTTAATTTATTTTAGTTATTAAATATTTTTGTAAAAAATTGAAAAACTCCTACCTGTTTTAATTTTTAGGTCAAAGCATTACCAACCCGGTCAATTTTTAACTAAATAGTCAATTGTAGCAAATACTACAGAAGGCTTACCTACAAGAAACAAGATATCACTAAATTATGTTAATATAAGTCAAAACATTCCCATGCTTTTATTAATGTTTCCATGACTTTAATCTTCAACTTTGGTTACAACTTTCTGAAACATAACAACAGCCTCAAAAAGATATGAAATAACTTTATTGCCATCAATAATGCAATTATATATATATATATATTAAAATTAATTAAAAATATATAAAAATATAAAATTTAAATTGTTAATATATCTATATTTATTAATTAAAATTACAAATTTAAAAACTCTAACTAATAATAACCTTAATACGTGCCTTTAACTAAACCCTTGAATTAAAAAAATACATACACAAAAGTATGCATCTATATATAGATTATTACAATCTTTCATTGTGTTTTGAATCTAAATATATTTAAAATTTAACATAGAAAATCATTATTCTTGCTTTTCTTCACAAGCTAACGAAGGAATTAAAAATATTCCTAATTTCTGAACATCCATAAAAAAAATGATGGATTCCTTTTACAAAATTTACGTTACCAGTTTAAGTCTTTATTTTCCTATTATTATATGTTGAAATTATTGTTATTAGGTGAAAACCCAAGTGAAGTCGACTTCATGTAAAGTTGATATATAAGAGTCGGTAGATAAAAATTTAGTCAAATCAGTCAAATCATATCTAACGGCTCTCAGGTATCAACTTCACGTAAGTCGACTGCACCTGAGTTTTCACCTTATTATTATTATTGTTATTTGTTATTATTATTATTTAAATTAAATTTGTATACAGTATCAACATGAAATTATTTTATAATTAAGAATTTCAATTGTTGTTGTATATTTTAATAAAATAACTAGTCTAAAAATAATATATATATATATATATATATATATATATATATATATATATTAATTACATCAACATAAAACTCTTTTTTTTTTCTTCAACAATAATGAACTCACAAAATGGTTTAAATTGATGAGTGTTACTGTGTTAGTTCCAGGCTAAAAGGTAGTTAGTTTGTTATGTATATGTATGACATAGAATCAAAGATTGTGATGTGAATTAATTAAAGTCATGCAGATTATAGATGCATACACATCCCATCACTATTAATTCATTATACACGTATAGGCATCAACCCCTGCATTATTGTTCTAACAATTATTAGGTTCTGTTGCTTAAAAAATATTTGTTTTTATATGTTCATTTCATCATGTGTACAGTGAAACCACGATTTATATATTAATGTATGCTATGTCCATATAGCTATCAATCAACATCATTACTTCTAATATATCGGTTACTTTCTCACATCTCAGTAATGACAAAGATTATTAGATATGCATGTGTCGTGATCATCATACACATTATTAGAGTTCGTTCATCTATATATATATATATATATATATATATAAGGCCACCCCTTTTAATTCTTTATGGTTATCTTTCAGTTTCAACTACGGATTAGAGTAGTGTTAGGTAGTGAAAATATTATAAATAATAAATAAAGATATATAATTAATAATATTTGTGTTTATAAAAAAATATTAATTATTTTTTTAATTTAATTGATATAATTAATTTTTTTATAATTATATTTTTTTATTTAATTATATTAAAAATTAATTCTAAATTTAATGTGAATTAAATTCTAAAAATTTTTCTCTCCCTATTACTACATGCATTTATAATTTTATACTTTTTTTTAAATAAAAATTTTAAATTCTTAATTATATTTTTATTTCTAAAAAAATATCAAATTACCTCAACACATTTTATAAAAAATAAAAACATCTTAAATTTAATCGATATCTACTTATTGAAAATTTAAAATATCTAAAATTATTGGTTTATGACTTACAAAATAAAATAATAAATAATAATAAATTAATACAAATTCATTAATTATGAATATTATGTATATAAAAGTATAAATATTATACGTATAAAAGTATGTATGTTAAATTAAAAAATTTAAAAACTTCTATTATACAATTTATATTTTATATATAGACTATTATAAAATAAAAAATAAAATATAAGCAAAAATTAAGAAAAAAATTTTAAAAGTAATTATTAATACAAGCATACATATGAATAGTAAATAAAAATATTAAAATTATGACCTTTTGGTATATAGGTGAGATAATTTGAAACATATAACAAGACACGGTTTAAAATTTAGTAATATTAATTGTAAAAATTTATTAATTATATATATTATTTATTTAAAATTATGAATATAATGAGTATAAAATTATAGACGTTATTAATATAAAATTTTAGATGTTATGTGTACTTTATTTAATTATGGATGTTATGTGTATGAATTTATAAATGTTATGAGTAAATGTGTTAATTGAATAAATTAATTTAAGTATTTCACATTCTTTTTTTTAAATCTAATTATAGTAAAAATTGAAAATATATGTGAATAGAATAAATTACTTTGCTTTGAAAAAACATGAAACAAATTTTAAAATTATCAAAGATGATGATTTAAAAAATTATACGTTGATTTAAATGTATGATGCTTTTAAAAGAAAAATATTTAAACAATTTGAATCATGATTTATTAGTACACATGTGAAATAATTTAAAATATGTAATAAAATATAGTTTAGAATTGAATAATATTAATTATAAAAACATATCAATTATAAAAATATATGGATGAATATGTAGATGTTACATAATAAATAAAAAATATATTTTCGTTATTATAATGTAAATTAAATACTATAAATATAAATTATATATATTTATTTAATAAGAATGTAAATTGATAAACGTATGTATTTATAATATATTATTTAATATATGTAATCAATGTTTTTATATACAATAAATACTACAATAAAAAAATGAGGTGCGTGAAAGGATAATAATAATTAGACTCATCTCATTAACACTTTGTTTGGATGTAAGATAGAAAATGTGAGGAAAGAAAATAGAAGAAAAGAAAATGAGAGGAAAGAAAATGAAAGGAAAAGTTGATTTTTTTTATATTGTTTGGATGAAGAGAAAATGAATGGAAAGAAAGTAGAAATTTTTTTTATTTTATTTGAATAGAAGAAAAAATAAAGAGAGAGAAAATTATAACCAAGTAAAATTACATTAATACCCTTATTTATATTATATGTAAATTATAATATATTAAAGTATTTAAATTATTTTTTTAATAAAAAAACGATCCTAATTGTATTTTAAAATTTTAATGTATTATCATTGTTAACAATAATATTTTTTTTAAATTGATCCTTTTTTATTTTCAATTAAATGTTATAAATTTTGCTTTGCATTTTAACAATGGGCATATTAGTAATTTTATCTTTGTTTTAAAACTTCGGTGGTTTTCTTCGCAGGTGTGGAAAGAAAACTTAAATGTGGGCTCCACACCATTATTTTCCTTTTCCATCCATTTTCTATGCTCATCCAATCAGAGGAAAACTTCATTTTCCATCAATTTTTCCTCCATGCATTTTCTTTCCTTCTCGTTTCTATTGAAACAAACATAGTGTAAATAAAGTTAGAAATAGAAAGTTTTGACTAGTTTTGATTTCCTAAATTTGGTTTTCAAATTTTTTTTTATTAATAATGATGGGTAAATAATCAAAACGGGATGCTATACATCTATGTAATCATGTAATTAAGTTGGTCCAATATCAAAAAAATTTAATACCATTAAATAAAACGTGAAATACACGCACCCAATATATATACACGAAATCGCCCAGCGCTTCTTTTTCTTTTCACGCTCGTTTATGCACGGAGTGTCTTCTTCTTCGCGTTCCTCCTTCTCCTCCTTCTTCTTCTTTTTTGCATTCCTTCTTCTTCACCCTGAAACCCTATTGTTATTATTTTGTTGTTGTTGCTACTGTATTTTTTTTGTCTTTTTCTCCTTCTCTCTCTAGTGAAAAAGCAGTAGAAGGTGAGGAAGAAGAGTTTTGAATAGTGCAGAATGAACCGAACACAGTACTCACGGTGAACTAAACACAGTACTCATGGTGAACCGAACATAGTACTCATGGTGAATAAAAAATAATACAATTGTATAGTACTGAGTGAACGAAATATAATTCATTACATAAAATCAAATTCAAACAGCTTTTTGCAAAATGAGCCGAACACAGTACTCATAGTGAACCGAACATAATATTCATAGTGAACCGAAAACAATACAATTATAAAGTACTGAGTGAACGAAACATAATCCATTATATAAAATCAAATTCAAATAACTATGCCTACAATTTACATATTATCAATTCAATTCAATTCAATTCAGTACACTTCCGTTCATTTAATTAAATTCAAATTAGCAATTGCATTCCATTCAATTCGATTCAAAATTGAATAATCCAAACTTTATCAGTTTGATTTGTTTCAGAAGAGTAATCCAAATCGCTCTCCTGTTTACCAAAAAATTATGAATCCCTAAACACTAAAACCAGAACCCTGAACACTGAACCCTAAACCCATAAACCCTAAATCCCTAAAACCTAAACCCTAAATCCTACACTCCTAAAACCTAAACCCTAAACTCTAAACCCTGAACCCGAACCCTGAACTCTGAACTCTGAATCCTAAACGCTAAACCCTAAACCCTGAACCCGAACCCTGAACATTGAACTTTAAACTTTAAATGCTAAACCCTAAACCCTAAACCCTAAACCCTGAACCCTACTGTAAATCCTGAACTTTGAACCCTAAACCCCTAAATCCTAAACCCCTCAACCATAAATACGGTGAACCGAAATTAATACACAGGACGAACCGAAAGTTTGAAACACACTGAACCCCTGTACCCTGAACCCATAAACCCTAAACACTAAAACCCTAAACTCTGAAACCCTATCGTTATTCTTTTGTTGTTATTGCTGATATATTTTTTTGTCTTTTTCTCCTTCTCTCTCTGGTGAAGAAGCAGTAGAAGGTGAGGAAGAAGAGTTTTGAATAGTGCAGAATGAACCGAACACAATACTCACGGTTAACAGAACACAGTACTCATGGTGAACCGAAATCTTATTTATGGTGAACCGAAATCTTAATTTCGGTAGGTGAAACAATTATATAGTGCTTAGGAAAGAAAACAGAACATATTGGTCTAATTTTTGTTAGATTCCTTTCTGCGGATCGAACCGAAAACATGAAAGTAAACCACCTCTTTAGTACTTACCAAACCGAAAAATTACTCACATTTACTCAGAGTTACTCACAATTACTGACACTCACAATTACTCACAGTTATATATTATCAATTCAATTGAATTCAATTCAGATGTAGATCACCTCAGTCCATTCAATTCACTTCAAATAAAATTAAAAATTTCATTCCATTAAATTTGATTTAGAATTCAATAATCCAAACCTCATCAAATTGATGCGTTTGAGAAGAATCATTAAAATCGCACTCATTCAACTGATTTGAAGTTGATTCATTCATTATTTCAATTCAAAAGTGCAGATCGAAGAAGAAAACGAAAAAGAAGATGAACAACGAAGATAATTGCGTTGAATCAATCCAGATCCATAATGCAGAGAAGAAAAACGCAAAAGAGGAGAACAACAAATTTAATTAGGTTGAAGAAGAATAAGAAGAAGAAGAAGGAGAACAACGCGAAAGTGATTTACGTGGTATGAAAAAGTTTACGTTGAAAAACGTTGATAACGCAAAATAAAAATTCGTTATATAGATTATAACAAGCGCGTGTAAAATAAACAGGAGTGTGGGACGTGGAGTGAAAGTTACTTAGATATCATCAATGTAATTTTTACATGGACGTAGATTTTACATGGATGCAAAATTTTTTCCTAATAAAAAATGTTTTATACAGAAGATTCGTTTGGTTTAGATTTTGATACAATTATTTAGAATATATTAAAAGTAAGTTTAAGAAAATATTTTGTGTTTGATCAATTAAATTAATTTTTTTAGAGGTGTAATTACAAAACTTAATAGGATTTAAGAGAAAATAAATGGTTGTTGTGAATGTAAAAGTTAATTTTGGACTGGCTATGGAACTGTGTTTATTAATGTAAACAAAACATATGTACTATCTAAATTATTTGACTAATTTAATAATCAAGCCGGGGATACCTATATTATATTTTTTTCGTTTTCTTGAGTGCGACTCTGAGATTCTACGGTTAACGCATGATACTTATACACTAGGCTATCATTAGGAAGAGAGAAATTTGAGTTTAACGTACAAATTTTTGTTTTAAAAAAATACTCTTCATTCTGTATATTGTTAAAAAATATTTTTATCATTTAATTTATGAGATTTGAACTCAAAACTTTTTCTAGTTAAAGTATAAGATATGTATCATTATGACTAACATTATATTTATTATAATTTTATATATTTAATAAAAAAATATGAATTAATAAGTCCTAATTAATACATTAATTTTTTATTTAATAACATAATATATAAATTAACATTATTTCTCACATCATAGGTATAAATGAACACAATCTATATAGAAAATGAATAATGATGATATGATGATAAGGGTGTTCTATGATAAGATGGAAAATACATATAAAAATGAATAAGATAGGATGAGATGACACCAGGGTTAAATTAAAGTTGGAAGAGAAAGAAGAAAAAAAAGCACGTATAAATATGAGTTTAATTTTAATGTATTGATAATATGTAAAATATTTTATATAATCATATAATTATAATTATTATGTTTTTTTGAAGTGATGACCATTTATGTGATCAGTGTAAAAAAATAGTTATTTTATTAATATAATATTATGTGATTGAATACACATATAAAATAAATTTATACTGAAAGTACATTAAAATTAAATTTGAATAAATATCACATAGAAAAATTTTTGAGAACCAGTCACTTTTAATATTTTTTGTCATTATTTGATCAGTACAAATATTAAATTGTCTTTAATAAATAAATTTTATTAAATCATGTGTATAAATTTTAAAAAATTTAAATACAAATTATATTAATTTATGTGTATAAAATTCTTAATAAATAATATAAATACAAATTATATATTTTTTGTGAATAAAATATCTATAAATATATGTACAACTTATTATTAACTAAATACTAACAAAAAAATAATAATATTTATTGATTATATTACATTGCTCTTATTGCATATTCAAGAGTTGGGTAGTGTCAATGTATACGCAATTGATTTTGAACCTAATTTATGATGATTCATACTCCTTAACTTGTGCTTTGGATTGGATGCCTTCTAAGTATTTTTGACGTGAAGAAACATATACATAGCAAACAAAGGCATTTAATTATGATTTCTCATTTGAAAAAAATAAAAAAAAGAAAAAAAAGCTTCTTTTCTATTCACATTCAGATAATAAAAGGAGATCTATCGAATATGAATAATAATCGTATTCCACATTTAATTTGAGTATTGTGTTATTCTGTAACTAAAAAGTGAATAGAATGTTAGGTATGTAAAGATTTGGGGCTGTCCTTTAAGCAAAGATGATGTGATTTAAGATTCCAATAAATGAATATATAGAATTCGATTTTATGGCATCCATCGTACATTATGCTAAATACTTTTGCTAATGAATGCAATTATATTTTCTGTTGTTAAATAATATAGTATCTGATCCTATATAATTTGATTAAGTAGGTACATTGTGTGTATGTTATTTTCATGTAGCGTTAATAATGGAAAATTATTAGATAATAATTTAATTAAATATATTAAATTATTTAATAATTTTTAATTAATAACTTCACATAAAAATAACTGTATATAAATTTCTACGATATTATATATGTTTGGTAAATTTAATTGAAAGTAGTGTACATAGTGGAATAATTGATTAATTAGAATCATGTGGATTTGATGTGATACATAATGGCTAATGTAGATGGTATGAAATTCTGTTTTTTTTTTTTTTTTTTTTTTTTTTTTTTTTTTTTCAAGAAGAAGAAATATTTACACAGTTAGTTTGCAGCATCTATATAAGTTCTACCCCTTCCTTTTTCACACCTTGTTAGTCGTTTGTTCCAATAAATTATTGATGAAATTGGTCAAAGTAAAGGATAAATTTAAAAACGTTTAATTTTGGGTCAAATCAATTATAAGGAAGCAAAATTTTGGAATTCAAATTTGATAGTTTTAAATAACTTATATTAGCAAAAATATACACATGTCAATTTGATAATAATAATAATAATAATAATAATAATAATAATAATAATAATTTAATTTTAATGCATTAATAATATAAAATATTTTACATGATTATGTAATCATAACTGTTGTTCTTTTAGATGATTATTCACGTAATTAATAAAAAAGTAGTTATTTTTATTAATATGGTGTTATGTGACTGAATATATGTATAAAATAATTTCACACCGACACTACTTTAAAATTAAATTTTAATAATAATAATAATAATAATAATAATAATAATAATAATAATAATAATAATAATGCCAACTTATAAGAATAAAATCTAAAAGTATGGAAGAAACCACTCGATAAATATATATGCGATTATTACACTAAATACAAGAGAAATGTATATTATGAGTTTAGTATGTATGTAAAAGTAAAACTTAGATATGCGCCTCTCTATTTTTGTATAATTATAAAAATTTATTAATTATTTACACAACATTAAATATTTAATTTAACTAGAAGAAAATATATATATATTTCACTAGCAATCGTGTAAAGGAGAACGGAGTTGCCTTGATTGTTTATAAAGCGTCAATACATGGCGGTGATTGGTGTATTTTTGTTCTTCACCAATGAACTTCAAAAACCCATTATTAAATGTGTAGACTAAAATAATTAAATCAATAATCTAAATGACGACTACGATTAATGATGCACTCAATACGCCAAAATAATATTTGAGTGATTGAGTCAAGTCAAAGCAACAGCATCTCAAAATTTCAGAACACCAAGCAACCATTATTATTACTTAGAAAATAACATCTCTTTCCTCTTCTCTTTTTTTTTTTAAAAAGACAAATTAAAAACAATGATAAAAACAAAGAGTGGTTAATCACTTAATTAAAACATGCTTGTTTCTAAACCACACATTGCATTATTGCACTAGGTAAGACTTGGGTGTTTCTTAACATTGGTATTTGAATATCTAAAAATTGATATTTCCAATATAAAAAATATAGGATTTAGCTAATATGTGTCTTAAAAATTTATGATAAATTTATTATTAATTAATAAAAAAATTTAAATATTTTTATTTAATAAATATAAAATAAGTGTATTGAAAATTTAAATTTTTTATATTTTTAATAATTTTTTTTTAATTTATAAATTTAACATAAACTCAAAAATATAATAATATTAGGTGTATACTAAAATTAATCACTAATGTATAATATATTTTAAAATATAAAATACATATTAAAAATAATTTAAGTTATACATATATTTATACACAAATATATAGTGACTGATTTTAATATGTAAAAAATAAGTTATATCATAATAGAGTGAGTGTAAAAAAAAAAAAAAAAAGAATTGGAAGTAAATATACAAAATTAAACATTTCCAACCTTAAATTGAATTGGATTGAATGCAATAAATCTAATGAATAATTCCATAAAAAGCTACATTTGGTTGTAAATAAATCATAATATAAGATAAGAACCGAATTAAACTGAAATAAATAATTTCTAATGTAATGAAATTCCATTCAAAAGCCACCCACATGCTAATTACTAATTTTCAATATTAACGGTTTGAGAGGAAAATAACTAATTTTCTTGGTTAGTTCAAAGAACACAAGTCCCTATCTCTCTATCTCTATCTCTGTGTATCATAATCTAAACCTTTTTAACCCACTACTACTCCACGTTTTCACATTCTTTGTTTTCTCTCTTAATTCTTGTTCTTATATATAAACCTCTCCCATTGAATTCTCACACATGACACACCCCACAACTTTGCACCTAAACACATGATTCTTGTCCTGCCTTCTCCTATTTCTCCATCTTGATTTCCCTTTTCTCTGAATTGGCATTCAGTTTCTGCAACCCTTTATCGTTTCATGACCAATCATTAGCCAAAGCTTGGAACTTGTGACCAATGTCATCTTCAAGTCTCTTCTTTTATCTGTTTCTTGCAGTTCTTGCTGCAGAAACTACCTTTTGCTTTTCTTCTAAGGTACTTACATAGCTTCTTATTGTTATGTTTTCTTCTGTATTAATTTTTGTTAATTAATTAACCAATCAATCAAACTATATGGAATTTGAATTGTACGGCAATGGCAGGCTTATGTAGTGTACATGGGAAGCAAAACTGGGCAAGAACCAGAGGATGTTCTAAAGCAACACCATCAGATGCTTGCTGCTGTTCATGAAGGAAGGTTAGAATAATTGAAGCCAGTTTTTTTCTTTCGGAAAATTCTCCCTTTCTTTCTTGTTTCTGATATGTGATTTTTCTTTAACAGTATTGAGAAAGCACAAGCTTCTCATATTTATAGCTACAAACATGGTTTCAGAGGCTTTGCAGCCAAGTTGACTCAAGAACAAGCTTCACAAATTTCAAGTATGCCACTGAATTTCTTCTTTCTTTTTGAAACTATAAGAATTTCTAACATACAAATCAATGGCTTCTTGCTGTTAACAACTCTCTTATGTTCAAAATTATGGCAAGGAATGTCTGGAGTTGTTTCAGTTTTTCCCAATTATAAGAGAAAACTTCACACCACTCATTCATGGGACTTTATGGGACTTGAGAAGGATGAAACCATGGAGATTCTAGGACAATCCACAAAGAACCAAGCCAATATCATCGTTGGTTTCATTGATACCGGTGAGTTTGTACTATGTAGTCTTTACTCATAGTTACCAGATTCTTTTTAAATGAATAATAATTGTAACTTTAAGAAAAGTAACAACTAACAACCATTCAAACTTTCTAGTAACTCTGGTTTTGCTGCTACAGCCTCCTATGATAGAACCTTTTTGGTTACTTTTCCTTCATCACTTACGTACAAATGTGTACCTTTACTTCAATGTCCCATAAACACATTTATTATCCTGTTCACAAGAACTTCTACACTTCATTTATTTCTTTAGTAGCCCAAATTATGTACCTTTTATCCCTCTACTTTTAGGAATAGCAACTAAAAGGAAACTATGACTCATAACACTGGACCTTCACATGGTATCATTGTGTAGTCAAATTCCTACTTATGAACTACTTTAATTAGATCAGCATTCTATTAAAAGTTTGCATTCTGATACATTACACCTAATCTGTTGAAAACAAATATCATCACTGTTACGAAAATTATTTTGGTACAATATCAGTGTGAGAAGGTGTAGCTACTAAATAGTCAGTGCAATGGTGGGGTTTTTGACTTTTTGTCATGGTGTGCATTTAATTTTTTTGCTTACTGGTTATGACTATTCATGAAGGAATTTGGCCTGAATCACCAAGTTTTAGAGACACCGACATGCCAGCAGTGCCACCAAGTTGGAGGGGCCATTGTCAATTAGGAGAAACATTCAATGCATCTTCTTGTAACAGGTTTTGTTTTGTGGTTGGAGTTGAATCACACCCTCAAAAGTTTTTCACCATGTTGACTTCATTGGTTAATTATTATGGTGCAGGAAAGTGATAGGAGCAAGATATTATATGAGTGGATTTGAAGCAGAAGAAGGGTCAGACAAGAAGGTCTCTTTCAGGTCCCCAAGGGATAGCACTGGACATGGGAGCCATACGGCCTCCACGGCGGCCGGCCGCTACGTGTCGAACATGAGTTACAAGGGGCTGGCAGCTGGAGGAGCCAGGGGAGGTGCACCTAGGGCTAGAATTGCTGTTTACAAAACTTGCTGGGATTCAGGTTGCTATGATGTGGACTTGCTAGCTGCCTTTGATGATGCCATAAGAGATGGTGTTCACATTATATCATTGTCTCTGGGTCCTGAAGCCCCTCAAGGAGAGTATTTCAATGATGCCATATCAGTGGGGTCCTTTCATGCTGCTAGGCATGGAGTTCTAGTGGTGGCATCAGCTGGGAATGAAGGAACTCCTGGTTCTGCTACTAACCTTGCACCTTGGATTTTCACTGTTGCTGCTAGCTCCACTGATAGGGACTTCACCTCTGATGTTGTACTAGGAAATGGTGTCAACATCTCGGTAATGTTTAGATTCTATTTTCGTTCATTGTTTCCATTTCTAGTGTTTTCTGCTTTCATGTTGGACTGAGCTATTGTTTCTCCAATGAATGGAACAGGGTGAAAGTCTCAGCATCTTAGAAATGAATGCCTCCAAAAGAATAATATCTGCAGCAGATGCCTTTGATGGATATTTTACTCCTTATCAATCCAGGTGAAGCACAAGGTACTTGATAGAGAGAACAGTCTAAATCAATGTGCATGGATGGCTTTTTTAAGTTTGGTATTGTTTCGATTCTGTTTTTTGCAGTTACTGTGTAGATAGCTCCCTGAATAAGACCAAGGCCAGAGGGAAGGTTCTGGTGTGTAGACATATAGAGAGTTCATCAGAATCAAAGTTGGCCAAAAGTAGGGTAGTGAAAGAGGCAGGTGGTGTTGGAATGATACTCATTGATGAGACAGATAAAGATGTTGCCATACCATTTGTGATTCCTTCAGCTATTGTTGGAAGGAGAACAGGCGAACATATTCTATCATACATCAATAGAACAAGGTTTGTTTTACACCTGAGAAAATAGACACTGATGTTAAGTATGTTGCTTGTTTTGCCATTATCTGACCCTGCATTCTGTTGTGCCGAACAGAAAGCCTATGGCGAGGATATTTGCAGCCAAGACAGTTCTAGGAACTCGACCTGCACCCCGAACAGCGGCATTCTCTTCTAAAGGCCCCAATTCCTTAAACCCAGAAATCTTGAAGGTGATATTCTCATAAGTTCATAAACATGCCCCTTCTCAATTATAAAAGATTTCTCACTGTACTGCTATGTAGCCTGATATTACAGCTCCCGGATTAAACATTCTCGCAGCATGGTCTCCGGCAGCCGTTGGAAAAATGAAGTTCAATATTATATCAGGAACTTCTATGTCTTGTCCGCATGTATCTGGAATTGCAGCATTAGTCAAAGCTGTTCATCCTTCATGGTCGCCCTCTGCTATCAAATCTGCCATCATGACAACTGGTATCAAATTTTAGTCAAACATTACTGTTTGTAATCAATCAACTGGTTTTTCCAAGAACATAACTAGATTAACACAAAGTTTGGAATTATTCTTAATCAAACATTAAATCATAACTCCTTACCAGATCAAAGTTTATTGGTCATCATATGATGCCTCAAAATGTATAAAAGTTAAATATATCACACATAACACAGTGAAAAAGTAGATCATTGAATATACAGTCCATACAGTCCACAAGTTTCAGTGATTATATTCAAGAAACTAATCATAAATTCAATGTGCAGCTACTATTCTGGATAAGCAGCACAAGCCCATTAGAAGGGACCCTGATGGAAGAAGAGCTAATGCATTTGACTATGGATCAGGGTTTGTGAACCCCACAAGAGTTCTAGATCCTGGCCTTGTCTATGATTCACAGCCAGAAGATTATATTGACTTCCTCTGTTCAATTGGTTATGATAAGAGGTCACTCCATCTTGTTACAGGAGACAACAGCACATGTGATGGGGCATTCAAGAAACCATCCAGCCTCAACTATCCATCTATTGCAGTGCCTAATCTTGAAGACAACTTTTCAGTAACACGTGTTGTCACCAATGTTGGAGAAGCAAGAAGTGTATATAAATCTGTAGTGGTGTCTCCTGCTGGAGTTAATGTCACTGTTGTGCCAGACAGGTTAATCTTCGGAAGAATTGGACAGAAAATCAAGTTCACATTGAATTTCAAAGTGGCTGCTCCTTCAAAGGGCTACACATTTGGGTTCTTGTCATGGAAGAATGGCAGATCTCAGGTCACAACTCCAATAGTTGTCCGGGCTTCATCATCAGGCTTTGGGTTGGTCAGATAACAGTGTTTGTAAATAACTACATTAGCTTAGGAGCTGTGAGAATATTGCAGTCACTATATGCCTATCACAACCAATTCTTCTAAAAATCCCTGATGCAGTCTAGAAGATCACTGCCAAACATATGTTATAGTTATATGCTCAGTGTAGCAAATATTACCAAAACACAGAATTTGAAGAAATTATATCCAGGAGTCCTGAAATTTCTCAGATTTATTTTCAATATAGGTTCTTCAGCACTTTCCATGTGTGATGTGTTTTTCCTTCCCCACCAAAATGGGAAGTTAAGAAGGTGTATTAATTATTTTTAATCTTTAACCTTTATAATAATAATTTTTGAAAAAATAATATACTAAAAAAGAGTATGGAGTTGTTTTATTTTCCTAAATAATAAAGTTATCTTTCCCTTCAAGCAAATTGAAAACTATGCAGTAAAATTATAAAAGAGTAACTCTAATCTTAGTCTTACATTGGCAATATTTTTTTTCTTCCTCTTTCATAAAGGATAAATGTGATTGGCAATCATGTTGTATTTCCTGATGATCCACATGTTTACTTTTGTAAGGCTCAATTCATTAGTTGCAGAATACTCAAATGGAAAAACTCTATGATGTCAGGGAACAACAATATAGAACAACACTTACTCTGTAATTAATCCCGAAGTAAATTGTCTAAAGTTAAAAGTTTGCTGCTTCTTAAAACATTAAATCATATTTGCATAAGAAACCATAGAATTACAATGGATAACCTACCACAATGAACTAGAAACAATACCTTACTATGACAAAAAAACATTAGATGATCAAAGTATTCCAGAAACATTCCAGACAAAGAACAGAAAGGTTGAATTTTGACTTATATAATTTCTACAAATGTGTTTTTAATCCATCCAAGTTCCAAAGAGCTACCTAAAGGACTCAAACCTTAAACTTTGATTTTAGAGATTATATAACAACATATAGATGTCATCGTCAGAAGATGAAATGACATACAAGTCTAGGAATCGCAGACACTAGGAGTGTATCTCTGACGGGTCAACAAGACCTTCCATTACAACAAGTTGATCCAGCAGTGCAATTTTCTCATCTTCAAGAGTCTTTACTTCATCTTCAATCTCTCTTAGCTCTTTCCCTAATAAAAAGCTCTCATCCTCCAGCAACAGATACTTCCGCCTCAATGCCCGGTACTCGTTTCCAGCTGCAGAGGAATCTGGAAAAGAATCTGAGTTGGAACCCTCTTGTTTTGCAAAAGGTGGTGAGACTTCAGTCATCAAATGTCTTTTGGAACCCTTCTGTCCTGGTTTTGATGATATAGGAGCATGTACCTCTTCCTTGGTATTATTCCCTTGCAATTGAAACAAAGATGCCTTTTGGTTTGAGAATTTTTTCTTCTTTGGTTTATTTTTCAAGAACTCCTCTGACAAAGGAATCCTTTGATCTTGCATTTTTCACCAGCCACTACAGAATAGAAAAGAACAAAGAAAACATAGCAGGGATTACTTTCAGTTTCAGGTAAAAGAATTTACCATTACTCCTAAAACTAAAAGAATGAAAAGTTCATGGTTCATCAACATAAGTGCTCAACAAAACAAAAATCACCAGATCAATGCAACAAATAAGAAATTCACTTCTAATCACAAGTGCTTTGGGTGCTCTTCAAACACACAGAAGCATATGAATTGATCGATGGCATAACGAAGTAACAATCCAAAACTTAGTTGGTATTATTCATTACTCAATTATTGACCACCAGAATCAAACTTCCTTCTTGACCAAGAAATTCGAAATAAATCATGAATTGGCAGCACCAACAGTTAAATTAGCTGTATGAGAAAAAGGATTTGGAAAAAAGAACAATCCTGATATTGGGAAAAAAGGAAAGCAAGTAATGGTCCCAAATAATCCCTAAGAACTGGAAAACACACAAGATATTCTAAAACTGAGAAATATACACAGTCGCCCATTATCAAAAGCGAAATCCAAAAGTACAACCCTTTCGAAACAGAAAAGGTTACATGAATTCACCCACACACAGAAAGTCCCAAAAATTGGTAAAATTTTACATGAACGACGAAAATAGTTGGAGATGGATGAGAAGCAGAAACAGAGGGACAAACCAGAAGAAGTCAAATTGAGGAAGGTCTTGTCCTTTTCTCTTGAATTCCACAGCCGAATGAAGAATGGAGATTGAAATTTGAAAAGGAAAGCAAAATTTAGGGTTCAATGTGTGAAATCGTTGCTGTAGTTACAGAGAAGCATTGGGTTGTAGTGGTGAACTGGTAACCTTGTACAGTACCGACCTTTTTTGTTTGACGTGGCGACTTATGATTGGATGCCAAAAAAGAAATCATATTCAGTATCTTCTTCGAACTCAAAAAAGATTAGCTCCTTTCCAAAAAAAAAATAAGACTAGCACTAGTGATAGTCTATATATCCCCAATTAAATTCTAAGCATCAACAAATACAACTGAAATTTGAAATTAGAAGCAAATTATAAAGAGAAATTTTGTACAATAAATTATCTAGAAAAATTTATCTTTCTTATTTTAAATTGATCTTTTGGTTGTTCTTTTTTATTTTTACTTGTCTGCTATTTTGTTGGTTAGTTATTAATTAAAAAAATTGACTATTTAACAAATTGATTATTTAAATTATATGAATATATAAAAAATAAATTATTAAACCAAATATTTATATAAAATATACATTAAAAAATTATTAAAGTATTCTTCTATCTTAGTCTATCACAATATTAAAGAAGTTTTTGTGATTCACAAATTCATTCCAACAGAATACATAAATTCAGTTACAATTTTAGTGTTTATTATTTTATCTTATCTTATCTTTAGTTGTTCTTATCTTATCTTTATTTGCTTTTATTTTTTTTAGGTCAATGCTCTATATATATTTAGTTTTACTTTCATAATTCAATCAATTAACAATCAATACAATTTCTTCATTTTTTCTTTTCCTATTCTTTCACAATTTTATCATGATATCAGAGCTATTGTCCACAAACAATTCAATTCCACATTCGAAAATGAAGAAGTTCGTCACCAAATTAAAATCGTGCTACTGTCCATGTCCAACTACTAATAAGAAGAAGCTATCGAAGTCTCTGCCGTCCAGTGGCCATATCACAAAAGATCGTCGTGACAGCAATGTCGACCACAACGAGATTGTTGTTACCAAATCAGAAAAGAAACCCTTACCCTCCGACGATTACAGGAACACCAGGGAGTGGTGGAAGTCAATGCCGATAGTGTCTTTAGGGTTCGCTTTTTCCATGTCTTGAACTTCAGATTTGTATAATGTTTAAGTGTTGTGATGTGTTTAGATCTGTGTTGATAACTAATAGTTAAAAATTTTTATTCTATTGGAACTGCAATTGTATATAAAGGAATAATTAGTTCGACTTCTATGTTTATACCATTTTATTTCTGGTGGATTTTTTCTTAAAAAAAATATAATATTCTTCATTTTTTTATTTCATTTTTTTATAGTTTTATCTTTCCGGTGAGAAATTATCTTACTTTTTTAACCTCCTCCTATGATGAATAATCAATCTTTTAATTTAGCTCATAATCCAACCAATCTCTGTTACATCCATCCAAGTAAAAATTCAATATCAGTCTTGGTCACCCTGTTTTAACAGAAAACAAATATCATTCATGGAATAGTCATTATGGCCTGTCTGCGACTTTTTATGCCAGTTTCACGCCTTTGTCCGGCAATTTCATCTGTTTCAGGAGTTCAATCTACATTTTATTTTAGCAGTTCCATCTGCACTTTTATTATGCTCCACACGCCCTCCTCTTTTTTATCGCGCTCTGCGCGCTCTCTTTCTAATTGAGTTATATGATTTAATTTTTTAATTAAATTGGGTTTAATAGTACATTAGTATTTATTAATATAATAATAAAAAAAGCTATGAATCATGCATTTTAATTTGTAAATGGAAAGAATTCAATAATAATAATTATAAGCAAGACCTTAACTTTTGTTGAGTCTTTTTTTTTTTTAACTACAAACTTTCATACGCTACTAGTCAACCTTAATTATCTTGTATTATTCTTCTCATCTTAACCATTTTTGTTTGTCTCGACTCTCGATCAAATTATAGTTATGATTGCTTTAAAAATAATAAAATAAGAAACGTGTTGTTTAGGTCAGACATACATAGTTTCTTTAAGTACTAGAAGTTTAATTAATTGTCATAGCTAGTAACATTATTCTTATATGCCAACTAATAATGATAACAGTGAAAGACAAAAAACAAGGGAGGTAGCTACTTACTCTTGATGTGGAGGCAATAAGCCAATAATCCATGGTCAGATATATCAGTTTATATTAATTACAACACCATGTTTCGATTGACTTTAGCTAGCCAGAATCATGGTGGTTAATTAATTTATGTCCTAAAAAGCATACTATTTTATAATTTGTAAATTATTAGATAATTTAATATATTAATCATTTATAATATTATTTTTAATAAAAATATCTAATTACTAAATAAATAGGGTGTCATTTTAGAATAAAAGATATTGGTCAACACTTATATATATATTTCATTCAATATTATGCATGAGAAAATTATGTTGGTTCGTTGGGAAACAAATGTATAGTACCGATGATCACTAAAATTATATTTGTAGTACATGCCAAATTGCCAACCATTAATAAATAAATAATTAAGAGATTAGTTAAATCATGTGAGCCTTATCTTATCAATTTACTGTATAAGTTAAAATTCAGATAAAAATTTTAAAATTATCTTTATTTAAATATTCAAATTCATATATTAATTCACATCATCTAGCCGATTCAATCGAAAAGCACTGGATTTTTTTTAATGTTATACGATTAAACATTTTAGTCATCAAATTCAATTAAATTGGTTTAATAATTTCAAATTTATTAATAAAAAATTTTAGTTAAAAAAAAAGAAAGACATGAAAAGAAAAAAATAATTAGATTTAGTTAAAACAAAATTATTTATTTAAAAGTGATTGTTATGATATTTAAAAAATTAGTGTTTAATTACTAAAAAATTAAAAATTAATATTTAATTAAAATATAAAAATAAATAATTTTTTAAAATTTACTATAAAAAATAGATTAGATAAAAATTAGGTACTAATTCAAAGAAACAAATGCACTATTAAAATTCACCTCGTTTAAATATATTTTACAAAACCATTATAATATATATTTTTTTATTTTAGTTTAACTGAACCAAACATCTTCAGCCTTGACTAAAAAAAATTTATTATTAAAAAATTTATAAATAAGTTTAAACATTAAAATTTATAACTAAAAAAAGTTAAAATATATATAAATAATAAATACATAATATTTTATTATAAAAAATAATAAAATATTTTAATTAAATAAAAAATAATATTCATTACAAATTATAATCATCGTTAAATATTTCAAATTACATCCGACTAACAATAACATAAATTATACTTTTAATCAAATTTTGGATATACTCTAACTGCATACAAAAATTTTGGGATAACGATTAGCATCGTTAGTTGACATGCAACTCATTTTTTTTCTTAATAATAATAATAATAATAATAATAATAATAATAATAATAATAATAATAATAATAATAATAATAATAATAATAATAATTTTTTTTTTGTGTTCGTCGTCGTCGTCCAAATTGTCCTTTCTAACAAGTTAAAGGAGTCAGTTCAAAGCTCATTTGCATCTCCTATTTATGAGTTATAATATATTAAAAATGCGAAGTCAATTAGATCATTTACTCAAAAATTTAATAATGCATATAGTTTTATACAATTATTATTGTTATGTGGAATAAGATTAGTATTAATTAATATGTTCCTTTTTTTAGTTTGGACTTTTATCTTTATTTCAATATTTATAATATCAGACTCGTTATACATTTAAATTTTTTTGATAATAAAATTTAATTAAATTAATGTAAAATCAATAAAAATCATTCTCATTATATAGAGGATGTAGACACACGCTTCACATAAACGAAATATCCGCTCCCCACTCAGAATATAAAAAACGATTTTTATCTTCATGCATCTTCTCATCTTTCTTCTATTGGTACTATTAGTTTGTTTTATTTTTATTTCTTTTTCTCTTTTACTTTTTCAATGTTATTACAATTATTTATTGTTTTTTTCTTTTTTTAGTTTTATTTCTTTCAAAAGAATAAAACATAAAAAATTATAATAAAAAAAATAAAACAAAGAGAAGATAAAAAAAAGAAAAAAAAAGAAAAAGAAGTAGAAGATGAAAAAGAGGAGAAAGAAAAATTTTAAATTGTGCAAAATTTATTAAAAAAAATAACATCAAATTTTAATAATAACACATAAATATCTTAATTTTTATAAAAAATTTTGTTATAAAAGTATAAAAATATCTTTTTTAATGTTGTATTTATTCTTTTTTTTTTGCTCTTACGTCTTTTTTTGGTAATATTGCTTCTCATATTAGACTTGAATGAATATGTTTATACTGTATTGTAATCTTATTTAGTTGAATAAATGTAAATTCACATTTATTGAATTGAATTTTTTGCAAAAATGAACCAAAATTTATTCTTCTTTTTTTTGTTTTATTTCTCTAAAAAAATAAAAAAAATAATTATGAGAAAATAAAATAAAAAGGAGAAGATAAAAAAAAAAACAAAAAGACGAAGCAGAAAATGAGAAGGAGGAGGAAGAATAATTTTAAATTGTGTACACCTTATTTAAATTTAGAATGCACCGAAATTTCTTAATTATGACGACACACAAAACAAATTCAGTGTAAAGTAAGCTCAAATCAGAATACATCAAAATTAAACTTAGAATGTACCTAAATTAAGAACAAAAACATATTTAACAAAAAATTCAAAAATCTTACATTACATTCAAATTTAAATCTTTAACCATGAAACCAATTTTCACAAACAAAAACGAAATTATACAACTAAAGAAACATCAAATATTAATGAACTACATTAACGAAGTTCGAACCAAACATCATCCATTTGATTCGTTTTAAAACAATAATTCAATTCGTCTTAGTTTAACTCACCGTTTGAACTTTCATCATTCATTGACTTTAAAAATAAAATATTTGTTTAAACCTGATTTTACACTTTGATTTTTAAAAAAAATTGATCTAAATCTTTAAATCAGATCAAAGAGTATTAACCGTGAACGAAGAGACGCAAAGAATAAAGAGAACACAGAACAAAAGAGAACGTATAAAAGGAAGAAAACACAGAGAAGGAAGAGAATGCAAAAAACGCTAAAGAAATTTGAAAAAAAAAAACAAAATCCGTATAAAAAAGGTAGTTATACATAGTTGCGCATTAAATTAAAATTTAAAAGGTTGTTAGAGATAATACGCCTAGAATTAAATTAGGTTATAACAATTTAATTAGACTTAGTTGGCTAAATAATTTATTTAGATATAAAACTTTATTGTTATAATATAGGTTTAATTATTCTGTTAGTCCCTATAGTTTTGCGAAATTTTCAATTAGGTCCCTGTATTTTTTTTCTTTTAATTGGATCCATGCACCAATTTTTTTTTTCAATTAGGTCCTTCTTAATAATAATTTTTTTTTTTTTGGTGACTACCTTCTTAATAATAATTGATTTAATTATATAAGGACCCAACTAAAAAAAATTGGTGCAGGAACTCAAATAAAAAGAAAAAAATATATATGGACTCAATTAAAAAAAAAAGGTGTAGCGGCCTAATTAAAAAAAAATATAGAAACCTAATTAAAAATTTTGCAAAACTATAAAGACTAACAGAGTAATTAAATCTATAATATATATCGATTATGCTAGCTTTTATTATATATATATTCCGGAAATATTGCTTAAAGTAATATGAAATTTATGTTAAACAAAAATATATAAAATAAAACTACGATATATAATATGCATGGGAATAAGTTAAAGTTATATGATCATAAACTATTGTCAAGTTGCTCTAAAGCGATAAAGATAAAAAAGTGTAGGTCTAATAATAAAGATAAATAATGATTAATAATGACCACCAGCTGTATATATTAGACCATATGCTAAAAGTTAAAACATCATATGCAAATATAATACATCAACGTTGGCACAAAGGCTGTCATATTCACCAATTTTAAGTTTATGTTTATCTGTTGAATGTGTCTTTACACATAGAAGATACTGAATATTTTAAATAATATGTTTAAAAATATTAAATTAATATATTTTATATTTATTTTAATAAAAATATAAAAATATTAATAAAAAATATAATTTATTTTTTAATTTTTTTAATTTTAAATTTTTTTAATTTTAAATTTTTATTAATTTTTTATAATTATAATTTATTATTATTATATATTTTTTTAAATTTTTTGAATAAAAATAAATTAGATAACTTTCATAATTTATTAAAGATTAATCACAAACAAAAAATTTGTTGTAATTTATACTTAAACAAAATATAAAAATATAAATTTTTATATTTTTATTTTTTATATTTTATTTTTAGTATTTTATCTTATCTTCTCTTGTTCTTAGAACCAAATCTAACCTAAAACATCTCTTTTTAATTTCTTTGCTAAAGGGCATCTATCCTTTTTAATTTTTTTTCTCTCTCTTCCCCCTCTCAAAATTTATTTTAACATTACTTCGTTGACAAAAAAAAAAGGCTAGCAATATAAAGCTAAAAGCATCCGAACAGAATAATAATCAGTGACGATGGATCACGGATGAGATCTTAATTAAAATCTAATTAATAGTATAGTTTAATTTATCATCGTAAATAAATATAACGAAATCGAAAAACCATATATCTTTTATTGTTAGATTTTTTTTGATAAGTTATTGTTGTTAAATGTGAACGCGAAAGAAAAACTTTGAATTATGAGTAATTATCCTTTATGGAAAAAGGAAAACAAAGGGTATTTAGAACATAGTGCTTTGCACATTCCTTTAACAAGATTTAGATTCGTACAATGTGCAGAAGTTTAATATTATAATTTTTTTATACATAATTTTGTAGATAATTAAAATAATAATAAAAGAGTTTTTTTATTTTATAATTAGTTATAGAATAATTTATATAATTTTTAAAATAAAAATTTATATCATAAAAATTTAGTGAAAACTCAGATGCAGTCGACTTTACGTAAAATTGATAGCCGGGAGTCGTTAAATGAAAATTTAGTCAAATCAATAAAATCATCTAACAACTCTTAATTATCAACTTCACGTGAAGTCGACTGCACCTGAATTTCTATCTAAAAATTTATACAACAACAACAACAATAATAATAACAACGACGAAATTAACAATAAAATTATTAGTTAAAACACAAATAAATAAAATAAAAATAAATAAATTTATTTATCATAAAAAACACTTTCCTATTAAAAATAATTCAGATATTCAATAATATATTTTTCAGATAAGATAAAATTATGAATTATTTTTTTCCTCTCTCACTCTAAACCTTCTTCTATTCTTCTTTCTCCCACACTTATCCTAAATCCTTGCACCTCTTAATGCACAACCCTTTGCAATGTTTTACTCTAACATACTCTCATCGTAAGTGAAACTTTTGCTTCTTAGCCTGCGTTTTGTATTTTAAAGACCCGTTTTAGTACTTTTTTTCTAACACGTGTCGTCCATATCATTAGAGAGCTTGTCAATCGTAATCTGCGATTTACTACTACCATCTGTCAATTATAATCTGCGTTTATAAAGTTTTAAGATATTCAACATGACTGATCATGTCTGCATGCAGAGGACATAAAATACGTTTTGAGACATTATTTTTCCTCCCTGTTAAACGCAACTTGCTGCATGCTAATTTTTTGTTTTTTGTTCCATTCAAAATATTATCTACATTTTGCATATAACTGAACATGACAAATCAACATATATAAATAATACATCATACACCAATATATTGAATAAATAAATATTACCATTTTTTTATCCATTACTAAATTAATTTCTGACCTTTTTGTTAAAATAATTTTTTTTATGAAATATAAGAAAAGAATCGATTTTATTGCCCTATTTGATTTTGATAAATTAGTTCAATTTTTTAAAAAAATTAACATATGAATATAAAAATAATATATCTTACTTAAACAAAAGTCTATCTGGCTCATATAATTTCTACTCCACTAAAAATATTTTTTATTATCGAATAAAATTCTATAATAATTTATATAAGTAAAAAAAAATATAAAAAATTCAAATAAATTCAAATATTTTTTATAATAATTTTTTTAAATATCATTAATATCAATTGATTTCATAATTTATCAGTCATTCTTAAACTTTAAAAATATATTAAAAAATATAATACATAATTTATTTTATTTATAACATAAAATATATATAAAAGATAATAACAAAGAAATGAGAGGTTAGTCTTTCATAGAAAATATATAACTTAGTAATGATATTAAATTCATTAATTAAAAGATAAAATTAATGAAAGTTGTTGATTAACTTTATTATCAATATTAATTAGAAGATAATATTAGTACAGACTATTAAATGAAGAAAAACAATTAAAAAAATAAATTCAAAATTTTATAAAAATTATAATTTAAAAAAGACTTATATAACAATAGAATAATAAATAAGATGTCAATCTTTAGCTATGGTAAAATTTATGTTTTAACGTTTTATATATATAAAATTGATTCATTTTTGAGATTATTGCAATCAACTAATCATCTTAAATTATTTTGGTTTTCTAAAGGTATATATTAAACAAGTTACAAATGAAATTCAAGAGGCTAAATTAAATTGTTATTTGACTCTTGTCATTACATTTTTTTTTTTCAAATTAGATTCCAATTTATTTTAATTTTTGACGTGAGGTTGCCATTAGTTTATACAAGAACTGAAACTAAAAAAAGAACAAAACTAATAAATTTATTTTATAATAAGTCCGTACATGCCATTAAATATGGCCATATTTGTTTGGACGTGCAACGCATATGATAATGATAATTAGTCCTTTGTCAAATTGCCAATATAGTTTTAGTTTGGTTGTTTTTGTTTTTTGGCCAATAGATTTAATTCTTTTTCACGATGTAAGGATCACATATATTCGGACAATTAAAGACATGTATGATGGGGTCACAACTAGTGTGAAGACTCAAGGTGGTGTGACAGAGGAATTCCCTATTGGTATAGGATTACACCAGGGATCATCCTTAAGTCCATACCTTTTCACATTAGTCTTAGAAGTACTCACAGAGCACATCTAAGAGCCTGTGTCATGGTGCATGCTTTTTGCCGATGATATCGTCCTTATGGGAGAGTCAAGGGAAGACCTAAATAAGAAGTTGGAGTTATGGAGAGAAGCTCTAGAAGTGTATGGTCTGCGCATAAGCCGTAGCAAGACGGAATATATGGAATGTAAGTTCAGTCTGAGAAGGGAAAACTCCAATATAGAGGTGAAAATTGGAGAGAACACCCTACGAAAAGTTAAAAGTTTTAAGTATCTTGGGTGCATCATACAGGATAATGGAGAGATTGAACATGATGTAAATCATAGGATCCAAGCAGGTTGGTCAAAATGGCGGAGTGCATCTGGTTTTATATGCGACAAAAAAGTGCCTTTAAAACTTAAAGGTAAATTCTATCGCACCGCTATAAGACCGGCTATGCTTTATGGTACGGAGTGTTGGGCGGCTAAAGGGGAGCACGAACATAAGCTGAGTGTGGCAGAGATGAAGATGTTGAGATGGATGAGTGGTCATACGCGATTGAATAAAATAAGGAATGAAGATATAAGGGAGAGAGTTGGAGTAGCACCTATTGTGGAAAAGATGGTTGAATCGCGTCTCAGGTGGTTTGGACATGTGAGAAGAAGACCGATAGAACATCCAGTCAGGAGGGTGGATGAGATGGAAGATGGACAAAGGGCGAAAGGCAGAGGAAGACCTAAGAAGACCATCCATGAGGTGGTCAAACGAGATCTACATGTAAAACGGTCTTTCTGTAGACATGATACATGACAGAGCACAATGGCGTCGTTTGATTCATGTAGCCGACCCCACTTAGTGGGACAAGACTTTGTTGTTGTTGTATTACATGTATATTATTTTTAAAATATTTAATTAATAATAATTACTTCCAATTATTTTCTCTGCCACTAAATAAATTGAGGATATTTTAAACAGTAGCATTTAGAAGAGTGACAAAGACTAAAAGATTGATATTGAGAGACAGAAACTGAGAAACAGTCTCAGTATTGTATTTGGTATAAAGTGAGAGATAGATACTGAAATAAGAATGAAACTCTAATTTAATTTGCACAAAAAATAAAATTAGAATTAATTAATTGAAATTGAGATATTTTAGGTATAAAATGTTATTAAAATTTTAATTTTCATTCCAAAAAATTTCAGTCTCCTGTGTCTTTATTTTTTAGAAGTATTGAAATACTGAAATTTTGAAAACAGAGACTAAAAATTTAATACCAGTATTAAGACTAACAAACATGATACTGAGTCCTAATCTCCCAATTTCTATCTTAATACTTCAAAACAAACACTATCTTAAAACATCTTAGTAAGTAAATCTATTTAACTAACTCAAATTCAGTTAAAATTACTTACATAATCTGTATGTGAATTACACATATTTTTTTTGTACGTTTCTTCTTTTTTTTTGTTCTTCTTCTATTATTGTTATTGTTGCAATATTGTTTTATAAAAATAGTTACACAAATCATTTCTTAAGAATTTTAAAATTATACGTTTTAGTTCCTCAAATTTTAAAATGTATAAAATAATCTTTAATATTTATCTTCGTTAGATAATACAATTTTCATCTACTTTAATTCAAATAGTAAAATACAAATAGTCCTTAAAAAATAAAAAAAATTCAAAACAATCCTGACAAAATCTTAAAATTAAAGTTTTAAAGCAGTCATTTTAATTAAACGAATCAAATTGAAAAGAGACTAAAATAAATGTTAAGAATTATTTTGTATATTTTAAAATTTAAAAGATTAAAATATTCAATATTAAAATTCTCAAAATTTAATTTGAGTAATTATTCCATTTTAAAATTTCTTTTCCCTTCTCCTCTTAGTGTTATTGTAGATTTTTTTATTTCTTCTTTTTATTTATTTTTTTCTTTTATTGTTTGTATTCTTTTGAAGTGGACAAAACAAGAAAAATTACAAAAAATAAAATAAAATAAAAAAGAGAAGATAAAAAAAAAGATGATAAAGAATAAAAAGTACATAAATATTTGTTAAAAAAAACAAAAATTTATCCATATAACATTTAAATTTGTGCACATAGCAAAAAAATAAAAGTAATAAAAACACTAAATGCCAGTACTTCATACTAAGTAATTCGAATGATGAAAAAAAAAATCAAAACTCCTCTTAAAGAATTCAAAAATTAATAAAACTTGATAGTCACGCACACAAAAATTTATAAAAAACAAAATTCTTAAACTGGGCCATATTATCCACTAAAATTTTTGTGTTCAATAAATTTGTTACATAGCTAGAAATTACTTCTATTATCTTTTTTGTCAATACTAATTTAGTTTTTTTATCTAATAATTTTTTGTTAAGTTTTGATAATATTTGATACTTTGAATATATTTTGTTAGTTGAGTGAGTTATTATTCTTATTTTGTAATCCTTTAAAATTTTTAGTGTTAATTACTACAAAATTTTTATATTATGTACTAAAATTTTTGTACTTAATAATTTCTGTTGAACATATATAAAAGAAGGAAGAAAAAAAAGACAAAAAAAATTAAATAAGAGATGAAAAAAAACTATAAAAAAGCATATATACATAAATATGTGAACTTAGTTAAAAAAATGTTAAGTATTTCTATATTTTAAAAGAAAACTGCTGGATAACACAATTTTTCTTTGAATTTGTTTTATATCAATTCTAATTAATTTTTTTCTAAAATTATTAGTCATTTGACCCTTTTTTTTTAAATAATTAGATTTTGATAATATTCAGAAATGAATTTGAATCTTCTAAATTTTAAATTTATATTTTAGAGACTAAAATATAATCTTTTATCTTTAAATAATTTTTCTCTTATATTTATTTTTAATCTCACTTATAAAATAAATAATAAAAAATTATATTTTATTATCTAAAGTATAATTCAAATTTTAAAAAATTCAAATTCTTCATAAATGATAGAGGACAATCCTTTATATATGTGTTGAGTCAACATAGTGGAGGACAGACTTTACTTTGTTAATTAGTAAATTAAAGAAAATTAACGGTTCAATAACTTATAAAGATATACTAAGAAATTTTGATGTTCGTTGTCAACTACTGTGGAAGGCCAATGCCCTCGTTTAATCAACTAATATGGATGGTTGCATTTGTTCATAGGATCAGGATACGGAGATAGAAATATAAATTGCATTTGTTTATAGAGATAAAATATTAAGATAAAAATAAAAGACGTAAAATTATATTTAATAAATAAAATAAGAATAAAAATAATATGTATAAAAATATTAAATTAGTGTATTTATGTTAATTTTAATAAAAAATATAAAAATACTAATAAATAATATAATTTTTTTATTATTTTTGTTAATTTTTATAGTTATACTTTTATTATTATATTTTTTTCAAAATTTTTAAATAAAAATAAATTAAATTTTTATAATTTATTTTATTTTATTACTAAACAAAATATAAGAATACTAAATTTTATATTTCTGTTATTTATGTTTTATTCTTAGTATCATGTCTTGTCCTGTTCATAGAAACAAACGTAATCATAAAAACACAAAATTATGTTTGAGATATGTATAGAAATATTGTGTCTAAAAATACTGAGTTAGTATATTTTATATTCATCTTAAAAAATAAAACATAAAAATACTAATAAATAACACAACTTATTTTTTATTATTTTTATTATTTTTTTATAATTGTATTTTTATTATTATATATATTTTTTAAATTTTTAAATAAAAAAATAAAAAAATAAAAAATTCATAATTTATTTTAATTTATCATTAAACAAAATACAAAAATACTAAATTTTATATTTCTTATTTTTTATATTTTATCTTATTCTATTCACTCGAATAAACAACCTTTTTTTTTTTGCACTTATAAAAAGTAAAAACAGAAAATTCTTAGCATTTAGCATCATCCAAAAGGTTTCACGTCAATGACATCACAACACACCATCACACCTTAGACATTTTCTCTCCTTAGTAATAACTTGATTCGCTTTCTTATTCATTTATTCAAAACCTATCCATTATTCATCTTATTTTATAATGATGATAAGATTATCAAAATTACAAATATACATTAGATAAATAATTAGTTTACATGGATTTTATAGTTTTGGAATTGTGAATGTACAAAAATCTTTTAGTTAATATATTAACTGATTTTTATTATTTCTAATGTTATATAACAACTATCTTCTATTAATTCAATACATAAAGATGCAAGATGTTCAAATCATATAAATTCATATTTTGATAATAGAAAAGAAAATCAGCACTTCTCATTTTATTTTATCCTTCTCATGCAATAGCCATAAACTGGAGGAAACTAGCAAGAAACAGAGTGAAACAGAGTCAAATTTGTCATAAATAATAAAATAATATAATAATTAACGTATAAAAAAGACCCTCCATCGCTTCCTTCTTTTTAATTTGCATCAAAATTTCACACTAATAATGCACCACCAGCACCACCGCTAGCCGCCATTAAAAACTTTAACAGCACTGACATGTCTCCACCACACTCGCCACTCTCCGCCGCCGCCATCATCTTCATCCTCCTGGTCATCCCGGCGGCCACAACCACCATCTCAGCCGCCACCAACTTCAAAACCGAAAAATACACCTGGGGCCCCTTTGACGCCTCCTACTACGACAACTTCTCCGTCATCAACGGCAACATCAATTTCGGCGCCCTCCAGGTCACACCGGAGAGCGCCGGCGCTGTCAGCCTCAACAACATCTCCGGCAGAGTCTTCAACGACGAACCCTTCGCTCTCTGGACCGACGATTCCACACTCTTCTCCTTCAACACCTCCTTCCTCGTCAACGTTTTCCGCGTCAACAACACCATCCCCGGCGAAGGCATCACGTTCCTCATTGCGCCGAATCTCACTATCCCTAACAACAGCTACGGCGGTTTTCTCGGCCTTACAAACTCCACCACCGACGGCAGCTCCGACAACAAGATCGTCGCCGTTGAGCTCGACACCGTGAAGCAGGCCTACGATCCAGACAACAACCACATCGGTCTGAACATCAACTCCGTCAATTCCACCGTCACCGTTCCACTGTCCAAATTCGGTTACGAGATCTCACCAAACGGTACAGCGTTCTACGTGATCTGGATCGACTACGACGGTTCACGCAGGGTCATAAACGTCTTTATGGCTCCCCAGGCCGATAAAGACAGTCCAATAGTGGCAAAACCGTCAAAACCGGTGTTGAATTCGACACTAGATCTTCGAGATTTCGTTAGCCAGAAATCCTTTTTCGGATTCTCAGCTTCAACAGGGAAAACCATTGAATTGAACTGCGTCTTGAGATGGAACGTATCAATAGAAACCCTTCCCAAGAAAAGTAGCGGTAACGGAAACAATAAAGGGATCTCGATTGGGCTTGGTGTGGGCGTTCCTATAGTGGTTATTGGTGTTGGTGGTGTAGGTGTGTTCCTGTGGTGCTGCGTGTTGAGGAAAAATTGTGATAATGGTTCGAATTCTGAAATTATGGGCGCGCTTAAGAGCTTGCCTGGAACACCGAGGGAATTTAAGTTTCAAGAATTGAAGAAGGCTACGAATAATTTTGATGAGAAGAACAATAAACTTGGACAGGGTGGGTTTGGTGTGGTTTATAGAGGGACTCTTCCAATGGAGAAGCTTCAAGTGGCCGTTAAGATGTTCTCTAGGGACAAGATGAAGAGCACTGATGATTTCTTGGCTGAACTTACAATCATCAATAGGCTCCGCCACAAGCACCTTGTCAAATTACTTGGTATGTTTCTAAATTAATTTCTTACTTGTTTATTAAATTACTGCTTTAATGATAATAATCTAGCAGTCACTGTCAGGAATAAGAAGAAGTTAGATTGAACTTGACAGTGTTAGGATCTAGATTCGTTATTGTTTTGATTATGACGATGGTGATGATGATCAAGGGATCGAACTAGGAATATTTGAGACCTAGAGAGTGATCCATGGTGTCTTGTCGAATTAATTAGCGGCCATGATTGATGTAGTTGCATTTAGTGCAAGTACATATATTCGCTGACAATTTTGACCATCTAATAATAGAATGGTTGGTGATGGTGTCATAATTAAAATTACGAGTTTCTCCTTCTTTTCCAGTTTTCCTTTGATTAGAGATATAATTGGAAAAAATTGGTTTAAATGGTAGATGTTTTATTCTTTAAGGTGTAAGCTATATTTTTTTTAAGTGAAAAATGAAAAAACATTGTTGAGAGAACTAGTCTTACTATTTTTTATATGAATATTTTCCCTCAAGTAGGTCGTGTAAAGAATAACTAAAAAAGAGAAAATGATGAAACATAGTTGCACATGGCCAAAATCTGATGAGTTCTAAAATGTTCATCCATCCCCTTTAGTTAGAATTGACCTTCTTGCCGTTCTTGGAGGCTTGATCAACATATATCTTCAGATTTGGTATCCTTATTTTGTCTTTTTTTTCCTTCCCTTTTCATTGGTTCCACTAAGGCACTAATTGTCTTTTGAAAGTGACCTTGTATTCCTTATGTACTTGGTCAATATCAACCCTTACCATAGAGCCAAAAAAAATTTTGTTACCAAATTTCATTATTATAATGACAAATGACCTCACTTTTGCGTGGATATGTAGAATTTATCTAATTATTATATGAATTTAATTTTAATGCACTATCAGTATAAAATAATTTTATACGTGCATCTAATTATGTAAAGTTACATCAGTAAAAATAACTACATTTCACATTGACCGCGTAAAATGGTCATTCAAAAGAACAAATGTGATTGCACGACGGTGTAAAACACTTAATACTCTCAGTGGATCAAAATTAAACTCTTATTATATTATAAAATTAAATTGTGACTTTCACTTTGATTAATATAATGATATTTATACTTCATTCGACAATAAGAAATAATAGGGAATTTTGAATAAACATATATAAAATAACTCACCAACATTTTTGGTCAAATTATATTGTCAATACGAGTTTATGACTTTCTAATTCATGACAATGTCAAAACTTCCTTCAGGCTAGCTAGCTTCCCATAAGGCCATAAGCCATTATTTTATTGGAAAAACTCATCAAGTCTTATTATAGCAAGAGCAAAGATCGTTAAGTCACCAAAAAAAAAAAAATTCTAAGGTCGTTATCTTCTTATCGTAATACATATCAATTTTGCTTATCTTGACTTACAAGTAAAATTAATTAGGTGTAGTAGCAGTAGTATATAACTATATATAATACTAAGCATATCTCTCTATATATGTGGTCAACGGCATTGGTTTATCAGCAGTTAGCACCATATTAATGTTTCTATTTAGATGATTGACTTTGTTGATCTAAAATTTAATTATTCAGGATGGTGCCACAAGAACGGGGTGCTACTCTTAGTGTACGAATACATGCCTAATGGAAGCTTAGACAACCACATTTTCTTTGAAGAAGGAACAAGCAAAACCCCATTAAGTTGGCATCTAAGATATAAGATCATATCAGGGGTAGCTTCTGCATTGAACTATCTACACAACGAGTATGATCAAAAAGTAATCCACAGAGATCTTAAAGCAAGTAACATAATGCTAGACTCCGACTTCAATGCACGGTTAGGCGACTTTGGTTTGGCCCGCGCAATTGAAAACGAAAAAACATCATACGCGGAGCTAGAAGGAGTGCCAGGAACAATGGGCTACATTGCCCCAGAGTGCTTCCACACGGGCAAGGCCACGCGCGAATCCGATGTGTATGGATTTGGCGCGGTCTTGCTGGAGGTGGTGTGTGGACAGAGGCCATGGACAAAGAATTTGGACTATCAGTTTCTTGTGGATTGGGTTTGGCACTTGCACCGCGAGAGACGGATACTAGAGGCAGTGGATCCAAGGCTAGAGAATGAGTTTGAGGCTGAAGAAGCAGAAAGGGTGTTGAAATTGGGGTTAGCATGCTCTCATCCCATTGCAAGTGAGAGGCCTAAGATGCAGACAATTGTTCAGATCATATCAGGGTCAGTTCCTGTTCCTCATGTTCCACCCTTCAAGCCATCTTTTGTGTGGCCTGCTGTGGATCTTGGAAGCTTTGCAAGTGATCTCACATCACTAGCAAACACTGAGTACACTCCAATTAACACACATTCCTCTATGAATCTTGAGTTCTCAAGTAACAGTTCCTTGGTCTAATAATGTGGCCTCTTTTTTCTAAAATAGATTTTGCTTCAGTCCTGTTTGTTCACACATCCAAATCAATTTTCGTCCCTTGGAAATGTGGAAGAAGTTCAATTCAGACTTTTTCCACTTCTTTGTTTTGATTTGACTTGATTGATCAGTAATTAAGTATATATTCTTTAATACATAGTCCTTTTTTTTCTCTTTTCCCTCTAATTTTTATTTGAAAGGAAAGAAATTGGGGAACTCTGTGTATGTATGTATGTATGTATGTAAATTTTGATGAAATATGTTGATTCAGCTTTTGATTTTTGTACTCTTTAAAAGGATAAACTAGTGTTATCTCAAAATCCCCACAAATTAATCATAAGAACATTCACTTCCGTGCACAAATATAGAATTGATGATTATAGAAGTATCAATGCTAATACAAACCAGGGCTTCCCCCTTATTGATAAAAAAGTTGCTTAATTATTTGGCAAACAATGGCCTTAATAACTCAAGGGCTTCATTAGTGCGCATCTTGTTGGACATTATTCTTAGCTTTCTCTAATCTTCATGAAAAAAAAGGATGATAAATGCATTTGTGATCATGGTCTACCAATTCTTTTGGGGCCTCAACATTTCTATTCCTAGATGCTAACACACATGTGGCAATTGACCAACGAGTTTTTGCTTCCTTGCATTGTACCCTGTGCTTCACATTGCAAAACCTTCCATTTCTGTCACTATTCCTTTTGTTACATGCTTTCAGTGAAAAAAAAATTAATACGATCGTATACATTGATTTACGAATAGTCTAAATTTCCATGGTCACCACTATTAACTAACACAGAACAGTTCATAAATATCTATTTTATAAACTGAAGTCCAATTAGAGAAGTGGTTGACTATACTACTCCTCCTTCTCATAACAGTTTTGATTTAGTTGTACTAATTAATACTTTAATAGTGACTAATTCATAAATAATTTTATGGGCAAATCACACTATTAAATTATAGTGGATGAGAAATTACATGATTCTACCAAAGCAAAAAACGTAACATGGATCAACCAGAATTCGAATCAAACTAATTCGAATTACAAATCAACAGTAATTCGAAGTAAAATAATGTAAAAGAGTTTTTTATTTTATAATTAATTCTATAATAATTTATATAATTTTTAAAACAAAAATTTATATCATAAAAATTTATACAATAATAACAACAACAATAATAATAAGGGAAAATTATTCTAAAGGACCGTTAGGAAGATTTAATTGTTAAAAAGGATCTTTAATACCAAAATTATTAAGAAGGGCCAAATTTTTTTTATATTTAAAAAGAAGAACCAAATCTTTTTGTAAGGAAAAAAATATATCCTTAATTATTTTTTATTTATTTTTATAATCTTTAATATATGCTGTTTAATTCTCAACGCTATATAGATATGTATGAATATTCACTTGGAATTAATTAGTTAATTAATTTAAAACAAATTACTCTAAAAGATCATTAGAGAGATTTAATTATTAAAATATTGATTCTTAACTATTTTTTATTTATTTTTTATAATTTATATTAACAATTTTTATTTTTTCTAAATTTTTAGTAATTTTGATTATTTATTTATTTTTTACTTTTATCATCTTTTGCTTTGTATTCTCGTTGGATAAAGATCACAAAAAAAAAATAAAAATAAATAAACAATTAATAAAAATTACTAAAATAAAAAAAAATAAAATTTATCAACATAAAGATTATTAAAAAATAAATAAAAATAATTAAGGATATATTTATCTTTTTATAAAAAGATTTGGTTCGTCTTCTTAAATGTTATAAAAAAATTTCATCTTTTTTAATAATTTTAGTATTAAAAGTCTTTTTTAATAATTAAGTCTTTCTAACGGTCCTTTAGAATAATTTTCCCATAATAAAATAATACACTTGTCCTATAAAGCATGGCCATTACTCCGATTCTGCTTACTGTGTTCTAATAAATAATTTTTTTTAAACATATTTAGACACATTTAAATATTATTACATATTTATTATTTAGTCTTGTTTTTAACATATATTTTTAAAATGAATTAAAAATAATATATTATTAATTATTAAAACAACAAATATTATAAATATTTTATATAATTAAAAAATATTAAAATAATTAAAAAATTAATTTATATTTTATCAATAAAATATTAAAATATTATTATAATTTATTTAAAAATATTTTTATATTTTAAATATATGTTGTATTTTTTTGTATTATAAAAATTTTAAATTTATATATTCACATATTTTATATAGTGTCATCTCGTATGTGTGGCACACTTGTCAAATATCTAACCATGAAATCCTTAAATTACCCCGAAATTACCCAAACCCTAATGTACTCCCCATCATAGTGGTAAGAACCGGATCGGACTGGCCGGTTCGACCGGAAAACCGGTAATCGAACCTATTCGATTTATAGTTTAGACCGAACACGCAATTAAACCGGTAAGAACCGGACGATTCGTCAGAAACCGGCCAGTCCTATAGTGCTCCCAACATTTCACAGGTCTACGGTGCTCTAGCCGTCCTCGAAAAACCAGTAAACCGGTAATTTGGCCGATTCGATTTATAGTTTAGACCGAACACGCAATTAAACCGGTAAGAACCGGACGATTCGTCAGAAACCGGCCAGTCCTATAGTGCTCCCAGCATTTCACAGGTCTACGGTGCTCTAGCCGTCCTCGAACATTACTTACTCCTGTGCAGGACTCGAACTCATGTCTCTCTTGTTGCACTCAACAAGGTATGCCACCAAGCTGCTTTGTAACTTTTATACTTTATGTGCTAGTTAATATATATATATATATATATATATATATATATATATATATATATATATATATATATATATATATACTTTATGTGTATATGTATATACACATATACATAATTGAATTGTTTTATATTTATTTAATTTAATTTTAGTTTTATACTCACTTTTTTTTAATATATAATACTTTAGGATTTATACCATTATTAAAATGTTAGTTAATATATTTATTTTAAATTTTTTAAAATATTAAGTTAAGTAGTATGTCTTCAAAGATTTTGACTTAGGACTAATTAATAGAAATATATAAGCATCACTATTAAATTTCACATAATAAATTGATAGAGGGACATAACGTATCCATGGTTTACTGTCGTGAAAGACCAAATTGATACTTTACTTTTTTCAAGGGCTAATTAATCTGAAGTCAAAAATTTCAAGAACCTAATTCTCACTTTACTAAATTTTTTACTATTTTATATTTTTTATTCATGTGAAACCGATTTTATCAGTTCAACCAGTGATTTATCAATTGAACCAGTAACCTGACCGGTTCGATCACCGATCCGATTCTTACAACTATGCTCCATACTCCATTACACAGAACACACACGTTCCTTCCCCCCTCACCCAGCGCCACAAACTCTCCCACCAATCCAGACCTCCTCACAGCCCCGTCGTCCTCCCTCTCCTCCGTCTACCGCCGGACAACAGCAACTCGTACCAGCAGCCTTTTGTCTCCCTCTCCTTTCCTTGTAGCACCCCTCCCTCTCCGTCGTCCTCCACGGCTCCACGCAGCATCAGCAGCCGCCGTGGTCCTCTGCGTACAGTAGCAGCACGCACCAGCACTCCCCGTATCGCCCTTCACTCCGCCGTCGCTCAAGCTTCAAGGTCTTGCAGCGCCTTCCATCCGCACAGTCCCTGTTTTTGCCGTCCAGCCCCGCCGTGTCGTCTTCCCTGCACTGTCTGTTTATCTAGAACGGAGCCCTAGGTGTTGGGATTTTTCTGAACTTTTTCTTTTCTGACTTCTAATTGGTTTTAGGTTGTGACTTGATAATTTTTCTGTTCGTCATGATTATTGGTTCTTGGTACTGATTTAATAATTGCGGTTATGATGATTTTCAATTTGTTATGATTATTGGTTCTGATTTTCCATTTTTATTCTGATTATTTGTTCTCTATCTTTTTTTATTCTGATTTTCTTTGTTATGATTCTTTGCTGTTTTGTTCTGAAAAGAGTGGTAAAGCTGTGAATTTTAAATGGTAAGAAATCAATGAGAAAGTTAGTAAAATCATAAACACAAACAATATTGTAAAACTGGACGCGTTTAAATAACAATACCCTAGACCTGGTTATAATAATTTGCACCAATGACAAGAATTTTTTACCAGACTAGAGAAGCAAATGCAAACATGGTTGATAACAACTATTGGTCTAAAACTAATTCAATGCAAAATAAAATGTCAAGGAGCATGAGCATGTGATAATCAAAAGTCATTAATTTGCTAAAGAAAAAATTAAAAGACTTGTGTTTTAACCAAAGTAACAAATAGGAATAGAAGGTCCCTTGTCTTGTCTCCAACACATCATTGAAAGCAAAACGGTCTTTTATATTAATGAAAATTTGATGCCAACCATACACAGTGGAGAATCAACACTCCACAAAATAACAATCAAGTATATAACTAGAAAATATTACTATTCAGAATCATCAATCTCTACAGTCTCGCTCTTTTTGAAATCACTGATAGCCTTATCAAAAGTGCTCCTTACATGTTGGCAGATAAGCATCAGATCTTGACATGCATCCTTTAAAACTTCTCGTGCCGGATCCCCTACAGTTGCATAATGATAAAGCAATGAACACAATAAGACCAAATGAATGATAATTGGATTAAATCAATAAATTTTATGGGAATGCCTGCGGGTATTAACATGTCCTCAATCTATCTCCCAGTCAATGCTATATATATGACTTTTGAACATTGAATAGGACTTAATTCACCACACTTTTCTCAAAACAATAATTTCAGCCTCAAGTTCAATCATGCATGAGACAACAAATTAGACTTTACTCATATCTTCCTGAAATGGCCAGAAACCACCTTAAGAGGAGCAGCTAAAATAAAGAAAAGAGGATCAAATTAAGACCACTTGAATGATAACAAGATGAAATTTGAAATGCCAAGAAAGCAATAGGATCAGGCTTGGAAAATTGCCATAGATATGAGATGATGAAAAAAAAGGTGCTGTGAAAAACTTTGTAGAAAAGCAATCATGATTAATCATTGTCCTCTCATCTTTATTAGGTGAAGAGATATAGTTCACATGATGATACCTACTACAGTTGAAAGGCATGCCATATGTTACCTGTTGTCTGGACTCTGATGTTAACGCGGTTATCAGACGGATGAGGAATGCTGTACCCACAAAATGTAACTCTTGGACTGCAAGAAACATTACTGATATCACCTCATTAGGATATATAGTACTAAAAATAAAAGCTATAAGTGAAGGAGTGAAAAAGAGAGATGCAAAACCTAAACTAATGGATAATTAATTATGTGCCACAAAAAATACAGAGAGAAATCAAAAGCAATAGAGATATTTGGCTCAATCCCCGTCCTCTCCTCACAGATATGTGGGAGAAATTCATGCTTCACAATAAGGATTCAGTTTAGTTTATATTTATTTATTTCAAGAATTCATTAATTCTTTTGGTGAATTTTTACAAAGTCTTACACTTGTTACCATTGGTCTAATGCAACCCTCCTCTTTATCATGTATAAGGACCAAGTATGTAAAGATTTATAGTAAAGCAAAATCTAGACAATGTTTGATTGGTCATTATAAGGAAGACATGAATTTAGAGCAGCATGCTGCTTACTTCTTTATTTTGGTGGTTGGAAAGAAATGCCTCAAATTCAAAGGTATTTCCTGGTACTAAATTAATTGTTGGATACAGAGCTTTTGCATTGCTATTTGCTAATGGATTTTCCTGACATGGTTGCTATAAGGGAACCTTGTATGATATCGCTTACACTTAGGACATATATTGAATTCCATTGACTGATTTTGAAAATATTTCTAATATAAAATCAAGGGCTAATAGGAACCAATTGAAATTGGGTCAAGCGATGACTTCTGCAGGGAAATGTAAAACTGAAGGGATGCGCCACTTATGTGTCAAGTTTGTTGTAACTAGTAAGAAGGGAGAATATGGAGAGCAGTTAGGCATCTAAATTGGGAGATTCTTGGGGTGTGTAACTGCTTAATGCTCCAATAAGGTTTCTTTCATTTCAGCTATATAGCTATAGCAATATATACTGCTTCTTTTATTTCTGTGTCATTTTATGTAGTTTCCTCTCAAAATGCAAGAATAAATTCCTAAGATTAAAAACACATGGCTTTCACACTACTTACTCTTGATTTAATGTGAATCTCATAGAATTTGCAAATGTATGATCCTCATCTGCCAGAGAAAAAGTTGATTTACTCTGATCAGAGTGTGACCCATGCTCCATCACTGACAACTAATCTGAAACCTGACAAAAACAAACAAAAAAATAAAAATTAAGTGAGCTTCAAAAATAATAATACTGAGTATCCGTCAGAAAATAGGATAGCAGCTACTCTGGCTAGGGGTGTTTGGTTTGCAGTCTGGTTCGGATTTTAGAAGAAAAAAAAAACATCCGCACAAATTATACATAAAAATTCGATATGGTTTGGTTCGGTTTTTTTGTGAGGCCAACCAAACCAACTAGAAATAGATTGGTTTGATTCGGTTTTTCAATTTTTACGCTAATTAAAAAAATATGTTCTAAAGGAAATTTATCTTCATGCTTAATGCCATCTTTACCACTCTTTTCAGAACAAAACAACAAAGAATCATAACAAAAAAATTCAAATAAAAAAACAGTAGAGAACCAATAATCATATTTGCTATGACTGATTTATGATTTATGGCCAGAGATTCCACTTTTCTTTTAAAGCACAAGTTATAACAACATGCAATATCTTGAAACCAGGATCACTCAATGGGTTGAGCTTCTTTAATCAAACCAAATCTTCTAAAAGTACTAGCTTCTAATTTCCTTTGGCAATGGGTTTAAGTGGCAAAGTTCGTTCTATAAATAGTAGAACCTGTGGCTAGTGTTTAGTGGTTACTTAAGGCAAAGGTTACCAAAATAAAAAAGAATAAAAACAGTGAAGTGAGTCAGCAAACAGAAACAAAAAATTACACAAGCTCGCAAAAGAGAAAAGAAAAACAAAAGTAAAGAAGAACCAAAACACCACTCAACTTGATTCACACAAAGGAAAATAAAGTGAAGTTCTTTGATCTAATCAAATCTTTGGTGTTAACCCAATCTTCTTTCCATCCCTCCCAATGATAATTATTGTTCTTGTTCACATTTGCTATGAGAGATCAAGCTTGCTAAGCATTGAATTGACATTGATACACGCATAGATACATAATAAACCCAGAAGATGCCCATGGCCTCATTAACAAAACATGCAATAAATTCCAAAACTTTTTAACAAACAATTGAGGCCCATGAGTATCATCAGGAGTTCCTCACTTAATTAGTAAGGAAGGTGATAGATCTGCATATTCAAGCTTGCCTTTGTGAAATTTATCTTCATGCTCAATGCCATCTTTACCACTCTTTTCAGAACAAAACAGCAAAGAATCATAACAAAGAAAATCAGAATAAAAAAAGGTAGAGAACAAATAATCAGAATAAAAATGGAAAATCAGAACCAATAATCATAACAAATTGAAAATCATCATAACCGCAATCATTAAATCAGTACCAAGAACCAATAATCATAACGAACAGAAAAATTATCAAGTCACAACCTAAAACCAATTAGAAGTCAGAAAAGAAAAAGTTCAGAAAAATTAGAAAAAAATCCCAACACCTAGGGCTCCGTTCTAGATAAACAGACAGTGCAGGGAAGACGGGGCTGGACGGCAAAAACAGGGACTGCGCGGATGGAAGACGCTGCGAGACCTTGAAGCTTGAGCGACGGCGGAGTGAAGGGCGATAGGGGAGTGCTGGTGCGTGCTGCTACTGTACGCGGAGGACCACGGCGGCTGCTGATGCGTGCTGCTCTGGCCTGCTGCTGCGTAGAGCCGTGGAGGACGACGGAGAGGGAGGGGTGCTACAAGGAAAGGAGAGGGAGACAAAACGCTGCTGATATGAGTTGCTGTTGTCCGGCAGTAGACGGAGGAGAGGGAGGACGACAGGGATGTGAGGAGGTCTGGATTGGTGGGAGAGTTTGTGGCGCTGGGTGATAGGGGTGTCAATGAGGCGGGGCGGGGGCGGGGCGGGGGCGGGGGCGGGGATGCCTCCTGCTCCCCGTCCCCGCCCTCAAATTTTGTCCCCGTCCCCGCCCCATTCCCCGCTATGGGAGAATAATTGCCCCCATCCCCATTCCCCACGTTCCCCGTGTTCCCCGCGGGTCCCCATTCCCCATCTGCTTATGTTGAACATTTATATGAAAATTACCATAAAAAATTTAAAAAAATATAAAAAAAACCACAAAATGTCAAAACAACACACAAACATACATATCACAAACATACATATCTTATCCAAGATTACAACTTGCAAATAAAGAAATATAAAATCAAGTGATCATAGTTCATAAAACGAAATTTTAAAATACAACATCCATTCTTAAAAAAAGCCATAAAATAAAGTCTTCAGCTTCCAACAAACAACTCCATGTTCTCTGTTAAGGGGAGTTTTCTCATCTGCTTATGTATTACTTTCTTCCAACCACATGCAATCAATCACATTTTGCACTACAAGGGGAGTTTTCTCAAATCCGTGTACATACATATTAAAGTCAGAAACTACAGCACAAAACAGGTGAAAACCTAAGTTTAGAACTAATACTATAGTGAATAGAAAAGAAAGAAGACCAGCAACGTGTGTAGAATAATAAATAACTTTCAAACCCTACAATGGAACTCATGCATGCAACTAAATAAAGCTTCAGGTTAGATTGTCAGATACCAAAAGCCTGCAAAATTAAGCTAGTTTTCAATAGAAAATCCAAAACTGAAGTAGAACCATTCATCTTCTAAACCTGCAACAACCTCAAACTCCTTAAATCCTTCCAAACGTTTGTAAAAGGCCCTAGATTCCACTTAGTGAATCCTAATTGCAATCAAAACTCATAACTAACTTACTACAACAAACAGAGAACCTGAAACTTGAGGCCTGAAACACACTTAATCCTTGTACTAAAGTAGCTCAACCAATAAATTAAGCACAATAAGAAGGTGAATCAGCTTTATGTTTAGTCGATTCATGTATCACCGTTTTGGGTTATAATTCAATATATAAATGGTGCAGCAAATCAGAATTTTTCATTCTACAAAATATAAATTATTAATACAGAATAGCATAGCATAAACTCATCAACAGGCAACAGCTAATAAAATCAGAATTCAGAATTAATGGAAAATAAAAAAAATTAAAGTATGAAAAAAATGAAAAAAACAGCCACCAATTATCAGAAATTCATAGAACAAAACATCCATTAACAAAAACAACAGCCACCAACTTCAAAAAATCAAAATCACCATCAAATTCATGAATAAAAGCAAAAACCTAAGCTGAAATCCCAAAATAAAAGAAGAAAAGGAGAGAGTAGTGAATCTTACCAGGGATAAGAGAGAAATGGCTGAAGAGGTCAGAAACGCCGGTGAAGAGAAGAGCGGCGAACGACGGGAAGAGAGCGTACGAAACAGGGCGCACGGGGCGGGGCGGTGATGATGCAGTGTGGGCCGGGTGAAACGGACAGTGACAAGGCCGTGACGATGGTGGTCGGAGGTTGCTGGCTGGGACGACGGAGAGAATGCAGAGGAAGGGTGCAGAGAGAGACGAAGGGATTCGCGAGGAGAGGAGCACTGTCGAACAACAAATGCGGCGCTCTATGTTGGAAGTGGGAAGTGGAAATTGGAAAGAGGAGTTGGGGTTAACTTTTCTATATATATGCAAAGTGAAATTACTTAAAAACTAAAATAAAAATTAAATTTATAAAGATATTTAAGTAATTTAATATATTCAGGAATGGTAGAAAATACGGAGATGGGATCTCCGTTCGGGTCTACTTCGGGGAATTTTATCATCTATCCTCGTTTCTGCAGAAAAAAATTTTCGCTATCAAGATCTCATTCGGAGCGGTCTCTGCGGAGATTCCCGGTTCCGGGAGGTTTTTGACATCCCTAGCTGGATGAGGGGTGAAGGAACGTGTGTTCTGTGTAATGGAGTATGGAGAGTACATTAGGATTTGGATAATTTTCAGGTAATTTAGGGATTTCATAGTTAGATATTTGATAAGTGTTCACACGAGATGATACCGTATAAAATATGTGAATATATAAATTTAAAATTTTTATAATACAAAAAAATATAACATATATTTAAAATATAAAAATATTTTTAAATAAATTATAATAATATTTTAATATTTTATTAATAAAATATAAATTACTTTTTTAATTATTTTAATATTTTTTAATTATATAAAATATTTATAATATTTGTTGTTTTAATAATAAATAATATATTATTTTTAATTTATTTTAAAAATATATATTAAAAATAAGACTAAATAATAAATATATAATAATATTTAAATGTGTCTAAATATATTTAAAAAAATTATTTATTAGAACACAGTAAATAGAATCAGAGTAGTGGCCATGCTTTATAGGACAAGTGTATTATTATGGGAAAAATTATTCTAAAGGGTCGTTAGGAAGATTTAATTGTTAAAAAAGATCTTTAATACCAAAATTATTAAGAAAGGCCAAATTTTTTTATATTTAAAAAGAAGAACCAAATATTTTTATAAAAGGATAAATATATCCTTAATTATTTTTATTTTTTTAATAATTTTTATGTTGATAAATTTTATTTTTTTTTTAATTTTAGTAATTTTTATTATTTATTTATTTATTTTTATTTATTTTTTATTTTTGTAATCTTTATCGAACGAGAATAAAAAACAAAAGATCATAAAAGTAAAACATAAATAAATAATAAAAATTACTAAAAATTTAAAAAAAAATTGTTAATATAAAAATTATAAAAAAAAAATAAAAAATAGTTAAGAATTAATATTTTAATAATTAAATCTCTTTAACGATCTTTTAGAGTAATTTGTTTTAAATTAATTAACTAATTAATTCCAAGTGAATATTCATACATATCTATATAGCGTTGAGAATTAAACAACATATATTAAAGATTATAAAAATAAATAAAAAGTAATTAAGGATATATTTTTTTCCTTACAAAATGATTTGATTTTTCTTTTTAAATATAAAAAAATTTGATCCTTCTTAATAATTTTGGTATTAAAGATTCTTTTTAACAATTAAATCTTTTTAATGGTCTTTTAGAATAATTTTTCCATAATATTTATATGTTTGACAAATATTTATACTTACGGAAGAATTTCACCTGTGTCATTGTACTTTATTGGTACACCGGTGCATAATGAATCTGCATCGTTAAAATATTAATTTTAAAATATGAATGAATGAAATTTTTTATGTAACTTCTACTTATAATGGAGAGCATCATCAAGTTTGTACCCAATTTTGCGTTAACAGAAGTATAATTGTACGAAGAATTGAAGATTACACCTGTTGCCCCCTTGGCGCAAGCTTCTCGTGTTAGTGGCTTGGTGGCTGCTTTCTTAGATGGCTTAACCTTTGTTTTGGTTTGACTGATTTTTTTGTTGTGCCACCATTTTTACCGCATCGTCACATTTCATCGTGCCATATTTTTATTGAGTCGTAATTTCTATTTGTAGTGTTTCTTTTTATAACTCTGTCGTCGTGTTCATTCTCTGTCGTCGCATCTCTCACTTTATCCATTGCTTTGTCTTTTGACTCGTCGTTACGTCTTCCATTACGTTATTTTAAAAGAAGTTATCATCGTGTCATTTAAATTTTTTATATAAAATCTTATCATTTTTGTATAAAATAAATACTTACAACTCTATTCGTATAAAAATTAATAATTAATTAGAATTATTAGGTAGATGGAAAATGGATCTCCACGGAGAATGAGACTCTGGAGAATGGGAATGGTAAGTAATATTCTTCCAGAATGGAAAATAAAAACGGGGATAGAAAGCAAATCTGATGGCGGAGCAGGGAGGCATCCCCACCCCACCCTGCCCCGTTGACATCTCTAAGCGACCGAAGAAAGTTCCCCGAAAATGTCAAAACGCGTTCAGAGTCTGAAGTTGTATACACGGCGCTCATATTGACTACACACACTATGTAATATGTTTTAATTTGATTTTGAGTCAAATTGGCAGTCAGCTTGTTAACATGGATTCACGGCGATGGCTCTACCTTGGCAGTGCAACCACATTTGCTATTTTGCCACTGTTCCTGGTAGTGGTCCTGTCCCAGGAGACAGAGAAATATAATTTTGGGCCCTTCAATCACTCCATGATCAACAGAGAGTTATATGTCATACCAATGGCATGGCTGAATTTCAGTGACCTTCAACTGAGTCCATATTCCGCCGATGGGGCCCTCCGCGTCAACTCCGGACGAGTGTTCATCAACAAGCCCTTCAAGCTGTGGGATGACACAAGAATCGCTTCCTTCAACACCTCCTTCCTCATGAACATCTATCGCGTTCGCAACAACACTCCCGGCGAAGGTATTGCCTTTATCATCGGACCTTCTCTCTCGATTCCACCCCTCAGCTATGGCAATTACCTGGGCCTCACCAATCAATTAACCGACGGCAATTCTTCCAACCAAATCGTTGCAGTGGAGTTCGATACCGTGAAGCAGGACTTCGACCCCGACGACAACCACGTGGGACTCGACATCAATGGCGTCGTCTCCAAAGTTACCGTTCCTCTTTCCAAGTTTGGTTGGCTCCAAGTAATGACACGCGGTTCTACATGGTGTGGGTGGAGTACGATGGTGTAAAGAAGGAGATGGAGGTGTACATGGCGGAGAGTCAGTATCATTACGATGGCCCCATAGTAGCGGAAAAGCCATCGAAGGCAGTATTGAGTTCGCATCTAGACCTGAAAGGTTTGGTGAATGACATGTCATATTTTGGGTTCTCGGCTTCCACCGGCAATTATTACGAGTTGAACGCAATATTTAGATGGAACTTGTCGGTGGAGGTTCTACCTAATTATAGTATGAGTAGTGCAAGAAATGATAATTACTGGTGGAAGACCGGCGTAGGTGTTGGTGTGGGAGCACCTCTTTTGGCTTTGCTTATTACCGGTGTTATGCATTTCCTACGCAGGAAGATAAGGGAAAGTGGATCGGACCCGAAATTGTTGAGCACACTGAAGAGATTGCCAGGGACTCCCAGCGAGTTCAGGTTCCGGGAACTCAAGATTGCCACCAACAATTTCCATGACAGCAACAAGCTTGGTCAAGGTGGCTTTGGCATCGTTTACAGAGGAACACTGCCGAAGGAGAAGCTGCAAATGGCAGTCAAGAAGTTCTCAAGGGACAGCATCAAAGGCATCAGTGATTTCTTGGCTGAGCTCACCATCATCAACTGTCTCCGTTACAAGAACCTTGTGCGCTTACTAGGTAATTGGGTCATCAGTCAAAGAAACATGCTAAGCAATCAACTCAGCTTTTGATATAATTTGTTTTTGTGATATTACATAATTTAAATTGAGTTTTATTTTTTTTGTGATATTACGGAATTAAATTATAAAAATATATGCAGGATGGTGCCACAACAAAGGGACACTACTGTTGGTATACGAATACATGCCTAATGGAAGTTTGGATAACCACATTTTCTTTGAGAAAGGGACTACCAAAACCCCACTAAGTTGGAGTCTAAGATATAAGATCTTATTAGACGTGGCTTTTGCACTAAATTACCTGCACAATGAGTATGATCAAAAAGTGGTGCATAGAGATCTCAAAGCAAGCAACATTATGCTTGATTCCGACTTCAATGCACGATTAGGTGACTTTGGCTTAGCTCGAACGCTTGACAACGAGAAAACCTCGTATGCCGAGGGTGTACCAGCAGGGACTCGGGGCTACATTGCGCCGGAGTGCCTTTACACCGGTAAGGCCACGTGCGAGTCCGATGTGTATGGATTTGGAGCTGTGTTACTCGAGGTAGTGTGTGGTCAACGACCATGGGCAAAGATTGGGGGGCATCATTTCTTGGTGGGCTGGGTTTGGCAGTTACATGGTGAAGGGAAGATTCTAGAAGCAGTGGACCCCAGACTTGGGAATGATTTTGTGGCTGAAGAGGCAGAGAGGATCTTGACATTGGGGCTAGTATGCTCTCACCCCATGGCTCCTGAGAGGCCCAAGATGCAAACAATTGTTCAGATCATATCAGGGTCAGGTTCCACCCTTCAAGCCACCTTTTGTGTGGCCTGCCGTGGATCAAGGCCCTACAGCTGCCACTTTAGAGTGCTCTCCCATTAACACAACCTTCTTTGCTCGTTAAATGTTACTGATAGCCTTTACAAGTCTTGAGAGTTCCACTCATTTCCAAAACTAAGTTCATTAAAAGAGATGTTCTAAAGTCTCAAGTGTATATTTGTAAACTTTTGAGTACTATATTTAGGAAGAATAAGGTATACATTAATATTTGAATGAGTTAAAGATTAACGACACATATACAAGATTCAACTATACAGAGTTGCAATCTTGGAAATTTAACAGATGGCATTCCACTAGAGCAAAAACAAAAATACAAAAAATGACAAATAGAATGACAAATATAATTTAGAGGTATATATAATTTAATCACATTAACAAGCCAGATTGAAGAAAGTTCCCGGAAAATTGTCAAAAGCAGTTGGAAGTGGATCGGACCCGAAATTGTTGAGCAGACTGAGGAGACTGCCAGGGACTCCAAGAGAGTTCAGGTTCCGGGAGCTCAAGATCGCCACCAACAATTTCCATGACAGCAACAAGCTTGGTCAAGGTGGCTTTGGCATTGTTCTATTATTAATTATATACGACGATGAATGAACAACATTGTTTCTTACCTTCTTGTTATATATCTTCATACATTAATTTGCACTAGCTAGTATCAAATTCAATTCGTCAAACAATTTGTTATATGTACGTCATGCAGGAATGAAGTATGTATAGTGTAAATGTTCACGTTTATCTTAAACTTTGGAAACTAACGGTTTATTAATTTCTTCTCAACTCACAAGTTATGAGTCTTATCCACATGAGACTTCTCTGACAGTATTAGTATTATTCCACTCAAATGAATATTATTCATCACTAACATTATTGTTTGTCGAGTCCTTCTTGTTGTATCCACATTGTAGTTAACGACATAAAGTGAGACAAATACATTCTTTATCTTTTAATTTCGGCAGGGCAATATTTTAATACATTAATTTCAACTTCAGATACAAATTAAAACAATAAAATTAAACCATGTTTGATCACTTTATTGGTTTCAATTTTCAACACTCCAACGACATGGCGCATTCACTGATCCCTCTGTATATTGTAGTGGCTGTTCTAATACTTGTAACCATAGGTATTATCAGCATCATTCGTAGATTTGTGTATTGCCTCAAATGCATAAGCAAAATGATAAGCCAAAGTGGGTCAGACAAGACGCTGGTGAACACATTGAGGAACCTCCCGGGAACCCCCAAAGAGTACAGGTTTGAGGATCTGAAGATGGCAACCAACAACTTCGATGATGTCAAGAACAAGCTAGGACAAGGTGGTTTTGGTGCTGTTTACAGAGGAACACTTCCTAAGGACAAGACCCAGGTGGCTGTCAAGAAGTTCTTGAGGGACAAGATCTCTAGCACACATGATTTCCTGGCTGAGCTCACCATCATCAATTCTCTTCGTCACAAGAACCTTGTCCGCTTACTTGGTCTCTATATTGAAGTTGGTGGAAACTTACACAGTTGTCTTGATGTAAAGTTGATAGTGAAACATTATTAGATGACATGATTAGATGACAATTTAATCAAACATGTCTAATCATTTATTGGTTATCAACTATCAACTTCCCAGGAGAATTGCATGTGAGTCTCTACTATTGAAGTTTCATTTAGTAATAATTAGCTGAGTATATATTATATTGCATTGCTTTTTTTTACTAATTTGATGATAAATATGCAGGATGGTGCCACAAGAATGGGATACTACTTTTAGTATATGAGTACATGCCTAATGGAAGCTTAGATCATCACCTTTTCTTCAAGGAAGGGACCAACAAAACCCCATTAAGTTGGCATCTAAGATACAAGATCATATCAGGGTTGGTTGCTGCTTTGAACTACCTACACAACGAATGCGATAAGAAAGTGATCCACAGAGATCTCAAAGCAAGTAACATCATGCTAGACTCTGACTTTAATGCACGCTTAGGCGATTTTGGTTTGGCTCGTGCAATTGAGAACAAGAAGACATCTTATGCAAATTTGCATGGTGTTCCTGGAACTATGGGCTACATTGCACCAGAGTGCTTATACATCGGAAAGGCCACGCGTGAATCCGACGTGTATGGATTCGGCGCAGTCTTGCTGGAGGTGGTGTGTGGACAGAGGCCATGGACAAAGAATTTGGACTATCAGTTTCTTGTGGATTGGGTTTGGCACTTGCACCGCCAGGGAAGGATACTAGAGGCAGTAGATCCAAGGCTAGAGAATGAGTTTGAGGCTGAAGAAGCAGAGAGGGTATTGAAATTGGGGTTAGCATGCTCTCACCCCATTGCAAGTGAGAGGCCTAAGATGCAGACAATTGTTCAGATCATATCAGGGTCAGTTCCTGTGCCTTATGTTCCACCCTTCAAGCCACCTTTTGTGTGGCCTGCCGCGGATCAAAGCGGCGCTTCCTCGGGTGATCCTTCTTCAAGTGAGCCTACAGCTGCAACTTTAGAGTACTCTCCCATTAACACAACCTTCTTTGCTCGTTAAATGTTATTGATAGCCTTATAATTATAAGTCTTGGAGAGTTATACTCATTTTCCAAAGTAAGTCCATAAAAAAAGATGTCCTAGATTTAAGATGTTATCCACACCTTATCTCTTAAGTGTATAATTGTATACTTTTGAGTACCATATTTAGGAAGAATAAAGTATACATTAATATTGAATGAGTTAAAGATTAACAACATATATACAAGGTTCAACTATACAGAGTTACATCCCTCCAAAAAAAAAAAAAAATTATACCTTACAACCTATTTATAAGCACATGCAACCTTGAAAATTTAACAGATGACATTCCAATGAAGCAAAACCAAAAATACAACAAATGACAGTTCCTATTTTCTTAGAATTGAATAATAAATAGTTACTCTACATAGAATGGCGGCCATCAATTCTATCTCTAGAAGGTCTTACATCTTGAATTTCTTCTAAATCTTCATCCTCCCCTTTTCTACCTGCTTGTTCCTTCCAATAAGCAACTAATTTTTTCAACCTAGCTATCTCTTTTGAACTAACATTTTTGCTTGGATCATTCACAATTGACCTCACCCTTGATGCATACCTAAATTATCATTAAAACATAATGCAATTTTGTTAGGCAATTCTTTTTTTATATATGAAAAAAAGGATAAAAAAAAACAAATAGTTGACATACATAAGAGAGTTATGAGTCTCATCCAAGCTAGACTGTGCTGGAGACACATTCACAAACATGAGAGTTTTAGCATTTCCCCCCAATGAATCACTCATCAACATAGTTAACTTGTGATTCCTATAAGGTATGTGTTGTCCACCAGAGGATAAAGCACTAATAACATCTCCAAGTGCTGATAATGATTTATTGATACTTTGTGCTTCTTTAAGTTGACTACCTTCAGAACCTGATTTTTTCACTCTCTCTGAACCAGCAAGGTCCACAAAACTCAGCTGTATTTCAAATCAACATAAAAATAGGTTAACATCCACAGAACAGCACAACTATATTTCAAAATAACCTTAAAGAATAGTACTACCTTTCCCCTTGCAGCTGATTGACTTTGAAGATTAGTACTTTCAATTACTATTGATAGAATAAGATGAGATCTTGAGCTTTCTTCATTCATTTGTGTTTCCGAAGTATGTCGCCTTTCAGATCCTTTTTGTATTATGCTGTTCAGTTCGTCCATGGTAGAAATTGACACGGTCGTTACATTTTCCACAGCTACCATTCCCTAGCATCAATTGAATAATTCTAAATACTTTGGATTCTTAAAAATGATCTGAGATTGGAAATTTACAATCAATACAAATGTTTACCTTTGAGTCCTTCTTAATATCCAATCTTAAACGCTTGGCATTCTTTGGTAACAAAAGATCAACAAGTGTATCTTGGTATAGTTCCACCATGTATGCCTGCATCATTGATGCACAAGAAGTATTATGATATTATTACACTCACATGACAAAGGAAAAACCTTAATCACCTACTTCAGCAAGATCATTGTACATATATTCAGGAGATAATGACATATTTTTTTAAAAAAATGCAAAACAGTTATTAATCTGAAATTTAAAATTGTTACCTTCAAGGAAAATGAAAACTTGTTACTGTCTCTCCTTAAAATTCTAAAAAGTTCTGCAGTGGCACGTGGGGTAAGGCCAGGGTTGCTTTCAGATCCATAAATTGTAAATGTCTTTCCGGAACCAGTTTGACCATAAGCAAAAATGCAGACATTATAACCATCTACGGCCGATTGCACCAAGTACTGCAATGTAATGGCCAAGATAATGACAATGTTAAAGAGTGATGATGTAAGAAAATTTTAATGTTCATATATATCTAAAGCAAGAATTTGCCATGATTTTACTTACCCTTGTATCCTCAAATACATCTTCTTGAGTGGCATTGCCATCAAACACACGATCATATATGTGTTGTTTTGGTTTATCATCTTTCCATTGATGTTCAACAGTAAACTCATCTACAGTAGTAAGAGAATCTCCATCTTTCTCAGCAATTTCTTTGTCACTTAGAGGCCTTAACCGACAATACACTCTTATCTTGCCTTTCATATCTGAAATAGAGGCCAAAATTCCAATGTTCTTATTATGTCGATTAAATATGTAAATTCACAAGTCAAAGACATAATTTTTGTAATTAAAACTTTATCCTTGCCACCTTCTATTGTATTAAAATATCGCTTCCTCAAAACTTGTTCTTCTTTATAAAGCAACTCCATGTCAGCTAGTTGAGCTGCTTGCATCTTCAATATGGCAGCTGTTTGTTTGTCCTTTCTATCAATGTCCTAAATGAAGTAAAAAGAAATTTATAAGTTGCTTTGCATCTTAAATTTAACACCATAAGTTGAGACAAGAGTATCAAAACCTCTTTCATTTCTCTCAATTCTTCAAGCTCTCTCAAATTGCTCTTCAATGCATTCAATTCAGAGTCCTTGGCTGAAAGTGTAGACTCAGCAGCAACTAACTCTTGTCTGAATACTTCTACTTTTCTTTCGAGGTCATAAACTTGACCTTTCAGAGTTTTGCGTTCTTGTTCAAGTTTCAATTGAATAGAAGAACTCTGCATTATAACCACCACCATGATGCTGATTGAACATCTTAGAATTATTTGTTTTAAAGTTAAATAACTAATAGAGTCTCAATCTTCTTTACCTCTTCAGAATTTTTCTTCTCAAGGCTAGACAGCCTCTGCTCCAAAATCAATTTGTCAGTTGTCAGGCTTTTGATGGTTTCTTCAGCTACACGAAGCTCATCTTTACAAAGTTTTAGCTCAGCTTCAAGCTTTTGTAAAACCTATCAAGTACCAGACAAAGTCCACAAATGATATGTAATTAAAATAAATTATATCAATAAGAAGAATGACGATGAACAACTACTTTCAAAAGGCATCTTACTTGCTGATTTGCTCCAATAGGCTCATTTTGGGTAGTGTTCTCTTTCTCTATAACCAATTTATTCAACTTGGTCATCCTTGTTTCCATGTTCCTTTTCTCTAGAATTGCAGCCTAGTAGATTGTATAATCATTGAGATAGGTCAATAATGTGAAGATGTTAAGACCAATTCAATTAAGTTAAGAACTTTACCTGAAGAGCCTTATCTTTTTCATCACATAATGAGATAAGCCTATCACGGTCATTTGTAACTTCCTCAAGACTAAGCTTATCAACATTCAAGGATTCGTTCAAGCTCTCCAACTCTTGTAGCATTTTCTCTTCTTGTTTTCGCTTCTCGTTCAATTCTTCACGCAACTATTCAACATAATTTAAGATATTATATCAATTGACCGAAAAAATATGCATTGGCCTAATGCTTAAGGCTTCAATCATTAAGGATTTAGAGTTTAGGATAAACCTTAATTTTGCACAGCATATCATAACATACATTAGAAATTAGAAGCTTAAACTTACTTGATCAGCATTTCTTTTATACTCTTCAGCAAGCTTTGATAAATCTTGGACACGCTTCTCATATGATTCCAAATTAGGAGACTTGAAATTACTAGAGATATCTTCATTCAAAGAACCACCAGCAGTAGTCCGTGCTTTTGAGTAGCGACGGAGCATTACATCATTTATATGTGTTTGAAGAGCTACACAAATTTCCTCACCCTACAATGAAGGATGAGATACCAATGACATTCAATAACTCCAAACTGATAAAGATATTAGTCAAGTAAGAAGGACCAAAATCAAGAACTTGAATAGTTTATGTCAATCAAAGCATCACCTGCTTGGTTTCAAATTGGAATATGTGGAGAACACCTGCAACTCGCATTTTAAAAAATACTGCAGTGTTGCTGCTTCCGAATTGCATTATATCTCTCAACTCAGCTGAATGCAAATACTCCTTGGGAACTGGACGGAAAAAGTGGACCTGTATACAATATGCCAGAAGAAACATTTAACTAAAAGATCAACTCATTCCTAAAAATTTAAGTCTAAAATATTTTATCACACTATAAATTCTCACCCCTCTTTTGTTAATTCCTAATATTATTCGTCCAGGTAAAAGCCCGATTGGATCGTCAATCTTGCGCACATTGAAGAAAACAGAATTCCCATATGGAAGTGTCCTGAGTATATGCAGAAATTGCTGTCTTGCATCATCTTTTGTCAAATGCTCCTATGAAAAAAGGAATGCTATATTAAATGAGAGAAGAAAAAAGACTACTATTAGGTGCAGACTTAAGGGTATCAATAATAATCAATGACACAAACTACAACTGGAAAAATGATAAACAGATGGTGCAGGCTCTTAGCCAGTATCAGAGTCCCATACCAGTGAATGGTAGCACGAAAGAATGTCCAGCTCCCATTCCCGTCTTGCTCGTGTCATTGCAATTTGTCTAGGCAGAAATCGCTCAAGAAATGAGCTCCAGTCACTGATAAATACAGATATTTGAGTCAGTTCTGTAGATTAGAAAATTCCAATTTCAATCAACAGAACATCAACAATAGCATGCTAAACACTGTAGGATGATAGCTTGCAACAAGATGATAGTTGAAAACCACTTACGAGCATGATTCGGGTCTCCTAACAAATCCAATCTCAGCTAAAATTTGCAATGCAGATAGCTGGGATGCTTCATCCCTTCCAACCGGATAATTTCCAAAAATATAATCATGTTGCAACTGTAATAACACATCCAGCATCAGAAAACCATATACCTTTTAAGGCAATTACAGTTAAAAGTTAGAAATTCTTTTTCATTAACAAAAAAGAAAATAAAAAAGGCATACTTGTACATAGGACAACTGCATAAACATTGGATCTGTCACAGCTTCATCTGATTCACGAAATAATTTCTTCTTGAAGATCAATTTACAATGCAAAATTTCTCCTTTGCTTCGATCTTTTGCTGCCTTAAATTCTGCTAGTAGATCCCCAATATGTTTATTATCATCTAGCCCAACGTACTCCTCTAAGTAACAATAAGAACAGTTGTGAGACTATTGATTTCAGATAGCTAGATTAACAATATCAACAAGCAACGAAGCAATGAGGGGGAAAAGGAGATTATGTTACCGGAATCAGGTGATTTCGAGGTAGTAACAGCTTTGCGACATTCAAAGAGGCTAAAGCTAGAGTATGTTGACAACTTGATGATCCCTGCAAGTTCCTGAAGCAATCTTGATAGAATGAACACAATTGATTGAGGATATCAAGAAATTGAAACAAAAGGAAAATAACTATGTCTAAGACAGCAGTAGATAAGAGTTTTAAGAAAACCTCAACAGCATCAGCAACCGTTGTTGACATGTCATATGAAATTTCTTCAAAAGTTTCATCTAGGAAGAACACTATAGTTGTAAGCTTTTTCCCAGTCAACTGAGCTTCAATCTCCTTGGGCCCTGGAATTATATGTCTAGGACCAGCCTTGACAGAGCGCTTCAATGCACTCAATGTATTCAATGCAAGGGCTCGAATCTCGGGGCCGGTATTCACACCATTTACTATATGATGAATATATTCTGATAGATATCCCCCAATGTCTTTACTAGGAGGCATGCAAGATACACATAAATACATTAACTCCCATGCTTTAATCAACGATTCCCTGATTTAGATAAAGACCAACAAAGATATTAACCACTACAAGAAAACATGAAAGAATGAAATTAAGTACTTAAGAAATGTGCATGCCTATCCGGGTTGTTCCTTGTTTGTTTTGATATCTGGACAAAAAGTTCATCTCGGAGTTCTGAATGTTTCAAACTTTGCTTGTATATTTTGCCTACAAGCTCAACTCGTTCGTCTAAGCTAATTGGAGATACACGATCAGATGAATCAACACCCATATATTTCAAAACTAGCTGGAATAATTTTGTTGAACGACTTGCCAAATCACTGTTCAGCTTAAGCAACGATGTTGGAATTGGATCCTACATGAATTTTCAACTTAGCTCTTCAATTGTGTTTGATATACTTAACTGTGCATTATGGAAAATTGAGCATTTGATTACCTTCTGGAAACAAAGCATGTCCTCAAATGTAAGTTTCTCTCGAACTTGAGGTCCCACAGATCTTTTAGAAAAAAATCCTCGTTTGCCGGCAGATTGAATTTGTTTATGCATCAATTTTAAGAATCCTTCTACCTATAACAAACAGCATCAAGGAGAACTTGATGATTTGACATGAACATGCACATAAACCAATCAATTAAATCTACCAATGACACATAAACTTAGTTGGACAAAGATCATTGAGTTACATAATAAAGAGGGAAGAATATTACTCAAGCAAATTACAATTCTAGATAGATAGAAATATGTATTCCGCACCTGGAATCTATCAATCAAGGGTACAACTCCAGCAAGTTCAGCTGGAATAGCTGTTGATAGAGTGTTTGGTGTGCTGCAACAAATGAATAAAATCATTAGGTCACAATCAGAGAATTCGTTCTTGCATTGCCATAAAACTAGCCACTCAAATGGGGGAAAGGAGAAAAAAGTGCATAATATGAAAATTATGGTGAGCAGCAGCATACAATGTTTTCAGAGAACACCAAGAAAATTGTGGAAGAAAATCCATAGGTTCTTTGGTAAACTCTACTAATATAATTCAGAAATTTCAGCCTCATTGATTTCAGGTTTGAACATTTGCCAACACACCAAACACATAAAATTCCAACCTTTTTATCCAAAAATACTTATCAAACACTTGCATTAATATAATGCAATGAAACTTGAAACAAAGCATGATACTCACGGTGGTGCAAAACTTGAGCTATCACTTTCATAGCCATCACCATTACTAACAGCAGAATAGTGGTGAAGAGGGGTATTATCCTCATGGCCAAAGCTTGAACTAAATGAAGATCTATTAGTCCTCACACTTTGTGCCACAGATGGTGGCATATCAATGGTCATTTTTTTTTTCCACTTGCAGCAAAAATTGCTCTTCCTTAAGCTCCTTCAGAGTTCAGACTTCCACTGCATAGAAAAGTAAAAAATTGAATTTGCATACATCATTTCAGTTTCATTGCCTCAGAAACATTTCAACCATTTGGAGTAAAGATTGGAGCTTTCTGAATTTGCAGCATTGAAAATATGACTGAATAAAACCGAGCAATGGAGAATCAAGACAGAGACCAAAAAGAAAAGGAAAAGAAATAATAATAACATAATGAAGAAGAAGAAGAAGAAGAAGCATGCATTGAAATTCTGCAGGTTGAGCAATGATCTAAGTAGTTGAAGATCCAGAAGATTAAGAAACAAAACCGGACACACATTCCAAGGTATCTCAGCTAAACAGAACTAAACAAATAAAATAAAAGACAACCTTAAAGTGCAATGAGAGAGAGAGAGAGATCTGAACTCTGAAGTATGAAGTGAATGGCAGTAGATTTGGTTGCAGATGAGATGTGTGTATTGGTTTAAAAATTGAAAGGTTTTGTTGGTGATGAAGAGAGAGAGAGTCACGAGAGCATTATTAAGCACCAAAACTTTTTGGAAATCAAACACAAACACGGTTTTCTTTTCTTTTTCTTTTACTTTCTTATTACTTTCTTCTTCTTCACTCACTCAGAAACTCAGAATAATGTTGCCATAAATAAATGAATTCATGGTTTCATATATTAATATTAATTACACCTTAATTAATTCATAGATAATGATGATACTATGCAATATTTTGGTGACCTATTAGTCAGGCATATATGTAATATATTTTATAACAATAAATCAGCTACTAAAATAAAATATAATTAAAATATAAAATATATATTAAAAATAAATTAAATTATATATATTTATATAAAAATATATAATAATTAATTTTAATAATTAATTTTAGTATGTAAATAAATTATTTTATTTTCTAAATTATGCATTGTAGTTACTACTTAATAGTACATTCATTTAGTTTATTCCATTTCTGAATTTCTAATTCCAAAAGTCTTTGGATCCCCTTTTCTTACCCTTTCTCTTGAAGAGCTTGAATTCCACCGAAATGAAATAAAATAAAATAAAATAGTACGGCCGAATAATAATCTTTCATCAAATTTTAAAAAAATATAATAAATACACAAGACATAGCTGCACGATTCTCTCTCTCTCTTTAATATTTATGGATTAATACTTTAATGGTGAATTCAATGGTATTTTTGTTATGGTGTTTAAATTATTTAAATTATCTAATTTTTTTAAATAAAAAATAAATATTTAAAATAAAAATTAAATCATATAAAAGTTATTAAATATTATTTATTTATTTTTTTAGTAATTTAGGTACAAAATGATAGACACCATAATATTTACCTATTTTAATAGTTAAATCAATTTTTAAAAGATGATTCATTTTTTAAATTTATTCTTAAAAAAAATTATTAATTAAATTATTTTTTTAAAGATTATAAATTAATTATTTTTGCTCTTTAATTACTGGATTAATTGTTTTCATAAATAATTGATGATATAAAATGTTAATTCACATTATCATCCATGATATTTAACATATCCAATTAGATGCTAGATAAATATATTTATGAAAATTTACCAATTTAGTGTCGTTAAGTTATATTAGGATTAAAATTTATATAATTAAAAAAATGGACTAAATTAATAAATTTTTAAACATATTTGTTTAACGTGTAATAATTAGACATAATAAGTATTACGTATGCTACCAGTTAATATTTTATATCATTAATTGTTAACAAAAATTATTAATTGAGTGATAAAAGGACAAAAATAATTAATTTATAATCTTTAAAAAATTAATTTAATTAATAAAAATTTTTAGAGATAAATTTAAAAAATAACCTATTTTTTTAAAAATTAATTTAACCATTAACTTAATAATATATTCACAAACAGATGGTATAAGAATTTACTTTAATATACTTTCAAAAGGAAAAAGGAATTTACTTTAATATACTTCATTTCCTGATGATTGACAGTTTTATACAAAATGATACACACATTTTATTTTATTTTTCTATTTGCAGTCTTAATTTTGCAATCAGCAATGAAATTCATTGTACATATACATAAATAGTAACTAATAACAAATTATAATGATGTCACAATTTAAAATAATAATGGAATTTAATTTATATAACCGTGTTTACAATTTGAATTATAATAAAAGAAACGTGTTTAAATAGAAATATAAAAAACTCTAAGTACATTAAATTAATTGATACAACATTGTTGCACATGCATGTTCTTTATTATTATAAGAATATGGAAAGTAAACTATTATCTTCTATAGTTTGCTCGTAGGTGAGTATACAACTCCATATGTATACTATCATTACTATCTATTATTATGATTATTGGAGAATGTATTTATAACCATGTCTATGTAACAACTAACAAATATTAATGTCTAATGGTGATACTAATATGTTTGTTTAGTGGTAGTAGGTATTATTTAAAGGGAAATTGTCAAATTCGTTTTGAAGAATTATTATTCGTTTTTTAAATTAAATTTTTAAAAAAATTAATTAAATTCGTCTTTTAAAAATTAATATGACACGTTAAATGATATTATAATACATATAAAAATTTTAATTAACTATTAACATGATAAATTTATAAAATTATATCAAACCAAAATTTAATTAAAAGGATAATTTGAGACATCGAAATCCTTCAATTTAAAATTAATTTAATATAATTTTATCAATTTTATCATATTAATTGCCAATTAAAACTATTAAATATGTATAGTATTATTTAATGTATTATATCAACATATTTTAACATCGTTAACAATGAAAATGACAAAAAAAAACTAAAATGGTCAATTTAAAATTTTTAAAAAATAAATTTAATTAAAAAAAACTTTCAAAAACTAATTTAAAAACTTTTCCCAAAACTAATTGGATAATTTACTCTATTACTTAATTAGTAGGACAAAGTAAAAAGGATAAATAATGAAAGCATAATTTGGAATGGGGCCCACAATCACAAGAGTATGCCAAGGTGCACACTCACATATATATTGAAAATGTACATATCATACATAGTAAGTATCTAAAAAAAACTTATAAAACATGGCATTTATTAGGATCAATTTGAATAAACAATTTAATTAAGTTGTTTTTAAAAAAATAATTTAAATAATAAATAATTATATTAAAAATAGTTTATAAATAAATTATTTTGTATTTAAATTTTTAATTTTAAAAGTACTTATTTTATAAAAATGTGATAAAAAGTAATAATATTATGTGAGAAGTTATTTTTTAGTTAAAAACTCTTAAATAACTTCTTAAAAAATTATAATTTAATTTTAAAAATTATATTAAACATTAATACTATTACTTTTTATAAATAAAAAATTTAAAAAATTACTTTTCAAGCTTGCCAAACAAGCCCTTATCCTTTCTTTATATGCTATGTATTTTTTCAATATGCATCTTTCGCTAAAATCCATTACTAAATGGGTTTAGCTAGCTGGTGGACGGATTCGTCAAAAGAAATACTTTTAAATGTTTATTTTAGAAAAATAAAAAATATTATTAGATTAATTAAAATAAAATGTATAATTACAAAAAAAAATATTTGATAAAGGTTTAATAGTCCATCAATAAGTGATTTACATATTGTAGTCTAGTACTAATAAGTAAGAAAAAGTATTATACGTAAAAGAATTGAATAAATTACTATTTATATCCATAAAAGATAAAAATACGGATATATATATCCACACTAAATCGAAATTAAATTTATATCCACGTAAAATGTCTTCTGTGTGATAAAAGTATCTTTTTTTGGAGGGTTAGAGTGCCACGTAAAATGTTTTTATCACACGAAAAACATATTTCGTGGGTACAAATTTAGTTTTAATCTAGTGTAAGTACATATATCAATATTTTTATCTTTTATGAATATAAATGATCATTTATTCTAAAAGAATAAGAAGTATTATTCTTGTAAAGTTTAGTAGGTCACTTATTATTTTTCTTATAATCTTGTAGTATGATAATTTTATTTGAACCAACTCTAGCTTGAAAAAAAAAATCTTCTCTTCTCGTAATATCTTCCATGAGGTTGTGTAATGTGTTTGTAAAATATGAAAATTTTAGGGTTAAATGTTGTCCTTTTTTTACTTTAATTTTAATTCTACAGCCTTTATATATATATATACTCGAAAAAAAAAGAGAAGAGCAAACAAAATATATCCAAAAATAAACTAATTTCTTGTACTGCCACAAATATATATATAAAGTCCTAAACATTTGAGAGTTAAAAGAAAGATAACGCCGCACACTCTTTAAAGCACTATTTCTAGTTAAATTAAAAAGTAATGAGAAAGAATTTTCAAGTTGTAATTTCGATACTAAAATTTTTAAAGTAATAAACAGAATTTAAAACAAAATTAGCATATTTACCAATACTACTAATCCTTAAAGAACGAAAGACGAAAACTCAACCTTAAAAATAGGTCAATGCATAACCTCAAAATAAAATAAAACTTAGATTAATAATCCAAGAAAACAAAAACAAAACTCTTAATCCCCTTAACAAAGGAATTAGTGACTCATAGAAAAAGATGAAAAATGGCATAGGGACGAGCGGCGACGACAGCGTAGTGACGAGTAAAGAGTCGGGTTGCGCCATTGAAGAGCAAGCCATCGACGAGAGAGAGCAGAGCAGAGCTTGTAGAGGAGTTGATTCGATGACAATAAAAAAAGTAGGCAGACGAGCACAAGATAGAAGTAGACGAAGTACGATAAAGCCAAAGCAGCTAAGACAAGATATGGAAAGAAGAAGACAAAGAAGGATTCGAGAGGCGAGTAAACACTGGCGGCGCAAGGATGAGCAAAAGAGGAAAGAAAAGAGAGAAAGAAGGAAGTCACAGTGACTCCGATGACAATAACGAATTCGTCCTGTTGACGATGATGATGTCATGCTTTGAGGAGGATGAATGTACAGAAAAAGAATGAAGGAGAATGTCCTAACTAATTTTCATCAAAGGGTAGAGTTGAATTTTTAAATTTTGATAGAGAGTAATTTAAAAAAAAATATTAATAAAATTTTAATTTTTGCCTCCAAATATTTCAGTTTTATATGTTTTCATTTTTTAGAATTACTGAAATAATTAAAATTTTATATTCTAAAACTAAAATTTTAATTTTAATCTATAATCATTAAACACAATATTAAATTTCTATCTTTTTCCATCTCTTCGTTTTAATCTTAGTATTTCATACCAAACACCGTCTATCAGACATACCCATTAAAAAGCCTTATCATTTTTTTAACCTGCCCCTTCCTCATCTCAAAGGTCTCGGGTTCGAGTCCTACCAGCTGCAACCGAGAAGAAAAATTGGTAAGTATATGAGGTATGTGTGGGTGTGTATTGTGTACCTAGGATTGGGGGTTGTCCAATCCACTGGGGTACCTAGGATTGGGGGTTGTCCAATCCATCGACCAAAAAAAAAAAAATAAGATGAACGGTAAGGGGGTGGTGTTTGCACTTTCTTTGGAACAATTATTTATTATTAGTTAGTCTTATTGAAGGAAGGTATAAAATAATTTTGGCCTCTATCGCTATACCTACGGCCATTATTAAATTCATATAGATTGTTGTGAAAAAGTTAATATATGAAGCAGATATTGCTGCTGCCTGCTCTTGTCTTTTATTTTTTATAAAGCTTGCTCCTTAAAATGAAACTTATATGGGGGCAGTTAGATTGTGTACGTGATTGCCATTAACACATTTGCTTCATATTTAACAAATTTTACCAAATTGCATCGATCGGTTGCTTATAAGTGGGAGAATTCCCCAAAATAAAAATGGATAATTATGTTTATCACATATACTAACAAATTATTACAACAATAGTAAATAACTTGGTTTTTCGAAACTAAGAACGCATATACAAATTTTTAAATTGTAAGAATATAGTCTCTCACTCTCTCCACATTTTTTTTCTTAGCAAATAAATTAGTAATTCGTATCAATTTGTGCTACTTAGATCTTGAATATGATGACATCCTCAGTGTTAGACACATAATGTGAAGTAGTGCTGAGTTTGTTGAATGTTATGGATTTGAGTCTCCATAAGCATTTAGTTATGAGTTTAATAACTATGATGCACTAAAAATATAAATACAATAATTTAGTTATATTATTTTTTAAATAATATATAATAATTGTAAAAGGAAAAAAAATTGTTGACGTCACTAAAATATGTATAAAATTTATTCACACTTCTAGTATATTAAAAGTAGATTTTTAAGTCCTGATTGTTTTTCTTAGAATAATAAAACTTGTAATGTATTGACAAAATATAATTAAAAGCTAATAAAAAATAGTGTAAATATGTTTAAAATTATTTTATTTTGTATTTTTAACTATTTTTAATTTTATTTTATATTTATTAATTATTATTAGAGTAATTAATTAATATTAAATATAATAAATACATAATTATAAAATTATAAATATTAAATTAAATAAAGTAAACTAAATTATTCACTCTCTAATATAACTCGTATAGACATTCATATTACTTAAATTAAAGTGGGTGAGGAATTTAGAAAATTTGAGTGTGAAAGATTGAAAGGTATATGCAAATAAATAAGTATAAAAATTGCCAAAGGTTTCGCCGGCAAGGGCCTACGTAGAAACGATAGTTTCAAGAGAATATGCAAAGAGAAGGTAAACAAACAAAAGATTGGAGGGTTCAATTAATGTGTAGTAGTAATATGATTCACGAGAATGGAGGGCTACATTTTGGGATATACATTATAGCATTGTGCACTTCAAACAATCATGGTACGTTTGGTTTAAGAAGATACGGTAAAATATATTTTTTATTTTTTAATTTTGTTAAAATTTTTAAAAAATATTTTTAAATTTTATTTTATTTTAATTTTATTTTAAACATTTTTATTGTATTAAATATATCGTTAGTGGTTATTTTTGAAAAAATTTAGAACTAATTTAGTAATAATTTTATAAAATTAATTTTTAACATAGGTAAATTAGACATAATTGTCATGTATTATTATTGAATTGATCTTAAATTTTTTAAAAATTTAATTGTTAAGTGTATATTTGATACAAATAAAAAATTATATAACAAAATTGAAACAAAATAAAATTTATAGGTGTTTTTAATAAATTTCAAGAACAAAAATATACTTTATTTATTTTTTAATTTTAATATTTTTTGTGCTTAGATTGTTTCATAGAAAAGGATAAAATTAGGAAAAATTAAATTTTAATTCTTTGTCTTTTTGTAATTCCAAACCCAAAAAAAATAAAAAAATAAAAAAATACAAATGAACGCAAACCAAACAAATATTTAATAATTTAATTTTGATACGTTATCAATATAAAACCAATTTAAATACATGTATATAATTATATAATATTATATCAACAAAAATAACCACCTGCATGAATTGTCATAAAAAAAAACCAATATGATTAAATAATTGTATAAATAATAAAACTAAACTCAACATTGAAACGCTTGTTTTAATTTCTTGACATATAGAATTTCAACTAGGGTTATCGAAGGTCCCGAACAATCATTTCGCTATGTTTGTTTTTGAGAATAGGATAGAACAAGATACTGAAAATAAGATATAAAAAATAGAGACACAGAATTTAATGTTCTTATATTCTGTTTGGTAATAAAATAAAATAAATTATAAAAATTTAATTTATTCTATTTTTTTCATTAAAGAAAATTGTGAAGAAAAATATAATAATAAAAATATAATTATAATAAATTAACAAGAATAATAATAAAAATAAAAAATAAGTTGTGTCTCTTATTTTTGTCTCAGTGTTCTTTTTATCAGGATGAATACAAAATATACTAATTCAGTATCTTGAAATATAATATTTCTATCCATATCTCATTTGTCAAATACAATTTTATATCTCAGTGTCTCTATCTCAATATTATGTCCCGATAAACAAACGCAACATTTATGATGCTGCATGTGCAAGCTTGTAAGAACATTAAGAGAGTGCATGAGAAAGTTGAGGAGGCAAGTGTCTTTAGTCTTCAATTTGGGTGGACCATATTGCTATATGTGTGTTAAAGAACCTAGGCTTCAATGAGAATCATCGAAAGTAGTTGGTAAAGTGAAACCTTTTGGACTTTCGGTAACAGCTACTACAATCAATTTGTTTGAAATTTTTCATTTTTGTACATTCCGTTAAACCCAAATTAATAATGTGTCGAGTTTATTGTCAACAAAACAATCATACTTTGATATACTTTTTCATTGTAATTTCTCAATCTTTTGCTTTCACGTTGTAATGTGCATCTTCAACCATATTTCTACCTTTGATGCACTTTAAATTCATTGTAATTGAGGAAAGAAGGCATTGTATAATTGTATGTATGCCCCCATAGATGTTAAGAAAAGAGACCAATCTTATTTCAAGAGTAGAAGGCTTGTTCTTTTCACCATTACTATTTTCGAAGAGAAAATTCAGATTTTTTATCTCGATTTAATGTAATAATTGAGGGTCTTAATTTATCTTTTTAATTATCTTCTTAATACTTAAAAGAGTACAATTTTTTAAATACATGTGTTACTTTTTAAAAACAAAAAATAAAAAAATCAAAACAAACTTTATTTAGAAGTTAGAAAGATATTAACAAAATGAGTTAGGACTTTTCAATCATTTTTTATTTATATTCTATATACTACTATATATGATATAAATATATTTAACGATTGATAAATATGAATAAAAATAGTATCACTTTCTTAATAATTTAGTGTGTACTTTTTTTTTATTTCAATATTGTCATAAGTTAGTCAACAAAAAATTTTTGCCACAAATTACCAGAACAATATTCTGATAATTATGTTAGATAACATCGTTTCATTTGCATAAGTATATTAACCCTTTCTTAATTTAACATTTTCTCTTTCTTCTAAAACACGAATAAAGACTTTTTTCTCGCCATGTTACTCTTTAATGGCGTTGTTTTGATATATCAAGGGCCGCCTGCAAATATTATAGATAGTTTCATTGTTCAAGAGCACAACGACATTAGTGTGTTCAAGGAGAGAATGACTAAAAAGGACATTGTTATATAACTCTATATAAACTCTCTAAACCTGAAATTATAAATTAGAAAGAGGAAAAACAACATTGTTGATTTCAGGAAAAGCAAACCCAAAGTAGCGATTAGGGAATAAAACATGTGAGGTGAATTCTTGAACAATAAATTTTTAAATTATACCTAACGGGAATGGTAGACGGTGAAGTCAAGCTTGGACTTCTTACCATAATTGACAGAGAGGCACTCAGGAAGAGAAAACCGGGTCGGAGCCAGTATCGTCACCGATGGTGTTGAAAACGAGAAAGTTCTGGAGGCTGATGCAGTTGTTGGCGAGCTTGTGAACGTGATCAAGGCAGAGATCGACAATCTCCTTGCTGATGGTGTAGTGTCCCTTGGCGAAGTTGTTTATGGCGTTCTCCTTACTAGAGATAAGCTGCTCTAGGTGGAAGAGCCGGCGGTAGGTGCCGGCTCTGACATCGTCGATGACGGTTGGCTCCAAATCGACAAAGACGGCACGAGAAATGTGCTAGGCGGATCTTGTCTTGCTGAAGAAAGTGTAGAATATATCATGCGCGACTTTAAAGAAAGTGTCACTGGCAGTTATAGAAATCAGATCGAAGAATTGATGAATTGTAAAGTGGAATTGGAATTGAAACCTTATTAGTTATCTAGGCATCATACCATTAGGCTGGATGCCATTGATAGAAGAAGGCTTCCTCATCGTCATTATTCTTTCTTCTAGTTAAGAACAACTAAGAAGAGAAGGCTTGGAGTAAATTTGGGGATTATGATTTTTTAAAATTGGTCCAGGAACTAAATTGCCATAGAAAAGTTTCGTCCTCCACATCAGCTAGCTCTTATCTTGCCCCCGTATCAGAAATGAGTCCATTTTAACTCTCCAATGACGCTTGTTGGCATAAATTGTTTGAAGGATAACTCTGGGTATCGAAATGCAACTTTAAGGATGAATATGAGTAATTATTAATTTGAAGGACCACTACGAAGCTCGAAAGTAACTTCACATTGCGTTTGGACGGTGTTTGTGTATATGAGAGACACACACAACAACATATGTGCACTGTTTGTTTTGTAAGACACAAATTCAAAAAAGACACAGTTACAAATAACTACACACAAAGAACATGTATTTTGTGTTTGGCCAAAATGAAGAGACATGAAAATTTAGCTTGAGATACAGATCAAAATTCTAAAATTACCCAACTCACGTTAACTTTCTCTTTTCTCTTCTCCTTTCTCCCTCTTCTAACCTCCATTATTATTGCATCTCAACTCCTCCTCTCTAAATTTATTTCATCCTCATCCTCCACCATCCCAAATCCATCAAGTAGTTACGCTTTCAAAGCACTTTGTGTTTATCCTCCCCACGATCGACGTCTCTCTCTGGATCTCTCTTTTTTATTTTTTCCTCTTTGGCATCACTATCTCCGACGATGTCGCCTTCACTTTCTCTATCTCCTTCATCTTTATCTTCGTCTAGTGATAAAAATAGTGTTAGTGATTGGAGTGGACGGCTATTATTGTAGATCTGATGCTGCTATAATTGCAAATATGAAGGAGGTTGTCTCTGCCGAACGCCGCAGTAACCACGAGCATAAAGAAGGTCGTCCAACACTATAGTTTGCCTCCGCATTGTCCTTCGTTATCACCGTCGTTTTTCTCATCATTTGTTTTTCCTCTGACGCATCAACAAACCCTCACCCTTATTTTTATTTTTTAATTTGAATTGTTTAAGTAATATTTAAATTGGAGTTATTAATTTTGTTTATTTGAAAAAAGATTGAAAGATCAATATTAATGATAGTGGTGGTAGAAATTGGTGATGATAGTGGTAATGTTAGTGGTGGTGGTATTGATGTTGTTTTTATTTGGGAATAAATTTGACTTTTGAATTAAATAAACGTGCCTTGTGTATTATAACTATTATCACTAAACATGTTAAAAATCGTGTATATCTATTTTCATGTATTTCTGTGTCTTTATATTTATGTCTCTATTTTTGTATGACAATAAAAAACAGTGTCAGAGACTATTTTAAAATATGTCACAAGTCACGGAATCCTATAACCCTAATATTTAATTAAGTAGACGAATAAACTATCGGTTAACGTAAGTTGCTTCATAAGGGTTTTTTTTTTTGTATTCAGTTGGTTCACAACTGGTCAAAGTTGTAACCGATAGTCCAGAGTATTTATGTTTTTTTTTTTAACTTGGGATAGTCCGGTTTATGGCCCATCAACGAAGAAATGAAAACAAAAAGCCCACTACCATTACATCGATCCTGACAAAAACAAAAAACACTACAACACTAAACTTTCAATTATTCTGAGTGGAGCGGCGGTCGGAATTCCAAAGGTTTTCAACGTTGGATCTGGTTGCGGCGGTGGTTCCGTTGATTGACTGATTCGATGATTCCCAAGTTTTGACCCATTTTCCTTCTCCATGGCCTGCTCTTCTTTCTTCCCCTCTTCCCACTTCTTCAATCCTCTCTCTTCCTCCTCCTATTGTTCTCCACCGCCGCCGGTCTCCGCCACTCGTTTCCGCTCCCTTCCATCCAAACAACTCAACACTCTCTTTACCACAGCCCCTCCTCTCCACCGTAGTTTTTCGGCGCTTCCTCTCTTCTCGGAACACCATGGCGGCGGTTACAACAACAACAACAACAACAACAATGGGGGTGGTGGTTGGGGATACCCCTTTGACTCCGACGACTCTTTTTCACCATCAAGCCACACCCTTTTCTTCTCATTGCTTCTCTCTTCAGCTTTCTGCTCCTTCTCCCAACTCGTCCTCGCAAAATTCGCAAAGGCGAAAACTTTGGCTTCCGAGAAAGAAGCATTCTCAGAGTCTCTTTGGGAAGTGAAAGGTGGCAAGTGGACAAAGCTAATCCCTGATAATTTCAACGATTCTTTCGTGACCTCGGAACCCGGTTTGTTCAGTGAGTTATCATCCATTAACTCGACTCAAGTTGTAACCTTTCTGTGGTTCAAGTGCAGGGACCTCTTCCTTCGTTTGATGCTCCCTGAAGGGTTTCCCAAAAGCGTAACCAGCGATTACTTGGAGTATTCTCTGTGGAGAGCGGTTCAGGGTGTTGCAAGCCAGGTTAGTGGGGTGCTGGCAACTCAGTCATTGCTTTATGCTGTTGGGTTGGGAAAAGGTGCAATTCCCACTGCTGCTGCCATTAATTGGGTTCTCAAGGATGGAATTGGGTACCTCAGTAAGATTATGCTGTCCAATTTCGGCCGCCATTTCGATGTTAACCCGAAAGGCTGGAGGTTGTTTGCTGATCTGCTTGAGAATGCCGCATTTGGTTTGGAGATGTGCACTCCTGCTTTTCCACACTTCTTTGTGCTGATTGGTGCTGTGGCCGGCGCCTCCCGTTCCGCAGCCGCATTGATTCAGGTGATTGAATGGATCTTGTATATAGTACATGAAGCTAGAAACAAACCAATCCCTTGTATTCTACTTTGTTTAAATGATTTTGTTTAGGTAGTGGCTGGTATGGTTAAGACATTTTAGTATAGAAGGCAATCTATTCTCCTGTATGATTCAGGCTGGGGAGTATGCATAAACTTAATATAGTTGTTAGTTATTCGTATGAAAAATGATTGAAACTTGAACCTGATTTTATATTTACAGGCATCAACCAGGAGTTGTTTCTTTGCTGGTTTTGCTGCTCAAAGAAATTTTGCTGAGGTAAGAAACAGATTGTTCTTGCTTTGAATAAATAGAAGTACTTGTTTAATGACACAGCTCAACCATTCTAGTATTACTAGTTATTGGAAATTTTCTGAACACATGTTCATTTTATTTTATTTAATTTTTCTTTCTAAAAGTAATTCTAAATATTAGGTAATTGCCAAAGGTGAAGTACAAGGAATGGCAAGCAAGTTTATCGGTATCGGGATTGGTATAGGATTGGGTAACTGCATAGGATCCTCCACGCCTCTTGTTCTTGCATCCTTTGGTGTTGTGACTTGGATTCACATGTACTGCAATCTGAAGTCATACCAGTCAATTCAATTAAGGACTTTGAATCCTTATCGTGCAAGTAATTTCTGATCACTTTCTCTCACTCTGGCTAACATTAACATGTTGGGGATGTATTATAGTAAACTTTGAAAGAATGAGTGTGTACTATTGATGAAACATTGAATATTCTTCCAAGTTGTCTCTTACATGTAGATTTAAATGTTTTTGCAATCAATTGTTGGAGGAGTAAGGAGCCGAGAAATGCTACTAGGATTTAATAAGTTTTAATTTTTCTGTATGGTTTAGAATTTTATACATATGATTATTGAGTTTTAAACAGGTTTGGTTTTCAGTGAATATCTACTGAGTGGCCAGGCACCTCCAGTTAAAGAGGTCAATGATGAGGAGCCATTATTTCCGGCTGTACCCATATTAAATGCAACGTTTGCAAATAAAGTGAGTTAATCTTGCTTCCATGATAAATATATATATGACATTTGAAACTTCAAAATGAAGTTCCTATCTGTTGGATCATATTTTTGTGGCATGCTAAAATGTGATAAAAGTTTTTATTTTTATAATGTATTATGTAGTTTAAGGTTGCCCTTCGTTTTATTCTACTTCTCAGTTGATGGAGGCTAAGGATTTGGGGAAATATCATATCAATCTTGCCAATTGCCATGATAATGTGTGATATTGCTTGTCTGATTTTGAAAACTTTGAATATTTTGTGCTTCCTTGCAATTCTTATATAGTAAGCCCATATAAAAGATGATGATTGTGTTGGGCACTAAACAACTGGTATAAAACACCGTCGAACACTTAATGACATTGCCTCTTCATGACATGGCTTGTTCGCTTTTGTACTAGGCAAAATCAAATGCATTGTCATCTGAAGCAAAGGATGCGGCTGCAGAAATTGAACGGCGTCTAGAACTTGGGTCCAAGCTTAGTGAAATTGTCAGCAGCAAGGATGACGCACTCGCTCTGTTCACGCTTTATAAAGATGAGGGCTATATCTTGTCAGAACACATGGGGAAATTCTGTGTAAGTTGACAGTCATATACACACAAAATTTGATAGCCTCTTCCCTTTGGTAGGAGCATATTGGACCTGAGATTTTCCTTGTTATGTTTCTATCTTCCCAGAAAATTGGATTAAAAGATAAGAAGTTCAAAGGATAAGGATGAGTTTGGAGTGACTTTTGAAAAAGAAAAAAAAAATTAAGAAGCAATTTCGTGTTTGGATAGAAAACATAAGAAATATTTCTGTTTTAGGAAACGATTAATTAAAATCTTAAAAGTTTTGCATTTTTTGAAAAGCAACATATTGTTTGCTTAAAATAAAAGAATTTTTTAATAAAAGTACATTTTTTTAATGAGAAAAAAATTCTTTTCTTCTCTTCAAAAAGGCCACTCCAAATGAGGCAAAAAGTCTTTCCCCTTCTAGATATTAGCAACCTGGTACATTGTTGTGTTATGGACAGTGACTAACATATCTGGCTGAATCAGGTTGTTCTTAAGGAGAGCTGTTTGCCATTGGACATGCTGAAGGCGTTGTTTCAGGTCAACTATGTATATTGGTTAGAGAAGAATGCGGGAATTGTAGGAAGAGGAGTCGTTAATGATTCCAAACCTGGCGGGAAGCTGCACATGTCCCTTGATTATGTAACACGGGAATTCGACCTTGTCAGAACTGATGGGGAATCAGTAGGTTGGATCACGGAGGGCCTCATTGCGAGGCCATTGCCAAATAGAATTCGTCCGGGCAACATGGCACCCTCAGCGAGTAGCTGATACTGTCAAGGTTTGGTGGTTTTCATGCATGGGCAGTTGAATTGCCATGAAGAAGCATGGTGGATGAAGATGTGGGAGAGATCAAAGTGGATTAGCTGGTTCTTATCATCTTTGTCCATTGTTGGTGATCAGCACATCAATGGGTCCAATGGTGTGGAGAGACATAGAGCTATAAATGGTTGGAACCCTAAAACACCACCCTGCAAAGATATCAATTTGAATGTGAATGATGGACTGACTTTTGAAAGGGTCAAACAATGGCCATGAAAGAGATGTGCATGTAATTGTGAAGAGAATTTGATATTCAATACATGTAGATGTGGTTTGCTCAAAATCTCACACAAATAGAATTGAATGTTTCTCATAAACAGTAATTTGAAATTAAATGCAAAATTTGTCCCTCCAATGTTTAGTCTTAGTTTAGTTAGAATTTTATATTATTTTTAATTATTTTATTAATATCATTATACAAGTGGTAAAATTTTATTGATTCTCTATCAAAGATGTTATTAAAAACACTTCATTAGAAATGTTATTAAGCATGATTAAAACATCAATAATATTTGAAAAATAATAAAAGAATCAGTTATCTAATTTAATATTTATTAATTATTATTAGAATAATTAAATAATTTTATATATATAATAAATATATAAAGTAAGTATAGTTATTGTCTTAGACATGTTAGTAGCTAAATAGTGAGGTGCGATGTGCGAAAGAAGAATCTGAGAGAAAAAGATGGAGGAGGTAGAGAGACTCTGGAATGAAGTGAGAGAGCTAAGCTTAGGCAACAACAGCAAAGTGGAAAGACTGCAAGCCCCACCAACTGCCCTTCAATTCCTCAGAGATTTCGTTAACCCAAACAAACCCTGCATCATCTCCAACGCTATCAACCACTGGCCTGCACTCTCCCTTTGGGCCCAGGCCCAACCCAATCAGGCCCAACATTCCTACCTCTCCCGCTCCCTCTCCTCCTCCAGCGTCTCCCTCCACCTCACCCCCTCCGGCCGCGCCGACGCCCTCGCCCCTCTCCCCTCCTCTCCTTCCTCCCTCTGCTTCGCCTCCGCTTACGTGCAGCGCACGCCCTTCCCCGACGCCCTCCGCCTCATCGCCTCCCCCGATCACAACCCCGCCGTCGTCGCCTACGCCCAGCAGCAGAACGACTGCTTCCGCTCCGAGTACTCCGCCCTCGCCGCCGATTGCGACCCCCACATCGATTGGGCCACGGAGGCTTTCGGCGGCGCTTTGCCTGAAGCTGTGAACCTCTGGATTGGTAACCAGCGTTCTCACACTTCATTCCACAAGGATCACTACGAGAATCTGTATGCCGTTGTCTCGGGAGAGAAGCACTTCATTCTGTTGCCTCCCACTGATGTTCATAGACTCTACATCCGTCAATACCCTGCTGCCACTTACAGATACTCTTCGGTATGCTCTTTCCCTCTTTTATTTATTATGTTTTTTCTTCCATTCATCTTTATTATGCTGTTATAAGTCTAAATGTCTAATAGATTACTCATGTAAAGATATCTTCATGCGAATAACAGTGGAGATTAACATGTTTGACTAAAATGCCTAATATCTTCATTATCTTTTTTTTGGGTGGTAGATACTGGATCAACAAGAAGTGTAACGAGATAGGCAAACGAATTGGCAAGACTTAAGTTGACTTTATATGTTATGATCCGATGCATGTAGGTGTAGCTGACCCTATTTAGCAAAACAAGACTGTGATGTCAATGTTTTTGGTTTGTAGGACACTGGAGAGTTTGATTTGGAGCTTGAGGAGCCTATTAGATATGTTCCATGGTGCAGTGTAGACCCTTTTCCTCCTCCTGAGAAACTCCATGAGGAGGTGTCTAAGTTTCCCTTGTACTTCAATGGCCCTAAGCCATTTGAGTGTACAGTGAAGGCTGGGGAGATTCTCTACTTGTAAGCATTTCCCTCCTTTTTCTCTCTTATAATTTCATTAGCGAGATGAATTCGTGGATTTATATAGTTTGTCGCGCGCTCGTGCTGATCAGATGGAACTAATGCAGGCCAAGTATGTGGTTTCATCATGTTAGGCAGAGTTCAGGTGATGGAGGATGCACTATTGCAGTAAACTATTGTAAGGATCAAGCCTTACTTTTTCCTTGTCCAATTTGTAATCAAAATCTCTTCTGCAAGTTATATTTTTCTTTTTTATGCAGGGTATGATATGCAATTTGACATTAAGTATGCATATTTCAATTTCTTAAAATCTATCCATTACCGATCTCCGAGTCTACTATTGCCTGAGAAATTTTCTGAGGAGACAGATTCAGATCCTGATTGCTTATGACACTGATGAAAATAGTTGTTCCTTAGCCAGTGTTCTTTGGGAAAATGCAAGAGATTCGGAAGTGTCATGGAAACATTTCGGGGAAGCATTGATTGATTCCCAAAACAAGCAACTAACTCTTGGAAGCTGGAACTCTTTTAAGATTTTTGACATCTCTACCTGATATGTGGCAACTGCCAACACAACTTTGTTTTGTCCTTCAATTGTGATATCAGTTTTTGCTGTAATCATTTAATTTTCGCTATTTCTGGTGATGCTGATGAGAATGAGAGAGACTGAATAGTTCAGTTCAGCAATTTTCTCCTAAAACAAGCGTATTCCTTTTTATTATAGTTGTAATATTGTCACATTTTCCGCACATTTTATTCCCTTCCTAATCTGTGTTGTGTTCTACAGTGTGTATTTAGTTTTTGGTCTGATAGCTGGTGTTAATTTTATCTTATTAGTGAAGTGAAAGGAGCACCTAGAAGAGTAGAAGTCGTGACCAGGTCTTCAAATCTTGCAAATTATCTTATACTAAGATGGTTCAAGTCGTATGCATAGTCATCTCCACAATACTATCTTCGTGAAAACTGAAAACTGATATCAATTATTCATAATGGTTAGTTCCAAGCTTTTTTATTTAAATAAGTATAGGAAAATGATTAATTCTCAGAATACGTATGAATGGAAATTTAGAACAAAATGTGCATAGTCATGGAGGCTCCATTTCGTGAGTGATGCAGGTGAATTGGAGGCTCCATTTTGTGTGCGCCTTCTTTGAAATGAAGTGCAATTCCATTTTGTGCGTATTGTCCTAAGATGGCCATGCGCATTTTGTTCTAAATTTTCATCCATGGGCATTATGAGAATTAATCATTTTCTTATACTTATTTAAATAAAAAAGCGGTTAGTTCCATAACTAAATTACCTATTTTTTTACAATTTCGATATAATGATCTGCTCTCTTGATAATTGTAAGGACCTAATTTAATTTTGAAATCTAATAAATGTTTTCAATAACAAAAATACTACGAGCATATAAAAATTCAGTTAAAGAATTATTTATCATCTATTTATGTATTGTTTAATTTATATTTTATGTTTGTATGAGTGAGTGGTCGCTGATTTTTAGTATATAAATAGCATGATATTCAAATAATTCACTTCATGTATATTTATTTGGTGATTCATCACCATTGAACGTTTCGTAATCTTCGCTACACAATCAGAAGTACGTAGCAGAAAGCTTGTAGGTCTCATGTTGACGGTCCAAAAATGGAACTTGTCACTGTTCCGCCGCCAACAGCCACTCAATCCAGCTACCATCACCACCACGGCAGCAGCATCTCCACCATTACATATTCTCCTCACAACCCCAAACTCAAGCTTCCTCTCCTTCACACCTCCCCTGTCATCTCTTCGAAACCCCTCCAACCCATTATCTCTCCACAAACCACTACTACTTGCAGCGACAGCATTAAGAGGAGGAAGAAGAAGAGGAAGAAAAATGGGTCTTCAACCTTAGATATATTGTGCTTAATGGAAGCTCTCTACAATCCCATACCCATTGACATCTACACCTCTCTTGTTAAAGAGTGCACTGTTTCTGGGGACCCACATACTGCTATTCACTTGAACAATCACATAATCCACAGTGGGATTAAGCCTCCGTTGCCCTTCATCAATCGGATTCTCATCATGCTTGTGTCATGTGGCTTGTTGGACAATGCACGCCATGTGTTTGATTTAATGTCTGTTAGGGACTTCAACACTTGGGCAACCTTGTTTGTTGCTTATTATGATAATGCTGATTATGCGGAGGTAGCTAGAGTATTTGTCAGCATGGTTGAAGATTTGGGTATGGAAGATTCGGAATTCCCTGCGTGGATGTGGGGTTGCCTTCTCAAGTCATGTGCCTGCAGTGCGAACTTCCATCTCGGTATGCAAGCTCATGGATGTTTGTTGAAGTTAGGAGCTTGTACTGACGTGGTTCTAAGTAGCTCTTTGATCAGTTTCTATGGGAAATTCAATCGCCTGGAAGATGCGAATGCTGTATTCAACCACGCTTCGCGACACAACAACATGACTTGGTCGGCTAAGATTGTAGGCGGATGCAGGGAAAAGCAATTCTCTGAGGTTCTCTGCGACTTCAAGGAGATGGGAAGACAAGGGGTGAAGAAGGATAGCTTCACATTTTCCAGTGTTCTCAAGGCATGTGGGAAGATGCTGAATCGCGAACAATGTGGCGAACAGGTCCATGCTAATGCCATCAAATTTGGGATGGTCTCAGATAAATATGTTAAGTGTAGTTTGATAGCTATGTATGGAAGAAGTGGTTTGCTGAGAGATGCAGAACAAGTGTTTGAAATGAAGGGGAATGAAAGAAATGTTGATTGTTGGAATGCAATGGTTATGGGTTACATGCATAATGGTATGCACATTGAAGCTTTGAGGTTTCTGTATCAGATGAAGGAAGCTGGAATGCAGCCCCAAGAAGATCTGCTTAATGAAGTGAGAATTGCTTGTGGCAGTGTTAAATACTAAACCATGAATAAACTGAGAAGTATATTGTATATGTACTATATACACAATGCACAAATGTTGAATGGAAACTATACATATGATTGATGGTTAAAGTCCGGTAACTTTACTTTTGAAAAATGTGTTTAGAATTTGAAGGTTTGTTTGATTTAAGAAAACGATTTTTGCTATATTTTTTTTTTAGAAAAAAACAATGCAATTTGGATTGGACTGATTCATTCGATTTTTAAAAGTAAACTTTTAATATTTTAGAATTAAAAAATAGAACAATTTTAAATTAATAAAAGTAAATGAATAAATCTTATTTTACATTTATAAAATGTTATTTGAGTAATAATATATGAGTAACATAAATTTTGTAACAAATTAAATATACTAAGTAAAATCTTAGATTTGCTAAAACAATAGTATTAGGGTAAATGAGATAAATAAATTAAATAACCTCTAATATAATAATATTATACCAATATCTTAAAATAGATCAGCTTACATACAAATCCTAAAGTAAATCTATATAATTAAATCAAATAAATTTGATTCACATTTGATTCCTTACCCATAGCATAAGATAAAGGGTGCGTACTTCAACATCTAAGTTTCACACAAGGAATCTCCTGTTCTTAGGTGTTCTCTGTCCCTCCCTCCTAGAAATTTAAATAAGATAGGTCGTAACTTAGTTATTAATAAATTTGGAAAAAAGATTAATTATAAATTGAATTTAGTTGATTTAATTTAATATTGATATAGATTATTAATATTTATTATTTTTATATTAATTTTAAAACATAAATGTCAATAAAAAAATATTCTATTTAAATTTAAATAGAATATCAAAAAAATTAAAACGAATAAGAATAGAAATTCAAATTTTATATTTTAGTTCAAATTCTAAAAAATATACATCTATATAAATTTATGAATATAAAATAGAATATTAACATTTAAAAAATTATTATCAAGACTTTTGATATTAAAAAAAGTAATATAAAGTATATTCTTCTAAAATGCGATAAAAATTAAAAAATATTGATTATTTATTACACATTATGATATTTCGATATAGGAAACAGAGGCCACAAAAAAGGTCATGTATTAATCAACTACCCCACCAACTATAACAATTTATCTTTGAAGCAATGGTGAAGCAGTGGACCCAACTGCTTTCTTATTGTGCCAGAAATGAAATAGCATCTCCAATTCAAGTGGCTTTGAAAGTGAGTGCTGTTTAAATGGAGGGCAGAAAACTTTTATCTGATTCCTATTCCATGGATAATTATTGGTCATTTTCTAATGAGTGGCTGGTCCCTATTTAGAAGCCAATATTATCCTTTGTAACTGCAGTTCACTGACTCAGAAGATATTTTTCAGTTAGTTTTATTGTTTTTAAAATTTTATTTTTATTATTAGCTGTTTAATTTTTTATAGGAAAAAAAAAGATCTTTTGGAGTTTTGGTTAGATTGCATAATTTAGGACAAAAGTTTAATTTTGCATGTTTTGTTTTGTCACCATATGTCTCTCTTGCATGCCTTAGTCCCACTCTTATTTCTCACTGTTTAATTGATTGGATTGTCCCATTGTTACCCTGCTTGCTTCTTTAGTTGAGTTTATTTTGATTTAATTTCTAAAATCTTTTGATGTTATAATTTAAAAAAAATTATATATTTGATCGAATAATTTTAAAATTTAAATTTTATTAGAATTTTATATTTTATGTATTTAATTAATTATTTTAATTTTATGTAAAATTTCAATTTTTTCGACTATATTAACCATTAACCGTTATGCCGTTATTCTAGCACTATTAATTTAAAATGTATTGTAAAAATAGAAAAGTTGCAAAATTGAATTATATGTACTCTTTTTTTTTTTTAAATATTTGAAAGTAAAAAATTGAAAAAATATATACAAATTTTTTTAGTATACAAAAATATATTTTGTGGAGTGTACCAAAAGTAGTATTACAAGTGTCATTTTTTCTCAAACCCAATTATTACCACTGATTCTGCCGTGATGGAGAAAATATGGACAAAAACAGTTATTATTATTATTATTATTATTATTATTATTATTATTATTATTATTATTATTATTATTATTATTATTATTTATTTATTTAAAAAAACTGGAAAAAACTGATAGTGATTTTCTTCTTTATTAAGTGGCTAATAGTAGGTAATAAGAAAAAGGTGGACCCTCTTGGCATTTATGGATTCGGATAGAATTGTAGAAATATCATATTTGATATATTACAACAGCTACATGTTTTATCTCCACCTTACACTTGTTTCCAATGGTTTTCACAATATCTTACCATGGATGTGAATGAATGATTGGAACTCTTATTTGTACCTTTCACTCAAACACTTCCCCTCATCAACATGTTCTACTCTCAAATTATGAATAGGCTATGGTGAAATGTAGCAAAGGGACTAGGCAGATCTTAATTGTGTTACAAATAAGGTGAAAACTCAAGTATATATAATTAATTTTATGTAAAGTTGATAATTGAGAATTATTAGATAAAAATTTAGTCAAATTAATTAAATTATTTAACTGTTCTCAGTTATCAACTTCACGTGAAATTGACTGCACCTGAGTTTTTATCTACAAATAATTGACTCATTATGCACCATCAGTTTCTGAAGATTGATTTTAAATTTTCTGTGGTAATGGAAAAATAGTGTTATTGTCAAACCTAAATACCTGAAATGGAATTTATTAGATATTGGAAGTATATATAGTCTCAGGTTAATTTGAAGTGGACTCAAGATGGATATTTTTTTTATTTAGTAATCTAAGGAATATTAGACTAAATGGCAACCTTACATAAAAAGAGAAAAAAAGATATACATACACTACAAGAAATAAGGGGTTTAGCCACGAAAATTTTTTTGGCTAAACTCTAAGATAACCGTAGCAATTATACATTGGCTACGAAAGAATATTTGTGGCTAATCGAGGGTTGCATTTTCAATTTGCCACGATTTTAGCGTTATTAGCCACAATTTTAAACATCGTGGAGACCTTCAAAGAGCCACGATTTATATATCATTGTCCACGTATAATGCCGTGGCTAAATAAGAATAATTAAATAAAAAAGTATAATTCTATTACACTTAGTTAATTTGTGCAGATTTTTCAGCCACATTTTTTTTGTAGCTAATGTTGGATTATTTAATCACACTATTTTTGTGGCTAACTCACTATATTTTTCACATACAATTCAGAACTAATTTATGCTAATTTGATTTAATTGAACAATTTTATTAAATTAAAATTATATTTATATATATTACATTAATAACAAAAATCAAACTTTTTAAATATATAATATCTAACATTTTTCCATAAAAAAATACTAATAAGAATTCAGTATAATAATAATAATAATAATAATAATAATAATAATAATAATAATAATAATAATAATAATAATAATAATAATAATAATAATAATACAAGTCTAAACTTATATATAATAAGAAATAAAAAAATTTAACATAAATAAAATAAATTCTAATCCCTTCTAGATTAAATATATTTAAAATTTTAACTATTACTTATTAAATATATTAATTAAATGTCTAACATATCACTGGATAAACTAGGCACTTTATCACTGTATTTTGATAACAAAAATTTGTACAGAGCTGCTATATCCATAGCTTTTTCTCTAAAGTTTCATCCAGTTTCTCTAAATTTATCACACATCATACATTTTCAACACCAAAGACCTTTCCAATTTACAGCGTTGCTCTACGAGCCATTACACCCAGAAAATCGTATCAATAAATTTACGTCATTATCTCGACTTTGTCCATGCCCATCAAGTTCCATAATGTCTTTTTCATCAATTTTCAAATGCCAAACTTAAATTGTCGTCCTTTTGCCAGTTGTAATTTCTCCCATAGAAGTGTCTGCCATGAATATAAAATTGAATAAAAAAATAAACTAAATATTAGAATTCAAAAAATCACGTAAAAAAATTGAAATTTCATATACCTTTGACATTCACAACTAAAGGGTCATTATAATCTTTTCTGGTAGGTACTGGTTGAGACTTATTTCACCCAAACCTTCTGCAAATTCTTCATTGTTGTTGATATTCTGTGTTATCGTAATTCTGCTAGGAGGGTCTCTTCTGAATTATTATGTTTTTGTTTCACGAAAAAAATCTACTAAAAAAACTAACAAATAACAAAGAAAAAATCAGTATTTTGAGTTTGGAGGATATCCTATCATATGATAGGGTTCATATAATGTGGTTAAAGAGAGTGCTTTTAAGGTGCTGCAGAAAAGTAGGAGTTAAAAGACAACGTGAATGATGGGAAGTTATATTAAAATTTGTCCGTAATTATTTTAATTTTCCGCCAAAAACTACTTCAGAAGTTAAGCGCACATTAAAATTTTAAATTTTAAAAATTCAGCTTGACCAATGTTGTTTAAATTGTCTTTTAACTTTCTTTAATCTTAAGAATATTTCTTTCATCCTACTGTTTATTATCTACTAAATATACCTTAAATTATTTTATTTTTAACAGAATAGTTATTTATTTATTTTTTAATGGTCAAATATAATAAAAAATTTAAATTTAAATTTTGATTTTGTAATATTTTTATCTTTAATTTTTATTACAATAACAATAAATAACCAAAAAACTACTTTAATAAATATATGACCCTCACAATCTTTCATTTCATGCAGTTGATAGTTGATGATTTAAATAATATACTATTATTTAATTATTTACCTATTATACATGAAACAATATAACAAGAGTTATACATTAAGTAAATTTTGTAAATACTTTTACCTGAAAATTTTAATGTTTAATAAATTTTAATTATTAAATTAGTTACTAAAATTTTATTACATTAGACAAATTAATTATCAGATAAAATTGTTATAAGAAATTTTATAAATTAATTTCTTTGTTACTTAATAAAATTTCAAACTTTTATACAAGTGACTCATAAATTAATTAGTATTATTTTTTTATAACTGAAAATAATTGTAAAATAATTAATTAATAGAATATACCAATTAAATAATAATAAAAATAAAAAATTTAATTCATAATTTCACAAAATAATTTTTAAAAAGATAATTATACATATAATAAGAGTACATAATAAAAGTACAGTATTCACAAAAATATATAGTATGTATTAAACCATATAAATAAAGACTAATTTTTTTTAACTTATTCTCATTTTTTAAATTCAAAAAATGATAAATAATTTATTTTTAATAAAAACCAAAATATTTTTTATACTTACAAATTATTGAACCTTTTATTATCTATTCAAATTATATTATTTTAGTTAAATAAATTTTATCTTTATAATTAACTCAAATATTAGAATATTATCTTTATTTTTATAATTTTTTATTTTATCTAAATTCATTTTTTATATTTTTAGATTTAATTTTATAAATATGTGTTAATGTTAGAATATTAAAAAATGATACTATACATTAATAAATTTATTTAAAAAATTAATTTATTTAAGACAGAATAGTCATGGTACGTTAATGTAAGCAAGAAATACAGCTACGAAAAATATTGTTTGTAGCAAAAGATTAAATTTTAGCCACTGTCGTAATATTTCGTGATAAATAGAAGACACGCTCATTTATTTTTATCACGATTTAGTGTTCGTAGTTAAAATTTGGTGACTAAACACCGTTTTTGTGGTAGTGATATATACCACTATATCTTATTCTGAATTTCTTTTTTAATTTTCTTTATAGTTTAAAAGAGCAGAGAATATATAGTATTAAGGATCAGCTACATTATCATTATTTAGATGCTCATTTGTTTATTACTTTATATTATAGGTGAGGATTCGTCATTAACATTTTTTTTCCCTTCTAAATGTTCATGTAACTCTTGTATGTAAATGTAAAATAAAGTGGTCCTTTCAATTTTGTCCGGCATAATGTTTCCTTTCTTGACATGAAGAAAAGCATCATAGCACAGATAGAAACAAAGTTGAAATTCAACAAAACGTGAGAGATAGAATGAAAAATTAAACTAATTTTCCATATGCATAAAATTAGGTGAAGAATGATTGCTAAGAAAAATAAAAAAGATAAATGGACTATTTTTGTGTATATTTCTGTTAAAAGATTTTTTATTTTGCATATAAAAAAATCAATTTATAAAGAGGGAGAAAAAACAAATATATCATAAAAAATATAAAAAAATGTATACAAAAGGTAGTGTGATGAATATAATTTTTTCTATTAATAACAGAATGTGTTTGCTACAAGTAATGGATACTTGTTAATTAAGTTTTTCTTCTAACTCATCAATAAGAAAGATCATATTAAATATAAAATAAATTAAAATATAATATAATAAAAAGTTAACAGCATATAATTTATGGTATTTATTATGGTGTCTAAAAAATATTTTCTAATTATTAAAATAAGTTAAATAATTAATTTTAAATTTAAAAATATTAAAGTTAAAATATTTTAAAGTTACTATAAAAGATAATTTAGACAAAAATTACACGCAAAACAAAAAGTACCATAGAATTGACCATAATTTATAAAGTAAATAGTCAAATTAGTCCTTAAAGATTACTTGTTTTTTAAATTGGTTTTCGAAAGAATTTTTTAATCAAATTCGTCCTTTAAAGATTTTAAATTAGTCATATTAGTTTTTTCGTGACTTTGTTTATTTATGGTATCAAAATTTGTTAATATAAGTATATAACACGGTTAAGTAACATTCTAACCAATACACACTAAAGAATCTTAATTGACTACCAACATAATAAGTTTATGAAATTAGATCAAATCTAAACTTAATTTATGGAGAGAACTTGAGACATTAAAATTCCTCAATTTAGGATTGATTTGATCTAATTTTATATACTAATCATATTAATAGTGAATTAAAATTTGATAATATAATAACAAAAGTAAAACCACATATCTAATTCATCACTAAATAAGTAAGTAAAAAAAATAAAAAAAATTTCATCATCTCTATACTTTAGTATGTGGTGATTTCAATGAATCAATTACAGCAACGTCAAATAATTATTGTGGTTACTTTGGTGAATTGATTATGGCAAAACAAAGGAATTTACAGTTTTCTATGTTAAAAGATGATGAATCATTATTTTGCATTTGAAAAAACCAAAATAATGCGTAGAGTTTGAAGAAATAGGAAGGGGTATGAAAAAAAAATGATGATCAGACCAACAAATTAAACGCCCATTTAGTTTCTAATAAGATATAAAAAAATTTAACAAGTGTATGTCAATTTTACAGAACTACGAGGATAATTAGACTTCTTAATTAGATTTCTATTCATTTCTCATTAGGAACTATAAATATATATTTTTACTAACAAGAATTTGAGTTATATTATCAAAAGAATTCGATTAAAATTTACGATCCAATTTGACTATAATTCTTTGAAAGACAAAAAAAAACTCCATGTTTCTATTGTGGAAATTGCAATGGTAAAACGGTAGATTTTTTTAGTATGAAATTGAAAGCAGTGATATATTTTAATACGATTATTTTTTATATTTTTTAAAATTGTAGAATATATACAAATCAAAAGTTATAATTTTTTACCTTAAATTTTTTAATTTTTTTAACATAAATTAAAAAAGATCTGACAGTCTAATTTTAAAAATTAATTTATATATCTAATAAATTATATGTTCAATCTAATTTTTACTTCTCTACTTTAAATGATTCCACATTTGAGAATTACACTTCAACCATTCACTTTTTTAAAAAAAAAATCACTAATATTACTCCAATATTAAAATCAAAAAATTTTGATAAGAAAAAATCTAGGAATCAGTAATTTTATTGAATTTTAGCTAGCATGTAATCAGCAGAAAAAGATAAGTCATTAGATAAAATTTTACACTAATCTCATACTATCAAATTATCATTAATGACTAATTGATGACTAATAATCACAAAAATTACTTTCCTAACATTACTCTCCCGCTAAAAACTGGAGCGAATACTTAGACATATAACAATTTATTGTGGCCTTACTAATTTGAGATAGATGTCAGCATCAATTTCATTGAGAATGTATCTTGGGCTTCATAGTTGTTAGTCATTTCTCTTTCCATAAATAACAACACCATACCTTCTCCCTCCTCATTCTTTTCTTTTTCTTCACTCTTTTGGGACTATACAAACTAGCAAGGGGAAACAATCATGGTCCCAAAACCCATCATTGTAACTACACCACCCTCATCATCACCCTCAATAACCCCACCTCTCCCTCTCAGAAACATCTCCACCGTTCAAACCCAACAAAACCCACAAACCCTTAACACCACCACCACTACCGCACCACCACCGCCACCACCAACAATAATAACTACCCCTCCCTCCAGAACAACCAAACCATCACCCTCAAAACTCCCCCCTAGAAGAAGAGCTTCGGAGTTGTCGCTGCCAGGGTTCATCTTCAACGCTTTCGATGACGTCATCAACAACTTCATCGACCCTCCATTGAAGCCTTCCGTGGACCCAAAACATGTCCTCTCTCACAACTTCGCACCGGTAGACGAGCTTCCACCAACCCAATGCGACATCGTCGAGGGATCTCTTCCGCCCTGCCTGGACGGCGCGTACATCAGAAACGGCCCCAACCCACAGTTTCTCCCGAAGGGACCGTACCACCTCTTCGACGGCGACGGCATGCTCCACGCCATTCGCATCAAAGAAGGCAAAGCCACACTCTGCAGCCGCTACGTCAAGACCTACAAGTACACCATAGAGAACGAAGCAGGTCAACCTCTCATCCCCAACGTGTTCTCCGGCTTCAACACACTAATGGGCTCGGCGGCGCGTGGCTCCCTCACGGCGGCGCGTGTGCTGAGTGGACAGTACAACCCTGTGAACGGCATTGGGCTGGCGAACACAAGCTTAGCTCTGTTCGGCAACCACCTCTTCGCTCTCGGAGAATCGGATCTTCCGTACAAGGTGAGAGTGACGGAGACTGGCGACATCGAAACGGTGGGTCGTTTTGACTTCGAGGGGAAGCTGGCGATGAGCATGACAGCGCACCCGAAGATTGACAGCGAGACCGGAGAGACGTTTGCGTTCCGTTACAGTCCGATTCCGCCGTTTCTGACGTACTTCTGGTTCGATAAGGAAGGGAGGAAGCAGGCGGACGTGCCGGTATTCTCAATGACGAGGCCGGCGTTCCTGCATGATTTTGCGGTGACGAAGAAGTATGCGTTGTTTGCGGACATACAGATTGGGATGAACCCGCTTGACATGATCTCCGGTGGGTCTCCGGTGGGGTCGGATCCGTCGAAGGTGTCGAGGGTGGGGATATTGCCTCGCTATGCGGTTGATGAGTCTCAGATCAGGTAACTAATTGCATGCTTTTCATGTCATCAAGCGCTGAATTTTCGTGCGGAGTCAATTCTTTTTTCATCAAATTTCTTTTATATTTATCTATATTTAAAATTTTAAATCATATTTTTTTTAAAATGTCAAATTCAAGTGCAGTTAGTAATAAAATTTGTTAGATTATAATTTAATTAAATTAATTGTACCTAAAATTTGTGTATCAAAAAGAATATTTTTCATTGCATGTAAATATAATGAATTGAAACTTGCAGGTGGTTGGATGTGCCGGGATTCAACCTCATCCACGCCATCAACGCATGGGACGAACCTGACGGAGAAACCATCACCCTCGTGGCCCCCAACATTCTCTCCGTCGAGCACACCCTCGAGAGAATGGACCTCGTCCACGCCATGGTTGAAAAGCTCACCATCCATCTCCCCACCGGCATCGTCTCCCGCCAGCCCTTATCCTCTCGCAACCTCGACTTCGGCGTCATCAACCCTTCCTACGTCGGAAAAAAGAACAACTTCGTCTACGCCGCCGTCGGCGACCCCATGCCCAAGATCTCCGGTGTCGTCAAGCTCGACGTCTCCAGGAAGACCAACTGCACTGTCGCCTGTCGGATGTTTGGCGACGGATGCTACGCCGGCGAGCCATTCTTTGTGGCCAGGGATCCGGAGAACCCTGAGGCGGAGGAGGACGACGGGTACGTGGTGAGCTACGTGCACGATGAAAGGAAGGGAGAGTCGAGGTTCTTGGTGATGGATGCAAAGTCACCGGAGCTGGAGGTGGTGGCGGCGGTGAGGCTTCCTCGCCGGGTGCCTTACGGGTTTCACGGGCTGTTCGTGAGGGACGCTGACATAAGGAAAGCGTCGCTATCGTGATCGAGAAACGTTAGAAGATATTATAATTTTTTTTGTTAATATTTAAATTTAAAATATAAACTAAAATATATAGTTAGTTTATTAAATTAAAAAATTAAATTAATAACTAAAAATTATAAAAAAAATAAATTTTAATAATTTTTTAGTATTTTTATTTTTTATATCATAAAAAATTGAAACGGTTAATTAACTATAAAAAATAAATTAATTTGATAGTAACAAAAATGGAATATGTTTAAATTATGGAGGTTCAATGTTTATGATAAAGAAAAATTAGTTTAAAGTAAAAGCAAGTGGTATCCGGTTTATTGAAATATCTAATATCGAATAATGGACAAAATATTTCGTATCATAGTGAAGTAGCATCATTAGGGTTGTTGATGAATGAATCGACACATCACATTAAAGTAGTTTGTTCTGTTGTAAATCTATCCATCTTCGTTTTCTTTCTTCCTTATTGAATGGGGGCAGGAGTTTCACATTGTATTAGTGGGATAATAGTGAGGTTTGTACTCACACACAGATGCTAAATGTACATAGCACATATAATTAAATTTTATTTTTAATGTGTATTTTATATTTTTAATTAATTTTAATAATTAATTTTAATATATATTTAATATAGTTGATCGAAACTAAATTCTATAATTTCAATATAATTTAAAAAAAAATAAATTCTAGTATATCTATATTTATGATGGTTATAATAATTATGCAAGTATTTTAAAAATTAAAGTCATATTTTTTTATTTTAGTAATATTTTTTTAAAAATATTATTTTAATTTTAACAATATTTTTTAAAATATTATAGCTATTATAGCCACCATAATATAGATATACTACAATCATCTTTTTTTTAATATAGATAAATAATTTTTAATCAGCTAATTTTAAATAACTGTAATTAATAATTAATAATTTTATATTTTGAAAAATAAAATTTAAATAATCAATAATTAATAACAATTTAAAAAATAAAGTATAATTCAAAAATACTTATTAACTTATTTAACAAAATAGAGTTATTTTTTGAAATAACTCATATTAATTATCTAACGAAATTATTTTAAAAAATACCAAAAAATTGGCCGCAACAATAAAGTGCCATACAATAACGTAGCTTTTTTTTTAATACAAGAAATAACGTTTTATTCATCAATAACTTCAAACGCGAAACTTACAAGTAAACATAGATCTACAAGAAATAAACATTTTCTATGTTAAATTATAAGTTGAGAATGAATAATTTTAATTAATAGAAAAATAATATAATAGAATAAATATTTTTTAAAATAGATGTAAACCTATTTCAAATTTAGTGTAGTTCTTCCGAGGACGAAAACTTTTCTTTGGTGAATAACTGAATACATGAAACTCTCCAAAATCTATATGATCTGTAACACAACCATACTGTCTACAAAGAAGGGGACAAAAATTACTACAAAAGAGAAAAAATAAAGCAAATTACAAGTGATGTTTAAATACCAAATTAAAGCAAATGCACACCAGAGCAAAAAGAAAAATTAGAACAACTCTAATAATAAGATATTTTTTGGATATTATTTTATTTTTATAATAATTAAATTAATTTAAAATTAAAATTTGTATTTGATATAATCTTTAAAATAATATTAAGATCAGTAAAAAGAGATAATATTATCTTAAAAAAAACTAATATAAAATATTATATATTCATTAAATTTAATAAATAAATATTGTAATTTTATTATTATAATATTGTTAAATTAAAATGAGACTAAATATGTATTGAAAGACAAATTTTACATTGAGTCTGAAATTAATTTTTATAATATATAATTTTATAATAAGTATGTGATATTTTATAAAATTTAAAATAAAATTAAATTAAAATTAAGTATTGAAAATGCTAAATATTCGAGAAGAAGAAGGAGAAAAGAAGAAAGGAAAGAGTATTATCACATGTGTATTAAATGAACATAATTTATTATTCATATCTCTTCTTTTAGGCTTTTAGTAATTATTATTTCAAATAAGTAGGGGTGTACATGATTCGGTCCGATCTGAAGACTCGGTCCAATTTCGAACACTTTAAGGGTTAATTTAGTGTGATTTCATCGAGTTTAGGGTCGGGTAAAGATCTCAAAAATAGATTCAGTCATTATTTCGGGTCAGGTCCGGATCATATCTCGGGTCACCCGAATTCGGCCTGGTAGTCCGGTTATTATACACAATTAATACTTTGTGTTATTAGTGATTGATGATGACTATTCTTATGTGAAATTTAAATATTGTAAATATTAATATTTTGTGTTATTAATCATTATAAAATTATAAGTTAATATTTTATGTTTAAAATGTATAAGACTTTAGACTAATGCATAATATTGTGTTATTTGTAGTGATTTAAATATTTGGTATTATTAGACAATATTAGTATTGATTATGGTTATGCTTTAATTTTAGAGAATGATTGGTTCTTGTTATATTTTTTAAGTGAATTTTAAAATAATGGTTGGAGATTATGTAATTTTTACATGCTAAAGACCCATTTTTTATCCGATCCAAAGTTGCGTAGGCTTTATCGAATTTAGGATCGAGTCAGAATCTAAAAATTAGACTCAGTCTATATTTCGAGTCGAATCTGAATTAAACCAAACCCGATGTGGTCCGACCTATATACACCCCTGTAAATAAGGACTAAATACAAAGATGTAAGCATTATGATAGATGCCCGTTATGGATTTTAGAGGAAAAAAAAATCTAGGTTTTATATACCGAAAATAGTAAGCCATTATTAGTAGAATGTATCTTTATATATATTAAATGAGAGATTGAGAGGAAGATGATAATTAAGATGCCAAACCTTAAAATAAGCATTCAAAGACGAAATGATTATTTTCTAGGACAGTTTAAATTTTATGTAAAATGTACTAAAAAAGTTTTTGAAAATATTAATGAACCATTCTCAGATAAAGGTTGATTAATATAGTTTTAAACGGTGTAACAGATTTTATAATTTTGCTACGTAACCAATAAGTATTCTATCAATTTCTTCCATTCTTATTTATAATTGTGTTTAATGGAAGTATTTTTTATGGATGTAAAAATATTTTTTTATAGCGATGTCTAATAAAAGTGTCTTTATAAATACATTTTTTAAATATGTCTCTTTATACATGTGTCTTTTAGTAGATATGTCTTTGATATTAATTATTGTTGGTAATAAATTGACAGATAGTATATTGGTACCCTATATTTTTCCAAAATTTTATTATTATTAAAGCGAAACCCGCGCATAGCGCAAGATGGTAAATTAATGAGAATATCTAGTATATTTTTAAAAATATTATATTATTTAAAAATTAATTAAAAAATATAAATTATTATTAAATTTGATGTGTTTTTTACTTGAAATATTTTATAATACAAAATTTTTTTATATTGAAATTATATAGAGCTATATCTTTATTTTGTGGTTTTTATTTTTATATTTGTTTTAATTGACAGACTTAGACTTAGTCTTTTTATATAGTGTTTGTTTTTTTTTTATTTTTAGTTATTGTTGGAGTTGTTTTTTTTTTTTATATGTTCTTATAGAGACATATGTTTTTTGAATTGTTAAGTTGTGTATACATTTTTTGATTATTTTTTCTGTTCCATTTTTGTAGTGGCAGAACTTGAACAGAATTATTGAGGGAAAATTTTTTTAAAATAAAATTATATAATATTTATATTAATTATTGTTAAGTTTGTTACTAGTATAACAAAAAATAAATAAAAAAGTTATAATTATAAAAAAATTAGACTATTATAAACCATGAAATATGTAAAAAAAAAGTTATAGTTAGAACTTAAAACAATAAATATTAAAAATTATAATATTTATTAAATATTTGAATATATTTTTTTAGAGAAAATTCAATTGAAAAAAGAACGAAATATAAAATAAATACTAAATTCAATATATAAAAAGTTGCCCGATTTATTAAAGACTTGTAAATTTTCTATTAGTTTATATAAATAAAATAAAATAAATATTTATTTAATTATGTTTATATTTTGTCTAATGTAAAAAAAATTTTAAAAAACCAATAAAATCTAAAATAACACTAACTTATATTAAAAAAAAAACTAAATAAATAAGTTTGTAGTTGGATGAAAATAGTGAATAATAATAAGATTGTGTTAGTATCAAATATAAATTTGTTAAGTTGTTAAGCCCATTCTAGCAGTTGTCCATTATTAGTCAACATACATATTAAGTTTAAAATAGAAAATATGTTGAATGAATGGTAAATATAAAAGTTGAACACAAGTCATTGTGGCTAGAAAAATATAATGCTAACTAATTGAACTAATTTCATTTCTATCTATATACTACTTATGTTTTTATAAAATATTTAGGAGGGCCATAGTTCTATTGCCCTAGAAAAGTTCTGTCATTGTATCTTTGTATATAATTTAATGTATCTTAAATTCGTCTATTTTTTTTTATTTTCTTTATTATTATGTTATCTAGGTTTGATGATATTAGTATTGGTAAAGTTAGTTCTTATAATAAAAAAGAATTTATTATATTACCTGTTTTATTTGTTGTAATAAGAGTTACATTTCGGTATTTTTTGTTGGGACAAATGTTTTTATAATAGTGTATTGTTGAGAGCATAGTTAAAATCATTTACTTTGACTTTAAATATAAGTGTGAAGTTGTATAAAATTTTCAATTAAGATAGTACTTGAGTATCATTAATATCTTGGAGTGTAATTAGATTTAAGGTAATCATGTCTAATAATTTTTTTGTTTCTCTATTAAATAACACAAAAGTTATTATAGCACTTTTAATCTAAAACCTTTAATTTAATTTTGAATCTATAATAATTCTTGCGTATTCGTCCATAGGTTAAATTAGATGTTATTATTAGAGTAATTGTTGGAGATTCAAATGGTGGATATGCAAGTATGATAACATTTACTTGCATTGTATTATTTGATCTACATACCAAAATTGATAACATTCGAGATTACAGTATAAGTAATAAGGGTAATTTTTTTTTATAAATTTGTTTTAAAAATAAAAAAATTCATGGTTTTATTATTTTTTTATTTTTAATTTTCTAAAATTTGATTAATTGATTTTTAAACTTTGTTAAGTAAGCAGATGTGTTGACGTGGCATCATTAGAGAAACAAAAATGCCTTAAATTTAATGTATAAAAATTTTGATATCAACTTTGGTGAGTGTGTTGCCTCCTATACTTTTTCTTGCCGACATAGCTACGTTTGATTATTTCGCTGGTTGCGTAAAATGCTTAAATGAAGCCAATATTCAATTGAGAATTTCTATAAGCAATATTTTCTGCTCAATTATATACTAAAAGAACAACCGGTAAAGGAAAAAAAAAGAGGGCAATACATTGCTGTTGATGGTAGAGACAAAGATGTAGTTCTTTCTTAATCAAATTTTGGTGACTTCATCCTTATCGTTCAATAATGACCCGTTTTGTTGTCTTGGAAGTTTTATTATTTTGTTGTCTTGATCTATAATTGCCAAAACCAGAAGCAAATCCACTCTTCCACGCCATGTTCATTCACCAATAATTGGCTCCATTTAGACCAAAAACACTGTCCTTATACACAGCACTAATGTTGTATGGTGTAATTGAAATCATATCCAATGGCTTGTTTGATGTATAACATGTTTGTGTACTTATAACTCCTCTCTGTGGTTCATCTTTCCAAGTCAATACTCATCTATGAAACAAGGGGAGATTCTCTAATCTCTATAGTAATGGCACCTAATTAGTCTAAAGAATGGTATTAACTACAGAAAACAGCCATGAATTAATGGATCTAGTGAACTATGTTAGCCATTGATGCTTGAGTAGCACCACAAAAGCTACAATGCTGAGGCAGAAATGGAGATATCAAGCAGCTATAAATCGTTCCCCGGTTCGAGTGCTTAATGGAAATGGATCCTTTATAATCTGGAAAATCCGAATTGACCATGTCAAGTGTAAATTTCCGCAATTGCTTACTTGGCATGATCAATTCAATTTCTCATTTGGAATCAGTTCTTCTGGCTGCTGCTGCATCTTTAGCTCCACTTTTCTGCAAGACAAAAATCTAAAAAATGATGAGAAAAATATAAATTCTTTTACCCATAGAAAAATCGCCAGAAAAGATTGTTTGCTTGCTTTACTAATCACTATTACTTATGTTCCACTATAAGGAAGTAAGTATAGAGAAATATGTTAATGTAATCATTCATACCAATCAATGTTAATGTCTACAGAAAATGATTCCCTAAACCTTCACGAGATGTGCCTCAGCCACCGAGGAATCCAGGTCTTCGCGAGATTGTGACCTCCTACTCTGCAGCCGCATCTGAGTTCTGTGGGGAGACCAGAATGCGCCCATAGTATTGCTGTCAAACTGCATCTGCCCTAAACTTGTCGATGAAAAACTATGCGAAAAGCTACTGGCTGAGGGGTACAAGGAAGATTCCATAAGCTGGATGCCACCACCGTCATCACCAAGACCACTACCAAGGGCAAAAGGGCTACCTTGTGAGCATGCGACGGTTGGGCTGAGTGGCATCTTTATTCTTCCATCCCCTGAAGACTCGTAGGCATAAACGACTTTAAAGCTCAATTATATAAGGACATTGTGAACAATGCAAATAGAGTGCACAAATCAGCCCATGATAGCAGTTTTGGTTATAAATGACTCTACAGAGCTAAAATCATGCCTAAAATATTTGATCAACACTTGCGACAACTGCAGCTGGGATGCATAATGAGCAGACACTACATAGTGACTAAGTTATAACAGTAAAAATTTAGTGCAAACATGATCAATAGCATTGTTTGATCTATGTAGCTGATCCTATCCAATTGGATAAGACTTTGTTGTTATTGTTGTTTTAATATAATAGTAAGAGTCTACCACTTATACCATATCTAGTACTAAAAGTCAAAAGTAAATCTAAAAGATAACAATTGACAACTCGATATGCATCTCAATTCTCAAACACGTGTTGAAAAAATAGTTCATCAGTTTATCTGGTAGTCAAAATCAACATGTATTTAAATAGCTTACCAGAGTTGATTGGACTCCATCGCTGGAACTGAAAAGGAGATGGGATATTCAAAACAGAAGCACTGGAAACATTGCTATGTCTGAAAATGGGAAGATATTTCCTCCGGAAGAACCTTGGTATCGAATTGCCAACACATGATAAAGCACAGAGTAGGATAATCAAGGAAAGCAACAAAATGAGAAAAAGAACAAGGGGATTTATCTTCATTGGAAGCAATTCCAAACCACGAAACCCAAATCCGGTGGAATATGCTTTCCCTGCTTCCAACAAGGCAACACCAAGAGTCCAAGTGATACTTCCAGAGCCAACAGATATTTGGTCATCAGTAATGTGCAAACCTTCTCTCAGCAGTGATGCAATGTATGGCGCTCTAAAGCAGTATTGCTCGATAAAGGGTTGAGGGGCAACACTTTTCTTTGCAACATCCCATTTCTTCCCACAAAAAGTCCTGCCTTTTTCAACTACATCATCAAGTGTGGCCTCAGAACTCAAGTTGAAAAATCTATACACCACATAAAATCCAGAAATCACATAAAAGTGGCCATATGGGCGTGGGAGATTCTTGCGCAAAGCACAAGGTTGTACTCCACAATCAAGTGCTGCACCGATATTGGACCATTCGGCCAAATTGACAGCAATTTTTGCAAGTGCATTACATTCTTGCCAATTCGGAGCACCAACAAGCACTACTGAAGTTCCTGATGCTCCTATCTTACCCAATTGTTTCTGATTACCAACAGGATTTCCACCTCCTTTGTTACCGAAAGAACAACGAGGGCAAAAATATTGTTCCTTGTACCCAGCTTGCAAGCAAGGATGTTTGAGCTCTCTCTTTTCATTAGCTATGCCGGCATTGGCAGATGATCCGAACTCTCTCTTAAAGAGATGCGCCACAGATTTACCAAATGCCTCATTAAGACCATACCCTGGGAGAGAGTAAGCAGTGAGATGATGGCTCACTGATCCCATCCGAACATACAAACTAGTCTCATTATTCAGCTGCTGATCACTCTCAAATGTTACTTGCAATGATGAGCCACCCAAATCAAGCGCACCATAAGTTGCCTTCCTAGGTCTAACACCCAAGATGCCACTATAATAATTAAGTGATATCCATCCAAAATAAGCCTCCTCAGTACCAGATATAGTCTTAACCCAATCCTTCTTACACAAGAAAGGAGATTGCTTTAACACAGACCAGGCATTATCTAGCAGCCACTTCGAGTCAGCGCTGGGGAGTCTCCGGACACCTGCGGTAGCATAAAGGAAAACCGAAGTACCCCTATGAGCATGTGCCGGTATCTGCTTCTGCGCCCAGCGAATTAATGGTTTCAATGCACCCTTCAAACCAGTAACATTATTCACCAACTTATCAAGGCCAGGCTCAGTTTCCATTCTATCATACGCACGACCACTCTGAGAAAGTGGCTTTTTCTGCAAACCACTCCTCAGTGACTTGATAACTATTGGAAGACTATTATATTTCTTGTGCTGAATGGAAGCATGATAAACATAAATCCTATTCCCGGTGCTACCACAATCAATCACAACAAAATACTTCCCAGACCCTTGACTCCAATAGGAATAAGCAATCACCAAAACCATGTAAACTATAAAAAGGAACAGCGTAAGAAAAATTGCAAGCTTGATGGCACTGACCCATTTCTTGCGAGAACAGTTGGCAACACTTTGAACAGGCTTCACCTTATGAAGTGGTTGCTTCAAATGGGTTGGAAGAACAACACCGGTGACATCATCAGCAACATGGCCACGTTCAGGACCAAATTGGGGGTACGAGGAGAAGTCCTGAAGAGAGGAAGAGACTCGCAGGTTGTTATTTTTGGTGGCTGCAAAAGGCAGAGAGAGTGGGTATGCAGAAGGAGAGGAATTTTGGGTATGCAACAAAGTGGATAAAATTGCAGTGATTTTACTAAAGATCATGTCTTTTTGATGTGAAGAAGAATACCCACTTTTGATTGAAGAGGTTTATGGATAGGTGGTGGTGGTGGTGGTTGAAGAGCGCAACTGCATAGCATTTGGTGGCACAGGCATAATAGTGCGATCAAATAGAAGGGAACAACCCAATGCGAAGATTGAGTTGAACCCCACTGAGATTTTGTGATGAATTGGAAGAATTAGTAGTCAAAGAGAGATTTTTAGACAAAACGTAAAAAGAGGGTAGAAGTTGGTTGTGGTGCAGACATGAAAAATGAAAGAGAGTTTGAAAGGGAAAACTGAATGTGGAAATTGAAAGAGATTGGAAGGGCAATTAGGAGAAAGTTTCAGAAAAGGTGGTTTTTTATGGTCGTTGATTAGGTCGATGACGCAACAGAAGGTGCAAGTGCAACTGCAAAACTGAGGAAGATGACCATTGTTTTTTCTTTTTTGGCGTTTTCATGTTGGTAAAATTAAAACTCCCCCTTTTTTTTTGTCAAGAACTCCCCCCTGTTTTTTATATTGTTCCTGTCACTCATGGGCCTAATGGGCTTCATTAATTACCAATTTAAACGGAAGCCCTTTTTGTGGCTTATTTTTTTAGATATTGTAAAATGAAAGGTGTAATACAATATTATGTAAATTTAGTATAGTACACTGATATGAAATAGATTAATGTAAGAATAAATTGTCACTAATAATTTGAGCTAGTGACAAAAACTACACTTAATACGTGAGTAACAATTTGATAGAGAAAAAAATTTTCTGTTTAATAAAAATAAGAGTAACGTTTTTTTGGAATCAATGATATGAAAAAATTGATATTTTTATTTTTATTCAACAACTTCCAATTGTTGATCAATAATCTGACTATTTCTGACTTTTCTTTTTTTTTTCTCTTTACTCTCAGATCGTGATTAACGAATTGATTAAATCTTGTATAATAATTTATGTAAAAATCGTTATTAATTTTATACATGTACATTACACACTTAAACTCTTATTTCCACGTATTATATTTATGAAAAAGTATAGAGAGCCAATGGTCTAAGCGTACAATGTGTACAATAGAGGTTTAGGAAGTATTAGAGATATGACCATTAGTGTTACATTGTCCTGTCAAGTTATGTTTTTGGAATGAGTGGGTTTATGACATGGTATTAGAGTTCTAGATCCGAAAGGTCAAGGATTCGATCTTTGGTGAACTCCAAAATTAACTTAAATTTTTAGGATGAGTAATTTTATGACATGAGATGTTTATTATCCCTGGTATTCGAATGGTTATTCGGATGGTCATTGGCTCCCTAGCACTACCCTATCCTTATTTGATCATCATATTAAAAATAAAAGCGACTTTTTGTGGTGATAATTTGAATTTTCTATAAGATTTGATTGGATTGTCCTTTATCATAAGGACAGATTAGGTTTTGTGTTATCATAGACTACGACGAATAATTTCGTAATATGTTATACGATGAGCAAGTAAATCTCTTCTAATCAGTTTGGCAATATATTATAAGAATAGGATAGAAAATATTGTAATATTCTTAATATATTATATATTATTAAAATCAAATTTTTTCAATTAATAACATAGTTGATCTATAATATTTTTTGATTTATTTTATTAAATTTATTTAAATATATTAATTAATTAATTATTTTATTTGATCATATTAATTATAACTAATCAATTACGCCAATCATTTAATTTGAATAGAAAAATAAAATTAATGTTATTTTAATTTATATTAATTTTTTATTTTATATATTTTGATTAATAATTTTTAAGGGTGTCATAATTAATTATTTATTTGATTTAATTATATTCTTTACGTTTTAATTTTATTTTTAATTTAAAAAATTAAATGATGAAATAACATTAATAAAGATTATTGTATCTCTTCTTTTTTTTGTGTTTTTGGCTTGTTTATCTTTTTGTAGGGATCATATTATATATAATGTCATTTATGCATAATAAGTAATTAAATATAAATTGTATCATATTTTTCTTAATATAATTTTATTTATCCATCTTAAAATAAAAAAATATTATAAATTACTTTGAACCAATAAATTTATCATCGTTATGACGAGATATTATGCATTCATATTATCTTAAGCAGTTTTGTAAGTGTTTAAACTAACAAAAAATATAAAATGTACAAATATTATTACTTCAACTTAAAAATAGATAAAATATATTGGTAAATTTTAATAATGTAATGTTGATCATGCTACTTTGATTCAAAGAATGAATATGATACTATAATATAAAATAATTTTAGGTATATTTTAACACAAATAGTTCTTCATACTATTTTTTTATTATGATAATAAAAAATATAATTCAAGTAAATTTTATCTCTTGTTAGATTATAATTGTTCAAATCGGTTTTAATATAAAAATAAGAGGGTGTAAAGTTTGAGTTATGAATCATGATAAAATATTTACAAATTTAATTATTAATGTCATTTAAAAAAAATATTTAAAAAGGTAGGATTATAATGTAAATATTTTAATTTAATCACAAATTATATATTATTAATAATAAATAATTGTTATACTTTAAAAACAAATAAAATTATTATTTACTAATTTTATTATTTTCAATATTAAAAATAATTAAACTTTAAAGTTAATTAATTTATAAATCTTTTATAACAAAATTATTATTCGTGATTCTATTTAAAACATTAAAAAAAATTATTGGGTAAAGTATATTTTTTGTCCTTAAAGTTTGAAAAAAGTTTTAAAAATATTCCTAAATTTTATTTTGTTTCAATTTTGTCTCAGAAGTTTTAAACATACCCCTAACGGCTAATTTTTCAAAAAATTTAAGACCAATTCAACAACAATTTCATGAGAATAACCATTAATACAAGCAAATCAAGCATAATTTTCATGCATTATTGTTAGATTGGTCTTAATTTTTTTGAAAATTTAGGCGGTAGGGGTATATTTGATGCAAGTCAAAAACTTTTAGGACAAAATTAAAATAAAATAAAACTTAAGGATATTTTTAAAATTTTTATCAAACTTTATCCAAAAATATTTTATATATTTTTGTATATTATCTAATGCAAACATAAATACATATACTAGTCTTTTTAATAAAATACAAGTCCCATTCAATGAAGGGTCCTCAAGAAATTCACATATTCTTGTTTGGTATAAAATCAGCCCTACATTTCAAAGGAAATATTTATCTAGTTAGGGGAGATAAAACTACATTTCAAACTCAAAATATATTTTAACTAGAGGCATTATGGAAAGAAGAAATTGCAGATATCAATAGGAAAAGAATAATTTTGATGCTTACTAATATACTATAGACATTATTACCCAAATCAGTTCAGTTTTTTAATCCAATGTGAACTTTTTAATACTCTGTCTTTACATGAATAAGTGGATCAGAAACACTACATTCATAATCAACATCTGTCTTTTTTTATAAGATCTCCAAGTAACAATGTATAGGCCACAAATGATAAAAATTCCTCCCAATATACTGTTGTTAATTAAAAAAATAGTAAGAAGGAGAAGAAAAAAAATATAATTCTAAAATGACACTTTTAGATGCCAAAGAACAAAAATGCATCAATAACTTGAAGCAATAGCAGCAATACATACCTTCTCAAGTAAAGAGGACTACAAGAGAAATTAGAGAAATTAGAGATAGAAAGGTAGAACATGCAGGTTGAAGAGAGCTAAAGAGGGCAATCATAATTGGCCCCAAAATCTTGTTGCACCATGTTATTAGTCCATAAGTAAGAGCAGATGCAACAATTCCCTAGGACAAAAAAAAACAAAAAACAAGATGAGAAAATATTTATCACAATTTCTTGTTGAAAACATATTAAGCATTTACTACTTACTTCTCTGCCATTAATGCATTCCTTTATTTTTATTATTATTATTATTATTATTATTATTATTATTATTATTATATGATCAATTTTTTATTTATTTGTTCAAAAAAGGGTCAATAATTCATACATAATAATTTTATTATTGAAAATACTTAAAAAGAGTACTAGAAAAAAAAGTCTCATAAATATTTATAACATATAAAATAACATATTTTAGTACTCTTTAAGTACTTTCAATAATAAGATTATTATGTATTTGGATAAAATAAATAAAAAATTTATAATAATAATAATAATAATAATAATATTATTGAGAATACTTAAAAAATCGTAAAAAAATATGTTGAGTGAATAAGTCTATAATAAAGTAGATATAATATATTTTTATTTCTTTTTCTTATAAAAATATTTCTGTAAATTATTAATGTGTTTTTATTAAAATTATAAAATTTAATAAAAATTAAAAAATTATTTATTAAATATAATTATTATTAATTGTGCTTATTGATATCGGGTCAACCATCTCCTTTCTTTCATAGTCCTTCTACGTGAATCGGAAATTCTTGTTACTTGCTTCCATGATGCCTTTTCATTTTCATCCAGACTGCGACGATAGAGTTTTACGGCAGATGAATAAGAAAGTACCATTTCTTCTGCTATTGACGAGGTAATATAAATTAATTTCGTTAAATTCCTGTTTTTCTTTATAAGGTATCAAAGGTTAGTGAAGTTCTTTAAGCATTTATTACTTACTCCTCTCTGCCATTAATGCATCCCCTTATAATTATTATTATTATTATTATTATTATTATTATTATTATACGATAATTTTTTATTTATTTTGTTTAAAAGAATAAACAATTCATACATAATAATCTTAATATTAAAAATACTTTAAAAAGTACTAAAACAAGTCTCATAAATATTTATAACATATAAAATAATATATTTTAGTATTTTTTAAGTACTCTCAATAATAAAATTATTATATATAAATTGTTAATTTTTTTAGACAAAATAAATAAAAAATTTATCATATATAATAATAATAATAAAAATAAAATTATTAAAAATAGTTAAAAAATAATAAAAAAATATGTTGAATGAATAAGTTTATAATAAAATGGATATAATATATTTATTTTTTTCTCTTATAAAAATATTTCTACAAATTATTAATGTGTTTTTACTAAAATTACAAAATTTAATAAAAAGTTATATATTAATAAATATATAAATTTATTTAATTTTTATATATTTATATTTATTATAATATTTTTAAATTAAAAATTTATTTATTAAATATAATTATTATTAGTTGTAGTTATTGACATCGGATTAAGATTGGGGTCAACCATCTCCTTCCTTTCATAGTCCTCCTACGTGAATGTGAATCGGAGGTTCTTTCTACTTGCCTCCATGATCTCCTTCCTTTCATAGTCCTCTTACGTGAATGTGAATCGGAAGTTCTTGCTACTTGCCTCCATGATACCTCTTCGGAGGAACTTGCTGTAGAGTTGAGACTATTTGGTAAGTGAAATTGCACATACTCTCCTTATTATTATTATTATTATTATTATTATTATTATTATTATTATTATTATTATTATTTATTTTGTTCAAAAAAATTAACAATTCATATTTAATAATTTTATTATTGTAAATACTTCAAAAAATACTAAAAAAAATCTCATAAGTATTTATAACATATAAAATAACATATTTTAGTACTCTTTAAGTATTCTTAATAATAAAATTATTATGTATGAATTGTTAATTTTTTTGGACAAAGTAAATAAAAAAATTTATTATATATAATAAGAATAATAATAATAATAATAATAAAATTATTAAAAATACTTAAAAAGAGTAGTTAAAGAATATGTTGAGTGAATAATTCTATAATAGAGTAGATATTATTTTTATTTCTCTGTTATAAAAATATTTCTATAAGTTATTAATGTGTTTTTATTAAAATTACAGAATTTAATAAAAATGTATATATTAATAAATATATAAATTTATTTAATTTATATTTATTATAATATTTTTAAAATTAAAAAATTATTTATTAAATATAATTATTATAAATTGTGCTTATTGAAGGGTCATGATATGAGAATGCTTCTCAACTGATTTGGGTTGTTATATGAAATAATAATAATACTAGTCCTCTGTAAATCCATGTTTGTAAGCGTGCCATTTAACCCCATGAATGATTTTTGAGGATGTACCAACTTATAAGCTGACCCCTAGAAATTGGTCCCTCCTGCAAACTTATACCTCTCTTGAAGTTAGATAACATCTGCCATATTGCAAGAGATGCTAATAAGTTTATGGAGTGTCATGGAATTTTAATTGAAGGAAATATTAGTATATGAGTATGTTCTTTTGTAAACAGCCGGTGCCATGTATAATTTTTATTTAATCATAAAATGAGGTAATTGTCATTTATATATTATTGTCCTATTATCAATTAATATTTATTGTTAAACAACCGAATTTGTGGATATTAAGGGTTGAAAGAACCTATTCAGACAGCACACATTGACAAAAGTTCAACCCTATGCATATTACTTTGCTGAAGATTGAAACCCAAAATAGTTTAGCTTAGTGTGTGTCAATGTCACAAAAAAAAAATAGCATTTGGTGTGTTCCTATACATATGCGCCACTTTCCAAATTCAAACGAAGTCATGATTTAAATGACTCAATCGGTTACAAAAGTTTCGGTCACTTTTTTAAATCCATTTAGAAATAATTTTATATTTTTCAGTTAGTAATAAAGTTTATTTCAAATTATAACCCTTAAAAAAATTATGCTGAAATAAGGTGAAAAATCAAATAATTATATGGTTGACTATAAAGTTATAAAATGCTACTATATTAATGTTAAATGATATATCTTCATCACTAATAAAGTAGTTAAGGTAAAAAAAATGTTACTTTATACAATATAAATGTATGTCTAACACTAAATTTTCATTTACAATTGTAAAAGTCAACCAAAAAAAAAATATATCAATGGCAGTTACATCACATAATGCTTTTGAATATAATATCTAACTCTTTACACTAAATAATAAATACTAGTCAAAGTATTTATCAATTTATAGTATTTTTGAAGAGTATCCCTTGGTGTTGTACTGTTGTTTGCTCCATTCTCTCTATGGGCCGTAGGTCCTCTCACATTTATAAATGAATAAATAAATTAATTATTATCTCTTAATTCTTGTTTCTTGATTTATAGAATACTTTAGATAACTAAAAAACTTAATTAATTAATTAATTATTTTTTAATACCAAAAAAGTTTATCCCTTAATTTGTTTGGTGTCTTGAAAAAGTTAATTTTTGAACGATGAAAAATTATCATCATTAATTATATTATTAATAAAAAATTAAAATCCTACTAAAACATGAAAGCCATTTATAGAAAGAAACCATGAATCTTGAGGAGTACAGTTATTATTACATACATAAAAGTACCTTTTGAGAGTACTAATAACGGTGGAAATAATTAAATTATTTTTATCTATTATATAATAGAATTTGAATATGTACTAATGTTAGCAAAAGTATTTTTTTTACATTGACTATTTAAATAATTATTAAAAAAATAATATAATTAAATAATTATATAAAATATTTTATATTATTAGAGTATTAAAATTAAACTATTATTATAACTATGTATATAAATTAAATATGTGTATTATGTATTGTTATAAAAACAAATCAGCAACACAAGTTAATTTCATTTTTTTAGTACTTATTACTTAATCCAATTTACATGGACCTACATCTAATTCAAATCTTAGTAGTTAATTGGTCATTTTATCTACTTTTTCTAATATATTAAAGCTGGATTCAGCTTAAAATGATCAGTTATTGTTACGTATTTAAATATTTTTATTATCTAAGTCTAATTAAATTTTTTTAAATTCAAAAAAATTACTTATATATAGAGTTAAAAGTGAGTCAAACCAGTTTCTAAGTCAGCTCGAGCTCGATTCGTTAATAGTTCGATAAACTGAGCTCGTGAGGCGTGAACTGATGAATTCGAACTTGAGCTTAAAATTAAACTCAAATTAAATGAGTCGAGTTTAAACTTAGATAAGCTAAGCTCGTTAGCTCATGAGCCGGCTCGATTTATTAAATTATGAAAAAGTCTAGGGGTCAGCAACTTTTTCAAATTCTGGCCAACATGTAACCAGCAAAGAAAAGTGAGCCATTAGATAAAATCTTACACCAATCTCACACTATTAAAATCATCATTGATGACTATTTGATGACTACAAATCATAAAAGTTGCTGACCCTTTAGCACTCATCTTAAATTATTAATACACATATCCTATATGCATTTAATTTATTTATTATAGGTTGAATAGATGATGAAGTAGAACATGATAAATCTAATTAAATTGTCCAGAATAAAAGAGAATAAGGAAGACACGGTTATATATATTAATATTTTTAATTATTTAAAATTTCATAGTTATTTTTTATATATAATTTTGATGTAAGATATAAATAAAAAATTTATAATTGATAGATAGATAATATATAAAATTGATATTTTTAAATATTTTTTAATATATATAAATTATAATTTATTGATATAGAATTATAGATTATATTCCTATTATTTGAGCCAGCTCGTGAGCTCGAGTCAATTCGTGAGCTTTCGATGAGCCACGCTTGAGCTTAAAAAATAGACTTGATTGTTAATGAGTCGAGCTGTGAGCCAAACTCAATTTTCGTGAGCCAAACTTAAGCTTGGTCTAACTCGAGCTCAGTTCGACTCACTTCCAACCCTACAGTTACACATATGAATATTAGTTACATACTTTATTTTTATGTAAAAAACAATACCAAAATTTCTTAATCCTAATATAAAAAATTATTAATTTTAATATCAAAATTTTTTCAAAATTTTAAATTTGATACCGTACTTTTTATTTTTTTGTTTCTTCTTATTTTTTTTCTTTTTTCTTAGTACATAATTTGTGTTTTTATTATAAAAACCACAAACTAAAAAAGAAAATAAAAAATTGTATAATTCTTTTTTTTTCTTTTTCTTATTCTTTGTGTGATATTTTTGTTTTTTTTTTTGTTTTTATTTTTCTTAGAAGATAAAACAAAAAGAATTATTAGAATGTGAAATAAAAAGAATTATAGTACGAAAAAGAAGATGGAAGGGGAAGAGAAAAAATTATTTAAAAAAATTAAAATAAAAAATAACACCAAAATTTTTAAACCGTAATATATGAATTTCTTAACTTTGACGATGAAATTTTTTAACTATGACACATAAAATAGAATGCTAAATTTTTTTTATTTCTTATTCTTTTTTTTCTTCGTGTAGTATTTTTGTGTTTCTATTTATAAATTTATGTGTTTTTCATTTAATTTTGTTTGTGTTTATAGTAAAAAAGAATAAACTAAAAAATAAAAAGTGCATAATTTATTCTTTTTATTTATTTTTTTGTTTGATTTTTTTATTTTATTTTTTATTATTTTTAGAGGATGAAATAATAAGAATGATAAGTGTGAAATAAGAAAAACTATAAAAATAGAAAGAAGAAGGATAATAAGGAGGAGGAGGAATATTAGTAATATTAGTAGTTTGAGAAAAACATAACATAAAAAATAACAATAAAATTTCTTAACTACTGATGTAACATGTTTTGTTTGTGTTAGAAACCAACAACTATTAAATTTAAATATAACAAATTTAATTTAGCCTAGTAGTTAATTCATTAATATGCTTATATAAGTGTTAGAAAGTTTGAATCTTATGTTGTACATGCAACAACAAATTAACCAGCAATAAATCCTTTTAATCTGCGACGAATTAGTTCTTATACGATGGATACCGTGGAAAAAAATTAAATATAAATATATAATGTATTAGATAATTATTTCTATGAATTTTGAATATTTGAATCCATGACACTACTTATTGAATTTTGTATGACATCCACTTCTCTTGTGTATTTACTAGAGCTTGAGCCTTGCAATATGCAAATAATTAGTTGAATCATACAAGGCTTTAAGTTAATGGTGAAAATTCAGGTACAATTAATTTTATGTGAAGTTAATAGATGAGAGTCATTAAATACCTGATAGATTTTACTAAATTATCATCTAACAACTCTCAACTATCAATTTTACATGAAATTAACTACATCTGAATTTTCACCTTAGTTAATATCACTTTGCTTAAAATATTATGAGCAATTCTTAAGAGAAAATATATTTAAGAAGAAAATATATACGTACATGATACGTGTAAAGTGTAAGAGTAAGACATTGTGTTAACTTCTACGTTCAAATTATTCTATGCAAGTTCTGGAAGAATGAGGTGAAGTTTCTTGGCCACGTGGTGAGCAAGCAGGGAATAACAGTAGATCCTGCCAGTGATGAATTAGGAGTGACCAACTTCTGTGACAGAGATTAGGAGTTTCTTAGATTTGGCGGGTTATTATTGGAGATTCATTAAGGGATTTTCACAGCTCGCCTTACCTTTGACCAAGCTAACTAGGAAAGATGTGCCTTTTATCTGGACTCCTGCGTGTGAAGAAAGTTTCCTAGTATTATTGAACAGAGGTTGACCACTGCACCTGTGCTAATACTGCCTGAGCTGAGCGAACCATTTGAGGTGTACTGCGATGCATTCTTGAAGGGTTTGGGGTGCGTGCTGATGCAGCACCGTAGGGTTGTGGCATATGCCTCACGGCAGTTAAGGCCGCATGAGATAAATTATCCAACTCACGACTTAGAACTTGCTGCCGTTGTGTTTGCTCTGAAGATCTGGAGACATTATCTCTATGTCGTTAAGTTTCAAGTTTTCTCAAACCACAAGAGCTTGAAACACCTCTTTGAGCAGAAAGAGTTGAATATGCGTTAGAGGAGGTGGATGGAACTTCTGAAAGACTATTACTTCAAATTGAATTATCATCCTGAAAAAGCAAATGTTGTGGCAGACGCTTTAAGCTGAAAATCTTTATGTGCTGCCTGGATGATGCTGCGAAAGGAAGAGCTGCTAAAAGCATTCCAAGGTTCAAAACTGGGAGTTAGAGAAGAGTCTAGGACTCTGTGTTTAAGTCAGCTGCAAGTTTTAAGTGATTTCAAGGCTGAGCTCCTAAAGGATCATTAGAATGATGAAGCATTACGGAAAGTATTGCCAAAAATTGAGCAAGGAAAGCAATGGAGATTGTCAGAGGATAAGAATAGTTTATGGAGGTTCAATGATCGTATTATTGTGCCAGATGTCGGAGATTTGTAACAAAGTATCTTGAAGGAGGCTCATAAGAGCGGATTTCCAATCCATTCGGGAAGCACCAAGATGTATCAAAATTTGAAAGCGATGTTCTGGTGGCCTTGAATGAAAAATGATGTGGTGTTGCATGTTTCCAAGTGCCTGACTTGCCAGAAGGTTAAAATTGAGCATCAAAGACCATCAGGAACACTTCAGCCTTTGGAGATTCCACAATGAAAATGGGAGAGTATTAAAATGGACTTCGTATTGGGTTTACCTAGAACTCGGACTGGTTATGATGTCATTTGGGTGATTGTGGATTGGTTGATCAAGTAAGCTCACTTCCTCCTCATCCGAATAAGTTGCACGATGGAGGAGTTAGCTCGGATATGCATTAAAGAGATTGTAAGGTTGCACGGCGTACCATATACCATTATATCCGACAGGGATTCTCGGTTCACATCAAGGTTATGGGGAGCCTTTTAGCGAGCATTTGGGACACAGTTGAGGTTAAGTACTGGATACCACCCCCAAACAGATAATCAGTCAGAGAGAACTATCCAGACCTTGGAAGATATGATAAGAGCTTGTGTTTTGGATTAGCCGGCGAGTTGGGATCAATATATGCCACTAGCAGAGTTTGCTTATAATAATAGCTACCATGCGAGTATCAGAATATCTCCGTATGAAGCTCTGTAAGGTAGGAAATGTCACTCTTTGCTATGTTGGTATGAAACTGGAGAAAGAAGCTTGTTAGGGCTTGAAATGATAGTTGAGACCACTGAGCAGATAAAGAAGATCCGAACCCGAATGCTTGTAGCTCAAAGCCTTCAGAAGAGCTATGCTGATCAAAGGCGGAAGCCTTTGGAGTTTGAGGAAGGAGAACATGTGCTTCTAAAAGTTACTCCAACCACCGAAGTGGGAAGAGCCATTAAGACGAAGAAACTGAATCCCCGTTACATTGGACCGTTTGAGATCCTGAAAAGAATTGGACCAGTGGCTTATAGGATCACTTTACCGCCAAATCTTTTGAACTTGCACGACGTGTTTTACGTGTCACAGCTTCGAAAATACACTCCTGATACAAGTCACGTTCTGGAGCCAGAATCAGTTCAAGTAAGGGAAGATCTGACACTACCGGTAACTCTGGTTAGGATTGATGACACCAGCATCAAACGTTTACGCGGGAAGGAGGTCTCTTTAGTGAAAGTAGCTTGGAATTGGGCTGGTATTGAAGAGCATACTTGGGAGCTCGAGTCAGATATGCGGAAGGACTACCCATACATCTTTTCAGGTAACTAAATATGAATTTTGAGGGCAAAATTCTTTGTTAGGTGGGTAGGATGTAAACTCCGCTAAATTAGTAAATAATTAGTCAATAAATTAAATTTTAATAAAGGAAATGAAAAATGTTAATATTATATTAAATTAGGATATAGCTCATTAAAACAAGAATTTTGACACTAATTTCAAAGAATTTGGCCCGATATTAGGCCAAACGGACCGAACCGATCGAACCGGGCACAAACCGGACCCATGGCCCCAACCAACCCATCAATTAAATGAGCTCAAACTCATCTTCTTCCCCATTCAGCAAAAAGGGGCACTGAAACAGCCAAGGGGAAGAGGAGAATCCCAAACCCTTTATCCTCGTTCAAACCTCCATATCTCCTCACTCCGAGCTCCGATCGCTGTACCGTTTGTGACTACGCGTTCACCGCGCCGAGCTCTACGAATCTGCTGGAACAATTTCATAGGTAGGCCATAATCTCACCTCAGTTTCTCTACCCCCTTTTGATTTTCGAAAACTGTGAGCCTCTATGTTGAAATTTTGTTGATTTTGGTATTTTAGGTTGGATGTAGATTGCGGAGCTTATTGGGCTTGGGTTGTTTTGTCCATAGGTGCGGTAAGGATCACTAACCCTAGTCAATTTCTTGATTTAGTATGTTAGATATTGAATTTGGGTGTATATGTGTTATATATATATATATATATATATATATATATATATATATATATATATATATATATATATATATATATATATATTAGGTTTGTGTATATGTAATTGGAGCTTGAATTGTGGATATTGGAATCTTGGTGGAGTTTGGGAGGACTTGTCTTGAAGATTTTGAACCTTGAGGGTTGCTTTGGGTGCCTTGGTGGTGTCTCGGGGTATACGCAGAAATCGTCCAATGTATGGTTTATGTTTCGCGTATTTAATATATAATGTCGTGTGAAAACTTAGGCTAGAGAACCATATAATAGGTTGAAATGATTGTGTAGGTTGGATGCTTAGCATTAATGATGTTGATTGATGATATTAGTTATGTATGTGTTGGTAATCATAATCCTTTGGTGTGTGGATTTTGTTGGAAAAATTGATGATATTGATTGTACATGCGTGTATGGTAAAATGTTAATGATTATGTTGATGGAGGTAAGAAAACTTAGGGTGTGGATTGGTAAGAAAGTTGAAGTTTGATGGGTCGTGATTTGGTAAGTGGATAGTATAGTTGTTTGGAGATGTCTATGATATGTATTGTGTTGAATATATGTATAGGAAGTGGATATTGAACTTGATTTTGATGAAAGTGAGGTTTGTGACCTTTTGAGAAACTTGGTTTTTGGTTGATCTTCGGCGAGTCATAATTTGGCTTCCGGACCCCCAAATGATTTCAAACTTATTTTATACGGAAATTGGGTTCGTGAAGTTTACACCGTTCGAACAACGGAAGAAAAATTATTTAAAACAGAAGAGTTATGCATGTCAGAAGTTTGGGATTGAAAATTGAAAATTCTGCAGCTTTTTCAACTTAGCAGAATTTTTGGAAAAACATACGCTTACGCATACGCGTGACCGAGGATTTGCATACGCTTTAGTCGCTCGCGACGCAACCAAACCTTGTGGGCTGGGATCCACGCGTACGCGTGACCCACCCGTACGCGTGGCCCCTGTTCTAGCAAAAATAAATTTCGTGTTTTTAAATCAAATTTTAAATTTCTAAACCTCTATTTTCATCCTTTTAGCATCAAACCGTAGTATGAGCTCTAGTAATAAGATGGAGATAAGAATATGAGATATCTTGGGGGTGAAGTAAAGTAGGAAAAGTGGTGAAGTAAATATGGAAATGGATATAATTGAAGTATATATGATATTATTGCATGTATGATATGATTTTAAAAAGATTACCATGATTATGAATATTGTTTGGCTTATATACTCAATTGATTTGAGATACGAGTTTTTCTGAAAAAAGTACCGTGACTTGCCACCACGTGTACCAGGTTGAGACTTGATACTCTGTTGACCCTACGACGTAAGTGTGACTGGGCACTTATAAATCCCTAGGAATGTTGACCCCTATTAAGCAATTTTATATATTTGAGAAAAGCTATGCATAGACTATTGGGGATGCGCGTTGGGGGACAGTCAAAGGGTTTCGAACTTGTCGAGTTGGCTTGATAACCGACAGATGAGTCTCATCAGCCATAGGACAGGCATACATCATGTGCATTTTGTTTGTTTCTTTGCTATACTTATTTGGGAATGCCTAATTGAATATATTGTGTTAATTATGATAACTGCTACTTGCAATACTTGTCTCCTACATGTACTTACAATTGTCTGTTTGTCTGTCTTTTCAAACTCTCTAGAGATGGAGGAACGGAGGAATGGTGGACAGGTTGAGTGTTAAGATAAAGTTTAAGTTGGGTTTAGAATTCCTTAGATACCTACCCTCTTTTATGATTTCTGTTTAGTAATTTAAACTTTATAATTTGAGTGTCGGCATTCTAAGATTGCCTCTGGCATTTCCATGACTTTATATATTATGTGCGTGATACCTTTACCATGTTGAGAACCTCTGGTTCTCACCCCATAATGTGTTGTTATTTTCAGATGCAGGTCGAGAGACTTCTCGGTAGGCATCTGGACTTCTGAAGCGGAGCGGTTTCTGAGTTCCTTTTGCCGTATAGTTTTTGTATATATACTTAGCTTTCTCTCCGAATAACTTGTTTATTTTGTTCCTCTTAAAGATTTAAAGAGAGTTAGGGTTTCATTTATATATTTTGGGTTTGTGGGATATGTATGTATGTAAATATTCTCTGGCCGGCCATGGCTTTGCAGGCTGAGTCAGGAGCTAGTTATTTTGTATCCTTGACTCTCTATTCTCACTTTCTATTTACTTGTACTTATGAACCTTAGTTTTCTTCGCACATAAGTAATCTCGTTTTTTGAGCGTTGCGCTTTTTATTTTGCGAATTTTGTTTCACTTGTTCTTCAAGCCTCCTAATTTATTATATTCTTTCTACTATTATACGCATATATTTTATTTTACTCGAAGCAAGGCTCTGATACCACTTTGTCACGGATAGCAACTGAAGCTTTAGGGTTCATTTTGCTTAGTGCACTTGAATTAGCTTAGTGTGAAAGGCGAAGGTTGAGTTACGGAGCCCTTTTTCTTTGAGGCGCTAGAGAAGTTCTATTTTATAGCTAGACAAGACAACAGGGGAAAAGGAAGGTAGGTAAGATTCTCACCATACCATATCTGTTTTACAGCTTAAAAATAAAGTTTTGTGTGGTAGAATATTACAAAAATGTGTACTAATACATGCCAACAAAATATTATCCATATCAGCTTATAATTTTGAAAGGGGATTTTTTTCTCCTTTTTAATTCTAAGGGTATTTTTCTATTTTATAAGTAGTAAAAATAATTTAAGAATGATTCATTATATAACATGTTTTGCTTTCGTTAGTGACCAACAACTTAATTTAACCAATTTGATATAGTCTAATAGTTAGTTTATTATATTAAAAATTTTTAAATTCTTTAATTTTAAGATCATCTATATTAAATTATTAAAAAAAGAGTTAAAAATATAAAAGTGTATCTAAATTTGTGATCATCATCTTAATTTATTGTTTGTGATTCTAATGTGTGATTCTTTAATATTTCTCAACCAAAATTTATCAAATCCTTATTTTAGAATGAATAGTAATTTTTTGATATAACTCATAATCCTAATATTCGATTCTTTAATTTTCTTCAACCAAATTCTGTTAAATCCTTATTTTAGACCAAATATTATTTTTTTGATAAAACAAGGATTGCATAGTAATTTTGGTGTATTGGAAAACTAAAATCCTAGAGCAATATTTATATTAGGCTATTGGTTTCCATTAAGACAATTGGAACTCATCTCAATTCCTATTTATGGCCCACCTATTATAAAAAGTAACTCCACATCAACTTTTGCATTATAAATAGTAAATAGAAATTCAAAGCGTTCTTCTCTTCTCTATTAGGAGAAACTAACTTTAATCCTGGTGTGGTCCCACTTAACTAATTAATTAAAGTTATTAAAATTAATATAGTTACTATTTTTTCAATAATATTATTTAAATTTAAAAATTTAAAAATAATTTAGTATTAAAAGACATTAATATTCAAGAAAAAAATTTATAACAACTAATTTTACAACAGTTACTTTCATAAACAATAATGACATAATAATATTGACTAATTTTAAAAGTTATATCACAAACGAATAAAACATACTACACCACAACGGCTAGTTTTATAATGTGGTTAGTATTTTAAATTTTATAAATAAAAATAAGCAACTCAACAAAAAAATATTTTGTAATGTAAAAATATTAATTTATTTTTATGTAAATAAAAAGAATTAATTATAATTTAATATAATAATATATATAATATTTAATAATAATTTAATATAATTATTTATATTAATTATGATTTAAATAATTAATATAAATTATTAATTAATAAAAATATAATTATTTAATGTATTTAATTATGATTAGTTATTTAAATAATAATTAATTATAAATATGATTTAATTATTCAATTAATTATAATTTAATATAATTATTTATTTTGAAGATAACTTGCCATATGGATATACAAGGTTCTTCTAAAGAAGAACTCTCTCTTCTCAAAATGGTGTGGGGACTTTACTCTCCTCTTCAATGCATGAATCCCGCTTTCCTTCTGACTAAGGCTGAAAGTGAGTTGAGTTGAGGCGAATTAGACAAACTCAAGTTTGGCTCACAAAAGTTGAGCTTGGTTCACGACTCGACTCATTAACAATCAAGCTTATTTCTTAAGTTCAAGTTCGGTTCATCGAAAGCTCACGAGTTGGCTTAAATAATAGAAACATAATCTATAATTCTATATCAATAAATTATAACTTATATATTTTAAAAAATATTAGAAAATCAATTTTATATATTGTTTATAAATCAATAAATTATAAATTTTTTATTTATGTTCTACATCAAAATTATATATAAAAAATAAATATAAAATTTTAAATAATTAAGATCATTAATATATATAAATATATATCACTATTTCATATATATATATATATAATCGAGCCAACTAACGAACTAATGAGCTGGACTTATCCAAACTCAAGCTCGACTTATTTAATTTATGAGCTTAATTCCAGGCTCAAATTTGGCTCACCAGCTCACGAATTTAACTTATCAAGCTATTAACGAGTCGAGCTCGAGCTGACTTGACTCACTTCCAGTCTAGCCTCTGACACTATAATAAATTGGCTTCAAATTTTCTCCTTGGAGATGTTCTCAATCCTAAAGGCCCAAGTAAAATAGAATATTTAGTTTTATTTTCATTTAAATTCAATCAAAAATATTAATGATTTATTCTATTTAGGATTTATAACAATAAATGAGATCATCTATATAAATTATATAATATAAAATAATTAATGTAATTATAAACATACCGATATGATAAAAATATGAATAAATTAAAATACGACATATGGATTATTTTTTTCTATGTCAGTAATTAATTATTTTTTCAATATATATCAAATCAATATTTTTATTAAAATACCTTATATTTTTAAAAAAATTATTAAATTTTATAAAAAGATTTAAATATTTTTTTTATGTTGAACAAAAGTCACCCTTTTGAATTAATCAAAATTTAAATTTTAACTAATTTTAATCTATAATTTCAAATTTCAAATAATTTAAAAAATAAAATAAAAAGGCATTTAATTATTTATCCACACTAAAAAATTACTTTAATCTTATTGATACTTCTCCATAAATCCATAGATTGATAGGTAAGTTTATTACTTTTTGGGTGAGAAATGTATGGATGCTTTTGTAAGCAAAATTTTGGTATTTTGATAAGTGAAATTTAATGATAAAAAAATAATTTTTTGCTAAAGTGTATTTTTATAAAAAGTAATTTATTTTTTTTAAAATAGATAAATTTTATATTAGTTAACACAAAAAATTTAAAATTGAATAAAAAAGAGTTTTTTTTTTAAAGTTATAAAAGAGAAGAATGTACATCTGTAGAAAAGTATATGGAACCAAAAGGGGACCAACAAGAAAAAAAAAAAAAACAAAACCATATTAATCTTAATTAATTCAATTTTAGGAAATTTTCAATATTTATTATTAATTGCCATGCTAAATGAAATCACCCCTTGACTAATATGTTTCAAAAATCCAAAAACCACTCCTCGAATCACGGAGCGCAAAATCAAGCCCGATTCAAACTTCTTCTTCCCTTTGGTCAAGCCTGACTCAAACTTCTTCTTCCATTTGGTGGCGCAATGCATGGTTCTCTCTAGATATCATTGTCGGCGCCGACCTCTTCCATCGGACCATCCAAGCGCTGCTCCATTTTCAAGTGAAGTATACGCTCCCGATTATTCATCCTATCGCGGCGGCTACGGGTGTATGGTTCGGTATTGGTTACATCAGCGACACCAACCTCATCCAGTCAAACAATCAAAGACAAGGCTACGTTGCAATACTTCCGGAAGAGAGCATCTTCCATAGCGTTTTCACTCCCTGAAAGAGGATCGATTAGTACATTGATCAATCTAACACAAGGCAATAAACAATTCAGTGTGGGTGAATTAGACATTCAAGAGTAAAAAGGGTGGAAGGTATGTTGCATAAGCTTCTCCTTGGTTGTTAAAATTTTTGTAATAATAGGTTGAACACATGATAAATTTAATTAAATTGTCCAAAATAAAAGAGAATAAGAAAGACACGTTTATATATATTAATATTCTTAATTATTTAAAATTTTATAGTTATTTTTTATATATAATTTTTATGTAAGACATAAATAAAAAATTTATAATTGATAGATATATAATATATAAAATTGATCTTTTTAAATATTTTTTAATATATATAAATTATAATTTATTGATATAGAATTATAGATTATATTCCTATTATTTGAGCCAGTTCGTGAGCTCAAGTCAACTCGTGAGCTTTCGATGAGCCACGCTTGAGTTTAAAAAATAGACTCGATTGTTAATGAGTCGAGCTGTGAGTCAAACTCAATTTTCATGAGATAAACTTGAGCTTGGTCTAACTCAGACTCAATTCGACTCAATTCCAACCCAGTTACACATATGCATATTAGTTACACACTTTCTTTTACATAAAAAATAATACCAAAATTTCTTAATTTTAATATAAAAATTATTAATTTTGATATGGAAAATTTTTCAAAATTTTTAATTTGATTCCGTTCTTTTTATTTTTTTTTTGTTTCTTCTTATTTTTTTTCTTTTTTCTTAGTACATAATTTGTGTTTTTATTATAAAAAACGACAAACTAAAAAAGAAAATAAAAAAATTGTATAATTTTTTTTTTCTTTTTTCTTATTCTTTGTGTGATATTTTTTGTCTTTTTTTTTATTTTTATTCTTTTTAGAAGATAAAACAAAAAGAATTATTAGAATGTGAAACAAAAAGAATTATAGTACGAAGGAGGAGATGGAAGAAGAAAAGGAGAAATTATTGAAAAAAAAACTTAAAATAAAAAATAGCACTGAAATTTTTAAATCGCAATATATGAATTTCTTAACTTTGACAATAAAATTTTTTTAACTATGATACATAAAATAGAATGATGATTTTTTTTTATTTCTTATTATTCTTCTTCTTTCTTCGTGTAGCATTTTTGTGTTTCTATTTATAAATTTATGTGTTTTTCATTCAATTTTGTTTGTGTTTATTGTAAAAAAGAATAAACTAAAAAATAAAAAAGTGCATAATTTATTCTTTTTATTTACTTTTTTGTTTGATTTTTTCTCTTTATTTTATTTTTATTATTTTTAGAGGATGAAATAATAAGAATAATGAGTATAAAATAAGAAAAATTACAAAAATAGAAAGAAGAAGGATAATAAGGAGGAGGAGGAATAGTAGTAATATTAGTTTAGGAAAAACATAACATAAAAAACAGCAATAAAATTTTTTAACTACCAATGTAACATGTTTTGTTTGTGTTAGAAATTAACAATTATTAAATTTATACATAACAAACTTAATTTGGTCTAGTGGTTAGTTCATTATATGTTTATATAAGTGTTAGAAAGTTTGAATTTTTTGTTGTACATCCAACAACAAATTAACTAACAATAAATCCTTTCAATCCGCGACGAATTAGTTCTTGCAATGGATACCGTGAAAAAAATTAAATATAAATATATAATGTGTTAGATGATCGTTTCTATGAATTTGAATATTTGAATCCACGACTACTTATTAAATTTTGTATGATATACACTTGTCTCGTGTATTTACTAGAGCTTGAGCCTTACAATATGCAAATAATTAGTTGAATCATACAAGCCTTTAAGTTAAGAGGAAGTATAGGGAGCTAATGGAGTATTTGTACAATGTGTACAATGAGAGTTTAAGAATATTCGATTCAGTAGGATATCAAATGTTTATTATACCTGGTAACCGGATGGTTATTCTGGATAGTATGAGTGTATTGTGTTTGAGAAATTAGTAATATTGGATTTGGATCCTCTAAAGTTTGAATTATTGCTTTAGAGGGTAAAGTGTGATCTTCTACCCTTGAATGGTTTCTCTTTCATATTTACTCTTGGCCCCACCTATAAAATAAATGGTGAGAGATCACACTTTACTCTCTAAAGTGAAATTCAAACTTTAGAGGATCTAAATCCAGTAATATTTTATTCTGGAGGTTTATTTTTAACTCATATTGGATCAAATAAATAGCACATTGTACACATTGTACAAATACTTCATTGGCCTCTAGCGGGATTCTAAGTTAATGGTGAAAATTCAGGTACAATTAATTTTATGTGAAATTAATAGATGAGAGTCATTAAATACGTGATAGATTTGATTAAATTATCATCTAACAACTCTCAACTATCAATTTTACATGAAGTTAACTAAATCTAAATTTTCGCCATAATTAATATCACTTTGCTTAAAATATTATGAGCAATTCTTAAGAGAAAATATATTTAAGAAAAAAAATATATGTACATGATACGTGTAAAGTGTAAGAGTAAGACATTGTATTAACTTCTAGGTTCAAATTATTCTATGAAAGGAGAATTTTGATTACACCAAGTTTCTTTTTCATTTAATAAGAAAAAATTAAATGAGTTGATATAATATCATATATACTTTATTTATAAAATTAAAAAAATAAAGTTGAAAGCACACAAGTATTGAACTTTTTCTTTTTAATATTGTATTAGTATGGGTAAAATCCTTTATGATGAACCAAACTGTGTTAAATACTATGGCCATCTACAAAATGTCACTGACGTTTTGTATTTCTTCAATTAAAATAATATTTTTTTAACAAAACGTCAACGACGTTTTGTGTTTTAGTCAAGGTTTTAAAAACCGGACCGGTCATCAAACCGTTTTAATGACTGGTTCACTGGTTTACTAGTCCAACCGGTCTAACCGGTGGTTCAACCGGAAAATCATTTTAGAATATAATAATAAATAAATTATAAACAATACATAAAATATCTGTTCCTATATTTTGCATTGTTCTGTTCTTGTATGATATGTGCCTTTTTCTTGGCTTGTGGATCATTGCCACTGTGTGTGAGATGATTGTTGTCATCAGAATTGTTACAAGAACCATGATTGAAAATACTTCATCGCCCAATACCTACATACATACATAATGAATTGAATCAATAATATGCATGATGGGTATACGTGAATTAATTTATAAAAAGTTAAAACATGCATCATATAAATATACCTTTTGTTCCCAGCCAATGTTGAGCACTATAATTTCAATGAAGCCTTTTGTATTCATAAGCAGACCAAGAATTACACCTTCCATGACAGGTATTTGTTAGAAGAACATTGTCACTGACTATCGTTAGCAGCATTATTCGAAATAGGAGGATTGACGGGCAAATTATTATTCACAGATGCACAGATGCATTATTATCAGCAATTGCTTCTTGATTAATATTATTATCCATAACTAAAATTAATAAGCAGATACTAAATTAAAAACAGCAGCACAATGAAAAATCAATTTCTTCATCAACAAAACCATATCTAAAATTTACCTACAGCATTCAGCATCAAACAAACCAAAAGTCCAAAACAGAGTAATAAAAAAAGCTTCACCCAAAACATTTCAGCAAAACCAGCATTCAGCATTTTAAAAACCCACAAAATCAGCGACTACAAAACACTAAAATCTGCCTACAGCATTAAGCATTTAGCACATTATGAAACATTCCAAAAGAATGCTATTACAGTAATTGCAGTTATGCATTTTCTCATAATCATTTCCACAAATTCGTATTGTATCCACATGCAAAAAATTAACATGGAAACATAAACCACTTACCTCTATCATCAGAATTTAAATCCCCAGTAGCATTTCCATTGTTCGCATACTCTTCTTGTGCCACTGTTTATAGGGACAGAAAAATGGCAAAATTAAATAAATAATGAATAAATAGCAAAATCGCATCAAACTGAAAAATAAATGAATAAACACCTGAACAAAAAAATCTGAACAAAAAAATTTGGAGCCATCAGCAACTAGTAAACCAGAGTAACAAACTAACAGAGCCATCAGTAAACTAACAGAGCAATCGAGCCATTGAGAAATTAGAAAACAGTCACACTAAAATAGAGTAACAAACTAATAGAGGGAACGAGTCATCAGTAAAGAAGAAGAAGACCAAAGAACAAGACCAAAAACTGAAAACAGTCACACTAAAAATGGAACAAAAATTGAACAAGAAGACAGAAGAAGACCAAAGAACAACAATTTCAGAACTTCAAAGTTCAAACCAAGAAGAAGATCGAACAATCAGTTAAGATGAAGACGATAAGCCACTAATCTGGGTTCCATGCCGGGAAGCATGCGAAGATGAAGACAACATGCTGCGCTACTAGATTCCGGACACGGGGGAGAGGAAGAAGCAGCGGCGCTGACGACCTGGGGACGGTGGCGGCGCTGTGGACCTGGGAACGGCGGCGGCGATGAAGGGCTAGGGTTTCCCTTGGCTTGAGAGTTCTCCAGGATTAGGACGATTCACGAATGATTGGGGAAGAAGGGGGTTGGCTCACGAAGACTTGGGCCTGCTTCAGTTTTTTTTTTTTCAAATAACAAATGGCATCGTTTTATTCGAACCAGCCGGTTATCGATCCGGTCTAACCGACCGATTTTCGGCCAGTTCCAAATTATAAGAAAGTCCAGAGAGCCCGCTATTAAAGAATTTACACTTTCGAATTTCGTATTTTTTCGAGTATGTAAATAAATCGCAAATATGGTCCAAGTAATAAAGGCCCAAGTTTCCTTGGGATCCCAATTCCAATATAATCCCCATGCACAGTTTACAAACGATTTTTTTTCTAGCGGTTATTGACAGCAGACCGAACCGTTTTTAGTGTCGTCCCCGGTTGAACCAGTTTGACCGGCCGGTCTGATCCGATTTTCAGAACCTTGATTTTAATAATTAAAATAATATTTTTTATTACAAAACATCAGTAACGTTTTGTTCTTTCATAATTAAAATTTTTTTTATTACAAAACATCATTGACGTTTTGTGCTATCACCACAACCATGTAGAACACTAAAATGATCAAATATTTTAGTATTTCAGATTCAAATTATTCATATATAAAAATTTTAGCCCACAAGTATTAAGCATTCTTCCCTTCTAGTTTTCTCTCTAACTCAAGAATAACGTTGGTTTCTCTTGAGAAAGGTGAGAGAGAATAGAAAGATAAAAGTAGTTAAGTTATAGATGAATGTCATGTCAAGAAGTATCATTTTCTAAGACCATCTCCAGTAGGAAACTCATCCCAGTTTCTGTTTATGGCTCACCTGTCATAAAAAGTAACTCCACATCAGCTTTTGCGTCATAAACAGTAAATAGGAACTCAAAGAATCTCTCTCTTCTACATTAGAAGGAACAAACTTTAGTCCCTGTTGTGGTCCCACTTAATTAATTAATTAAAATACTTGTAATTAATGTAATTAATTTTTTTAATAATGTAATTTAAATATTTAAATTTAAAAATAATTCACTATTAAAAGATATTAATATTAAATAAATTCATATATAACAATAATACACAATAGATAATTCGGGGTTACATTAATTTGTAAAATTACTTAATACAAAGAAAACATAATTAAACTCTATAGTTGACGACAAGCATTGTGAAATTACCATAAGCGTTCAATCAAGTCCTCCTTCAATTGTCTATGCTGCTGCCTATTAATAAATTAATTATAATTTAATTATTTAATTAATTATTAGTTAATTAATTAATATAAATTATTAATTAAATAAAAATATTAATATTTAATTTAATTAGTCATTATAATTATTATTAAATTAATTATTATTTAATTATATAATATAATTATTTAATTAATTAATATTTTATATATTTATTTATTTATTATTTAGTTGCTACTTGGCAACTGTATATTGGTTAATGGGAGTCCCCATTCAGAGGGACTCCCTCTTCTCTCTCTCTTCTTGATAAAGGTGAAGGAACTCACTTTAATTCCCTCCAACGGTCCAATTTCTTTTTTCTCTGACTAAACAGGAATTGGGCTTCTCCATTGGGGATGCTCTAAGACCATCTCCAGTAGGGAACTCATCTCAATTTCTGTTTATGGCCCACTTGTCATAAAAAGTAACTCCACATCAACTTTTGTGTCATAAACAGTAAATAGGAACTCAAAACATCTCTCGCTTCTCCATTAAGAGGAACTAACTTTAGTCCATATTGTGGTCCCACTTAATTAATTAATTAAAATATTTGAAATTAATGTAATTAATTTTTTTAACAATGTAATTTAAATATTTAAATTTAAAAACAATTCATTATTAAAAGATATTAATATTAACTAAATTCATATATAACAATAATACACAATATATAATTCGAGATTACACTAATTTGTAAAATTACTTAATATTAATTATGATGTAAATAATTAATATAAATTATTAATTAAATAAAAATTTAATTATTTAATCTAATTAATTATTATAATGACTAATAATTTAATTATAATTTAATTACTTAATTAATTATTAGTTAAATAATTAATATAAATTATTAATTAAATAAAAATATCAATATTTAATATAATTAATTATTATAATTATTATTGAATTAATTATTTAACAATTAATATTTTTTACAATTATTTATTTTTTATTTAACTTGCCATTTGGCAAATTTAGGTTCGCTAATGGGAGTCCTCATTCAGAGGGACTCCCTCGTCTTGAAATGTGTGAAGGAACTCAACTGAGTTCCACTCCAAGGCTATAAGAGCATCTCCAATGGAAAGCCCCGTTACTATGTAGTCAGAGAAAAAGAGGAATTGGAGCATTGGAGTGAAGAGAGAGTGAGTTCCCTCACTGTTTTCAAGAAAAGGGAGTCCCTCTGAATGGGGACTCCCATTGCTCAATCAACACTTGTCAAATGGCAAGTTAGGTAAAAAAATAAATAGTTATATAAAATATTAATTAATTAAATAGTTATGTTAATTAATTAATAATAATTAATTCAATAATAATTATAATAATTAAATGGCTTATCACAACCTCAGTTAGGAGAGGTAGATTTTACACTATACCATCAATTTTTTCAAAAAAATGCCCAACTTCGAAATAGGCAGCAGCATAGATAATTGAAGGAGGACTTGATTGAACACATATGACAATTTCACAATGCTTGTCGTCAACTATAGAGTTTAATTATGTTTTTTTTTGTATTAAGTAATTTTACAAATTAGTGTAACCCCGAATTATCTATTGTGTATTTTTGTTATATATGAATTTATTTAATATTAATATCTTTTAATAGTGAATTATTTTTAAATTTAAATATTTGAATTACATTATTAACAAAAATTAATTATATTAATTACAAGTATTTTAATTAATTAATTAAGTGGGACCACAACAGGGACTAAAGTTAGTTCCTCCTAATGGAGAAGAGAGAGATGCTTTGAGTTCCTATTTACTGTTTATGACGCAAAAGCTGATGTGGAGTTACTTTTTATGACAGGTGGACCATAAACAGGAACTGAGATGAGTTCCCTACTGGAGATGGTCTAACTCTCTTTTTTTTTGACAAAACAGTAGCAGGGCTCCAAAATTTGGCCCATTGGAGATGCTTTAGACCATCTCCAGTAGGGAATTCATTACAGTTTCTGTTTGTAGCCCACCTGTCATAAAAAGTAACTCCACATCAGCTTTTGTGTCATAAACAGTAAATAGGAACTCAAAACATCTCTCTCTTCTCCATTAGGAGGAACTAACTTTAGTTTCTGTTCTGGTCCACTTAATTAATTAATTAAAATACTTGAAATTAATGTAATTAATTTTGTTCAACAATGTAATTTAAATATTTAAATTTTAAAATAATTTACTATTAAAAAAAGTGTGATAATTAGTATATATAGAGTAATAAAATATTAATTTATTAATAATAATAGTAACATAGTAACGGCTAGTTTTCAACGGCTAATTTTGTAACGACTAACTTTATAATTGCTAATTTTAATAATGTGGTTAGCATTTTAAATTTTAAAAATAAAAATAACCAATCCAATAAAAAATTATTTTGTAAAGTGTAAAAATTAAATTTATTTTTGATGTAAATAAATTTAATTAATATAAATTATTAATTAAATAAAAATTTAATTATTTAATCTAATTAATTATTACTTAAATATTTAATATAAATTATTAATTAAATAAAAATTTAATTATTTAATATAATTAATTATTATAATTATTATTTAATTAATTATTATTTAATTATTTAATTAATTAACATTTTTATAATTATTTATTTTTTAAATAACTTGCCAAATGGTAAGTTATTATTGGATATGTTGAGTCCCCATTGAGAGCAACTTCAATGGGCATAGTTTTGAGGCCCTGTTACTGACAAAAGCAAGTAGGAACCGTTGGAGGGAGAGAAAAACTGAGTTCCTTCACGGGATTCAATGTGAAGGGTCCCTCTGAACAGGGACTCAACTAAACCAATAATAACTTGCCACTTGGCAAGTTATTATAAAAATAAATAATTATATAAAATTTAAAATAATTAAATAATTATATTAAATAATTAAATAATAATTAAATTATTAATAATTATAATAAATAATTATATTAAATAATTAAATTATAATTAATTTATTAATAATTTTAATAATTAATTAGATTAAATAATTAAATTTTTATTTAATTAATAATTTATATTAATTATTTATATTATAATTAATATTAAATATTATTTATATTATTATATTAAATTATAATTAATTAAATTTACTTACATTAAAAAATAAATTTAATTTTTACATCTTATAAAATAATTTTTGGTTGGGTTGGTTATTTTTATTTTTTAAATTTAAAATACTAACGACATTATTAAAATTAGTAGTTGTAAAACTAGCCGTTGCAAAATTAGTAGTTGAAAACTAACCATTATTATGTTACCGTTATTATTAATAAATTAATATTTTAATACTTTATATATATCATTTACATACACTTCTATTTTCACACTTTCCTCTACTTTTCTTCATCTTCTTCCAAGTTTACTTCTATCCCAAATTTTATATTGTGTATTGTTGTTATATATGAATTTATTTAATATTAATATTTTTTAATAGTGAATTATTTTTAAAATTTAAATATTTAAATTACATTATTTAAAAAAATTATTATATTAATTATAAGTATTTTAATTAATTAATTAAGTGGGACCACAATAGGGACTAAAGTTAGTTCCTCCTAATGGAGAAGAGATAAATGCTTTGAGTTCCTATTTACTGTTTATGACGCAAAAGCTGATGTGGAGTAACTTTTTATGACAGGTGGGCCATAAACAGGAACTGGAACGAGTTCCCTATTGGAGATGGTCTGAGAGGAACTCCTCCTTCTTGATCCAAGAGAAGGAACTCAAACTTACCTCACTCCAACGGTTGGCACCCACCTTTCCTGACATCTACACTAACAAGAACTCTAAAAAAGCAACCATTGGAGAGCAACTCCAATGGTAAGTGCCTTGCTAACTTTTTCTGACACAAATAAATTTCTCACAGTTGGAGCAAAATGGAATGGGTCCTTGCACAAGGACCGATGAAACAAAGTTCTTCTGAATAGGGACTGGAAGTAACCAATAATAATACTATTTGACAAGTTATTATTTAAATAAATAATTATACAAAGTTTAATTAATTATATTAAATAATTATATTAAATAATTATATTTTTATTTAATTAATAATTTATATTAATTATTTAAATAATAATTAAATTGTAATTAATTTATTAATAATTATAATAATTAATTAGATTAAATAATTAATTTCTATTTAATCAATGATTTATAATAATTATTTATGTCATAATTAATATTAAATATTATTTATATACTAGTTAGATACACTTTTATTCTCACACTTTCTACTATTCTTCTTCATTTTCTTCTAAGTTTTTTGTTCGTCAATTATAGAGCTTAATTATTTTTTTATATTAAGTAATTTTACAAATTAGTATAACCCCGAATTATATATCGTGTATTATTGTTATATATGAATTTATTTAATATTAATATCTTTTAATATTAAATTTTTTTAAATTTAAATATTTAAATTATATTATTGAAAAAAATTAATTTCAAATATTTTAATAAATTAATTAAGTGAGACCACAACATGGACTAAAGTTAGTTCTTCCTAATGGAGAAGAGAGATGCTTTGAGTTCTTATTTACTGTTTATGACGCAAAAGTTGATGTGAAGTTATTTTTATGACAGATGGACCATAAATAGGGACTAGGATAAATTTCCTACCGGAGATGGTCTAAGATTTAGTAAGTTTTCAAAAGCAATAAAGTACATTCATCAGAAGATAATAAAAGCTTTATAGTTGGATCCTTTTTTCACTTTAAATTTCAGGCTTACACCTTCACCTGATACTCATACTTACATTTTCACCTTCAAAAATGATTTAAAAGTACATAGATATCAACTTAACAAGTGTCTAGTTGTAGCTGTTGTAAAATAATGAGAAATTCTTAAAACCTTATAATATTTTCAACAGCTTCGAACTGTGGACAAGAATGTATGTTTTATTGGAACAAAAAACGAGGTGGTGGTCATGCAAACTCATGTGGCAATTTAAAATTAAGATTTGTTTTCATTATAATAGATGTGGAGATTTTGTCATGATCTCTTACTAATGTTGATTATAAAAGGAGTATCCTTGTTATGATGGATTTAGGAATCAAAGTCCCTCAAAAGTAGAAAAAAGAGAATTTTGTTAAGAAAGCAAAGGGTCCACCCACAAGACTTGGTTGAGGGTATGCAATTCATGTGCTCTGCCATTAATGAATTGAGCAACAGTTTGATACGGAACTGAGAGAAAACGAATCGGCTTATATATTACAGAAAACTGAGAAAAATGAAAATGAAAAACAACCAATGGACAAATAAACCCACGTCGGGAACAATTAAAGAAAATGAAACAAAAACTTGAAAAAGAAGAAGAATAACAAACTTATTTATATGCTTTGACTCAATGGTAGAGCTTTCAGCATTTTTACCTGATGAGCCACATTATCCAGAAACCTTGCATATGATATAACTGCCAAAACCAACATCTTTGTATAGCAGCAATTCCACAATTGGTTGGCCTCTTGAATTGTTTATCTTTTTAATAATAATAACAATAACTAATTCTTATGATCGCTCATTTGTTCTCCAATTAAATCCAAACCTACAAGGAGGAATGACACTCCTTGGAACAATAAGTAGTAGAAGTGCATCCCTTGTGCTGATAACAAGCTCCTAAATGCAGCAGTGAGCAATAAGAATGCAACTCTTTCTTGTATACCTTGTTCATTTTCTTTACAGGTTTTATAGCAACACTTTCTTGACATTCCTTTATTTTGTTAAGATCAGAAAGTCCACTATCAGAAGCTCCTCTGTGCAGTTGTTGGAGACTAATGGCCTTGGATTCCCTCTTTTCAGCCGCTAACAAGTCCGGCTCGGACAACAGGCCAACTGGAACAAACCGGATACCATGGCGTTGAATTTTGTTACAACAGTTACAATCTCTTCTAGGATTTAAACCTGTTTTCATTCTAAATGTCTCGTAGAAACTGCAGAGCACAGCGATGAACTAAAACTCTTAACAAAAAATTGTCATATGAACAGGATTTTGTTTACACGGCTTAGGAAGGCCAAAATTGGCATATAAGATTATTATTGATTAAATCTTTCTTATATTCTAATTAATGATAACGAAAAGGTTTATTTGATAAACTAATATCTATAATTGACATATTCCAATGTTAAATATGGTGTTACCTAACACTTACACCTGAACCTTTGCAGATGTTACACTCGCAGTTTTGTCAAATCGAAAACATAAATTATATAGCATTTTATGATGAATACATATTCTAACTAAAGCAAAAGAAGATCGTTATTCATAAGGAACCAAATTAAAAAACATTAAACATAAAGCCAGAGTCCATAAAATACAAAAAACAAGCCACTACATTAATCATAATAAAGTTATGGATTCAAGAGATAGTGTAGGAAACCATGTTTAAGAGATTATAGGCTTGGCTTCACTTTAGCAGTTCTTGGAGCTTCATGATTTCCATCATTTCCTGCATCAATGCATGATTTGATGATCCAATTGAAATCAAACAAATTAACACAATGCAAGAATTATCGTCAATTTGAAACGTTGCAATGTAACTAAAAGATGCATGATGATTTCTAATGATCTTGATTCTTGAATAATGCAAAGAAAGGAAGAAAAATAAATTGCAATTTAAGTTTTATTAGATGATTGAGATGCATTTTTCCTATAATGCATTTTTCAAATGATGCTTGTGTATCTTTAGATAGCTCTACTTCATAATCAATAGCAACATAGCATAGCTTCTGTTACCATGCAACCAACAAAGTATCAGACAATATCACTGAGATTATTTCAATGTAGAAATAGTCCCTCTCACCACACTGCAGAGAAAAATCATAAGGGGAAAAGAACAATGAAAGTCACAAAAGAAATTAGCAATGGTATTAGTAGTTTAGCACCTCTTTTAGCGTTCGAACAGTGTACATTGATTCAAAACTCATGTTATTCTGTTGCATTTGTTCTCTAAGGAATCCAGTGAGCTTTAGGGCTCCCAACCCTACAACCTCCACACCCACTTTTTGCATCACTTTGCCATTTAAAACTGTAAAACAAACATTTCAGATGGCGACAACACGACGGCCGCCGAGCTCAAGGAAGAAGCGGTGCCCCTAGGACTGGTGACTGCGAACAGATCGAAGACTTGGAGAACTCCCCTGACTGTGACGCATGAAGATTCGAGGAGACAAGCCCCTGACTGCGACAACAGCGGCAAACACGGCTCCTCCCTGCGGCGGTGGTGGCAGCTACGGTTTTTCCCTGGTTGAGGCTGGCCGTGTTCTGCTCTATGGAATAAGGAAGGAGATGGAGAAGCGCGTTTTGTTTCTCCCTTAAGTGCGAAACTGCGCCGTTTAATTCAAATTGGCTGGTTCCAGATCCGGTTCCGGTTCGACCGGCCAGTTTTTGGCCGGTCTAATGATTTAAATCCGATTTTATAATTTTTGGTATTAAACATCAGACCAAACCGTTTATATTTCTGGTTTGTAATTGAATCGGTTGAACCGACTAATCCGATCCAATTTTTAAAAGATTGGTTAGATAACATGTCTTTGTATAAGAGTCGTTGATGAAAACAAATGGACAATTCTGAACAGTTATCATCCCCAAATTTCCAATTTTCAAGATCCAGATCCAGATCCAAAACACGTAGCCACACATTCAACAATAGTCATTTTTTCATCATTTGTAAGCACTTATTTACAAATATCTTTATCATTATTTTTTAACCTTAAACATCTTATTATCGTTACTACTTAATTTTTTTTGTGATATATTTTTTGTGAGATATATTTTTAAAATATGTGAAAAGCTATTTTGAAGAGTCACATCTTTTCATAGAGTTGTGACTTATTCAAAGATTGTAACTATTTGAAAAGTCATAAATGTTGAGTACGTAGCTGCATGTTGCATGTACTCCATATCTATAAATCTCTATTCTTTCTTTTATGCATAAGAAAGTGTTGAAATGGATTAGTTCAGCAATATTGGTTTATGTCTCTGGTTTACGATTGAACCGGTCAAACCAGCTAGTCCGGTCTGATTTTTAAAATATTGGTTAGATAACATGTCTTTGTATAAGAGCCGTTGATGAAAATAAATGGACAACTCTGAACAGTTATCATCCCCAAATTCCCAATTTCCAAAAGATCCAGATCCAAAATACGTAGCCACACATTCAACAATAGTCATTTTTTTCATTATTTGTAAGCTCTTATTTACAAATATCTTTATCATTGTTTTTTAGCCTTAAACATCTTATTATCGTTGCTACTTAATTTTTTCTTTTTTGTGATATATCTTTTGTGAGATATATTTTTAAAATATGTGAAAAGCTATTTTAAAGAGTCACATCTTTTCATAGAATTGTGATTTATTCAAAGGTTGTAACTATTTGAAAAGTCATAAATGTTGAGTACGTAGTTGCATGTTGCATGTACTCCGTATCTATAAATCTCTATTCTTTCTTTTGCGCATAAAAAAGTGTTGAGATGGATTAGTTCAGCAATAATGAAATGAGGAAAATTTATAGATACGGAGTACATGCAACATGCAGCTAAGTACTCAACATTTATGACTTTTCAAATAGTTACAGACTTTTCAAATAGTTACAACCTTTGAATAAGTCACAACTCTATGAAAAGATGAGACTCTTCAAAATAGCTTTTCACATATTTTGAAAATATATCTCACATCTTTTAAGTAAATGATGTTTGCAATTTGATCAATCATTATGCAGTCACATCCTTTCCATATTCGTTTTTAGTGCTCTTGATTTGGATTTTCTTCGCTATTTACGTTTTCCTTCAAATCATTATCACATCATTTACAATTGCAACAGCTGTATTTTCTTCGCTATTTACGTTTTCTTTCAAATCATTATTACATTATTTACAATTGCAACAGCTCAATCTTGAATTCTAATTCGTTTTTTTTCTATTGTGTAGTTTTAGTTTGAAAAATTCGATTTTACGTTCTATGCTAAGATTTCACATTAGTTCTATCTAATAATTTTGAATTTTCTAATGTTTTTGGTTTATATCATGATTTTAAAATTTGAACCGAATTGATCGGTCAAACCGGTTCAACTAAAAACCGACAATGAAAGCAATCCAATCTTCCACCTATAACTATTCGAGGAAAAATCGTTAAAAAACCATTAAACCAACTCGACCAACTGAGCCGGACCGATAACTGGGCAGTTCGAATAACACGACGCCATTTTTTAATTTGTAAACACAAAAAAAAAAAAAAGACACGGATCCAGTGATCCACTCGTGACCCAAACCTCCCCCGCTCTTCCTCCCAATAATTCATTCATTTGTCACTACTCACTCTCCCTGTACTGGAGAACTCTGAAGCAAAGGAAAACCCTAGCCTTTCATCGCCGCCGCCGTCCCTAGCTCCTCAGCGCCGCCGCTGCTTCCTCTTCCCCGTGTCGTTTTCATCTTCGCTGGCTTCTCGGCACGGAACCCAGGTTAGTGGCCCTGCTTTCAATTCTTTGCCTCCGCTTCTTCCTTTTAATTTCTGAATGTTCGGTCTTCTTCGTTTGAAGTTCTGAAATTGTTGTTCATTTTTTGTTCCATTTTTCTTGTAATGTTTTGTAAATTGTAATTGTCTGCTGCTGATGGATCTGTCTTGTATTTGCTGGTTGCTGATGGCTGTAATTTTTTTTTAAATTTACTGATGTCTCGATGGCTCTGTTAGTCTGTTGCTTTCAATTCTTTGCTCTGTTACTGATGGCTCTGATGGCTCGATGGCTCTGTTAGTTGCTGATGGCTCTTAATTTTTTTGTTCAAATTTACTGATGGCTTTGTTTGTAGTTGCTGGTTTTGCTGGGTGAAGGTTAGTGTTTTGGAATGTTTTATAATGTGCTAATGTTTGTAATTGCTGGCTTTGTTTGTAATTGCTGGGTGAATGTTTAGTGTTTTGTGATTATTGGTTAATGTTTTGGTTTAGTGTTCTCACTTTCCAGATTTCCCTTCTCCCTGTATTTCTGCATGTTGCTGAATTGGTAATCAATAAATTTGCCTTTTTGCTGTAAATCGGGACTTTACTAGGATTTGTTAAATTTGTTGCTGTAACTTGAACTTGTTGCTGAATTTGTTGCTTCCCAGTCACAGAATCAGAACAGAATGCTCAGTCAGTGCTTGATTAATTGGCTTTGCTCACTGATTGTATTTGATGATAAATTTTAAATTAATAACTTTTAAATTTTAAATTTGCACTGCCCATGTTACTGATTCACTGTTCTTTTGGTGCTTTTTGTTGTTAATCATTGTGATGAGCTTTGTTAAAATTTGCACTGCCTATATTACTGAGTGTTCCTTCAGTGCTTTTTGTTGTTGTTAATCATTGTGGTGAACTTTGTTAAAATTTGCACTACCTATGTTTAACATTTAAACTGTCAGCTTCTCAGCCCTGTTTGATTCTTCATATCCGGCAATTGAATCGAATCAACCAGGCCTTCCTTTTCTTTTTCTTTTAGTTGATTCTTAATTTTTCTAATATATGTAGCTTTCTGAATCAAGTGGATCAGATTATGTAGTTTTCTTGATTTGGGATATTTTTGGAGACGCATTAGAAGAGCTATAATAATATTCACATGTTCTGTATGCTTGTGATTGTTTCGGTGTTTACATTTTCTTTCCAAGTCACTTGCTGTGGTTGTTCTTTGAGTTAAGGCTTTGTATGTGTGTGTGAGAATATGTGATAATGTTCAATGCTGTTGCATCTAATAGGAGTTCTTGGAGTACCCTCATCTTTGGTCCTTTATAATTTATTTATTATTTTATTCTAAAACGGTTTTTTCGGTTGAACCACTGGTTGGATCAATGAACCAATAAACCAATGACTAAAGCAGTTTGATGGCCGATCCGGTTTTCAGAACCTTGGTTTATATGCATAAAGTTGGATCTAGATTTAGAACAAAAATATTTTTTATGTGTGAATTTTTTGTTGAATGTTCGCTGATTTTGAAGAGGGTTAACTTTGCTTGTTAAGTGAGGATTCTTCGACTAATTCTCGTTTTGTTCCAGGTATGACGCACGGCGATGATGACGTTCTTGGTCTGGGAAACAAGACTTCCGGCACCAAGAGGAAGTCGCCGAGTGACTCGGAGTAAGAAAAGAAAAGGGAAACAAGACTTCCTCCGTCCTCCCTTTCCTTTTTTTTCCTCCGAGTCACTCGGCGACTTCCTCTTGGTGCCAGAAGTCTTGTTTCCCAAACCAAGAACGTCATCATCGCTGTGCGTCATACCTGGAACAAAACGAGACGAAAATTAGTTGAAGAATCCTCGATTAACAAGCAAAATCCTCTTCAAAATCAGCGAACATTTAACCCAAAATTCACAACGGCAGATTCCAAGTGGAATCCCCAGAAAATAAGAGAGCAAGAATTGAAGAGAATCAAGATGAAGATGAGCTGAATCAGGATTTTTATACGGCAGATGAATAAGAAAGTACCATTTCTTCTGTTATTGAAGAGGTAATATAAATTAATTTCGTTGAATTCTTGTTTTTTTTTATAAGGTATCAAAGGTCAGTGAGGTTCTTGAGAGGTGGAGAATAGAAGAACGTTGGAGTTGTAGGAAGAACTCTAGGCTTGTGAATGTTAGACTTAGAACAAGTGATCATTGAATGTGTATTAGTAGTGGTGGGATCAGTAGTTGATGATGGATGTGGAAAGGGGATTTCAATTCCTGAAATAGGCATAGTATTAGTAGGTAAAGGAGGTAAATTTGATGCATCATGAGAGGGGATAGTTGGATGTAATGAATCTTTGGCGCTGGAATTAGCATGTCTGATGCAGAGCCTGAATTTTCTAGTGCAGAAATAGCAGAATCAGAAATAACAGGATTAGTGAATAGAGGAAATGGATAAGACAAGGCAGAATCAGTATTAGAAGATGAAGGAAAAACAGATCCTGAAGCATTAGATACAGAAGGGAACATTGAGGAATATGGAAATAACTTTTCATCAAGATAACATTGTGAGCTATAACAACTTTACCACTTTTAGTAAGACATTTATAACCTTTGGGTCCTGGAGCATAACCCAGGAACAAACATAATTCAGACCTGAAATCTAGTTTAGATTTGTGAAAGGGTCTCAAATGTGGAAAACAAGCACAACCAAATATCTTTAACATGAATAGTCTGGTTTAACATGATTAAGCATTTCAAAAGGGGATTTCATATTTAAAACTTTAGTAGGAAGTCTGTTAATTAGAAAAGCTGCTGTCAAAAAGGGGATTTCTTTTAACAAATTAATTTTGTTGAATTTCCTTAATTTTCAATGCTCCACCTACTCCTCAGGACTTCACGCTAATGAGCGAAACTAGAAGGCTCATCGGTGCGGTGGAGTTTGTTATCAGCCCCTACCCTCGCTTTCGGCTTGAAATCGGGGTCAACAATCCCCTTCCTTTCATAGTCCTCCTACGTGAATCGGAGGTTCTTGTTACTTGCCTCCAAGAAACCTCCGGAGGAAATTGCTGTTATAGTAGCTCAACACATGGGTTGAGGTTATTTGGTAAGTGAAATTGCATATACTTTGATGATCACTCAGTTTGTTGGGCACTTTTTTGCTTCTATCTAGTGAGATTGTAGTGTAACCATTTATTGCCTTCCAAATCTCAAATTGTTTTACCCTTTTTGTTTCTTCACAATTATATTGTCTGTTGATATTATTAAGCTGATTTTGTTTTGTTTGGGCTGTATTTTGATCAAAGTGTTATGTTGTTTCTTTCTTTTTCTTCAATTTTCAGATACCACAGAGCATTGCTCAGCTTTGTAGCTGCAACTATCTGTCATTTTGAACCTAGCTGTTTTGGTTTATGTTCAAACACTTTTCTTTTATTTGGATGATTGATCTTGTAATAATTTGAGTTTATACTTGAATCTGTTTTAGCGGTCATGATATGAGAATGTTTCTCAACTGATTTGGGTTGTTATATGGAATAATAATAATACTAATCCTCTGTAAATCCATGTTTGTAAGCGTGCCATTTAACCCCATGAATTTTAATCGAAGGAAATATTAATATATGAGTATGTTCTTTTATAAACAGCCGGTGCCATGTATAATTTTTGTTTATTCATAAGTGAGGTGATTGTAATTTATATATTATTGTCCTATTATCAATTAATATTTATTGTTAAATAACCGAATTTGTGGATATCAAGGGTTGAAAGAACCTATTCAGACAGCACACAATGACAAAAGTTCTACCCTATGCATATTACTTTGCTGAAAATTGGAACCCAAAATAGTTTAGCTTAGTGTGTGTCAATATCACAAAAAAATAAAAAATTAGCATTTGATGTGTTCCAATACATATGTGCCACTTTCCAAACTCGAACGAAGTCATGATTTAAATTACTCAATTGGTTATAAAAGTTTCGGTCACTTCTTTAAATCCATTTAGAAATAATTTTATATTTTCCAGTTAGTAATAAAGTTTATTTTGAACTATATTATTTAAAATAATCCTTAAAAAAAAGTATCCTGAAATAAGGTGAAAAATCAAATAATTATGTGGTTGACTATAAAGTTATAAAATGTTACTATATTAATATTGAATGATATATCTTTATCACTAATAAGGTGGTTAAGGTAAAAAAAAGATGTGACTTTATACAATATAAATGTCTAACACTAAATTTTTATGGGAAAGTATGAGGAGTCAATAGAATATTTGTACAATGTGTACAATGGAGGTTTAAAGAGTATTAGAGATATAACCATTAGTGTTACCTTTTTCCATCAGTTGAAGCTTTTTAAGTTTTTGGGAAGATGTTTATTATTCCTAGTACTTAGATGATTATTCTAGATAATATGGGGGATGTTTATTTTGTAACTTAATAGCCCATTATACACATTATATAAATAGACTCGATTTTCATTTACAATTTTAAAATTCAACCGAAAAGAAGCATATCAATGGCAGTTACATAACATAATGCTTTTGAATATAATACCTAACTCTTTGCACTAAATAGTTACAATAGCCCATTGTACATATTATATAAATAGTCCATTGTCTCTCTAGTAAGACTCAATTTTCATTTACAATTTTAAAATTCAACCGAAAAGAAGCATATCAATGGCAGTTACATAACATAATGCTTTTGAATATAATACCTAAGTCTTTACACTAAACAAGTGTAATAACTCGGGTCATGCATGTGATAAGATTGAAATTATAATTTTAAATTATAATAATTTAATTAATAAATAAGTAATATAATGTGTATTGTTCATTCTTTTTTAAATATAATATTAAGTGTATTAACTCAAATGTAACTATTAAGTGTATAAGAATTATATTTGAATTATGAATTCTTTAAATAAAATTATCCCATTTAAAATATTTAAATTATGATTTCAATCGTTAATTACAATTATGATTTTAAAAAAAATTGATATGATATTACATTTTTATCTCCACTTCACTATTAATATACTGATATTGTAAGTCTACATTATAATATTTTTTTGAATCTCGACTGAAAAAGAAAATAGTTACGTGTTTCTATCATTCAATTTATTTAATACACCATGTGCTAACACTAACGATATTTTTTAAAAAACATATATTGATAAAAATAGATATAATATGATTACAAATATAACATAAATAAATAAAATATATAAATAAATGCTAAACCAATATGCTTATCAATGTCTTTGTTAAATTTTGTAAATTAGAGAATAATTATGTATTCGGTTGTTTAGTGATCACATAGATGATCAATTAATTAGATTGTAAATTGATATCACAATGTGCATCTTATTTTTTTCTCATTTCTAAATGAAAGCGAGAATTAAGAGAAATAAGTAGTAATATATAAAGAAAAAAAAAAGATTTTGCATTGCAACACATAATTATTACCAAAAAAAATATTCACATTAAAATATTAAAATTTTACATACGTACTGTAAATCATGAAGATCAATTACAATGTACTAGTCACTTCTTCTTATTTTTTTACCATGATATAAGTTTTTTTTTCCGCTCAAGAGTCCAATAACATCTAATTGAACAAAAAAAATTAAATTAAAAATATCAAATTAAGAACAAATGAGTGAAAAATATAAGAAATTAAATTCCGCTTGATTCTTCAATCTCAAAATTTGAGAAAACATATACCTTCCTTTATACCAATTCATTCTCAAACATTTTTTATCAAATAGTTCTTGATTGAACAATAAATTTTATCGTACTACAAAATAAATTAAATATAAAAGCTATTAGCTTCTACAAAGCTATTAAAAAGAATTGTCTTTGACTTGTGGAATGGCGTACTTATAAAATTAACTTAAAATACGAATTACAAATATTTTTAAGAATTTAATTTTGATGCACTGACAATGTAAAGTAGTTTTACACATCCATCCAATTATATAATGACACATCAGTAAAAATAACGACTTTTTACATTGAATGCGTGAATAGTCATCCAAAAGAATGGAACGTTTTACACTGTCAGTATATCAAAATTAAACTCTATTTATAAATTGAAATTAGCATTACTTGAAAAAATTTAGTAAAAGAATCAACTAATTTAGTAAAAAAACTATTTCTATGTAAGCCATCTTGTTCTTGTCAAACTTGGATGGGACTTTCTATAGTCTTATAATTCTGGTCTTTATTTTTCATACTTTTTCTTAGTATAATTTACTATAGGTGATACTATTGATAGGATAGTAGACAGTAGCCATTAGATATGAAAAAGGAAAAAAAATAGAATAAAGACTATGTCAAAATTATAAATTTTTTAAATGATAAATATGTGAGAGAAAATTCACTATTACTTATTATATATATTAATAATATGTCAATATTTTAAAAAATATACTAATAATACTAATAGTTTAAAGATAATTGTATTACAGTTATAATAAATTTAGTTATTACTTTAAATAAATAAATAAATAATATATTTAAAAACTAAAGAAAAAAGGATTAACGATAATTATGTTTGAAATATTTTCATGTTTTTTCTTATTTCTTTTTGCTTGCCATTTTTACACGTAATATTAGATCAAGAAAATTCTAAATTTAAAATATAATAATTATGAATATGTCATGTGACAGAAAAATAATGAATTAAAAGGGGATATATATATATAAAGAGAGAGAACAGATACAAAAAGATGTATTATCATAATAAAATATCACAGTATGAATAATTATATTTGTTAAGTAAATTTATTTATACATTATATCTATTATATTATTTTATGTAAAATTAAAATCTATTCTCCTAACTTAATATCATATAAATATTTGCTCTCGACATTACTCAAAATTAAATTGGAATTATATCTCTAAAATCTTAACACTGTAAACAGGGTATAATTAATATCTAAAATTTTAATAATTAAATACCTAAAATAAGTTAATAAATAACAATAATTAATACTTAAAATATCATATATATATATATATATATTTGTTTTCGATATTGTCCAAAATTAAATTGAGGTCATGTTCAAAGTTTTAATATCGCAATTGGAGTATAGTTAATACCTAAAATTTTAATAATTAAATACCAAAAATAAGTTAATTAAATAACAATAAATAATACTTAAAATATTGAAAATAAATTTTTAATAAATGTGAAAAATAAAAATAAAAAGAATTAATAAATAATAATAGTGTTTAAATAAAAGAATTGATAAAGAATAATAATTGTAGGTTAAAATAGTATATTTATCTTGGAGAATATACTTGTACCATGCACGTGATAATAAATTGTTCAATAACTTATACCATGCACGTGATAAGGTTGAAATTATAATTTTAAATTATTTTATTAAAATTAATTTAAATTATAATAATTTGATTAATAAAAAAGTAATATATTATACGTTCGTTTTTTCTTAATCTGGTGTTAAGTGTAACAACTCTAATATAATCATTAATCGTTTTTGTTAATCTTCTTTTTTTTTCTGAATTTATGATTAAAATAATAATTATAAATATTAATAATTAAATAAATTATTATATTATAATTATTTACGTTTTATTCCCAAAATAAAAAACGTACTATTTCTTGTTTATTTAAGGATTTTTTTATTTATGCTACCGATATATATTAATCATTTAGTCAATAATTTTTTTTATTGGTAGGATATATTTATTTATTTTGTTTAAATAATTTTAAATTTTTTATTATTTAAATATACATATATATTAAGTCACATATGCTAATTATTTTTTGATTTTCTGATTATGAATATTTTATTTTGAGCCTACAATCATTCAATGATTTTGTTATTTCATTAATACCATCATACGCATAATAATCTTCATAAGTAATAATTTTTTATTTATTTATATGTATATATTAATTGTTTAGTTAATAATTTTTTTATTCTCAGAATATATTTATTTTATTAAATAATTCTAAATATTTTCTTATTTAGTTTATACATATATATTAATTGTATGTAGATATATTTAAATCGCATATATTAGTTATTTTTTATCATAATTTTTTTTTGAGCCTACAATCAGTCGATAATTTTTTATTTTTTATTATTAATGTCATTGTATGTGTAATCTTCATAAATTATAGTAATTTCTTTATAGTAATTTTTTTATTTATGTATATGTATATATTAATTTTGTTAAATAATTCTGAATATTTCTTTATTTATGTATACATATATATTAATTGTACATAAAAATATTTAAGTCACATATATTAATTTTTTTGTTATGATTATTTCTTTATATATATGATTATTTTTTATTCTACAATCGTGCAATAATTTTTTATTTTTTCTATCCATGCATATTTCTCAATCCCCTTTCATACGCATGATGATTAACTATTTTTATTTTAAATGGTGATGTTTTAATTTTTCTTTTCTTTTGCGTATTTTTATACATTGACAAGAAAGGCAAAATTACGTATTGCGACTCTTTTTCTTTTTTCACGCTTTAATCTTAATTAATCAATCTTGTGTCCACACAATATAATTAAATATTTAATCATTTTAGTATATTGATGAAGTGCATTTTTCTTAATAATTGCATTACTAATCTGAAATATAAAAAATAAAAAAAGGTGATATATATATATAAAAAAATAAACTTAAAAATCGAAAAAAGAAAGAAATTTCGTATTAAAAAAATTAAAAAATAACATATCCAAAAAGAATAGTCATAATATATAAATTGAGACAACAATTTAAATTTCTCTAAAACTAATTTAATCAAATACTAATATTAGAACTAAATTATTTAAATAATATTTAAGCTATTCTAGTCCCTAGATATATAGGTATAGATTAGAGCCATTTTAGTAACGACAACCAACCGAAATAACATCATAAGATCGAACATTTAGAATCCGTACAAATTCAAACAATCTTCTTGTTAAAATTGTCAAACTAAATTGACCTTTATTTTTCTCAATGACATTGCATTGATGCACCAAAAGGCCGGTAGTTTCTGAAAAAATCACAATATGTTATAAAATTATTTTAATACAAAAGTTTAAGAGAAGAAAATTTAAATATAGTACCAATATTTGAAATTGCATCTTCAAATTTGAACAAATTTTCCAAAATTAAACCTAAATTGAGAAAATTCAATAATAGATGCTCCCTTCGAATATTTTCTGACAAACGTAGAAAGCGTGGAAGGAATGAGACTTGAACTTGACCTACAAAGCTCCTTGGAAACAATTGCTCAATCAAAGAATAATAACAAATTAGAAAAAAAAGAATGCTTTGCATGTTAAATTTAGACTCACAAATGGCAAAAGAAACACTATATATAACCTAGGTTAGTAGTACAAAAATAATTATAGAAATTAATTATTGATATCAATATCAATTTACTACTATTAACGTTAATATCATATTTATGACAATTAGTAGTACAAAAATAACTATAGAAATTAATTATTGATATCAATATCAATTTACCACTATCAACGTTAGTATCATATTTATGACAATTAGAATTATAGAATTATGTTTATTTTTTTTTTAATTATTGATATCTTAATCTTTTTAAAAATATATTTTGCTTTTTAAAAATATAGCGTGTGCATGTGCTGTTTAGACCTTTTCTATTATTATTATTATTATTATTATTGTTATTATTATGATTAATTAATTAAATAATTAATTAATTAATATCAATATCAATTTATCACCATTAATGTATGTATCAATTTGTTACTAATTATGCTTGATTAAAAATAATAATTGAAAAATAATAATTAAAAATATTAATGATCGACAATTAGTATTATACAATTAATATAATAATTAGTATCAACTTGTATGAAGGTGTATATCAACTTGCATAATGATGGAGAATTAGAATTATATAAATAAATTAATATAATAATTAGAATGATTAAAAATATTTAATGATTGATGATTAGTATAATAATATATTAAATATTAATTTTTATATAATTATAAAAAAGATATTTTCTTAAAATAGATTGAGAAGATAATAAATATAAATATATTGAAAGTAGCGCTTTTATTTTGGAAAGAAAAAAGTTCATAAGAAATTGACATCTCACTTCCAATATTTCTAAAAATATACTAATATACCAATAATACTAATAGTTGAAAAATAATTGTGAAGACTTATTAATAATTAATATCTAAAATAAGTAAATTAAATAACAATAATTAAAAAAAATCTTTAACAAATGTGAGAAATAAAAATAAAAGAAATTGATAAATAATAAATGTAAATATATTAAAAGATAATATTTTTATTTTGGAGAAAAAAACTCATCAGGAAATGATACTTCATTTTCATTAATTAGAAAAAAAATTTAATTTTAATAGATTAAATAGATTATTATTATTATTATTATTATTATTATTATTATTATTATTATTATTATTAAAAAGCTAAGACTTATAAGTACAGAAAAATAACCTGTGCGCCAATGAATAATAGCTCAAATGGCATAGTCTCCCTATACTCAATTAAGAAGTTGCGGATTCGAGTCTTCTATCTTTGGTAAAAAAAAAAAAAAAAAATAACCTGTGCATTGAAAAGAATTTTATTATGATTAGAATAACTCATGCCATTAGCATATTATTATCTTATCATATCATATTGATTTGATATACTTATAATAAAGGCCTTTTTTAAATTAGTATAATTATGTATCATTCATTAAATACTAATTATAATATAATTATATTAATTAAAGATATTTTTTTAAAATAAATTTAGAAGAACAAATAGTGCAATCATTTTGAAGGAAAAATGGATTAATAAAAAAGTGACATCTGACCATCATAAGTTAAAAGAAAACCCAATTTTAGTATATTAAGTAGATAGTAAATACTAGTTAAAGTATTTATCAATTTATAGTATTTTTGAAGAGTATCCCTTAGCGATGTTTGCTCCCTTCTCTTTATGGGCAGTAGGTCTTCTCATATTTATAAATGAATAAATAAATTAATTATTATCTCTTAATTCTTGATTTATTGATCGAATTGAAAAATATTATGAATAACTAAAAAAAAAAAATAATTAATTATTTTTTAATACCAAAAAAATTTATCCCTTAATTGTTTAGTGTCTTGAAAAAGTTAATTTTTGAATGATGAAAAATCATCATCATTAATTATATTATTAATCAAAAATTAAAATCCCACTAAAACATAAAAGCCATTTATAGAAAGAAACGATGAATCTTGAAGAGTACAATTAATCAATTATTATTACATACATAAAAGTACCTTTTAAGAGAGATAGTACTAATAACGGTGGAAATAATTAAATTATTTTTATCTATTATATAATAGAATTTGAATATTTACGTAATGTTAGCAAAAGTATTTTTTTACGTTGACTATTTAAATAATTATTAAAAAATAATATAATTAAATAATTATATAAAATATTTTATATTATCAGAGTATTAAAATTAAAGTATTATTATAACTATGTGTATAAATTAAATATGTATATTATGTATTGTTATAAAAACAAATCAGCAACATAAGTTAATTTCATTTTCTTAGTACTTATTACTTAATCTAATTTACATGGGCCAACATCTAATTCAAATCTTAGTAATTAATTGGTCATTTTATCTATTTCTTCTAATATATTAAAGCTGGATTTAGCTTAAAATGATGAGTTCTTGTTACGTATTTAAATATTTTCATCAACCAAGTCTAATTAAATTTTTTAAATTCAAAAAAATTACTTATATATAAGGTTAAAAGTAAGTCAAGCCAGTTCATAAATCAACTCGAGCTCGATTCGTTAATAGCTCGATAAGCTGAGCTCGTGAGCTGATGAATCGAGCTTGAGCTTAAAATTAAACTCAAATTAAATGAGTCGAGTTTGAACTTGGATAAACTCAGCCCATTAGCTCGTGAGCCGGCTCGATTTATTAAATTATTAATACACATGTCCTAGATACATTTAATTTATTTATTATAGGTTGAATAGATGATGAAGTAGAACATGAGAGAAAGGGTCCACCCACAAGACTTGGTTGAGGGTATGCAATTCATGTGCTCTGCCATTAATGAATTGAGCAACAGTTTGATACGGAACTGAGAGAAAGCGAACCGGCTTATATATTACAGAAAATTGAGAAAAATGAAAATGAAAAACAACCTCGGGAACAATTAAAGAAAATGAAACAAAAACTTGAAAAAGAAGAAGAATAACAAACTTATTTATATGCTTTGACTCAATGGTAGAGCTTTCAGCATTTTTACCTGATGAGCCACATTATCCAGAAACCTTGCATATGATATAACTGCCAAAACCAACATCTTTGTATAGCAGCAATTCCACAATTGGTTGGCCTCTTGAATTGTTTATCTTTCTAATAATAGTAACAATAACAAATTCTTATGATCCTCTAGCTCATTTGTCCTCCAATTAAATCCAAACCTACAAGGAGAAATGACACTCCTTGGAACAATAAGTAGTAGAAGTGCATCCCTTGTGCTGATAACAAGCTCCTAAATGCAGCAGTGAGCAATAAGAATGCAAGTGCAAGCTCTTTCTTGTATATCTTGTTCATTTTCTTTACAGGTTTTATAGCAACACTTTCTTGGCATTTCTGTATTTTGTTAAGATCAGAAAGTCCACTATCAGAAGATCCTCTGTGCAGTTGTTGGATACAAAACATAAATTATATAGCATTTTATGATGAATACATATTCTAACTAAAACAAAAGAAAATCGGTATTCATAAGGAACCTAATTAAAAAACATTAAACATGAAGCCAGAGTCTATAAAATACAAAAAAAACAAGGCACTACATTAATCTTAAGAGATTATAGGCTTGGCTTAATTAAGCGCATCTCAGATGAGCAACTTGGAAGACCAAAGTGCGACGGTGAAACTAAGCTTTCATGATAGAGTTGAAAGACCCTTGTACATGCGTGCTGAGTTAAAGGAAGAAGTCTGGGCATGCCATCACTGGAGCTGTTAATATTAGGAAGATCTATGCTGCCATCTTTTAAGTTACATAAAACAAACTTGCCACTCGGAGAAATTGCAAGGAGAACATGTTTCAACATGTATATAGGCTGTAATGCAACGCATGAGGGACTATGAACGAGTAGCGGGTGGTGGGGGATTGTGGTCAATTTAGTCCAAGACTGAGGAACTCCATAGTCCTTCATGACCTTCATTGTGGTGGTGGGAGAAAAATATGTTACTCCCTCCATTTATAACTGATTTTAACATTTTCTTTTTGCTACATTTATAAATCAATATATTTGGATTCAATTGCAGATACTGAAAATTATAGTGACTCATAGCATAAAGAACGGCAAGTATTTTAACTGTCAAAGTCCAGTCTGTTATTCCATTTTTCATGAAAATTGTACTCAAATGATAAATGAAGTCAAATATTGGATTTTATCCTAAAAATGAAACAAGGATCCTTATCATATGAAACATAAATTTCTGACTTAAAATGATGTAAAAATTGGTCTCTCTAGAGTTGGTCCTAAAACAACATAGGATAGCATGGGACAAAGCCTTTCACATTATGTAAACTCCGGAAAATGACCTATCCACACGAGGTTCCGAAAAAGCTCACTCAAATGGTATAAAGTAGGCGGCCTAACCTGATGCAAGCATAAGCAGCTAGCATAAACATTTTTAAATTCACAGGAACCAAACATGGAACAGAACACTTTTGATGCACACTAATATACAATATTATACAATTCAGTTCAGTTCAGTTCCTTAACCCAATGACTTGAGGGATGCACTAATCTTGAGCCTTCTGACACACAGTCTTTTCTTGAAGAAGTGGATCAGACACACAAGATTCAAAAGCAATAACTCCAGCATTTGCCTGGTTTTCTTTGTAAGATCCCCAAGTAACAATATATAGGCCAGCAATGATAAAAGTTCCTCCAAGTATACTGTTGTCATTCAGAAAAAAAAAAAAGAATAAAAGAAATAAACAATAATTCCAAATTCCAAATGCCACTTTTAGATGCCACAGAACTAAAATGAATCAGTAACTTGAACCAATATGAGCAATACATACCTTCCCAAGTAAAGAGGAGTACCAAGAAAAATTAGAGACAGGGAAGTAGAACATGCAGGTTGAAGGGAGCTAAAAAGGGCAATCATAATTGGCCCCAAAATCTTGTTGCACCATGTTATCAGTCCATAAGCAAGGGCGGATGCAACAATTCCCTAAAAAAAAGATTAGAACATATTTGTCAAAACTACTTGTTGAAAACGTAAAAAGCATATATTACTTACTCCTCTCTGTCATTAACCCCATTTTAACTTTGTCTATTGTTGCAATCATGATCAATATGTTTGAACAAAATTTTTTATTTAAATACATTGAAACAACTTGAATAGTTCTGGAAATGGTAACAACAAATAAGTGTTGAGAGTTGCTAAAAATGTTAGAGACTCACAGCGTAAAGAACAGCAAGTATTTCCGACGGCATCAAAATCCAGTCTGTTATCTCATTAGACATAAATATTGATATTATCACCATCAATCCAGCTCCAAAAAAGTATGAATACGCCGTGAGAGATATATTTGTGGGGTACTTTTTCAGTAATTGTGCCTGAAAATATAGTTCATAGTAAGATATTAAAAATATCAACAACTTTGCATATAACCTGTCATCAAATAATGAATATAAGTTTATAAATTTTATAAGTCCTCAAAAGGGAAGCATATATTTTATTAATTAGAATCATAGTCCAAGGAAAAACTCTTGAGAGAACTAGTATAGTTGACACAAATTAAGGATAGATACCTGAATGGCCAGATAAGCAGCCATGGACAAGCAGTGTCCTATTATGCATATAACCCCAAGACTGAATTGATCTAATCCTATAAACTTCAACCCATCAATTAACATTCCAGATGCATCTTGTGATACATGTTGCAGTCCTGTTTCTGAATTTCCTATAACAACTGGACCATGATATACAACCATCAATATGGCACCAGAAACACAGACAACAGTTCCAACAACCTTTGCCACACCTTCATACCTTAACAAGTTCACTTTTTCTATGCTGCATGAATAAGTTGAAAAATTATATGGAAAATTGCAAAAACAAACAGAAATATATAGGAATGAGTGAGAGAGAAACTGACCCCATGATTAGAGAAAAGAGAAATGTAAAGACTGGAACTGTTGGCTCTAAGGCAGAAGCATATGATGGATTAGTATAGCTTAGACCAATAACAAACAAAAGGTGGTTGCCAACTACCCTGATCAAGATTCAAGAGGCAACCAAGGATTATGCTATATTATATATACTTCTTAGTTATATAAATTGAAATAATTAAGTGTAGAAGGTCACCCAAATAATCCAACAAAGAAGAATGAGATTAATAGACCCTTAGTAATTGGTGGTCTTCTCTGCCTATAAGTGAAAAATAGATCACAAGAGGAAACAATAAAATGAATATAATTCAGAATTTGAGTTTCTAAAGTTTGAATGTGTTAGAGGATTATAGAAGATATGATATGGTGCATACTTTTCATGGAAATAGGCAAGAGGAGCAAGGATAGAAAGGGCAATGAGATCTCTGTAGGCACAGTAAACTATTTGGTTGACACCATCATTGAGTACCACTTTGGTTATTACATGGTAACCACCATGGATCATGGGCACTATTAACATCCCTAACTGTGCCTTCCATGTCTCACCTCCACCACCACCCCCCACCACTGATGACCCTAATCCATTCTCTGCCATCAACTCTACCTGCCCAAGTGGTTAATTCTTGAAAGAGTAAAGAAAGTTTTCAGCTTTTAGCTCAGTGCTAATACTACTACAATTATTAGATTTTTGGTCTTTGATCAAACTGTTGTTCTTCTTGGTAATTATTGGTGGTTGACTCTGAAGCATCCAAGAGTGAATCATAATTGATAAGATAACATAGTTAATTGAAGAACTTGTGGACATGGCTTCTCTCTTGGTTGTGTCACTTGTCCTTTTCTTATTTTATTATTTCCATGCAGTGTTGTAAGAAGGTGTTTATTTTTTCGGTTGAGACATAACTTTATATAACATCACTTTTTATTTTTCTGATAGGTGTTGCCTCTTAAATATTCAATTTCAGTAACATAGTTGGCCCACAATTGGCATAAATAAAAAATTGAAATTGCAGAATTAAGCTCCTTAGCAGTAATGGGCTTTTTAACACACTGTCTTTTCATGAATAAGCGGCTCAAGAACACAAGATTCACATGGAATGGAATAATTTGAGCATGAGTAGCTAATATAAACATTTAAAATTGACAGAAACCAAATATGGAAGAGAACAGTTTTGATGCACACCAATATTCAATATTACACAATTCAGTTCAGTTCCTTAACCCAATGACTAAGGGTAGGCATTAATTTAGAGCTTTCTGATACACTGTCTTTTCTTGAATAAGTGGATCAGACACACATGATTCATCAGCAATAACTCCAGCATTTTCCTGCTTTTCTTTGTAAGATCCCCAGGTAACAATATATAGGCCAGCAATGATAAAAGTTCCTCCCAGTATACTATTGTCATTCAGAAAGGAAAAAAGAATAATAAGAAATAAAAAATAATTCCAAATTCCAAAATGGCACTTTTAGATGCCAAAGAACAAAAATGCATCAGTAACTTGAAGCAATAACAGCAATACCTACCTTCCCAAGTAAAGAGGATTACCAAGGAAAATTAGAGATAGGAAGGTAGAACATGCAGGTTGCAGGACCGTGTCAAAATCCAGTTTGATATCCCACCAGTCATGAACATTGATACTATCACCATCAATACAGTTCTAAAGAAGTACGAATATGCTGTGACAGATGTCTCTAGGTAATTTTTCAGTACTTGTGAATGAAAATATAATTCATATAACATTATATTTATTAGAATCATAGTATAAGAAAAAATTTCTAGAAAGAACCTCAACATTCCAAATAAATTGGAAATCGGAAAGTGAACGTTGTTATGAGCAGGACATAACATACTTGCTTGATATAAAAGAAACTGCTACACTACCCATTACCCAATGTCCTCAGATTTTCATCTGAATCATAAGAGATTTGTGTAAAAGTGATAGTTCATAATAAGTGAGAATTATTAGAAAGTTTTTGAGGCTTTGTAAATGGATAATAGAAGCAATAAAGCCTTGTTTAACAATTGTTTTAAGAGTTTAATTTTGATGTACTGACAGTATAAACCATTTTACACAGTCATTTAATCATGTCTATACTGTGAAAAGTAGTTATTTCTGCTAACATGACGATACATAATTGAATGCACATGAAACTATTTTAGATTGTCGGCACATCAAAATTAAATTCTTGTTTTAAAAGAAAAAAAAATATAAATACACCGAAAGATACAAGAAAGAGTGATACGAATCACGTGGGACAAACTGAGAACTGTCATATGCCAATTGGTCCAATTACAAGAGATCATATGTTCAGGAGATGCATCAAGAATTAAGCAAGACAATGATTAGCGATTATCAAAAGTCAAATGTCTTACTATTTTACAAGATGCATTGAAGACCCTCGTTAATCAAGATGAATTAAAAGAGACATCACCTTTTTAGAATTTATTTTATTTTCGTTGTTTGTTTGTTTTAGGCCCAAATATGATTTGGCCTATTTTTTTTTCTATTCTAGTGAACTTATGAGTTAGGGTTTTAAATTTAAGAGGTACAAAAATCCTCTAAGACTTGATAGCCACTTTTTTCTTAATTTCGATGAATGAAATTTTTTTTGAGTTTCTTTGAGAAACTTGGATGTTATCAGGTAAGATAAAGTGATTCCCTTAGCTGTTGCATCAGGAAATCAAATTGAGGTAGAGGAGTCTCTTTCTTTGATCTTCCAGGGTTACGTTCCGTATCATTTGGTATCAGATTTTAGGTTCTAGATTAATTTTCATTAGTCTATGTTTCTCCTTCTTGTGTTCTATATACATTAAAAAAAATCCAGTCATATATGACCGTTTATCCTTACGTCTTATTATTTTCTTGTTGATTGGCTTTTTAATTCCTTTCCGTATGATTATTGTCTGTTTTTGCTGTTTTTGTGTTTCTCATTATTCTTTTCGTCCTTCCTTTCCTATTAGTTTATTATCTTTCTTCTTATTATTAGAAAAAAAAAGAGTACGCACTTTTTAAAGTTTCTTCTTATTATTAGTAAATTTTCTTTTGCCAACACATCTTGAGTACAAAAAAAAGAGAGTACGTACTTTAAAGTTTACACCGTAGCACTTTAGCAAAAAAAAAGAAAAAAATCATTACATACGTTGTTATTATTATTATTATTATTCTTATTATTTTTATTTTTTTTTATTATCCTTATCTTTTGTCTTTTGTGTCTTTGTCCCTTTTTATTATCCTTTCCATCTTTTCTTTTATCGTTGCGTCGGATTTTCTCTATCTTTTATTTTTGTTTTATTTCTAGAGTGCAACAGTCAAAGAGATTCAAGAGTGGTAAAAGGTAAGAGTGTTAAGTTCAATAGAGGGTAAAAGCTAATTTTGAGAATAAACACGAGTGTCCATCTTTGAGTGAAACACGTGAGCGAGTGATTGTGAGGTCCTTTCTATAACATTTTGTTACATGTTCATTGTTATGGCAGCTCATTCCGAAGATACTGTAGTTGACATGGAGTTGATGCAAAGGACTATTCACCACTTAACCAATCGCTTGACTAAATTGGAAGCATAGAGGCAAGAGGTGACACAGACACTATCCAAGAATACTAAACAAGGACCTTTCCGGAATCGGCGTCCTAATCATGTACCTTCTGATGATGACTCTGATGGGGTTATAACACCTCGACACAAAAGTCAAGATAGCAATATCAACGCCATCAAGATGCAAATACCACCATTCAAAGGGAGAAATGATCCTGAAGTTGATTTGGAGTGGGAATGTAAGGTGAAAAGAATTTTTTCTTGTCATAATTACTCTGAAGTAAAGAAGGTTCGTTTGGCAGCAGTTGCATTCTCTGACTATGCCTTGCTTTGGTGGGATGAACTAGTGAAGACAAGACGGAGGAATGATGATCACCCTATAGAGTCTTGGGATCTTATGAAGCGCCTCATGAAGAAACGATTTGTGCCTTCGTACTACTACAGGGAAGTGCATCAGAAGTTACATCGACTGACTCAAGGCTCCAAGTCTGTTGAAGACTACCATAAGGAAATGGAGACGCTTATGATTACTGCCAACATAGAAGATGACACTGAGGTTACTATGGCACGATTTGTAGGTGGTTTGAATAGAGCGATTGCTGATGTGGTGGAGTTACACCATTATGTGGAGATGGAGGATTTGGTCAGTATGACCATGAAGGTGGAGAAGCAACAACAAAGAAGAACACCAAGAGGATTGTCTCATGCTAATCCCAAGTGGCACTCTCATGGTGCTGACACAACAAAGACTACGAGTATTGAATCCAATGCGTTGTTTGATGCTACGAAGAAGAAAGGTAATTCTAACTCTTCTTCTACTACTTCTAGGCATCGAGATATTAAATGTTTCAAGTGTCATGGTATGAGTCATTATGCTAATGAATGCCCAAACAGGAGATTAATGGTTATTAGAGGAGATGATATTGTGTCTAATTCTGATCATGGTGATGATTCTGATCATAATAGTATGCCACCTTTGGATGATTGTTCCGATGGTGATGTTGAGTATGCAGTCCATGGTGAATCTCTTATTGTTAGACGCGCTTTGAATTTGTAGGTGAAAGAAGAAAGTCTAGAGCAACGCCACAATCTTTTTCACACTAGATGCTTGGTGGGTGAAAAAGTGTGTAGTCTAATTATTGATGGCGGGAGTTGGACTAATGTGGCTAGTACACTTATGATGGAGAAATTAGGATTGACATGTTTTCGACATCCTAAACCATATACGTTGCAGTGGTTGAATGACAGTGGAGAGATCAAGGTTGAGAAACAGGTGACAGTTGCATTCTCTGTTGGCAAGTATGTTGATGAGGCATTGTGTGATGTGGTGCCAATGCAAGCTTGTCATTTATTATTGGGGCGACCTTAGTAGTTCGACCGTCGAGCATTTCATGATGGTTACATGAATCGATTCTCCTTTGATTTTAATGGTCGCAAGATCACTCTTGCTCCTTTATCACCTAAGGAGGTTTACCTTGACCAGTTGAAGCTTCAACAGGATACCAAGGGGAACATGGAATGTGAGATCACAGAAAAATCTGAGAGAAAAGAGGCTATGAGAGAAAAGAATATAGCAAAAGGCCCAAAGGTGAGTGAAAAGAACGAAAAGAGTCCATGTCATGAGAGTAGTACAAATACCAAAAAAATTGAGAAAGTTGAGAGCAAATTGTGTTTCTTTGCAAAAGAGAGAGATTTAAAGAGTGCTTTAATAGGCAAGAAAGCTTTGTTTATGGTTCGGTTTCGGGATACTTTATTTTCTGACACTGACCTTAACCCAAATTTGCCAAATAGCTTTGTCTCTTTGTTGCAGGAATTTGTCGATGTCTTCCCTACTGACGTACCACGTGGTTTGCCTCCATTACGTGGGATTAAGCATCCAATTGATTTTATTCCTGGTGCTAGCATTCCTAATAGACCAGCCTATAGGAGTAATCCTAAAGAGACAAAGGAGCTTCAAAGGCAAGTGGAGGAGTTATTAGCCAAAGGTCACATCCGGAAGAGTATGAGTCCATGTGCTGTACCAGTTTTGTTGGTTCCAAAGAAGGATGGTACTTGGCGAATGTGTGTGGATTGTCGTGCAGTCAATAAAATTACGGTAAAGTATCGTTATCCTATCCCTAGGTTAGATGACATGCTTGATGAGTTATATGGTGCATGTATATTCACTAAAATTGATTTGAAAAGTGGGTATAATCAAATTAGAATGAAACCAGGGGATGAATGGAAGACTGCATTTAAAACAAAACATGGGTTATATGAGTGGTTAGTAATGCTTTTGGGTTAACTAATGCCCCTAGTACTTTTATGCGTCTAATGAACCATGTTTTGCGAGACTTTTTGGGTAAATTTGTTGTTGTTTATTTTGATGATATTCTCATTTATAGCACTTGTTTGGATGACCACTTGTCACATGTTTCAGCTGTTTTGGAAGTGCTTTGAAAAGAAAAATTATATGCTAATCTTAAAAAGTGCGCTTTTTGTATTGATCGAGTTATATTTCTTGGTTTTGTTGTGAGTGCGAGTGGAATTGAAGTTGATGAGGAAAAGGTAAAGGCTATTCGTGAATGGCCAACGCCTAAGAATGCTTCTGAGGTACGAAGTTTTCATGGGTTAGCTGGGTTTTATAGAAGATTTGTAAAAAAAATTTCTACCATTGCTGCGCCTCTCACAGAGGTTATAAAAAAGGATGTTGGATTTAAATAGAAAAGGGAACAAAACATTGCATTTCATATCCTAAAAGACTGTTTGTGTTCTGCTCCTATTTTTGTTTTACCTAACTTTGATAAAACCTTTGAGATTGAATGTGATGCTTCTGAGATTGGTATATGTGCTGTTTTAATGCAGGAAAAACGAACCATTGCCTTCTTCAGTGAAAAGTTGAATTTAGCTCAGCGTAAATATTCAACATATGACAAAGAATTATATGCTTTGGTTCGGGCTTTAGAGGTTTGGCAACACTACCTCTTACCTAAGGAGTTTGTGATTCACACGGATCATGAATCTTTAAAGCACTTAAAAGGACAAGGTAAGCTTGATAAAAGACATGCTAAATGGGTGGAATTTATTAAAATATTTTCCTATGTGATTGCCTTTAAACAAGGTAAAGATAATGTCGTTGCTGATGCTTTATCTCGGAGGTATGCTTTGATTACTACCCTTACCTTTAAGTTATTGGGATTTGAGTTTTTAAAGGAGTTATATGTCACTGATTCTGACTTTTCTACTATTTATGCCTCTTGTGAACATAGTGCATTTAACAAATTTTATAGACATGAAGGTTTTCTGTTTCGTGGCAATAGAATTTGTGTGTCTGCTTGTTCTATGAGGGACTTACTTGTTCTTGAATCACATAATGGGGGTTTGATGGGTCATTTTGGTGTGCATAAGATATTGGATGTGTTATCTGAACATTTTTACTGGCCACGCATGCGTAGAGATGTTGAAAAATTTTGTGCTAAGTATGTTGCATGTAAACAGGCTAAATCTAAGTCTTTACCACATAGTTTGTATGCTCCTTTACCTGTTCCTATGCATCCGTGGGTTGATATTTCTATGGATTTTGTTCTTGGTTTGCCTTGAACAAAAAAAGGTCGAGATAGCATTTTTGTTGTGGTAGACAGATTTAGTAAAATGGCTGATTTTATTGCATGCCATAAAACTGATGATGCAACAAATATTGCTGATCTGTTCTTTAGAGAGGTTGTGCGTTTGCATGGTGTTCCCCAAACTATTGTTTCTGATCGTGACGTAAAATTTTTGAGTCATTTTTGGAAAGTTTTATGGGGTAGATTAGGCACAAAATTATTATACTCTACTACTTGTCATCCTCAAACTGATGGTCAAACTGAAGTAGTAAATAGAACATTAGAGACCTTATTACGTGCTGTTGTTGGTAAGAATTTGAAAACTTGGGAAGATTGTTTACCTTTTATTGAGTTTGCTTATAATAGAACTATTCATTCTTCTACTGAATTTTCTCCTTTTGAACTTGTTTATGGTTTTAATTCTTTAACTGTTTTAGACTTATTACCTTTGCCTTTGAGTGATATTGTTAGCTTGGATGCAGAAGGTAAAGCTGAAAATGTTAAAGCTATGCACTTGAAAGCATGTGAATTGCTTGAAAAGAAAAATAAGTTGACAGCTCAACGGGTGAATAAAGATCGAAGACAACCTGTCTTTGAACCTGGTGACTGGGTATGGGTTCATTTGAGAAAGGAGAGGTTTCCTACTCAAAGAAAATCCAAGTTAGACCTTAGGGGTGATGGTCCATTTCAAGTGCTCGAAAGGATCAATAACAATGCTTATAAGATTGACCTTCCAGGTGAGTATAATGTATCAGCTACTTTTAATGTCTCTGACCTATCTCCTTTTGATTGTGATGCAGATTCGAGGACGAATCTTTTTCAGGAGGGAAGGAATGATACGAGTCATGCGGGACAAACTGAGAACTGTCATATGCCAATTGGTCCAATTACAAGAGCAATAACTAAGAGAATAAAAGAAGGTTTTGTAAACATGGCTAAAGCATGTGTTCAGGAGATGCATCAAGAATTAGGCAAGACAATGATTAGCGATTATCAAAAGTCAAATGTCTTACTATTTTACAAGATGCATTGAAGACCCTCATTAATCAAGATGAATTAAAAGAGACATCACCTTCTTAAAATTTATTTTATATTTATTTTATTTTTGTTGTTTGTTTGTTTTAGGCTCAGATATGATTTGGTCCATTTCTTTTTCTATTCTAGTGAACTTATGAGTTAGGGTTTTAAATTTAAGAGGTATAAAAACCCTCTAACACTTGGTAGCCACTTTTTTCTTAATTTTGATGAATGAAATTTTCTTTGAGTTTCTTTGAGAAACTTGGGTGTTATCAAGTGAGGTAGAGTGATTCCCTTAGCTGTTGCATCAGGAAATCAAATTGAGGTAGATGAGTCTCTTTCTTTGATCTTCCATCTTATCTTGGGTTACGTTCCGTATCAAAGAGACAAGTAACAATTTTGATATTTGTCAATAAAAAACTATAATAAGAACGGAGATGCAGGTAGGGTTATAACCCACGGGTTAAGAACGGGTAGGATTAGAGTTTGGATATTCTTAACTCGCGAGTAGGGTACGGTTAGAATTGGTTCTAAACCTTACCCTACCCTACCCATTGCCACTCCTAATATTGTAGTTGAATTGAAGAACTTGTAGGCTTGGCTTCTCTATAGATTGTGTCATTTGATAGTTTCTGATTTTATTTCTAACATGGTTTAAAGAAGCGGACCAGGTAATGCTTTTTCATGTTTCATTGGTGTTTTTTGAAGGTTCTTGGGGGGTTGAATCTATGACTTTTTTTTAAACTTGATTAATCTTGCCTCAATCCATAAAATGTAATTTAGCTTCTATTCTGTCTGCGAGATAAATTATGTAAGAGACAATTTTATTTTGTCTTATAAATCGTGAAAAATAAAATCAATACAGGAGAGAAGAAGATGGCATAACCAATTTCCTAGGATTCAACCTAATCCTATCTGAGACAAATCAAGCTTCTACCTAAACTTGACTTAGCTATGTAACTTCTTATACTCCTAACACACTAAGTGCTTACCCAACTTAATAAGGGATATAACTTAGACATCAGAAACAAAACAGAAATACAATCAAAAGATATTTGAAATAAATATTGACTTTTCTCTCCAAATTCCTCTCTTTACTTCTTTTTTTCAATGATTTTTTTAATGCTTCTTTTTTATGCCTTTTACTACTGAACAGAGATAATGAAAGACATAACATACAAATAGAATACTCAACGATAAATCATAAAGGAGATGATGATTTACAGTTCAAACTTTATATTTTGAACCCAACTTTTGAACTCTCAAATGTTATTCTTTATCTTGACGAAGTTCTCTTTTTAGTGGAGGTGCAATACTTCTAAGGCTTCAAACTATATTTGTAAGGTTTCACTATTCTCTCTTTCGATTCTCTCTCCTTGAACGAAAATGAAGATTATTTTTCTTTTTGTATGAACTCTATTTTCTTAGTTAGGGATTATTTACAAAGTCAACTTTTTGAATCTTGAGCTAGCTAAAATTTTCCTTTCTTTTTCTTCCATTAGTCTAGAAAATCAGGAATTACAAATCAGTGTTAAACACGACAGCAGAGGGGAGAACAGTAGCGATTAGCTTTCTCAGAGAGCTTGACAAAATTCAAACCCTTAGTCTTGTGCTTTGTCCCCAAGTTTCATTATTAACTATTGATTTACAGCAAAGCAAGCTAGCCACAAATTTCTTTAACTTACTCGAAATAATGATGCAGAAGGAAGGAGAAAACAGCATGTAATTGACTTGCATGTAAATAAAAACAAATTATATTTAACTTTTCTGATTATGTTTAACTTGATTTTTTTTTATCTTGATTTGACATGACTTTCTTGATTTTGCTTTTCCTCTCTTCCTTTTTGGTATTAGAATGAAAAAGTGAAACTCCCTTTTTTCTCTGTGCTTTACTCGAAGTGAACTTAGAGAAGCTTACGGTTGCTTTCCCTTGGGCTTGATTGGCATTGGGCTGGGTTGTGGTTTCAATTTCCATTCAGCAGCCTTGAGATCACTTTGCTTTTGCATTTGGACTGCACACTTTACATGCACCTGCATCACTAAGCCATTTCATCAAATCCCAATTGATCATTCTCTCAAAAGTCTTGTTGACTATTCAATCTTGCTAACAAAAAAAGGTTCAAGTATAAGTAGCTGAAATTAGACTTCTCAAGTTCTTATAAATTGAGTATACTTGATAAAATTTGGCTGGATTTTCCTTCAACTGGTGCGAGTGATTTTTGTCCTCTATGAGAGGAGCTTATGTGAGAGGGGGGACGTCCAGATCCCATGATCCTAGAGAAAGGAGAAGGGAAGGAGAATCATCGTTGAGAAACTTAAAAAGGTGAGGAAGACGGGAGAAGCGGAGGAATACTCTGGAGAGATGGCTCTGACACCTAGAGTGGAGGAATGGATGATGGAAACAGAGGTCGAGCATCAGAAACATGGAAGACAAGAGGCCCAAGTAGAAGAAAATAGCAACAAGGAACAAGAAAGCAGGGTCGGAGGAGTCCCCCACTCTTTTGCAGAAATTGTTAGAATGGGGAAGAACGCTGCCAATGAGGTGGGTGATCAAAATATAGAGAAAATGGCTACTGATGAAACTGTTGAAGAACCAGAGGATAGTGATGAGGATGAATCAGATATTATTGTCAAAAAAATGCCAAACGGCCTCTACAATCTAGTGATAGGGGAAGAAGTGAAAAGAGAACTCAGGAAGGAATGGTGGGACACACTCATTGTTAAATTGTTGGGGAGAAAAATTTCATTGTTGGCTATGAAGAGGAGATTAGAGGTGATGTGGGGGAAGAGGGGAAGCATTGACGTCATTGACCTCGGAAATGAGTTTTTCTTTGTCAAGTTCTATAATTCTGAAGATCTGGATTTTGCTTTAATGGAGGGGCCATGGAAAATTCTGGATCACTACCTCTCAGTAAGGTTGTGGAAACCAAATTTTAATCCAATGAATACTTCCATAGATAATATAGCAGCTTGGATTAGACTTCCAGGTTTGGCCATAGAGTACTACTGTAGACCTATTTTGGAAAAAATAGGAAACATTGTGGGAAGAACCATCAAGGTGGACACAAATACAGCAGAAATCACAAGGGGAAAATTTGCACGGTTATGTGTGGAGGTTGACCTACAACAGCCTCTAATCTCTCAATACCAGATTAACGGACAAACTCATGTAGTGGAAAATGAGGGCATTCATTTGGTATGCTTTAGGTGTGGAAGAGTGGGACATGACAAAGCCAACTGCAAGGAAGGAAAACAAGATCCCTCACCAGAGCAACAAATCCAGAAGGAAGGTCAAGCGACAAATACAGAGGTTGAAGAAGAGGATAGAAATGGAAATAAGAATATTGACAAGGGCAAAAAAGTGATAGAGGAACCTGCTGATGCCTTTGGCCCCTGGATGATAGTACAGAGGTCTACGCGTGGCAAAAAGACCACAAAACCAGGAGAAGGTACAAGTAGTGGAGGAGGTGGAAAAGAAAAGGAGAAGGAAAGAAAGATAGAGAGTGAGGGGCGACAGTCACGTTTTGCTGTACTAGCAGAGGAAGAACCTGAAAGGAATGAAGAAAGCAATCCTAAAGCGACGGCAGGAATCAGTAATGAACCACAATCAGAAAAAGACAAAGGTATGTCCTCAACTCCCTCTCATAAGAAGAATAATCTAGACCTTCCTAAGCCAGTTAACCCTACCCATATGTCCACAACCAGACCAAAAAGCCCAAACACACATGCCCACAAACAAGCCCAAATAGCTAATACTCCAGGAAAAAACACTGTCCAACACCAACAGATTAATAGTAATAACCCTGTTTCCCAACCAGAACACCAATTAGACAAAAACCCCCATGCCATGACCCAAACCTGCAACACACCAAACTCTTCCTCTGTCCAGCCCAATGACTTTATTTTGAACAACCTTGATCATCCTCCCCATTTTCAAGAAAATTGGATTGTATCCATTCAACTAAGCCAAGTACTCTCCTTAGCTATCCCTCAGACAGCTTTGGAGGATCCAGCCCAGAGTAAACCACCTGATCCACCTTTTAACTCACTACAAACTAGTGAATTGGTGGAAGCTATGTTAGTATATGAGAATGAAGAAGCTAATAAGGCAATTCAGCAAGGAGTTAATCCACTTCAGGTGGAAGATATGCAGTGCAATTAATGGTCCAGGACCACTTTTGTTTTCCCTTTGTGGTTAAAGTTTTTCCAACTGTCCTTAGTAGGAGTTCCTCCTTTAGCTTACTTTTACCATGATTATTGTTGCTTGGAACATTAGAGGTGTTGCAAATAAGGCTACAATTCGCACACTCAAAGAAATAAAGTCTCAACACAGACCTGATATTACTCTAATCTATGAGCCAAAATGTAGTGGAAATAAAGCTACAGAAGTGATAAAAGCTCTCGGTTTTAACTTTTCCTTTTTGGAAGAAGCGGATGGTTATGTAGGTGGAATCTGGGTGTTATGGGACAATCCAGCACTGACCATTAATATATTGGAGACACACCACCAATATGTTGCCATGGAGGTAAAGGACCCAAGCCACTCTCCTTGGAAGCTTACAACAGTCTATGCAAGTCCCCAAGAAGGAATTAGAAAAAACTTATGGGAAAACTTAAAAAGATTGGCTGATGCTACTACGGATGCTTGGATGGTCATAGGAGACTTTAATGAGATTGCAGAGGAATGAGAGAAGAAAGGTGGGGCGAGAGCCGACCAACATGCGTGCCGAAGATTTAAAAATTGGATACAAAGTTGTAACCTCTTAGACCTGGGATTTGTCGGATCAAAGTATACTTGGAAAGGTGGTCAAAGAGACGGCATGGAGAGAGTCTTCAAGCGCTTGGACAGGGGTCTAGCTAATGCTGAATGGCGAAGAAGATACATGAATGCTAGGGTGGACATCCTTCCGAGAGTCAATTCAGATCATCACCCTCTCCTTGTTAATCTTACCCCGGGTATGAGACTGTTGGGAGAAAGACCTTTTCGTTTTGAGGTCATGTGGAAAACACACCCATCTTTTAACGAGTTCATTGAGAAGACTTGGACAAATGACACCCCCCTCCCGAGAGCCCTGGAATCCCTCACTGAAGCTTTAAAGAGTTGGAATTTAGAAGTCTTTGGGAATGTTTTTAGGAAGAAAAGAACCATTTTGAACAGATTGGCGGGTATTCAAAAAGCCCCCACCTATGGAAGAAATCCTCACTTAGAAAAGCTGGAAAGAGATTTGTCAAGAGAACTCGATCAAATTTTAAACCAGGAGGAATTACTTTGGTTGCAAAAATCTCGGCAGCAATGGATTGTTGATGGAGACCGCAATATGAAGTTTTATCACACAAAAACAGCTATAAGGAGACGGAAGAACAGGATCTTAAAACTTAGAAGAGGGGATGGATCTTGGTGTGAGGAACAACAAGAACTCAAAGACATGGCAGTGAGCTTTTACTCTAGTCTTTATAAGGAAGAGTCCACAGACTACCTAAGTCTTGATCTGCCTATCTCTTACCCAGTCATGAAAGATGAACATAAAGCGGCCTTACTGAAGCAGCCAAATAATGAAGAAATCCACAAGGCTATTTTTCACATTGGGTCCCTAAAAGCTCCGGGAGAGGATGGATTCCCAGCCTACTTCTATAAGGAGAATTGGAGTATGGTGAAAGACTCTGTCTGTAGTTTTATTAAAAGAATTTGGGAAAATCCAGAAGAGATAAGAGAAATAAACCAAACCCTCATTACCCTCATACCCAAAATTGACCAACCTGAATTTATATCACAATTTCGACCCATTGCTCTTTGTAATGTGGTATATAAATGCATCTCTAAATTGTTGGTGGAGAGAATTAAGCCTACCTTACATGACCGTATTTCCCCTAATCAATCCAGTTTTGTCCCAGGAAGAGTCATTCATGATAATGTCATTATTGCAAAGGAAATGATTCATGATATGAAGCGTATGAAGGGTAAGAAAAAGTTCATGGCGATAAAAATCGATTTTGCTAAAGCTTATGATTGCTTGAGATGGAGCTTTGTGGATGAATGCATAGCTGAATTTGGAATTGGAGGTGTGGCCAGACGACTCATAAAAGAGTGTATCAATTCGGTGACTTATAAAATTCTGTGGAATGGAGGAAAAACTGATATAATCACTCCTACTCGGGGACTCAGGCAAGGCGACCCCCTCTCGCCATACTTGTTTGTAATAGCTATGGATAAACTATCACACTTTATAGAGGACCTGGTAGATAAAGGCGATTGGAAACCTATGAGGGCAGGGAGAGAAGGACCATTTATCTCCCACCTTCTATTTGCGGATGATTTAATCCTTTTTTCACAAGCTTCTGTTGACCAAATTGAAGGCATCTTGAGGGCTCTTAACAGATTTGGACAAGTTTCTGGCTTAAAAATTAATGCAGAAAAAACCGCTATTGTTTTTTCTAAGAATGTTGAAGAGAGGCTTAGGAACCAGATCAGCAATATCAGTGGATTCCAAGAACAGTCCAATCTTGGCAAATACTTAGGAGCTATGATTAGTGATAACAGGAAGAAGAAGGACAACTTTAAAACTACTCTTGATAGAGTAAAGAACAAGCTAGGAGGATGGAAGATGAATTGTTTATCGATGGCAGGGAGGATAACTCTGGCCAAGGCAGTCATCAGTCCCATTCTCAATTATGATATGATGCATACCCAAGTCCCGAAAGGTATTTGCAAAGAGGTTGAAAGGATACAGCGAAGTTTTATCTGGGGGGATGGTAGAGAGAGCAGGAAGGTTCACGCTATAAGCTGGGAGACGATATGCAAGCCAATTAAAGAGGGTGGTCTCGGTTTTCGGAAGCTAAGTAAAATGAATGAGGCTTTTTTACAAAAGATCATTTGGAGATTAGTTATGGAAAAAGAAAGCTTATGGGCGCAAGTAATGCTCAGTAAATATGGGAGAGGACAAGACCTGAGACAAAATATCCTCAGCAAGCAATCAGACTCTGATCTGTGGAGAAGTTTAGCAAAAGTTTGGGGCTTTTTTAAAGATAACATTGAGTTTTCCATTGGAAATCGTAGGAGAATTCGGCTGTGGATTGACCCCTGGCTTAAGAACGAAGGTAGTTTAATCCAAAAAGCTATCATACCAATAGAAGAGGAAAACATGGAAATCACTCTCACAGAAGCTACTGACCTAAATGGAGGATGGGATTTTAACTTACTCAGAAGATATCTTCCAGATAACATCATCTATAAAATTCAGGCCATACATCCCCCTTGGGATAACCTTAAAGAAGACAAAATTCTATGGAGTTTGACACCAACAGGAGAATTCAGCATAGCAAGTACATATAGAAAAATCAGCCAGCAGACAGATACACAGGACCGCATATGGGAAGTTTTATGGGGATGGAAAGGGCCCCAGAAAATAAAAATCTTTATGTGGCTAACCTTGCATAGGAAATTGATGACAGGTGCGAGAAGAAGGAAACTATTTAGTACAGGAGATGAATGTCATCGTTGCAACAGTCTGACGGAAGTTTAAAGCCATGTCCTGCGAGATTGTCCTGTTGCTTCAAGTATATGGACTCAATTAATTAATCCCTGTAAAATTCAAAACTTCTTTAGAGCTCCCTTCGATGCTTGGCTCCGGTGGAATTTAACAACAGAGCTAGGAAAGAATAACCAAACTCCATGGATAACAAAATTCTCAGTTACCTACTGGTGGCTATGGAGGTGGCGTAACTGTGAAATCTTCTCTCCTCCCTTCAGACGGCCGATAGACACTATAGCAACTATTTTCCAGACAACAAATTCCATAAATGAAGCTTTCAAAAAAGAGGAGCTATTCTGTCAAAAGAAAAGAAGAGTGGAGATTGAAGTAGCGTGGAAACCCCCTGTTGAAGGCTGGATAAAATTCAATTCTGATGGGGTGTCCAACGAAAAAGGTTCAGGATGTGGTGGACTGGCAAGGGACCATTGGGGGAGATGGGTTGCCGGCTTCATGGCTAATTTAGGGACTTGTTCTGCCTTTCAAGCTGAATTGTGGGGAGTATGCTATGCTTTGAAGACTGCCTGGGATTTGGAGTTCAAAAGAGTGGAACTTGAAGTAGACGCAAGGGCTGTATATGAAGCAATTACGAAAGGAAGGAGACTGAATCAACACCCAAACAACTTAATCAGGAGTATCAATATTTGGTTGAAAAAACAATGGAGTGTTGAAATCAGACATACCTACAGGGAGGGTAACCAGGCTGCAGACTGGCTGGCAAAAAAAAGTGTGAAGGAGAGAGGTACAGGGTATTGCTTCATTGACTCCCCTTTTGTGGATTTGAGATCCATCTTAGATGCTGACATGAAAGGGGCCTCCTTACCCCGTTGTGTTATTAATTTGTAACTGTTTGTTTTCTTTTTGGGGCCTTTAGCCCCTTTTGCCTACCAAAAAAAAAAATCAAATCCCAATTGAACTTGCCAATGAGCCATAGCTCACATGGCATTCTGCCCTCTCCCCATCTCAAAAAGGTATCGGGTTCAAGTCCTACCAGCTACAACCGAAAAAAAAAAAATGGTAAGTAATGGTAAGTATGTGAGGAATGTGTGGGTGTGTATTGTGTACCTAAAATTGAGGGTTGTGCAGTCCACCAACCAAAAAAAAAATCCCAATTGAACTTTTAACCCAAATAATACTATGTTTGTCGTCACCAAAATATTATTATTTGTTTACTAAACTCAACATTTTTAATTTATTACACGCCAACTTTCATTGGATGTCCATACAAGGTTGTGTCCTTATCAAAAATACCAATAGACAATTCTATCAATAACTTCCATCAATAACTACAAAAATAGAAAAATATAGAAAATGTGTATGTATAGCATTATAGATATAGTAGACATATATGTTTATTCTATTCAATTTCATTCTTAAGTAAAGAATAATATAGAGTAAGAGATATGATGTGAAACATATAAGCAGAAATGAAACTTTATAATTAAGTTCCTAAGCTAATAATTTAAGGGAAGCATTAGAGGACTATGAAATAATGAGCCTTTTAACACACAGTCTTTTCATGAATAAGTGGCTCAGAAACACAAGATTCACAAGGAAGATTTTCAGCAGCATCTGCCTGCTTTTCTTTGTAAGATCCCCAAGTAACAATATATAGGCCAACAATGATAAAAGTTCCTCCCAGGATGCTGTTGTCATGCACCAAAACATAAAATAAAATTAAAAAAAAGATTAGTGAGAAACTTTAAAGTAAAATATAATTTCAGAATGCATCAATAACTGGAAGCAATACATAGCAGCAATACCTTCCCAAGTAAACAGGACTTCCAAGGAAAATTAGGGACAGCAGGGTAGCGAATGCAGGTTGAAGGGAGTTATATAAGGAAACCATAGTTGGCCCCAAAATCTTGTTGGACCATGTTATGAGTCCATAACCAAGAGCAGATGCAATAATTCCCTAAAGGGTGAAAAAAAAAGAAATAATTTGTCATAAACTATATGTTGAAAAACCAGAATAATCTATTACTCCCTCCATTATAAGTCATTTTAACCTTTTTTGTTTCATTTGTAAATCAATATATTCGGATGCAATTTTAGAGACTAAAAATTTTTAGTGACTCACAGCATAAAGAACAGCAAGTATTTCTGACTGTGTCAAAGTCCAGTCAGTTATCCCGTCTGTCATGAAAATCGATACTATCACCATTAATACAGTTCCAAAGAAGTAGGAATATGCTGTGAGGGACAGGTTTGTGGGGTACTTTTTCAACAATTTTGCCTGAAAATATAAGTCATAGAAATAAATTAGAAGTGACAACTACTTTCCATGTAGCAGAACCTACCACCAAATATTGAAGTATGTAAGTTAATGAATTTGATAAGCCCTCAAACTAGAAGCAGATAATTTATAATTATATTTAGAATCATAGTCCAAAATATGAATCCTATTATCAATGACATAAAAAGACTTGTTTGAATTTGAATACTATACCTATCCAAAGTTCTCAGTGTTTTTCATCTGAATCATAAGAGATGTGATAAGAACTTGGAGTGCTGATACATGACAAAGCATTACAAAGTTGCATTCTCAATAACTTGGACATGTAAGAGTTTGGCTCATGGTGGTGGTGGCTAATACTGGCAATGTCAGATTACATTAATTTTTCGATGTATCAAAAACGTTAACACAACATTGATTGCCGATCACTGATTATTACCTTTTACCTTAATGCTATAAATATATTTAACACTACATAACAAAAGGATACAAACCTGAATTGATAGATAACCTGCCATGCACATGCAATTCCCTATTATGCAGATAACCCCAAGTTGGAATTGGTCGAATCCTACATCCTTCAACCCAGATGGATTCTGTGATACATGCTCCATTCCTGTTTCAGGATTTCCTATAACAACTGGACCGGGATACAACACCATTGATATGGCTCCAGAGACACAGATAATAGTTCCTCCAACCTTTGCCACACCTTCATATCTTAGCAAGTTCACTTTCTCTGTGCTGCATCAATAAGTTAAGGTATCTAAAATATAAAAATGATATGCCAACACACAGAAATAGGAATCCATAAGAGTGAAAGTGTGAAATTGACCCCATGATTGCAGAAAACATAAATGTTAAGACTGGAATGGCTGGCTGAGTGGCAGCTGCATATGTTGGATTGGTCAAGTTTAGACCAATAAGAAACAAAAGCTGGTTGCCAAATATCCTGATCAAGATTCAAGAAGCAAGAATTCTGTATGTATTAATATAACAAAAGTTATTAATTATATAAACTGAAATGAGTAAATGAAGAAGCTCACCCAAGTAATCCAAGCAAGAAGAATGACATGAGTAGGTGCTTAGTAACGGGCGGTCGCGCCTGCCTATAGACAACATGGTAAGGTGAGGATACCACATATTACAAATGAAGTGAAGATAAAGTTTGAGCTCTAAAGTTTGAAAATGTGTAGGACTGTTAAATTTGCAAAGAAAGCAAGTATTATACATTTCTAGTATAGTACACATTTTAGATTATTACTCTTGTTTCTCAGTTCCTGTTATCTCATTATTTCTTATTTTTCATCCCAAGACAGTTACCAATTACAACTATATCTACAACTAACACAGCTCCTGCTACTATTCACAATCAAAAGGCCTAATCTACCAAATGAAGTCAATGATAAGAGTAAAGAAAAATGCTGAAGCCACAAAGTTGCAACACTGGCCCAGTTACAAATTGTAACAATCAGCAGCAGCAGCAGAACCCTTTGTCCTTTATCCCTTAAATATTTCCTTCTATCCTCGAACTTTGTAGAAATATTTTCTGTTAAGAGGTTTGCAGAAATAGGATTTTGTATGGATTTTGTAGATTTTTTTAACAAGAAGATGTTGATATATAACAGCTTTTTGTAATCATTGAAAATCAGAATACACACTCTTCATTATTTCATTAGTCTTATCTTTTTCTTTAAACAGTCATATATAGTGTTAAGTCAACAATAAGAAGGAAAGCATATAGTTAGTTAGCTCTTTTTAATATAATTAATGGTTGAAACAAGTGGGATAAATAAGAGCATAGATAGTTACATACCTCTCTAGGAAATAAGCAAAAGGAGAAAGGACGAAAAAGCCAATGAGAACTCTGTAGACACAGAAGACTAGTTGGTTGACTCCATCATTGAGTGCAACTTTTGTGATGACAGGGTATGCTCCATAGATTAGGGGCACCATTGACATGGTCAACTGTGCCTTCCATGTCTCACCACCCCTCACAGATCCTGAAGCACCATTTTCCATATCACACCACTGTAATTTCCACACAATCAATCACACACAAAATGGGGAAAATGGTTGTCAAGAAGGAAGGGAAGTTTTTGTCTTTTAGGCATTTAGCTCAGTGGGTGCTACTAGATCTTGGTGTTTGATTAAGCTAGTATTGTCTTCTATCAGCAATTAAATATTATTTTTTAACTTGTCTCAATCAGCATAGTTGGCTAGCACAGGTTAGTTAGTGACTTAGTGATAACTCTAGTTAGTTTGTAAGTAACTCAGGTTAGTTTTGTGTTGATTTAATATGACATTTCACATAGATAAAATCAAATATACAGAAATTAATTTCAATACACAATGAAAATCAATGTGTTGCTATCCAATTCTATTACAATCATAGCATAATCAAATACACAAAAATTGCATAATTCAATTCCTTAAGCCAAAGACTTATGAGAAACATTGAAGGGTCCCGGAGTAACAGACTTCTAAAATGTTGGCTATTTCTGAATCAGTGGCTCTGAAACACAAAATTCATAGGGAATAACTCCATCATTCGCTTCTGTCTGTCTTTCTCTGTATGATCCCCAAGTAACAATGTATAGGCCAGCGATGATAAATGTTCCTCCCAAGATACTGTTGTCATGCACCAAAAAATAAGACTGATAAGAAACTTTCAAAATAATAAGATATAATTTGAGGATGCCACTTCTAGATGCCATAGCTCATAGAACAAAATGCATCAGTAAGTGGAAGGAAGCTATTAGGACTTAAGAGCAATACCTTCCCAGGTAGACAGCACTTCCAAGAAAAATTAGGGAAAGGATAGTAGCACATGCAGGTTGAAGGGAGATATATAGGGAAACCATGGTTGGTCCCAAGATCTTACTGCTCCATGTAATAAGTGCATAACCAAGGGCAGATGCAAGAACTCCCTGGAACAAAGAAAAAGGGGAAATATTAGCTTCATAAACATGGCTTACGGATGTAAATGGACCAGAAGATGATCAGCATTAAGCAATAACAAACAAGGGCTCATGAGGATGGAGATTGATTTAAAAGATTCAGACACTCACAGAATAAATAACAGCAAGAATTTCGGACCCCGTTAGAGCCCAGTCAGTAATCCCATTAGTCATAAACATTGATACTATCACCATTAATACAGTTCCAAAGAAGTAGGAATATGCTGTGAGAGATATATTTGTGGGGTACTTTCTCAATAGCGGTGCCTGAAAAGAGATCGAAACAAATTGGTTCAAACTGGAAGCAAGGAAATGAATATACTTCCTCCACTCAAATAAATGTCTCCTTTGACAAATTAGTACATCTAAAATCATGTATCAGATATAGTTATATCTAGATAAAACAATCTTTTGATGTATTGATTTGTCTCAGGTGACATTTAATTTGAAATGGATGGAGTGATTAAAAGTCATTTAATGGATACAAAAAAAGGATTAGATACCTGAATGGCTAGATAAGCACCCATGCACATGCAGTTACCTATTAAGCACATAACACCAAGACTGAATTGATCAAATCCTATATGTTGCAAACCATCAATTAACCATCCAGATGGCTCAGTTTGAGATGCACTTTTCATTACTATTTCTTCATTTCCTATCACAACTGGACCGCGATAGAACACCATCAACAAGGCACCAAAGACACAGATAATAGTCCCTCCAACCTTTGCCCACCCTTCATATCTTAGCAAGTTCACTTTTTCTACCCTGCATAAATAAGTTAAGGCATGCTTTACTGTGTTTCAAACATTATATTGTATGAAAACTCAGAGATTTAGAAATCAAAAAGAGTGAAAGTGTGAAGCTGACCCCATTATTGCAGAAAACAGAAATGTAAAGACAGGAATGGCTGGCTGTGTGGCAGCAGCATATGTTGCATTGGTATACTTTAAACCAATAAGAAACAGAAGCTGGTTGGCAAATATCCTGAACAATATTCAAGAAGCAAACATTATTTATGTATTAATAAAACAATATAGTTCTTACATTACTGAAAAATTAGGAAATAAGTGAGTATATGAAGAAGCTCACCCAAGTGATCCAAGCAAGAAGAATGACATTAATAGCTTCTTAGTAATGGGTGGTCGCATATGCCTATAGACAACATGGTAAGATAAGGATATCAAACATTATGATAAATTGAAAAAATACCATCATAATAAGGGGACAAAATAGTATAGACTATACTTAAAGTTTCACTTCTATACTCTTGATGTTAAGGACTGTAAACTTAAATGTGCAAAGAAATTACATTTCCAGAATTTCCAGAACCATTAGCAACATCAATCACACACAAACATAGTACATATATACAATCAGGTTCTTTATGATAATTATTATTAAATGCCTCAAATCAATTTCCAAAAAAAGTAAGCACATTTGATTTCAGTTAAATGGAAAGCATGTTCTATATATTAACAAACAAACAAACAAAAAAGATTTAAAAATAAAAAAGACGGAATCCGTACAACTATGATAGCGATGACTCCAATAATTGCACCTATCCATTTACAAGTAATGGAGAAAGTGAAGAGAAATACACATACTTTTCATGGAAATAAGCAACAGGAGCAAGAACAGAAAGGGCAATGAGATCCCTGAAGACACAGAAGACAAGCTGGTTGACACCATCATTGAGTGCCACTTTGGTGACAACATTGTAACCTCCATAGATTAGGGGTGCCATTAACATGGCCAACTGTGTCTTCCATATAATTGATCCTGAACCAGTTGCCATCTCACAAACACTTGAACTGCAAAATGGGGTTGCTAGAAATGAAAGAAAGTTTTCAACTTTAACTTCGGTGCTACTTGTCTTGGTTCTGGTATCTTTTGAATCTAATTTTGCATTCAAGCAATGATGATGTTGACTTCAATATTTTGAAGACAAGGCTGCTGTTCCCTTGTCCAGACACTTGCACAAGTTGCTATCATGACAATCACTAAATACACGTGTTTTTTTATTACAATAAAAAAACATGGATTTAGTTTTAGTTTACTGTCAAATTAAGATAGTTTTAGCGACAAACTCTCGAATAGATTTATGATTCGCGATAAATTAATCTTTGATTTGTCAAAGTAAAAGATATTATAAGAAAAAAAATTAGACATAAATTTAGTTAGTTATATAATGTCAACAAAAATAATTAGTTTATGTAAACGATTGTGTAAAATAATAATTATGGCAGGAAAAAATGATGAATGCATTTTTAAAAAATATTAATTTGACAAAAATAATTAAATATGAGATATATATTTTTAAAATTTTGATGGATTAAATTTGGATGTCATTTTTTTTTAACCATACTTAGAAGAATGTGAGATTTCTATTCGTAAAATTAGGTGACATTTATTAAGTAAATCTCTCTACAATTTTATTTTTACATTAATAATTACAAATTTTAAAAAGAAAATGGAAAAAGGATGAATTTTATCCCCATTTTTATACATCTTTACAATAATTATTTAAATATTTCTGTAAGAAATTAAACCAAATACACAAACTACTTGTCAGTACAAAAAATAGTTTGTGTTATTTTTATCAAACTAATAATATTTAAAAAAAATATTATTTACATCTTGAAATTACTTTTTGTGTGCCAAAATTTTATGTATGCAATTTTGGTAATTTGGTTCTTCTTCTAAATATATTATTTGAACAAAGCAATGAATTATTGAATTTTTTTTTTGTCTTGTGAATTATTGATACTTTGAAGTGCCCGTTTGTTAATCGAATTTTTTATTTTTAATATTGGAGTAGTAATAGTATTTTTTTAAAATATGAATTATTGTGGTGTTATTTTTAAATATAAAAGTGTTTAATTAGAAAAGTAAAAATTGGACCGTTCAATTTAGTAAAAGTACAGAAATTAAACCTTCTGATTTTTAAAGATATACAAATTGAATTGTCTGATTTGTAAAACGTACACAAATCGAACCGTCTAATTTGTGTTTAAAAAAATTAAAAAATTTAAAATATATAAATCGAACTTTTTAATTTATATATTTTTTATCATTTTAAAAATACTAAAAATTATGATGTTAAAATATATTACTACTTTGCTGACAAAACAAAATAACCTTGTTAATCCCACAAATCACAAATGTGGTGGAGAAAGGAATCTTATTGGTTTTAGACTTTCTACTTTCTAATTCCTAGGTCAGTTTCAAAAATAATTGATACTGATAAGTGATAAAGACCACAGACACATATTATAATATTTTATTTTCTGAAAATGCAGATTGACCCAGGTAGTTGGTGGTGTTTGTTGAATTTTGTGATGGTCGAAGTTCCACGTGTGTGATATAATAGATATTAGTCATGGGTGAATTCTATGATATTTTTTTATTGTGGTATTTAAATTTTTTAATTTATTTTTAAAAGTAAATAATAAAATATTTAAAATAAAAATAAAATATTTAAAATTTATTATATTATTTATTTGTCTTTTTTTAATAAATTAGGCATAATGTAACATTATAATATTTACTTTAGTTATGAGTCATAACTTAATAAAAATTAATAATTAAATTAATTTTTAAAAGATGATATATTTTTAATTTATTCCTACAAAAATTTTTCAATTAAATTAATCCATTAAAAATTAAAATTTATCTAATTTGTATTTTAAAGATACATATTAAGATGATAAATTAAAATATTTTTTTAAAATACAAAAAATTTAAATTTTCAATGCATTTGTTTTTCATTTATTAAATGAAAATATTTAAAATATTTTATTAATAGTAGTTTTATTAAGGATACATGTTAGCTAAACACTAAAAATTAATTATATTTGTCCTTTAATCACTCTATTCATAATTTTCATCAATAATTAATCTTTGTAAAACATTAATTGACAACATATATGATATGTGACATGTTTAATTAAATATTTACCAAATATATTTGTGAACATCTATTAATTTAGTCATTTTTTCAATTACATAAATTAGTCCAGCTACGTCACCAAAAAAAAAATTAGTCCAGTTACACATCTAAGTATTTTTGGCAACAAAGTCCAACCAAGTTGGTCTAAATTCAACAAAAATTACTTTCTTCATACGCGCGTTTCGATAACGTAAAACATGTCCTTCTTTGTCTTTGTATTCGCGTTCTTCTTTCTTATTCTTCACTTTTCTCCTTCTTCATCTTCGCATTCCTTCTTCTTATAACTTTTTTTTGCGCATATTTTACGATATTCTTGACAGACTAAGAATTAATTTGTCGCGGATCGAATTTCTATTTAAGAGTTAGCTACTGACCAATGAATTATTATTATATATATACATGTTCTGAAAACTGAATCGGACCAGCCAATTCAACCGGATTAATCGGGAATCGGGTCACCATGCCAGTCCGGTTGACACCCAAAACCGCCTTACAAAAAACCAATGAAAAGGTCAAACCGACAGTTAACCAGTGAACCAGTTGAACGGATTCGGTTTTTTTTAGACCCGGTTCACTCCCCTCCCCTCTTCAAAACGGTGCGTTTTGAATTTCGATTTTAAAAGAAAAAAGGAAAAAACAGGCAAAGGGGAAGGGGGTTGTTCACTGTGTTGCCCGTTTTTTCCTTTTTTTTTTTTAATCAAAATTCAAAACGCACCGTTTTGAAGAGGGGGAGGGAAGTGAACCGAGCCTCAAAAAAACCGGTTTGATTAACCGTCAGTTCGACCGGTTTTTTTATCTTTTTTTGCAAGGCAGTTTTGGGTGTCAACCAGGCTGGCGACCAGTTCCTGATTGAACCGGCCAATCCAGTTTTCAGAACATTGATACAAATTCACCCGGCATCAAATTTATGAGGAAATATTTTACTCAAGTGACACAAAAATACATTTCAAAGCCCTGGGGTATTTTGACTTAAGATACAAAATCACATTTCAAATTTGGTCTCCAAATTTAAGCACAAAATTCCATTGCAAAATGTTTAGGCCAATTTTGATATTTTGTCCTAAAACGAGATAAAATGTTCATTCCTACAATGATAGCAGACACCAATTTTCGGATGAAATTTTACATAGACAGGATCAAACATAGAATTCACAACTAAAAAAATGATAGCATAAACCAATTTTTACATGATATATATATTGCATAATTTATTTCCTTAATCCAATGATTTTGGATTAATGGAAATGCTGGATGACCCTGAAATAGCATGACCTTTCTGGTATGCAGTCTTTTCATGAATAAGTGGCTCAGACACCCAAGAAGCAATAGGAATAACTCCAGCATTTGCTTGTTTTTCTTTGTAAGATCCCCATGTAACAATGTATAAGCCAGCAATGATAAAAAGTCCCCCCAAGATACTGTTGAAGTTTTTGCCATGCACCCAAAAGAAAAGAAAAAGGATGAGCAAAGAATATGCAAATTTCAAAAGGCTAAATTGCCAGATGTCTGTGGAAATTGTTTAGAAACAATACCATTTTTGGATGATATAGGAGAAACAAATGCATGAGTAATTGGAAGCAATAGGAACAATACCTGCCCAAGTAAATTGGACTTCCAAGGAAGATTAGGGACAGAAGGGTAGAAAATGCTGGTTGGAGGGGATTGTAAAGGGAAACCAAAGCTGGCCCCAGAATCTTGTTGCTCCATGTAATGATTCCATAATTAAGGGCAGATGCAATAACTCCCTGAAGAAACAGGGAAAATATTTGTCAAAAACTATATATTAGAGTCTCCACCAAACAAGATAATATTTGTATGAAACATAGCTAGCCATCTGTTTGAATGAAACAGCAGAAACAATGAACAGGTGCCAAATTTAGAGAAGACAACTTCAAATGTTAGGAAGAGAATTGGACTGGATGCTCAATAATAAGTGATAACTAACAAGGGCTCATGAGATTGAAGATCGATTTAAAATTAGACTCACAGCATAAATAACAGCAACTACTTCTGACCGCGTCAAAGTCCAGTCAGCCGATGGATCAGTCATGAATATCGATGATATCACCATCAGTACAGCTCCAAAAAAGTACGAATATGCTGTGAGAGATATGTGTGCATGAAACTTATTCAATAATGGTGCCTGAAAACAAGCCATGGCAATAAATCAAACACACCAAGTTGCATATAACATAAGGTCAGAATCAATAGGTTCGCAAAAGTTGATGAGCAAGCACAACTAATCTGATCAATGTAGATATATGCGATGCCTAACATTAGGATTGGAGCTTCCAGAAAAAAATCACTTGGGAAGATCTCTTATCTTCCATCATGTTGTATTATTCTTCTGTTAGTATTAATGATATACTTCAATCCAAAGGGGAAAAAAGAAAGTTATAACTCTGAAAAGCATTCAGAAGCCATCCAAATCATATGCCAAAGAGGATATAATGTGTGTTTTATGAAATGTGGTTCAAGTGAATCCAACAAAGATATTGGTTTAACAAACAATAAAATTTACTAGCATTTTTGGACCAAATAATTTTATCAAGTCAGGTCATAAAACATTTTAGCAACATAGAGACCTATATATTCCAAAGTAAATTATCTCTAAGGAAGTGAAAGAACTGTTTGCAACAGAAGAAACTATAACTACCCAATCTCTATAGTCCACACCCTTTGTCACAAGACATGTGAAAAGGAATCAGAGCCATGAAAAAGAATAGTCAACAAAAAGGTACATACCTGAAGGGCCAAAAAAGCAGCCATGCACATGCAGTTTGCTATCAAACACAAAACCCCAATATGAAATCGATCTAGTCCAAAATCTTGCAAACCATCCATTAACCATCCAGCTGGCTCTGGCTGACCTCTGGCACTAATTTCAGTTAGTGCTACATGGTCTAGATCTGAATATCCTATCAGAGCCGGACCTCGATACAAAACCATCAATACAGCACCAAAAACACAGATGAGAGTTCCTCCAATCTTTGCAATCCCTTCATATCTTAGCAAGTTTACTCTTTCTGTACTGCACGAATAAGTTTAGGTAAGCATTTTACTGAATGTCCTAGGGCAGTGGGATATGCTTATTAACATAAACAATTCTGGTTGACAGTTTAGAATGTGCATTCGCTTCTATAAGCTCTATAGAAAAAGAAAATTTAATATTTGGTTAACACATGAAGTAAGAAATCGCTTAAGAGAGAAACTGACCCCATCATTACAGTAAACAGAAACGTAAAGACTGGAATTGCTGGCTGCGTGGCAGAAGCATATGTTGGATTAGTATAGCTTAAACCCATAAGAAACAAAAGCTGGTTGCCAAATATCCTGATCAAGATTCAAGAAGCAAACGCAGTATACGTGATAATAAGATTATTGTTCCTATATTGCCAAAACAGTAAACAAGTGACTACATCAAGAATCTTACCCAGTTAATCCAAGAAAGAAGAATGACAGCAATAGGCGCTTTGTGATTGGGGGCCGTGTACGCCTACAGGCAACATGGTAGATTAGAAAATCACAAATAATAAATGAAATGAAGACTTGAGAATACCGTCAGTGGAAACAATAAAATTCAGAGCTAAAACTGTTTCTAAATTACTTCGAATCTGTAGAACTGTTAAAGGTGCAAAGCAGGTATGTATAACCTATGCTGTTAGGTGCCAACAATCAAAATTAGCAGTCTTCCTGTATAAGATATAAACATGATTAGCAGCCTCGAACCAGTAGCAACAATCAAGCACAAACATAGTACATTTCTTGAACCAGGTTTTAGATTACTATTGTTCATTGCCTCAAATTAATGTCCAAAAGGAGTAAGCCATTCAATATCAGTGAAATACAGAGCATGCTCTAAATTTGCTGGAAGAAATTTCTAAATAATTAATATTTTCATACAAATAGCATGGCCCTAAACACAGACTCCACGGTGCCAGAATCACCCATCATATACAGTGGAAAGTGTATCAATAAGAAGAAAATGCAAAATAGTAATTATTCCAACAGGTTAAATTTTTCTACAACAAATTGGAAAGTAGTAATTATTTATGGCTAAAACAGAACACAATTAAAAATTTCTTAAAGGAGAAAAGGGAGATAAAAAGAGCATACTTTTCATGGAAATAAGCGACAGGAGCAAGGATAGAAAGGGCAACGAGATCCCTGAACACACAGAAGACTAATTCGTTGACACCAACATTGAGGGCCACTTTTGTGATGACATGGTATCCACCATATAAGAGCTGCACCATGGCCATGGCTAAATGAGCCTTCCATGTATCAGCACTCACTGACGCTGACCCTGACCCTGATCCTGAAGCTGATCCAGCCATCACAAACCCACCTTTTCTTCTCGCTCTCTGTGGAATTCTGACAAACACCTCGCAGACAAAGAAAAGAAGAAGAAGATGGGATGGTGGTTGTTGGCGGTTTTGATTTGGTTTGATTGTAACAGTGGTTAGAGATAGAATGAAACACACGCCAAATCAGATGCTTGGTTTGCAAGGCACATACAAACAAACACGCGGAGAGAATTTAAGGGGTTACTGAAAATGAAAGAAAGTTGAGAGCTTTTAGCTCAGTGGTGGTTGATCTTGGTGTTTTGATCGAGTTTGTGTTTGTGGGTGGAGGAACTCGTCTCCGATGGAAAAATAATAATATCTGCTGTATATGTGGACTGCCTTGTCAGCTCCATGGTTGTCGTAGAAACATTTTGTGATAAGAACAACTTGTTGAACATACGTGGAATATTTTGTTGGTTTTCTAATTTATTGCATGTGCCATCATCATCCCACTTGTTAACGTTGAAGTTTTGGGTCATGAATTGATCATCGAACTGCCACTTCCAATTCATGTTTCCTGTAATATATTTTATACTAGTCACAATTTTTAAACATAGTTGAAAATGAAATTCATATACTGTCATAAAAAGGTGCACACTATGGTACAGAGGCTGTTTTACAGAGATTCCTTTACTATTGAGGATCTAGCGACGCGTGTCCCTTGTGGGATAATCTCCTGGATGCAGGCTGCGGCTTCCGGACAGCGGCGCTTACACCTTCCATTGCAGCTCGGCTTGGCAATTTTTAGGGAAGTAACTCCGTTTATATTTATGGGCTGGCAAGATTTTTTTGAAGGATAGGTCGATTTGATTTTGGGCTGGATGGGTGTTGGGGCTGGGTAGAGTTAAGAAGACTTGGCAGGTCCAAAAAAAAAAAAGGACTTGGAACAACTGCAATTGAGCTACCAGCACCAGATCTCCAACCTACCTGTGAGAGTATGAGTAACGGTGAGAGGATTTTGCACCGCCACGACCAGTTCGACGGATAACCATAGGAGTGTACTCGATGACTGTGGACAGAGGGGGCTTCTCTGAGCGGAACAGATAGAGGTGGGCTGGATTGCGTTGAGACGCGGTGAGCAGAAGCTTCTTTGCCGTAACTGCGTCATCCCAAAGCAGAAGCGAAATCGTAATCGAGCTTTTGGCTTTGGAGGCCTGATCAGAACTCGCAGTCATCATCTCTTTCTGCTTCGATTTCTTATCGGCAGTCCACAATGACTGGTATTCTCCTTATTTCTTATTTGCGTTGCAAATTCACATAAGATAGTGCACTGTTAATTATGTTTTTAGGGTTTGCATTGTAAACTAACAATGCACCATTTTTGCTGAAATAGATTAGGTATTGGTATAGATTTCTTATACAGAAATTCATTAATATTCTTTGGTAGAACGGGCTTGATGTGAAAGGGAAATTATTAGTTATGTGTAGCTGAAGTTTTGTTGATTTTTTTTACTGAACATAGCTGGAACATTTAAAAATATGCTTCTTGATCTTCCGTTGAGTTTTTGAACTTTTGCACTTTCAGTTAGAATTTAAAAAACATGCCATTCGAGCTATACAAATTGATGGATTTCACCTGCCACTCTATATTAGAGCACATTTCAGATTAACTGGACTTTAGAAAGATGCATGTTGCCCCCCTTTGAACTATACGGTTAGAGACTAAAGTTAAATAAGTAGAAATCTAACCGAGTAAAATGTACTTGCTATATATTAAAGTGTTCCCATTTTCATTGCATTTGGCCGCTTTTCCACATTATTAAAAAATTCATATTCTCAAAAATCTTGAGTATCTTGTTGCCACTAATTACTAGCAAACATATAATTTTATAAAAAACAACATTGTTCCTATTACATTTTGCTTGTGTGCTAGTTAATAATTCTTCTTAGAAAAAAAAAACTTTTCCTAACAATATCAACCACCAATTTGATTTCATATTATGATAACATATTTTATGCCCATCTTCTGTTTGTGTTTTGGCTTCATTGAACAAGAAAAGCTCCACCAATTTAAATTTTTGTTATATGCTCACATGCTTTTATAATTCAAAACATACATGTGTTCTTCTTGTCCTTTAAAATCCCATGATTATTAGATGGCATCTCTTGGTAACCCAAGAACTTGGGGTCCTTGTATTTTCATCTCTTCTCCTTTCTTCTTATTGGTGATGTCACATTCATTATTTCTTGCTGTTAACCTCACTTTCTTCTTGTTTCCATAAAGCAAATGCAACCAGACATTCTTCAAAGAGAAGAATGAAGCTTCAGTTTCTATAGTATCCTCTAGTCAACCAGCTATAAAATATAAAAATAAAAAAAGGAGTGTTTTTTTGCCTTATATATGAGGTGGGGTTCTTCTTTTTCTGCTTATAGTTGTAGGAAGGAGAAGGAATACAGTTCTTATAGTTACTTTTTTGCTTGCCTGAAAATGGGTCTATTCTTTTCATGTCTATCATTATACCAAGTAATACAGTTCTTTATTTCTCTGTTTATGAGTGTTGTAGTTATGCTAAAGCTTTTTTGTTAAGTTGACTTGACAGGTTTTGTTATTACCAAATTTATTAAGTGTTTTCACAATTTTCTTGTATGTGTTTCATCATATTTGTTTATTATTCTTTCTCTGAGCCTTGTTTGTTTCCTTGTTTCCTGGTAATGTGCATGTACCTTTCAACTGTAATAGCGAAGCCAAATTGATTTCCACATTTAGAACTCGAGAAATTTAACTAACTTTCTGTGCTTTATTTATTCAAAGAAATCAGAATGGCCAAAAAACAAAAAACAAGCAACTATTTCCATAGATGTCCCAACGAGGCTTTAATTTATTATTATTATTATTTTCTTCTTTCCTTTTATATAAATTCATGCATCTTTACATGCTTATGTTGACAACTCAATAATTTGATGCTGGACTAACACAAAAGTACATGCATAGATTATTTTATTCTGCTTATTGTAAAAGTTTATAACAATAGTCTGTCTAAAACCTCTTCTCTTTCTTTTGTTCAAACAGATATAACTGATTTGGTTGGTTAGCCATGATGAACAACAACAGCACTATTCCTAGTTGCAACTTTGAGAGTGATGCCTGTGTCATCAATCAAAAGAGTCCAATAGGGTGTGTGTTATGTCATCTATGACTCTCTCTCTATATATATAGCTTCACTATGACTTATATCAAGTGTACTCATTTTAACTAAACACTATGAAATAGCAAACGTCATACTGAAAGCAGTTGAAAACTTTTGGAAGCAAAGGTGAAAACATTGCAAACTCGGAAGAAGAATTAGGTATATTCATGTATTTAATTTAGTGATATTCCATAAATTATTAGTGTTTTAATTTAAGCTGTTATGTTAAAAAGTTTAAATATATCTATAAATATATTGATATAATTGTATTCGTGTAAACTGAGAAAAAAAATTGTAAGTTACAATTTTAATCAGACTAAAATTTTATAAGGATGCCACATATGATAACCAACGGTAGATTAATTTTGAGAGATTCAGTTGTGTGAAATTAACTTCGATTGACATGGATATTGATGGCTATGACTCATATTATTAAATTGGTGTTCGTGAAAACCATTTCCGCGTATCGTAGGATTATATTTTTAATCTAGAATTCCTAATCATATGAGCAGAAGACTTTGAGTGGCGTTTGATATCCCATTCATTAGTCAAAATTTAATGTTTTCTCTATGTTTTCACTTTTTCTATGAATGCTAATTTTATTTGTAAGTACGTGATTGCTGCTTAGCTTTGTTTATTTCCTTTTATATATGTTGGTTTTGCAGTTAATACAGGCCAAATGGATTTCGACCTTTACTCAAGCGATAATGATGAAGAGTCATCAGAGATGTCGTTGGGTGTCTGTGGTTCTTCAGGGTCCTTTGATGATGACGACAGTACTAGCTTATTTGGCATAGGAACAAGTCACTCGGAATCGAACAAAGAATCTCATCGCTCACAAGGGGATGTTCACGGCAAGGTGCCTGTGTTACTTACCGCAAAGGACTTCTTGCATACAGTTTTCACTTCTGAGGAGGAGGCCTACAATGCTTACAAGGAGTTTGCCTGGACAAGGGGGTTTGGTGTTCGCAAGGGGGATGTGGGACGGGTTGACGGTGTTTTGGTGAGGTGTGTGTCCAACATTCAAAGTGTTGCTTTAGGGAATCTGGCACTGTCCGAATCCTCCCAAGAGCAAACAGCCAAGCACACCACACCTGCCAAGTAATCTCACAACCAATAAATAAATGAAAAGCAGACACAACAGACTTATAACATAAAATACACAAATTATTATACTGGTCAAGAACCCCTAATCTACACAGTCGATCCTTAGTAGCCGCCCTGTCAACCAACAGAAATCAAGCAAACAGCTCAACTCTTGGTCATTACGAATCCGCTCCAAATAGTACTAGTGAAGCTATAGCTAAGGATTGCCTCCGGGAGAACTTCCGCTTGTAACACCTGCACAAAGGAGTTAGTCGAAAAAACACCTGACCTATCAAATTTTCATACCACTCTATCCTCTCTCTCAGATGTTGGCCTTACTGAATGTAACCTCTCATGAAGTTGGTTTACTAGCTCCAACTCCCATTGGAATAGCTCTCTCCGCCATTGGAAAGTCCAAATTCACTATATCCCATCCCAAAATCCAGAATCCCCTATAACGGATCCTTTAAGGTTTGAGATCGAGAAAAGTCGTGGAAACTGATCCTTCAATGCTCCACTAGGTAACCATCTATCCTCTCAGAACCGGATTGTTCTGCCATCTTCCAGATCCATAGACAAGCTGCTAATCATCTTCTCTCTCACATGTGGCTCCCTCTTTTGTAAAAGACATATGCCCTTCGAATTATTTTTAAATGGAAGTCTTCATCCGGTCTAATGCATCGTCTTTCTCTGTAACGGCCTAATATTTTTAAATTGGATTTAAGCCTTTTTTTACGTTATATTGGTAGTTGATGTTCAAAATGTTACGAAGTATGAAATCTAAATGAGATAACGAAAAGATCTTTGAATGAAATAAGAAAAATAAACAGAATCATAAATCAAAAACAAGAATAAAAGAGGAACAATTATAATCACACTTTTCTTAGAATCTAATTTGCGTGTAGGTGAAGTATCAAATCTGAATCGTCAATTTTGAAGAGTTATACAGTTTTCTACTTTTGGAATTTGGAAAATAATTATTAGATACAAATTTACAGAGAATTTAGTTAGATTTAAAATGAATCATAAACAAAATCAATCTGATAACTACATCTTGTTATACTCTTGAAAAACTGTTAGTACATGAGGCTGATAAGAGCATGAGTTTCTGCTATGAATTTGTAACTGATTTATCTATCTAATTTAATTTGAATTTGATTTTGTAGTGAACTTAAAGAATAAAGTTAATTTTTCTTATCTATTCATGTAACCGAAAATCTTTCGAATCCTATAAATATGGAATTAGTTATCATTATATTTTGAAAGGTAATTTATTCTTGGTTAAGAAAACAACACAACTAGTGTTTTCATATGTTTAAATATTAAATTTGATAGGTTAATTTTTTTTAAATGTATTATTTTTTAATTCTTTATTTTGAATTTAAATTTTAAATCATTACAATTCCAATTAATTAATTTGTTATTAAATAATAAACCTAATTCAAAAAGTTAAAATGTTATATTTTCTGTCGTTAGTTTGATTCATAATTCCAAATTATTTTTTCTTTTTTATTTAGCTAATATGTGTTTTTTTTTCAACAATGAACTGAAGGTTTTGGAATAAATTTTATTCAACGAATGTGGAATATAAATTTTTATTTTTATTTTAAACTAAATAATATTAAAAAATAAATTAATAAACTTATTTAACGTTTATAAATAATTATTTTATGAATATTTTATATTCATTTTCTTATCTATAATAATAACACAATAATTTTTTTACTATCCTACATAGTTTTACGGCTATCAATTTTATAGTTAATAACTTTTAGAATTGGTATATTTATTTTTAAATATTTGTATTCTTAATTTTTTAAATTATTCTATTAAATTTATTATTTTATAAATAAAAACACAAAAGTTAATCTTTTAAAAATAATAAAAAAATGACATGTCTACTGTTAGTAGATAATTACTTTGTAAATATTCATTTTGATTTTTTTTACATTTTTTTTTTGATTTTATCACACATAATAACAATGTATCCATTTTTAAGTATATTGAATTTAATTTAAATTTATTTACTTTATATATTTTTTACATTAAATGACTAAATAATCTTTTATTTATTTTTACTTTTAAATAACTTACTTATTCATTATTAATTATGAACTCACATACTCACAAAAAAAAATTATGAACTCACATTACGATAAAAAAATTCCTACAAAAAGTCAAAAACTGGCTGAACAAACTTGCTACTGTGCCTTAATCTCTTAGGTAACAATTTTTTTTTGGCTGATCTTCTTTTTTTTCTTTTTGGATAGTGCCAGGCCCACAAAGAGTCAAACAACGCTAAAAGACAAAATTCTTCCCTTTTACCGTAACGGATCTTCACTGCATGTAACGGATCTTGGTGCATCAGCTGTGCGGCTCAAGAGCCGAGCCATCTTCTTTGCCATGTTTGATTCCGCTTGCAGCCAGGCCATCTTCTCCTTCTGCCGTATGATTTTACTACGTGTCAACATCTCTCCATCTCTTTAAACTAACATCTGTACCGTATAATTGACCATAAAATAAATGTGATTGAAATATTAAATAATTATGTGAAATATTTTATATAGTATATTAAAATTAAATTTATCTTTATATATCACGTTATATATACACACAAAAAAGTCTATGTATAGATAAAATATATATATAAATTTTTATATTTTTTATCTTTATTTATCAACGAATTTTATATAATATTTAAATAATGTTTTAAGTAATAAATTTAAAAATATGTTGTCAATACTCGATTAGGTTTTATTACCATGCTTTTTCGAGAAAAGGAATTTATTATCTCTAGTTTTGAGTTTTTGTTGAAGCATTCCATCTCTTTTATTGTTGTCAGTCTAAGTGACATTACTGTCATTACATATCAGATTGATTTTTGAAAAAAATATTTTTTTTAAAAAAATTAACAAATAAAAATTATTTTATATTTAAATAAATTTTTTAAAAAAATAAATATTAAAAAAATAAAGATATATTTAAATAAATTTTAAATTAAATAAAATACATTATTTTTTAAAAAAATATTTTTTCACTCAAAAAAGCTAATTTAAACTAGCAGGTAGTTATTCTCTATAACTTATCTCGTAATTATACACGTCGTATTCATTTTTCCTCTTGATGTTTGACTTTCACAATCAACGTGTGTAATTGAGGTGGGAGAGAATCAGTAAGTTCCAATAATTGAGGTGGTGGGAAAAAAAATTATTTACGACACATACGTATTTTATTCTATTTCCTTCTGTATATTTTGCTTGTATCTATATATACGCCTATATATAATGTTCGAGTCATCAACTCCTTTAATACAAGAAATCATATAATATTATAAATAAATATTAGTGATGAAACAAAATACAGAGAGAAAGAAATATTCAAAATATCAAACAACACAGAATAATAACTACAAAGTACAAACAGAATTATCAGGGACTCAAAAGGACACTATGTGATAAAGCCAAATAAGGATTGTGATCCAGAAACAAACATGACACTCCAATAATAAAAGCTGTATATAAATAGCACCATGCCAAAATATCCAAACGCTCGGGAGAACCAGCCAATAAGCTGCATTCTTAGTTTGAGGGTGGTGGGGATAAAGCTGTTGGGATGGTTGGCATAGGGGGTAGTGTCAGTTTAGGTGCAGCTGTTGCCAATGGTGGCAATGTGTTTGGCAACTGTGGTGGAATTTGGGTGCTTGGCAATGGTGGCAATGAGAGTTTTGGCTGAGTTGGTTGTGGCATGTTTGGCAATGGTGGCAGTGTTGTAGGTTTAGGGAAACTTGGTAGAGATGGCAAAGGTGGCAGTGTGGCTTTAGGGAGTGGTGGGAGGGAAGGAAGTTGTGGTGCTGATGGTTGTGTCTGCATGAGGTGGCGAGCTCCTAGGATCATTCTGGGGCTTGACAAGAACAACGCAAGTAGCATGCAAAGGATGAAAGAATGCTTTGTAGCCACCATTTTTGAAAGATTTGTGATATGGCTTATGAGTTCCTTTTCAGCTAATTAAAGTACTTGTTTTTATGTGCAAATATTGTGTTTGAGGTGAGTTGAATCAGAACAAGTTGTAATGGGTATATATATATGTGTGAATTTGAAGCCTTTCCGGGTGTTTGATAAAATGTTGTTGAAGAAGCATTAGTTAGTTTACCTTAACATAGAAGGGAGGCCATCAAATTTCACCTACACCTATTTGTGGTATGGTTGTATCCCCAACCAATCTACACCAATGAACCTCAAAGTCAAAGATGATTAAACTAAGATAGTTGAATATTACTATGGAGCAATTCCGTATATAATAACTCCATATGAACCCAAAATGTAGGTTTGAACCCTAACCGACATTTTTCGAACCATATGCGTGGAGTATTATGGTTATCGTATTGTCTCCGCAACTAAACGTAAGCTTGTAGCGTATTGATGCGGGTGAATGCTATAGCCTAGTCAAGGGGGAGAGGAGAGTTTAAGTACTATTATTTTTAAGCAATAAATATTATTTTCAAATCAAGGTGTTAATTATATTGGCACTCTTTAAACATTATTTTTATTTGTGAGTAAATGTTTTTTGGAAGAAGTGCCTTTTCTTTTACCATAACCAAAAGGACGAAAGGAAAACTGTAATAAAAAATGGAATTCAGTTAACTTATGCCTTAAGAAATAAAGACACACGTTAAGCTTATAAATTAAAAATATTTTCATTAAAAATACAAAAAAAAATTGAAGTTTTCAATATATTAAAAAATAACAAAAATGTTATTTGTACACAAAAATCTGCCACTAAAATTAGCCACCAATGTATTTATGTATAAATACATGTGTGATTTAATTATTTCCAATGTATATTTGTATTCTAACATGTATTTTACACTGGTGGCTGACTTTGGTGGCGAATTTTGGTGTACACGTAGTATAACCCTAAAAAAAATTTAAAACTTCTACTAATAGTAATCTTAAAGACACATACCAGCTAAACTCCAAAAAATAAACAAATAAAACCAAGTGATTGAAAGATTTTCGGCGAAAAAATTCTTCAGCCAAAAACACATCATTTCTTTTGATACAAAATTTCTAAAGCATTTCTCCTAGAATCTGATCATGAAAATATCTGTGTAATTCATTAATAAAATTAATTTCAATTTTAATATTTTGTATCGCAAAAGTTTAAGCACATGACGAAACTTATTTAATGTATAACAATACAATTACAAACGCAGGAGATATAGAGTATAAAAGGAAAGATATTTACGTAATCAACAAATAAAAACATGCATAGGTAAATAGCAAAACATATCAGTAAAGGCCTATATTCCTAAAATGGTTCTTATCTGATTAGGAGGATGCCTGGCCAACGCCCTGGGATCCGGATAGCCATTCTTGGGATCCATAATTGCTTTATAGATAAGCTCATAAGCTTGTGCCAGAGACCTGGCCACCCCTATAGAAGCTTCGGAACGCAACCTTGGAACTTGCATCTGCTCAAATTCAGGCAGAGAATTATCGCTTCCCAAAACAAGACCAAAAAGAGCCTTCAAACACTCGGAAAGGATTGCTGGACTTGTGCCTTCCATCTCCGCCAATGGCGTACCAACTTCATTGTCTCCCTCGTGAACTGAATTGTGGAAATGAGGCATCTTTTCAGATAAATTACACCTTCTTAAGATTGCATCAACTTCTTTTTCCACGAGAACACGCAAGTGATTATCAATCATTGCTCCAAGCCTTTTCACATATTCAGCAGCAACCTCATGCCGAGATAGAGGTTGTTGAATAGCACACAAGCAGTTAATGAGAAAGATCTTGGAGGGGGTCTCACTAGTCTGCCAAAAAAAGAAAAAAACAAAGATGAAGGCATTAGAAGGTGAGGGCAATTATGACTCAACCAAGTGCTAGTTTATTGGATATTAGTTCTGTATGGAACTAATAAAAAAGTCCAGAGGCTGACCACTTTAACTTGCTGCACGTTTAATTTCTTCATCTTTACTTGTCATGTCCAAAATACAAAGATGGTAATATAAAACTTTGCTACATTTGAACATTGGACAATGTAGTAAGGGATTTACTTCAGTCCACATGGTTTTACATTTATGACTTGACAGGGAATCAAATAAAAGCCAAATATTTTATGATTTTAAATTGGATAAAGTATATTTTTTATCCCTAATATTTGTGATTTTCTTTAAAAATACCCCTAACATTTAATCTCATTCGATAAAAAAAAAAAAAAGTGAAGATATTTGGGAATAATAATCAATTAGATTTAGAGCATCGTAACAAAGTTTGTATCATCTACTAACATCAAATATTAGTGAAACCCAAAGAAAAAAATGGATAAAAGATGGAGGAGCATAATAGACCTGTGAGGTTGAAGCAGGATTGCTACTTGACAAGATTGCATCAACTGACGATCTAGTAAGTTGTCCAGAGTCAGAACTCATCCTATTCCTTCTTGATGAGTGACCAACTCCCTTTGATTTGTGTGCCTCTGCTGCTTGTTCACACATCTGTAACAATTGCTCACCAACGAAATCCATGAGTCTATATAAGATTAGGTTTTTTCTCAAAATGAACAGCATGCATTTGGAACTGTCCTTAAATGGGATATTCTACACATCCTTGAGCTTGAAAAAACTAGTTCCAACTGGAATATACAAGTATGGTCTAATAAATCTTCAGGAAGAACCAAAATATGCACCATTCTGTTCGGAATAAGAAATGACAAAAACAAAGGAAGAAACCCATGTAAAGACTTGGTCCGATGCCAAATAATATACGGGTAGATTATGAAACAGACCGCTTTAGCTCATGAGAAGCAGGAAGGAGCTCCCCAAGTTTGAAACAATGCCAGACAATATCTTGGAACCGAAGCAAAGCAGTTTAAAAAAGATTTGGTGGTCAGATTATCACGTTCTCATACAGATAAGGCAAAGATGTTCAAAGATTCCTAAGTTACTATTATGTAAGAAGTGATACAATATTAGAAAGGAAGGTCAAACTTCAGAATATCATTTGGAATATAAAGGTCACAGCATAAAATACAGAAACCAGATAACAAACCTGAATAATTGGGTCCAGTATCGCAGATATAACTGGATCAAAAGCAGGTTTCTGGCCAGAAGCAGGAACCATCATGCTGTTGTAGGTGTCAATAATTTCAAGAAGTATGGATACTCCTTCTCTAACTGCTGGAGGCGGGGAAAGATCAGATGCTACAAGTGGGGGATATCGTAGAAGTTTTTCTCCTCGACCTTTCAGAATATCAAAAAATGTTTTCTGAGCAGCATCTTTCAGCACCCATAGTGTATTACATAGTGCAGTATCTCGTCCAAGTAAATCTGCAATCTACAAGGCCATTACAAGTCATGACGTCATTTGAAAAACATGGGATTATTGCTTTCATGAAAAATCGACTGAAGTGAAAAACTCACGGTGTAGCTGTAAAATTCAAGGGTATTACTCAGTTTGTAAGAGACTATCAAGCTCGGTTGAGATTGCAAAACTTGTTCAACTCTCAGCTTAAATGGCCTGCATACTCCTTCGAAAATTCTATCAAGAACAAACATCAAGTCACTTTCTGTCTTTGCAGAACCATTCACAGGGTTATTGGAGAATTGCTTTGCTGTTGGTCCAATATCCACACTTGCATCTGGATCTAATAAAACAAGTACAAGTTCACGTTCAGATGCCAGGGCCTGCATGCATATAGAAAATATATGAAAAATAAATAAACCATGATCGAGAAACAGCATCCAGAGTGGCTTCAAGGCATTCATCACAATGCTTTCACACAATACCTGATGCAACCAGCCTAGCATATCACCAACATATCTTAATGGGTCATGAGCATGCACTTCGATTGGTCGAGGCATTCCACCAGGTCCTCCACGTGTAAGAGCACTAATAAATCTTCTGAAAAGTGCATTGTGTCTCATATTGGCTACCTGCAGAATTTAGTGACTTAATAATTTATAATGTGCAAGTAGATGATGATAAAGAAAATCCAGGTTTAAATTTGATATTATGTAGATTCTTTAGATTGTATTGTTAACAAATGGTTCACTAGGAATTATATTAGCTGGTGCATTAACATGCTTCACAATACGAAACATATCAATTCTAATATGGAAGATGACTGGTTTCTAATCCAAACAACAATCACTAATAGACTGGCCAATTTTTCAATAGGTTGATTGATCAACATTGAACGTACCTCTTCTGCACAATACTTGAAAAGGATAGATCTTTCCTTGAGGTATCTCACAGCTGTTTTCAGAAGCTCACTAACTTCCGGATTGTCAGTATCACCCAATTTTCTACATTCTGCCTGAACCCACCTAAAAGTGAAGAATTTATATATATAATCAAACAAGCCAGTTTCAATGAGAAACAAGTTGTGAGAGTCTCTAAGAAATCTTACAAGACATGAGATATTCTCTGACATTATAATGTTAAGAGTAAATTAGACAACCACTTCATTGCTCCAGAGTCAAGTGAAGTAGTAGTGCAACCATTATAAGTTAGTGAAACTTGTTATAAATTTTATAATCATGACAGCTGTATTCAATGATTACATATAACATATGTATATATCCTGTTGTATCAGGTAAAAAAATTCAAAACGAATGGTACAGATTATTCGCACATGGTTTTCTTTCTCATGATTCTCTGACATCTCACAAGGATCTGATTCTCTTTCTATTTTGTGCTACTTATCTGATTTCGACATATATCAATGACACATGCAAGGCTCAAACTCAAGCATTAAGCATGTATAAACCGCACATATAAACAACAATTGTGCATCACACGCAAGCCAAATGACCCTGAATTATATGAATGCTCACCTGCATAGGCGTTCATAAGCTCCTTCTTGATACACAGCCATCATATCCATTAGCTCCAAACCAGCACGCTGCAGTGAAAGTATCTCATGTTATTCAATAATATACAATGAGAACTGACATTGCATAATGCACAAAGATAGCTCAACACATAAAGCACAAATTAATAATACAATAACAAGATCACTATTATGATAAACCTTGATCAAACTCCTACCCTCTATTTTATAATATACTTTTCCTCGTCTTGATGAGATTCTTCTTTTATAATAATAATAATAATAATAATAATAATAATAACAATAATAATAATAATAAACCATAATCCAAATTGTATAGGTTTATGATAAATATGAGACTATAGGACTAATGCTTGAAGCTAAGCCATGTAAGATGACATGGATGCATGTCATACTTAAAAGAAAATAGTAAACAAATAAATATTTCCATAATGGGACAAACAGCCGGCTAGCAGTACTCTTACCACATATGTCATGGACAAAGTATCCCCCTTTTTTTTAGCCCCGAGGACAAAGTATTTCTAACTTACTCATAATCTTATATGCATAATTATTCAGACTTTGGCTAACATCTGCAGACTGCAGAATTCCGCAGTAACTCACAAGAGTGAAAATAGGATAAGAAGGATATACATAGAACAAGATTACCTGATGATGTGTCCTAAGCAACACTTTGCAGTTGGCGTGAATCTCTTGGACATGAGAAAGTGCCTTGAAAAAGTTCTCATTCAGCTCTTCATCTCTAAGTGCATTTATCTGCCGATAATCAATAATTATTGATAAGCAAGAACACTGTATGATTATCTTGAAATTAATTCACGAAGCCACAGTCCAACAATAGGAGAGACATCAAGCAGTAACTTAAACCTCTTCAGGGGAGAGCTGATAATTGCGTAGGAAACATGCCACAATCTCTAGTCTTTGGCTAGTAGTTTCAAGCTCTTGTTTGAGCCTCTCTGTGGTGTTGATAATGTCACCAGTGCTATCACTACAACTGTTTAAAGCCTTTGCTATCCTGTAAATTATAAAACCTTAAGATTTTATCAGAAGATCTACACACTAGTAAAAAAAATTATTAAATTTAGAGAACAATATGACCATTTTTAAGATAAATTTGATATTCTCTAAGGTAAAACTCAAAATCTTAATTCATAAACCCTAATGAACAATTTCTGAACAAATCATCAATCTTAATTCATCACCCTAATGTTTCTGGAGCTGGGCCGCTAATGAAAAACTAGGGTTTAGTAGAGTTTCTCAATACGATTCTTGAAATGAAACATATCACACTCAAACAATGAATTGTCCTTGCCATTTCTAAAACCTATAACTTATTACATTGCAAACAACACAAGCATTGTTCTGCCACTTTTCGCACCTCATAATCGTTACATCATTACATTTTATATACACTTCTGATCAATTCAAGTGGTCCAGTATAAAAGGGATTAAGTAGTCATACATTCACACTCCTATCCCAATACACTATTCAGCTCCTACATAAGCATGCAGCTCAGCTAAGCACAAAACTTGAGACCAAAAGTTTCATTGCACAAGTTCAAAATGATAACACCTACTGCCTCTACGATAGGCATGAAATCAACGAAACTACAACTAAAGAATCATTTCAAATTGAAATCCACACCTGTCGCAGCATTCAGTAAGCGCATTGACCTCGTTCTCGACGCTATCCAAAGCCTAACAGACGCATTACAGAGATCGGATCGGATCAGAATCGCAGCAAGTAAAAGCAAGCAGAAGCTTTAAGAATGAGAAGGAGATTGGAATTACCAGCTGCGCGGGGCGGGAAGCTTCGATAAACTCGAGGTTGATTGAGAGAGCGCGCTTCTCGATGGTGGATCGGAGATTGCGGCGCGACTGTGGAGTGTTCTCTTCGTAGAAGGAAGAGAGTGTGTTAAGAGAGGACAACAGATCCGGCGTGTCAGTCCTCGATTCTAGAACCTTCTTCAGCTTCCGTGAAAGCCCCGGCGCAAGTCCCGCCACCGTCGTCCCCATTCTCTTCGTTCTTCTTCTTCTTCTCCGTTCTCTGTTCAGATCTTCTGATCCAACTGAGTTTCTTCTTCTTCGGTTCTTCTGGTTTTGCATCTTTATTTCCTTTAAACTTTGAACCCACACGTTCACCCGGTTCGGATGAACCGGGATTTCCTTTTTTTTTTGGTCTAACGTAGATAGCGGGCTGCATGAGAGAATAACTTAGGTCCTTTGTTTGTTAAATGGGCTTCTATTAGATACTGGACCTCGGCCCAAGCAATGTTTAAATAAGAAGAGGGTTATGTCTTTTTGTTTTAGTATAGAATTCATTTTAAAGATTAAAATTGGAGTCTCAGACCCAAGTCCAAAAAAAAAAAATTGGAGTCTCAGACCAAAACACAATTGAAGTCATGACTGAAAAAACAAAAATTGCCTTACCAAAAAAAATAAAAATAAAAAAAAAAACAAAAATTGAAACTAGGTAAACTGCACTTATCTTCCTCAAGGTTATGTAATATTATACTTGACAGTTCACCGAAAAAAATATTATACGTGACATTTGACAATCTAGTCATCTTGATTTCTTATACCTACACTAGGGTTTTGACTTTTTGAGTTTAAAAGTTTGAGAGGTCAATGTCTTGTTTGGAAAGATAGTTAATATTATATTTTACAAAATTTAAGGATATCAAATGTCACATTTCTTGAATTTCAAGAGAGGGTAGCATGCACACCTATAAATATAAATAGAGAGTATTATGTGTAATATTGCCTCCTATTTCAAAGAAGTGTGTATATTTACCCTTGAACTTATGAATCCCAACTATGTTTCTTTTTGCTCAACACTATTATTATTATTATTATTATTATACAATTAATTATCAAAAATATTATTTATGTACAAATAAATATAAGTACTTTAACACATTTTTAATGTTATTTTATATTTTAATATATATTTTATTCTGATAGTTGATTTTGATATACACTTAATCCTAATATGATTGATTAATTATAGCATGGACAAGTTTCCTTAAAAGTAGAACAGAATAGGTACTATGTATGACTTTATTAATTAGTACAATATTGTACTATTATTCATGATAGTACAAATTATTTATTTCTGGTATCCTATAAGGTATTTTAACATCCTTTAAATATATGAGACATCTTTTTTTGCTCAATCATCTAATGCATGAGGTGTTTCATGCAAGAAAGTAGGAAGAGAGTGGAGCTAACTTTGGCCTGTAAAAATGAATAGGTTATATTTAAATATAAGCTTAATAAAGTGTGGGTACATTTTCTAAGCACATGCATGCATGTTTTTTTTTTTTTGTTTACCCAAACAGTATCCCCCAACCCGACAGGTTAAGAACTAATCCGTCGCGGATCTGAGTTTCATTTAAGGGTCTGCCGCTGGCCAATGGGTTGCTGCATGCACAAGGTAGGATTCAAACTTCCGACACTTGCTTAAGCAGACAAGTGAGCTGACCACTCGACTAGGGCTGTCAAACGGGCTAGCCCGGCCCATTTAGGCCCAGCCCATTAAGCCCATGGGTTAAACGGGCTGGCCCATTTAAGCCCGCTTTATTCGCGGGCCAAAATTTTTTAGCCCGGCCCATTTATAGTCAGCCCGATGGGTTAAACGGGCTAGCCCGTTTATCATTTTATTTTATTTTTTGAAAAATATTTTGACAAAAAATACCACTTTTAGGTCAAAAACCATTTAAAAAAATTTTTTTTTTAGTTGATGGGTCGGATTGGAAAAAATATTAGCTGAAAGTGTTACTTTTTTTTTAAAAAAATGAAAAAAAAATTAAACGGGCCACCCGTTTAGTCCGCGGGCTAGCCCGTTTAACCCGTCATTTTTTTCGGGTTAATCGGGCTCAGCCCGTTTAGCCCGAAATTTAAACGGGCTTAATTTTAGGGGCAAAGCCCGCCCATTTAAACGGGTAAACGGGCTGGCCCGATGGGTTTAGCCCATTTTGACGGCCCTACACTCGACCAACCCAAGTTGGTTACATGCATGCATGTTTAACTCACTAATATATACCAATTTAGGGATTTTGGGCTGACCCAACACTCAAATTACACAAAATAACAACTTCGTTATGTATACATACATATGTCTTTTATGCTTGATAAGTTAGGCTACATATGATAACTTCAATCATGGATCAACAACGAGTAGAATATATTAAATTAAATGAAACTAATACAACCAACTTGGACTATAGTCTAAGAATTAGTTTACTAGTCTACTTAAATAAGTAACAAAAATTTAAATCTTATTTTGTACATATAATAATTCATTGGTGAATGACAAATTGATTCGATCCGGGACGAGTTTTGTCGAATTAAAAAATGTCGAATTAAAAAATGGGTTATGTTACATGTACACCAAAATCAGCCACCGCTATAAAATATATGTTGGAATATAAATACACATTAAAAATAAATTAAACTATATATGTATTTATACACAAATACATTGGTGGCTAATTTTAATGATTGATTTTGATATACAAATAATATTTAGCATGAAAAAAAAATACAACTGATACAGTAAAATGAACTCAATACCTTAATTTTGTTAAAATTATTATTAGATATAACTATTTGATGAACAATATTAGAGGATTTTTTTAAATTATTTTAGTTATTTTAAATTATAGACCCTAAATCATAAATTCTTAATTTTATATTCTAAATTATAAATACTAAATCTTAAAATTGATAAGTATTAGCTAACTAAAAATTGATTCTCTATTTTATGTAAATTATTCTATTTAATTAACTGTTTAAACTTTTATAATAGTTTGATAATAGTGTTAGAGATATAATTATAAATGTTGTTTTCTCTTATCAACTTAATTTTTTGGATAAGTATTTTTATTAGATAGTTTGTGTCCGAAAGATTAAGAATTCGATTTTTAGTGAATTTCAAAAATTAGAAAAAGAAAACATAAGACAAATAAAAAATGCCTGTACAAAAATTAAACATTTAAACTTTTTAGATAAATAATTTTATGATAGATAGATAGAAATAATAACTAGTAAATTATAAAAAAATGACACACAAAATAAATTTTTAAATATTTATAAAATACTAAATAAATATGATTCTAACCAATAAAAGAATAATTATAAATTATTATTCGTTATTAACTTAAATTATTATCTTAGATAATATACTTTTATTAGTTAAAAATATAATGACATGAGTGACATTCTAAAAACACCTAAATAAAGCATATGTTAATAATCACAAAAAGATAATGTGAATAGTATAAGGTATAGAAAATTTTTCAAATGTACTTAAAATGCTGGTCATTTTAACAGTTAATTTTAATTAATATATTATATATATTTTTTATAATTAAAATTAACAATTAAAATTATTAAAATGTTAATATACCTGCTACACTTAAAATTATTTCGTAAGCAATATATAAAGAAAGCAACTGAGACAGATCGTACGGTCATGAATAATAATAATAATAATAATAATAATAATAATAATAATAATAATAATAATAATAATAATAATAATTTGTTATTATTATTATTGGGTGGCCTACCAGGCAAGGGAGCAAGAATTAGTGGTTCTCTAGCTAGTTTGCACAAAATATGGCATCACGTCCTAAACTTCAGGTTTTTTTATTTTATTTTATTTTTTCTTCTTCTATATATCATTCAATCATAAACAATTATATCTTTCTGAGACTTTAGTACGCCAGAAAATGATTGTTTAACCTAGCACTTAGCTTCTCCGTCTTAATTATTATTATTATTTTAATGAGTAAAAGATACAATAAGAATATTCAGTAGATCATATATATGATGATGAATTCAATAAAATAAAAGTCTAGTAGATATGATTATTATTCTGAATACCAAGGAGAGATAAATAATTAAATAATATAGCATTTAGAGAAACGGCGAGAATATAATGTAGGTTAGCATATTGACCAGGTTAAAGGTAATTCCAAACGATATATACGTTTCTCTCTTTAATTATTATATATAGTTTTTTTTATTTATTTAAATAGTGTTGACGCTCATATGATAAGATAAAAAAGGAACCATGAGTATTCCTAAAGTATACACTACTAGTTATTAATGGCAAGTGGGAATTCATTATTTGTGCTTCGAATAGAACTAGTGCTAATTAAGATTAATATCTGATGACATTCCATTGCGCTGTTTAACTAATTTTACTGTATAAAAATCTTCATTACAAAACTATTATTTTTTTATCGGGTGAATCAATAATATTATTTTAAAATCCCAATTGCAATTATGAATATACTGTGAGGAAATGCGTTTGTGATGTTGATTTTTAATTCTTAATTAGTAAAATATTTAAGGGAGTTATTCAGATAAAGAGGTTTAGAACGTTTTTTTTAAATATTTTTAATAATTAAAATTTAATATATATATATATATATAATTAATTAAATTGTATTATTTTTGTTAAAATTAGGTCAGATAAATTAATTTGGTCGAAGAAATGGTAAATCAAATCTTGAACTGATTTAAATTAATATTATTTTTTTATAAAAAAATAACTGCAATACTCTTATTATAAAAAATAACTAAAATTTGATTCACCATCTTTTCGATCAAATTAATTTGTTTGACTTAATGTTGACAAAAATAACACGATTTAATCGATTATATATACTGAATTTTAATTAATAGAAAACATCTTTAAAAAAATACGTTTTAAACGTTTTTATCTGAGTGACTCCTAATATTTAAACCCGCATATTTAATTTAAGTTTATATATCAAGTATATAAGATGTTTTAAATTTATATTTGTATATATTGTTACTTACATGTGTGGTTAATTTGAAGAATTCATAATTGTGTTAAAATTTTTGGATCGAATTTTCTTTAATTTTAGGAGGCCTATCATGTTAAATTATAAAAAAAAATTATAGAATAGAAAAACAATTAGATACGTAAACATCATTGGAGAGATGTATATAAAAGAGATTATATGCAATTTTTTCAGTCGATTTAACAACGATTTAAAACTGCTGCAAAATTAAAAAAAAAAGCCGCTAAATTAAGAATTATTTGTAGTGGTTTTCTTAATTTTGATGTGTTATTTTTTAATTTATCCTAACTTATGGTTCATTAATCTATCTTTCTCAATCAATGTGTTAAATTCTTATTATAGGACTAATAAATAGCAACTATTCTAATGGGTAAAGGTTAGTTGCGCAACTTTGGGATATATTAAATTATTAAGCATCAAAACTTTGAAGGATTATATGTATAGTTGTTTTTATTCTCATTAAAGCCTTAAATATGTAAGTAATTTTAACTCATTTTTTTATTTATAAAATAGTGGTGATGAGAACAAATAATATTTACTTATATACGTGTATATAGCTACAAAATAAATAATGAAAATAATTTTTTCAACAAATTATATATGAATTAAAAATTAAATTTATATTTAAATGTTCTTAGTTCCGTAATATAATATATTATCTAAGTTAAAAAAAAAAGATATATTCTCACTCAATATTATAATGTATTATTCAATTGCTAGAAAAGCTGAACTCTCATTAAGTCATAATAATTGTCTAATTAATTAATATATAGTATACTATTTTCAATAAGAATGACTAAATATAAATAATTGAATGATGATAAAAAAAATTTAAAAAAAATTATGATTTGCCTTTCCATATTATATTTAATATAATAAGCAGATTTATATAATTGATAATAATGCACCAACTGTAAAGTAGTGTTAACTATTAGCTTTGGCCACCATCAGTTGTAATATATATAAGTTTAAAATTTGAATTTTTTTATAATATATATAAAATAAAACATAAAAAATAAAAAAAGGTTTATTAGTGTCATATATAGCAAATTAAAGTAAAGCAAAGCACACAACAAGTTGAAGAAGGTTGTTGAGACTTGTGACTAATGTGATCCCTAGCCGGAGACCTATATAGCCACTCTATAAAGCAAATTAAATAATCGTGAGTTCTCCCGTATTTTTGTTATGATGTCTAAATTGTATAACTTTATTTTTAAAATAAAAAATAAAATATTTAATATAAAAAATAAATTATTAATCATATAAAATTTATTAAATATTATTTATTTATCTTTTTTAATAATTTAAATATAAAGCAATAGACACTATAACATTCACCTCTAATTTAAAAATTATATAGGTGTGAATTTAAAAGTTAAAAACTCATGATAAAAATTGATGTATAATTAATTTTATATAAAATTAATAATTAAAAATTATTAAATAATTTAATAAATTTAATTAAATTATTATTTAATAATTATCATCTATTAATTTTACATAAAATTAACTGTAACTAAACTTTTAACTGATTCTAAATGCAACTCATCATGAATCAGTGCTTACGTGAGTATGATGAATTAGTAGGGTTTGTATATATTATTGTATGTGATGATTCTCTATTCTATAAACACTAAACATATTTTAATTTGTTATAATAATATATGCGCGCATGCCTTCTAAGCGTATCAAGTAGCATAATGCAAAAGAGGGTGTGAAGTGGATTTATTTATACAGATATTCAAGCCACGCAATCATTCCTATTATCATGTGCTTCTCCACTTACAACAAATATAACATCTACATTCAATTAACTTTTTCTTCTTCTTAATTAGCTTTCTTCTTCTTTTCCAATTATCTTACAAAAACTCACTCTCTCACCCATTCACACACACACATGACAACAATATAATTAATCCTAATCCCATCAACTTCAACTACTTGATCTCATATATTTATTTTAGATATCCCTTAATATTAATTAGGATCCTACTAGGGAGACAATGATCTATTTATACAATGTGTATAATGAGCTATTGAGTTATAAAATGAACATCTTTTATACTATCCAAGTATTAGGGATAATAAACATCTTCCCAAAAGTTTAAAATAATTTTGGGGTTTACTAAGAATCGAACTCTTGATCTTTCGAATCTAGCATTATAATATCATATCATGATACCACTCATCCCAAAAGTTTCAGCTGATAGAAAAAGGTAACACTAATGGTTGTATCTCTAATACTTCATAAACTTCTATTGTACACATTGTATAAATATTCTATTGACTCCTGATACTTTTCTTATTAATTAATATAATATGATTATAACACACATATACAATTACATATATGTATATATGTCCTATGTATGTTTTTTTTAACAGTATTCCTAATCCGACAAGTTAAGGACTAATTCGGCGTGAATCGGAATTCTATTTAAGAGGTTGTCATTGATCAATAAATTAATATATACACAAAACAAGATTCAAACTCCTACTACTTATTTAAATAAATTAATAAATTAACCACTAGACTAACCCAACTTAATTTTTCGTCTTAATGTTTGAGTTTTAGGTGGTGGGGGACTAATATTATGAATTCACCACATTCCTACAACTCAACATATACATTAGCAAATAACCAAATGAATGAGTGGGCAAAAAAAGGAAAGGATCATATCATGTAACTTCCAGATTCAAATAAATAATTGTGAATTTGAATAAAATTCTCCTATATTTTTTAAAAAAATTAATGTATTCAAATAAATATTTTATTGTCTTAGTATAATAAGTATTTAATATATTTTTATCTAAATTAATAGTTATATATTTAGGTGAAAATGATAAAAATATTTTAAATTAAAACAAATATAGTATAAATTGAAATTTATCCTAAATAATACAATTTAAATATTCTATTTTTAGAATATGTCCTTCAATTAATAACACTACTATATATAAAATAGTCAACTAGTGCATGCCAAAAAAAAAAGTAAGGAAGCTAAGAAAAAATAATACATCCTACTAATCTCTTCTATTATAAAGTGATTCAATTTGCAAATAAAACTAAGACACCACGGAATGAAAAGAAATTGAAAAATAGAAATTTAAAAAAGTTTAGGAAATTATTTGCACACTTTATTCTAAAGAAAAACTGGCTTGAAAATTTGAAGAAAGGTGAAAGGGAAAGAAGAGAGACAGTAGACAAAGGGGCACACGCGTGTTCCCTATTGGGGTTATGGTGTCTGGAAATGTTGCAGTTGGCACCTGGGATTATTTCTTAGCATCACATCTCATTTTATTATTATCTTACCTTATTTTTTCCACATCATCCCCACCTTAATTTGCTCTCTATTTTCTGGAATTTTGGATTCTCATTTCCACACAAAATTAGATAAAAATTTAAGTGCAGTCAACTTCACGTGAAATTAATAACTGAGAGTTATTAAATGATTTGACTAAATTTTCATCTAACGATTCTCACCTATTAACTTCATGTAAAGTCGATTGCACTTGAGTTTTCACCACATAATTAACATGCCCCATTGCAAATATATGTGCTTACCATGTGTATTTACATCTAACAATAGGACAAACTATAAATTATTAATTTTACTTTAAATTAAATTAAATTAAATGGGATTGGAAATCAATTTTTTTATTCAGTAGTGCTTAATTAGTTTGATTTTTGAATTTTTAAAAATTGATAATTTTAATATTTAAATTTTTTTAGTTATAAATTAAGTTAGTTCATGGTGACTATATATATGTGGATTATTAACTACCAATAATCTTAAAATTAAATCTTAAATCCTAAAGTTAAATTCGAAATAAAACTCCATCTGACTATTAGGGTGCAATATAATCATGTAAAATTGAATATATATATTTCATTAGTAGTTTTAGAAAAAAAAATTATAAAATAAAAAATTAATCATGATTAAATTTATAATTTTTATTATGTATAATATTCACTGTTTTGATTTAAGAAAATTAATTTTTTTATTTTACTATTTTTTTCGCTTTAAAGGAGTATAACTTAACTTGTATTTCGTTTACATTGGATTCAATTGTCCTAATTAAACTCATCAAATTTATGAAGCCTTTAATGATCAACTAACATATTAATTAACTATTTCTCTTGTCCTTTTCTTTTTCCATCTATTAATTAATAATTGCATGTCATGGAAGCGTTGGAAAACAATATATAATAATTCACAAGTATACAATTTGCATTAGTATTATTGCTAGGCTTTAATTTCTTCTCAATAAATGCCTAATAAACAATTAATAAACTTTTTTACACACAAATTAAAGTTGTGCTTTTTCCCACTTCTCTTGTTGAAGATAGTAATAACATGTACATAAATAAGAACATGCAATGTTGCAATTAAGAGAAGAAAAAAAACATTAACTTAGAATGAAGTAGTGAGTTAGTGATCCAATTAATAAATAGCTGGCTAGTCTGAAGAGATCATGATTGTTTAATAATAATTCCCATCATCTTTTTTGAAAACATAGGAGTAATGCAGTTGGAATTAAAAGATAATATAATTAATTTCAGTTATAAAGAGAATAGAAAGTGTAGTGCAGGTGCCGCAATCAGTTTCAGTTGGCCCTTCATCTCCATTATTAAACAAAGTGGTGCTCTTTTAATTAACCACTATATATATATATATATATACACACACCCCGGCCCCATCATCAATCATCATGTATATGTTAATTAACCCCATAACATTAAGAAAAAGTATATCAACCCAATATTAATCCAATCAACCAATTTGAAACACACCTAATAAGTAAAAAAAATAAATATAAAAAATCCAAAATTTAAAACATATAAAACGCAAGTAAAAAAATATTCGAAAGTAAAACATAGTAAATCTAATAATTTAGGATATAAAATTTAATATTTAAAGTTTAAATTTAAGATTTAGAATTGTCTGTGATAGTAGGGAGATTGTCGACGATCGATAATGGTGAGTGACGATCGATAATGGTGAGTGACTGGTGATGAGTAAAATTATGATGTTGATTGAAAAGATAAAAAATAAGAAAGGGCAAAAAGTAAATTTTAAAAAAATAATAATAAATTTGTTTGTTTATTGACAAAATTTGGTGGAAATGAGTGAAATTATAATATTAAGAAGAAAGAGAAGAAGTAAAAAATAAATAAATTATAATTTAAAAAAATTGTGAATAAATTAATTTATTTGTTTATTGATTAAAATTGGTTGATAGAGTATTATTAGCTTTAATTTGGTTGTAAAAATAAATATGAAAATTTAATTTTAACCTATTATTTAATTTAGGTGTGTGAACACTATATCTATATGCGTCTCAAATGTAACCATATGGCTGGTCCTAAAAGCAAACACCAACTTACTCTTGTTTATTTTGTCCCAATAATGAGAGGTACCCATCATTGTTGTGGCATATATTGCTTTGAATTTTCATGTCATATACTATGAGGGCTTTAATTAGGTTATACATATGATAGAGATGTTACTATATGATTCAACTAGCTAGTAGATTCTATTAAAATAGAATCCACATGCATAAGAAAAAGCTAAGGCATGGGAATGAAGAGGACTACTCCAATTGTAAAGATGATGTAGGTTATTATATAATCAATACCCTTTTGAATTGTATTATATCACTACCTCTATAAAATTATTCTCTTGCACTTAAACTAATTTATCAACTACACATTATAAGTGTGAGATATTTTTTATCAACATAAGAATATTTTGAGTCAAATTTAATCTTAATTCTAATATAATATTAAAAATTATATGGCCCAATATTATTGGATCAACTACTATAAATATTTACGTGAGATTAATATATTATAGATTTCATATCTCTTAATAATAAAATATTTATATAATGGTTTAATTACTGTTGGTCTCTATAATTTTGTAAAATTTTCAATTAGGTCTTTATACTTTTTTTCTTTTTAATTGAGTCCTTGTACTAATTTTTTTTTTCAATTAAGTCTCTTTTAGTAGTAATTGGCTTAATTTTATAGGGACCCAATTAAAAAAAAAAAGATTTAGTATAGGAACCTAAATAAAAGGAAAAAAAAATGTAGGGATCCAATTAAAAAAAATTGGTACAATGACTCAATTAAAAGGAGAAAAAGTATAGGAACCTAATTGAAAATTTCGCGAGACTATAGGGACCAACAGAGTAATTAAACATTATATAATTTATAATTACGAAGCATTTTTTATTTTATAAATTAATTTTTGAAGTTGGATTATTTTTATTTATTCTCAATTATTCTAATACTATTTTATAAAATAGTGCATACATAAATTTAGCATTGAATGAATTATATACAAGATTTTGATGGGATATGAATGAATGCCTCACTAATAATATATAATTAGTATGTCAAATAGTTTTTAAATCTTTCTTTTGATTTCTAATGAGTTGTAAAGTCTCACTAAACAAGGAATATATCCCATATGCATAATAATCAACCTCCATTTGTAGACTAAGGAAATAAGGATTATATAGCTTCTATTTTTTTTTTTTTTTTGCTAATAATAATGACTTGATACCATTTAGAGGCATCCTTATAAAGATTCAAATGTAATATATGCTCTTCAAAGGAAATTGTTCTTTTATTCTTCTGTTCATTTAATTTGTATAAAATAATGTATCTCTTATGAAAGAATCTCAGCTGATTTATATGAAAGTCTTTTATTGCTTAATTAATGCAACTTTTTTACACCATAAAGATGAAGCATAAATTGCAACACTTTCGGTTCATGATTTCTCTCGTGATAACTTGTTTGTTGATAATAACTTTATAATTTTATTCTGCTTGGGCCGACTAGCTTTTTCAAATAAAAATTATGGCCAGGGTATACTCTCCAATTATTTATTTTTTATACTAAGATTTAATTTGCTCATATATATTACTTTAACAAAAAAAATATTTATTCATTTTAATTAGGCTACCAAAAATCATAAAGTAAGCATGCATTGTTTACAAATTTATTCATTTTTTTATTTAATATATAATTATTTTTAAACAACCATCAAACTATATATTATTAGTTCATCAAGAAAAATAACTATATTCGGTACTCATTATTAGAATTAGTGTATGTTATGCATTATTATCAAAATAGTGTAAATCTTTTATTTCTCAAATTAATTTAAAATTTATTGACAAAGATGTAATTTCAGTGATAGTGTAAAATATTTTATGTATATGATTGAAATATTTGTGAAAATGGCGAGGGAGAGGTTGCACTCTCATCAAGCTCTATTGTGCAAGTCTGAGATCAGAGAAGAACAAAGAAAAGAAGATGAATCAGACAGAAGAAAAGGGAAAAGGGAGAGAAAGAGAGTGAAAGAGTAAAGTTGTATTCATTGATTCTCAAAAACTGAAAACTGTGATACACTATACAGTTTTTATATGTGTGTGGAGTAGAATGCATAATGATAACTAATTCCCTAATTATCTAACGTCTTTGTCTAACAGTCTAACAATTTCCTAACTGATTACAAGCATGTATAAATATCAACTTGCAGTCACAATGACTCAAGTTACACCCTCCCTCAAACTGGGATCATGAATGTCCAGAAGACCCAGTTTGAAAACGTTCACAGTGAAGGGACCTGGAGCCAAGGCTTTGGTTAAGAAGTCAGCGAGTTGATTGCTAGAGGAGACGACATCAAATGGATAAGGCCTAATAAATGCTGGTTTCGAACGATGTGACAATCCACTTCGATATGCTTTGTGCGCTCATGAAATACGGGGTAAGTAGCAAGGTGAATGGCAGAACGATTATCACAAAAAAGAGTGATGGGTTCAGTTAATGGCACACTGATATCTTTCATCACAAAGGACAGCCATTGAGCTTGGCATATGGCAGCAGCTAAGGCTCTGTATTCTGCTTCCGAAGATGACCTGGCTACAGTACTTTGCTTCTTGCTCTTCCAACTGATCAAAGAATTTCCAAGATAAAAGCAATGTCCTGTGATGGATTGTCGAGTGTCCACACATGTAGCCCAATCAGCATCACAGAATCCTGTTAGCTTCAAATCATTAGCTGATGAAAAGAAAATTTCCAATGAGGGACACCCCTTTAGGTAACGAAGAACTCTATAGGCTGCGTGCATGTGAGCATCAGTTGGACAGTCAAGTAATTGGCTCAATCTCCCAATAGCATAGGAGATGTCATGGCGTGTGTTTGTGAGGTAGAGAAGCCTACCAATTAATTGACGGTAAGGAGTGTGATCCTGCAGTGCAATGCCACTTTCCTTTGATAACTTTGAAGGATACGTGTAATCCATTGGAGTGCTAACCGGTTTACAATTTAAGTAACCAAATTCCTTGATAATGTCCAGTGCATATTTTCGTTGGCAGAGATGAATGCCTTTAGAATTCCTTGCCATTTCCATCCCCAAAAAATATTTTAAATCACCAAGGTCCTTTATTTTGAATTTGTTGTCCAACAATTTCTTGACATGATCAGTTTCTGTCAAGTTATTTCCAGTTAAAACCAGATCATCAACATAAACCATGATGATTGTAATGCTACGAGGAGTGATATTCGAATGCAGGGAGTGATCTGCTTCGAATTTAACAAAACCAGCAATGGTGAGTGTTTCTGTGAGCTTTAAATTCCACTGACGGCTGGCTTGCTTTAATCCGTACAGCGACTTCTGTAGCTTGCAAACAGGGATGAATTCAGATTGGTCCCATCTAATCCTGGAGGCAACTTCATGTACACTTCTTCATGTAAATCTCCGTGGAGGAACGCTGTATCAACGTCCAATTGCTTAACATGCCATTGTTTGGCTGCAGCTAGAGCCAAAACTATGCGCAATGTAGTCATCCTAACAACGGGACTGAAGGTGTCTATGAAATCTACTCCTTCAACTTGAGTAAATCCTTTTGCCACAAGCCTCGCCTTGTAACGTTCAACAGTTCCATCCGGATTGAACTTCACTCGAAAGACCCACTTGCAACCAATTGCCCTCTTGCCAGTTGGGAGTTTTGTTACACACCAAGTTTGATTCTGCCTCAACGCCTCTCAAGTTCACTGTTAATGGCTTCCTTCCAGCAAGGATGAACAGCAGTTTCCTCATAGGTGCGCGGCACAACAGTTTTGACAATGGCTAAAGAAAGGGCCTTGTATTTTGGACTTAGTGCCTCATATGACATGTACTGTGAGATAGGATACCTGCAAACAGTATTAACCGTAGACTTTGCACCAGGAATGTCACAATGATAGTCCTTTAAGTGTGTTGGCATTGTCCTAATTCGGGTTGACTTTCTTGTTTCAATGAAAGGTGGATTATTTTCTAATGTATGCAATGTGGAATTATTTTCTAATGTATGAGATGATGAATGCATGGCAGTATCCTCTTTTAGCTGAGGGGGTGAAAATGATATAGATGATGCAACATGATTGTAAGTGGTGGTGTTGGCATGCTCTTCATTTACGGTAGGCGGACACCAAAAGTGATCTGTGTTATCTAAGGAATCAAGGTGATGTGCATGGTGATGAGTTTTGGGTGTTGAATCTACTTGTTTTAATGCATAATTTTTAATTTTATTGTATGAAAAAAAATCCTCATAGAATATAACATTCCTAGAGGTGAAAATATTCTTGGAGTTCAAATCAAACAGGATATAACCCTTGGTACCCTCCCTGAAACCCAAGAATATGCATCTACGGGCCCGAGGATCCAGCTTGGTTCTGCCATGAACCATAGTAGAGGCATAAGCCAAGCACCCAAAGATCTTTAAATTGGATAAATTTGCCAAAGTTCCAAAGATGATTTCAAAAGGTACTTTATTTTTAAGAAAATGACTAGGTTGAATATTAATCAAGTGGACTACATGTTTAACAGCATATGTCCAAAAGCATTTTGGCAAGGAAGAGTGAAAAATCAAGGCCCGTACAGTTCCTAGTATGTGTTGGTGTTTGCGTTCTACAATGCCATTTTGCTGTGGGCTCTCCACGCAAGATGTGTGGTGCAAAATACCATTGGAGGCATAAAAGGATTTCAAAGCAAATTCAGGGCCATTGTCAGAGCGGAAGCATTTAACAGTTTTACCAAATTGAGTTTGTACATATCTAACAAAATGTATAATATGTTCAAAAGTTTCAAACTTATGATGCATGCAATGAATCCATGTGTATCTACTTTTATCATCAACTATAGTGAGAAAATACTTTTTGCCATTAAAGGAAGGAGTTGAAACGGGTCCCCAAATGTCCACATGAACTAAATCAAAGCAATTAGCAGATTTAATTACACTATAAGAAAAGGGTAATTTCTTTTGTTTAGCTAAATGGCAAGAATTACATGGATGTATGTGTTTAGCACAATCAATCATAGGATATATTTTGTGCATTATTTCTAACATGTGTTGTGGAACATGACCTAACCGTGAATGCCAAAGTGCATCCACTTTATTGACTATAGCAGCAGAGTTTCCCAAAGTGGCAGTAGCTACAACCACAGAATTATGAGACAATTTGCTATCTATAAATGCAGAAGTGCCAACAATTGGTTTGCTATCCATTGTATATAAGCCATCGGTGCATTTAGCTACTCCAATCCTCTTCAAAGTAGCTTGGTCTTGGATCTCACAAAGTGTATCATTAATAAGCATTTGACATTTTAAATTTTTGGTCAGTTTTGACACAGAAATCAGTTTGAAGTCAAAAGTAGGAATAAAAAGTATGTTTGCAATGTGTAATTGATTAGAGAAGCGGATGGTACCAATGATGTTACTAACTGTTTGAGTACCATCCGGCATTCTAACAATTATAGGGGGAATGGGATGGTGTGACTCAAAATCATTAAGATCAAAAGTCACATGATCAGTTGCCCCTGTGTCAATGACCTAAAGGGTGGATTTCACAGCAACAAAGGAAGAAATTATGGTGCTGTATTTTAAAACATTTCTACCTTGACTCATTGGAGAAGTGTGTGGGGGAAGTTGTGCCTGAGGTGCAGTATGAGGTTGTGACTGAGCATCCTGACCCTGAAGGAGCTTGAGTATAGCTTCCTTTTGGAATTGAGTGAGGTCAAGTTTTAATGCTTCACTAGCTTCCTTCTGACAAGTAGTGCTTAGATTGCTTTGGCCGAGTTCATCAGTAACCTTCCCAGCCTGTGAATCAGTTGATATGTAGTTGATACTGCCAATTTGCCTTTAGCGCAAATGAGGTGGATATCCATGCTTCTTGTAACATGTCTCCACAGTATGGCCGGTGCGATCACAAAAGGTGCATTGAGGCCGATTACCCTTACCACGACCTCTGCCTTTCCCTCTACCTTTCCCTTTGCTTTTGTCTTCAAATGATGGATACTCTGTGGCAGCTCTGTTGAAGAACACCTTAGATTCTGGTGCTTCCCCAAATTGCCGCTCTTGTTGACTCAGCATGGAGAAAGCCGTATCCAAATCGGGCATAGGATTCATCAGCATCAATTGCAACCGCACTGAAGAGTATTGGTCATTGAGCCCTCGCAATAGTCGTGTGGTATAATCCTCACGTCTGTACTGGCGTATTACTTCCAATCCACAGGAACATATCAGATCGCAGTCACGGCAATGAGGAATTGGCCTGAAATTTCCAAGATCCTCCCAAATTGACTTCATTTTCGTATAGTAAGAGGTAATGTCTAGGCCTCCTTGCTTCATGGCAAACAAATCTTTTTGCAATTTAGCTATTTTGTATTTGTCACCTTGATAGTATCGATGCTTCAAATCTCTCCACAGATCAGAAGCGACGTTGTTCCAACTTACACTGTTGGAAATGTCAGGGCTCAAAGACAAGTTAATCCAAGAAACTAAGTAAGTATTGCAGCATTTCCAGGCGTCAAACAGAGGATCATTCTCATGTGGTCGAGGCAACGAACCATCAATGAATTTCAATTTGTTCTTTCCTTCTAAAACTCACAACATTGCTCTACTCCATGGACCGTAATTATTAGGAGTAAGAACAATTGGAATAAAAGGCGTACCAGCGTTTTCGCTCGGGTGAATGTAATACTGACTTGTTGGATCTTGCATCGGATTGATGTGAGTTTTCGCCATCTGAGCCTGAAACACTGCAATTTGATTCAAAAAGGTTGCAATAGATTGTGCGTCCATTGTAGGAGTAACCGCTCTCTGATTATCAGCCATCAGAGATTGAGAGAAGAATAACGATTGAGGTCGTTGAAATAGGATTGTTCCAGAGGAATCAAGAAAAAAAAAGAATCAATGAATCTTCTTTGAAGAAAATGATCAGAAAGGATCGACGAATTTCTTCCAGCAGTCAGATCCGGAGGCTTCTGAACTCAGTCTCGTTGATCGGAGATTCACCTCTCCTCCACGCTCACTGCACCATGTGAAAATGGCGAGGGAGAGGTTGCACTCTCATCAAGCTCTATTGTGCAAGTCTGAGATCAGAGAAGAACAAAGAAAAGAAGATGAATCGGACAGAAAAAAAAGAGGAAAGGGGGAGAAAGAAAGTGAAAGAGTAAAGTTGTATTCATTGATTCTCAAACACTGAAAACTGTGATACACTATACAGTTTTTATATGTGTGTGGAGTAGAATGCATAATGATAACTAATTCCCTAATTATCTAACGTCTTTGTCTAACAGTCTAACAATTTCTTAACTGATTACAAGTATGTATAAATATCAACTTACAGTCACAATGATTCAAGTTACAATATTAGAACTAATATTCTTTATTTCTATAAGTTAATTTCCTGTTTTAATATTATTTTTTATGCTATATTGTTATATAATAATAATGATGATGACATGTGATTTTACAAGTATAAAAAAATAATGATAATAGAATATTAAAATTGGTTTTCTATATATGTTCTTAATTTTGCTTCGCAATTTTTTTTCTTTTTCTCATTAATGTTCTTTGGACAAAATTCTCTGTCAGCGATTTAATTAATTGAAATAAAGAAATAAGTAGGTCACCCCAACATCAACTTTAATTTTAGTGTCATTTCCATGCATAAAAGGAAGCTAAGGATTATTATTATTATTATTATTATTCCACATCATTTCAGACTAGGTGAATTAAATAAATAAAGTATATATTATTCTATTCACAAACGCATGCTCAAATCATGACACACACTCATCAGCGGAGTAAGAAATATATCTCAAAAAGTTTGATAGAATTTACGGGACTTATTAGTAAAAACAAAAGGGAAAAGAAGAAGGGTTAAGTTAATTAATTAATTAATCAATACTAGACTTTTTTTTTCTCGATTTGTTTTCAATTAGGTATCAATATATAGACTTTTTGTGAGGATTATTCAATAATATATAATATATGTTTAATTTTACTAATATAGACTAATAATAGCATAAAGAATTCAAATCTAATACCTATTTTTTTTTTCAGTAAGGTTAATGTTCAGTTTAAACCTTAAAAGATTTAATGTCTCAATAATTTGGTCATTCATGAAACATATGAATCAAGTTAAGTCAAATTAGTTTTCTTTAACTTTCAGTTGACGTGTCACGCTAGTAATTAATAATAGAGTTATACTACGTGTACACTAAAATAAATCAGTCATTATAAAATATATATTAGAATATAAATACATATTAAAAATAAATTAAACCATACATGTATTTATATATAAATATATTAGTGACTGATTTTAGTAGTTAATTTTAGTGTATAAATAATATTTTTTTAATAATAATATGATGTGTTGATAAGCTTTATTTCATATACGCCGGTAGAAATTTAATAAAATATCAATTTAATTTACAGTAGTATTTTTTAAACACTAATTAAATTAAGATGTTGATTCTTTTAAAAACCAAATTGGTTAATGTATGTGATTGAAGAAATTTGAGATATTAAAATGAATCTATAAGAGAGTGAATTATAGAATTAAACAATGTGAATAATGGATATGTCGAATGATTAATTTAATAGGTATGTAAATGATTATGTTTATTACTTTTTAATTGGATGGTTATTTCTTTTGATTCGATTTACTCATGTAGAGTTAATAATGGTTGGATGTTCAATTCACTATATGTACAGATAGTTATTCTAATATTAAAATTTATGAAATAATTTGAAGGATGAAATATTTTTTTACTTTATTAAATCAATTATAAAGTCTATTGTTTACAAAAATTATTATCTACTTAACAAAATTCTTATATTACTTATTTTATTTAGGAATGACAAAATTTTTTAAAATACGGAAAGTTTTGCGGGAATTATTATTCTAAATGAAAATTCGTTTAGATGAAGATTTTTTTTTTTCTGTGAATGAGAATGAGAAACAAATTTTTTTTTGAGATAGACACAGAGACACAAGTGGGGATTTTCATCCCATCTCTCTTAATTTCCAAATTTATGTGAAATACTTTTAATTATTTTTATTATAAATTTTTTTAGTCATTTTACATATCGTATATAAATTAAATTCTAACCCTAATTTCATTTGTCTTTCTTCTTTACTTTAGCAGTCAGCAACCATAGTCATTCTGCCAAACAAGAGAGATCATACAAAGAAAAAATAGGTCATTATTGTAAATATCCTTTTGGTATAAAAGATAAATTGAGGATATAATTATTGTTCTTTATTTTGTAACTTTTTTAGCCAAATAATAACCACGAGTAGTAGAAACTAAATAGTAAGTTCTCAATAGGAAAAAAAAAAGAATATAATTATTCTAATTCTAACGCCACATACAAATATTGACATATTGTATTCTAATACGGAATTTCAACAAGAGGCGATTAATAAGCATCTTGCATTATTTTATTATGATTCTTTTTTAGAAAGAAAAAAAAATTAATAATGAGCAGCATTATTATGCATTATATTCAACTTAGCATATCCTCTATGCTTCACTTTTCTTTTCTACTAATATTGTATTAACTTGAAAGAATTTATTTTAATAAAAGATCACAGTTATTATTATTATTATTCATTTTGTTTGACAAAGACAAAAAGCGTAAAACTTAGCAAAAAGGATTTGGTACCCTATAGTTTAAATAAAATTAAATTCTCAGTCATTAAGATATCGGCATATAGTTAAACCACAAATAGAGACATGACAAAGTTAGATCACTTCACTTGTAGCGTCACATCAATTATATGTGGTATTGCAAAGGATAATGTATTATACAAAATTAGTGAATCCGGTTACAAAATTACTTGTTTTAAAAATTTAAATTGAATAAAAAAATATTAAATTATTCCTATGTTTGAGTTTAATTTTGTTTTAGTTTCTAATGTTTAAAATGTTTGATTTGAATCCAAAAAAGTTTCATTTAGTTTAATGTAATCTTACCGTAAAATTAATAGTAAATAATTAATATCACCATTTTACCAAATCTTACTGTTCTTCTCTAGAGAATAAGTACAAATTCGAGAGACACAAAATCAGCAGCGAATACATCATCGTGAGCTACTAGTCTTGGTTCAAGCACTTCGAAAACTTGCTTTTCGCAGAAAAATTCGCCGGAGACAACGAGAACAAGGCTATCGTCACCTCTACCATGGAGAACTTCCCTCAACAACTAAAGAATTTGGTTATATAAAATTTCCATATCTGAAAACTAAATTTCGTTATTTATTTAATATTGACTTCATAGTAAAACTACATTGAAATTAAATAAATATTTTTTAAATTTAAATAGAATACTTTAAAACTTAGAGATCAACATAGGATTAAGTTCAAATATAAGAGACTAATTTAATACTTTATTCTAAAAAAATAATAGATAATTATACTCTAACGAATTTACAAATTTAAACGAGTTGGTTAATTAAAATTAAAGAGATCATTGATTAGTAGTACATATATAACAAAGATACGTGGGTATAAAAAATAGAGATGAAGATATATAGAGGTCATCCACTAATTATTGTGGTTAATGTGTCGTGTTTTCAACTTAGAATATATCAGCAAGTTGTCTTTAGTAAATTTTATTAAAAGGTGATCCCATAAGAGGCCATGATATTAGCATTATCATCATATTATATATATAAATAAATTTGTTAAACCCTAAGAAGATCCTAGCTAGGTCATTTCTTGTTCTTAAACAATGTTGTTTGTATATGTCTTATAGGTTGAAGGGGTCAACCCTAAAAAGCAGCTATTATTGTAATAAAAAGATATGTTAAAGTTCTTAGCTAGCCTCAAGCACACACATCGGATTTGTGATGGCAAAATAAAGAAAAAGACATGAGGGACAATCCACTTTCTGTTTGATTAGTTGTTTTTTATTTTATTTTTTAAATAATTTATAGTAGTACTTTCTTATATAATTATCAATAATGCATGTATAGGTAAAATACTAAAATTATATCTAAAATAGAAAATATAGGATTTGAATACCTCATATATATGATAGAAAAGATAGAAATTACATATTTTCAGATTGTTGGTGGTGGTGTTGTGATAATAAAACTTTCCGGCATAGAAAAAGATTATAGCTGGTATAGATCTATTAGTTGTATCGATATCTTATCGATCTTCAATGTCGATCCAATTGAATTGGTGCCGTGTGCAGTATATTACGGTGAAAATTTAAGTGAAGTCGACTTCATGTGAAGTTGATATTTAAGAATTATTAGATAAAAAGTTAGTCAAATCAATTAAATTATTTAATGGCTCTCAAGTATCAATTTCATGTGAAGTCGATTGAATCTGAATTTTTACCTTATATTATATATATTAACCTGATGTTCATTCACAGAATTGCATGATAAAATGTATGATTTTTAATAATTGGATGGGTTATTAGTATACTAAGATTAATTATTTAAATTAATTATGATTTGTATAAGATTACGTTATGCGTATATTAAAATCAGTTATTAAAATTAATTATGAGTATAAAATATATTAAAATATAAATATATATTAAAAATAAATTTAATTATATATATTTATATACAAATATATTAATAACTGATTTTAATAATTAATTTTAATATATAAATAATATTTTTTATTTGTATATATCGTGTATAATTTAATTTATTTTTAATATATATTTTATATTTTAATGTGTATTATATTTTAATAATTAATTTTGATATACATTTAATATAATATTAAATTAATTAGCAAATGATCATTTGATTGGTTTGGTTCATAATATAAACTAGTTGTGAGCAAATTGATTAAAAAATAGAAAAAAATTGATAATAAATGATCAATTTTATCTGAGTTTTAAATAGTTGATTAATTTAAAATAATAAAATATAAAAAAATAATTTTTGAAGATATATATGTTTAAAATATAAATATATTATTTTATTATATTTAATTATGATTGAATTTTTAAATTTTTATATAATTATAAGATGTATAAATGAATTTTGATATAGTGTGAGTCTAAATAAGTGTAAGACACCTATAATTTAATTTGATTATTATTGTGGAAGGAGTAGGGTAGGGAAGATAATAATGAAGTGAGTGGAGAGACAGGTGGAACCCACGCGCCACCAAATGATTTGCGCGTGAGTATGTCTAGACCTAATCAAACAAAACGACAACTAACCTTTCCTCCACTACAAACTAGGAGTGGATGCCACGTGTCATCTTCCTAACTCCTATTTGCTTACTCACTAAACGACACCCTCTTCCCACGATATTAATAACAGTAGTGCTACGTTACCAATTTTTTATCTGTCAAAATCTGCCAATTTGAGTTGGGTTGGACATAAAGTCCATTTACTAAATAAAGTCACATCTAAATTAATCATGGTTTAATCCTAATTTATCACGTGTTGGTAATAGTTGACAGACTCTCTCTTGATAACGTATACTTTTCCTATTAATAATTACCTTACCCTTACGCCCTTTCAACTTGCTGGATAATCTTACGATATTAACACACCAATTCTCTATTAGCTTACTTTAGCTTCCATTTTCTTTTTAGACCATGCATGCCTAATTAAATTTTCAGTTTAAGCTCTATCTACTTTGGTTTTTCGCGATATTTTTCGATTCCACATACCACAAACCTAATTCGTTGTAGAATTTGAGATTTATTTTAAAATTTATGATTGGAAGTTATTATATGCAAAAGACATGATTTAAATTTTTAATATTTTTTAAATAAATTAATAAATTAATTATTAGAATAATCCAATTTCGTTGTTTAAGGTCTATCTATGATTATCTACTAGTGTATATATGAGAGAAAAAATTGAGTAGTTACGTGGGAATATATGATTTACATTTTTAAAGATATAAAATTAATCATAACTCAAATCCTAAAAGAAAATGAAATAAAATAAAAAAAATTATTATTTTTTAAAACTCTAAAGTACAAAGAAGTACACAAGAATATATAAGAATAAGTCATATTTTTATTAGAGAAATAATGATTTTGTTTTAATTTATAATATAAATTTTTTTTATTAAATATGTCTGTATCTGAAAACGATAATAATAATTGTCATTGCAGTCAACAATATTAAAGAAGTTATGGTTGTTTTCTATGTATTTTTGTATACTCCTATCTGTTATATGTATATGATCATGACTTAAAAATGTGAGTTTAGTGGATTTTGAAAAAAATTGAAATAAAATTTGTTAGAGTGTGGCAAATCCGTCCTAAATAAAAAAAAAAATCATTTTAAAATATTAAAATTGAAAAAAAAAGAAAAAATAATGATTTTTTATTTTATTTTCAAAAATATCCTAAAAAAAAAGTTACATATGTAAATATAAGAGTTAGAAAAACAGCAGAATAAGTTGGAAAACTGAGCCCAGTAAAAAAAATTATCCGCGTAATCTATCATGCTTAATTAACCTACGAGCTTTAGTGGGGAGTGACAGTGGATGTCCGCCAAAATTTTATTTTATATAAAATGCAAAGAGATTAAGTATTTTTTATATTTTTAAATTATTTTTTTAATTTATAAATTTTATCAAGTATTTTTTTATAATGAATTGATTATTAAATTGTAAACTTAGCTTTTTATTTAATTAATTTGATAAATTAATCTTTTAAATTTTTCAAAAGAAAATTATGGTAGATCGATCCTTCAAAAGTTGAGTCAAAATAGTAAAACGAGCAAGAATTTTAGAGTATTTATTATGTTTACAAACAATAATATTAAGGAAACAATCATCTAAAATTATTTTGTTTAATTTAATATTTATAATTTTATGTATTTAATATTTAAAATTATATATTTATTACATTATTATTATATATTTATTTTAATCAATTATATTGTTTACATTATTATTATTGTCATTATTATTATTTCATTGATATTTTAAAATAATCAAATGATATAATATTAAAAATAAATATAAAATCAAGTAAAATAGTATGATAAAACATCATATTATTATTATTATTATTATTATTATTATTATTATTATTATTATTATTATTTAGTAACATATATTTGAATCATGTGATTCAATATTACTTATTCCACTTAATAATTAAATAGAACATCGGGTTCAATACTAATGATGAAACAAAGTTCCATTGTTATATTAGTTTTTTAGTTTTACTAAATTTTTAATTAAATTTTTATATTTTTTATTAAATTTTTATATTATATGAATTTTTGTAATTAAGTCTATTTTATGATAAAAATATTATAATTAATAGAATATTTTATTAGATAAAATAAATATATGTCTAACATTTAATTAAATATTTTTTATAGTTTAACAGAATATTTATTAATTTTAATATTTTTATCATAGTAGAAATTTAATTATAAAATTTGATATAACATATAGACTCAATTAAAAAAATAAAAAAAATATAGAAATTTAATTAAAAATTTGATAAAATTATAAAAATTGATGGAATAATTAAATAAAAAATACTAGCAGTAAATATTTTGGATACTAATAAACGCCTAAATAAACTAAAAAATATGAATATATTGCATTATCTATTTAAATATATTAAATGTTAACTTACGAAAAATAGATACTAATACGAATACGAAACACGATATGACACAACATGAAATACATAGACGTGCGAATTTTAATTTTCTATAAGACACAGAAATATGATATATATATATATATATATTTTAACTATTTTTAATATTTTTTTAATTATATATAATATTTAAAATAATTTTTTGCGTTAATAAATGATAATATATATTATTTTTAATCTCATTTTAAGAATATATATAAGTTAAGAATAAAGTTGGACATAAATGATATATAATAGTATTTAAGTGTGTCCAATCGTATCTAAAAAAGTATTTTATATTTTTTATTAAGACACAGTTAAATACGAAAGACATGTGTGTCAATTGTCATATGAGTGTCATATTTAAAATATATTTGACACTCAAATACGACAACTCAAAAAAATGTCTATATATACTCCATAGAATATTAACAAATTTAGCTCATTTAATTTATGTAAAAAAAAATAATTCACTTCATCAAATATATAATTATATTTACCACAAACCAAACGAGTTGAAATATTTCTTTAATCAATAAATCTTATCTCTTTTTCTTTTTTCTGCTCATATCAACTTAAATTATTAGCAAGTAGCAAACAATTTCATTAGCATCCTCAACTCGTTATAATAATTAGCAGCCCTAACAATGCAAGATTCAAGCTAGGGCTATACACTACTTCAATACTTTTTTTGAAACATTATTATAAGCAGGGGCGGAGCTAGGTACAAGCAAAGGGGGGCAATGGCCCCCTCTAATTTTAATTTTTTACATGTAAATTATATATAAATTTCAGTTTAGTCCCCCTTAAAATTTTATTTTAGTCTTATTTTATTGTGTAAATATTTTTTGCCCCACTCCAATATTTTTTTTAGCTCCGCCCCTGATTATAAGTATAATATAGATAGATTGGAGTATACCATTGAAAAATTTATGCCTTTTGTCTTTCACTATTACAAATTTTGGGAGTGGGTTGGTGGTGTGATTTGAGGGGAAAACAATGGATTTGGTTAGTTGAACTTAAGCTACCTCGGTAATAATAAGCTAAGACAATCTCACAATCATTATCATTTAAAAATTTGTATGTACAATCAATCAATCATCGATCCACATACATTACATGTATATTATATAATGCTATCATTATGATTTATTCATGCATATCTACTATTTATATGATTTAATGACTTAGATTTAGACGGCTTAATTATAATTATTTGACTCTAGTAGTATTCCCATCACACTATATATGAGTGTGAATATCTTCTCTATATATATTGTAGTACTTTTGGCCCCTACAAGATCAGCATATATAATTTCCCACTTTTGACGACTCCACTCTATCTATATTCTATTGTCTCTATTAATTAATTAATTAATTAATTAATTAATTAAGGAGATCATCATTTGCTTTAATGGTATTTGATAAAATTGTAAAAGAATAAAAAAAAAGAAAGAATATTATATTTTATATTTTTTTATTAATTGAATTGAATTATGAAAATAAAATTAAATATGTATAGAGCATTGTTTAGTAAAAATAAGATAAGATAAGAGGATAACATAAAGATAAAAAAATAAAATAATAAAAATTAAAATTATAACTCAATTTATGTATTCTGTTAGACTAAATTTGTAAATCACGAGATTTTTTTATTATTGTCATGAGTTAAGATGAAAAAATAGTTTAACAGTATTTATTCTCTCTATATATAAAACTAGAAATAGAGGTTAATAATATTATTCCAGGATTTTATATTATATATAATAAGGATGAAACATTTATCTTTCTAATTAGATATTTATAAACATCTAATTACTAACAGAAAGATGGAATTAGATACTTTAAAAAATCGAGACATTACAAATATTTATCTATTTTTTATTATATATAGTATTCAAAAAAATGTTTAAGAAGATTTTTATATAAATATATAAAATACTCTTTTAATTAATAATTTATTATGTCTTGAATAATGAAAAAGTGTATTTAATTTAACAACATAACACAGGTTGATCAAAGATTACATTAGGGAATTTTTATTCTATCTTATTGTTATAAATTATTGTCGTAAAATAAAAATATTCTATCTTATTGTTATAAATTATTGTCGTAAAAAAATTAAAATTTTAATATATACTTATGGTTTTTTGGATCATCCATAAACATTTCTTAATAAATAAAAATTAATATTCTGCACTTCCTTCTTTTATCTGAAGTGTATTAGAATTCGTGTACATTTTTAACAACATAATTTATTCACAAAAATATATAGTCTTAATTTTTTTACATAAATTTATTTTCAAACGATATATATATATATATATATATATATATATATATATATATATGATTTTCTTTAAAAAAGAAACCTCTCCTTGGAAATAAAAATAAATTAACATAAAACAGTTAACTGTAATACATTGAACTTGATCATCCAATTCATGGAATCGTGGTCCTTTAGTTGATTTTTATTTTTAACTACTAAAGCTAATGCACTGGTAAGAATAATGGAATCAAAATTGAAATTTCACACATTTACATTATTCAACTTGACAAATCAAAAGTTTATTTGTGCTAACTTTAGAAAGTTCTTGTACAAAAACATTTTTCAATTTCTTATCTTGTCATGTCCATCATATTGCGTTCCACTAATATTTTTTAAATGTATAAGAAAATATATGTGTTTTTATTCTAAAATTGTATTTGTATGTTCTTATATTAAAATAAAAATTATTTTATTTATGTCAAAAATTTATTAAATGAATTTAATTATTTTGTATTTTAAAGACGTATTTTAAGAGCATAATAATATAATTTTTTAATTAATTTAATTTTTTTATAATATTATTAAAATTACTATTAAAACACATGCTAGCAAGATCCTATATATTAAATCAACTTAATACCATTCAATTAATGAACTTATTTAGTAAAAATTTTTATTTTTAAATTTTTTACTCGATTCTAATATTTACTATAAATTACATATGTACTTTTCTCAAACATAAATTGAATAAAATCATTTAAAAATAGTTGAAGACTTGAATAAAAATTTGGATCCCGTTAGAAAAACAATGACTTATTTGTGTTCGGGTTTACAAAAGATCGAACTCTTGACCTTTTAAATTTAGAGCTCAAATACTATACCATAATATCACTTATTCCTAAAGCTTCAATCGATGAAAAAAAGTAATACTAATAATTATATTTTTAATATTCTCTAATCCTCTATGGTACATATTATACAAATATTTTATTGACTCCTCATATTTTTCTTAAAAATTTTATTGATTAAAAGATAATTAATAATAAAATATTGTTGAGTATTTAATATTTAATATTATTTAATTTTATACATTTTAACATATTTATATAAATTTTTTATTATTTTTATATATTAAATGTTTAATCTCACGACTTAAAATTTTTAGATCCGCTGTTTATCGTATATAAAAATCTTCTCCAAATTGTAAATTATTTTGCAAGCAAGTCCCTCGACACAGTTAATTTACTATTGCGCATGTCTTACATGATGGGGAAATAGAAATATAAGTATTGCGTTGAGTTTAATCTCAAAATAATTAATAATATAATTAAATAGTATATGATATCTTAAATTAAATCTCAAAACTCTTATTAATAAACCAAATATAATCTGAGAGGTCGCGAATTTGAATTATTCTATCTTAAAAAAAATATATAATCATATATTGATGCGCTAAAATGAACATGAATGTATATAGAACAAAGCATGTTATTTGTTTTTTTTTTTTTTATTATCTTAGAAGCATCTAAGACTATTTTTAATCGGTGAAAACTTAGGTGCAGTCGACTTCACGTGAAGTTGATACCTGAGAGCCGTTAGATGATTTGACTGATTTAACTAAATTTTCATCTAACCGATCTCAAATATCAACTTTACGTAAAATCGACTTCATCTGAGTTTTCACATTTTTAATCACCGATCTTTCTTTCGTAAATCCCCACGTACCCCTTAGCTTTTTTTTTTTTTTCACTTTTTCATCCTTTGAATTTATTCTTGCCTCTTATACTTCATTTAATGTAAAGTTTTCACTGTGCGGCACAAACTTTGTGTGTACTTCAAACTGCAAAGAAATTCAAAGACGTGTTCCATTATTGAATTCGAAAACATATATCATATTTTTCTTAAATCTCGTTCATTCATTTTATTTATTTATTATTTATTTATATGGAGGGTAACTAACATAAATGGTTATCACATGCAGAGGAAGGAGTAGGAAGAGAATAATAGAATATATATATATATATATATATATATATATATATATATATATATATATATAACCTTTTTTTTTTCATGTTAGATGGTTCCTTTACTCAAATGCTTGACCTATAAACTAACACCAAAGCACATGGGGGAGACAAAATCATTTTCGAAAAATAATACTAGAAAGTAAATATTTTTACCCTGTTTTTGGAACGGAAATTGAGACTGAGAGATTGAAATTGAGATTGAGAGATAGAGATATATTATATTTGGTATAAAATGTACTCAATTAAATTATGTTTAAGTATTATCAGAGGCGGAGTTAGATGAAATATTAGAGGAAGTAAAAAATATTTATACAATAAAATAAGACTAAAATAAAATTTTAAGAAGGGCTAAACTGAAATTTATATCTAATTTACATGTAAAAAATTAAAATTAGGAGACCGTTACCCTCCTTTTCTTATACCTGGCTCTGCCCCTGAGTATCATATTTGGTTTAAGATAAATATAAAGATTAAAAAATAAATTTAAAATTTAAAAAATTATATGAAATTATTTTTGAAAAAAAAAATATTATTAAGATTTCAGTATTCAATTTCAAAAAATTTAATTTCCTCTGATAACTAAATACAATTCTAAATTCTAATTTACAGTCTTGGTTTTAATCTTTAGAAACAAACACTATCTTAGTAAAAAAAATTAGTTAATATTTTTTTAAATGTAAAATAAATATAAAAAGTCATTATTTAAAATTCTTTTAATAATGATAACAACAATTATAATATAAATTTAATTTTAATATACTGACTCACAAATAATGTAAAACTTTTATTTTATCGTTTAGTTATTATTTAATATTTGTTGAATACTATTTTAACCAGCATGTATTATTAAAAATAGTTATTTTTATCAACATAATATGTAATTATTTATACAAAAATATTATAATAATAATAATATTTAACTGGATTTTTTAATGAAAATTCAAAAAATAACTATTTTTTTATTAAAATGACAATATATAATTGTATACTTCCTTTAATTTTGTGTCTATGAATAACGAAGAATTGGTTAAAATAACAAATATTTGGACTGTTAACTAAATGTTTTAGACTGGATCATTAGAATGAAAAATCTAAAGTTTCTTTTAAAATCTCTATAATTCAAACCAAATTAGTGGAGTTTTTGATAAATAATGCCACCGGAGATTGCAGATTTTGTTTTTGATATTGGAGTAGTAATGATGTTTTTTCAAAATGTGGGTTGATGGGGTGTTATTCTCAAATGTGGAACCGTTTAATTAGATAAACAAAAATCGGACCGTCCGATTTGTGAGAAATATAAAAATTAGACCGAAGAATTTGTGACAGTACAGGAATCGGATCGAGGGATTTCTGTTAAAAAAAAAATTTAAAGTATAGAAATCGGACTTTTCGATTTGTGTATCTTCCACACTTTTAAAAAATACTAAAAATTACAATATTATACAAAAAAACCCCGGATATTGTACCTTTTAATGAAAATAAAGATTATTCTTTTTATAATAGAAAAAATTCACTAAAAAAAAATCATGAACAATACTCATATTTTCTACAAATTTAGTGAAAATATTCGTTCATAAAAAAAAAAAAATCCAAATCTAAATTATATACTAATAAACAAGTTTCTGAATTCTCATCCATCCATTCATTCAAATATATGAAAAAGGTGTTGATGAGTTCCATTACTATTTATAGATAAATTTGCATTTTCCTGTTATGAACAATGACAAATGAACCATACAGATGTCAGGATCCTCAAAGATATTCTCTCTCTCTCCACTTCAATCAGTGTGTCTTTAACAAACATAGAATTCTTTTGAAGGGTAAGAAACAACCTGAACAAGAAAGTGAAAAATGCATGCAGAGACATGTCATTAACCACTAGCACTAATGTACCATTTTCTGCTCTCATAGTACATCTATATTTATATATGAATGAAGGTGAAATCAAATGATAAAAATCTCAGAACACCTATAGTTTAGTGCCTATATATATAAAGATTTCCTTTTCAAGTTTGAGGGTATATTGGTAATCAGATTCTCATCATAACAGCTATGAAGATGCTTAAACCAAAAACACCTTTTTCCTTTATAGACATTGGATATTGTTATTAGGTCTGGTTTTTCACATTAATCTTAATTATACCTTAAGATCAATTATTCCAAAAAATGAGAATTATTATTGGACAGAGAGAATATAACAGCTTCCAAAAGAAAATGGAAAGATAACCTCCAGAAATGGTTAAACTAAGAACTAAGAAGGTTTAACAATGATAGATATGTAGAAAGATATATGTTTATATATATATATATATATATATATACACTCTGCATGTTTTGTATTCTTGTTAACATGGTCTTAAATAAGAAAGGCATTATGGTGAGTGACCCTGCAGTTTTACATTATTCAAATAGTGCTTTCTGTTTTTTCACATGCCTACAACATAGTATGAACAATGCATTAATAATAAAACCTCAAAAATTAAAGTAGAAGAAATCTAACATCAGAAAGCTCAAAATCTCTCTCTCTCTCTCTCAGGTGTATATCACTAGCTAGGCATGTTAATAAAGAGGCCACTTTCTTATATCAATTATGGTAATGTGGGCATAGACATTAATAGGTGCATTGCTGCTACCACTAATATTTATTGTCAGATCAGGTGGTACTAGCATTCTCTTTTTATAGGTTTCAAATCAAATCTTACATGCCATATTAAATCTATCTATCTATCTATCTGTATTGCATAAAATACAAAACAAAAATCATATGATGCTGTTTTACCATTTCCTTTCTTCTTGTCTACTTGTGCCATTTCTAGTCTTTGTTTTCTTTGTACCTTGAATTTTGAACCTACCCTTTTGGATTTTAACATATAAATGAAAGTGGAGTTTGGTTTTAATTTGCATCAAATTACTGTTTATATTATTTGGTCTGCATGTAATAACATTATTGCTATTCCAATTTTAATGTCTATGAGTTGCATATGTCAATTTTAAACAGTCTTACTAAAAAAGTAGCAGATGATTAAGAGAAAACAGTGATGTCACCATTAAAGTTAAGATCTCACAAACCTAAATGTAGTGTTAATAATAAAAAAAAAGCAATGGCTCAGAATTTCTAGAGGTTTTGGGGTGAGAGCTTGGTCATGATAAAGAATAATGTGAGGTAAATAAATAAATAAAGGTGGGATTCCACAATGCAAAGGAAGGCCTAAAATACTGTATTTGAACACAGTGAAGATCCTAAGCCTGTGCTATATATTTATGTGCTTTCTTTCTCCTCACATAACACATTGACAAGAAGTTAAAAGGAACTTCTTAACTTCTCTCAAAACCCCTCCATTATATTTCATCATTCACCACCATAAATCTCTATCATATCATCACTTTCTTTTATATTCTTTAACCATCATTAGCCATGCCACAAAACTGCATAGCACCAAAACCAGAATACAACACTAGTAGTAGTAGTAGTAGTAGTACTCATCATCACTCTATGGAAGCAGCCTTAGAGAATAATAATACCAATGAACAACAATCCATACAGAAACTCACTATGTTCCCCATAACTTTGAAGGTAACACACTAATATAAATACTAGTTATAGTTACTCATTCATGGCATGTATATCAGTGTTGCAAAGTTACTTTGCGTTTTTTTGGTTGAATTTTCAGTTTGAGGAATTGGTGTACAAAGTGAAACTAGAACAGAAAGGAGGATGTTGGGGAAGCAACAAATGGAGCTGCAAAGAGAAAACAATTCTGAATGGAATCAGTGGTTGTGTTTGCCCTGGTGAGATTCTTGCCATGCTTGGCCCTTCAGGGAGTGGCAAAACCACACTCCTTACAGCTCTCGGAGGCCGTCTCACCGGAAAACTCTCCGGCAAGATAACATACAACAACAATCCATTCTCAGGTTCAATCAAGAGAAGAACAGGTTTTGTAGCACAAGATGATGTTCTATATCCTCACCTAACTGTAACTGAAACACTATTCTTCACTGCACTTCTGAGGCTTCCAAAGACTTTAACAAGAGATGAGAAGGTTCATCATGTTGAGAGAGTGATCAGTGAATTGGGATTAACAAGGTGTAGGAGCAGCATGATTGGAGGACCTTTGTTCAGAGGAATTTCTGGTGGAGAAAAGAAGAGAGTTAGTATTGGACAAGAAATGCTTATTAATCCTAGCTTGTTGCTTCTTGATGAGCCTACTTCTGGTTTGGATTCCACAACTGCTCAGAGGATCTTGAACACTATTAAGAGACTCGCCGGCGGCGGAAGAACCGTTATAACCACCATTCACCAGCCATCTAGCAGGCTATACTACATGTTTGACAAGGTTGTGTTGCTCTCTGAAGGCTCTCCTATTTACTATGGTCCTGCTTCAACTGCTTTGGACTATTTCTCTTCACTTGGATTCTCTAGTTCTGTCACTGTTAATCCTTCTGATCTCTTGCTTGATCTTGCCAATGGTAATTAATCAATATTTTGATATATATATATATATATATAAAGTTTAAGAATAACAATAATGTGATGATAACAATGGAAAACTTTGATTCAGGGATTGCTCCAGACTCAAAGCATGCAAGTGAACAAAGTGAGGGATTAGAACAAGAAAGGAAGCAAGTTAGAGAAGCTCTAATATCAGCTTATGATAAGAACATAGCAACAAATCTGAAAGCTGAGCTGTGCAGTGTTGAGGTGAACAACTACAACAACATGATGATCAAAGATGCTTGTGCAAGTAGGTCTTTCTTTTCCAACTACCCTTTTTGAGTTTTCAGTGAAAAAGATATTGCTCATCAATGGTCTTAATCCTTCTTTCTGTTGATGAAAATTTGATGCAGGGAATCAGATCAATCAGGAGCAATGGTGCACAAGTTGGTGGCATCAGTTTAAAGTACTATTGCAGAGGGGAGTGAGGGAGAGAAGGTTTGAAGCATTCAATAGGCTGAGAATATTCCAAGTCATAAGTGTTGCTTTTCTTGGTGGACTCTTGTGGTGGCATACCCCAGAATCACACATTGAAGATCGGGTAAGAAAATTTTTGCATTCAGTTATCAAGTTTATCTTCTTTTTCTACTTTTGTTATAACTCATAATAACATCATTTAACCTTGAACAGAAAAAGAGGTTATGGAATGTAATTGACCTTTAACATATGAATGAAATTTACTTTATTTTCCTTTTCAATTTCCCTTGTCAAACATCACATCTTGAAATATCTAAAATTCTGAAACTAATCAAGATTAGTATTGATTGATTGAACCACATTTACTTTAATAATCTAGTTTTATAGTTTTCAAAAGGTATCAACTTTGTAAATCAAAGTTATAACTAAAAGTAAGTTATTAGGTGTAGACAACCATAGTAAAAAGTACTTAAATTTCTATGCAGTTCTGTGATATGGATTAGAAACAGTCCAAGAAATCTAAAGTTTGAAACTTTGAGTATGTTGTTTTAAAGCCCTTAAGAGGGGCTAACATGGGGTTATTGTGTGGTGAAAATGCAGGTAGCATTGCTGTTTTTCTTCTCAGTTTTCTGGGGATTCTACCCTCTATACAATGCAGTATTCACATTCCCACAAGAGAGGAGAATGCTGATAAAGGAAAGATCTTCAGGAATGTACAGGCTGTCTTCCTACTTCTTAGCAAGAACAATAGGAGACTTGCCATTGGAGCTTGCACTTCCAACTGCATTTGTGTTCATAATCTATTGGATGGGAGGACTCAAACCTGATCCTGTTACATTCATCCTTTCTCTTCTTGTTGTTCTCTACAGTGTCCTTGTTTCTCAAAGCTTAGGCTTAGCATTTGGTGCTATATTAATGGAGATCAAACAAGCAACCACTCTAGCTTCTGTCACAACCCTTGTGTTCCTCATTGCTGGTGGATACTATGTTCAACAGATTCCACCTTTTATAGTGTGGCTAAAGTACTTGAGCTATAGCTACTACTGTTACAAGCTTCTTCTTGGTGTTCAATACACTCAAGATGATTACTATGAATGCTCAAAGGGTGTGATGTGCAAGGTTGCTGATTTTCCACCAATCAAATCAATGGGATTGAATCATCTTTGGGTTGATGTTTGCATTATGGCACTTATGTTGGTTGGTTATAGACTAATTGCTTATTTAGCACTCAATAGAGTAAGGTAGATTCATACACATAGCAAGGAGAAGAAGAATTTCAAGAAAGGTTTTTGTACTAATTCAAACTGAGCAATAATATTACTACTAATAATAACTAGAATTATATTAGGCTTTTCATGTTACTTCATGTAATCAAATCAAATATAAATATATATATGTATCAAAATCTCCCTCAAGGATTGAGAGATAAGTAGCAAGATTTTTCTATAATACTACCAAGGTGTTGTTACTTTAGAATAAGTTTCATTCATGTGCCTAAACATAAGGGATATGCCACTTGATAAGAAGTAATGATAATAATATCACACACAAAATCTAATATGTAAGAGAAAAAGAAAAAAGGTCAAATATATCAGCAAGATGTTAAGTCTCTCAAGAGTGTCTTCCTCTGAAAAAATAACTCTTCTGTGGACTATTTTTGAGGCCTTAAAAGCCATAATTTACTCGTTTCATGTTTTCCTGCATAATTTGTGACTAGGGAGATTACATTTGTGGCTCGGTAAGAAGACGTTTAGTTGGGAGGACAGGAACTTTGATTTTGGTGTTAACATGTTTCGGAAAAACACAAATTCTTGACCTGACTATGTCTTTAAGGAGACTTTTTCTACTGCTGCATTTCGTTTTAGGAGGGGCATTTCGCACATGAATAGCTGTCCATGATGTTTTTTATGTCAGGAATCGATTTTACAATGTATTTGGGATTGTCCAAAATTCCAGTTAGTTTGGCAAGCTTTGGAGATCTCCGGTCAACAACTGAATTTGATGAGTTGGTTCTTACATAATAACAAACAACCTCCTTTTAGATTCTTTTCTGGTCTCTAATGAATTTGGCATTCGAGGAATAATGAGATTTTTCATCCCCACAAGCCTTGGACCGCTAGGTTCTATAAGTGAGTCAAGCCAGCTCGAGCTCGACTCGTTAATAGCTCAATAAGCTAAACTCGTGAGCTGGTGAGCTAAGCTTGAGCTTAGAATTGAACTCATAAATTAAATGAGTCGAGCTTGAACTTGAATAAGCGTAGCTCATTAGCTCGTAAGGTGGCTTGATTATATATATATATACATTTAATCTATACTTTTAATATTATATATATGCATATGAAATAGTAATATATAATTATATATATTAATGATCTTAATTATTTAAAATTTTATATTTATTTTTAATGTATAATTTTGATGTAAGACATAAATAAAAAAATTATAATTTATTAATAGATAAACAATATATAAAATTGATCTTTTTAAATATTTTAAAAATATATAAGTTATAATTTATTGATACAGAATTATCGATTATGTTCCTATTATTTGAGCCAACTCGTGAGCTCGAGCCAGTTCGTGAGCTTTCGATGAGTCGAGCTTGAGCTTAAGAAATAGGCTCGATTGTTAATGAGTCGAGCCGTGAGGCAAGCTCAATTTTTGTGAGTCGAGCTTGAGCTTGGTCTAGCTCGGCTCAACTCGGCTTACTTCCAACCCTATGGACCACGGACAAGGTGACTGGTATGGCTTTGTCCTTGGAAAAGGAGCTCTAGAATATTTTTGAGTTGCAACGAGTGTCTATCCCCTCCACCATTAGGAGCTCTTGGATTCCTCTCTCGGTGGGTACCTTTAAGATTAATTGTGATGCTAACTATCCTGGCAATGGTGCTTGGGTTGGTTTTGGCTGTGTTAGCAGAGATTGAAAAGAAAAGTGGCAATGAGGCTGTCTGAGAACAATTGAGAGTCATAGTATTCTGCAATGATAGTTGTTTGCTATTTAGAGAGACTTTCTTTTAGTTTGGGACTCGGGACAAAGAGATATTATATGTGAAACAGACTGTGTAGATGTCTTTATTATTGTCAATAATTTATAGGATTGATATGGTTTTATTGATCATTTGGTGTTAAAAATCCGAGATATCATGTCTTGGAAATGGCATGCTGATCTTCAATTGATCTTAAAAGATGCAAATACAATAGCAGACATTATGACAAAAACAACAATAAAGACCCTTTCTCTTCAAGTGGAGCTTCTATTGCCTTGAAAACAGTTTTTTTTAGTTGTTGTTTGTTTAATTGTTTTTTTTCCAATCACAAAAAAAAAATTGAATTCTCCAAAAGGCACGAGTAATGTTATAACAAGAAGTTTTTAATATTAGCAAAGTTCTAAATATCAGTCCGATCAATGAATCAGTAAAATTATACGTTCAAAGTTTAACAAAAATTCAACCAAAATTAAATTAAATATAATAAAATAATATATTTATGTATAAAGTATATATTTTTTTAAAAAAAATTAATGTCTCTTGTAATTTACTATTTTAAATCGGTTTGACTGATTAATTCATTTTTTGACTATTTTTTTTATTTTTTAATTAATTTGTTGCCAAGAGGTTTTTATCTTGAACCAAATCGATTAGTGACCAATTTCTAGTTGACTGGGTCAAACCAGTAAATTGATATGGTTCTCAAAACCATGGTATTTGGTTATCCGATTGACTGAAGAATATCATCACAAACTTTGGTTGAATTTTCACTTATGATATTTTAATTAGAATGGCCATTATTAACACTTGAAACAACCAAGTCACATTCATCATCAAGTAATGCTAAGATGATGGCAGTTGGAATAAGCTAAGCTTAATTAACCCAAAAATAATGAAGAAATAGCACTAAAATAATTGGTGATAGAAAGTGGTGGGTGGATATAGCAATGTGTTTTGTGTGTACCCTTTAAGACCAATGAAATCATAATGTTGATAATTGATGTAAAATAAGAAATGACATATAAAAGATCCGTGTCACACTCTACTTCAGCATAGTGCTTTATCCACTCTAAATCACTTTGAATTTGAGAGAAAAAGGACTATAACCACAGTAACATTTCAAACAGGGAACACTATCAATATCAGAGTAAAATAAAGATGAAAACTTCAAACAAATAGTATAGGAAATATTTCAAGTGCTTCGGAGAGCACTGATGCACCAATTATTTTAACCGTTGATTTTAATTAATATATATTATATATATTTTTATAATTCAGATCAACGGTTAAAATAATTAGTGCACCGATATTCCTGGTGCACTTAAAATGTTTCCAGTAGTATATGGTTTACCCTTATGAGATCAATAAAGAAGCAGTAAAGAATCATTACTACAGAAAAGTAGTTAAAAAGAAGAGTGACTTCATAAATTAAACATGATTATGAACTTGACATTGCTCATTTTTCTACTATCTTTATGCAAACTTATTATCAAACTATTACTCTTTTCAAATTATTTACCTATGTGTCAATGGTGGCATTCTTTTTAAAAAAAACTGCATCACACAAGTGTCATTAGATGAAAAAAGCGCATTTAATTTAGAAGGTACTGAAGCATTTGGCAATTTCAGTATAACAATGCTAAAATAAAATAAAAAAATACTAGATGGTTAAGCACCTTCCGAGTCAAATGTATTTTTTCATTTAACAACTCCTGCGTAACAAGAAAAAAAATGTGCATTACTCTTGGCATGCTCCTTTGCATCACGGAAATGATTGTATAATTAATTAATTAAAAATGACATTTGTTTTTTAGATGTTAAAGATATAATCATTTATATGTCTCATTTTATTCGTTTAAATTTTATAGAGAAGTAATTCTGTGATATTAGAATTATTATGTATTATAGTTACTATTCATAAACTCAAATATTAGAAGTGTAAAACCGTTAAAATTATCTCAAAAAGTGATAATTTTTTATAGATAAATTGGTAAAAATGTCTTTTAGCTACAAAAATGCTCTAAATATTAAGAAAACGATTAGTTCAAATCGAACGCTTTTTAATTTTCATATTGAAAAAACAGTGGTGTTATCTATTGTTATTGGAATTTTGTGTGTTATTCAAGAATGTAGAAGATGGCTATCAATAAATCGAAAGGTTCGATTTAGGGTTTTTAACCACAAGATCAACCCACCGATTTGCTCCAAACTTAAAAAAAAAAAAAAAGAAGCTGGTCACACAATACCAAAGATCCAATTTATTCATCACCCGAATTTGAATTTAAAAACTTCAAATCGAACCCTAAACTTTCTCTCCTCCACAATTCTGACCCTCCGATTTGTAGATTGTTATTAAAAAAAAAATGTCTCTATATCCATTAAAATCATGACAACAATTCTGAAAAACACGTAATGGGAATCCATTACTAAAAAAAATAGCCTCAAATCGATGTTTCATAACAGAAAAGGAACATTCCCTTGTTTTGAATATCATCCATTAGAGGCCTAAAGTTTATTGTACAAACCCCACGTTGAGATGTCCAAACAACCAAAGGAATCTTATACTCTTAGGAAGATTAGGTCCTAGAACAATGCATGCCACTGACCTTAGCATACATATTTGACCAAAAATATGAAAAATAAAAAGAAAAAGGGTCATGATGGCAGTAAAATATGCTGTATGTTTCCCAACATTATAACTAAAAAGAATAAACTAATTTGAGGAATCTTAACTTATGAAAGAAAGAAATGAATCATATCCTTAACAGATGTTGTTTATTAGCATTTAGTTAACCATGAATCCATGATATAGTTCATTGATACTAACACAAGAAATTTTTGTCAAAGTTGATAACAAAAGGATTCCAAAATTTTTTTGTCATAGGAACTAGATACCACTAGAAGAGTTCAACATTTGTAGGCTTTTCTAGATTGATGAAATAAAATCCAGTGGGAAACCATGGAATTGAAATTTGAAACATTGTAACATGTGAGTGGAATTTTGAGTGGTATGGACTTGTCCATGGCAGTGATGCTATATTCCCAGCACATTGCAAATGTCCAAAGTGCTGCTAGCATAGCATCATTGAATTTCATTCATTCAAAATAAAAGGCCAACATAAAAGTCTTGCTTGCTTCTCCATGAAGAATAAAAGAGAAAAAAAAAATCAAGAAATTCAAATGACATGTACCTAATTTCTACACACCAAACTAACAATATTCTGAATTGTAACTAAACTAACAATATTGACATTCTCTGCTGCTTGTGATAGTTGCCTACTTGGTTTATGAGCTTTGACAATAATTGAAGTTCATAATGAAAGTTTTATTATGTAACAATTGATCTTTGTTTTCCTCTAAATGAAATAATACCCTATTTCCATACTAAGTATGCTCAAGTAAATTGTTAGTTGTGATTAAATGAGACACCAGGTCTATAATAAAAATAAGAATAAAATTTCATAGCAGTTCACAGTAAGAGTGAAATTTACTTGAGGTATAGTTCAAAGTTAAATCAAGAATTTGATATCTAAATTTGAGAACTTTTTTTTTTTTTTTTTTACGAATATTGTTTTACTTTTGATAAATTAGATAAACACTTTTAGGCACCATAACATTAACATTCACCTAATATTATATACCTCTATAATTATATTTCTTCATCCTTTTTGAACTGCATTGAGATTCTCCAGTGTGCTGCTTGTAACTCTTCTTCTAGGGCCTCAAAATCCTCCCGGCCATTAGTCCTTAGAGCAAGAAGTATGTTTTTTAATAGGAGTCAATCTTATTCAAACTACGAAGACTTATTTTTTTTTTTGGTGTCTAAAAAGAAATAGTTATAGTTGTCATCATTGTAGTTAATCATATACAGTTATTTTTTTTGGTGACTTAATCATATACAGTTTGCTTAGGGAACAAATTTTTTATTTTGATCAATAATCAGTAAATAGACAATGATTAAGATTTTTTTTTTAATTAAGCTTGAGACTCAAACTCAAAATTTTTAAATAAAAATAAAAAAATTATACTATTTAAGTTATAGTTCGTTGGATTAAGATTTAAGAAAAAAAATTAAAATTGATTAATTATTAGTTGAAAAACAGTTTGTTTTATATTTTTTTTTACCACTTATTAATTCAAGTTAAATTGAAAAAGAATTAAACAATAAATATTTATTATTTTTTAATGCAGAAACTCACCTGCAGTCGACTGCAGGTGAAGTTGCTTCTGAATAGCTGACACGTGTTACTATATGGTTTAAAAAAAATCGGTTTATTTTATATAAATGGTTTATTTTAAAAAACCGGTTTGAATTGGACCAAGTAGTTACTTTTATTCCCTTCTTCTTCGTTTCGTGCGTAAAATTCGTTCTCTTTCAATCCCTTTTTCAGAACTAATATGAAACTTTCAATTAGATATGTTCCTTTTATTTATATTTCTTAATCAAATTTATTATTTCAAATGTATTTCTTAATTTATGTTTTTATTCATTCCTCTGTGAATGATGAAAATTATTTAATAAATACGTATATATTTATGTCATCACACCATTTTGATGTTCAAGATCATAAATGCCAAGATGGAAGACAAAAATGTAATTATGGTATAACGTAGATTAGTTGATAGCATGAGCATTGTTGAAATTTTGGCATGATCTCTTTCATATTTGTTATATGTCTCTTTAGTTGGTGATGTTATAGTTTATTGTGATGATATGATAGTAGTTTAATTGTATTAGTTAGGTCCTTTTTATTTGGTTGAATTTTTTCTATGGCTATCCTATTCTTGATGGCAATGTCAAAATAAATATTTTCATTAGTTGTTTTTTTTTCTCTATTTTTGAATCAATTTTATTTTGAAAAAATTTATTAAAAATTTTTGTTGTAAACAAAATTAATAATATTATGTTTAATTATTTAAGGAGACTAAATTAATATTTTGATTAGATACTTTTGTTTTATTGAAAATAAATTCTAGTTGATAAGTAAAAACACAAAAACGTGCATGACAGTGAAATCATAATTTCTAGACAAGTAAATTATAGTCTTATTATCTTAAAAAAATAATTTATTTATAGAATAATATTAAAAAATCAACAATAATTTGCATGAAAATAGTTTATTAGTAAAATAAAAGTTAATTGATTGATTACCATAAAATTTAATTTAACGATAAATTTGCAATTGAACATATTTTTACAGCTTAATTTAAAATCTGTTTACAACTTAATTTAAAAGCAACTGAAAATACACAAAAAAAAGGAGATAATATTATTTATGCCATTCCTATAAAAAAAACCGTAAATTTTGTTTCTTTTTCAGAATACTAAATTTTACTTTTTCAAACAATTTGTATACATATATTTAACAAAAATTAAATAAAAAAATTTTAGATAAATTTAAATTCAAATCGGTTAATATAAATAAAGAAAAAGAACATATCAAATTCATCTGTTAGGAATTTAGAAATAACACGCAGAAAGAATTTAAATTATTTTAAAAGTAGTTATTTGATCTATTCAAACCGATTTTTTTAAATAAACCATTTGTATAAAATAAATCGATTTTTTTTAAACCATACAATAACACGTGTCAACGATCTAGAAGCAAGGTGAGTTTCCACCATTTTTTAATTTGTTTTAAACTTAATTATCCATTATTATTCAACAAAAATAATAGAAACAATCAGAAGAAAGAAACGACGCCCGTTCCGCCGAATCATCTCGTTATTCAATAATCTTGCTCGGAGAGAGAGAGAGAGAGAAGATGGATGGAGAAGAAGGAGGAGGCATAAGGCTGAGCAAGAGGTTCAACGACAACGGCGGCGGCGGCGAGGTCGACTACAAGACGAAATCTGGAACCGCGTGGAGCCACTCTTACCTGAACCAGAAGCCATGGCACCCTCTCTCTTACCCGAACCAGCGCCGCAAGTGGATCGCCGAGCAGACCCACGCCCACCGCCAGCGACGTTCCGAAGAGGTGGCGCGTGAGTACGCTCAGGAGCAAGAGTTCTTCCGCCAGACCAATCTCATCTCCAAGAAAGACAAGGAAAAGGTATAAAGCTCCCTCTTTTATACCTACCCTCTTCCTTTTTCCCTATTTCCTTGATTGGATCGCAATTTTCTCTTCAATTTTGCTAATGGGGTCAATTGGGTTTAGGTGGAGTTGATGCAAGCTGTTAGCTTTATGTATGTTCGTCCTCCTGGTTACAACGCTGAGGCTGCCAAAGCTGCCGAGTTAGCTGATGAGAAGAGAAAAGAGGAATTGAGTAATGGTGCTGGAGGACCCTCATCCTCTTCAGTGTAATTCTATTTGTCTACTACTTCTGAATTATTGTTGTTTTTTTTAGTGAATGAGAGGTTAAAAGTTGGATTTTTTTTTCAGTTATTTGGTGGCTTGATTTGTTTGTTAATTCGTTCCATTGATTTGCTATGCAGGCCGCCGAGTTCCTTGCCTGACAAGGATCATTTAGGTGAAGAGAAGAAGAAGAAACCAAGGCCTAAAGATGTTTTTGGTCGCCCTCTGCCAACCGAAGAAGAATTTGAGATTCTGAAAAATGCACCAAAGTATGTATATCCATTAGGTTTATTTATTTTCTGTGTTGTTTTGTCTTTAATTATGATTTAGAGAGCTGTGCTATTTTCTTTTGTTAAATCATGGAAATGGGAGCTGTGTTAAGTCAACATTCAGATGTTGAAAGTGCTTGAAATCTGTAGTAACAAGTGCTGCCGAGATTAGATCACTTTGTTAGGTGATTGTAAATTTCTGTGTCATTTCCATACATTGCCTTTTAACACAATTCAGTGTGTTTCATGGTTAAATTGTTTTGCTTCCATGAGTACTGGTACAACATGAATTGTTATTGATTTATTTAGTTGTAATCTTAGTAACTGAATGTTTTTTAGGCTGGAAACAGGAGTTGCTGGTAGGGTGAAACCTTTTGGAGTTGAGGTTCGCAATGTAAAATGTTTAAGATGTGGGAACTACGGCCATCAAAGTGGTGATCGTGAATGTCCCTTGAAGGATGTTATAATGCCTAATGAAGAGAGCAGATTGAAAAGAGATGACCCCTTGAATGCTATCCTCGCGCACACAGACCCTACTGAGGTCAGTTACTCACGTTTAGTATACTATTGTTTTGAGAATTTCACAATTTAGTCTTGACAATGTCAACTGTTTCACTTATGCATCATTTGAGTTTGGCTTATTTAAAATGTTATAAGTTAATTCTTTGACAAATTTGAAATTTGTTTGCATATGAATGTTACTTGCTTTTCTTTTACTTTTTTTTCATCCTTCCATTAAGTAATACATTGTTCAACTCAATCACACCATGATACCACTAAACTGCAATATGTTTGTTACAGCCTTACCAAAAAATAAAAAATAAAAAATAAAGGAAGAAAGAAAGAAAGAAAAAGAAAACAAGCTTATATTGCATTGTGTAGGTGTATATCTGATTGCAAATTGATATTCACATTTGCTGAGAATTGCATTAAGAAAAATGTCAATTGTGCCTGTCCTCCTAAATCTCTAACCCAATTTCTATTTTCTCTGATATCTAAGGAGCCTAAATTGCATGTATATGGACTTTGCATATTTTTTTTTCTACATGCGCTGATTCAGACGAAAGTCTTAGAAAAGAAAGATCCTTCCCATGTGGATTAGGAATCTTTAAGTCAGGCTCCCACCAAATTCCATAATAGTTACACTGGTTTACTGTTGGTTATTGCATTCTTATGTACTTGTAATGCAAATTATTGTCTAGATGCAGTTAAGATGAATATCACCCCCCCCCCCCCCCCCCCAAAAAAAAAACATTTAAACATATGAATATATATCTTAATCTTAATTCTGCTGTTTGGCAATGATTCAGCCTCTAAAATGGGAGCTCAAGCAGAAGCCAGGAATCAGTCCTCCTCGAGGAGGGTTCAAACCGGATGATCCCAACCAGCAGATTGTTGCTGAGGAAATATTTGACGAGTATGGAGGTAACTGCTTGCTGCCCTTATTTAATAAAATATTTGGTACACCTTGGAGTCTTGGATGGATAGTATCCCTGATTTTTCCAAGTCCACCATGACCACCATTTTACAGGTTTTCTTGGTATGGATAGTATCCCTGATTTGTTGACCAACTTCTCTAAGAAACCAAAGAAGTCCAAAAAGAGCAAGTGCAAGAATCAGCAACTAAATTCTGGAAGTGAGGAATCTCTAGATGATGGAGAGAAGAGATCAAAGAAGGTGAAGCTAAACAAAAAGAAGAAAAATCATGTGTCGAGTTCGGCAGACACTTCAGATTATGAAAAGGATCGAAGAAAGAGCAGACGCAAGAGTTCTTATTCTTTAGAAGATTCTGACAGGGACAAGTTTGACCATAGCAAAAGGACTAAACATGAGATGCCCAAAGGTTCTTCTCGTCATAGTTGTAAGAGTAAACATGACAGACAAAGGCATTCTTATTCAAGTGAAGATTCTGACAGTGACAGGGATGACCACAGTAGAAAGGATATACAAAATCATAAGAGGAAACATGGTAGAAAAAGACATTATTATTCATCCGAGGATTCGAAAAACAGTGAGAAGCATTGTTCATCTGATGATTCGGACAGCGACAGAGATGATAAAAGGAGAAAGATTATACAAAAGCACAAGAGAAAACATAGCAGAAAAAGGCATTCTAATTCATCGGAGGACTCTGGTCCTGACGATCATCATGGAAATGACAAGAGTAGGGACAAGAATTCAAACTCCTCGGATGATTCTAATCATAGAAGGTGCAACCATAGGAAGTCTTCAGCAGCTCATCGAGATTCCCAAAAGCATAACAGAAATGATGATTTTGATCCCTACCACGGAAAACAGAAGAACATGTCTAAGAATTCATATTCATCTGAAGATTCAGATGTTGACACAGTTGATCGGAGTAGAAAGATCGAACAAAAGGATCGCTATATACCCGAGGGTTCTGAACATCCTAGGCGCGATGTGAGTAGGGAGAGAAGAAAAAAGGATTACTATTCATCTAAGGATTCTGGTGCTGACAGATATCACAGATATGAACATTCTTATTCATCTGAATCTGATAGTTATCATCATCAGAGGCATTTGAGAAGGCAAGGTCACAAGCACCGGTAAGATCATTCTGATTCTCAGAAGCATCACAGAAATGGTTAAAGTAGATCAGGGATTGGGATGCCAAAATAGTGAAGACCTCTTTATCATCATTATGATGAACGTATTCATTTGTTTGATCCATGTTTAGATGTTCCTTTCCTTTGTTCTCCGATCCTCTTATAACATTTGTGATTTGTGTGCTAGGCCAATGTATATTGTTACTTATAGTTGCCTGCTTTAGTTACGCACGTGGAGGCTGAATTCAAGCTTGTTTAACATTTAATCACCTCTTTTTACTCGTAAAGCATTCAATATTTCAATGTGGTTCTCCAAATGGTGCTGTGTTTATTGTCCAATGTCCACAGTGCCTCAGTCACATATACACATAGTTTCTTATTTTCCAATGCCTTAGAGTAACTCATAATTTACAAATAACTGGTCACTAGATTTCTTAGAAATCATTATGCATGACGAAGTGTGACACTATGAGGAGGGGTGAATCAACACCGATCCCACACTGGGAAGCTGAAAAATAAGTCTTAGGAAATTGTGATCTTGCAACTAAACATAATATGAAACATAGGTTACTCAATTTGACGTACTACCACCATTTTGATGCCATGGAGGACGTTCTAGGTAACCCAAAGTTAAAAAAGGAAGAAATATTATTTCTTGCACAAAGAACCAAAATCATAGTTCTGTAACCCGAATTGTCCGAACCTATTGCATGCATACCTTAATTGATATTGAAATGAATTTGAGATAAAAGGGATATTAGAATAGAAACCTGAGTGAACAACCATCCTTAAAATAGCATCACGGACCAAAAGGTGATTAAAACACATGGCTTAGAAAATAAAAAGCACATATATGCATAATCTTAAACAATGAGATAGCAAACGTGAAACAAAAGAACATCACGTCGGAACCCAATTGTCTGAAATTACAAAATCCAAGTTTCTTTAGTGGTTGGTCACAAACCATGCACAAAAAAAGACCTACTTAATGTACTAAAAATCAAGTTACCATCATCATCATCATCATCTCAACAACAGTCCAACAAAGGTGAATATCACTAGCTTGATTTTACAAAATGGGTAGCTAGCAATCTTGCAATCTCTGTGAACCCGACCTTGTCTTTCCCATCAAAAATAGTCTTCAACTTGTCATCACAAAAGATCTCCTTCTTATTACTAGGATTCTGCAAAAGAACACAGCCCTGTTATGCCATTGCAGAGACCAGCCAGCAGCAAAAAAGACAGAAAAATGTCACACAACAAGAGAATAGGCTTCCAATCTAAGACTTCTTAAAACAGAAGTTTCCACCAAATCCGTCAGGCCAGCATAAACAGAATAAACAAAATCCGAACAATTATTTCAAGCTTGCAACACTAACACCACAACCGAACCAAAGAATAAACCGTCTCAAAGCTAAGGATCAAACATCAAAACCAAAATCTTAGCACAAAGAAGGCAATCACTATTTGCCTAAGAAGCTAAAGTTTTCAATACTGAAGAATCACATTGCAAAAAACATCATAGCTAAGCCTAAGAGTTATTATGCATTTACACAAACCCTAAAATCAAAGCAGAACTAACACAAATAAACGTAATTACAACAAAAATGGTAATAAAATCAAACAAAAGCCGTAACTTTAAGCGAGGAAATGAAAGAATCAGTGAATAAAATGGCTGAAAAGCACGAAAAACACAAAGATCACAAATGAAAACACCCTTATTGAACCACAAAATAAAAGGAGAAAGAAGAAAAAAAACGAAGATACCTGAAGATTCTGCAGCTTGATGTACTCCCACACTCTCTTCACAGCGTGAGTTCGGGACACCTCCGAAGCACCGAGGAAGCTTCCGAGCTCGGAAGACACCGGCACTACCTTCTGTATCCCCACGTTGTTGCGCGGTCTGCTCGGCGCCTTCTTCGCCGCCTTAGTCGCGGTGGCAGCTCCACCGGACGCCGCCTTCTTGGCCGTGGCGGATGCTCCGGCCTTGGCCGCAGCAGCCATGAGCGCTCTTCCGGCGAAAGCGCCAAAAACCCTAGCTGGTGCCATGATCGCAGTGCAAAAAACCCTTGGTTTTGTTGGAATATTTTTGAAAAGTGAAAAACCCTAACAGGGAGTAATGGTAGAACTAGTGTAGAGTGAACACAATAAACGAGACTACGAGAGTGTGGGTTTTGGGTTCTCTTTCGCTCTTCCTCTTCCAGCTTGCTAGATACACGGTCGGAACTTTTCAATGCTTCGTACAAGTGACTCAAATTAGGGATGACGTGGCATGTTTTCATTGGAAGCTGGCCGTGCGGGCCTTGGGTAGACGCTGATGGGCTCACAAGTTTCTCTGTTTCCCGCTTTCTTTTTATTGTGTGAATATGAATATTTTTCTTCACATTATATGGGAATTTTTTCGGTGGAGAGTGAAGATGGTAGTTTTTACGTTATGTCTATATTTTTTTTTATTCTTTTTTCTTTTTTCTATTGTAAAAACTATAATCTTCACTCTTCACCATAACATTACCCCCTCCCCCCATATACACGTGTGTGTTAACAACGGGTTAAGCTTGTGCGGAGTTAGCTAGAGAAGGATTCAGGGAACCTTTTATAGATTTCGACGTTTAAGTCAATGGTAGTCTAAACAGTATGAAAATGTTGGAATGACATCCTCTAAAATCAATGTTGTACGAATGAATATTTTTATTGAGATAAAAGATGGAAAAAATCTCAGAAACTGTGAGTGCAATTTGGCAAATGAATAGTTTAGTTCAAAAGATAATTGCTAGAGAGCATTATCATTTTGTTTGATCTATGCTATTTATTTTTAAAAACCGTTATTGCTAACTCTTCTTTTTTCTTCATAAAATCTCAAGTGATAGTATTTTCAAACTTCACTCCTCACACATTTTTACCACATTTTTCTTCAATTGCAATCTCTAGATTTGAACCCTAGACCTTTGAGGTGGAAAGGAAGAAATATGCCATGTGAGCTAAGACTCATTGGCTTTTTTGGTTGTATTGAAGAAGCTAGAAGTCGAGACCTCTCTAGGGGCGGGGGACAATAATGCCACTTCAAGGGAAAACTCATTGACTTATTACATTCAAACTTGCAATGATGGACTATTGCATGAAAGATCAAGACCATCAAACTTAATTTTGTGGTGCAACAGCGCTATCAGCCCAGCAAAAAAAGAAAGAAAGAATAGGGACTCTTGGGGTAGGAAGTAGGAACTAGGAACGAAATCAGAAACTAGCGCAATTTCGATGAAACCAAGAAATTTTTATCCATGATACATAAGACTTGAAGTTTATAATTGCGTTCTCTCACAACCCCAAACCAAATCAGTCAACAAATCAGTAGAGTGGATTCAATAATCTAACTGAAGTTGAACTGAATCGATTTAACTAAATATAAAATAAAATTATTAAAAATTAAAATTTTACAATTTTACATAATAACTTATCTATAATTTATTATTAAAAATTTACAAACAAGTTCAAACATCACAGTTTTTAACTAAAAAAATCAGAGAATACAAAAATGATAAACACATGTTCCATCACAAAAAAAAAAAAGTTTTAACTAAACAAAACATACTACTCATCACAATTTATAATCATCATTAAGTGTTCCAAATTACATATAGCCAATAACAACACAAATTACATTTTAATTAGATTTTGGATATACTTTGGTTGCATCAACAAATTTGCAGGATGAGGATTAGCAACATCAGTTAGCATGCAGCTGATTTTTTTTCTCTTAATAATAACTAACTCACATAAATTTAGAGTTATTGGGTTGTTAAAAGAGAGAAAAACTCCGTTCTTTAAAAAAAAATAAAACGGTGTCGTCTTAAACAGATTAACACCAAACCAAAATCCCTAAAAAAAACTGAACCGGTTCACATGATTTACCAGTTAACCGTCAGTTCAACTATAGTTCTTTCACTGATTTTTTGCTTTTTCATGTCAACCGAATTGGCCAGAAGACCGATTCCCGGTTAATCAAGTGAAATTGGCCGGTCCAGTGTGATTTTCAGAACCATGCTCACAACTATAGGATCGTAATCAAATATTTGTGTCGCTATCATACTAGAATATAAATATATCCAATGTATGAATTATGTCTAAGCAAGAGACCATCTCTTTCAGGCTTAAGACTAATGAACGTACCAAAAGAGCAGCAGGAAAGACACAATATTATTTCGAAGGACAAGACACTTAATAGGAAAACTAGTTTTCTCATATAGAACAACCAAACTAGTTTCAATAGTTAAAACTCTAGTTTTGTCATTGGATTTTTCTACTTATGATAGTGATGCAAACTAAGAAACCACAACTCTTAATATCTAACTTGGGGTCTAAGAGGACAGAAAAACGATATGCGAAAACCTACTTCTTTGATGATTTCCCTTTCTTTTTTGAACCCTTCCCCTTTGTGTTGTCCGTGTGAGAATCCATGCTACTGTCCTTGGTGCTGATTCCACCCTGCTGGCCAAATTCTGGAGACAGAATTCTAGCAACCTCAGGAAAACCAATACTAGTTTTGCCACGTAACAAAGTATTCAAATTCTTCTCCCAGATATCATCTTTCTTAATACCAGGACTCTGCAGTGCAACCCATATCATTATAAAGTCAATGGCATAACAACAATAAAATCCAAATGAAGATATAAATGATGGAAAAGAAACAACTGTAAGTCACTACAGAAATCACAAGGATATGCAAACTGCAATCCATTATCTAAGTTCTCCCTCCGAAAGACCACCTCAAAAGTAGTATCAACAGCTCAAACCGACCAAGAACCAGGCTTCAATAGCATATAAAAACACCATACAGAATCTCATAATCATCATAGACTAAATCATGGCTGACCAAATTAAAGGTTGCAGTATTGCATAATCTAGATCGAGTTAAAAAGTTCAAGATCACAATTAACAAAGTAAATAGCAATGTGTAATAAATTAAGGTATCTTTGAGTGAGAACATTTATCAAACAGTTGGTATGCAGGTCCCAAATAACGAAACAGAGAGCCAAAACGCTGCAATGATAACACGATAATAAATATGAATAGGGTTGAAGATGGAAACCCTGGCATTGTAGAGCTTCATGAACTTAGAGAGGGTCAACGCCATCTCTGAACGAGACTGATGAGGGATGCCGAGGTAGTTGCAGAGTTCGCTCGTAGCTTTGCGATTTTTGCCCTTCTTCCCTTCAATTATTTCTTTCGCCTTTGACACCGTCGACATGCTCCTCCGCCATACTCCTCCCTTTTCCGCCGCCGCAGCCACGGCGGCAGAGGAGATACGGAACCCCACGCGCATCCGATTCATCTTGCAACTTCTACTGCGATTACACCATAGGCCATACTCCCCTAAATTACTGAATTGGGTTTGGATTTAAAAATGGCCCAATTTAAATTGGGCTTAGTTGGATCAGAGGCCCATCAACACCCCAAACTTTCTCTAGATTGTACCTGATGTAGTTGCATATTTTGTTTTGGTGTACTAAACGGGGCAAGAGCCCAATGTAATTGCATGTTTTTTGGTGTAGTGTAGTTGCATATTTTGTGGCATTTCATATTGTTGTTGTGGGTGGGGTTTCCCGGCCCATGAAACTGTCCAAAAAAAACTTTAAAGAAAGATCTAAATCAGATAAGATTTAGATCTAATATAGATCTTATCTGACCAAAAAAAAAATATATATATATGTATATATATGTCTATATCCGAATATGCTAGAGAACCGGACAAAACCCGATTGCTTTCAAACCGGTAGGGTTGACCCGAAACGCATCCAACCGTTCATTCCGTTTCTCATCTTTCTCCATCTTCATCAAATCCTTCATCTCTTTATTTCACCTAACCCCCATACAATTCCGGCCACCGGAGCTAATTTCTCCCGGTTTTCCGACCGGTGACCCGTCTTTCATTCATCTTCTCTCCGGTTTCCGTTCCATCTCTCATCGATTCCCTTTTACTTGTGTTTCCGTGACGCCATGACTATTTCCGAAGACGAGGACGAAACCCTAGCTCACTTTCTCGAATCGGAGGTTCTCTCCGAAACCTCTGACCAGGTATTCACTATGTTTGTAAAATTGTTCCCTTTTTGTGTGGTAATTTGTGATATTATCATGTCAGATGATCGATTAGGGTTTTGAATTGGGATTTAGGTGAAAGCTTGGGTATTTAGCAGATTTTGTTCGAATTCTAAGGTGTGAAGGATTAATTGAGTTGCTTTGTTGCAGGAGGAGGAGAATCCGGAGGAGCCTGAACCAAAGAGAAAGAGGGTAGAGGAGGCGGAGAGTTCTAAGGAAGGTGCCAAACAAAGTTTAAGTTCAAATTCATTGTTGGAGCCGAAGAATTACAGTGTGAATAACGTAGTGGTGCCGAAGAGGATTGAGACCGGTTCTTTCAGCAAAGTCCCACCTGAGCTCTTTCACCATATCCTTAAATTCCTGTCCTCAGAGGTTGCCTCTTTATATATTTTTGTGAAAAAATAATAATAAGATGAAGGAGAAAAAACCCTTGAATTTTAGGGTCTCTACGTATATAGATTGTTTAGGGTTTATTGGCTAACTACTGTTGTTTTTTGATGGGTGCAGGACCTTATTTCTTGTTCCTTGGTCTGTAGGTTTCTAAATTATGCAGCATCTGATGAAGCATTGTGGCGTCGATTGTAAGTAAATGACATCATCTCAAAGTTTGCAGCCTTGCGTTGTTGATAGTTGTTAAATATTTAGCATCTGACGACATGAGCTGACTTATTTGGATTACATGCTCTTAATCCATGATATCTCCTCATTTTGCATCGTCCTTGTAGTTGATGCTGAAGTGATATGAGACCATGAACTGCCATTTGAAGTGGTGGCTCTCACCTCCTATCTCAACTCCTATCAGATTGGGTTTTAGGAGTGGGTTCTCCTTTACTTCAATAGTTCATGTTGATTATGATTCCTTGTTTCATATGATTTGTGATATTAGGTTTTCATGAACCATGTTTATGTCCATTGTCATGATAAAAATTATTCAGGTACTGTATGCGATGGGGTCTTCTTCCCCCTACAAGAAAGTTAAGGGAATGTCCATGGAAAAATTTATATATTCAGGTAATTGCTCATTTCGCCCATTTTGTTTGATATCTATTTTTTCAACATTTGTTTTTTATGTATTTATAATAATCATATTTCATCATTTCTCTCATGGAAGCTTGAGTTGAGTTATTCATACATTTTATTTGTGCATGCGTGTTTGTGGATCCTTTCATTTGTCTCATCATTGTGCAGCGTGATGGAGAGGATATGGTTGAACTTGTCAGAAGCTGCCAAAATGAGTTTAAGGAGTATTACATTCAAATGCAAGCAGCTAAGCGGAGTCAAGCCCCTCATCCTTCGCAGGTAATGGGAGCCTCCATTAGTGTGGAATATCTACTGATATATTGAGAATGATCTTAGGGAGATAAATAGTTATGGTACTTGTACCATTGTTCGTGCTCCCCTGCTGTCCAAGCTATTTGATGAAGGGGAAAGCTGAACTTTATATTGTAATGCCTGTTTGATTTTGCTCTGTATGTATATAAAACTTAACAGGGATTTGGGATTTCATAACATTATGCAAATGCTAGGCTGGAAAGTAATTTTGTTGTTAATTCTTAATACTATAATGTGTTTTGATGTGAATGCTTCTTGCCTCCATAAAAGATGTGCCTCTTAACTGTTTGTGACCTCCCCTAATTGTATTCGTTTAACATGTGAAGGTGAAGGACGACAGAATAATCCTTGACAAAACATTAGCTGATCAAGTGTCATCATGGAAAAGCAGCAAGGGACTCAGCGATGCAGTGGTAACTGATCATGCTTGTTCTGGGGAAACATGCTCTTACTATGAAATCGGAGATGTATTTATTTGTGAGAAGACCGGGCAAGTTCATGGTATGAAACATGTTTTATGGACAATGCTACAGTGTATTTTTACATTGCATAAGTTTAAATCCTTTAGTTTAGACTAAATCTAACAATTCAATGTTTCTTTTTCTTTTTCTAGTTTGTGATGAGACTTGTAGAGAAGTAATCATGGATCCCACCAATGAGCTTTTGGTCTGTACAATATCAGGGCACTGTTTCGATAGATTTCTGTCACCGTCCGAGATGGAGCCGGATACTGTAGGTCTAAGTCTACTTAATATAGCATAAAATTAATTATCAATAGCATCTATTATAATACTGATACATAACCATGTACACAGTATAGCTTGTCCTCGTAACGCTTTCTGTTCTTTCGAAACTTCAGGAACTGCAGCAAGGTGGTGCAACTGATGAGGCAGAACCATTTATGGGGTCGGGCCGTTTTGGTAAACTCATCTCTCCCTGTCTCTGGCTTCTGTTCTTTGTTCAGTTTTATGATCAAATCAAATCTTGCACATCCATCTCATTATGTTGCTTCTCTGTAATCTTTAAACAGCAAGAGCTTATTCGCTGGGATACAATTGTGCTGATGAGAAGGAGCTGAAAGCAACTTTAAGGTTTTGCTGATTCCTCACTGTGTTCTCTTCTCGGTTGTAGATCCTATTAAGAATATTTCAGTAGTGGTAGATTATAAAACTCCCATTTTAAATTTCGTGTAATAGTCTTATCAATTATCATATGCCTTAACTATTTGTATTTCGTGTGACAGTCCTATGCGGTAGTGTATAGTTGAATATCATTTGAGGCATTTTTTCATTCTCTCTCTCGTTATTGCAATAATTGTTCATTTATGTTTTCGAAAATTTCTTGGTACTTTTGGAAGAAATAATAAAGGAATTAGATATAAGTAACGTACGAAGAAAGAGAAATGATAGAATAATGATTAGTTTCAATTTTTAGTTTAGCATTAACCAAATGCAATTTGTCAAGCACGTGTTACCTCATCCAGTCCATCAAAATCAAACATGTCTTTTAAACCATACACGGATGGTGGTTGAGTTAGGTGTTGGATCGAAGAAACTGAAGCAATCACTATTTTAATCTTCTTGATTGGTGTTCTAAAACTTTTTTTTGTTAAAAAGAATGTAAAAGAAAAAACGTAATATCTAACAATGCTCACAACGGGGAATTTGTTTTTGTTAATCATATTAACAACAAAGTAGCTTTAGTTGTTAATGATAGATGGTTAGTAGTTATGTAAAACATAATAATGTCACTTTTTCACCGATATTGGTCCATTTATTTTTGTTAATCATATTACATCGTGTCTATCAAGTTGCCAATACTTGCCATACTTATTCTCCCTCTTAATAATATTCCAGCTTAGAATCAGATTCACCACAACACAAGTTGGGGACCAAAGAAAAAGTGCTCCAGATTCTTTGATCGCAATCATTGTTTTAGCTTTGAAAGAAGTTCCTTCTTTAGATGCAATTCCAATTAACTAAGAATTCCTCTTAGAATAATTCAATGAAATCTAATCTCCCCATCCACATAAAATAAATAAATCTGAACACGTTTTAGTTTTTAGTTTGTTTAAGAAATATTACTCCAGCATAAATTAAATTAAACTAGTTTAAATTATATAATTAGTATATTTTTGGTTACTAAAAGAAGAATTTAATTCTCATATACTATATCAATAAATTTTATATACATCTAATCACATATTATCATATTAAAAAATAACTTCTTTTCAATTATTGCATTAATAGTCATTAAAAAAATATTTTATATCCTTGATACATCAAAATTACACTCTCAGAAAAACAAAGTTATGTAATTTTTCATTTGACATGTCTCCTTCTAAAAAAATGTTAAGAGTGAAAAAGATAAATAAATCATTGATTTCTTAACTCACAAATAAATAAAATGTTAATTAATTAAAATATAAAAATATTTCTTACTTCTTAAGTATGAAAATAAATAAAAGAGTCCTGCTAGGAAGCTAATGGAATATTTGTACAATGTATACAATGGGTTATATAAGTTAAAAAATGAACATCACTCATACTATCAAGAATAATCATCCGAGTAGTAGGAATAATAAACATCTCATATCATAAAACCACTCATCCCAAAAGTTTAAGCTGATGGGAAAAGGTAACACTAACTGAATCCGACATTCCTAAACCTCTATTGTATACATTATATAAATATTTCATTGACTCTCTATACTTTCTTTAAATAAAATCTTTAAAAAAAAATTAAAAGTCTTGTTTTTAAAAATAAAAAATATATTTTACATTTTTAATTAATTAAAATTTTATGTATTTTTAAGTTGAAAAGTCAGAAAAATATAAATATATATATTTTGTACTACAAGGATGAAAATCCACAAGAAAGTTGCTTAGATTATAAGTTAGTAGTTAGTGAGGAAGCCAATAAGATCCTGTGCCTAAAATCGAGGAGGGGCAACAATTTCGGAATATCCACGTGTCAACGTGTGAGAGCAGCATGCAATGCTTTGACGCGTATATGACAACAAACGCGTACGGCGTGCATATCTTATTTCGCGCTCATAACAAATCTAATCAAATCAAATTCATTCAATATATGCCATCCTCATCATCATCTTCTTCCTCTATTTCTAAAGATCCTCCAATTTCTTCACCCACTTCTTTCAAAATCCCTAATTCGGTAAGCTCCTTTATCCGCTTTTTATTTCATTTCGTAAAATTTTCATCCTTGTTTTGGAACTTCTTGTTCACAAATTAAAAATTTGATATTGCTATTGGCTTTTGCATGCAACACTAACATTCACAAATTTTCAATTAGGTTTTAGTTTTAGGTGAATTTTACCTTTTATTTATTTAAATCTGATTGTGTGTTTTAACCAAATTACGAATGTTTGTGCAGATTCAATTTTGGAATCACTGAATCAGCCTTGATTATTATCTGATCTTGATCATGGGAGGTGGAAAGGAGCATGATGAGAAAGGGTTGTTTTCACACCTTGCTCAAGGGGCAGCATCAAGTTATGCTCACTCACATGGACATCATGGAGCATACCCTCCTCAAGGGTACCCTCCCCCTGCTGGATATGGTGCCTACCCTCCAGGACAACACGGTTACCCTCCCGCCCACGGGTACCCCCCTGCCGGTTACCCTCCTCCCGGTGGCTATCCTCCTCCTGGTGGTTATCCACCAGCTGGTTATCCTAATCCACATGGTATGCATATATGATCCCTCTTTCTTAGTTTTGTGAAGCTACTTTAGTCTGTAGGTTATGTAATTTCACTTATATTATCATGGCTATATAATTGATATATAGTGTTTTTTAATTTTTTTAAAAGAATTTCATTTTGATTCATTGTGAATGTAAAACAGTTTTATAAGTGCATCGAATCGCGTAATGTCTTGTTAGTAAAAATAACTGTTTTACATTGACAATATGAATTGTCATATAAGAAAACGGATGTGAGACTATTATCTTAATTTATATTGTGAATCTTATACAACATAGTGATTTTTTAATTTTTATAGTAATTTTTTAAGTTTTAGTTTAAATTAGTTGTGACTTTGTGTTGACTGCTAATCAAATTGAGCAATGTTATATGCAGTCCCAAAGATATAATCATAATCTTTGATAGAAATTGTGATTAGTCTTTTGATAAAATGAGTCAACACAATCTATTTATTAATTCAATAGTCAATAGTTTTGACCATGCTTTGAGATTATTCTAACAATTTTCATTTAGGTTTATTTTGGCTGTTCTTTACTGCATTTGGAACTTGCTAATGTTTGCTGTTGAATGTGTTGTCATGATGTTAAACCCTATCCAATGATGCATTTGCTAGATGAAAAAGCTTTTCATGAGAATGAATTCTCGTGTTGTGAGTTGTTATTGTGTGATTTTTTACCACTCATTTGAAATGTGAGACCTGCACAATACATGTGACTTTAGATGATGAATGGTGAGAGATCAAACATGTTAAAGTAATGTGAAAAAAATAAATATAAGAAGACTCATTTTCTCTTTTATGCTGTCTAATAATGTCTACATTGCCGAAAACTAACTTCTCTGCCTTGTCACCAGGGCATAGTCACCACAGCGGCAGCGGGATGGGAGGATTGCTTGCTGGAGGTGCTGCCGCTGCGGCTGCCGCATATGGCGCCCACCATCTTTCTCACGGCCACCATAGCGGACACATGGGCTACATGGGCCACATGGGACATATGGGACACATGGGACATGGGAAATTCAAGCATGGCAAGTTCAAGCATGGAAAGTTCGGCAAGCATGGGAAATATAAGCGTGGCAAGTTTGGTAAAATGTTCAAGAAGTGGAAGTAGTTCTATCTTCTATGTAGAATAATACCCTATTTACTACTATGCTTTATATTTATAGCTTCTATCAAAATTAAATAAACGACAACTTGTGTCGAGCTCTTGAATGGTTTGCAAGAGTTTGGTTTACGCCAAGATCAATTATATTAGTTTATATTGTAGAAATTAAATAGAATTTAAAGATGAACATGAATTTGATATCAAACCATGTCAATCACGTTAAATTGAAGGTGAAAATGCAGTGTAGTTTTTGTGTGAAGTTACTAATTAAAAATTATTAGATAATTTAATATATTTGACTAAATTGTTATTTAACTGTTTTTAGCTATTAATTTCAGACAAAGATAGTGCATATGAGAGTTTTCACCTACAATTGGATTATGCTGAATCAAACTAAATTACACTGAATTATACACACTATATCAAACCAAATTCAACTCGATTGAAATGTGAACTTTTTAGAACCTAATAACAAAGCAGTACTCTGTTTATAGAAGGCAACAAAGCTGAAAGAAAATAGATAATATCCATTTTAAGCTTATTGACTTAACTAACATAAGCTCTCTGATTTTTCATGTCTAATAGAAATAGAAATCAGTAACTTACAATTTATAAAGCTCTTAACTCTCTAACTACCTTAACAATCCCTAAACTCAGATGAGTTAGGATTTAAACGTACGGAGCAAAAGATGCTAATTATGGGTGTTCAAAATCGATCCGGATCGAACTAAACCGATCAATCGAATCAAAAAAACCGAAAACCGAACAAACCGATCACAGTGGAAGGCTTTAGTGACTTCCCTCAAAAACATGCGAGTTTTTTTGGATAAAGGTAATTAAGGAGGACAAGTAAATTTAGATAGTATTTAAATTTGTGAAAATATTTTTTTATTTTTATTTATATACAAAATAATTGTTTAGATAGTTTTTTAAAGGCCAACAAGATGGTTTTTGGATTGCTTAACAACTCAATACTCTCAGTATAATTTTTTTTTCTTATCTATCTATTAAATATTTACAACACAAGCTAATGAAAATACGAATTTTAGAATTTGAATTACAACAGCAATTAAATTTCGGTTTATTTATAAGAATTTTTATCTTATATTTAAAAAAAGGTAACATTATCTTTTATTTAAGAAAAAGATATTCCTATTTCTTAGTAGTAAATATAAAAATAACTAAAATAACAAAAAATATTATATGTATTATTGATAACGATTGCAATATACTTTATTACTAATATATTTGAAAATTAAATAGTATTAGTAACAAATTAAAAAATATTAATCATTATTAAATTTATAAATTCTATCATATATAAATTTTATTATCTTAATTTAAAAATAAAAATTTAATTTTAATACACAATATAAAATATTTTATACCGTTTGTAATTATAACTATTTTTTTAGATTATGCAGTTAATATAAAAAATTATTTTTATTAATATAAAATTATATTATTAGATATATGTATAAAATAATTTTACACTTATAACAGATCAAATTAAATCAAAATTAAATTCTAAAATTAGATATTCATCTTTTCCTTGTTTGAACCCGAATTGAAACCGACCCAGAAACCCGATTGGAGTGGTAAGAAGGTGAAGCAAGTAAGTAACCCTAGCTTTTGCTTTAGGCCTTTAGCCATATGCTATGTGCTTTTCTTCTGCATAAGAACGTTCCCACCACGCGTCCCTCTCCCTCTCTCTCTCTCTGATCGGTGTTCGGAACCGATCAATTCCTTCCATTCATTCTTCAATCGCCGCCATAACCACAACATCAAAGAAGGCTTTTTTAATCGTTTCTCTTAGGCGGCGAGATGGCGGATCGGTTGACGCGTATTGCTATTGTTAGCAACGACAGGTGCAAGCCCAAAAAGTGCCGCCAGGAGTGTAAGAAGAGTTGCCCTGTCGTCAGAACCGGTAATTCAATCGATTTAGATCTCTTCATTCTCTGTTACGATTTTGTTTTGTGAATTGTGATGGATTTCAAATTCTTTTCTTGTTTTGTTTATATACCTTGATGCCCCCAGCAAGTTTCAATTTTTTGGTACTTCAGCTCAATAATAGATTTAGGGTTTTTTATTTTTTATTTTTTTTGTTTAAAGGTCGTTTCCCCAGAAATTGATGTTATCAGGTTTTTAGTGTGTGAAAAGTTACGTGCGTACACGTGGATTGTGTATTTAAGTTCAAATTTCATACTTTAGCTCAATCATAGATTTGGTTTTATCCCCTTTCTTTTGGGTTTGATATTTAGGGAAATTGCTGTCTTCGTAGTTTTGTGTTTCTTAATTCTTATGGGGTTTATGGTGACTGAAGAATTGTGTACGTGAGTGCAGGTAGATTGTGTATTGAAGTTACTTCTGCTTCAAAGATTGCTTTCATATCTGAGGAGTTGTGTATTGGGTGCGGTATTTGTGTTAAGGTATTTGTTGTCATTGTTAAGTTTTGTTTGGTTCTAGTTTGATGCGTTTGTGTTCTGAGACGGTTTTGATATTCGGTGGTGTAGAAATGCCCTTTTGAAGCCATCCAGATTATCAATTTGCCTAAGGACTTGGACAAGGACACTACACACAGATATGGTCCCAATACTTTTAAGCTGCACAGGCGAGTCATTTAGCTGCAGTTATCTAGAAAAATGGTGGCCATATGTTTGCTTTTGGTTGTGATGAATGGAATTAAAATCGCAGGTTGCCTGTGCCAAGGCCAGGTCAAGTGCTTGGATTGGTTGGTACTAATGGTATTGGGAAGTCCACTGCCCTTAAAGTTTTGGCCGGAAAGCTGAAGCCAAACCTTGGTCGTTTCACCGTAATAACTAAACTGGCCTTTCGATTTTTTTGTCCAAAATGTTCAAGGTTTTATTTTGTTCATTTGATTTTACTCTTGCTTCTGCAGAATCCCCCTGATTGGCAGGAGATTCTGACCTATTTTCGAGGATCGGAATTGCAGAATTATTTTACTCGAATTCTTGAGGATGATCTTAAGGTGATGTCTGTGTCCTTATTCTGTATGTATGCAGTGATGTTTTTACTGATTTTCTTATTGTCACAATGAAAATAGTAATCACATATTATTTTCTTTTGCATACCTGTGCATATTGTCAATTCCTTTCTCATTCAAGTCTTCATACTTGATCATTGTTTAATTATGTCCTGGTAGAGGCTTAGTGTCCATTAAGTTAGTTTGTAAAACTGCTTCAAAAGAGAAGCAAATGCAATGATTTTGCAAGTAGGTTCATGGAACTTTATTACTTATTATGTTGTTTCCCTCACAGGTGATTTACAGCATATGTTGTTGTTAAGTTAATGTACCTGAATATATGTTAAGCCAGTTTGTTTTTGTAAATAAGTATCAAGTCACAAAATTAGTTTGTAGGAGACTGCATCAAACTTTGGTATTTGGTACATTAAAATGCCTTATTCTCATAAATATACTATATTAACATTATCACACATGAAATGTTACGTTGAAGTTGAGCACCCATTTTACACTACCACTACCGATATCAACAAAGTAGGTAATACAGAATTGAAAAGCTTTTGAATGTGTTGATGCAAGTTTGAAGGCGTTGTAGATTTAGATTCTCATCATGCACCTAAAATTAAATGCTTTACTTTGGAACAATCACTGTAGGATTCTTTGTCCTAGTGTTCAGAAAAACCGTTTAATTCTGTACTTGGTAATGTGGGTTTTGGTATACTGACAAAATTTTGAGCATTCATTATTCAACTTTAAGCTGATGCTTGAATTTATTTCAAAGGTATCATACTTCTTGTGATAAAAAAAATTGTATACATCTTGGTAGTTGTGCTTATTTTGATTATTTGTGAATTATATAGGCTATCATCAAGCCTCAGTATGTTGACCACATTCCAAAAGCAGTGCAAGGGAATGTGGGGCAGGTGCTTGATCAGAAAGATGAGAGAGATAAGAAGGCAGAGCTTTGTGCTGATCTGGAGCTTAACCAGGTTATAGATCGTAATGTTGGTGATCTTTCTGGTGGAGAGCTCCAAAGGTTCGCCATTGCAGTTGTTGCCATCCAGAATGCAGAGATATACATGTTTGATGAACCCTCTAGCTATCTTGATGTGAAGCAGAGACTGAAAGCCGCTCAAGTTATTCGGTCATTGCTTAGGCCTAATAGGTTTGTGTCTTTTCTTCTGTGTTTTATCTGCTTGAAATCTTGTTCGTGTCACTTTTGATGATGTATGTTGATTTTTTTGCAATTGTCGTTTTCCAGCTATGTAATTGTTGTGGAGCATGATCTGAGTGTCTTGGACTACTTGTCTGATTTCATTTGCTGTTTGTATGGCAAACCTGGTGCATATGGAGTTGTGACATTACCTTTCTCAGTCAGAGAAGGAATTAATATCTTCTTGGCTGGTTTTGTTCCAACAGAAAATCTTAGGTTCCGTGATGACTCTCTTACCTTCAAGGTATGTATAATACTTTTAGACATCTCCCTCTCATATGTACTGGATATAAATACAATTTGGCTGGTGAAACCGGAATGCATAATAAATCATATGGGTTTGCTTTGTTTAAAGATTCCAAAGAAAAATTCAGTGAAATGTTGGAGATATTCAGCTCGTGAAAGAACACCGAATATATTCAGCAGCAGTTCCTTCCTAATTAAAGTTATTATAGAACAAATAATTCCCATCAGTGTTGCCTGATTTACATTAGTGTATTTGAAACATAATAGCTCAACAATGAAAATGTCCTAAAATATTAGAGATGAATTCCTAGGTTTGTGTTTTTATTCCAACAAATCTCACATACCTCACTCTTGCATTGTTTAGGTTGCTGAGACTCCACAGGAAACTGCTGAGGAGGCTCAGTCATATGCCCGATACAAATATCCAACCATGACCAAAACTCAGGGCAATTTCAAGCTTCGTGTTGTTGAGGGAGAGTTCACGGATTCTCAGATTGTTGTGATGCTGGGAGAGAATGGAACTGGAAAGACAACATTTATTCGAATGCTGGTATTCTTTTATACTGTCATATTTGGTATTTTATGGAAATCTGTAATTATTCCACACGTGTAATTACCATACTACTTTGAATTATTCAGGCTGGTTTGTTAAAACCTGACACAATAGAAGGTGGATCTGACGCAGAGATGCCTGAGTTTAATGTTTCTTACAAGCCTCAGAAGATTAGCCCAAAGTTCCAGTCAACTGTTAGAAACTTGCTGCATCAAAAAATACGTGATGCATACACTCATCCCCAGTTTATATCAGATGTGATGAAGCCACTTCTTATTGAACAATTGATGGACCAAGAGGTTGTGAATCTTTCTGGTGGAGAGCTGCAAAGAGTTGCATTATGTCTCTGTCTTGGAAAGGTATTATAAACTTCTTTTTAGAACTGCTCAAGACTGGTTGTGTGCCCTTTAATCGCAGTGTGCATTTTGCCTGCCTGAATTTGGCTTTACCCTGTACATTCTTGAGTAGCTGCATATTTTCCTATCCACAGTTAGTATCTTTATTTCCATATCATGAAAATTAGATTAATAGCTTAATTTTGTTGTGTGAAGCCTATACTATTGGCTCTAGTTGAACTAAATATATTTTTGGAATCACATCACTTGTTTTTGTTGTTAGTTTTCTGTCTCTCTAGATGTCTCTGTTATAAACAAAATAGCATGTGAAGATTTCTGACTGTTGCTATTTTACATGACAGCCTGCAGACATTTATTTGATAGATGAGCCAAGTGCATATCTTGACTCTGAACAGCGAATTCATGCTGCCAAAGTCATCAAGAGGTTTATCCTTCATGCGAAGAAAACAGCTTTTGTGGTTGAGCACGATTTCATTATGGCAACTTATCTTGCTGATAGAGTTATTGTTTATGAGGGTAAACCATCACTTGATTGTACTGCCAATTCTCCGCAATCATTGTTGACTGGCATGAACCTTTTCTTGTCGGTAAGTGTCATTATATTCAAGTATTCCATTTTTCCCCGCTTTTGATTTCTGCGCTAGTCTTTCATAATTGATATAATGTATGCCATTGCTGTTGCAGCATCTCGATATCACATTTAGAAGGGACCCAACTAATTATCGTCCTAGGATTAACAAACTTGATTCAACCAAGGACAGAGAACAAAAGAATGCTGGGTCTTACTATTACCTTGACGACTGAGTTTACACTTGCGGACAGGTTTGTCCTTAATGCATGTCTAAAATCAGAATGCTTTTCAATGCCTGCTGGGAACTGAATCTATTCTCTCTTCTTGTAGTTTCTCTAGGCCAACTCAACATTGCTTCAGTTTGAGCTTTTCATGGAATATCAACTTTAGTTCATTTGATGCCTTGGCATATAAGGAGATGATCATTTTGGCCTTGAGGGCATCTTTGGCAATGAATTGAGGAGCCTGTATGCATGCATGCAGGCGGCAGGCCATTATGTTGGTTGGTGCATTTTGTATATTTTATTCCCTAAATATTTAGTGCAGTTGCTTATCACCAGTTTTGGTATGACTTAGGTGGGTGGATATGAATGTTTTACATTAGTTTATATTGGTCTTGTTTTACATATGTTGCCCCAAATTTAGAGGGACAACCATTTGAGTTTAATCTTCTCTTGGGAGCTTATAATTTATTAATTTATGAGTTGGATATGTAACGTGGAGTATTATGTTTCACTCCCTTGTGACTTGATTTTGATAGATGCCTATACTTTGGAATATATTGCCACCGGAGTGGTTTTTACTTTTTATTTACTTTGGTCTGAGCAGCTTATTTTTCTTGAATGCTTAAGAAGTTAAGATTCGAACCCAAGATTTGTGGTGACTTGCTAATAATCATTTCATGAAATTTTAGCCATCAAATGAGCCGATTATAAAAGATAAACTATATTCCTTTAATTTTTAATTAGAGTGAACTATCAATCCGGTTCCTGCTTATTTTTCGGTTTATTTTTCAGAATAACAACACCTGCTTATTTTTCGGAATGATAACATGATTTCTCAATTATTTCTCAAAATAAAAATGTTCCACTTTGGCCACCATCTCTGATTTCCATGAACAACGCATAAGGGTTTATGTGTTACGTTACATGACTGAGCTATCACGTTATACTTGTTGAGGTGATTCTTATGTGCCAATGTATAAGGGTTTAATTGTCTCTAAATTTAAATTTGTTAAGGAATTATTTGTTCTTATCTTTTAAATTAATTTTTTCAAATGATTTTTTATTTATTATATTAATATATTTTTTAATAAATTATTGAATATATGATATAATAAGTACAATTTAATTAATAAATTATTCAAATTTAAAAATAATATTTATTATAAAATTAAATAAATAATTTTTAAATATATAAATAATAAATATTAAAATACGATTAATAATAATAATCTTATGATATGTTATTAGTATTATAATTTTGATAATTTTCGCAATAAAGTAGAAACTAATGAACACATTATTTGATATATATTAAAATTCCTTTGAGTAATATTAAACTTAATTTTTTATCTTTTAAAACTAAATTAATAATTTTATTTGATATCTTTGTACTAAAATACACTATCAGCAGGTTATTAATACTAAATGAAATAAAACATAATGTATATTATGAAGACCATTTATAAATTCAACAAACTCAAAGTATCAATAATATTATTAATCTATTAATAATACATATTGTCATAAGATTATAGATCGATGAAGATTTATCAATATAAGAATAATGTAGATTAATTAAAATTTTATGTATGTTAAAATTCAATTATTTACATAGTATAACTAAGAATTAAATTTACATATATTTTACTCAAAATCATTATATATGACTATATATTACAAGCAATTGAGCAAAAGGGAAGTTTTTTGACATTTCTCAAAAAAAGGAGTGTCATTTTCTCTTAAAAATACAAAGCACATGCTCTTTTAATTTGTTGAAATTAATATCTTTTTGTATTTTCAATACTTAGAATTATGCATCAATTAATTTTGATAATAATAATATTAGTACAGATTAGTTTATTGATTTTTTTTGTTAAGGTTAACATTGACTTTGACTTTTAAGTTACTTCTCATCAAAGAAGAAATTCATCAAAGAAGAAGCAGCTGGATCTTGAGAGAAGCTCTGCTGCTAATTCTGACTAAATTAAGCTCTCTCTCTTTCTCTCTTCTTTTAGTGAGGTCCAAAATTAGAAGGAGAGACTGTAATAACATCTGCTGATAAAATCAATAAACCAAAATTTGGTCCTCATGGCTCTCTATTTTATCCTATTCTTTTGTTCTAACCTGTTACTAATTACTTAAGAATAATCATCATTAACCGATTAAAGTATAATTGTTAATCCATCAAATACTAAGAAATTTGTTTGTGAAAAATTTGTGTGCTATTAATCCTTACTTACACACTACTTCTCTAGTAAACTAATACTGTAATTTACTGGTAACTGTAAGGTCTTATTTAAACCAAAAAAAATATGGCTGCTGCTATTGTGGGAGGGGCATTACTCTCTGCTTCTGTTCAGGTGCTGTTGGATAAAATCATTTCCACTAGTGTATATAAAAAGTTTTACCCATAATTAAAGTGATCTGCGTGCAAATTAATAAATAAGATTACTTCAAACATTACAGAACAAAATGAGGAAACACCCAAAATTGAAGTAATCTGTGATCCAACAATAATAAGGAAACACCCAAAATAATCACAATGACCTGAACTTTTTCCTACGCCTACATGAAATGGCAAGCATTTAAAATAAGCATAACTCTGAAGAGGAATTGAATTTTAACAGGGTTGAAATTTTAAAAAGTTAAATGATACTCTACTATCTACCACAATAATGCAATAAACCCTAAACAGATAAACATATTGGGTGTTAATATTGCAATTCACATCAAAAACAGATTCAGTGTCAATATCCTAACTTACAACTAACTTCATTATATTATAATTTGCAAATACTAGCTCACTTTTTCATGACATTATCTTGAATAAATTCAAAATAAATTCACCAAACAACATATTTAGAACCAAAATTAGCATGATGAATAAACAGGAACAACAGTTAGTCAAACTAAGGGAACACCAAAAGTATTTACGGCACCCTGATCTTCTGTATCCATAAATGAAATGCAGGGGTTTAAAACCACTTGCATGATTTCAGAAGAATTCATAGAAGTCAACCGTTGACAAGCAACTTAATTGAAACATCATTACTAAGATTGAAAATATTGCTCTTGGTCTTCAATATAACAAGATATTGTCATAAAATGTCTAGTTGACCATAAGATATGATAGCACCCATGGAAATCATGAAAACAAGTAAATATTTTAAAGGAACTAATAACATTGGCAAAGGAATCACCACACATATATATCACCTAATAACTGCTTCTAGTTCTATAAAATTTTGGTTCTTAATCTTCACTGCTTACATTCCTATGCTTGCAATAACATGCTACACATGTTGTATCATCTAAAGTTCTCAACATTACGGTTGCAACATGCTAAGATCTAATCACTATAACTACTACTAGTAGGAAGTACCATTCTTGTACCCAAGCCATATGATTCAAGCTCTATTGCACTCTTCTGGTCTATCTTTGTAATCATTGGTGTCACATTTTCCAGACCCTGCAGATAGAAATTGTTGTTTATATTTCCATTGACAACTAAGTCTGTAATTTAGTAACTTGCATATACGCACTTATTTTTCCATTCACTTCTTCCACAATGAAAGTTTTGCAAGCTATTAATAAATAAATATTGATCGAAATTTGTTGGAATAAAGTTTAAACAAAGAGAGAGAAAGAAGGATTTTAAAAAAAGACATAATGTCAATTGACTTTTAGCATTGAAACTTATTGTGACATAATGCATCAAACTTATCATTTTACAGTTCAATGTCAGTTGTGACTTTTAGCAGTATATTTTCTAGTGCATTGAAACAAATTTTCAGCTGCTAATGTGATATGTAATTCTTGGACTTGATAATTTTGTTGACAAAACAGCAATAGAACACTAAAAGCAGCTCCCTCATTAAGTTTTTGTTATGATACCCCTCCCCTCCCAACCATCCCTCTACAACATCATTTTAAGATCTTAAGTACATCTAACTTTTCTAGTGGCAAAAAAATTCTCTCATTAGTCAATACTTCATCATCTTTTCTTCGTATTAAGTATTTCACAGCAACAAAATTCAGAATACACATAGTTACCATCCTATTAGACATGTATGTAACAATCTAACAAAGCAATCTTATTTTAGTTGCTATCCTATTAGACATGTATCTAAAGATTCAAGAAATCATATGCTGCATGACAAATTTACTCCGAAGAAAAAAAGAACTAAAAACAATCCTCTGACACGTAAGTTTTTTGGTTCCAACACTATTGGAAATGGAGATACACAGGATCAAAACCACCTTCACATAGCCACATAATTTCCACGGAAAAAAACTAATGAAGGTATATACATCATAAATAGAGCATCTACATCATAGATAGGGCATACTTAGGGTACTTTTGGCAGGGTAATAGGATGTCATAATTTATTTCCATCCTTATATTATTCATTCCTATTAGTACAATCCAATCCCATGACTACTATAAATAAGATTTCAGCTTGCCATCAAGCTAGTTCACCATACAAAACATACCTCATGAAAAGATAAAGTAACCAATAACTAAATAAAGTGAAAATTTCATTACTTTTACAATGGGATAGTCGCGAAAATCATTCTTCACTCCAGAAAATCATGTTCTAGATTCTTACTAATGAAAAAATCAACGCAACTTCATTTGTCTTTAAACTTCATCTAACAACTAGCAAAAATTAATAAACTTATGCAACAAGTAGTCATGATAAGGATGTTAGAATTTTATGCACCTGTATATATAAAGTTTTTGGATCCAACAACAAGAAGTAGCCAAAGTAAGGAAACACCCAAAATAATCACAATGACCTGAACTTTGCTGACAGAACAAAAAGCTGCAGAAGCAAAACTTTGAATAGGAACCAAATTTTAACAAAGCTGAACCAAGCTCTCAACATAATCAAATGCATCGATGTAATGAGTGTTGGAGGAGATATTAACGCGTTTAACACTATTATCTCTTCGGTCATAAAAAACTGCCTCAGAATCATGCCTGCCTCTCAACATGAAGACATTTCCATTCACAAGTACAAATCCTGGAAATAGGCATTCAACACCGAGATGGTGAAAACTAATCTTTAGCAATTGAGTCCAAGAATTTTCATCTCCAAACTCCTTCATTTGCCATGCAATAAAATGAGTGCTGTTGTAATCATGAAGAAGATACAGGCTATTTCCCCAAACTCCCAGAGTTGGCTCTTGACCGGGGATCTCATCGATACCCTTTGGAAGCGGAATCTGTTTACTTGTATCGGATTTCAGGTCAAAAGAAACAAGCATTAACATATCAAGTGTAACAGCATACCAATCATAATCAGCTCCATGCGGGTTACGGAGAGCTATCCAATTAAGAGTGCCACCGATGAAGTAGCCATTATCTTGACAAGAAAACGGAAAAGCAGGAAAACTCTTGATCCTCTTCCATGAACTGCCACCAAAGCTATAAACTTGCGTAATCAGTGTTCCAGAAGAATCCCAAATGATAGCCAGTACCTTGTAACTGCCACTTGACTCATCGTACCCAAATCCAAGAGCATTGAGCATATTGACACGTAAGCACGGCGAGTTCTCTGAAATATACCCTGTGAGAGGGTTCAATAAACGCACCCAGATATCCCAAATATCCGTTGCATGAACCCACAACCCAGTCGTTTACGTGTAGAGAGTAGCGATTCTCTTGAGCATCAAGAGTAGATGATGGATTCTGGATGAAAGACTCAACGCTACTAAACACTAAGCCCCATTTATTTTCTTCGTCGAGGGGCGTAAAGAGGAGGATGGCATTTTTGGGTGAATGGTGAAGCTGAAGTTTGACGAAGTGAGGGTCGGAGATGATGGAGTTCCATGACTTGCACACAAGCTTCAGCCGCGTCAGCCAAGAGAGGATCTCCATCACCACCACTTCACACAAGAGGACCGCCGCTGTTGGGTCTTCAGCCTCCATCTGCATTCCCGTCTTCTGAAAACGAAAAATTTGTGATCGCGCACAATGTTTTTTAAATTTGAATAATTGAAATAGTGTTTTACAGTATTCTTTCAATTTATTTAGTAGTGGAATTTTATTTTTTATTTACCTTTCTTCTGTACAGTGGTACTAATTTTTTTATTTAAAATTTAATTTGAAAGATAATTATTATAAATTTCCTTAAATAGCAGTTACATACAAAGCATCTCACTTTTTCTTTTTCGTGTGGAAGAGAGAAGAGTGTAGCCTCTTCTCACATCATCCTGAAATACACTCTTCTCTCTCTCACAAAAAAGAAAAAGAGTCTAAGGGGGTTACTTTGTCTCCTAAATACAAATTAAAATTGTCCACAAATCTAATATTCAAGACAAATAGTAAAATAGTTAATAACTCGTGGGAATCTTTCTTAACTATATAACATAGATTTGATTTTATGTCTTTACCATGTAATTTCAAGTCTCAACATAAACATAAATAGAAAATAGTTGTAGCTAAACGCAACTTACAGATAATTTAACCAAATATTAATTTCTAAAATATTTTCTAGAATTGCATCATACACATTGTGAAGGAGGATGCTCTCGTTAATTTAATTAAAGAAACCATGGAGTTTACATTACACTCCTGATGGCATTGTCGAATAGAGAGGTTAGTATAACTATTCAGTCATATAGTAGTTACTAAAGGATGAATGAAATTGAGAAGATATAGTAGAAAAAACTTCAGCAAAGATATTAAAATTTTATTGAATAGAAGTGTTGCTTATTTTAATTATGTGGTGTATATCTGTTGTAATCATGTTTCAAATTTGTTTCTAGCCAATTCTCAGTTTGAACATGATACTTTGCTTAAGGGGTAAAAAAAGCTTTAAGAGAGTGTCTAATCAAATCTACTCTGCATCTTGGTAGATATTTTCATTAAGAAGGGGTGGATCAAATGATAGATATGAGACTGCTCACTATAAAACTAGATTTACATATCTACAATTTAAAAGCATTTCTATTAGTAATTAACTTTATCCCTTGAAATTTGATTAATTTTTTAAGCACTCTCCTGTCCCAAGCCAACATCAATAAGGCTATAGCCTGCAGCCTTTTTTAATCCTTGGTCCTGTACATACTCTCTCAATTCAGTGGCATCTTTCCAGCTTCCTGCAGCAACATACATATTTGACAATGATATGTAATATCCAACATTCTGAGGATCCACTTCAAAGAGATGTTGAGCTACTTGTTTCCCCAACTTGATTGCTCCATGATAGTTGCATGCACTTAGAAGTGTTCCCCATACACCTGAAGTGGCCTTTGATTCCAAGCCTTTTGTATACTCATAAGCCTCATCAAGCCTACCTGATTTACCTAGCATGTCGACCACATAAACTTGATGCTCAATCTCTGGTTCCACGCTGTATTCCTCTAACATTCGGTTGTAGAACCAAAGACCTTGGTTAACTAGTCCTGAATGGCTGCAAGCAGATAATAGGCTAACAAAAGTGCTCTTTGTCACCCTTGTTCCTGATTTGCACATTTCATGGAAGAGTTCAATTGCTTGCTCTCCTTTTCCATGATATCCATATGCAGCAATGGTGGAGTTCCAAGCTGATTCTGACTTCTCTGAGTGTCTAAACACTTTGAGAGCAATGTCCAGTCTTCCACAGTTGCTGTACAAGTCTACAAGAGCTGTTGCTATGAAAGAATTACATTGAATTCTGGACCTGAACACATGACCATGAACTTGTTTTCCATGTCTTAGGATGCCAAGTTGAGAACAAACTGACAGAATACTCACAATGGTGAATTCATTTGGTTTGAACCGAAGATCACGAAAGAATTCCAATGCTTCTCTACTTTCTTTATTATGAGATAGAGCTGAGATCATGCAGTTCCATGAGCATAGGTTGGGAACAGAGCAGAATTTGAAGACTACTCTGGCACTGTCGATGTCCTCGCATCTGCCATACATGGTAATTAGCGAGTTTTGAACACGTGTATCTGACTGCAAAGGAGATTTGTGGGTAAGACCATGGAGAGTTTTTCCTTGGCTGAGTAGTCCTAGGTTTGCACAAGCTGACAAGACGCCCACAATGGTTATGGAGTCATGGTTGAAAGCAGCTAATTGCCTCATCAAACTGAAAGTTTCTAAAGCCTCTTGAAAATGGTCACCTCTTACACAACCTACAATAAGAGTGTTCCATGAACCGATATCTGCAACTGCAGAGTTCTCTTGCAAAATTGAGAAACCAGCTTTCAGGTCACCACAATTGATATACATGTGCATGAGAGAATTTACAAGAAGAATGTTGTTCAAAAATCCAGATTTTAACTTCCAGCAGTGAATTGATCTTCCAAAGTGGAGACTATCAAGGGAATCACAGGAAGAAAGAATAGCAAAAACAGTTGAAGGACTGCAATTTGGAACCCGGTTTAGCAACTCCCTGAACAAGTCTCGAGCTTCCTCAGAATAACTGTTTTGGGAATAGCCAGATATCATTACATTCCATGATACCAAATCTCTCTGTGAGGCAGAATTGAACAAGATCCTGGCTTTCTCCACAAGGTTGAACTTTGAGTACATGTCTATCAGGCTGTTCAGCATAGGAAGATGATCAGGTACCATCTGTCGTCGAATTGCGAATGCATGGATAGTTCTTCCTTCTTTGGAGAGCAGAAGCTCTGCACATAGTGGAAGTATGGTGGTAAATGTTACAACATCAGGTTGGAAAGATCCTGTTCTTTGCATTTCAAGCAGAAGATCAAATACTTCATTAACTTTTTCATTTGAAGCAAATCCTTCCATCATTGCATTCCAGGAAACGACATCTTTCTGTGCTATTTCCCTGAATACTGTCTCAGCGTCGCTGATGTCGCCACTTTGTGAATACAACGAAATGAGAGAGTTGGAAAATGAAACATGTGATCTGTCCCTGTAACCTAGTTTGATTCCCTGCCCATGAATGGACTGGCCAAAAGCCAACTTTCCCAACCTTGAAGAAGCCGAAATAGCACAAGATAGACCAATGCAATCGGCTGTTTCTCCAGCACAAGTCATCCTTTTGAAGTAATATAGTGATTTCTCTGGATCACTATTGTAAAGGCTCCCTCTCATTATTGAATTCCATGAAACAACATCTTTATATTCCATCTCTTCAAATAGACTCTCAGCGGAGCTTAGATCGCCGCACTTTGCATGCATATCAGTTAAAGCATTACCTAGACTGATATCCACAAGCATCCCAGATTTTACACTCAAACAATGAATTGCCTGTCCATGTTCAAAATTTTTCATGTGGAGTGAAACTGATACCATAAGCAATAGAGTGGTGGAATCAAACCCAATTTGAGCCTTACTCATTTCATCTAAGAATCCCAATGCTCTACTATAGCAGTTATTTTCAAGACATGCTGCAACAATGGCATTCCAAGCTATGATATCTCTGTTGTTAATCTCACCAAACAAATCTCTTGAAGATTTGAAATCTCCAGCCTTGGAATAAACAGTGAGTAGAGATGTTGAAATAGGTAGGTGACCTAGAGCACCTATTTTTAAGGAAGCACAGTGAGCAACATAGGCAGTCACAGTTCTTGGTCTTTTGAGGGACAATCTAATGTAATCAAGAACTAATCCAAAATCAACATTATTGACATGAAAGATCCTTTGTGGCATTTCCTCGAACAGTTGAATGGCAGTAGAAAAACAATGACCAAAAAATGACAACAGAGGACGAGAATTTGATAGAATAAGATCTCTTTGCCCCTTAAAATTTCTGAACCTTCCCTTATGGTAGTTCTGTGAAGAAAATGAATTGGATGATGGTGATCTTCTTGGTGGAAGAAAGGCTAAATTTTGAGAAGCCCATCTTGTTATATGCTTTATGAGCAATTGAAAAGGAAAAGCTACCCATGTTCTCATTTTCACATCACTGCAGAATACGAAAAATCTTGCAATGAAAGGCTTGCATTTGCAAAAGAGAAATTTCCCTATTTGATGTGTAGGGTCTAGGATTTCTGGAGCAACTGCCAACTCAGGTGTTGATGTGGATTATCTTGTTCTATAACTTTTTTTTTCTCTCTTTTATTTTTAACACGAATTTGTTTGCAAAAGAATTTATTGAACTATTGTGTTAGGCATTAGGTGTTATATTTCCATAATCTAATGTGATTAGTATTAAGTTTATTATAAAACATGCAATTCAATATCAACCAAGATATCAACGTGCAAAAACTGCAACCTCATGTTAAGACATTGTAGGCTTCACTTTCTTTTTTCTTGCAATGTTGAAAACTTGGTACAAGGCAATTTTACTTACAAATGTTACACAAGAACCAGTCTCATCTCAGTGGTAACTTACATCTTCAAAGTGGATACAGGATTCTTTAGACTCTTTAGCTTCTGTAAGTATGGAAACCTTGGTCTTGACGACGAATCAGAAACCAAACCATCTTTTAAACTCTTGCGTGTATTACTATTAACAAACATAATCCTGAATTTGACCTCACCAAGGTGGATGATCATCTGCAGAAGTTTGAGGAGGGAGCGGCGTCCATCCAGGTTTCTCGTCCCAGTACATGTCATAATAAATGTGACCCGGGGTGTGATCCAACACACAGCACCATATGCCTAAATACCGTTTGACGCGTTTTCGGAATTTTTCTTCCCTTTCCTGATTAAAACCAGAAAGGATGGTAACCAGGACTGGATGAATCAACACAAGTTTCTTTTCATTATGCAACATACTAATAGAAAAATTCCAAACAGCAGACAAAATGGCCGTACCTTGTCGGTGAATCCTGCAAAAGCATCTTGCATCGAACTGAACTGAATGACTTTTACATCCTTGAATGACAGGAACACTTTCTGGTACTGTGAATTCAAGCAAAACTACGAATTTCAAATGCAAGTAAAATGAAAATATTGTAGAGTCTATTTGTAGTTCTTTCTTTGTATCAGCTCCTTAATGCAAGTTAAGGAGTTCCCTTGGTAGAACCAAAAAAGTTCTAGCATTCTAATATGATCATATCAGTGTACTTTATAAGGTTGTTTCGAAGAATTTGAACTGAATTCAATACTTAGCGGATCAAAATTTCAAATACCATCTCTTCATTGCTATGCTTTGGAAATTTAAGTACTCCCCCAATGGTATTATCTGATGCATTGCAGTCTTGACTGCCTTCTTTACAGAGCTGAACATCAAGCCATGATCTTTTAACCTGATCAAGAATCCAACCATGATTTTCACTCAGTAAACTACAACAATATAGCAGAACTCATGATCTAAAATTTGATGGAACTTGGAATAATATTCACCTCAGGCGGCAGAGAGGGATTATCAAATAATGAGTACTCTCTAATATCTATTCGAGGGCCAAACTCTTCCTCGGGGAGTTCTTTCAACATGACATTCACCTACAATGGGGCCAATAATATATGGTCATGGGAAAGAGGGTGGTGAAGTAGATAAGGTTTTGAGATCTTTTCTTTTCCCCCTTTATGTAGCATTGCCTTGCAACTAAAGCATAAATGAACAATAATAACAATAAAGGTCACCAAATCAAAAGGGAAATACCTCAAATACATGATCCAAAGGACAGAGAAAAGGTTGTCTGGTCATAGACCCCTCTAAAACGCCAGGATGGGGGAACCATAGCCTATCAAGCCTGCACCATATTGGAGGCATGACCTAAAACACATATATTAGAACCGATTTTAAGATCATTAAATATAATCTATGAAGACAGAATAAACTGAAAAAACAAAAAAGAATATTATCATAGCCGATTACTAAGAACCACTTGAACACTCAAATCGATTACCTTAATCAGATATCATGGGCAACATGTTAGGCAAAGATATTTTGAAAGGTAGAACTCCTTGCAAATTTATTAACTTGGAAGTAATTCGATAATTGATACTTACTTTGTTTTGTCCACATCCATAATCTTATAAGAAAAGCATATAAATCATGGGGACATAATTCCAGGTCCTCCTCAGAGTGTTACTTGTTCAAGATGAGTGCTGCTACCTATCACTAAAAAACATGCATTTAATATGCAATTTTTAGATTCCAGAAAACAATTCTCACCAGTGTTCTGTTCAGAATGGAAGCAATAGCAAGAGCTGTCCTAATCTGTTTTATCTGCACAAATTCATTTTATGTATCACAAACTACAACATAAAAATTTCTGTTCAAAATTTATAAGCGAAAAGGATCAGGTATATACATGCATACTTGGTAATTAACAAGAGTAAAATGTGATCCAACAGTATGATTCCCACTTAACAACAAGCTTTTTGGAATAGATGGCTTAAATGACAAGAATCCTCCTGGAAAAGTTCATCCAAGAGTTAGGCTGCTGTAATTTAATGAAAAGGAGTCAAAACGTCCAAAAGCAGACCCGTTTAGGTGACAGTTAACTATAAAAGTATGAATGTGAAAGCCCGCTTGAAAGATGGACAGCATGGAAATTTCTCAAATGCATGAAGTACTAAGTAACAAGCATAGACAAATGCAAATAGTAATTCTCAGTTCTGCAATGAAAAATAAAATTAAGTGAATGATCTCCTCAACAGAATAGCAGGAGGCAGGAGCATTAACTAATTACCAGGAGGATTATAGTATTCTGGTGGATCACGGAAGAACATGGCTTCTCTCAGTCGGTGGCGCTTTCCTTCAGTCCCTGCAAATTGAAATGTTGTGTGCACTGCATATGGTTCCAGCCTGAGTTGCTGATACATAGCCTATACAATGATAGCATCAAGAATATTAATAGTAATGAGATCACAGGGTCCAACAAAAACTCCTTTAGATAACTTGCGTAAAACAGAACCCATCATATGTAAAATCAAGCCAAAAAAGAAAAGAAAGAACTCAAATGGTTGAAATTGTTTAACTAGATCCAACCTGGATAAAATATGTGTGGCCACTACAGAAGATACTAGCCGGTAAAATTCCCAGCTTTAGATTTCCATCATAAGCATAAACAAGCCCACTGTCTTCATCTACAGAAGGTCCTAACTGCCTGTGAACAATATCATTAAAGCCAGTCTGATCCCATATCTTTTCATCAGCTAGAACCAATTCTTTCCATTCCAAAGCCAATGTTTTCGCAGACTTTGTTGGTCTCCAATGAAAGATTCCAATGTTGTAGGCAGCACCGACTATTTAAGATGATAGACAGTAAAATTAGTATATGGTCAGAAAGAGTGAGCCACAGGATGTATATCTCAGTAAGATTAAATTTTGTTTCTGAAACCAGAGAATACCAATAATACATTAATACTACAATAGAAAACTTCATCCTGAAAATAAATTTTGCTGGTTTCATATCTTAAGTCATTCCAAAAGCATGATGAGGAAATCTAAAATGATGCCTGAAAAACTAAGTGTGTACAAGATGACATAAAAGGTGACTATCATTATAAGGAGCATTCTCATGTAAATAGGTTTCACTTGATTATCACTTGCAAATGATATGTTAAGAGTTCAACATGACTCATAATTATGCAGTTGCAATAAATAAGCCCCACTAGAAAAGAACACTAAAATCTAAATCATTAAGCTCTGTTCATTATCAGATATTCACCTTCTTGCCAAACTTCCAGACTATCATCAACAACTGTTGGTATAACTTGATCGCTAGACGTCAATACATCTGCTTCAGGATAACGAGCAAGATATGGAAGGGGGTTCTGCTCCAAAATCACCAAATTGAATATATATTTGAAAAACAACATATATAAGAAGTTGAGAACAATCACATACTAGTGTTGGAGACATCCTTAACTACGAGGATAAAAGGTTGATATAATGTGATAATGGAACATAAAACATGTAGCAAAAGGATAAAATGAAACCATACTAAATAAGATTAGTGAAAAAGAAATATAACAAGGTCAAAAAGAAACTTGTTCAATTTGGATGATGCACAAAAGAACTTCGCAAGCTTATCAGTCACCATTATAAGCAAACAAAAATATTGAGAAAATGGAGGAAAGTACCTTCAACCAAACCATGTCAGTGTCACACATCAATAGTTCATAACCAAAAGGAAGTATTGAGTTTATCAGAATAACTTTCTCTCTCCCCATCTTATGAAATGTTGGAGAACCCCAGCCAACATCCACTGTGCTCATATGGCTATCCATGTCAAATACTGGAACCCCTTTCCAAAACAGTGCCTCCAACACTTTGGTGTCCATTGCACCTAAAAGTTAGATTTCAAGCTCATTTAACAAAATCTTAACTAGTCAACTGTAAAGAATACCTAACATGCTTAGGAAAATGTCATGGCCAACTAAACAAAAACAATATATAAGAAAAAAGAAAAAATAATGAAGGCTTAAACGGCGATGCTCACCGACAAGATAATTAGAGACTCCAAGATCATCCAGGTGTCTAACCCAAGTCATAATAAAGTCCATGAATGCATAATTCCCAAAAGTCACTATTACGATGTTATCTTTCACTCTTTGCTGAACCAGTTCTTTGGTCAGTCGGAAATCCTCCAAAGGTGGCATCTTTTTAGGGTGAGGCGGTGGTGGAACATCCAAAACAGGTCTTTTCCATAATACTTTTTGTGTTTCTGGGGTTGAAGGGTGCACATCATGCACAGTTTCTGACTTAGAAAAGTTGAGTGTCTGATCTGTAGGACCACGACCCTCATCTGGAAAAGAAAAATCCAAAACCATTTTCAATTAAAAGTTTAAAATCCCACCAACACATGACAGGCTGAAAAGTATGTTACACAAGCCAATAACAAAATCCGGTGAAGGTGACAAACTAACAAATAAAAAAGGTCTATATTGAAAGATGCCAACAATCCATTCATTCAAACAAACCCACTAATATAGCATCAAAGGCAGGTAAAACTAATATCACTGCATGTTACCAGACTCTTAATACCAAAGGGTGCTCCACATTCAAGCCAAAACTGCCAAGTAACAAGAAAAGGCATGATTTTGATGCTAAAAAAGAACATGCAACCAATACATCAGAAGTTTATCAATAATTGATGTCATAGTCAGCTATATGACTTTTATCAAACAGCTTCAATGCATTAAGAATAGTTAGAGTGAGTGAGTACCTGAAACGGGAGAGGAAGGTTGAGAAGACAAAGAGAACCATGTGGAGGAAGAGGAATCAGGTGAAGAAGGGTTGGCAGCGTAAATAGCGGAGAAGACGTAGCATGTGGAAACGACGAGGCCAACGATGACAACTGTGTAGATCGTCAAGAACAGAGGCCGAGAATGTGTGACTTCTTCGCAGGTTTTAACCAACCCCATCTGATTCTGGTTCCTCTGTCTCGCATTCACAAATCATCACCCTTTGAATCCATCTTCGTCCTTGAAATTGAAAGACGGTAAAAGTTAGATTTTGGTGCAGATTGCTGTTTCCCAAATTTGACTCTCTTCTGTTTGTTCTGTTCTGATTTCTCAGTGTTGTTGTGTTCTACTCCTTGCTGCTTCTGTTTAGCGTTCAAAGACATGAATTTTTTTTTTTTCTAAATTAATATTACTATAAATCAAATCATTTTAAAACCTTTTAGTATAACCAAAATTTATTGGAAAAGAACGTATGTGATAAGAATCTTTTGGGATTAATTTAAGTATCTATTTATTAAAGATTTACAAATAAATTCTAATTATGGGGTTGTTTATTAGCGACTTTAGTTGTCGGTTCTTTTATCATCAGGTTACCAAACTCCTTTTATGATAGACACTCTTTTTTCTAAAGTTATTAAAATATTTTGTCGAGTTTTTTTAGAGAGAATTGTCTCGTATTCCTAGGTATTCTACCTATTCAACGGTGTTGGTTTCGGATACAAATACCCTTTTATTGAAGGTCGTTCGAGTTTTTTTTTAGAATAAGGCATAGGTTACTTTAGCGCTATAGCATCTGGCACTCGAACATTAACTCGAGATATTTTCTCTACCCTTTTCTTGTCCTAAAAAAGCAAGGGAACCTTGCGTCTTTGAATCGATATGGTTAACCTAACCGCTTTCGTCTTTTGGGACCAACAATGAATAGTATAAAAATATTCACATGTTATCCATAGATTATGCTTTTCGTCTTGATCTTAGGCCGTAACTCACCCTTCGTAGATGAGGAAGAATCCTTAAATTTTTAAGGCATTGGATTCTCACCAACGTTTGTGTTACTCAAGCTGATATTTTTACTTTTGCTTCGTCTACCATTGCTCGCGCAGGTCCTTTTTTGTAAGGCGTAACATTTCTCTGCTAATTCATTTTTACATCCCACAACTTCAACAGATTTCTTATCTATTTATCTTCAACGTAAGAGCGTTCAATTAGTGGACTAGTTTATTACACACTTTTTTAAAAGTGGTTGTTTCTAAACAAACTTTCTGATTATCTTGACATTCCCGCCTTTTTTATCACTCAGCAATCATTTAAAGACTTTAATTTTTTGTCTTATATATTTTAATTAATAATTTTTAAAAATGTTATAATTTTTACATGATATATTTATAAGATATTTTTTATTTCATTAACTTATTTTATTGACTCAAATAATTAGAATTAATTCATTATATCAATTATTTAATTTATTTAATTCAAATATGCATTATTTTATTTAGTTTATTGTCACCTTATTGTTTAAATGGTTGTTTATCAATTTTTTTATTTTTTATTTATTTTAAATTTCAAAAAATTATTCATTATTTATATTTTTTATTTTAATATAAAATCTAATATTTTTATTAACATTTTCTTATAATTTATTAGTTAATAGTTATATGCCTATCATCATAGTGATTAAGTTTTATAATCAAAAGTCAAAACATTAGAAATGAAACCTTTTTTTTTTGGTCTTAATGAAGCCTTGATCTCAATCAAATAAACTCACTTTTGACCAAAACATTCAATCAAGGCAACTCTCCTTTATCAAAAGAGACTCATTTTTTTTTATGGATTGGACAACCCCCAATCTTAGGCATTACATCCATACACCCATGTATTATACATTCACACACACTACATGGAAGTACACATAAATAGTTCTATATTCCTTCGGGAGGACTTGAACCCGGTGCAGCTCTATAGGAGGCACACAAAGTGATCATCTAACCCAGGCCTCGGCTGCAAAAAAAAAAAGAGACTCATTGAAAAATGTCGAAAGAATCCACCTATGTGGGCCAATATTCAAGGCTACCTTCATGGTCCATGGGCCACTCTGTGAGGCATTGTCTTGAAAATTCCCATAGGCCCATATTCAATATCTATTTATAGTGATTAGGGTTCATGATACCCTTTATTGAAAATTCATGTGCAATTAATTTTCACAATAGTTAAACCCAAAAAAAAAATAAAAAAAATCCAATCACTTACATAGAATTTTGTGAATAGATCATCTCAAATGAATTTTATCCACGTCCAAAAAAAAAAAATGAATTTTATCTAATTGTCAAATGTATAATTTTGTTATTGGTTGACAATTGACAGTATAGACCCTATTAGTACAGGTCCCACAAAAAGTATCCAATCAAGAAAATATATCATTGACCTTACTTAAATAAATATTCTATAAAAAAAAATGTTTTGTATGTTAGGTGACAGGTGTTGATGATCACCGAAGTCAAAGCAAACTAGCAAGTAGACCCAATTGTCAATTAAGGTGAGTAAACTCCAATGGATTAATCACTAATGTTATAAATACAAATAAATTATTCAAAGTTTAATTTAATTTCTTCTCACGTGGTGGCTGTCAAAGCAACCAGTTTTTCAATTCAAATAAGAGATCAGAGGCAAATTCAATAATAAGGGGACTAAGTCTTCACATAAATAATTAAGAAAAAATACTGAGAATAATGTTGCATGCATGTCTTGTGTGTAAATAGAATAAGAAGACTTTTATGACAGATAATAATGTATTATGTTAAGGAGTGTAAAGTTCTTTAGAAAATAATTTGTTATTAGAGATAATTAAAATAATAAATTAGTATATTTTAGGTTTTTAACTTTTTATAATGTTATTCAAGATATGGCTAACCTGATTAACAAGGTTAATTACCTTTTAAAATCTAAAATTAATATAAAATATAATAAACAAAAGTTTAATATTTCTTTAATTAACAAAAATTATATAATTCTTTACTTAGTAAGAAGTCAAACATTTAAAATAAACTGACTTTGGTTTATATTTGTTTTTTTGTGACTGAACATAATATAAAGAAAAAGAATCTAAGAGAAAGAGTAGCACTCCTCTCTAATAATAATGTATAAATTATTAGAGGACAGTAACCACTCTAGGTATACCTGCTTGTTTAAAAGCAGCAGTCTTAGCCATTAAATTAGCCGCTCTGTTTGTTGTGCGCTGGATGAGCACTAAAGTAGCTGTCTAATTGCGCTGAAGCATCTCTTTGATTTTGTCAAACAGATCAGAATCATTTCTAATCATGCTGGTTGTACCTCGCGAAACAAGAAGAAACGCATCAAGATTATCAGTTTAACATATGACCTCTTTGCACTCGCAATCCCAAGCCATAACAAGCCCTCTCCAAATAGCATAAAACTCACAACAGAGAACACTAAAAAGAGGTATACTGGCAGAACAACATTTCATCCAAATTCCCATGCTATCTCTAATAATACATCCAAAACCAGCTAATTGCTCATTTTAAAAAACGCTTGCATCGCAGTTCACTTTACAGACATTCATTGGAGGTGGTTCCCAATTATAATGCAAAGAAGAAGGAATAATATGTTTTGGTTGGTAACAACCTTAGAGAAATCTCGAGTAGCATGTTGAACTAAGTGAACAATTTTCTCCTTACTCCATGGATCATCTTGATGGAAGATGTCATTGTTTCTATCCCTCCAAATCTACCAAAAAGCCGCTGCAAAGAGAAACTCTTTTTTAGAACGAATCCAAGACACAAAATCCAAACTAGAGTCATCAGCGGTCATTCCCAAATTTAAGCTAATCCAAATTTGACGAGCTTTTTGGCAAGTCCTAAAGCAATGGTTAATATCCTCTAGAGCAAGATAACATCTCTGACAAAAATCAGAAATAGCAAGACCTCTTTGAAACCGGTAACTAGCTGTGGAAACTCCGTTGTTGAGACAAAGCCAGAGCAGATACTTTATCTTCTGTCTTCTCCCGTATTCTCAAGCGCCAAAGTCAAAGCCAATTTTCATTATCATCCAACCAAATTTCTTTTTCAATAGCCATTTATACTCGCTTTTAATCGAGTGGGTGAGAGTATTTGAGTTTGTCCAAAACCAACCTGTTTTATCTGCCGCCTACTTAATAGGATCAAAGAGCATCAAATCAAGTTTAACTTCTTCCGGAATCATTGTGCAAAGAATATTCCACCGTCAATGTCCATGGTATTAGATATCTTCTAGCTTCAAGTGAGAATCAGAGATGTACACAAAAAAATCAAAGAAGCTAGCATTCCACATAGTTACCAAATATGATACCAAAAAGACTGAGACATCCTACCTGTATATTGATTGATATTTATTTTAGTGAGATATTTTACATTTTTACTCGATAACCAAATTATAACCAACCAATCAAAAAGTATTAAGTATTAACTATTTAAACTTTACTACATTATAATTAAACTGAATTTATTTTGTGATTATCTTCACAATAATATTATCAGAAATACTAGATAATAATTTTTTTTAAATCTAATTCAATTAAGTCAAATTTACCTATTTTTCTTTCATATGTTCTTCTTTTTCCATCTCTTCTTTCTCCTATTTTTTTTTAATTTTTCCTTTATTATCATCATCATTATGATCATCATCATTATTATTATTTCCTCTCTTTTCACTTCCTTTTTTCTTTTCTTTTTCTTTTTTCTTTCTTTTCTATCATTATCATCATCTTCTTCATTCTGTATAATTATTTTTTAATGTTATCGTCGTCTTCTTCTTCCAAAAAAATAAAAAAATTGTAGCATTTTATTTTATATGTTACATTTAAGACATTTCAATATCAGAAATAAAAAATTTATTTGTTACGATTAAAAAATTTTGGTGTTATTTTTTAATTTTATATTTTTTTCAAACAACTCCACCACCTTCTTTTTGTTTTCATAATTTTTTTATTCCACACTCTTATAATTTTTATTATTTTATCTTTTGAGAAGAATAAAGACAAAAATTATAAAAAAAAGTATTTAAAAAAATGATGCAACTTTTTTTAATTTTTTATTTATTTTTTTTACAATAAACACTAAATTTTTTTGAAAAAATATAACTTTATAAATAAAAATATAAAAATATTGTACGAACAAAAAAAAAGAAAAAAAACTGCAGCATTAAATTCATAATTTTAAAATATTTTAGTGTCAAAATTAAAAAATATTAATGTTATGAATAAGAAATTTTAATATTATTTTTTACATGAAAAAAAGAAGTGATTGATTTCACTCGCATATTTGTGAATAATTTTGTTGAATTTGATTCAATTTAATTAAATTTAACTTAAATGTTTAAAGATATTTTAACATGATGAATACATTTTTTCTCTTAATAATTAATAAATTAACATACACACACATAAATAAAAATGCACATGATCCTAGGCTATATTCTAGAGCTGGCTAGCATGAGTAGCATCCTTAATTAGTGACGTAACTACAAATTTCACTGTAAAAAATATAATGTAGCTATACTAATTAGCTGCAGGTTTTAACAAGCAATATTTTAAGAATATTGATTAAGGTTTCAACGTAGTTTTAGAAATTGTTTATTAAAAAACTATTTAATAAGTTAACAATGCATCGAATCCGAAATGTAGGTTAACTAGTACTCTAAAATAAAATATTGCTTAGCAAAACTCATTAATTAATCCTTCATAAAATAATTAAGAAATAAATCCCCCTATCATGCGTTCTTAGTTTACTAATTATGTAGCGTGATGTACGTGGAAGAATCTATGCGTATAAAAAAGTTTGTGCATATTTTTATTTTTATTTTTAAAAATACTATTTTAATCGGTTTTAAGAATGTACAGCACCTGAGAAAAAGTGAGAATATATAATAAAAATATTTTAATTTAATAATATGAACCTTAATTATTTATCTATTTTATATGCTCTATCTTTTTAGTTTTTACCATTAATATTGTAAAAAATATTTGAATTTAAATTGCAAATTCTTTAAACTTAAGTGAGTAAGTTCAATTCTAATTTATACTCTATTTGAAAGGTTTAAATTAAATAGTAACCCAAAAAATAAAATATATAACATAAAATTAATATTTTTTTCTTTCTCCTCTTGAAACTGCATTTTTCTTATATATTCTTCTAATTTGTACTCTATTTTTTTCTTTTTTTTTTTTCTTCTAATCCTCTTCTTTTCTCAATATATACGTTTTTTTTATTTTATGTGTGGGTATTTATAAAAATTTATATATATATTAATTTCATAAAATCTATATATCTCTGTCATCATTTAAAAAAAAGACAACTTTTTAAAAATTTAACTTAGATTTATTTTTTTAAAAAATTATTACCCCACATTTTTTCTATTACAATCTATTTGTTGAGCAATCTAGTGGTTTATTCTAAAACCCTATCCTAGTCAGCATCTAAATAATTAATCCATAAGTCGTTGATTGTGTTTTAGTGGTTGACAACTCTTAACAAACAAGTGCGACACATATATTTAAATTTTAATATATTATAATACTATATAGTATGTAGAAATTTCAGGTTAAGTGTAGTGTATGTGCATGCAAGATTAATAAAAGACAAATAATAATCGTTCTTGTTAATTGATTGGTTGACGTTCTCAATTAATAATTGGTGTCAAAGCATTAAATGCAAGTGGCTTTGACTAATTAAATGCTTCATATTCTTAACTAATTTGAATAAAGAATTGGTATATAGCAAACCCTTCATTCCATATCAGTAATAACGTGGATGCTTCCCTTAATTAAGTGGCATGAGACTATGATCTAACAATTCAGTGTTGTCATAATAATTAACATTATTTTGTTATATGTATGTTTATACCTGCATTGTACAAATAATGTACTAATTTGTACTCGAATTAAATGGAAGCACGTGGCTCTATCACTTTAATTTGCGTATTAATAAATAATTCAAACTTATATATATTAATAGAATTATAGAATGCATGTCATATTGGGAATATAATTGTCATCCCCAGTTATTAGAAACAAAAAGTCAAAGTAAATAATAACAGGATAATATTAGAGACTATTTATAATTATATGTGTATTATATTTAAAATTATACATTAAAATAAAAAGACAAATTATAACTCTCCATAATTTTCAAACTATAATTCCTAAATGTCATACTAGCTAATAATAATATCGGTAATATTAGAAAAAAAAAACAGCTAAAATAATTTAGTTTATTTAATAATTATTAATTATTATAATACTAAATAAAATAAATTCAAATTATTTTTTATTAATTTTTTTTGTTACTAAATATTTTTTAAAATATATAAACTATTTTTTTTCATTATTCAATCATATCCCACTTTATTAAAACGTTAACCGCAAGGTAATCCTAGAACAGCTAGCTGTGATTGAAGACTAATTAGAAAGCATTCCCAATGAGTGATCAAGTTAATGTGTTTTTGGCTCTAGCTTATTAAGATTTAAGAAAAACTTTTAATTATTTGTTTTATCCTCTTTATTGGGTTTTAGTGAAATCTGGTGGAATTAGTCACATAATTAAAAGTAAATTCAATACTATATAACCAATTTAGATTGATCGAGTTGTCAAATAAACAAGTGTCGGAAGTTTGAATTTCGCCTTATACATGCAGCAATTCATTGGCTAATGACAGACTCTCAAATGAAATTTAGATCCGCAACAAATCAGTCTTTGATCTATCGGATTGGAGGATACCGTAAAAAAAAAAAATCAATACTATATATTTTGCAATCTGCTATAACTTAGGGGCAAGGAGAAATAAATTGATTTTAAAGTTACTTCATTATCAATTACTCGAAATATATAAAATTCAATTTTAATGTATTATCATATATAAAATAATTTTATATAAAAATTCAATTTATAATATTATATTAATAAAAATAATTATTTTTATATTAATTATTGTTGGGAATAAGACACAATTCCCCCTTGAGAAAACACCTTTGACAGAGAAATAAAATAGACACAATCACAACACAAGAATTTAACGTGGAAACTCCAATTACCGGAGAAAAAACCACGGCCGTTGTCAAATGACAACCAGAGAATATCACTATGTGAAAATTGTTACAACACATAGACTTCTTTCTCTCACCGGCACCCCAGTACACCCACACTCTTTCAAAGCAAATATCTAACTACACCTCACAACACTCTCTAATCAAAGAGTACAGAGGAAAAGAAAAATCAGATACAAGCTTAAAGTGTTTCTGACTGGTGCAAAAACAAATGGAGAACTTAGCCTCATATTTATAGCCTAGGCCACCCACTCCATTTGCTATCCTAAGCAATGTGGGACTAATTCAACCAAATCCTAACAATCTCCACCTTGATTGAAATAGTCACACATCTTCAGCTTCCATTGTCAACACCGACAATTCTTTGCTGCCATTGTCTATACCGACAATCATAGTTCAGAGAACTATCATACTCCACCATGAAAGTATACTCACTTGGAATTAGACCACTCCAAGCATTTCGCCTTGGTACAGATCGAAACCTTGCTGAAAATTCATGGTGCAACTTCCAAATTGGCTTTTCCTGGAAGTTCTTCAGCCATCGACCTAACTCCGCCACACACCTTGCATCTCAACGCCAACCAATGCCCGTGTGCAATTGTGGACCTGATTGCCACAACTCATCCTTATCCATGGCAGTGCGGTAATACCATGAGGATACTTCTTGTCTTCTAGAGAACATCATCTTCTCTCATAGAGAGAGCAACCAGAGATCTTCTCCTTCAACGCCTTGTGCAAACCTGATTGTATCAACACATCCTTGACTTGTATTTGCCACAAGCCAAAATTGATTCTTCCATCAAAATTTTCTATTTCAAGCTTCACAGCACTTGAATATCCTGACATTGTTGCAACCGTATACTGGAATAGTATAACTCAACTGTAGACCGTGCACTAGGAAGGGTCCCCAGGAAAGAGAGGTGGGTCACAATGGACACACTTAAATACCAAGTCTTTCCTTAGCCAGAACCTTTTCCAAACTGCACTCTCACAGAGTCACACTGCCTTCCAGCAACAACAACAGCAACCAAAGATCAACCTCAAGCCACAGGACAAAATTCTTTTCTGATGTGGAAGGTCAGACTAGGCTGCAACCACAGAGCATACTAAGAATAAATCCCACCGAACCGAAGCTCTGATACCACTTGTTGGGAATAAGACACAATTCCCCCTTGAGAAAACACCTTTGACAGAGAAATAAAATAAACACAATCACAACACAAGAATTTAACGTGGAAACTCCAATTACCGGAGAAAAAACCACGGCCGTTGTCAAATGACAACCAGAGAATATCACTATGTGAAAATTGTTACAACACATAGACTTCTTTCTCTCACCGGCACCCCAGTACACCCACACTCTTTCAAAGCAAATATCTAACTACACCTCACAACACTCTCTAATCAAAGAGTACAGAGGAAAAGAAAAATCAGATACAAGCTTAAAGTGTTTCTGACTGGTGCAAAAACAAATGGAGAACTTAGCCTCATATTTATAGCCTAGGCCACCCACTCCATTTGCTATCCTAAGCAATGTGGGACTAATTCAACCAAATCCTAACAATTATATAAATGATCATCTAAAAAAATATAATTAAATAATTATATAAAATATTTTATAATATTGTATATAAAAATTAAACTCATATATAATGTCAAAATAAAGCTTTGACCACATTCCATTATGAAATTCCAAATATTTATAGAAATAATTACGTGTGTCTGTATTGGAGTCCAATTTGGTAAGATGAGGAAATTAGTGAGGATCTAAATAAGAGAAAAACACTCAGTTCTACTTTTTATTATTATAGGTTTAGCTAAATTGTGCCTTAAAAATATAAGTAGTTACGATTGTTAGTAATAGAAAATTATAAATATTTTATTTTAATAAATATATAATAAATATATTAAGAATTTAAATTTTATATTATTTTTTATAATTTATAACTTTATTATTTGTCCTTAGCTAAACCCTTTTATTATTTGGGAAAATGCCAAATTTTTAATAAAAGAGGAAAGTTTGAAGTTTGAATTTATCTGATTGGAAACATAACAATAGCTACAAATAGCTAGCAATCCATGGTTTTAGTTCTGGTTTTGTTTTAGCCCATTGGAAAAATAAAAATATAAATATATTCATCACAGATTTGCATTGGCGTTGGTTACAGCTCAATAATTCGACATACACAATTCGACAATAGCATTAATGAGAGTTAATAATCATTAATATGACCAAACTCCAACTCTTAGTTATGTAGCACTCATTTTATACTATAGTCTTTAGGATTTAACTATTATAAATATGTCAAGATTATTATTAATAAAAATTTTTAAATTTTTTATTTTAATACATACACAATAAATATATCAAAAAATTAAATTTACATCCCTTTTATAATTAAAAAATAATTAATAATTTTATCTTATTTTTTAAAAATACATATTAATTAAATTTTATTTTTTTTAGTTGTTCCTGATATTTCTTAATTCGATAGGTCAAGAATTAATTCATTGTAAATTTTTTGACATTTATTTAAACAGACGAATGAGTTGACCACTCAACTAACTCGACTTGATTAATTAAATCCTATTTTTTATTAGGAATATTAGCACAATATGATATATATATATATATATATATATATATATATATATATATATATATATATATATATATATATATATATATATATATAGACTTATTTAATATAGAAACATTAAATGTTGAACCAATCATATATAGATTGATGAGTTGAAGATTAGTAGTGAATGAAGAATTGAAAATTTAGTCAAACCTGGTTGAATATTTTAGTCAATTTTAGTTTCAGTCAAATTCGGTTGATTTTAATGATTGTATATCAGTAGCTGGATCTGGACTAGTTAAAGTAGTACCATGATAGTACTATAGCTCAGCTTGCTAGATTACGAAATAAAATATTATTTATTCGTGTCAAACTTTAACTTCAATTGGTTGTTTGCCTTCATTTTGTTTTATCTTGATGCAAACTGTCCATCAATTCTGTATCAAGAATTTTATTACAACTTAAAAGAAAATTCCATTTGAGACTTATCGATTAAGTGTTGAAAATAATTTCGGACACAATAAAAAGAATATAAATATTGTATTATTAATGAAAAAAATAGTACAAATAAACAAGTAATGATAAAAATTAAACATAGAAATAAGATCAAACAAACTTGAAGTAAAATTGAGAATTGAAAAGCAGAAAACTTAAATACCGGAGAACAAAATGAAGAAATAAATAGTAGAGTTTGAAATTGAAACGAAAATATAAAGAACTAAACTAAAACTAGAAATGAAATAATGTATAAATAAAATAAATTAATTTTTAGCAATGTACCTATAAGTTATTTTGTATTGTTAGGTCACTGTGGGAGTTTTCAACCACCGTATAAGATGAGAAGATACCACATCCAACTCAAAAATTTTAAAGGATATGAGACATGCTTCACCTTGAACATAAGATGAGAAGACAACATATCTAACTCTAAAATCATAAACCATAAATCCTAAATTCTAAATCCTAAAACCATAAGGTAGTAAATGTATAAGTCTTTCATCTTATAAACTCATCACTCTTCCTTGCTTTTTTCTATGTGGGACCAATTTCATATATTACTCCTAGAGCTGGAAGTGAGTCGAGCTAGATCAAACTCAAGCTCGACTCACAAAAATTAAGCTTGGCTCACGGCTTTACTCGTTAATAATCGAGCCTATTTCGTAAACTCAAACTCGGCTCAGCGAAAGCTCACGAGCTGGCTCAAATAATAAGAATATAATCTATAATTCTATATCAAAAAATTATAACTTTTATATATATTAAAAAAATATTTAAAAAATCAATTTTATATAGTGTCTATCTATCAATTATAATTTTTTTATTTATGTCCTACATCAAAATTATATATAAAAAAAGACTATAAAATTTTAAATAATTAAAAACATTAATATATATGTAAAATTGTATATTTCCATTATATATATATATATTAAATTATTAATACATATATTCTATATATATAATTGTGCTAACTCACGAGCTAATGAGATGAGCTTATTCAAGTTTAAACTCAACTCATTTAATTTATAAGCTAAATTCCAAGCTCGAACTCGACTCACCAACTCACGAGTTCAGCTTATCGAGCTATTAATGAGTCGAGCTCGAATTGGCTTATGAATTGACTTGACTCACTTCCAGCCCTAGTTACTCCTCACATTTATAATATTAACACGTGTTTGATTTTTTTTTTGTCTTAAAAGTACTTATTTTAAAAGAAAAATAATCAAAAAAATAAGAGAATTTTTTTATTTTCTATAAATACTTAAATAATTTTTTTAAAAATTACAATTTAATTTTTAAAATTACACCAAACATTAATATGCTATAATTTTTTATAAACTAAACATTAAAAAAATTACTTATAAATTTATCCAAGCTTATGTTCTTTTATAGAGTTACTATGTCAATATAATTGAAAATTTGCAGAATTTTTAGTGTGATTTAGGATCAGATTTAAATTTTTACCACATATTAATTGTGAGTTGTGACCCTTTATTCTCATCTTCGACTGTCATGGTGATATATTCAATATTTTCACTAAGTGCTTCTTGTCTAAATCTCTACTACTTAATTAACATTCTTTGCTAACCTCATTCTTTTCACCATTACACAAGTGATTTGATGTATTTTTGTTTTTTTAAATACCCCGACCAACCTTTATATTTCTATTAATTTATTTAATATTTTAATATACCACTCATAAATTTGTCATTTTTTTTCAAAATCTAATACAAAATACCAATGATCAATTTGTCAATATTCATTATAAAGTTTTTTCTTAATTTAAGATTTCAATACTCACAATAATATGAGTTATAATATAAGTTTTAAACAAAGTTGTGAAAGCTAAAATTTAACTGAAGTTTAATCGGATTTAGACTGGATATAATGAAATAATATGTTTATAAATAAGATATATGCATGTATTTATGTTTTATTATTTCAAACTAGTTAACATTTAAAAAAAATGGATCATCAATTTGATAGAATTATCAATTTGTTATCTATTATTCGAAAAAATTTATATATATCAAATCATTTTTATTTGAATATATTGATAAAAATAGTCCTCACTTTTGATAACAAAAAAATATTTTTAAATTATTATAAAATGTTCAAAAATAATAAAAAAATATTTTTTTTATAAATGACAAACAATTTAATATTTAACAAATTATTTATATGCATTTGATACAAAAAATTATTAAAATATTTGAATAATTATTTAGAATAATGTATATAAAATAATCAGTAAAAATTATATCTCTAAAATTTTGTTCTTTTTTAAGTGTCCCATTCTTTAATTTTAATCATGCTTGTAAATTTTTTTATGAAGATTCGATCTTTGGGTAATTTTATTATATTTTTATATATTTTAAATTAAATATATTTTTATTGTTGATAAAAATAAAAGATATCTTTGTTATAGTTTTTAAAAATTTGAGCGATTTTGATAGTTTACCTTTTGTTTAATTAGGACTTATATATACATGTTATATATTGATTTTACTACATACGAAATTTAAAAGGTGATTAGAATAGGCTAATTTTTTTATATTGATTAAATATATGTGTAATATATTGTTATTGAAAAATTAGGTTTTTTTCTATATGGTATTTTATTCAAATCGGACGGTTTGATTTGTTTGATGAAAAAAATAAATTACAAATCGGAAGTTCTAATTTGTTTGAAGAAAAAAATAAATTCCAAATCGAAGGGTTCGATTTGTATTTTTTATTTTTTTATTTGTTAAAATAAAAATTGGACGGTCCAATTTCAACATTAAAAATTTTTTTATTTTCGAAATCATAAATCGGACCGTCCGATTTGTGATTATTTGTTTAAAAAACAAAACAATGCAAATAAATCGGTGCCTCCGATTTATGTTATTCTATGGCCAAATAAAACACTTCTCTCTCTCCTCACACTATATTGTCATACACGTTTCTCTCTTTCACACGAAAAGTCAAAAGCGTAATAATATATATATATATATATATATAATTGTTCATTCCAGTGGATTGAGAATCTGGCGCTAGTGATCATCATGGATGATCTATAGCTGTATATATACATAATGCGCGGTTTATTAATAAAATTATTAATTATTAAAAGGCCAAATCCAACAAAAGTATGAGGGGATTGGGGTTAATTAATTACATCATCATGGGCATCATATAGTTGTAGTGAATATTTATGACAAATTTGATTTTGATATCATCAAGTGTTGTCACAATAATATAAAGTGGCGAGTATGGTAGTGGGAAGTCTCATATCTCTCTATTTTACTTTATATGAAAGATACAAAATCATAGCTGGAGCCAAGTTAGTATCCCAGGAAAAGAAACTACAAGAGACTAACGTTACGAGTAAACACTCACTCAAAAGAAAAATTAAATAAATAAATTTTTTAAAATTTATATTTCGAATGGACTAATTTAAAAAAATATATTAATAAAATTTTTAAAATAGTAAATATTGACATATTATCTTTAAATTAGTCTCTATATAATTAAGATAAAAGGTTTTCATTTGAATTAATTTGTCCATGTTTATTATTCTTTAGAATTTTATTAGTATTTTATTTTAAAGACTAATAAGTCTGAAATATAAATTTTTAAGGATTTATTTATCACTTTATTTTTAAATTTATTATAGATTTTTGTTATACCATAAAATTGTCTGAAATAATATATATAGAGTATATATTCAAATTGGTCATTGAGAAATTTTATGTTGGATGTTTTCATTTCTAAATTTTTTTTATTATTTTGAGATTTTTGAATTTTATAAAAATAAGATATATAAATTTTTATTTTAGTCAAACATATTATTTTTATTTTGACAAATAAATTATAAAAAATACTTATGTCTTACTTTTATAAAATTTTATGTAAAATTTTTTAAAAAACATATTTGAGTATATATATACTATTCTTGATATTGGATATGAAGTAATCGATTGCGGTAGATGTAATGTTGTTAGGTTTAGTAAAGGTTAAAAAAACAAGAAATATAATATCTTGACAAAATTCTGAAAAAATATTCCATATTCTTGGGGATGAACAAAAAAAAATTTCTTACATGCATATTTATACTTTAAAAATTATTCATCACAAAAATTAAAATAGAAACTCATTAAGATTGTACATATTAGCAGAAACGAAAATACTTTGTCAACTAATGTTATTTTCTTTTTAAATATAAATTAATAAAAAAATTATATTTCTAACAAAATACTTTATAAAAACAATAGAAGGAAAAAAAAGGAAACATTCCACTGAGATTGAATTTGTGAAATGAATAAGTCAAAAATGAAAGCTTGTAGTTATCGTCGCATATTACATACTCCACTAATTTGTGACTAATAAAGTGACGAATTAAAGAAAAAAACAAAGTGAGGAGTGTATATATATGGTTAGTGCTGAAACTTGATTGTTGAGGTTACAAGTGTCGTTCATATCTTTTCCACATTCAATTTAAATAATGGGATTAATTCTACGAAGTGGATAATTTTGGAAAAAGTAAGATATTGCATGTTTATCTTTTCCAGCAATAGTAAATACACGATTTAGATACGATAATCTTTCTTTACTTCATTGTCAATTTGTCATGCATGCCATGATCATCACTCCTGACAGCTATTAATTTCTTTGTCTTATTATTACAATATTAAATCAAATTTCTTCTTTAATTCTTGGTTCGTTTATGGTGGGATATATATAAATATCGATCCTAATTATTATTACTTAAAGTGGCATATATGAAGCTTCTATTATTTTGCGACATAACGATAAAAATGGGAGATAGATAAGGATTTTTTTTTGGTTTATTAAGAAAGTGTTTTTTAGAAAAAAAAATTTGACAACATTGAAAGTAATAAGAGTTTTTATATTTTCTAAATATATATTGTTTTTATAAATTAAAGTCGAGATAATACTCAATTTAGTCCCTGAAGTTACGTTCGAACTTCAATTGAGTCTTTGAAATTTTAATTGCCTCAATTTAGTCTCTAAATTTTTCAATTGATTATGTGACGAAAACTACGGTGTAGAAACTAACGTGATTAAAATTTGAAAAGTTCATGAACTAAATTAAAATTTGAAATTTTAAGGACTAAATTGAAGCTCGAGTGTAACTTCAGAATCAAATTGAATATTTTCTCATATAATTAGGAGGCAGGGATGAAGTAGTTTACATAATTTATTAGCAAATAATATTATTTTCCTAATTAATTATCTGACATGTTTTTTTATAAACCTCCACTAAACAAAATTAATATCATTTTATTCAAACTATATATAATAATTTATAAAAGTTGGAAGAACACATGTGGATATGTAGATGAATGCTTATTAACTGTATTCCATATAGCTACTTGCATATATATAAAATATGACACATGTTTATATAATTAAGAAAATAAGAGACCATCCAATGATATCAAAAAGAATATAAAAATGAGAAGACCTAATAAATACTGAACAACAAATTAAAGAAAGATTACGTTTTTGGATTGTTAAAATTGTAAAAAAAATAAAAATAAAAATGAACAATGCATTGTTGGGTATATATTTATGATTATGTAATACTCACGCAATATTAGAAAATTATTTTTAATAATTATTTATTTTATTTTTAGTAATAATAAAAATAGCTATTAATATAAAAATACTAATAAAAGTAGTCTCTTATAAAACACTAATGGCCTCTTTATGGTCAAACTCTTAGTCAAACATTAATTTCTGAGTCTCTCTTAAAAAAATGTAATTTTTGAGTCTCTCTTTTTTATCATCAGTTTGTCAAACTAAAACATAATTGTAGGTGCTGAATAATTTCATTCATGAATTTACTTATAGTTTTAATTGATTTTGTATAAATTTATTTGTATTTTAGTGAGGTTTTTATTATTTTATTTATTCATTAACCTAGTTTATAATGTTAATCTAGATTTTTATTAATTTCTTACAAAATTGAAAATGATAACAATTATGTAATTATAGTGTTAATCTAGGTTTTGTTCTTCAACAACATAATTTTCTATTTTCCAAAACATCAATTTTTTATTATCAAATAGTTATGTTAGCCTCAAATTATTTGTTATGCACTTATACTAATTTTTTGTGTCAAATTTTTATATTGGTCTCAAATAGTCATTTTTTTGTGTTATTTAACTGAATTCGGTGAATTTTGGTTAAAAGAAATAAAAAATAATTATATACTAAGATCATAAGTATCAAATTAAAATAATAATTAAGAATTGAATCTAAATCAAAATTTAAAGTATATTAATTATACTTATTTTTTATTAGTAAGACTATCCTCCTACAATACTATATATGTAATTTAAAGTCAAAACATCAATTCTAAGATGGATAAAAATTTGTTCTGTTTAAAATGCATCTAATTAGCTGCAAGTCAATTTTAAAGTTCTTATATACTATAAATATTTATTAAAAAATAATATTAATAGATATATATAATTTAAAAAAATAAATGAATTTATTTTTATTATTAAATAAAAATATAATTAATTTAAAAATAAATAAATTTATAATTAAAATTAAAATAAATTAAATAAAAATAAATTTTTTTATAAAAAATATTTATATATATTATAATTTACATATATAATATTAAGAAATACAATAATTCAGTGACAAAGATATATATATATAAACCTTTTACATTAAGTCTCTAAAAGAGATAGAGTTTCATGTGATTATGCTTGTAGTTATTTTCGTTACGTAAATACTCCAAGAACTATTTTCAGTTATTCCTGATTTTTTAATCCACCATAGCATAGACAATTTGAAAAATCTAGTTATTTATATCTTGATCTATTGCAGATGAACTTAATCAAATGGTGTTGTTAAATTTTTTTGAGGTCTTTCACCCTATTTACTATTATAATCATCTTCACAATCGAATTATCATCTTACTTCATCTTAAGATTTCTGTTAATTGTTTCAGTATATCACCTTAAATCAAAATTGACACGTAGTATGTGATCAACTGTATCACATGCATATGTCATGTGCAACATTAATGGCAGAATTTCATTAAGACAATGAGATGTCATGGCCCCCAAATATTTTATAAAATTAAAATTTTGACCATTTATTTTGTTTGGTACAAGTTGTTCAATTAATTATTATTTTTGTTATAAATTTTTCACAAACTCTTAGTTTTGGGTTCAAAACTTACTACAAGCACATTCTCCTTTTTGTGTATATATATATATATATATATATATATATATATATATATATATATATATATTTTAATTTTAAGGTCAACAAATTTTTATTTTTTTATTTTTATTTTTTATGTTTATAATAAAAAGATAACCTTATTATTTTAAAGTATAATGAACTAAATAAAATTCAAGTATCAAATAATAAATAATACAAATAAATAATTTCATATTATTTTATTAATTTTAATGTATTATAAAACAAAATTATGTTTCAACTAAATGATAAAATAGATAAACTATATATATAAGTATTTATTAAAATAAGTCTAATATTTTAATTTTTTTATATCACTACTATCTTTAATATGTTGTACAATATAGTAATTAGTATCATAATATAAAATAAAAAAAGTTTTATTATATTTTAAGTTTGTCATTTTATATTTTTTTTTATTGATTTCAATATTTTTTGAAAACAATTGATTTGAACAAAAAAATTATATATTTAGTGTAGTTTTAGATGCTATTATTTTAATTATAGTTTTTTAATAATTTATTTCTATAATTATAAATTTATAATAATTTAAAAATAAAAATTAATATATATATATATATATAAATTTTTTTTAAGATTCGCCACTGTGCAGCATATAAATGTGTCAAATATCAAAGTGTAATATATAAATTTTCAAAATCCATATGGAGATAAATATGACGATAATATAATTAAATTGACAGGATAACATTATATATATATATATATATATATACTGTCTTCAAATGTTTATATATAAATATAACTGATAAAAAAAGATAGTATGGACTATGTTTAATTACTGTTTCTGACTCTTTATAGTAATCAATACATATAAATTCTTTACATTAAGTCTCTAAAAGAGATGGAGCTTCAGCCTTCATGTGATCATGTTTAAAATGTCTGTCAGAATTTTTTTGTTGGAATGTATTATATATATATATCAATGGATTAGTAAAAGTTTGTTTGTTTTTTTTTAATATTAAAGACTTAAAAAAACCATTTAATTTAATTCTGTAAAATATATAAGATAATTGGATAACAAAATGTCAAGTTAAATATTCGTTACTCAAAAGTTTGTAAATATTTGCAAAACCTTTTTATTAAGTAAACAATACTTTGTAATCTTTTATTTTGTATAAATTATTGAGATTTTAAAAAATAATTTACCAATTAAGTTAATCCTATTTAACAAAATCAATAAGCCACATCTATTTTTTTTATAAAAAAAATAAAACACATTACTTATAATTTTATTTATTATTTCTAATACCGATTAGAGATATAATTATTTATCTTAATTTTTTTAACAATTTTAAATTTTTGAAATAAATAATTCTATGACCAAAATTAAAACAACACTAAAAAGTTGTTCTTTCAAGTTTATTTTTTGGTTTTGTCTTTTGTTTTTACCTTTTGTCTTGTTTAAAAGTCGCTTCAAGCGTCAAAATTTTCTCTTTCTTCTATCTGTTTATTCTTTTCTTATATAGGTTATTTTATATACAATTAATAACAAAAAATTTATTTATATATTTCTTATATATATTTTATAATTATATCTAGAACATAAGATGATATTTTACAAAAAAAAATTTAAATTGGTTCTCAATTAAATTTTAAGTCGAATGCCAATGTATTATTCAATAAATTTTTATTATATAGAAGTATTTTTTTTAATTATGACTTTAATTTTTATATTATTTTAAAAGAGACTAATTTATCTTGTAATAATATATTTAGAATTTAATCATCTTATAATAATATTTATTAAAATTTTATTTTATTTTTTTAACCCAGTACTTGCATTATGTAACATCCTAATATTCAAATTCTTATACTCGAGTCATAAGTCAATGATATTACAGTGGTACGACTCTCAGGTGGATTTTTAATATATAAATATAGGTAAATTCGAAAGGAGTATTAATCGAGAAGCCTGAAAAGAGTAGAAATAAAATCGCGAAGACGTATCACTCACGTTTCAACAACAAAAAGATAAAACGTGAAGTCGAAAGCGATATACAGACAAGACATAAAGGAGATTAAGAGATAGATAACAGATAGATATATATAACATAAGTAAATAGCCACTAGTCGCGACCCGCGAAGTTTAGGCCGGCTAGGGTACAGTATGAAAGTAGTTGACAACATCATATCCTAACCTCTCCTAAAGGAAACATAAGAGCCTCTGTAGGCAAGTTCCAAAAGAGTTCAATACATAATATAATCTTTTCAAAACAAAGGTGGAGAGATTCTAAACAAAACACAAAGTAGAGAAAATAAATATCTTCGCCGTCTCTCAGACGAACCACAGCTCACTTCTGAGCACCTGGACCTGTATCTGAAAAACAAGAGATATATACGGAATGAGAATCCCGGGCCCATGGGTTCCCAGTACGGTAAAAATTTCAAATAAATACAATGCACTGCAATAAAAACTCACTAAGCAATCCTAAACTTTTTCACCAAATATCCAGCCTAGATTCTCACTAATCCATAAATAGGCTACTGTTGTAAGGGGATACTAAATCTAGTTCATGTTACACATGTTTCCCAACTCGCTGACTCTTCCACGAATCAGACTCAGAATCATAAGCAAAACCATCACCAGTTGTTCTACCTCAACAATTTTGTATCAATACATCATACCCTCACCTGGAGCTAGTAAAACCACATCACTGCGTCTTCCCAAGGAGCTCAAATTATCTCATCAAGAACAGCCCCAACATCCACCGACACCAGCATGAGGGGACTCTCAGTTGTACAAACACAAGCAATACAGGCAAGTAATACACAAATAAAGTACAAGTAGAACAAGTAGCACATAATCAAGTAACATAGCATATATGATGTAGAAATCCAAAACAAATAGGCAAACCCAGACAATTCAAACATATGCAAATGATGTATGCCTGCCCTATGGCTGATGATATCATCTGTCGGTTATCAAGCCAACCCGACGTGTCCAGTAGCTAACCCGGGCACAGTCTATTTGTTGCGTATTAATATCATTAGAGGGAATATGTGCCCTGTCACCATTAGAAGGTATCTGCACCCTGTCGCCATTAGAGGGTATCTGCGCCCTGTCCCGTTAGAGGGTATCGGTGCCCTGTCACCCTTGCAACCAGAGAGAAAACACAAGCATGCTTACATTCAATATTTTCCATCATTATTCATTTATCATATTCGTTCATTTATCATATATGCCTTTATACTCAACCATAATCTATAATGGCTTTGCCGTAACTCGGCAATAACTCAGTCATCTGGCTCACAGTTCAATCCAGAACTAGCCAATTTATCAACATGGCTCCTCCGTATCCGGCAATAACTCAGCCATCCGGCTCATGGTTCAATCAAGAACCAACTATTTATCAATAAATATAGCCCTTCGGCTCATGGCATACACGGTACTTCCACCGTCATCCTCCGTATCTCATATAATCATCTTTGATCATCATTGATCATAACTTTTCCCCTTACTTCATTCACAAGTTACCACATCCCCTAGCTCATTTCTCATTGCTAGGCATATCATAATGATTTAATACATAAGGGTGAGATCGGAGGCTTAGAAGTATGAGATTTAGCTTTTAAAACTCACAAATCAACTTTGGGATGAAAACAAGGCTACGCGCACGCGTGGATGGCCACAAAGCTCATCGACGCGTATGCGTCACACACGCGGACGCGCGGATTGAAACACAGCCAGACGACGCGTACGTGTCAGCCATGCGTACGCGTGGGTGCATTTGCGCCCCAGGCACAAAACTAGCACAACTCTGGCACAACTCTCGGAAAAATGGCTGGGCATTGGGTGCAGCGCATCGACGCGCACGCGCACACCATGCGCACGTGTGGATGATGCCTTCTTGAAGAATGACGCGTACGCGCCAAGTGCGCCTACGCGTGGAAGGTCATTCTGCTAAAAATTTTCTAAGTTAAAAGCTGCAGAATTCACAGATTCAACCCCAATCTTCTGACGGACATAACTTTCTCATTATAAATCGTTTTTCGCCCGTTCTTCGAACGGCATGGACATCTCGGATCCAATTTCACTTCTAAACAAATTTGGTACAAAACGGAGATCCAGAGTCCAAGTTATGTCCCATCAAAGTATGCTCAAAACCCATATTTTCATACAAAACCACAATGTGCCCTTTTCAAAACAAGCAATTTTCAACCCTTTTTAAAATCAACCAAAACATGCCAATTTCATCACTTTTCTTTGAAATCAATCAAACTATATCACAATCGACATTAAGTCTCCTCAACTCACACGCTAACACATTACCACAATTCACAAAACCGCCATATAACCATTTTTACCCATTTCAAACAAATGACTAAATTACAAACACATTAACATGTCATACATCCTTCTTCATCCCAATTTCCAACAATACTATTTCCAATCAATCATCATTATACATAATCAATATCATACTCACTATCACATGGTTTCACCCACAAATCAACCTTAATCATTTCTCAAGCATATATCACAACATACATATCTCTCATGCATCATCATACCATCAAGGCATCAATAATCATGATTACATATATGACCACATAACATACCTCAACCAAAACTAAACATACCTCATTTATACAATTTCACCCAAAATTACCAATTTCCACACTTCAACTCCTCAAACCTTATTATTCAATAACCAGCCCAATCATTCATATATTCATTATCTGAAATTCATCCAATCGCTTGTGTCATCATACAATGCACACATCAACTTACCTTCCTTACCTCTTTCCGGCCTCTGGCCTAATCTCACAATTTAAATGCATAAACCACAAATCAATACTCATTATCCAATACATCAAATTTTCAATACACCAAGCATACAAGGCCACACAATTTTCAACCCAATCATTAATTCACATTACATACCAACTATGCATATTAGTACCAACTATTTACACAACCCAAACTTAATTCTAGGGGCATCTAGCCTAGGAATTCTCATCACACCACACGATACTTAAATGAAACTTAAACCGTACCTCTTGTAGCCAAGCCAATTGAGCCTTTTCTATGGAAGCCTCCACCAACCCTTAGCTCCAAATCTCACCAAAGCTCCTCAAGCAATACCAATCTCCCAATTGTGCACCAACGTTACCAAATACACTAACATAACCAATATCACATACATACATCAACCTAGGGCTCATAAAAATGACAAATCACAAGGGTTTGAGCACTTCTTACCTCAGCCCATATAAAGTAGGGATAGAACCCACTTGAAATCCATGTTGGAGTATCCCTAAACACTCAAAATCACAAGATTTCAACACTAACTACCCAAAAACGTGTAACAGTGGGGAATTTCAAAAACTGGACAGAGATGAATAGAATAATCACCACAAAACTTAGGTAGAATTGTAGAGGATGAGAAGAGCGACGCGTGGCCACAAACGGCTCGTCAATCGGAGCTCCGTAGCTCAAGTTATGGTGGTTTGAAGATCAAAGAGAGTTAGGTTTTCTCTCTTATCTTCTCTCTTCCCAATTTCAGCGCCCAACACCCCTTCTTTAGGGCAAAATGAGCTGAAATGCTCGTAACTAATGTTTATATATGTTGGGTCTTGGGCCCACTTAGGCCCGGTTCACTTATTTTTGTCCGTTGACCCAATTTTAGACCAAAACCTTTAAGATTAGCGCTCTAAATCGCACTTCAAATATTTCTACCTCCCCTAATTATAATTCATCATTTCTTAATCATATTTACTCATAATCAATTTTCTCAGCTGCAGTACCAGACAGGTCTTAGCCGGTACTGCCGGTCAAAATTCCACTGCGCGCTTTTACGCAGAAAACTATGTCTTCCGACTCGAAAAAATTCACTGAATCCAAATATCATATTTAAATCATCAAATTTCAATTGCCAAATCTTTCAATCATATTCGCTCCTACTTAACTTATTATTTAATTAATTTCAGTTAAAGCGTGTATTACACATTAATTTCGAGAATACTAACAAATTAAATCTACTTGTTATGAAAACTCTTTATCATATAGTTGCATCTACGCCCTTGATACCACGATACAATTATGGATGATTTTTGATTAAGGAATTTAAGAATTTCAATAATATATATGTAGCTAGTTATTAACATATTGTCATGATAATTAATATATAATTTTGAAATCCAACTAATTATTAAATACTATTGGGGGAGACAAAATTCACGCCCACTAAAATATTATTTATCGTAGTAAGTACGTACCAAAAGGGAATCTAAACAGTACGTAAGGTTTAGTTTAATGACATTTAATTTGCTTATTATGTACAATAATATTATAATAATAACAATAATCCTTCCGTGTTTATGCGTGTTACGTAAAAAATTAAAAATCAAATAACACCATCATGGCACATTTGGCAACGCCACATGCTCCTTCATCACTAGTGAAAAAAAAAATCTACATGAAAATGACATTAATAATGAGCTAATGCACAATTACTGGTAAAGTATATAATCATTTAGTTATGCATATATCTATCTGTTTTGATTTTATGATGATATATTATCAAAAATTTTATAACTAAAAAAAAAATCTAAAATTCAATTTTCATTATATATAAAATTCAACATAAAATAAACAAAAAAATATAAAATTTAATATTATAAATCTTACATATATTAAAAATACTATTTCTATAATATTTATAAATATAACGTGAAATATATTTCATTTCTTAAACTAGGTTTTAAAATTAAATTAGATGTATTCAATTTTAAAATGATATCAAAATTTATCTAAGTCAATATTATTGAATGGAGAAATTATCAAAAAATTTATTTCTCTCAAATAATTAAACTAATAAAAAAACATACATAAATAATTATATTTTTAATTTATTCTCTCACAAAATAATGTTTTTTAATTTTTTTTAATTTTTATATAATTTTTTTGTGCCAATATTTTTAAAAAAAAATTGACAAATATCAAATTTTGGATATTCTATCATAAAATCACTGTTCTAGATACACCCCAATTCTGTGTGTGAGGCATCCCCTATTATAGCTTGATTATTGTTCAAATAATTTTTTAACATGTAGAAATTTGTTAATCATATATATCTGCTGGTTCCGTGATGACAACTAATAAATGGAAATTAAATATATAAGTAGGAATATATATCACATAGCCGTTGGTTAACTAGGCTGGTATATATAGTGTAGTCAGCATGTATCGATCAATCGCACTTGGACGTTTTGACTCTCCTAATATAAAGTCAAACATTTCTTAGATCTATATGCATGCCAAGGCATCTTTGCATGCTGGTTAGTTATATTAGAGTTCTTAATTATAATTAAGTACAAACAATAATTTGATACCGTGTCTGTTTAATGTGTTAGCTAGGTTATTATATAGTATAGTATAGGAAAAATTTTAAATATACCGAAAACACCGGTATTCTATTTATTTTAACTGTTGACTTTAATTAATATATATTATATATATTTTTTATAATTTAAATTAACGGTTAAAATAATTAAAACACTAATATTTTTGGTACACTTAAAACTCTTTCTATAGAAATATAGGATCATCAGCAGCTTAGGAGGCTGTTTCACTATCTAAAATAATTAACTAGGCCAATTTTATGATATTTTTTATTTGATGTTTATCTTTTGACTAATTTACATTTTATAAATAAATCTATAAAACTTTTGAAGTAATATTTTGTTTGCAAAGATAATACTTATTAAATTCAGAGAATATCTGATAATTTTAATAATAATAAATATTTAATTAAAATATAATTAATTGAATATATTAATTATATATTTTAAGTATCGAAATGATTTGATAAATTATAATTTTTAGCAAATAAATATCAAAACAAATAAATATTTATTGTGATATATTTTTATTAAATAAAAAAATAACAAAATTTTTTATGAGATTAGATTTGATATTAGAGAAGGGATATTCACTCTTAAATATTAATTTTTATTATATAATTGGCAATTTTTTAAGAATGAATCAAAGAAAGAGAAGCATTCAATTAACAGTCTATAATAATAATTGATTGAAAGATTTTTTCAAGAATCATGTCATATATATGTAATTGCACAACTAACTAAGGGTTAGTTAAGTGGTTAGTTCACTCGTCTGTTTAAATAAGTGTCGGAGTTTGAATTTCATTATGTACATGTAATAATTTATTGGCTAATGACAAACTTTTAAAAAAAATTATATTTTTTAATTATATAAAATTAAGTTTATATTAAAAAATAGAAAAGACAAAAAAAATTGTTCACACAAAAGTTATTTAATTTTTTGTTTAGTGTTTGATTTTTAAAAGTATACTGAGTTTATAGTGCACTTGGTATTCTTTAATAATTAGGTTGGGTTAGCACATAAATAAATTACTAATAAGTCTAAAATAATTTAAATGTATTATAAGAGAGTCTCTTGGTATTTATAATAAATATTTATTATAGTAAAAATTTTATCGTTATTGAAGTAGAGAGTGAACATAAATTGTCATATTACGCTTTATAGCCGAATCAATATATATCTTGATGTTACTCTTCTTTAATCCTATTTTTTATAATTTTAATTTTAGGTATGATAATATGTGTATGTGAGAAGAGATAAAAGATAAAATAATCTCTTAATTTATCAGTTTCATTACATAATTTATAAAAGTGATTTATTGATTCAACCTGCTTCTTAATTTCCTTAAAAAATTTTAACACTTTTAAAAAATACTTTAAAAAAAAGACTTGAATAAACTTGGTTTATTTTTATAAAATATCCAACATTTAAGTTTCCGTGAGAAAATTAATATCTTTTAATTTTAATTCTATAAAATTTAAAAGTTAAGTTGTTTATTTTAGTCTATGTCATTGATATTGTTAGTTTATTTTGTTAAATAGTAACGTAAAGAACTTAAATGTTGATAAAAACAAGGCGTTTCACACTTTTGCATCAGTATTTTACAATTTTAAAATCGAAAAATTATGGGAGACCAACTTTTTATTAGCCAACTTTTAAACAACTTAATCAAAATTAAGGATTTTAATTTAAAAATAGGATTTTTAATTTCAAAAAATAGAAATTTGAATAACTAGTAAATCCTAACTTATTTTCATTTTTCATTCTTTTTCCTTCTCTCCCACTTCCATAACCGCGCCGTCCACACTCTGTTGCAAAAAAACATCCATACAGTTCAAAAAAATATCCACCCAAAATAAAAAAATATCCATATAACTCAAAAAAATATCCACCCAAAATAAAAATTATAACTAAATTTTACTAGATTATAACTAAAAACTCGATATTTTGTTTTTTGAGTATACATTTTGTTTTCTTTATATTTAGCTTAGTTTATATATATTTTAAATGCTCTTCTCACGTGCAACTCTTCAATTTATAATTAGGTTTGCTGATTTAATTAGTTTAACTTTTGTTTTTCTTAGGCGAGTTCTTAGATTTTAGTCAAATGAACGGAAAGATCAGAATTTTGTTAGGAAAACTTTACTGATCTCATAGTAAGTTACAAGAAATTAGTGAACTTAAATTAACTGAACTAACATAAGAGATAAAAGATTGTGTCATATTATAGAAATTATCAGATTTTTAAATTTAGATAATGTAAAAATTAATACAAATTAATTTAATTTGAGGCCTATTAATTGAAATCTAATGAATTTTAATTAAACAAAGTAACTTAAACATGTGGAAGTTTAAAATGGTTATTGATTATTGATTATTTAAACCAAAGTTTTGTCAATAGATATATAATTTTTGTTGTCTCCAATCATTATTGAAAGCATCTAAACTACTCTCCATAAGGAGAGTAGCATATTATATTAAATCCTTGGGTTAAATTTAATTAAACTTTTTCGTAATTAATTAAAGACCAAAGAGGAGTTGTAACTGAAAACATGTACAAAGTTGTAATTTACTAGCTAGTCTGGCCCATACATCTAATAAAAAAAAAGTTTTAACTAACATGTCAAAGTTATAAATTAAGAAATTTTTTTATAACAAATAATAAAATTTAAGTTTTTAATATATTTATTGTGTATATATTTATAGATATAAAAATTAAAAAATTTCTACTAATAATGATGTTGAGAATACAAAATTAGGATAAAAACTTAGGTGAAGTCGATTTCACGTGAAGTTAATATCTGAGATCCGTTAGATAAAAATTTAGTCAAATCAATTAAATCATCTAACGACTCTTAAATATCAACTTTACGTAACGTCGACTGCACCTGAATTTCGACCTACAAATTAGTTAAATCCTAAAAAAAAACCGGGCGTATATGTTCGAATTGAATTAACTTAAAATGTTTGTTTTCAAGATACATACCACAATCACCTAACAAGAGTTTAAGAATATCTTATATTTTTGTCTCTATCATCTAAATGATTGATTACCTCCAACAACAACATGCGGCGTTTAATTAATTAGACAAATATTGGCTTCACATTATTTTTGGTTCCGTACAAATTCTCCCAAGTTCATGCACTTGGTAGCTTTGAGGGCCAACTCAATTCTCTACAATGTTTCATTTTATACCTTTTCCTATTTATTTATGGGGCCAAAAAAAAAAAGATGACAGATGAGCAAGTTGTTGACGTTGGTTCTCATCACAGGTTTGTTGCATTTGCATAGTCATTGTCCATTGTTCTTTGCTCTATGCAATATGCATTAATTTAAATAATTCAATTCTCAAAAAAATTTTGTCGTCAATGAGTTATAACTCGAATGATATAGTCTCTTCATACTCACTTAAGAGATCGCAGATTCAAATTTTTTATTTTTGATTAAAAAAAAAGTTGTTGTCACCAGAATGAATCCATTTAATTATAGGCGAGGATCAAACTCTCTAAATTAAAATAGTTAATATCCCGTCTAAAAAAAAATAGTTAATAATAAAACTTATTAACTTTTTTTAACCTTAATTTACTTTCTACAAAATTTTTAGAATTCTAATCATAATTTTACTTAAAAAATTTTAAGTGATAAATTGAAGTAACAAGTTTCAATTGTTACACCAAATAAATTTTAAGGAGTTAATGTAGTAGTCGTTAGTCTATTTCAATATGTCGTTAACAGTTTGATAATAGAAATAAAGCAAGAGATTAATATGAGTTATTGATGCTAATTTAAAGGTTTAAAACTCAAATTGGTAAGTAAAATTATACTTGTGTCTCAATCTGACTCTAAAATTTTAATTTACTCAATTTGATATTCCAACTTTAGCATTTGTAACTTACGCTATTCTTTGGTTTTGTCTTTGTAATAGAATTGTTAACGACATGTTGAAATAGACTAATAATAGCTGTCATACTTGACTCTCTAATAACTATCTATTGTGATAATTGAAACTTTTTTTATTTTAAGTTGCTCTCTATGAAGTCTTTAAAACCCTAATCATAATTTTTCTTAAAAATTTTAAAGGTTTTTTTAGGAAATAAATTAAGGTAAAAAGTTTCAATTGCCACGTCAAATAACCATTAAGGAGTTCAGTGTGACAATAATTAATCTATTTCAATACGTTAACAATTCTATATCGGAAATAGAGCATAAATTAATATGAATTACGAATACCAATTTAAAAGACTAAATTAATCGCAGCCGAGGTTTTGGATCAATAGCAGCATCACGTGCTTCGCTGGGAGTTGCACCCAGGTTCGAATCCTCAGTGAGAAATATAGAACTTATGTTAATAGTAATAGTGTGTCGGTGAGTGGACCTATGTTAGTAGTAGTAATGTGTGAGCGTGAGTGATGTGTTGTGTAACCTAGAATTGAGGTTATTCAATCCATCGATAAAAAAAAACTAAATTAATCAAATTAAAATTTTTACAACTAAATTAAGATACAAATATAATTTTATGGACCAATATAAATATCAAATGTATCTTTAGTCCAAGCTAGTAAAATTTATTGTGAAATTATAAATTTAACAGTAATTTATTTTTTATTTTATGACATAACCAATCCTCATTTCATCTCACTAAAGCAAGTTAAATTATGATTCTATTAAAAAAAATTCTATCGATAATCAATTAACAAAATATCTAAAAACCATACATACCTGATTTTTATGATTTCTATCCCGAAATTTAGTCTGTAAATTCACTTGGCATATGATTTGAGATTAACTATATTGATCTTGGCCAAAAAATAATTATTCTCTAATTAAACTCAAATTGTTAAAAATAGGTTGAGGTTATAATGCAATCTCACAAAACAAGGTCATGGTGCACCCGCGACCATATATATCATTTTCATTATTGAAATATAAAAAAGGATAAAAAATCAAAACTTAAATTAAATTACCCAAATTTTCTATATGGATTATTATTCTTATTATATAAAAAATTTAAATTAAATATTTTTGTAACAAGTGCGTTAGCAACATATTAGCATAAGGCATCACGTAACTGCGACAGTTAGGTAGCTTTAAGGCCATTAACCATTTTATGGAAGCTTTAATTAAATTGGAACCTACTAATTAATTATCTCCATTTAATTTGGACCACTTCTATCCAACGTAAGGGGAGGGACAACAATACACTTTCTAACACAATTTTATTCATTTATATTTGTTTACTTCTTGGTGTTATGCACTGTCCAGTGTCCACACTCCACACTGAAAATTTGAGATTCTAAAAAATTCCATGAAAAAGTGAATATTGTAGCGTCGCTGTCATCTAGTGTTAATATCTATTTTCTCTTTTTGAATTTCTATTAAACTTTTTTAATTGTAAATAAAGTATAAGGTTGTGCGCATGCGGACGTGCCCACTATAGGCCCAACCATGGACAACATGCCAAATGCCATACCATCTTTCAATTTCATGGATTTAGTTAAAATTCATTATTAACCGAGTTGAGTTGATCTAATAGTTAGTTCACTAGTTTGCTTAAATAAATGTTGGGGGTTTGAATTCTACTTTATGCATGCAACAACTTATTAACCAATGATAGACTCTTAAATGGAGTTCAGTACTGTAGTGGACTAATTATATTTAAATTGGTTTGATATGACATATATTTTATGTTCAAAACTTTTTAACCGTTTCAAACTCATCAAAAATGTTTCTCTTAACTTGTTTTCCTACCAAAAGAAATTAAACAAGAAGGGAAGTGGTAATTGTATAAACAAAACCAATATCACAAAGAGAGAAAAATGAAAGAAGTAAAGAACATAAACCTACCTAAACTATGGATTGAGAGTTTAAGTATTTTTTTTATTAAATATAAAAACAAAAGCTTCTAGAATATTTTTTCCTTCTTTTTTTAAACACGAGGGCCTAATTTTTCATGTATTGCCCCAATATAAGGTGACTCAATTTATTTTGGTTAGACTCAATTTTGAAGTTGGACCCGTCCTTTGATGAGTTGTTATATGAGATAAATATTGGTTGAAACGCTTTCTACTCTGTTAGCGTTAGTTTAATTTCTAAGGTGTTCTCTGCCTCTAGTTCAGTGGCTTGCACGGCAAGGTTTCGACCCGTTCGTCACTCCAATAATAAGGTGGAGTATAATTTAAAAATTAATCAATAAGTACCAAATCAAGAACATGGTTTCACAAGGCACGTCTATTTTTATGTTTGACAATAGTAGAAAGTAAAATCATAATAAGATACTGAAATATTTTATTGTAATTTATGAGTATATAGTTAGAACATGGAGATGTATGTTTCAGCTAACTTAATTAATAGTATTCTAGATATGTAATATTGATGTTCAAATTACGTGGCTTGTCTTAATTAATAGAGAGTGTTAAACAAGGTTTCTTAAATAATTAATACTCTTTTATACAAAGTAGAGAAAGAAGGATCCATATGGACCACAGGGGTTGACTTTTTCGACATCAATTAATGAACTAGAGAAATTAAAGTCAAATGCGTTTTAAATTACTAGTACTAACTGTTTGATGAATAATGCAAGAGTAATTATCTAAATCAGATGAAATAGAATGATTAATCCGAAATTTGAGCTCTACTTTCTACTTAGATGAAACCCTGCAGTGTTTAGTCAACAAAGTGTGTCAATATATGAAGAGAATATTGAGATATGTTAAAGATACAATCAATATTTTTTAAATCCACTGACTTTGCTGATGCAGATTTTGGTCAAGGCGTTGGCACCAACTCAAACATAGTATGTATTTTGAGCTTAACTTGCAATTTGTGAGAGATTAAATAAATAAAAGAAGGTTATATGTCACATTTCATTGTCTTTGCACCTCTTTGATAGGTTTAAAACCAAACTGAAGGTGATTTCTAGTTCTTCACTTAGTTTAAGGGGTCAAGGAAAATATAGCTACGGCTAAAACTTGATTCAAAGAATTTTCAGAAACGTGTGTTACAAAAAACTCTTGTAAAATAGTTAACGAAATTTAGTTTATATTTGGTGCCTTCTATGGTACCTATCATCTTATTGTACCTATGGTGACTATAAAGGAGTTTACCAATTAGTTGTGGACATTTGGTAACTGAAAGCGTATCACTAAAAGTGTTGCTTAAAAAGAAAGTGTTACCCTTAATCGTTAACTTGGCTCTGATACCAAAAATTTTAATTTGAATTTTTCTTTTAATTTCTTTTTCGAAATTTCTATTTGTATAGGTGCTTTATAAAAAGTATTGACCATAATTTTTCAATCTTGTTTTAGTTTATAATATTCTTTTTTGCATGGATTATTGTATATAAAATCTTTTATCCGTTTGTCTTTTTCTTTAATATAATTTCTCAAATCCTCAATAACTTCTTTTATTTCTTCACTTTCTCCTGTTTTTAAATATCTGTTTAATTTTTCAATTTCATTCTCCATTTTTTCTTTTAACAGCTTTAATTCTTTTAAATCATAATATGGTGTTCCAGGCATTTATAAATTTTTTAAGTTTAGCTCCAACTTGTTTATATTCGTTCTTATTTCTATCCTTTTTATTATAAGGTCATTAATTTCGAATTGAAGATTATTTAATTCTCTTTTATATTCCTTTATTTTACTTTTTAATTTTTTTCGCCCTTTTTCTTTTTATTTTATTTTTTGGTCTTTCAATCTTTGTATACTTCATTAGTTATCTTAGAATTTCTGCAAATTCTATCATCGATTCATCATTATTTTCTAGAGATTCTATTAATTTTTCTAACACTTCAACTTCTCCTTTTAATTTGTCATAGATTATTTTTAGAGTTTCAAATGCTCTTTGATTTATTTCAGAAAACTGTAAATAATTCAACCGATTTTTTCTTTCAAAGAGCTCTTGTTTCTTGTCTTGATAGGTTACATATATTTTCTCTTTATTTATTGTCATAACTTAGTGTTTAGGGTGTCATTTAATTTTTCGACCTTTTTTGTTAATTCTTTTATTTCAGAATTTTCTTCTTTAATCTTTAACTTAGATAAACTTAAAGGGCTATTAATTTTGGATTCTCTTATTTGAAAATTCGATGAAACTAATTTTTCTGATGGTTCTTTTAGTAAAAGAACTGGGTTTTCAATAGCTTTATATTTTGGTATTTCTGTTTTTACAATTTTCTGAAATAATTCATCGACATAAATTCTTTCTCTGTTTTTAAATATTATACTATGATGGCTATTTGTTAAAGCATAATTTATTGCATATGTAATTGAAAATGGTTCATCGTCTTGTTCCATTAGATTCTTTCTGTGAAATTTATAAGCCAAACTTATAGATCTTCCAAGATTTTCAGTTGATAAAGGTATAGCATATCCAAGATGGGCATTGAATTTAACATTTACGTTTGCCAAGTTTCCATGAACAATTCCAATTATTTGATCTATTGGGTCATCAGTAATTCTTTTGTCACAGATTGCTAAGCTTATTGGTGAATTAATTCCTTTCATGTATGTGGATTTGATTAAGACTTGTATAGTACTAATATGAATCCATCCAATTTTAGATCTTTTTTGTTGATCCTTAATTTTCTCAATCTGTTTACTCAATTCTTCATCATTTATCAGAGCTATTTCAAGTTCTCCATTAGCAGATTTTATCTTTATAGGGGCTTCAAGTTGAATTTTTCCATAGTATATTATATTTTTTCTATTAAAAACTTCTTTTAAAAGATTTTGTTTATTAAAATTTTCATTTGATTTGAGATTTAATTCTGTTTTTAGAACAACTTGTTTTTCATTATCTAATAAGGCAGATAGTCTATAATAATCAGATTCTTCCGTTAATTCTAGACTTTCTAAATAATTCATAACTATGAGATTAAGATAAAGGCGTACCTTTCTGGAGAAAAACTTCCTTTATTTAGAATATTTTACATAAGATGTTTTTATCTCCAGAAGGGAGATTGTAGATACTAACTCCAGAGGGGAGTTTAGAATTGGTTTTTCCTAAGGGAATTCTTCTTCAAACTATAGAATCGCCTCGGCCGCTTCCTCCTTGCTCTCCTAGCATATGAGTACTCTTAGCCTCCTGCTTTCTATTGTTTGATGCCTTCTACAATTGCCTAAGCAACCTATTTATAATGGTTGGGTCTGATGGACAATTCCCATCCTTACCCTTCTTATGACGTCATTGCTTACGTCATTGTTTATTATCTTGCACCAGCTACATTGTTGGTGCTCTATGACCTAAGCGCTTACGTCACTATGCAATAATGTTGAGAGATGCTTCAGATGTGCTGTCCTCCTCTTTCATCATGTGACCTTCAGATGCGTTGTCTTCTTCCTTTATCATGTGGGTTGATTCCGTTTTATTATTGCTTTCTTCAGATAACTCTGAGACACATAGCTGGCACTTGTGGTCTTCTCTGTCTTTTATCAAATAGCAGAGATTCCTCTTTATCCCTTCGGGGAGCTTTTCTAAGAGTCCAGATAAGTTGTAGAATGCTGATTCAAATTCTACTAAGAGTCTCATCTCTCTTTCTTCAATTTCATTCCTTTTACTGGACACAAGCAAAGTATTTCTGCTTTTATAATTGATTCTTGTGTGAGATTCCCTTGTTATCTTTTGAGTTCTTTCGAAGACCCTTGCTAGTGTGCTGGCTAGTCTTCCTTCATGATTGTAGATTGTTAAATCTTGAACTTGATCAATTGGTTGAAAATTTCCTGGGAAGACGGACATGAAGATCACTTGATGTGCTGGAACCAAGCATTCTTCTTCTTCATTAAAAATAGGTTGACTATTCGTAAATTTTAGGGATATATCCCTTGGATTTACGTTGTCAATCATATTTTTAAATCTTTTTACTGCATCAATAAATCCTGCAGGAAACTCACTAATAATTTTCAAATCATTAAAAATTAAGATTGTATCAATTAATCCATACTGGAAAAACTGATAGGTGTCAGATGGGGAAGCCTCTGGAAATATAACCAGCTTTGTTAGCTGTTCTTTGGCAATAGGATAATATCCCAAGATCGCCCTTTTTTCTGCAGTCCAATTCAAGACTATGTTAAGGGTTTCTCTGAGATTTGATCTACAAACCCTTTTCTTTTCCTTGATTTCAGCCCTTGTAGGAATGTTTCTTATTATCCCTGTTCTCTGGGTTTGAATTGGAGCTTTATCTGCTCTTTTTAGGGTTTGCTCTGGATGAAGAGCTTCATATTCTCTAAAAGATTCCTTTGCCTCTTCCAGTGTTAAAAACCCTCCTTTATGAATTATCCTTGATTGCTATGTAAATGGTGCTGCTTTTTCCCAGGCATCATATACTCCTTTCATGGGGCCATTATAAATTACATAATATTTTTTATCTTGGGTGGATTTTTTGATAATTTCAGCAATTGTTTTATTTTCTGGAATTTTTTCCTCACCTGATTTGTCCACCACGCTTAGCTGGCTGAACTCTGATGGTTTTGGTTGTTGTGTTGATTTCATTGCTTCAATGACCTTCTTGAGGGATTGGATCTGTGTCCTTATTTGCTGACAATGCTTGCATTTTTCGAGTTCTTGTTCGTATTTTTGAATTTTTTGATTTAATGCGTTGTAGACGAACTCCATTCTTTTGTTAATGTATCTGCAATAACATTTTTGTCACCCTTAATATATTCAATTTTTATTGGATATTGTAATAAAAATAATTGCCATCTTACCAATCGTCCATGATTATAATCAACTTTTAAATTATATCGTATGAAACCTGTTAAATAACTTGAATCTGTCCTTAATGTAAATTCTTTGGGTAGTAAATCAATTTTCCATTTCTTAAGAGATTTAATTGCTGCTAGAGTTTCCCTTTCATGAGTAGTATATCTCTGTTCTGTTGGAGTAAAAGTCCCTGAAATATACCTGCAAAGTAATTCCTTTGGGGGATATTTAGAATCTAGTGATTCTTTTTCTTGTTCCAAACTTTTTATAGCTTTCTTAGCTTTTAGACATCCTGACCAGGTTATGTCTGAAGCATCTGTTTCTACTATTAAGTAGTCATTTTCTTCTGGAATATAAAGTTCTGGAAGTTTTTCACATAATTCTTTAATTCTTTGAATTTGTATGCTATCTTTTTCATCCCATTTCCATACTTTTTTAGTACTTATTTTTGGAAATAGGCTTTTAGTGTATTCTGTTATATTCTTTAAAAATCCCTGATCAGAAATATAATTTATACACCCTAAAAATCTTTGTAATTGTTTTCTATCTTCTATTTTATTAGGAAATAAATTTACCTTTTCTAGAACATTTGGTTGAAGTTTTAGCTTTCCTTGAGTAGATAGAATTAATCCAAGGAACTCTATTTCTTGTTTTGCTATTCTTGCTTTCTTTTTACTAAGAACTAATCCTTTTTCCTTGCATCTTTCTAAAACTATTAATAATTTTTGAAGATGATCTTCTTTATCCTGTTTTGTAAAAATTAGTATATCATCAATGTATACTAGAACAAATTCATTTAACTCTTTTAGATTTTCTTCCATAAATATTTGATAAATACCTGGGGCTTGCTTTAATCCGAATGGTAATACATTCCATTCATAAAGCAACACACTTGTTGATTCCTTTGTCGGGCAAGTAAAAGCAGTTAATTTCTTTGTTTCTTCGTCTAAACGAAGTTGCCAATATCCTGATTTTGCATCAAGAGATGAAAACCAAGTTGCTCCTTTGATTTTTTCTAAAATAGAATCTTTTCTTGGAAGTTTATGAGCATCACCAATAGTTGCTTCATTCATTTTCTTATAGTTTATTACCATTCTTCGTTTTCCCCTTTTAATTTCATTATTGTTTTCAACGTAAAAAGCTGGAGCCGCATGAGGACTTTTACTTAATCTTATAATTCCTTTTTCCAAAAGATCTTTACACTCTAATGAGAACTCTTCTCTATCTCTCGCGGAATAAGGAATTTTATTTGGAACATTTATCTCTTTTGTGGGATCTTTTAATTTAATGCTTACTAATTCGTTATTTGTATTTTTAATATCTAAAGGATTTTCAGCACAAATTTCATCCAAGAGTTCTTCTATCTTTATTTCAAGATTATTTTTTGGAATATTTATCTGAAAGTATAGATTTAAATAACATGTTTCTAATATAGAAAATATTTTAAACTTTAAGATCTTATCTATAGTAGTAGTTGGTATTTTTATACGTTTTGATTTTTGATTTATTAAAGAATCGTGTGGAGCTTTTAAAACTATATATGTTAATTCTTGAATGAATGGATGATATAGCTTTAAAAAGTTATTTCCTATGATAAAATCCATTCCAGAATCTAACATATATATAGATGGAACAATGAACCTATAATTTTGAATAAAAATTTCAACCATCTCTGCTTTTTGGTCAATTTTATGTATTGATTTGTCAGCTATTCTAACTTTTAATGGTTTCTTTAATTTTTTCCAATCAAGTTTTATACTTGAACTAGCAAAGCATTCTGTTGCCCCAGAATCTATAAAAGCATTTATAAACTTTTCTGTTATTTTTATAGTAATAAATGTAGCATTATTACTCAGTCTCTGAGTCTGTTTCCGAGACATATTCAAAAATATAGTCTAAGTTATCATCAGATTCTTCTAATGGTTCCATGAAACAAGATTTAGCAATTTCTATTTGTTTAGTAAGATCCTTTTTATCCTTCTTTTTCGGGCATTCATTTGCGTAGTGTCCTTCTTCTTGGCAATACCAACATTTACAATTTTCTTTTTTATTTGGGCAATAGTTATTTCTTTGTCTTTTGTTTCTATTGTTATTTTCTTTTCTAAAATATCTCTTTTTTCTCCAGTTTGGATAGTATTTTCTTCTTCTAAATTGATATTTTCTTTTTCTTTGAAGATTTTTATTAAGACCATATTTTTGAGGTATCTCCTCATTATCCTGACAGCAAATTCTGATTATATTTGCAAATCTTTTTTGAGTTGCTTCTTGCATACAACGTTCTTTTATTTCCTCTCTTATAACAGAGGTTGCTCCACCAAAATTATTTTCAATTGTTCCTCTATTTATTTTTCTTATAAATCTTCCCATTATAAATTCATTAGCAGGATATGGAAGTTTTGTTATGTACATACTAAGATAATGATTTTTATCTTCTTCTTTTAGTTTGTAATAATGTATTCTATATTCACATATATAGGACTCCACATTACATAAATCATATATCTGAATATTAGCTAAATGGTTTTTTGCTTCTTGATATTCTTTATTATAGACTTCTTGTCTATGATCTATAATATTTTTTCCAAAAAATTCTTTATATAGAATCATCATTATATATAATATCTTATCATAAGCTGTTGTTTTTGTTTCTAATTCTTCTATTATTTGGTTTTCTATTGATGTCATATAATCTCTTATAGTTCATTTAGTGTGAAACCCTATGTAATTCCAAATGTCCCTTCCAGACAATTCACCAAGTTTTGGATTAGTAAAGGCTTCTAATAAGAAGGAATTCAACCAGTTTTCGAAAATTTCTTTTTCGTTCTTTTTGCAGTCTAAATCGAGCATTCTTTCTCCTTCCATTTCTTGGATTTTAGGAACGTATTTTGATGGTATTTTTGCATATTTTGAATCTTTATTTATAAACCCTTTTTTAAAAGCATAATTATCAAAACCTGTTTCCCATTTAAATTGAGATTGATTATCCTTAGATGTTCCAGCTTCATTTTTTACTTGTATTGGAATAGCTGGTTCTTCGTCACTTGAATAATCTAGAATGTGTTCTTCATTTTCTATATTTTCAGAATTTACTAATTCTTCCTCTATTTGAAACCCATGTTCCATAATATTATTTTCTTGAGCCATTTTTAATTGTTTAAAAAGCATTGTAACTTCTTCTAATTTTTCTTCAATATTCATAATTTTAGTGGTGGTTTTACTTTTAAATCTGTTATGTTAATTATGTTTTGGAAATTTTCTTCCTTGGGATTCTCTTTTTCCTTATTTCTTTGAAATTTTATGGATGTTAATATTTCTTCAAGCATATCTACTATAGAATTTAATTGTGGGTTAAAAGTATGATATAGATGTGGGGAATCATTTCCATGGTAACATTTTTTAGAAATTCCATGTGAAAAATAAGTTTTTTCAGGTTTTTGAAGTCCTTCAATAAAACTTATAGTAAAATAAAGATTTTGAGAAAAATCATTTTGTATTGATTTTAAGAATTCGGTGTCATTACAGTTGACATTAGTTAAAATCATTAATTTTTGATCTATTAATTTTGATAACTTAATTATTTCTTCTCTTAAATCTTCTAATTTACTTTTTTCCATTAGGTGACGCTTTTCTTTATGAAAAGTTACACTTTTAAATTAAAAGTGTAACCTTAGCCACCACTAGTTACCATAGCCATAGCCACCAGAGACTTGGCTTTTATATTTAGTTTGTTAAGAATGATTGTAGTTATAAATAATGTTCTGTCATTTCAAGTAGGCTAATAACTTTTCAATACAATACAATGTACATTCAGCTATTTAAATTTACTTTAGTTTATATCACTTTATTTTTCTTCTCAATTTTTATATTTTTGTTCATATCAAATTCATTATAAGCCTCATATCTTTGTTCTGATTTAGCTATTCAAGAAACAAGAATTCTTTTAAAAGTAATATTTGTGAAAACTTATTATATATATTGTTCTCAACTAAAATTAACAATAAAATTTAGACACTCTGATAATATTCTATTTATGTAAGTACTAACTTTTAATACATCAAGATGATTATTTGTATCCGTAAAAGATAAAAACTGCTGACATATAAGTGTGTGTATAGAGGTAAAAAGTAAAAATTATTTATCATGTGGTTATAGTATTTCCAGTTGGGAGAGGAGAGGTACTTGTCTTGGGTCAATGTTGCATATTTACTACTATTTGATTTACATGACTCTAGCCCTTATCTCTGTCTTTGTCAGGTGGACATCATTGGAGTGGATTGTTATTCTTCAAATGATTTATGGACCTCAAAACATGAAGGAATTGTATTGGCAGGATAGTATAAATTTCTATTCACACAAATAGTATTATTTACTTTTATATATTTCTGTAGATAAACTGCAGGATAAGATGATACACAAGATAACATCTAACATATATAATAATTTGATTCATAGCTAGTGTAAATTAAAGTATTATTTTTTGTGCCATTTTTATATAAATTTATAATCCTTAAGAAAAGGTTATTTATATGTACAGAAAGTATTTTAGTCTTTTATATAACTAGAGTTAAATCTCTTTAATTAGTTTATGTTATAATTAATTGATAATGTGTTGTTTATATATACAAGCACCTCTCTTACCGTGCTCATATTATTCATACTCATTGAAAACATATAGAACTGAATTTCACTCTTTTTTCTTTTCCATTTATATGTTCACTTACTTATATAAAATCATTCTTATTATGTATGTATTCCAAGTCAATTGTGGATCTGTTTTTTTGGTCTGCAACCTCTAAGAGTGATACAAAATAAGTTTGAAGCTACTAGAATCTGCAAATGTATTTTTAGTTATCCAAATTAAAAGTTATTAATGAAGTTTCAACCATATATCTTATAGTTGTCCAAGTCATTCTGAATCCACCACAGCATAAGCAATTTAAAAAAATTAATTGTTCATATCTTGATTTATTGCAGATAAACTTGGTCAAATAGTGCTGTTGAATTTTACTAGGTTTTCCATTCTATTTACTATCATAATCATTCTCAGAGTTAAATTATCATCTTACTTCATTTTAAAATTTCTGTTAGTTATTCAGTATGTCACCTTAAATTGATATTGACACGTAGTATGTCATCAATTTCGTCACGTGTATATGTCATGTGCAGCATGTAAAAGTGTAAAATATCAAGATGAATTTTTAAATTTATATTTTGAATGATCAGAATTTGTCTCTTAACAGAGACAAAATAATAATTATAATTTATAAAAATTAAAAAAGTTGTAATTATTATAATATTTTAATTTAACACAAATAACTAAAAAATATAATAAATAAATAAAAACTAGAGAATCAATATTTTAATGCAAAAAATAAAAAATTAATTATTGTTAACTTAAATATAAAATAAAAATAAAAAATAATAATCACTTAATATTTTTTTAATTAAAACACGTTTAAATTTTTTTAAAAGTATTTTAACTTGTTGATAATATATAAGTAAAAAGATTCACATGACTAATCCTATAATTATTCTCAATTTTAGACTCACTTTATTCGATCAGAAAGAGTAATACATTAATATATTTTTAACCATCTTCTTATAATAAAGAATTAAAGAATAAAATAAAATCAGTTATTATTAAAGATATTTTTATTATTAAGGACTATCCTCCTACAATACTATATATGTAATTTAAAGTCAAAACATCAATTCTAAGATGGATCAAAATTTGTTCAGTTTAAAATGCATGTAACTAGCTGCAATTCAATTTTAAAATTCTTATAATCTATTATACTTTTCTGAATATATAGTATCATATACGGATATATCTGACGTTGAAATCATATATCTTGAGGTACATTATATAAATTAAAAGAAAAAAATATTTTCGATTCCTACGCATCAAAGTCAAATTCAAATCGTTGTGCTTGAAATCCTTAGCACTTCAACAAGTTCGTAGTTGACATATTTGATATTTGAGTTATAATTATATAAATTATTGTTGCGGGTGTCTTATGGCAACTGATGACTATGATCAAATTCGATATTAACATGTTTGAAATATTATTCTTGATTACTACTCATTTGTATGAATATATTTGACATTATATTATAATAATTAAATAATTTGAAAAAATAATTAAAAAAATAGATAAAAGTACGCTCGAATTTTTATATAGAATACAGATATATTTTTAAATTTTTTAATAAATTATTTATACACATTAAAAATAAAATTTTGTTACCAATTCTATCTTTTGTGATTTTGTTACCAATTCTATCTTTTGTGATCTGAATAATTTTTTATGGTAGAGATTAGGTAGCAGAGTATTGTATAATGTGACCAATTTAGGATAATAATAAAAAATAAAATTATTACATTATTAAATTTGTTAAAATAAATATAAAAAAAAGGATATAATAAAATTACTATTCATTCTTTTCCTTTTTTAATTTCTTTAAATCTTAAGAATCCTAACCCAGGATGAAAAAAAAATTCTTCTTCATTCTCTTCATTTTTTTTTACACATAATTAATATTCATTTGATAAGCCTAAAACGGTCAGAATTTATAAGTGCACTTCTAGTTATCCAAATCAACCGTTATTAATGAAGTTTTAACCATATACCTTATAGTTACCCAAATTTTTATATAAATGTTCCAAAAATCATTTTTAGTTATCCTTAGATTTTGAATCCACCACAACATAAACAATTTGAAAATTTTAATTGTTCATATCTTAATCTATTGCAGATGAACTTGGCCAAATGATGCTGTTGAATTTTCTTGAAATCTTCCACTCTATTTACTATCATAATCATTCTCACAATCTGATTGTCATCTTATTTCATTTTAAAATTTCTGTTAATTGTTTTAATATGTCATCTTAAATTGACATTGACACGTAATATATGATTAATTACAACATGTAAACATGTCAAATATCAAGCTGTAATACATGACAGATATACCGTTAATATAATTAAAGTGACAAGATAACATTATATATATACTATGTCTTCAAATGTTTATATATAAATATAACTGATAAAAAGGATGGTGTAGATTATGTTTAATTACTGTGTCTCTGACTCTTTATAATAATCAATACATATAAATCTTTTACATTAAGTCTCTAAAAAAGATAAAATTTCATGTGATCATGCTCAAAATATATCAGTTATTCAGAATTTTTTGTTGAAATGTACTTTACGTCTACCAATGGATTAATAAAAGTTTATTTTTTCTTAAAATGTTAGAGATTTAAAAAAATCATTTAATTTAACCCTGTAAAATATATAAGATAATTGGATAACAAAATGTCAAGTTAAATTTTCGTCAGTCAAAAGTTTGTAAATATTTTTAATATCTGTAAAACTTTCTTATTAAGTAAGCAATACTTTGTATTTTTTATTTTTTATAAATAATTAAAAATTTAAAAAATAATTTACCAATCAAGTTAATCATATTTAACAAAATCAACAAGCTACATCTATTTTTTTTATAAAAAAATAAAACACATTACTTATAATTTTATTAATAATCTCTAATATCGATTAGAGATATAATTATTTATCTTAATAATTTTTTTTAACTTTAAACTTTTGAAATAAATAGTTCTATGACTATAATTAAGACAACACTAAAAAATTATTTTTAATTTTTTTTAGATTTATCTTTTATCTTTGTCTTTTGTCTTTTTTAAAAATCACTTCAATATTGAGATTATCTCTTTCTTCTATCTGTTTCTTCTTTTCTTGTATAAATTATTTTATACAATTAATAACAAAAAAATTATTTATATATTTCTTATATATATTTTTTATAATTATATCTAAAAGATAAGATGATATTTTACGAAAAAAAATATTTAAATTGATTTAGTTCTCAATTAAATTTCAAGTCGGATGCTAATATATTATTCAATAAATTTTTATTATATAAAAGTATTTTTTTAAATTATGACTTTTATTTTTTTATTGTTTTAAAAGAGACTAATTTATTTTATAATAATATATTTAAAATTTAATTATCTTACAATAATATTTGTTAAAAATTTATTTTTTTAATTCAGTACTTGCATTAATTTCGAGAATACTAACAAATTAAATATACTTGTTATGAAAACTCTTTACCATAGTTGCATCTTGTATGCCCTTGATACCTCGATACAATTATTTAGGTTTTACTTTAATTATATTCTTATCAATAAATTAAAAAAATTATAATTATACTAGGAAAAAATTATTTTCTACACAGCTAAGTATTAATTTCTCCTTGGTTTCCGGTTGTGATAGATCCTAAATTAGTTTCATGCATGAATATAATTCCAATATTTGATTGAAATTTTTTTTGTATGCTCTGAAAATAAATAAATATTTTAAATTTGTATTATTTATTGTTAGTTTAATGTTATTTTTTTTAGATTTAGAGGGTAGAACTTTATCGTTTTAAGAGTTAGTATCCAAGATTAGGATTTATAATTTAAATTTAGTATAAAAATATTTTTGTTAGTTAAATATAAAAAATAATAAATTTTATTAGTCATGTAGTATTTTTTTTTTCAAAGGACAGGTATATATTATTGTAAGTTGTTGGAGCAATAATTTATTTAAATAAAAAAAAAGATATATAAATAGTTATATTTATTATACATTCAATAGTAACAATATCTGTTAAAAAAGTATTTAAAGAAATAAATACATAAATGAGTATTCACTAAGAGGAAACAGAAAGTTATTGTTTTGGGGACCATCCATTACCATTAGGGCTGAAGACTCTTTCTGCTTTACATTCTTATTGAATGAATTTTGTTAGTTTAATGTTGGTGCTGCCAACCTCATTAATTAATGTGAAAGGATCAACTTAAAACCATCAAACCTACTCCATATATACACACTATTTGAATTGTTCAAACAACAAAATACGGTGAAAACTCAGATGAAGTCGACTTCACGTGAAGTTGATACTTCAGAATTGTTAGATAAAAATTTAGTCAAATTAGTCAAATCATCTAACGACTTTTAGATATCAACTTTACGTGAAATCGACTGCACCTGAGTTTCCACCATAAAATATATATACAAGAAAATTCTTCTACTACTTCTCTTTAATTTGTGTACTATATATATATATATATATATATATATATATATATATATATATATATATATATATATATATATATATATATATATCCTAAATTTGAAGGTAATAATTAAACATATACATATAACAAATATAATGTTGACCTAATAAACCTCGGATTAGTTAAAAACATAAAGTAGATTTTATTGTTTTTGTGCCGTAAGATGAGTTGCAAGGGAGGGAAGGTAAGGTTAGGCAGAAAGTTTGATTGAGTAGTGAGGAGAGAAAATTAAATTAAATTAAAGAAAGAGAAACATAGCAAAGAATCAATTCAAAGAATTAAGCATTGCATGCATCACAACTTAAAAAAATGACAGAATCCACATGGTACGGAAAAGGAAAATTGAAGCAACACTGGAAAGATTGCTCTTTCAAGTTCTTTTTGGCTTTATTTATTTATTTTAAAGGTTACTTCAGTATTGAGGTTTTTTTTGTTTATGTCTGTCTTTTCTCTTCTTGCATAGGTTATTATATATATATATAATTAATGATAAAAAAATTATTTATATATTTTTTATATTTTATAATAGTATTTAGAATATAAGATGATATTTTATAAAATAAATTATTCTTTTAATGCTGAAAAATTACTCTTTTAAGTTTTTTTTATTTTGTTTTTATTCTTTTTAAAAGTTGCTTCAGTATTGAGATTATCTCTTTTTTTTCTGTTTTCTCTTTTCTTACATAGATTATTTTATATATAATTAATAATCAGAAATTTATTTATATATTTTTTATATTTTATAATTGTATCTAGAATATAAGATGATATTTAAAAAAAATTAAATTACTTCTTAATAAATTTTAAGTCGGACACCAATGTATTATCCAATAAATTTTTATTATATAGAAGTAGTTTTTAAAATTATGATTTTGATCTTTTTATTGTCTTAAAAGGGATTAATTTATTTTATAATATATTTTAAAAGTTTAATTAAAAGCGACAGAATAATTAATCTATTTGATAAAAATAATTTTTAAAGACTTATAAAATAATAAAAATTGTTAAAAATCAAAGTATTCAATATGAAATTTATTAAAACAAAAAAAACAAAAATATTGAAATTTAAACATTATTTTCTTTTCAATCTGTTTATTCTGCATTTAAAAGTAAAAAAAAAAAGATATACCTAAAGTAATACTTTTAAAAGAATGAATGATACAAGTAATATATATTTAAGAAAAGATAAATAAATTTGACTTTTTAATTCGGAACAAATAAATTTTGACTAATTAAAAATATAAAAATATTTTTTTTAATATCAAAATATTTAATTTTTTTAAAATATATAAAGATAAATATATTTTTTAAAAAAATATAAAATTATTTTTATATTTTTAATTAATTAAAAAATTTATTTATTTTTTATTTAAAAATTAAAAATCTATTTATGGTGTTCTCTAGAATTTGGTTCCTTAGGAAGTAGGGTAAGTTCCCTTTTCCCAATAAGTAGATACAGCAATATCATAAGATATCATATCTCAGGCCACACCATACATACACATACACATACACATACGGTCAACCCAACTCTTTAACCTCTTAATATCCATTACTAATATTACTATACACTCTTCTGACACGTGCTCACTCTTTCTCTTTCTATCTCTTCCTTTCAAGATTAAAATTAAATTAGACCAAATACAAATACTTGAATGAGCTGGAATCAGAGATTCCGTGTGTGGAAATCGAGCTGTAATTGAAAGCCTCCTTCCTCTTTTTTTTTTTTTTTTTCTTCCTTCCCCCTCTCTTCCTACTTCATATCACTCATCAAATTTAGTATTATTATTAGTAAATAACTCTTTCAAACCGAACCAGCCTATAAATACCTCAAAATGTTTCAACTCTCACTCACACATCCATCAATCAATATTTCATCATTCATCTTCTTCTTATCAATAACAAGCAAGCCTCCATTACTCAAAACTATTTAGTATTATTATTATTATTAACACAAAAATGGAACTAAGTACCATGTTATGCATCTTGGCTTCTTTGCTCTCCATTGTTCTATTTAGAATCTTCATGAAACCCTATTTTGCTTCCAAACGAAGATACTTGCCACTCCCACCTGGCTCCATGGGTTGGCCATACATAGGTGAAACTTTTCAAATGTATTCTCAAGACCCAAATGTTTTCTTTGCCGACAAAATCAAAAGGTTCATTCCTTATTAACACAACACTAGTACTAGTTTATAGTTACTTGCATGTGAAGTTGTTAACCTAAAACATATATTTGTTTATGATAATAGGTATGGTTCTATGTTCAAGTCCAACATTTTGGGGTGTCCATGTGTTATGATTTCGAGCCCAGAGGCAGCGAAATTTGTTCTAAACAAAGCTCAATTGTTCAAGCCAACGTTCCCGGCGAGCAAAGAGAGGATGTTAGGGAAGCAAGCAATTTTCTTCCATCAAGGAGAGTACCATGCTAACTTGAGGAGGCTTGTTCTTCGAACCGTCATGCCTGAAGCCATCAAAAACATCATAACCGACATTGAATCCATTGCCCAACATTCCCTCACCTCTTGCCAAGGACGTTTGATCACTACTTTCCTTGAAATGAAAACAGTAAGTACCACTCACTTCACTTCATTCCTCTGTTACCAAAAAAACAGAGTTCCTCTGTTTCCCCTGTTTCTCTAAAAGTCATGTTTTGTTGACATTAAACACCAAATTCTCGAATCCACTTGTTCGTGCCAAACAAGTGCCAAACAAGTGCCCAGGGTTCGAATTTTGCTGGTATCGTGAGATTCCTTGAAAAATAAAAAAAAAAATTCACAAAATTCATAGAAAACCATCATTATCATGTTCCCTCTTTCTCTCTCTTAAGAGTGCTTTTGGTTTGTAACCAAAAAGTGGGATCAAGAGCTATTCTCTTTCCTAATTTCTTGTAAAGTTCTAAGCTTTAGAGCAAAAGAAACAATGGGTATTCATCAAAATTAAATTTTTTTTCTTTATGATTGATTGCAGTACACCTTCAACGTTGCTCTGCTTTCAATCTTCGGCAAGGACGAAATCCACTACAGAGAGGATCTAAAACGGTGCTACTACAAACTCGAAAAAGGGTACAATTCAATGCCAATTAACCTTCCAGGGACGCTGTTCAACAAAGCAATGAAAGCAAGGAAGGAAATAGCGAAGATCGTGGGTGAGATAATATTGAATAGGAGAGAGAAGAAGAAAGAACACAAAGACTTGCTTGGTTCATTCATGGAGGAGAAGGCTGGACTCACCGACGAGCAAATAACAGATAACATAATTGGAGTTATTTTTGCAGCTCGTGATACCACAGCTACTGTGCTGACGTGGATTGTGAAGTACCTTGGTGAAAATCCCACTGTCCTTCAAGCTGTCACAGTAAGTGTTCTTCTTTCTTGGGTCCCACTCTTTTATATCATATCCATGCAAGATGCAACTTTCTTACCCTATCTACATGTTTTCTTTTTCCAATTATCCTACTCAAGTAGAAGTATCATTGGTTATAAGAGAAAGGATCTTCAAATTGGTAAAAACCAAAAAGAAAAAAGATTTCATTATTATAGTGAAAAATTTTTGGTAACTAAAGAAAATCAGTAAAAAAATAGTTATAACTTGTCTTATTTAATATTTATTAATTATTGCGATAATTAATAAATACTAAATAAAATAAATTCGGACTGTTTTTTTGTCTCCTTAATATTATCTGTGCAAAGATCTTATAAGATACAAAATTATGGAAAAAAATTAAGAGAATTTATGAAAACATGAATCTCAAAATTAATTGGGATAAAAAAAATCATCCATCTTACTCTTTATAAATTTATTTAGTTTTGGTTTTTAATTTTTGTGTGGGGTTTACAGGAGGAGCAAGAGTCCATAGTGAAGAGAAAGGAAGAAAGTGGTGATGAGAAGGGTCTGAATTGGGAAGATACCAAGAAGATGCCAATAACTTCAAGGGTCATACAAGAGACTCTAAGAGTTGCATCTATTTTGTCTTTTACTTTTAGAGAAGCAGTTGAAGATGTGGAATATCAAGGTCAATACCCTTTTTTTTCTTTTTCTTTTTTCTTTTCCATTTTTATAATTTTAGACTAACAGATTCTTTGTTTGGAATTATTTTCCTTCAGGGTATCTTATACCAAAAGGTTGGAAAGTGTTACCACTCTTCAGAAACATACACCATAGCCCTAATCATTTCAAAGAACCAGAGAAGTTTGATCCTTCAAGATTTGAGGTAATATTGCATTATCAATACTCAATTACCTACCACATTTTATATTGTTATTATTTTTTATTTTTTACAGACCATAAAAAGATTTCTTTTTTTATTATTATTTTGCCAGGTTTCTCCAAAAGCCAATACCTTTATGCCATTTGGCAGTGGGATCCACATGTGTCCTGGGAATGAATTGGCCAAGTTAGAGATCTTGGTGCTTCTACATCATCTCACCACAAAGTACAGGTTGGTAATTTAAAAAAAAAATTAATTTTATTACTAGTAACATCTTTTCAATAATAATAACAAGTATGTGTTTACAATGTTCCTAAAATGTGATTTGTTTTTGTCATTATTTGTAGGTGGTCTGTTTTAGGTGCAAAGAATGGGATTCAATATGGTCCTTTTGCCATGCCCAAAAATGGGTTACCCATAACCTTATATCCCAAGAAGTAGCATATCAACAAAACAAGATCCAAATAATTCCTAATTTTGTGCCAAATTTCTAAATATGGAGAAAAGGGTGACTATAAAACTCTCAAAATTGGTTTCAACTTTTCAAGAGAGGAAATTGGTGAAAGAAGAGACCAAGACCATGCTTAAAACCAAAACAAGGAAGAGACATTCAAAAACACTTCCTTTCTTTTTGGCCTAAGAACAGATCCAAAGGGTCATGTCTTTTAGGACCTCATAGAAAATAGGGATCTCAAGTGTACATAGTATTGAGTTCTTTTCATTTTTCTCTTTTTTTTTTTTAATAATTTCATTAGATTGTATTGATGAATTCAACTAACTAGTTTGATCCAAAGCCATGCCGCAAGGCCAAAATAATAATAATAATAATAATAATAATAATAATAATAATAATAATAATAATAATAATAATAAAAGTGAAGATTTGGTTCTAAGTTTAAGTTGAGTTGAAGGAAAGCACAGAGCATTGTGTGGTTCATAAATTATTACTCCTATTATTATGTTCAATTATTGGTCCAATGATGACACTTCATCCATCATAATATATATCTTTACTAAAATGAAAAATTAAAAAGGAAAAAAAAAGGGGAATGACAATGAAAAATACATGCTTCCCATCTTGCAAACATGCATCAAATTATTTTGAAGTCAATACTAAATATTGAATATTTCAACACACGTCGATCTTTTCAACTTTCAAGAATATGAGAAGTATTCAGCAGATGCTGCTTCGCACTTGATCCTTTGCTTGTGTTCTTTAAATCAATCAATCAATCAATCATTCATTTATTCTTTTGTTTCTTATTAGACTTTTGCAGATGCATTACTTGAAACTATTATCAAATTTTCCCGGTCAATTTGAGCAGCTAAAATACACGTATAGATTTTGTCAAACCTTTTGGAAAATTTTATTTTTATATAAGTCCTAATATTCAAACAAAATTATGAGGAAAAAAAGATACATCCGAGCTATTTCAACTACAAATTAAATGAGATTTGGTCTAACAAAAAAAAAAAAGACACAATTCCAACTGTTTTTAAGAGAAAAATGCTAATCTATCTATTAGTTTTTCATAATATTTATACCTAAGTAGGATATATAAGGATAAATGTGAAAATAAACCAATAATTATAATAAAAAATTTATATGAACCTCTTTTACAATATAAGATTTTTTCTATGCCCAATTGATCATTTGGTATTTAGCATGATTTTAAGAATCATACTGAACTGATTAGTTCGATCAGATTTATCAAAAATCAATCAACAAATTAGTTTGGTTTAATATAAAAAATTATTAAATGTATTGGTAAAACAATGGTAAATTAATTGAGTTGTCATAAATTTTTAGTGGTTAATATTGATGGTTATCAGTGGCTAAAAAAAGGGGAGGATTGAATCTTAGCTCTTTTTCTCACAGTAATACTTTCTGCCTTTTAAGAATACTTTTAAGAGATATTTCTGCCTTTTGTCTCGTTACTAGTCAAGAAATATTTTTTTTTGTTTCGTAACCAATGAGGAGATATTTTTTAATTTTGTCTCCTTCGCAACAGAATCAGAAATGGAGTAGAAGAGAAAGAGAGAATCCCATCAAGAAGTATCCTAGTTTAGCTGCTAAGTGCAATATAGTCTACATTCAGTCTCCATCACAACAATGATGAAATTACACTATAATCATGCATATTACAGACACCAATTCTCCCTAAGAACTACCATTTCTTATCCGGGACAAGTCCAAAATTTATTCTCAATCCTGAACTTGGCTTGGTCACCTACCAAGCTTTCAACTGCTAAGTGCTAACCCAACTTGCAAGGGGATTCTCACATAATCATGATACACAACACAGATGTACAAAGGACCTCTAGGACATCTATGACTTTTTCTTTAATTTTGTACACTCTGCCTTTTTCTGTTCATTGGTTTTTTCTTACAAACCTCACACTGTTTGCCTTTTCCACCATGAGACTCAAGACAGACAAAACTAAAGAAAATACAAAATGAAACACATTGAATGAGAAGAACTTCTATTAGCTTGGGTAGCTATGAGAACTCTGTGCTTTCTCTCATTGTCTCAAGCCTTGGCCGTTCACCCTTATTATAGAACGGGAAGCTTCCAAGGTTGAAACGGTTCAACCGAACCAACTTCTTCTTCTTCAATCATCAAACCGGTACGGACAGAGAGAGGAGAAAGGGAACCGAAAGCAACAACCAACATGCAATTACCTCTCTCTCATCCATTCTCATCAAGCTTCATCAATCTGAGCCTTCCATCTTGACTTGGTCCCCAAGAAAAATTTCTAACCCTTGATGAACACTTGATCCTTGACAGCTCCATCTGCTCCACTTTTACTTCCTCCTCCACGTAGCTACAGTAGCTGCCTTCTGTGATGGATGAACAAAAAGTAGAAACGAGCCATACCACAGGGATCTTCTTCTCTGACCGAAATAGATTGCTACCATTTTTGGGCATGGAAATATTGAGACGTCTTCATCACATCTTACCTTTAGTGGTAAAGATCTCAGCCATGCCAACTGTAGATCTTTTTGCAAGGGCCATTATCACCTTGGCCGCTTGCTTCTTCATAGTTTCTGTTCTTCTTCCTCTGATAGCTTGCATCTACAAACTTCTTCCCTGTCAGTGAAGTGACCTAATGTAAAAAAAGAAAAAAGTGAAAAGCTTTCAATGGAAGTAAAGGAAGAAATTAAAATGAGTTAATTATCCACTTCCCTCCCCCCATACCTTGTAACGTGTGAAATCAATTAATGCCATCAAATTACTTGCATTTTCTCTTTCACATTACCAATGCAATTAAAGCAAGTTCATAAATTTGAATTCCATCCAAAGAGGGGAGTGGGTAACCGAACCAAACATGCACTACCCTTTCTTTCTTTCTTTTCAATTCGGACCAAGCCTTGTTGGTCTAGTAACAAGGGCTTGTTCAATAATTTTCTGGCCCAATTAACATAGTAATAATTAAACCACATATCATATAGCATTTTTTGCACAAAGCTGAATATTATCATTACATTGGTTTTGTTTAATTTTTGGTCCAGTCACAAAATCTGTACACAACAAAATTGTTAATTAACCAAATTATCATTACAATACAATTAAGTTAACAATTTTGTATTTTAATTTCTTTTTAATTAATATTTGATCATCATAATAATTTAGAGTTTTTCAAACTCAACAAATATGTTTAAAATAATAAAATACACAAAATTACTTTTTTAAAATAAATAATATATATTATTTTATTATATCTAATTGAACATTAGATAAATTTTAATTATCTTTAAATTTTTAATTTTATTGGTTAAATAAGTGGTTCGATTTTTCAACTTTTGGTAATTACTAATTAAGCTTTGTCAACAGATCCAAATAATAGCTATATATTTGTAACAAGACAAACAACCCTTTATTTCATGGTTTCAGAATTTTGTGCATTTAGTGACTTGGTGTTTCCAGACATGCTTGTGAACATGCATATATATGTCGCTCATAGTTATATATCATATTTTCAACCTCCACATGTATTAGGTGTAAGTGAACAAAAGTAGGAAGCTTAATACAGATTTGACTCCATTGATTAAGGGCCTGTTTTGAGGATATTTTTTTAAAAAAAAAATTAATAATTTTTTATAAAAATAAAAATAATTTTATGTTTAGATATTTTATATAATTTTTTTATTTATCAATTATATTTAAGTAAAATAAAATAAAAGTATTTTTTGACTATTTATTATGTAAAAATTATTTTTTTAAAAAAATATAAATTATAATTAAAAAAATATTTTTTTAGTGTTTTTATTTTTATTATTAAAAATTTACAAAATATACTAAAACAATTTTTATTAATTTAATATCGTCCAAACAATCAATTTTGCTAGTGTCATCCTATTTCCACCAAGTTTTCTTACAGCCTTCGTAACCATACCACCAACATCATGAATATTATTATCATCCTCTCATTCCATCTTACTATTAATCAAAGGTGAATTATAAGGTACAGATGTAATTTTACAGATGTTTCCTTTAATATGATGAAAGAGAAATTGATAAAGGTAAAATCCACATTTTGAATAACAATAAGATAATAAAAAATAACTATAAAAGAAATTTATATTCTCTCTATACCACTCCAATCTATATAGTAGAGTGCACCTCAATCAAAACTTAATTTTTTTTCACAAAAATAAAGATAACTTTTTTTAAAAAAATAATTTAATACATTAAAACCGTTAATAATTTGAAATTTTTTAATGAATGAAAATGTTATGATTTAATTAAGAGTACATCAATTAGTAAACCCCACAAATGACAAATGATAAGAACAACTTAGCTAGGTTATATGCTATATGGAATAATCTCGTTTATCATGCTTCAATACAAACAATTAATTAAGAGTACATGGTATCTGTTCAACTCATGCATGTAACAGAAATTTAAAAACAATTACATAAAAAGATTGATATCATTCTTTATTTATATCTTTGAACCTAACAGACTCTGAAATGAAAGCGCCCTCCTCATCAATTATCATAGGTGCGGCACTCATCAGTTTCTAGATTATCCTTGCAGTAATTCTCAAGCGGGTCCGAATCTTTCTTTTTGTCTCTCGCATGACTCGCCGCCGCGCTCAGCTCCTCTACCTCATCCCAAGCAACTGCACACTCATTGCTGGTCGGGTTATCGGTGCAGCTCTCCTCGGCATCCTTTATGCTCTTCTCTACCTTTTCTGATATTTTATCCGGGGCTGCACGAACAGGTTGGATCGAAGATGATCGGCCCGACCCAATTAAACCAGGCCACCTCTTGTTGAGCTTGAATATGGGTGAAAACTTGATTGTTTGAGTCTTTAGAGGCGTCTGTACTCCCTTGGCAATTACTCTAGTAGGACTTGAGAGGGTCATAGTAAAAATTGTTGTCATCTTTCTTCTGTTTCTTTTATTCTTCTTTCTTGGTACTTGTTGAGATATTTAAGTAGTGTTTATAAAATTTTTTTGTTACAAATGAAGATGAGGTTTAATAAATGAAATAGGGTATAAGGAGATCATTGTATAAGTGAGGATGGTGAGGATTCGTGAACACATATTTCTTATCCAGTGTGATCCAATTGTTACCAAGCACACGTAAGGTTAGATTCTTTTCTCATTTTCTTTATAATGAGAAAGATATTTTTTTTGAAAAAAAAATTGATATTTCTGGATCTTTGTTTTGATGTGAGTTCGTAATATTTAATTTGTATGTAAGTTGCAACTTGAATTTGGCCATTTAATGAGAATAATAGTATATGATTATATGATCTTTTGGATAGCCACAAAAACAGTTTGATATTTTCTACTCTTTTATTTTAATGTTTGTTTGAACATTAAAAATATCAAATTTCTATGAGTAAGAGCGGACATAATTTAGCGGGTCAGTCAGTTATCTAATGTAGACAAATTATTATAAAATGTACTCTCTCTTTATCACTTGTTAATTAGTTCAACATGTCTAAAATATTGACTAAATTTGGTCAAAAATGTCGACTTTACAGAAAAAAGAATCTCAGTTACCATTGAGACTATCAAAAACTAGATTATATATATTCATTATCAGGGTCGGACCCATATAGTATCCTGAGGAACATTTACCCCTCTCTTATATATATATATATATAATATATTCCCATTTTAAATTTTAAATAATTCAATTATAAATAAATTTATTTCAATTATTTAAAGTCTTAAATTTACTTTTTTTCTATCATTTTAATTTTAAATTTAGTTTTTTTCTATTTTCAAATTTCAACCGTCATCACTTTTTTATTCTCTTAAATCCTCTTTATTAGTTTCAATCTTCTTTTTTTATTCCTTTTCTAATGGTCATCTTCTCTTTATAAAAGATAAATTTTAAATTTTCTATTTTTTATATAACTCTTTTATGACTCTATGTATCTTTTAATTTCATTGTTTCTCTTTTTGATATTTTCAATTAGAAATTTTAATTTAAATATTTATAATTTAGGTATTAATCTAATTTTTTATTCTCTTGATAAATTTATATATTTTATTTTATTCTCAATTTAGTGAACCTTATTATTTATTTGTTTATCTTTCGTTCTATTTTATTATATATAATTATGTTGCATATAAATTTCTAAAGTTAATTGATCAATTCACTAATTTAAAATATATTTTTTATTTATAAAAATAATAATAAAAAATATTTAAAAACATATCTTTCATTCTATTTTATTATATGTAATTTTGTTTTTTGTTTTTGTATTCAAATAATTAATGTGTACTTTTATTTTTTAATTTAAATTAATATATTTTTTGATAATAATGTATACTATTTTATCTTCCTAGCATAAATTTTCTGACTACGTCACTGTTCATTGTCACATTCTTAGTTTATAGGTATGAGTGTTCAATTAAAATAATATCAAAACACTTTTTGACATAACAAATCAACAAATATTATATACCAAAAAATCTTGATATTTTCTGTTTTTTTTATTCGAGTATTTGTTTGGACGTAAAAATATCAGACTTCCATAAGTAATAAGGGGCTTAGTTTACTGGGTTAGTCGGCCAATTAGTCTAATATTTGTCCTAAAATAACGTAGACAAATGGTTAAAAAACGTACTCTCTTCCTATCACTTATTTATTAATTCAACATATCTGAAATATTGATTAAATTTGCCAAAGAATTTCGGTTTTACTAGGAAAGAATCTCTGTTACTATTGAGACTACCAACTACTAAATTATATATTCATTATTACATTCTTAGTTTATAGGTAGGAGTGTTCAATTGAAATAGTACCAAAACACTTCTTTACATAACAAATTGACAAATATTATATATCAATTGGTAGATTTGGTCTATTTGGTTTTATAAGCCAATGATGGTCTATTTGGTTTTATACTAATGGCTTGTCCTCTTTAAGAAAGATACCATGACTCTGATACTATATTAAATTTATGAAAAAAGAGCTGAACAAAAAAAAAATATTATATGTAAAGTTGTTAGATTGAAATTGTTGTTACATGATACAAGAGTCACTCTATTTATAGGAATATTATTAACTAATCTCATAAATATCCATCTACTAACTACTAGTCATTACTAATTTAACTCCCATCTGCTAACAATTCTAATAATATTTTGGGCTAACCACAAAAAATGCCTCCAAATTATTTAAACGCTAACAAAAATACAATCGAATCTTACTCTCGACAAAAATGCCTTCAAGTAATTTTAAGACACAACAACAATATCCAACAGTAAATATATATTTTTAAAAAATACTTTAGAGATTGAATTTTGATACAATTTTTTGCAAGAATGATTATTAAAATAAGATATTATTATACATAAAAATTGGTAATTTTTCGTTAAGTATATATTTTTTATAATTTTTTTTGTTAACAACCAATAATACTTTTAAAAAATCACAAAATAATATATACTTAAAAAAAATTAATAAATTTTAAGAATAATAATATCACATTTTTCTAATCATGCTTGCAAAAAATTGCATCAAAGTTCAATCTCTAATGTATTTTTTGAGAAATACATATTTAATGTTATTTTTTTTGCAAGATTATCTAACATTAAATATGTATTTCTCAAAAAATATATGAGATTGAATTTTGATACATTATTTTGTAAATATGATTAAAAAAAGAGATATTATTATCCTTAAAATTTGGTAATTTTTCTTAAGTATATATTTTTTTGTAATTTTTTTGTTAACAACTAATAATACTTTTAAGAAATCACAAAAAATATATATAATTAGAAAAAATTACCAAATTTTAAGAATAATAATATCTCTTTTTTTTTAATTATGCTTGTAAAAAATTACATCAAAATTCAATTTTTAAGGCATTTTTTGAAAATATATATTTACTGTTGGGTATTGTTGTTGTGTTTTTAAATTATTTAAAGAAATTTTTGTCGATAGTAAAATTCGAGTGCATTTTTTGTCAGCGTTTGAATAATTTAGAGACATTTTTAGTGGTTAACCTTAATATTTTAATAGCATTGGAGAGTCTTGAATCAATAGTATCTCTGGAACAAAACATCCGAATAATCGGCTCTCTAGGTTAGAAATAAGATTTGCTTCACTATAGAATGCAAAAAACACTGATTTCAAGTAGAATTGGTACTCTAATGTTTTACGATCATTTTCTAAGTGTCAAATTAACGCAGTACCCAAGAAATCTTAGTGATGTCATTGTTAGTGTTGCAAGTGTAAGGAGTGTATGAAGTTAGTCCTACATCAAAGAAAGTAAAGAAGAATGAGGAGTTTATAAGATGAGAGACCCATTAAGTTACTATCTTAAGGTTTTGAGTTGGATGTGGTGTCTTCTCATCTTATGTTCTCTCACTTGATTCCTCCCCGAAATCCGTTATGTGTTGTTGTGTGATAGCCAAAGTGCTGATATGATGACAAAAGTATTGTCAAGAGATAAGTTTGAAACAAACATGTTGTAAACATGTTGTTTGATTGCCGGAATAACGAGGGCCTCTACCTTGTCGAGAAGGGGGAGATTTGTTGGGTTTTCTCTCCTTTGTGAGGTCCAAGCCCAACATTTTGAGGGTGTCACTTTGCACCCATTGTGCCACAACCTTAATAAGATTTTGAGGTCTTTTGAGAGAAAGAGTGTAGCCACCAAAATGAGAGAGAAGAGAAAAAAACAGAATTTCCATTTTTATGCAAAGCAATAAATTTCAAATGGCAGTTTCTTATTTGTTCATTGTTGGATCGGCTTGAAATTTAAACTGCGTGTTCCTCTTATCTTGTTCTTCATTCTGGTTGGTGGAGGAGCTAGATGGGAGTTGATGCTTGATGTGAAGATTCACACTTGAGGGAGAGATTGTTAGTGTTACAAGTATGAGGAGTGTATGAAGTTAGTCCCACATCAAAGAAAGTAAGGAAGAGTGAGCAGTTTATAAGATGAGAGACCCATTAAGGTGAAGCATCGAAAATCTTCCCGGCAAAGGTGGTTCGGGCGGCGTATCCTGCGGTGTTTTGCGGTAACTTACTAACTTAATATGGTGCGCACTAGACCAGACATTGCCCCATGGTGTTTTTAATTTTTTTTAAAAATATAGTTATATATAATATGCCCCCATTTCAAATTTTAAATGACCCCACTACAAATAAATTAAACTCAATTAGCTAAAGTTCCAAATTTACTTTTTTATTTTTCTATCATTTTGATTATTATTTAACCTAATCAAATTTAATTCTTGTGTCGTCACTCCTTTATTCCCTTAAAGCCTCTTCTTATTTTTATATTTTCAACTTTTTTTCTATTTCTTGTCTAATGGTCATCTTCTCTTCATCGAAAAATAAATTTTTTATTTTTTATTTTTTTTATATAGCTCTCCATGACTCTATGTGTCTTCTAATTTTATTGTTTCTCTTTTTGATATTTTTAATTACAAATTTTAATTCAAACAATTATAGTTTAGGTATTAATCTAATATTTTATTTTTTTCATGATTTTATATATTTTATTTTATTCTTAATTTATTTATTTTTATTACTTATTTTTTATCTTTTGTTCTATTATATGTACTTTTGTTGTGTATAAAAATTTTAAAATAAATTGATTAATTTACTATTTTAGAATATTTTTTTATTTTTAGAAATAGTAATAAAAAAATATTTTAATTACAATACATAATTAAGCAGATGCATAAAATCTTTCGTCTAACACTATATCAAAATTAAATTAAAAAATATATAACAAATTTAATTATTTTAAAAAAAAATTGTGAATTATGTTTCTGTTATTTTATATAAACATACTTTTATATACAGATTTAATTTTTCTATTATTTATATATAATTCTAGTTTCAAATTATAAATCCTAGAGTATCATTAGGCACTAATATGCTAATTAATTCAGTCTTTTATTATTAAATATGTATAAAAAATTAGTTAGGATAATAAGGTATCTATAATTTAATTAAAATATTTTAAGTTCAAGTTTTAGAAATATTTTTTTTATAAATTATATAAAATAAATAGCATTTTAAGAATGAAACTATTCACTAACTTTTTTTAATTTTTGTATCTTCATATAATTAATAATATTTACTAAAATTTATTTTAATATATATATTTTTGCCCTCACTCTTAAAATTTTATGAATCCGTCACTGTGTGTGATCCAATTGTTACCAAAGCACAGTTAAGGTTTGATTTTTTTTCATTTTTTTAATGATGAGAAAGATATTTTTTTTGAAAAAATAAATGATATTTCTAGATCTTTGTTTTTACGTGGGTTCGTGATATTTAATTTGTATGCGAGTTATAACTTGAATTTGGCCATTTAATAAGAATAATAGTATATGATTATATGATCTTTGGGATAGCCACCAAGAAAGCTTGATATTTTCTGCTCTTTTATTTTAGTGTTTGTTAGAACATTGAAAATATCAAATTTTTATGGGTAAGAGCCGGGTGTAGTTTAGCGAGTTAGCCAACCATATAGTCTAATATTTATCGTAGAATAATATAGACAAATTGTTGAAAAGCGTACTCTTTTTTTATCGTTTATTTATTAGTTCAAACATGTCTGAAATATTGACTAAATTTGTCAAAAAAAATTCGATTTTATTGAGAAGAAATCTCAGTTATTATTGGGACTACAAAAAATTAGATTATATATTCATTATCACATTTTTAATTGGCTTTATTGAGAAGGAATCTCAGTTACTATCGAGACTACCAAAAATTAGATTATATATTCATTATCACATTCTTAATTTATAGATAGGAGTGTTCAATTGAAATAGTATCAAACACTTTTTACATAGCAAATTAACAAATATTATGTACCAAAAAATTTTGATATTTTCTACTCTTTTATTTTAGTGTTTGTTTGGAGGTGAAAAATATCAAAATTTCATGAATAAGAGCGGGCGTAGTTTAGCGGGTGAGCCAACTAAATGGTCTAATATTTGTCGTAAAATAATATAGACAATTTGTTAAAAAATGTATTCTCTTTCTATCACTTATTTATTAATTCGACATGTCTGAAATATTGATTAAATTTGTCAAAGAATTTCGATTTTATTGGGAATGAATTTTAGTTATTATTGGGACTACCAAATACGACATTATATATTCATGATCACATTTTTAGTGCATAGGTAGGAGTGTTTAATTGAAATAGTATCAAAACACTTCTTTACATAGCAAATTGACAAATATTATATACTAATTGGCCTATGAGAGTTGGCTAAAAAAAGATAAGCCAATGATTGTGTATCTGGTTTTACACTAATGGCTTATACTCTTTAAGATGGGTCTGATACCATGTTAAATTTCTGGAAAAAGAGTAGAATAAGAAAATAATATTATATATAAAGTTGTTATATTAAAGTTGTTGATATATGATACAAGAGTCACTCTATTTATAAGATATTACCAACTAATCTCATAAATATGTATCTACTAACTACTAGTCATTACTAATTTAACTTTCAACTACTAAGAACTCTAATAACAATTCAACTAGGTATCCTTTAAAAATGGTATAATATTCAGCCTTTTATTACAATAATTTAAAAAAATTAAAACAAACATATCTAAAAATTATAAATAAATTTAGTGTCTTTTTAAAATTAAATACACATTCAAAATATAAATTAAATAAAATTTAAATTTAAATTTTAAATTTTAAATTTTAAATTTTAAATTTTAAATTTCTGTTTAAGATTTAATGCATTTAATTATTAATTATTAATATATTATAATTTAAATACATATCTAAAAATTAAATTATTTAAAATTTAAAATTTTAATTTTAAAATTCTAAAATAAACCTTAAACCATTTAATTATTAACTAAGTTCGTACAAAACACTCAAGTCATGTTTGTCCCACGTTCAAAACCCAAAGGCGCACATCGAAAACTCAGAGGCGCACATCGAAAACCCAAAGAAGTCATCCTCCGCTGCCGTTCATCCGCGCCACCTTCCTCTTCCGCGTTCATCTTCGTTGCCACCTTCCTCCTCTTTGTCGCCATTCATCCGCATCAACGTCGCCGTTCGTCCACGCTGAAAACTTACCTAAGGTTTGGATGTGTCTTTGACACTATTATTTTTTTATTATTCTGTATATATTTTTATTTTTTTGAAATAAAAAATCAAATAAAATGGCCTGATAAGAATTTTATATATATTGCAATGTTAAATTATTTTTGCATGTACAATTTCTGTATTTTGGAAGTGTTTCAAAAATATTTTCTGTATAACTTCATAATTTTAGATGTGTTATAATTATTTTTTAATGATTAAATTTAAATTTTAGATTTATGATTTTGGATGTGTTTCAAAAATATTTTTTGTATAACTTCATAATTTTAGATGTGTTATAATTATTTTTTAATGTCTAAAGTTAAATTTTAGATTTATAATTTTGGATGTGTTTCAAAAATATTTTTTTGTATAACTTTAATAATTTTAGATGTATTACAATTGAAAAAGAAATTACGACCATTCTGAATCTTTTGAAAATTCTAAGTTATGTCATTCAATTTGTTAGAGTTTGTTATAGTATTAAAAATAGTTTTTGTATATAATTATATTCAACCATTTGTCACTAAAAAATCGTAAAATAGATCCTGCATTTTATCAAAGGTGCAATAAGTAAGGGATTAATTTTGTTCTAAATGCACCGACCTTGAATCTTTTTTTTGCATATTTGAATTGGAATATTACAACAGAATAGAAGAAAGAAGAAAATCGTATTACAGAGAGAGAAGAAACATAGAAGAATGAAATAATAACTAACTATGAAGTGGGTAGAAAGTTAGAGAAATTTTAGTTTTTAAAATTTAAATTAATCTTAAATATAAATGTGTATCTTAACAAATAGGAATATGTTTTAATTAAAAAATAATTAAATAATATTAAAGGTTGACCAAAGACTGAATTTTGTTGTACAAGTAGCATTTTTATTCTAATAATATTTTAATAGCATTGGAGAGTCTTGAATCAATAGTATCTCTGGGAACAAAGCATCACTTTATTGTTTAAGTGGTGGTGGAGATTTTCTAAGGAGGATTATCCTTTGTGAAAGAAGGTTGTGTGCTCCTGCAATAATCTAAATCCTGGACAGTTATTGTCTACTCAAACTATACCAACAAAAGGAGGTCCGGAGAGAGATATTTGTCACTTATAAATTAAAGAGCAACATGTTAGACAAAAGATGATTGACGGTCTGGCTATGGAAGTAGGTAATGGCAGATCAACCAGATTTTAGAAAGATACATGGCTACAGCCGGAAAAGCTGAAAGACTCCTTTTCAAGGCTCTACTTGATTTCAAATAACAAAGGATCCGTAATTGGGGACGGTAGGTTTTGGGATGAGATAGAGTGGGTATGAAATTTTCAGTGGAGGAGGTAACTTCACCAATGGGAGACTGACAGTTTGAACCAACTTCTAGATACCTTGCAAGCTGTGAGATTGATAGAAGGCGCACAAGATAGAGTAGTGTGAAAATTTGATAAGGAAGACGTTCATACTATTAAATCATTTGTGCAGGTATTGGACGGAAGATATTCTCAGCTACAAGTTAACAAATGGAATCTAGAAAGGTCTATTGCTCCCGAGTAGAGTTGTTTACTTGGTTTGTGCTTGTAGGTCTAGTTAATACAAAGGATCGATTGAGTAGATTGGGTATCATTGAACAAAGTGATAATATCTGTGTTATGTGTAAAAAAAATGGAGACTGTACAACATTTGTTTGTTACGTGTGAGTATGCATGGCAGGTGTGGTGCGCGTGGATTACTTACATGGGTCGTGCATGGGGCATCCGTCCATAAAAGAGCACTTTAAAAGCTGGAGGACAATGTCTTTGAGGAAATATGCGCAGAAAATATGGTTAATGGGGTTCTTCTCAATTATATGGAATATCTGGCTATGTAGGAACGAGTTCATTTTTTAGAACAAGTCAACAGATATAGTGGATTGTGTTGCTAGGTCGTTTTGCTGTTAAAAGGAATGGTACAAAAGCAATCTATATTGTTGATGGCTTTGTCGGAGATGACATAGGTGTTGCTTAAGTTTATGTTTTGTCTCTTGTATGATCCACTTAGTGTGTTGAGCTTGTTTACTCTTCAAAAAAATAATAATAAATAAAGCATCTGAAGAATCGGGTCTCTAAGTTAGAGATATGATTTGCTGCAGAAAACACTGATTTCAAGTAGAATTGGTATTCTAATGTTTTAGGATCATTCTCTAAGTGTCAAATTAATATAATACCCATGAAACCTTAGTGATGTCATATAAGTGCTACCAAAATAAGCATGAGAGTGCATTATAGAGGATTTTTATAATCCACAAATCATGTTATGTACTTCTTGTTCAAAGGTCAATGGTTAAGGATTTAAGAAAAAAGACTTCATCTATATCAAAAATTATTTATAGTGACTTGATTAATATGAAAAGTACTTTAAAGCCAAGATGGAAACATGATTTATAAACATAGTAGTATGGTAAAGTGTCCTAAAAAAAAGTTTTTCCTAGGTTAGACACAAAGCCTCATCTTATGGAAGTTTTATTGAAAAAGTTTATGAATGTCAAGGCCAAGTGTTTCATGAGATAAAAGTTTTTTGTCTCCATTATGGGACTTTACACTTATTATGATTTATGATGATTAAGATGATGCCATGAGCCTAAGTGTGAAGATGATTATGCTAATTCTATGATTTGGATCATGATGATGAAACTATAATAATTAACTAAGATGTATGCTCTTTGTCCATGAGGAGTATTTCTTGCACTGTGCAAAAGAATGATACTCAATTTAAATTTAAATTCAATTCTCAAACTTTACAGAGACTTGTGGACTTAATTGTGAATCAACTTATACTGCTCGCTGGGTAACTTGGATGTCGGTGGCTAAGTAGCGTGACTTGGCAAAGATGGTACATATAAGTTATGATGATTTATCCCATGACCTTCATACGCTTGGCGATATTTACAAATAAAAGTTTTTATATCATCAGCAAAGGTTTAGGAAAAAAAAGTATTATATGATGAAAAATAGGAAGAAGGAGTTTGGATTAAAAACAAGAACTGAGTGTGAAGTCTGAATGGAAGTTAAATTTATACTTGAAACTCAAAGGTAGCATATTTTTTATTTCTCTGACGAACACAACCATGATCTATTGGATACACAATTCAGTGCTATGTTGTCTATCCATAGAAAAATGTCAGAGATAGATATTATGCAAATGATGAACATGTTGAAGTCTGGGATTAGCACTTCACAAATATTTGATCTTCTGGTTAGTTAAGTAGGCAGGTATGAATTTGTTGGTTATGGTCCTAGAGATGTGTAGAATGAAATTGCTCGACAAAGGCGTCAAGTTCCTAGTGATGCAGGTGTTGAAGAAGTTGGAGGATATGCGTTTAAAGGATCCACAATTATATTTCAAGGCATGTCATGATTCAAGAGGTTTGTTACGTAACTTGTTCTGGTATGATGGGATTAGTCAACTAAACTACCAACTCTTCGAGAATGTTATTGATTTTGATGTCACATACAAAAAGAACAAATATAGTTGTCAATTAGTCATATTCAGCGGGATTAACCACCACAACCAAATAATTATTTTTGCTGTCACATTAATTATGGACGAAACTATTAATATATATATTTGACTTTTGCGTCAACTCATGTTTGCAATGAAGGGTAAGACCCTGATCTCAATAATACCTTATGGGACCATGGCGATTAGGAATGTAGTAAGAGATGTATTTTTTGATGCCAGACATAGATTATGCTCTAAACACCTTATTCGAAATGTGTCTAGTAATATTGAAAATCCATGATTTACATCTAAATTTAGAAAAATCATGTTGGAAGACTACGAGATTTTCGTGTTTAAGCATAAGTGGGTTCAACTAATTGAAAAATTTGGCGTTGAGGATAAGTCTTGGGTGAAAAGCATGTATGAAGAGAAGCATATATGGACTACTGCATATATAAAAGGTAAGTTTTTTGCTGATTTTAGAACTATCTCAAGATGTGAAGGTTTACACTCAGTTGTGTCAAAGTATGTAGGGTTGCGGTAAGATTTGACAAGTTTTGTAGAGCATTTTCAAAAGTGTGTTGCACACTTGCGCTTTAAAGAAATTAATGTTGATCATGTATCTACATGTGGGGTGTCTGTGATGCAGACTTATATAAAGATGCTAGAAAGATTTGTTGTCGAGGTATACACTTATGAGATATTTCTATTATTTTAGTCATTTTTTTCTAGAGCTAGATCAATGCAGGTGCTAAACATAGAGAATAACGATAATTGCTCAAAGTACATTGTGCGTAAGCATAGGAGGCCCAATTTTTTGTGGATGGTTGAATTTCGTCAAGAAAGAATGATCTTCACGTGTTCTTGTTTAAGAATGGAGTCATTTAAAATTCCTTGCAAACATATTGTGAAAGTTCTGATTGACAGAGATATTTGTAAGATTCCTTGGTCATTAGTGTTGGATAGATAGACAAAGAAGGTGAAATCAGCATTCAATAATGCAAGTGGGTTTACCAAGAATGTTAGTGTTATTAGTCGTCAAAGTGTCTTGATGGAATTTTTTAAACAATTGACTGCTGTTGCAACTAAAGTCCCTGAAAAATTTGAAGAAATACGTAACATTATTATGAAGATGTACTAATCTAACAAGGCTGCAAATGAAGGTAATAAGCAACCCTAGTTAAGTATGGCTAAAAGTAGCAATCTATATGTGCATCAAATTAATATAGACTCAAGACAACTATCTAAGAAGAAGCGACAATGTTGTAGTGTTTGCCAGATAAAAAGACATAAGAAGATAACATGTCTTTAGCAAAAGGACATAAACAACAACGTTGTAAAAAATAAAGTTGATGGTTTAAATTATGACAATACATATACCAAATTGACAACTAATTTAGACAGTAATAATTAGCAATTTTCATCAACTTAATATTTTTGCGTAGAGAATCACTTGTAGATTTATGTTTATATTTTTTTCAATGTATTAATAAAATTTTGTATTACTTCCAATATTGTTGTTTATGTTTTTTGGATGAAATAATTGTTATATAAATCTTAGTTAAACAATAAATTAATGAATAATTTGTTTAATTCTTGAAATTTATAAATTTATGTAATCATCTTTAATAAATTTATGTAATTATAAATTTATAAATCTTAATTTTTTGTATATGCTTCTTTCGTTTCCTTTCTTTTTATATATATATATATATATATATATATATATATATATATATATATATATATAGAATATAATAAGAAAAGTCGAAGCCAAGAGTTTACAAAATTAGAGATTCTTTATATTTTTTTATATAGTATTTTTTACTTAGTTCCTTTTCTTGAGTCTTCTTAGTGATAGTCTCTTTGATAATAAAAAACTTTCCACAAATATATCACATAGTCGTATAATGGGGTAACACTAAAGGAAAAAACAAAAAAGTGTTTTTTTATAAATAAAATAGAAAATACAAAATGAAAAGAACAAAATAAACATATATCATAATAAAATATTGTTATTGGACCATTATAAAAAGTTTTCGACTATCAAAAAAATTTTGAAAAGAAATTGAACGAGAGAACTAAATCTTAAATAACTAAATTAATAAATTTCTTATTTTATAAATTATTTATTTTTAATTTTTTAATATAGGACTAATTTTTTATACTATTCATACTTAGTAATAAATAAATCCAACAAACTTATACACAAAAAATTCGAACCATGTCGAAATTAAAAAAAAAATACTCATAAGTTGTTCTCAACCTTCCTTCTCGGTCACCGCTTTTATTGTTTGAAGTTGAGGAAAAAATTGATGGGTTGTGGGGGCCTTGGTGAAAAGTTGAACTTCTGAGCTGTTAATTAATAAATAAAGTTTGAAAGTTTAGGATCAGAAAGAAGTTTCTGTATAAATCAAACAAGACGGCACTGCAAACTAAAGAAGGAAACTCATGTTAATGGCATCTAGCTATATCATGATTAATTCATTGGTTAACTAAATTACGTGTAAGCTAATTTGAATCTTGTTCAGAACCAAAGTCAGAAATTTTGCGTTGAGGGGCCAAGCTGAAAATGAAACACATTTTTATTATGGAAGATACTTTTATAAAAACACGTCAAACATCTTTTTGTAAAAGCATTTATGTGTGAAATATTATTGAATGTATTAATGAATTAGTTATTTTTAAATTTTTTAATAAACTAAAATAAAATTGATATTTTTTATAATAATAACAATAAATTCAATTATTATCAGATCCGGTCGAACCGATTAATTTACATAACCTATTGTATTATAATTTTTTTTGTTTTTAAATAAAAATAAGAGATTTATTTGTCTTTTTATAAAAAATTTAAACATGATTCGATTTAAATTGTATAAATCGATCAGATCAAATTGGGTCTAATAATTATAATGCAGACAATTGAATTTATTATTGTTGCTACAATAAATTAATTTTGTTTTGATTTATTAAAAAATAAATTATTAACTGATTTAATAAAAATATCAAATAATATTATGATACATGTAAACGCCTTAAAAAAAAGACATTTTTAATATTCTTATCGAAGTGATCTCCTTTTATTATTATAAATATTTAAGATATTATTGAAATAAGCTGTGAATTGAAGCAATATTTTTAAATAATTTAATGTCATAACAATTTAGAATATAATTGTGTTCGTGTATAAAGTAATTCAGCTATACAATGTACATTCAGCTATTCAAATTTACTTTAGTTTATATCAGTTTATTTTTCTTCTCTATTTTTATATGAATATTCTTTTTAAGATTTTGTTCATATCAAATAAATTATAACTTATAAGCCTTATTTTTTTTCCTGATTTAGCTACTCAAAAAATAAGAATCTTTTTTAAAAGTAATATTTTTGAGAACTTATTATATATATTGGTCTCAAATAAAATTAACAATAAAATTCTGACACATTTTAAAATTTTAAGACATATCTATACTTAACACAAAAGGTTTCTAAACAAACCATTCCTATAAATCTTTATTCAACAGGTATATATATTTTCAAGTGGTATTTCTCTTGGTAATACTTTAATTATGTAAGTAGATGTATGCATATATAGAACATACTTATGAATTCCTATTCAACAGATATACTTCTATGTTATTATGTATAATTTTATAAAATAGTATTATTTACTTCTAGATTACTATGTATTTATTTTTGTAGGTAAATTATAGGATAATATATGATAAAAATTTATTTAATCTCTTTTTATTTGTGTCATTTTGTTATTTCTAATCTGTATGTGCTTACTTACATAAAAGATAATATCAATATATATAATAATTTAATTCATACATAGTATAAATTAAAGTACTATTTTTTGTACCATTTTTATATAAATTTATAATTCTTAAAAAAATAAATTATTAATAATCAAATATATATAATATATGTTTGGTTCTTACTTCATAGACAAGATATCAATATCATATACTACTTTAGTGAGTATGTATTTAGAGCAAATACATATACATGCCTATATTGTCAAGAAATTCGGCTTGTAATAAAAAAAATTTATTTTTATTTTAAAAAAATGAGTAATAAAAATTTAAATTTAGTTTTTATTATAAGAAAATTAAAATTTCAATACTATATTATAAATTACTTATTTTAAATTTTAAAAAATTAAATAAAAAATAAATAATAATTATATATTATAAATAAATAAATAAATTTGAGAAAAATTAAATTCTTATCTGTGTTTCTTTAATTTGTCAGTTTATATATGTTTTCAGTCTAGATTCATATTTTAATGGCATTTAGCACATGTCAATAAGTGACTCAAAATCTATTTCTGTTATCTTTATCCGTACTTTTCTAATTTCTTAACTTATCTATACTTTTAGTCCAGGTTCATATTTCAATGACATTTAACACATGTCATCGGTAAATGACCAGAATTTGTCTCTTAACAGAGACAAAATAATAATAATAATAATATATAAAAATAAAAAATTATAATTATTATATTATTTTAATTTAACACAAATAATTAAAAGAAATATAATAAATAAAGACTAGAAAATCAATATTTTTAATGTAAAAAATAAAAAACTAATTATTGCATTGTTAACTTAAATATAAGATAAAAATAAAAAAAATAATAATCACTTAATATTTTTTAATAAAAACATTTAAAATTTGTAAGTATTTTAATTTTTCGATAATAAGTAACAAGATTCGCTCGTATGATTAATCCTACAATTATTCTCAATTTTAGACTCACCTTGCTCAATCAAAAGGAATAATATGTTAATTTACTTTTAACCATCATTTTTATTCATTGGTCTATAATAAAACGTAATTCCTTAAGTTGTTGTGACAAAAAAAAATTAAAAATAAAATAAAATTGTAATCAGCAAAGACCAAAATATATTTTCGTCACTAAGAAAGATATTTTCCGACAATACTATATATGTAATTTAAGGTCAAAACATCAATTCTAAGATGGATCAAAATTTGTTCTATTTAAAATGCATGTAACTAGCTGCAATTCAATTTTGAAGTAGTTCTGTAATGTATTATACTTTTCTTAATATACACTATCATAAATCAAAGAAAAAAACAAATATTATTGAAACAATACGGCACTGCAACTAAAGAAGGAAACTCGTGTTAATGGTACTTAGCTGTTAATTCACTGGTTAACTAAAATACGTGTAAGCTAACTTGAATCTTATTCAAAACCAAAGTCAGAAATTTTGCGTTGAGGGGCCAAGCTGAAAACGAAGCACATTTTTATTAATATAAGCATTTAAGATATTATTGAAATAAGCTGTGATGCAATATTTTAAAATAATTTAATATTATAACAATTTAGATGTGTCCGTGTATAAAGTAATTCAGCTCTACAATATACATTCAGCTATTCAAATTTACTTTAGTTTATATCAGTTTATTTTTCTTCTCTATTTTTATATGAATATTGTTTAATTTTTTTAAGATTTTGTTCATATCAAATTCATTATATAAGCTTTATATCTTTGTTCTGATTTAGCTATTCAAGAAATAAGAATCTTTTTAAAAGTAATATTTGTAAGAACTTATTATATATATATTGGTCTCTCTTGATAATACTCCAGTTATGTAACTACGTGCATGCACAGAGCATATCTATAAATTCTTATTTAACAAGTATATTTTCAAGTGATACATTTCTCTTAGTAATACTCTAGTTATATGCATAGAACATACCTATGTATAATTTTATAAAATAATATTATTTATTTTTAGATTACTATGTATTTATTTTTGTAACAGGTAAGTTGCAGGATAATATGACAGTCAATCTATCTCTATTTATATCGCTCTTTTATTTCTGATCTGATATGTGCTTACTTACATGAAAGGTAACATCAACATATATAATAATTTGATTCATACCTCGTGTAAATTAAAGTACTATTTTTTAATTTGTACCATTTTTATATAAATTTATAATTAAAAAAATATTAATAATCAAATATATATGTTTGGCTCATACTTCATAGATAAGATATATACTATACTTTTGTGTGCATGTATTCTGAGCAAATACATATACAGGCTTATCTTGTCAAGAAATTCGTCTTGTAATAAAAAAATTTTATTTTTATTTTTAAAAAATGAGTAATAAAAACTTAAATTTAAATTTATTTTTTATTGTAAGAAAATTAAAATTTTAATATTATATTATAAATTATTTTTTAAAATCTTTAAAAGATTAGATAAAAATACATGAATAATAATTATATATTAAAAATAAATCTAAAAAAAATTAGATCTTTATCCGTATTTTTCCAGTTTTTCAATTTATATATACTTTTCGGCTAAGTTTATATTTCAATGACATTTAGCATATATTAATAAGTGACCGAAACTAATATGTCAACAAAGATAATAATAATAATAATAATAATAATAATAATAATAATAATAATAATAATAAGTTTTAATTATTATAATATTTTAATTTAACACAATTAATTAAAAGAAATATAATAAATAAATGAAATATAATAATTAATTTATTTATTGTCTTTTTTATTTATATAGTTTATTTTTTTATGGCTTTTTTTTAATCCAACTAGTAAAGATTAATTTGTTATTAATTGAAACTTCATTTAAAAGTTATTATTGACAAACGAGTTATTGTATCTACAAAACAGTAATTCAAACCCTTAATATAGATAAATAAATTAATAACTTGACCAATCAGATTGATTTTTATATCATGATTAATTCATTGGTTAACTAGAATAGGGGTAAACTAAGTTTAATCTTATTCGGAACCAAAGTCAGAAATTTTGCGTTGAGGGGGCTAAGCTGAAAATGAAGCACATTTTTATTATTATAAGCATTTAAGATATTGTTGAAATATGCTGTGAAGCAATATTTTTAAATAATTTAATGTTATAAAAATTTAGAATATAATTATGTGTACGTGTGTAAAGTAATTTTGAATATATTATTTACAGAAAGTATTACAGTCTTCTATATCACTAGAGTTAAATCTCTTTAATTAGTTTATGTTATAATTATTGTATTCATACTCAATGAAAACACAGGACTTTACTTTACTCTTTTTCCTTTTCCATTTACATGCCCTCTTATCATAAGTCTCATAACATGTGCTAAATATATTAGCAAATAACATGAATTCTATCTATAATAATCAAATAAAAATATTTGATAATAAAAAAAATTAATCAAAAATAATTATAATTTATTTTATTTAATATTTATTATTTATTATGATAATTAATAAATATTAAATAAGATAAATTCTGACATTTTTTTATTTTTCTTCTTCCTAACATTATTGCCAATCAAATATATATGTTTGGTTCATACTTCATAGATATATATATTGTCATGTACTATTTTAGTGTGCATGTATCCAGAGCAAATACAAATACATGCCTATATTGTCAAGAAATTCGGCTTGTAATAAAAAAAAATTTATTTTTATTTTAAAAAAAATAAGTACTAAAAATTTTAATTTTTATTATAAAAAAATTAAAATTTTAATACTATATTATAAATTATTTTTTATTTTGAAAAATTAGATAAAAATAAATAAATAATAATTATATATTAAAAATAAATAAAATAAATTTGAGAAAAATTAGATCTTTAGCCGTGTTTTTCAAATTTCTCAACTTATATATGTTTTCGGTTTAGGTTCATATTTCAATGTCATTTAACATATGTTAATAAGTGATTAAAATCTGTCTCAGTTTGATATTTTTATGTCCAAACAAATACTAAAATAAAAGAGTAAAAAATATCAAGATTTTTTGGTACATAATATTTGTTAATTTGTTATTAAAAAAGTGTTTTGATACCATTTCAATTGAATATTCCTACCTATAAATTAAGAATGTGATCATGAATATATAATCTAGTTTTTGATAGTCTCAATAATAACTGAGATTCTTTTTTAATAAAGCCAAAATTTTTGGACAAATTTAGTCAATATTTCAGACATATTGAACTAATAAACAAATGATAAGAAGAGAGTACGTTTTTCAATAATTTGTCTATGTTATATTATTTTACAGTAATATTAAACCATTTTGACTGGCTAACTCGTTAAACTACGCCCAGCTCTTATTCATAAAAGTTTGATATTTTCAATGTCCAAACAAACACTAAAATAAAAGAGCAGAAAATATCAAATTTTCTTGGTAGCTATCCAAAAGATCATATAATCATATACTATTATTCTTATTAAATAGCCAAATTCAAGTTGCAACTCGCATACAAATTTTTATTTGTGCTTTCTTTAATTTCTCAACTTATCTATACTTTCAATCCAGATTCGTTCATATTTCAATGGCATTTAACACATGTCAATGAGTGGTCAGAAGCTGTCTCTATTATCTTTATCTGTGTTTTTTCAATTTTTTAACTTATATATACTTTCAGTCTAGATTCGTATTTCAATGATTCAACACATGTAAAAAAGTTGGAGGATAATATGAGAGAAATTTATTCAATCTGTTTCTATCTTTTCGCAAGATTTAATTTGTGTCTATTTATGTCATTTTGTTATTTTTAGTCAGTATGTACTTACTTACATGAAGGATAACATCGACGAATATAATAATTTGATTTATACTTCGTGTAAATTAAAGTACTATTTTTGTACCATTTTTATATAAATTTATAATCTTTAAAAATATACTAAATACATTATTTCTAGTTGGTATGTGCTTACTTATATAAAAGGTAATATATATATATATATATAATCATTTGATTCATATCTCAAGTAAATTAAGGTACTATTTTTTGTACTATTTTTATATAAATTTATAATTCTTAAATATATATTAAATATATTAATTTTGTGTCTCTATCTATATTTTATTTGTCAAACACAATTTTATATTTCTATGAGTCTATTTCAGTATCCTGTATTTATAAATAAACACAGTCTTATACATTAAATTTTGATACAATTTTTTATAAATATAATTTAAAAAATAAAATATTATTATTTCTAAAATTTAGTAATTTTATGCCAAAATTAGTTTTGCTATTTTTTGTCGATACTTTTAAAAAATTTTAGATTGAATTTTAATATATTTTGAAATAATAATTTAAATATTTTTATAAAAATTTAGATTAACTATATAAATAATTTTCTAAATACAATAATTAATTGTCACTTATAAAAAAATTATTTTTAGTTATTTTTATTATATTTTAAAATATTTTAAAAATATTTTTTTATCATTATCAAAAATAGGGTTATTTTTGTATATGTTTTCAAAAATCAAGAACTATTTTAGTAGTTTATTTTTTTTATTTATATAATTATTTTTTTACAATATTCTTTATTCTAACTAGTAATAACTAATTTGTCATTAATTAGAGCTTCATTTAGAAGTTAGTTATTGGCATACGAATTATTGTATATATAAGATAGTAATTCAAATATTTAATATTTACTTAAACGGAGAAATAAATTAATAATTTGATAATCAAATTAATTTTTATATATTTTATTATTGAATATAATGAGTATAACTTTTTAATTAAAGAATTATATAATATTGCAATATTTCAAAGAAACTATAAATTAAATATACAAACAGTCGTTGGTCAAATTAGTTCTTATCGATCTCACACGTAGAAAGTAGTTTTGTAAGTACCTATATCGTTTAAGAAGAATTTTAAGTATATTAAAAACACTCGTATTCCAATTATTTTAATCATTGATATAAATTATAAAAAATATATATAATATATATTAATTAAAATCAACGATTAAAATAATTAAAATATCAATATTTTTGATACACTTAAATTTTTTTTATCGTTTAACCATTATCATAATTAAGTAGTTTTAAATTAAATATCAATATATATGTCAAATAAATACTGTTAGTGATAGATCAACAAACAGATGAGTACTATTGAAAGAGACACAAAGTCTTGCTCCACTCATCATCATTACTATCAAAAACTTTAATTTATATCTTTCCCATTTTATGATGTGGTTAATCTATGTGTATTGTTTTTAAAAAATTTTATATAGATATTTAATCATATATTGCTAAATTAACAAAAATATGTAACTACATAAATAATTGGTTAGATAACATATTTAATGTAATTCTTTTAAAACACCCAAAATAATAATAATAATCTTGATAATATAAATAAAATAAATGATTTAAATTTAAACTAAAAGTGATTGATTAAATAAGAGGCTAATGGCTTACAGAGCAACATAGGGCACAATAGAATTAATGACAAAAAGGGGGAAAAAGAAGGATGAATTAAGTAAAGCTTAGCTTCATATAAAGTGGTCCAATTCCAATCATCTATATTGATGTATCACTTTCAAATAGATCATTTTCTTTTTCTTAAGAAATGAAAGAAAAAAGTATGTACATTAGGACTTTGGCATAAATTGGAAAATCTTAGCCAAAATTGCTGACTCAGAAGCCCGCAAGTGTGTTAACAAGAAACCACGTGGCAAATGTATGTTGTTTGATGTTGTTATGACATAATTGTATGACGTTGATACATCAATGATCCATCTCATATCACTATGGTAAAATTCAAATCTGTGACAGCTATACACAATTATTCTCTTTATAGCTGTGATATATATATATATATATATATATATATATATATATAAAAGTAAATAAATAATTTTTTATTAATTTTATATGATTTATTTTTTATTTTAAATATTTTATTTTTTATTTTAAAAAGAAAGTTAGGTAATTTAGACATCATAATAAAGACATCATAGAACTCACCTATATATATATATATATATATATATATATATATATATATATATATATATATATATATATATATATATATATATATATAAAAGAGAAAGTATATTTTTTATCTCTAAAATTTGACAAAAATTTTAAAAATATTCCTAAATTCTATTTTGTTTCAATTTTGTTTCAAAAGTTTTCGATTTGCATCAAATATATCTTGACGGCTAATTTTTCAAAAAATTTAAGATCGATTCAACAACAATTTTATAAAAATAACCATCAACGCAAGCAAATTAAGCATAACTTTCATGTATTATTGTTAGATTGGTCTTAAATTTTTTAAAAATCTAACCGTCGATGGTATATTTAATGTAAATCCAAAATTTTTGGGACAAAATTGAAACAAAATAAAATTTAGGAATATTTTTAAAATTTTTGTCAAATTTCAAGACAAAATTATTCATATATATATATATATATATATATATATATATATACCTCTTTTCATGTGTGAGTTTTTATTTTAATTTCGATTGATAAATATTAATTATTAATATAACTAAATACTTCAATAATAATATCTTTACATAAAATTTATATTGTGTTATTGTGAATTGTTAATATATTTTAATCAATTTATTTTAAATTATTTTTTAATTAAGATGTTCATATATACTGATAATTTATTTTGATATGATATATAAAAAAAATAAATTATGAATATATTGGCTTCTAGGGTGTATTAGATACATATGAGATGAAATTACATGTACCCTATACTAAAAATAGCTAGGAGCGATTTGTTGCTACCTAGCTACATGAAATCGATAGTAACAGTTTTTATTTTCCCATTATCATGAGTAGCCTTTCTCACTTTATTGAATTCACTCTTCTCTGTTTTAAAATATAGAGAGAAATAGATTTTAAAAAAAAAAGTCATGAGAGGAGATGGCGAAGAGAAAAAAAAAACAAATAGTTAGAGATATATTTTATCCTAAAAATTAAATTATTTAATATCTTTAGTATTTTATACAGGTAATTATTTAAATTTTTATTTTTTTTGTAATATTATTTTCTGATGATACTAGAATTTTTTTTACAACAATGCTAGGGAACCAACTCTATAGGCACACGGATGTTTCTTTTTCTTGTAAATTGGATGATTTTGGATATAATTTTTATGTTTAATGTGTTACGCATTAATAAAACATAATTAATTATATAAAACCAACTAATGAATGATCAAAGCATCTGTTCCGTGATTCTCTCCTCTTTTATCACTAGCGTATCTTCCCTCGTATTTTGAATGTGATCGACAATAATTTAAAAAACAAATTAAATTATAAATTAATAAAACTAATTATAATTAATTATGTTGTTTCATTTTTAACTGATTATTAGTTGGTTCCATATATTTTTCCTTTTTTTATTATGTTGATAATATAACAGTGTTATTGTGTATTGTTGCCGTGATTATTGTTTTATTTAATGTTTTTGTGTAAATTGACTTTTGATATAGTTTTTAGCCATGTGTTCCTCTCTCAATCTTCGAACAGAATGAGTTATATTTCGGTTTCAATAAAATAAATTTCTGTAAAAAATATTCCGAAACTTAAATTAGTGTGTGAATAATAAATTCTTTTAAAAAGTAATCTTAGATCAATCTCTTACTTTTTTTTATTTTTGATTTGTAACGTTTATAGCCAAATTATAACGTATAATCAATTTATAACGGGTATATCATTTAATATTTTGTTTATTATATTAAAAATATTTATAATACACTTTTAAACAAATACTATCATCCATTTTTTTTCTCTCTCAATAATTCTCTTGGTTACTCTTACTCAATAAACAAGAAGAATAAAGAAAATTTTGGACAAAAAAAAAAAAAGAAGAAAAGGGACAAATGAAGAAGAGAACCAATACTGCGGGTTTAAAATTTTTCGTTTGAACAAATCGCTTGGATTGAATTCCAACTTTTCCAAATTAAAAAAACATAACAATGGGAAATCTCCCTAACAATTTCATTTTCATAACACTAAAAATGTTAAATTGTATACGGGTTGCTAACGATTTCATATTAAAATAACTTATAGCTATGAAATCGCTCCAAAGGATATTAATTTTTTAAAATTTTACAAAAAATAAATTTTTGAAATAACAGAAAACGATTTTCTTATCAAAATATTATAGACCCACTCAAATAAAAATGTCAAAAATATTTTTTTTATATTTTTAATAATTAAAATTTAACCCATGTGACCAATTAAATTGTGTTATTTTATTAAAATTAGACAGGACAAATCAGTTTAGCCGAAAAACTAATAAATTAATTTTGGACCGATCTAAATTAATATTTTTTTATAAAAAATTACTATAATATCCGTATTATAAAATATAACTAAAATATCCCTATTATAGATATATATTAAAAAAATTCTAAATCCTAACCTTATCACGGCAGAAAAAAAAAACTAGAATTTAGAATTTTCAAAATTAATATATAATAAGAATATTTTAACCATTTTCTATAATAGGAATATTGTAGTTATTTTTTATGAAAAATAATATTAATTTAGATGAGTTCAAAGTTTGGTTTACTATTTTTTCGATCAAATTAATTTGTCTAGCATAATTTTGATAAAAATTAACACGGTGTCATTGATTATACGTGCTAAATTTTAATTATTAAAAAACATCTTTAAAAAAAAGACGTTTTAGACATCTTTAAAAAAAGACGTTTTAGACATCTTTATCTAAGTGGCTCTCAAATATTATATAATTGATGTAAATAAAATCGCTTTCCTTTCTTATTTAAAAAATTATTTTCAAAATGTCCTGATGAGATTTTTTAAAATCGCTTTCCTTTACAATTTATTTTAATTTATTACAAAACAAAATATAAAAATACTAATTTTTATGTTTTTATCTTTTATATTTTATTTTCAGTGTCTTATTTTATCATATTCTCAAAACTAGACATAACCTAACAAACTAGTTATACCTACCCATTTAATTGTAGTATAATATTAAACAAAGTCTTGATCCAATTTGATATTGTTAGTCCATGGATCCTTAAATATGATGGTTCTTACAATGTATTTCTAGTCCCAAATCTATCTTAGCCCTACTTCTATTCTGTCATCACATTTTTTAGATGAAAGGAATGATGTAATAATTTACAGTGTGTATGCAGCTAGGGTAGGCACATTAGAGAAGACGAGAGGTCAGAAATTAAGGAAGAAAGATTTTCATAATATGCAACAATGGTCCTAAGTATGTATGAAGTAGTGGGTGGTGGAATCTAAATTGAAAATTGAAAATGATTGAAATTAATCTTAGTGGATTGTTCGTACGTTGTACTGTGATGAAGCAATGATGTTAGCTAAACTAATTATATAACGTGCTGTAACCGCAACTATTTTTATGTTTATGTCTGTCACTATTAGTATTCATATTTAGACTACTTATAAAGGAATGTGATGTGCACATGTGTTGCAAGAAATTAACATTTGGCACGTATATATAGTTCCTTCGGGATTAGATCTTTTTAATTTTTTTAATTATTTAATAAAGTATGATATCTCACTAATTAATATTTTATTTCACATGTTTTTTAATTTCATTTAAAAAATATAAAATAAAAAATTATATTATTTTACTAAATAATTAAATAAAAAAATTGAAAAGATTCATTTTTAGTTCCTCCACCTACAACTACTACACTCAAAATTTAGATGCACATAAAGTAGATTCAATTTCACCAATTTTATTAATTTAGTTTTAATGTATTCAAATGTTTTTAGGGAGTTTAATTTAATTTTTGGGAGAGAACTCTCTAGCTAGCTAATAATAAAAATTTTATGTTATAATTTTAAGTGGTTAATTATTCACGTAAAGATATCTTTGTATGAATAGTTTTAACTATTATCATTGCTTAAAGATATCTTCGTATGAATAGTTACTTTAATTTTACTTAAATTTAAAATATGTTATAATTTATTATTACAGAGTTCAACCTATTTAATAGTACAAAGAATTCAATTAGAAAGACAATTTCTTTTAGTTAATATTAACAAATTTTTTAAAATATTTTTTGTGTCAAAAGTTTTAAATCTTAAATATTTAATTTTTAATTTTTAATTTTAAACTATAAATTTTAAATTAAAAAACTATTTTATATTAATTAATTAAATAAAATTAGTTTGTTATGCTTATTCTATTACAAATGTAACTAAAATAAATATGTCTAACTAAATTTCAAGATTAATTTAAGAAATGAAAGTTATCTCATTTCTTTAAGAGCATATTTTTAATTCGACACGAAACTTACTTGAATAACATGCACATGACAAATGTCCAGAAGCATTTTGAAAAAGTGATGAATTAGGAAGAATAGTTTAATTAATTAAGTGGATTTATTTATGGTGTGATTCGGACAGCAGAGAACAACATATATAAAGTTTAATTTTGATACATTACAATATAAAACGTTTTATACGAAATCACATTTATTTTTTTAGATGACTATTTACAATATGACGACGTGTAATTAGATATACATATAAAACTATTTTATACGAATTAAAATTAAATTCATATATAGGACTGTTAATTCAACTAGCTTAGGATTAGATGGTGCAGATGCAACACTCCATTAACATCAGTAAGTTGGCACTGTTTCGAATATTCATATTCATCACTTTGTTTTGGTACACTTGTCGAAACAAACCATCAAAGTTATTAATAAAAATGTAACTTTGGTTTATTTTTTAAATAATATTTTTAGAATTACATCTAGATAACATAAAGAGTTATTATACCTACTATTACAAATATTATGAACCAAAGTTGATCAAATTTTAATTGTAATATTGATTATTAAACTAAATCTAATATTGAATATATTATATATTCTTATACTTACATATATATTATAGTTAAACAACATAATTAAATTTCATCCATAATAATGATGAATATGGCCTATTACATAACACAACACATAAATTTTTCATATAATGAAGCAAGCAAAGAATTGAAGTGCACTTTTTTTTTCCATTCATTGATTCATTCAGTTAATATTATATTAGAAAAAAGAATATGTGATTACTGATTGTTGAATATGGAATCCACCATATGATGATTCATGCACACTGTGGAGCGGTTAAAGAATGTGAACACTAGCTGAGAATGACAAGAGCTACTTTGCTTTTCATCACTGCCATTTTAAACCACTGAAAGTGATATATATGTATTATTGTCTAACCCTAAGAATGATATCCTATTCAGAAAGAAATATTCCTTTGATCAGGGTCTTCGCAACAGCTATCATATGAAAAGGTGTTAGAATTCTTCGTTTCAATTTGGAGTTCTATTCTAGCAAGGATTGATTGATTGATGGATATTTCCCTTTGTAAACAATGTGATGTATGTGGATAACTAAATAATGTTTTTCTTTAAAAGTTGATTGAGATAAAAAAAATAATTATTTGATTCTATTTTTATTTAATTTAGTCTTAGTCTTACATACAATTATTTCAATTAATTTTTTTATCATAAATATTGTAAAGTATTAACTTTACAATCAAATATTGAAAATATTACATATTTGCTTGATAGAAAGAGAAATATTTTATTATTTATATCTATATATAAAGAGAATGGTGATAATTTAATTTGAATTTTATCCTTTTCATATTTTTTTTTTAAATTTTAATTTTTAAGCATTAACAATATAAAGGAGTTTTACATATCATGTATGTTACCGAAAGTAATTAATTTTCAAATCTACTACTTCAAAAGTCATCTAAACGTATGAATATAACTAGATGAATGTGTAAAATTCTTTGTATGTATCATTCAGATCTATCTTGCAATCATCTGAACGGACTATACATTATAAAAGCAAGCTAATGTTACCTTCTATAAAATGAAAAACCAACTCTTTTTTTTTGTCATGAAAAAAATGACAAAAATACCACATCATAATTGAGACTAGCTAAGAAGGTGAAAAAAAAAATCCTTGCAACTGGATCGGATAAACAGGACTCAACGAAACCTCAGGAGGGGGGAAGAAAGGAAGACAGAAAGAAACACTTGTAAGGCGAAAAAAAAAGGGATAAAAATGGGGTGATGGGTACATGGGGGTTTAAAAAAGGAAAAAAAAAAAAAGGAATACACGAACCTATCCTCGTATCACTTTCAAGTGCCATTCATACACATCAAACTGATATTATTGACCGCAGTATCAAGCTTCTCATTGTTGGAAATCCATTATATGGACATAGAAAAATGCACAAAAATATTTCTTAACAAAGTACAGATTTTTCAAAACAAAGATGACCCCCAACTTTGTGGTGAAGAACAATGAAATGATCGTGCACAACATTACCCTTCCTCCAAGTTCTCAGTGGCCCAAAACCAGGATGCGGCAAGTCGATCCTCCTGCATTTGATTACCACAAATGCTAGTCTTCTGGGTACAAAGTCTTTACCTGGTTCTGCCATCATTTTAGGACATAAACTATCCTCAAGCATAATGATTCACAATTAGAATTAGCTCTGTAATCAGATTAGCCAAGCAAGTCCCTGAACAAGTTGGGATTTTGACTAGTAGGGTTCACCCCCATCTGCCTCACTAATGCATCCTTCTCCAAGGCATCTTTAGCGTTTGGACCCTTCACAGATTGCGGCAAAGTTGTCACAGTTGTTTCTCCACTAGTAGCCCCAGTAGGTTCAGTCGACAACCCATGAAAAATATCTAAACTATCCTGACTTGCAGTACTGTCTCCATAGAGTGACATAATATCAGGTGCAATAGTGGCAGTACCTGCATTATGGTTTGTTGTAGAACTCATGCTTGAGTCAAGAAGTCCTTCCAATTGCTTGAAGGGATCAACGGAAGGAAGGGCACTAGTAACAGTTGGTTCATCACTGAAGTCGAGCAAATCTGGAGGCGGTGGTTGTTGAATCGTTTTCTCCACAGCTTTAGATCCGCGAGATCCATCTGCAGCACCACCACTAGATCTTGAAGCCTTATGACCAGTGGATGATCTTCTCTCAGGTTGTGATGATCCACCAAACAATGAAGCAGCAAGCTTCTGCTTTTCTGGATCAATCTCTGTCTTTTTTGTATTCTGACTATCACGTGACTTTGAATAGGAAGCTGTTGCACTATCCACATGGCTAGCACCATTTGCAGGTTTTTCGGAAGGAGAATTCGTGGTAGATGATGTTGGAGTTGAATAAGTTGGCCTACCCCACTTCTTCTGAACACCATCAAGACGTAGCTTAAGCTCTGATGACCCAGCCTCTGATGTCGATCCCACTGATGATATGGGATGGGTCTCCCTATAAGATAATGCCTCAGGTACTGGAACAACATCTGTTGATGAAACTGGATCAACTTTTGATTGCATTGGAGGCTTTGGAAGTTCATATGCCTCAAATCTCAGACCATGCTGTATCGATTCATGTTGGTCTTGGCTTCTGAGGTTGCTCACATTACCCATCCCATTACGCTCATCCTCAGCAATGTAAGGCTGAGCACCCTTTTCTATTGCTTGATCTACATAACCATTGAGGAAAGAAAGGTCCTTATCAACCTGCATATAAGATTCAGTGTGTCAATAATCTAGGAGTACCAAAAAAAAAAAGCATGCATAGCTCTCAAGCACATCAATGTTACAATTTACAAAAAGATGAGCATGTGTACACTGTACAACAAAAGGTGGCTCAGTGCAAGAGGCTCCCACCTAATGATATTTGGGGAAGGTAGATGTATGCCACATTTCCCCTCGTCGGAGGAGAGGCTGTTTCCAAGATCTGAGCATGTGACTTCTAAATCATTAAGTAGCAGCCTTAACAGTGCATCAAAGCTCACCCTCTCATGATTATGTGTACAATAAGGAATGCAAATTGTTATGTGATCTCAATATATCAAGGTGATAAAACCACTTTGTGACGACCAGGCTGTGTTGCATATGCTTCCAACATAGTTTTTATAATGGATCAATATTAGAGATTTGTTTCCATTTTATATAGCAAAGGTTTCCTTAGGCAAAAACAGAACTGGTTTTGTATATTCCTATAACCAGCTGGCTGATACATTCAGTTATGTCAATCCATTTGCAATAAAACAAGCTTGGCTCATATGTCATATATGCTCCAAGATATGGGCGAGTTTTTCAATTAAGCACATGTTCATCATGTGGCTTTTACATAATCCTAGACTCATTATAGCCAAGTTTTCCAGTGCTCATTGTAGATGAAAACACACAAAATATTATCTTAAACTGATATAGAAGATTATATAATAAGAAATAACCTCAATTTCTTCACATCTTGTGTCTCGTGGCAATATTGCTTGAACAGCTTGTGCATCCAAACCAACAACGGCTTGCAATTCATAAGCACGTTGCTGCAAATCTGTTGAGTGAGATGCTAATAATTCTTCAATAAAAGATTGACACTGCAAGTAGACAGGAGAACGTTAAGCTTGCCATCATGTATTAGCAAAATTTCAGCATCAACCTGTACTAGTCACAAACAGGATTTTGAAGACATTTTGAAAGAAATCTGTCAATTATAGTATAGTGAAAAACAAGTATCTTTAGTCAGAGTCAATAGTTTGAGCTTGATTATCTTGTGGACTATATAATTCATCAAAGCGAACATGCTCACAAATTCATAAATATACATAGATGAAGAGAAAAATTCCAGGTAATTCAAAGAAAAATCAAGTATACATCATAACTTTTCGAGTCTTTCCACACATACCTCAGGTAGCATATCCACTTTCCTCCCAGCTGCTACTTCAAAAGCATAAATTTTCATTAATGCTGAAATTGCATATGCCTTCACAAAAGCAATAAATTAGTCCCAATTCAAACGTCTGCAAGCAGTTTTAATACACTGATGTATATTAGAGAAAAGCATAAGATGGATCCAATAGAAGGAACAAGATAAAGGAAGTTGTATGATATACCAAATTTTATGCAGAAAACATCATCATCAAATAAATTAATCCTGGAGTTCCATGACATGTAAACATGTGAAGGGCCAGTCATAATAGATGCCAAACAGCTGTGAACAGTGCTAAAACATCCCATCTTATCCATGAACTCAACATAACAAATTAACAATGAAACAGCTAGCATATATTTAATAAAATGATTGTCCATATAGGTGAGCATATCCAAGGGAAAATTGTTGTATTCTCACCAACTCATACAATCAAAATGCACAAAACATAATGCCTGTCTGTGCATGTAGTTCTAACTAATTATACTGACATCCTACTCATTAATATAAAGTACTAACCCTAAGTTACAAACAAGCATTTAAGCTCTTACAGAAGTAAACTATAGTACGGGATTCTTGATGATCATAGTTGGAATAGAGCACATCGAGATATGATTCAAGACAGTAAGTAGGGCAAAGAAAGGAGAAAATACTAATGAAGGTAATATAATTTGACTAATTTCACAACAGAAAATAGGATGCTTTTATTTATTTATTAATTTCCTGATAAAACAGGATGCTTCACTATAATTTCCCCTGTTATTCCTAATTTCAAATTGATAGCATGCAAGAATGATATTGATGTCAATAAATAAATAAACCATAAAATGGAAAGAAACTAGTCATCCAGATCCAGTATCAAAACCGAGTAAAAAATACTTTGAATTTTCCTGCCTTATTAGCAAAAAGCTGAATTTTAGTAAATACCTTAACAGTTTCATCATTTGAATATGCTTCTGCAATGTCACATAACTTTCCACTGATATATGAAGCAGAATGTTTTCCATCAGCTGTGCCGTACTCACCCAGAACCCAACAGATGACCTGCAATCAGGGATTAACATCATTCAACAAACAGGTTGGCAGGCTACAAAAAAGGGAAAACTCAACATAAGTGGGAGAGGAAGTACCTGAAGAAACATGGATGGAAGCTTTGGCTCTCCAATAATGCGCAAATATGATTCAACCTACACAAAACAGATTTCATTCAGTAATATGCACATCCCACAATTTCGTGATGGACTTACTGAATTAACTGTGCAACTACAACAATAAACATACAGCAGATGATCTCAACTGGCTATCTGTAGCATCATCATCCTCTCCAAACCCTTCAGCAATCAACCTCATTAGATTATGTGCCACCTTAATGTTCACAAGATCTCCGGCATGCTCAAAAACTTTATTCATGGTCTACAAAATCAAGATACCACATGTTATCGACTATCATAGAATTATTGTTAAAGTTTACATTTTAAACAAAAAAAGTTGCATAATCAATAATATGAAAGCAACGTTTTGATATACCTGTATAAACCAATGATTACTTGGAGCAAATTGCTCAGCAAGTTCCACACAACGAGATGCTATATAGGTTTTATAATGGTCATCACTTATGCTGATCATGTAGTCAACCATGCGGTCAACGATCACTTCGACATTGGAGGACTTGGTCATTTTATATAGCAATTCAAAAGTCTTTCGCTTCAGAGTATCATCAGGGTCCTGTAATACACATCAAATTGTAATCCAAACTCCAAATTGAGCATGAACATGAGAAATTGTGCACTGGCCATAGACATGAAAATGTGAAAAACAGTGGATGTGGTTTTGTTTAAGGAATATGCTCAAGGTTAATGGTGCAATTATGCTATCACTTTAAATTATTTCAAAGAGGAACTGAAATCAATTACTAATTCTCTATCCAGAATTTGTGGGCAAATCCTTCACATACACCACCAATGATGTCAAAACCTGGTCCAATACTATACTGACATCATTTATTTTCAAGATTCTTCAGACAATACATAATTTACTTCATTGTTTGCTTAATGTTGCAAGTTCAAAGCAAACAGGCAATCATCCAAACAGGTTCAACAACTACATATTATGATTTCGAAATTCGAATGCCTACTGTTTATACATCTCAGCTCCTGCCCCAGACTGCACATTAAGAATTGTAGACATACAAACAGATTATGATCTGAGACTCTGAGAGACCAGAGCTAAATTATTTCAACATCTTATTGAATAATAAAAACAGAGTCACATTACATCTTTAGGAATTTATTAGGAATATCCTCACCTCTAAGCAGTCAATCACAGCTAGTTGGTGTTGTTCTGCTATCTGCGGACTCAACTTTATCAACCGACCAAGGGCATCAATGCCCATGTACTTGAGATTATGACTGTCACTCTGCCCACACAACAGCAACACTCAGGTAACACAGAACATCCAAAATCTAACCAGTACAGCATAACACAAAATGCAAAAACAAATTTAACCAAAAAACAATTACAAACCTTCAAGAACTTTGCAATAACATCTGCAGCGGATTCTAACAACTTGGGATTGGGGTGTATGGAAGCCACACAACAAATGCACTCATACAGAACGGCATTCCCAATATTAGTCGATGAATCGCTCTTCCTGATAATATCACCAAGAACAGTATACATGCTCTCACTAGCTTGCTTATCCCCACTCCCCAACAGTGCCAATATCTTTAGCAACTTAACCTGCACAACCAGTCAACCACACCAATAACACCTAACCTAAGCAATCAATAACATTAAGCATAAGCACGATAAATGCATGGGAAAAATATTATGCACAATCAGAGTTACACCTAATCTAAGCATAATCGCATGCACACTCAAAATTACTATAAGCATGATAACATTCCCACTCAGTCACTCAAGATGAAATGATAAATGATAACATCTAACATGCATACTTTCAAGTCAAATTTGCACTTAACCCAAGCACAAGCTGACAAGCATAATAACCGCACTCGGCACACACACAATAGCACCTAATCTAAGCTTAATAATCTGAAAGATCTTCAAATTACACCTAATCTAAACTAAGTAACCAATGCCACATCCCTCTAACCCCAAATAAAACCGAAATCCCACCTGAATGAACGGCGCGGGCATCTGATGATAATCATAGCTCTTAGGAAGCCTCCTTTCAGCAACCTGCTTCAAGATACTGACAAAGCTACTCACAAGATCCTTATAAGATTTGGCATCAATGGTTACAAGATCAAAGAGCGGGCAAAGGGAGGCACCCATGACACCAGGATCATTATCGCACAGCCTCTTCCTAAAATTGGAAACCAAGTGCGAAACCGCCCCGGGTGACTTCTGGTAAAAGCGGTGCAACGCCATAACGGCCTTCTTCCTAACGGCCTCCTTAGAGTGGCCCAAGAGCTCCACAACCTGAGGCAACACAGCAGGAATCGTCTCGTCGTTAATCAACTTGCAGACGGCGTTAAGCGCTGCACAAACAACAAGGTAGTTATCGGAACGCAGATCCTTCTGGATTGTGTTGACGATGAGGATGATGAGGTCGTGGTCGTCGGAGAGGAAAAGCGTGACGGCGAGGTAACCGGTGCGTTTGAGAGGTAAGGCGTCGTCGTGAGTCATCTTAACGGCGTGGATGTAACCAAAGGAGGCGTCGTGGCCAAGCATCTCGACGTAGAGGAGGCGTATGATGTACTCCTTCATCTTGCGTTTTGGGATATCGGGCTCGAGGAGGCGGCGTTTTAGGGTTTCGATCTCGCGGAGGACGATGCGGTCTTCTTCGGCCTTGGATCGGGCTTCTCCGATGGATTTTACCAGATCCAGGAACTCCTTTGATTGGCCGAATCCGCCTTGCGAACCCATTGCCAGCTCGCGACCGATTGTTTTCAGCTGCTCCATTTGAGCATAGAATGGAATTGCTGAGATCTGAAGAGAGAGAGATAGAGAGTGAGGAGTGAGAAAGTGAAGACGCTGGGGTCAGTGCTGTGGTGCTGCAACTTGAAAGGAAGAAGGAGCAGGGAGAGACGAGCCAAAGGTTTGTTTCTTTGTGGGATATGAAAAAAAAAATTAAAAAATAATGATTAATGATTAAGCAGAGAAATAGTAGTTTCTATGATATATTACTAAATTAATCCTGCTAAGTGTATAAAAAATCAATGATCAAATTAATGGAATGTATTTTTTTTTTGTGACTTAAAAGAAAATAAATAATAATTAAAAAAAATAAATTAGAAATTGTTTAAAAAAGATAATTTCGTTAAATATTATTTTTAATTTTTTTTTAAGCCAACAGAAGCTCCACTTGAGAGAGAAAGAGTCGTTATTGTCGTCTTTATCATACATCTCTCAAAATCAACCAAAGATAAATACGAATGAAATGTATATTGAATAAATATATTGAGTATACATTAAAATTAGTTACTAAATACATATTGAAATATAATATATATTAAAAATAAATTAAATTATATATAATTATCAACAAATTTATTTTTAATATATACATAAATATATAATAATTATTTTGATGGCAAATTTTTAGTATATTTGTAGTATTTTTTATTGAATTATTTGTCTAATAGTATGTTTGAAGTGTATATTAAAATTATTTTTAATTGTTCGATTTTATATAATTTTTTAGTTAAAATGTATTTAATTAACAATAAAGTATTCTTTACTTAATAGATAACACGCGACACAATATTAAGCAAAATGTCTAAGATGGTTAAAATGAAAAAAATGGGACACAGTATGGGTTCTTGGTTGTGAATTTGTGATAGATGTTGGATATACGTAATTTGAAGAGAAATAAAGTGCCTTAAATTATTTTTTTTATTTTTACTGTAAATTACCATTTGATAATACTTAATAAATAATTATTTTCAAATATTTTCTAAATCCAAATGCTGTATTTACAGGAAATATATCTTTTTAATTTTTTAATTATTTAATAAAATGTGATTTCTCATTTTATATTTTTTAAATAGAATTTAAAAAAATATATAAAAAATATTAAATAATAAAAAAATTGAAAATATCTACTCCCGTATCTACATAATATGTATTTGTGCTTGTGGCATAGTCAAGTTACCTAAACTTTTGTATGCATTGTTAAGAGGAAATTAAGGATGGAATCACTGAATTTGTTTTGTTGTGGATTGCAATTTGCAAAGAAGCTCCATATGTTTCTCGTGTGGACAAATCAATTTTATTATTATTATTATTATTATTATTATTATTATTATTATTATTATTATTATTATTATTTAACCGATCAATTATAACGTAAATAGTACAATTTTTTATATTTACTTAAAAATTGTGAGTTTGAATTTTATTCTTAATTTTAAAAAAGTTTAGCAGTCTCATTCCTAATTTTAATAAAAAAAAAAGGATCCATTTATTCTCTGTCTCAATAAAAAACAAAATTACTAGGTGAGAAAGCAAGAAAAAAGAGCACGTGTTTCGCAAGTTATGAGAAGAAAGTTTTCTGAAGTTTACGAAGTACAAAACTAAATATAAAAGGACCACTTACGAAATTCGGGAACCTTTTTCACTGTTTTGTTTTTGGACATTTCTAGGTGCTTGAAATGTTGGGATCAGATGATGGTTTAAATGTTTTTTTAACTTTCTTTGAAGAACCAAACCCAAAAATGTCTAAATCCAAAGTACACAGGCCAAGACCAAATTTAGGAATTCCCAGAACTAAATATTTGTGATTCGAATTAGTGTACAACTAAGGTTGATTGGGCTAGCAAAAATAAATGGGTTCTCAGAATGAGTATATTTTTTCTGGATTTTAAGCATTTTCTACCTTTCGGAAAAAAAAAAAGCACAGCATTTAGGAGCCACATCAAGTTCGACGCCCAATTGATTTGGTCACATAATTTAGCGTCATTAGTGATTCCTTATGGTAATGAGTTTCAGGGGAGGGAAAGGAATTTTTTTTTTTTTCGGTGAACATCGGGGCCAACGGCCCGAGGGAAAGGAATTTAATCGAGTAGTTCGGGAGCTAGAATTAGGAGTTATGTTTTGTTATTCTGGGCTTGGGTCTTGGTTTGGTTTGCTTTTCTAATCCAACCCCATCCAAAAAAAAAAGTTCCAACACCCAAAAAGAAAAAGGATCACATCTATGGTCTATCCCCTTCCCCTTCCACTTCCCCATCCCAATTGACAAAGATTTAAAATTCTTGACCCCAGAAAATAAAAAATTAAGAAACAAAACGTGCTAAGGATTAATTTATGATAAATCTAAACTCTATTTAAAGATTTATTATTAATTAATATTTACTTAACCGTACTAATAAACTAACCAATAAATCAATCTAAACTAATTATAAGATCGTAAAATTTAACTTCTATTTATTAAATAAATTAATTAATACTTTATTAAAAAAATAGATTAATTAATGAAATCTTTATAATATAGTCTAACAAGTGAATCATTGTGCGGGTCATTTGTTTCAAATTCAACAAATGAAAAGAAAGAAAAAATTGTAACAGTCTCAATTTTTTTTATCTAAAAATTTATATGATTTTTTGAATACCCTAGTATATAAATATAGAAAAATGTTGTATACACCAAAAGTCAATTCGATATAACTATTTTTCAAAAATTAAAAAATAATTATTTTTCAAAAATAAAATACGATTTATTTTTGTATATTTTTGTGTACTTTTATATACTGTTGTGTACTCTTATATATTCTTGTATATTAAAAATAAAATACATAAAGAGACAAGGTAGTATTATTCTTCAAGGTTCTTTAAACATAGCTGCTGTGAATGTTAACCTATTCTTTAAGGTTATTTTGAGCAAGTTTGTTTTTATCTACAAATGTCTAGTCTTGCAAATTTCATGTTTTAGGTGGTTATCTTCGGTTATGTTTTCTTCATTTTTATATTGTCTTTCTTTTTGTAAGTAGGATTTCTCATCCTTTTGTTCTTCGTAGCTGTATTATCTCTTTTTTTTTTTTATAAATCTTATGCTTTATCCTCTTCATTGAAAATAAGTACTAACATTTTTCGTATTTTTTGCATTTTTTGCATCTTGTCTAGATCTCTATACAAAACTAGCAAATCAATATTATAAAATCTGTTTTGGTGTTCTCACATAATGGGTTGGTCATTTAAAATGAACTGTTCTTTTGACAAGGCACAACACTATATATTAACATATATAGTGTTAAATCTTTCTGGCTATGTATAAGATGTCTATTAGTGTGTCAGAAACATAGAATCTATATTTTGGCATTTTTAAAAGGTGTAAAGTTTCTTTAACAATTCATTATTCAAATCAATTTAATTCACTCCCTTTTTATCTGCGTGTAACATCTTTAGCTACATAGTTCTTGATTTATGGTTCTTTTGGCTATGCATCTGCCCTCTTGTATTTTATTTTGAATGCTATTTCATCAGTTTGTTTGAGAGCATTTAAAACTGCAATAACTTAAGACAAAAAAAATTGTTCAATAAATTTTGTTGTGATTCTTATTGTTGTTGCTCGTTAGTACTTCTTGGTTGTTGTTGCTAGTTTTTTTTATCTAATTTATTGTTCAATTTATTGTAATTCTTATTGTTGCTAGTTAGTATATTTTTGGTTGTTGGTGTCGGTTATATTATTGTTTATTTGTTATTTTTATCTATATTGTTGTTCATTTGCTTCTCCAATGACAACTGATTTTGAGAAACTTATTGAGGAGGTTGAGAAACTTGAATTAGGTATGCAAAAAAAAAATTGAAGTTTCTTACATAATTTATGCGCATTGATTTATAATTTATAATTTATATTGATTTCTTTATTTTGTTTTGTAGAAATTGCACCAACTGTAGATGAATCTAATGTGGATTTAAATTAACCATGAGCTGGTTTAGTTGTTATTTAATTGCTAAGTGTGTTTGTTGGTTTGTTTAGTTTTAAGATTGTATTTGTTAGCCATTTTTAAGTGCGTTTGTTTTATGCTTATTTGTGTGTTTGTTTTATGTTTAGTTATTAGAATGAATTGAAAATATATTAAATTTGAATGTGATGTACCTTTGTTTTATCTCAGTTTATGGACTATTTTAAATCTCTAGTGATTGTGATTCTTATTCTGCTCATTACGAATTAAAAATAAAAAAAACCGACCAAACCAAACGATTGTTAATTCGATTCAATTCAATTGTTGTAAAAACAGTAAATCGAACGATTATGTATTTGTAAAAATCAAACATATTGGTTCGGTTGGTTTTTAGTTCAAAACCAAATCAAACCGAACTGATAATACACAGTATAACTTCGATGAAACTCATAACTCTCTTATGTATATCAACTACTTTTTTTTATCCTTTTTATCATATATTAAAAAAAAATTGCCTAACAAAATTGCTTTATGTTTTAATGATAATTTAGGTATGCATCAAAGGTGAGGTCAATTGTAAATGATCCAACTAAAAATGTTAGTTTAAAAGAGATTGTTAGGCTGAAAAAATTAGAAATATTAGAAACCATTTAACCAAAAAACATCAATCAATTGGATCCAAAAAATATTTAACCATGTATGATAAATAGTTACAAACTGGTCAACAATTTATCAAATATTAAAAATCAATCACTACCTGTTATTGATTTTGTGACTGTGAGTAAGTGGGTTGGGTAAATATAATATCTGAAGCTTGTGCATTATCAACAGCAAGATGTAATGTTAATGAAGCATTTTCAGTCACCTCACCAAATCTCACATGTATTTCATAGATCAATGCAATTTCTCAAAGATATGCAAAAATTATTTGGTTGTTTTATACCACATCTCATCAATTTCACCGTATAGATTATTGTATCTATTAGATTTAAAATGATCAAAAGGTAACAAGAATATATTGAATGACATACAGCATGAGTCTACCATTAAATTATATAGTTTTCCAATGAAAAATTAATTAAAAAGAATAAATAAACAAACTAACTAGAATTGCGCAGCTAGAATATCAAATTAAAAGCTAATATTTTGCAACAAATAATAGAATCAATTCTCAATTAAAATGGAATATGAAGGAGTAAGATTATCATTTTAAAATGGAATATGAAGAATCAATGATTGCGTTACAAAAAAATATAGAATTCAGTTGATCACAGCCACATACATACAAAAAAATTAAACCCTAGCATACAAGAACTCTACCATCGTCAACAACCGTAATCAACCAAAGTCTCCCAAAGTTTCACTGATGAAATAGAGCGAAAAAAATGAAGAATAAGATTCATGCAACATTTTGCAAAAAACAGAGCATCGTTGTTGAGAGCAACGAATACAATAACTCTACCATCATCAACAACCGTAATCAACCAAAGTCCCCCAAAGTTTCACTGATGAAATAGAGCGAAAAAAATGAAGAACAAGTCTCATGCAATATTTTGTAAAAAACAGAACATCGTATGTTGAGAGTAACGATTTTGTTACTAACCTGTTTTTGAAGGGATGGGTGATTCCCAAGCAATTAGTCTCTATAATGAAGGTGAAACAAGTAAGAAAAGCTTCAAACTTTAGTTACAGCGACACCCATGATTTTTCTCTGAGGGTACGTATATGAATGGAGGAGGAGGAAAAAGGAGGGGGTTTCATTTTCAAGGGGTTAACGTTTGGGTGTTGGTATTAACCCCTTTTTCATGTCAAACGACGTCGTTTCTAAACAATTTGGGCACCAAGAGTTAAACGACGTCGTTTTGATAGTGCCAGGTGTCAACCAAATTTGCCAGGTCAGCTCTCCGATGACGGAAAACGACGGAAGGGTCAAATTAAGGCGTGGGTCAAAATTTCAGAGTACAATTAGAGTCAATTAAAACCGTGAGGGCTAAATTAAATCAGGGTCAAATTTCAGGAGCTATTTTGAGTATTAACTCACTAAAGATAAAAGGATCACTTACGAAATTCGGGAACCTTATTACTTTCTTTTGTTTTTGGACATTTCTAGGTGCTTGAAAAGTTGGGATCATATGCTGGGTTTTTTTTTTTTTAAGTCCTGTTAGGGACAATGGGTTATATGAGTTACAAGATGAATAATGTGTATAATGGGCTATATGAGTTACAAGATGAACATCACTCATAATATTCAGAATAATTATCCGAATACTAGGGATAATAAACATCTCATATCATAAAATTACTGATTTTGGAGTTTACCAAGGATCAAACTCTTGACATTTCGGATTTAAAGTTCTAATACTATGTCATGATACCACTTATCCCAGATATTCGTTGATGAAAAAAGTAACACTAATGATTATATCTCTAATACTCCCTAAACCTCTATTATACGCATTGTACAAATATTTCATTAGCTTTCCATACTTTTCTTTTTTTTAAATGTGTTTGAGGAAAAAAACCCAAAAATGTCTAAATCCAAAGTACACGGGCCAAGATCAAATTTAGGAATTCCCACTTCCCAGAACTAAATATTTGTTATTCGAATTAGTGTACAACTAAGGTTGATTGGCCTAGCAGCAATAAATGGGTTCTCAGAATGAGTTTTTTTTTTTTCTGGATTTTAAGCCTTTTCTACCTTTCCAAAAAGAGAAGTTCCACACCCAAAAAGAAAAAGGATCACATCTATGATCTATCCCCTTCCCCGTCCCAATTGACAAAAATTTAAAAATCCTGAAACTCCCTCCCCCCCTAAAAAAATTAAGAAATCAAAATATAGGATTTTTTTTTTCTACGAATCTCATCACATTAGTTAAAAGACTAATTCGTTACAAATCTAAAATCTATTTAAAAATTTATCGTTAACTAATATTTATTTAAATAAACTAATAAACTAACGACTAAATCAACTCAAACTAATTACAAGATCTTAGGATTTAACTTCAATTTATTGAACAGATTAATTAATACTCTACCAAAAAAATAGATTAATTAATGAAATCTTTATAATATAGTTTAACAAGTGAATTATTGTGCGGGTCATTTGTTTCAAATTCAGCAAATGAAAAGAAAGAAAAAATTGTAAGTCTCAATTTTTTTTCTTATTTAAAAATTTATATAATTTTTTAATTGAAAACAGACCCTCTATATATAGGGATATAGAAAAATGTTGTATACACCAAAAATCAATTCGATATAAAAATAAATATATATTGAAATGTGAAATATTGTAATTAATCATATATTTAATAAGTTTTTGTAAAACAGCCATTTTTTTCTAACAAAATATTATAATAAAACACATTTTATATATTTGTTGATTTATCAATAATTATATTAAGTATACACTAAAATCAGTTATTATTTATAGTATATTTTAAAATATAAAATATATATTAAAAATATACTAAATTATACATGTATTTTAAACTGATTTAATAGTTGATTTTGATATACAAATAAATAACCGCTACTATTTTCTAAGAGTGGCAAAACGGATCGAAGCCGCTAAAAAAGGCAGGTCGGGATACAATCTGAAACCGTCAAATTAAAAAAAAAATTACCAAACTCGCACCGCCAAAATTGCGAATTTTTGGCAAGGCGGGACGGGCCGGCCCGCCGGGACAAAAATTTTTATTTTTATTTTTTTGTTAAATAAAAGAGTGATTACTATTATAAAATTAATAATTATATCATTTTCAAACACTTTTTTTCATTTTTTGTTTTCATTTTTTTCAGCTAATAACTTTATTTATTTTATTTTATAATTTCGTATATATGCTCAAATTATGTGACTTATTTTTTAAAATAAAGATAATTCTATTAACAAATATTATTTTGAACAATTTTATTGAAGTTAAAAATTAAAAAAAATAGTAAAAAATATTTATTATAATTTAATTATTCCATAAAGCGAAAATGAACTTGCATTTTTAATCTATTGACCCGTCCTATTTATGATGCGGGCCTAGTGGGACATAACGAGTTGGGACGGGTCAACCCGCTTTCCAACCCTATTTCTATTTATGTTTAAAAGAAGAAGGGAAGAAGACAAAAAATTCTAATAATAATGCCTTGTTGTGCAAGCATGAAATGAAAATCTCGATTTTTATTGGTTACTTAGTTAGTTATATAGTTATTTTATCCTTCTCACAATCTCATATACTACTTTCCCTCTATTTTATGTTTAGTTTTCGTTTCTCAAAGCATATCATAAATTCACATGGCGATCTACGCCATAACCCTAATCTCCCAAACATAACCGTTTTTAATTTCTCATTTGATCCTCCGATTATTCGATCTTTGACACCGCCGCACTATGGCGACTGAATCTGCCGTGAAAGGACCTCCGTCGAATAGTCCCGGTGATTCGTACATAGGAAGCTTCATAAGCTTGCTTTCCAAGAGCGAGATTCGTTACGAGGGCATTCTCTATTTCCTCAACGTTCATGATTCCACCATCGGCTTGAAGAACGGTACATTCATTCACCACCGCAAACGCAAAATTTTGGATGAGGAATGTTTGATAAAATGTCTGTTGAATCGAAGAAATATTGATTAGCGGTTAAGATGAAATTTGAGAATGCATCAATGGATAAGAACTTTGCAATGCTATCTTCGATTAATGTCGTTAAGTGAGGAATTACAGTGTTTGGATTCAGAAATTACTTGCATATATTTTTATTGATTGTATGACTCAAATGCTAAAAGCAAGTGATGGAGGAGAATGAAACATGACATGGATCAATCATGCAGTTTGAAACGGAGTAACTCTTGTTTGTTGTTATACAAGTATATAAGGATAAGGATTCTGCATTGGAAATAAATTGCAAACTTTTAAACCATGTTTCAATTAAATATGCATTAATTTAAACAAGCAATTGTAAAATCGTTCTTGTTGGCGGGAAGTAATTAATTGTTTATTATGCACTTAATTAAAGTCTTATTCGAATTAGTAATTTGATACTAGATTTTCAACTGATTTGGTTTGTAACCTTAAGGTGACACTATGTGGCAAACTTATTCCTTGACCCATGTCCTTGAAAGTTGTACACTTATAGCTTTTCATTGCTAGCGATTCTATCTAAAATGGAAACTTCTGTGTTATGAGATTATAGTTAGATCCTATGGAACAGAGGGGAGAAGAAAAGATGGTCCACAAATTCCTCCAAGTGAGAAGGTTTATGAATACATTCTTTTTCGAGGAAATGACATTAAGGTAATTGAAATATTATTTAATTGATATGTGTTTTAGTACTAGCATGGACAAATAAACATATGGATATTTTTGGTTTGATAATGTGAAGTATCAATCTTGAGTTGCTTAACTTTGAATAGATTGCTCACTTAGCATACATTTTTTCTTTTGATTCTTTTTTTTCTTAGAAAAATAAAACTTTAATTGTGTTGTGTTGGAGGTGTGGTTGATGTGGCTAAAAGCTTTTTGGAGAAATTTTATCAACAAAGTCAGATGACTGTAGGTTTGGTCAAACCTTTCTTCTTTGTTTTTCCAAACCCATAAATTCCACCCTAACAGATAAAGCTTAGCTTCTAAATGAATGGAGCTTCAAGAGCTAAGGGATAGCAAAGAGATAAAATGGAAGTGTAGAATAACCTAGAATAAGACTAAATGGATCGTACTTAATGAAACAATCATATGAAAGTTCTTTGAAATTTTTTAGTCATTTCGCCTCTAGTGAACCTAATTCTAGCGTGGGTATATATATACATGTATATATGAATCTCAACCAATAGTAGTGAATGAGCTATTTGGTCACAAGAACTTGTGGTGTATGCATGTCAAGTATGGTTATCTAAGTTGTGCATGTCCTTATGAATTTTACCATTTCAGAATTTGCAGATCAAGTCTCCCCCAACATCTGCCAAATCAGAAGAGCAGATACATAATGATCCAGCTATTATACAAGTAATACTGTTTCATGACAATAATTAAAAAATAAATAACAATTTCCATATTTTGACTTGTCAATGCATTTGGATTTGTTCTAATATTTTTTCTATTTACAGTCACAGCTAAACTCTACAGCAGCCTCATTTGGTGGGAGAAATTCGACAGAATCTATTCAAAGGCAGGATAGTGTTGATATGTTTAGTAAAGCTATCCCTATTGGGTTGCTGTCATCTCAGTCTGCAACTCAGCTAAACCCTTCAGATCAGTCTGCTGCTACTCAAATTGCTGGTCATCCATCCTTTTCCACATCAATGTATTTGAACGGACACAGTGGAATATCAAGCAATAACTCTAATTCTCTGCTACATCCCGGTCTTCTTCAATTGCCGTCAATGGTAGCATCACCTTTACCTTACCAAAGTTGGATGCAAACTCCGGAAACTGAGGTTCCTAACAAAGTGGGATGGACACCTTTATCAGACTATGGTCTTCCTGTATCTTCTACTAATACTTCTCTTGTAAATCAAACTCGCTCTCCATCTCCTAACCCTTTACAAATTTCTGATTCACTTGATGTTAATTCCCTCTTACCTACTAAGGCACCCATGCCATATCCTACGCCCATGACTTTTGATGGATCAAACATACCTTCATTTTCTTCACCTCTCCAAGAAATAAATTCTATTGATAACCAAATATCTGAAAAAATTTGCCCTGACCCAAGGTCAATTTATCTTGGACATGCCTTTCATCATCCTTCTTCATTTGTAGGTTACAGTTCAGGCCCCTTGCCAATACCTCCATCTTTGTTAACTCCAGATCAATTTGCACATCCCAGAGAAAATGTATCTCCTTTAACACAGAATTTGACCCCTAATCAGAAAGATATGGGTTCTTTGATTCCAACATCTTCTAATTCCTCTGTATTGATGCCTTCTATAGTGTCTCAAGCACCACTACTGCCATTACCAACTTTAGTGCCAAAGGTTAGAAAACTTGTATTCTTCTCCTTACAGATATGATGCATAGTATTAGAGTTTTCTATTATTATTATTTTGCTGTTAAAAATTTATAAAACTTGTGATCAAATATCATGGATTGATTATATAATCGGTATAGCTATCCTTATAAAATAAGGGTACCATAAAATCATTAAAGCATATTACAACTGTAAATGGGTTAATATTCAAAGACTGAGTTTTTTTGTTGATTTTTTGCAGCCTCACTCAATAGCTTCCCAGTTCAATGAAGAGTTTGATTTTGAGGCCATGAATGAAAAATTCAATAAAGATGAAGTATGGGGTTCTCTTGGAAAGGCAACTATGAACATAGAAGGAGTGGATGACAATGCTTCTTCTATCAGTTCAGGCGACAAAGACAGTCAAGGGAAGACACCAAGTCCCAAGGTAAGTCTGTAATTTTTCCAGTTACATAATTTGCTAATCTTATTTAATAACAAAAACTTAAGTGTCAAAGCATCTGAGTTATGTAATGTAAATCAAGTTATGCTTGAAGTTTGATTGCAGACTTTTTATTCTTATTTTCTCATTGTAGTCTGCATACAAGAAAGATGACTTTTTTGACACAATTTCCTGCAACTCTGCGAGTAGTGGAAGGAATGGACAACACCGTTTATCTGAGAGAATAAAACTGGATACCGAGGTCTGTAAAGACATCAGAAACTGAAATTTTTTAGCCATGAAAGTATCCTTTAAACTGCATGGGATATTGATGTATTTCTGACCTTTGCTATTTGTAGACGTTTGGCAATTTCCAACACAGGCCTAATTTTGGCTATGGTGGTGGTCGCGGTATGAATTTCAGAGGCTCAAATAATTGGGGAAGAGGTTATGGTTATGGTAGGAGAGGACGTGGCCCAAACTTTCATCGTTTCTAGTGACAAGTGGCCCAAACTTTTTATGTGTGTGATGTTAACATAATTTTTTAATCTTCGACATTTGGTTACTTGATGTCAGTCTTGCAAAATCACCACCAGGTTCATGTTTTATTTTTTTTGGGGGTTCATGAACTGGTATGTGATATCTACTTTCAACTAACTACCTTCTATAATACATAGCAATCAGTAGCTGGAGAATTGAGAAACTATTCCATTGAGACATAGTTTTCTCTTTTCCCATTCTCTTTCTTTTCTAAAAGGAAAAGCTGTTCATTTTTTCAGTCTCAAATGTTTATTTCTTGAGGTGTTGTACATATCCTTAGCAGTGGATATAATTCATACTATAATAAAAGATTTATGCTAATAGTAGCTTGTCAATGCTATATATATTGCTTCTTTTTTATTTGAATATGAGCAGAAAAAAATGGTGAAATTTTTATTAATTATGTTATTAATCTGATCTGAATTCTAAACTCATGTGGCTGCCTTGTTCATTGATACTGAAAATGTATTGTTTGAGCTTCAAAGATAATCTGCTATGGTCTTCTCAAATTTTTACTAAACCTGGTCCAAAAGTATATCACTATCATCTTAAATTTCAATTTGATATAGATGTCAAGTTTCCCTCACTGCATATATGTGCCATTGAAATATATAAGATTAGAAAAAATATTCAGTGTTATGTAAGGACATGAAGGTTGTCTAAATCTACTTTTTACTAACTTAAGCTGACTATTAAAGCCTCAAGTTTTAACTAAAAGATGTTATGACGAAACAAACATTAATACACTACACACTCAGAATGATTGAACAACTCTCTTAAAAGTTATTACAATTTTCTTTTTCTCAACTTGTGTTATTTGAACAAAGATTTTCATTCTAGATCACTGGAGATACAGAAGCAGAGAAAAGTTTTTTTTTTTTAATATATAATTCATCAACGCCTTTTCCTTCTAAGAACTTCAAGAACAGATTGTGCTGTGCAATAAGCTATAGCCTGAACAGTGATCATTGGATTCACACCCAATGCTGTAGGGAACACACTTGAATCTGCCACATAAAGCCCTTCCATTTCCCATGTCTCCCCTGTTTGATTCACTGCCGATTCCTTTGGATTTGAACCCATCCGACAACTTCCCATCTGATGCGCAGAGCACAATGGCGTCGTAAGTCCAGTTAACGGCCTTGAACTCTCCTCCTTAACAAATTTATCAAAATCATGGTAGCTAGATTGCTTTACATTCAATTTTCTTCCATTGACGTGATGTGTTCCAATTTCTTCAGCTCCTGCTGCTGCCAGAATCCTTAGTATCTTTTCAACTCCCATTTGTAAATTATGTTCATCTAAATCTTCCATATGATAACTTATTCGGGCTGGGGAATCCACTGTCCCTGATCCTTTATCCCTTGCTAGTGCAAAGATATGAGCAGTTCTTGAAAACTTTCGCATTCGATCTTTAATATCAGTCCCGGAAACCCATGGCATGACAATTGAGAACATACCAGGATGCAGTGAAGGTGTTTGGATCACGGCTCCATATCCAGATTTCTCAAACTCTGCAACAACCGGCGACATGGCTGTCATTATCCCTCCTTCAAAGCTTCTCTTCTCTGCCTCAGGCCACACCTCAGAACTGGGTTTATCCGGGAAGTATCCCCAAGCCATTGTCACCGGGTGAAGATGCAAATTTTTCCCTATGTTATCATTCTTCAAGCCACTTCTTTTTAGTAACTCTGGAGTACTAAGTGCTCCACATGCTACAATTGTCACCTTAGACTCCACCACACATATGTCCTTAGCTCCTCTGTATTCGAATTCAAACGCCACCCCACTTGCAATTTTTCTATCTTTTCCTCTCTTTTTCTTGTGCAAGACTTTTATCGCCTCGCAACCTGGAAGAATCGCTCCGTTGCCTGATTTAACCAAGTCCACAAGCCATGTTTCTGAGGTCCCTTTCTTCTTCCCATCCTTGCAACCCAAGCAACACCAACCGCAGTAGTGATCCGATGGCGAATTCCTAGGAATGTTGCTCACAGGATACCCCATTTCTTGACACCCTTTTCTCAATACAGCATTGTTGAATCCTTCATCTTCAATATCTGATTGAACTCCCATGCTTTCACAAACAACCTCCATTGCTTCTTTATACAGATCACTCTCAAACAACTCCAAATGATGCTCATCACTCCACTCCTTGCACACATGATCAGGGGTCTTGATGCATGCTGACCTAATATAATATGATAAATACAACTTGGTCACACATTTAAGGAATTTAAGGTAGTAATATTCAATACAGATACACATTTGATATTTGTGTATGATAGATACTTACCAATTAATTGCAGAGCCTCCACCAACAGTAGAACCTGAAAGTATGAGCACACTCATATCATCAGTTGCAACCATACCACCATTGAGGTACATTTGATCCATGGTTGGACCTTCAAGAAGGGTAAGATTGTTCCTAGCAGAATATCCTCCTTTTTCCAACACCAAAACCTTGTAACCAGCTTTTGCAAGAACACCAGCTACAACACCACCACCAGAGCCAGAACCAACCACCACTGCATCACATTGGATAACCAATGAAGGGGAACACAATTTAGGAGCAACTTTAGGCTTCCGACGGATCATCGAAACCCCGAATCCATGTCTTCTTAGAGCATCTACAGTGATGTCTCTTGGGTTGTTGAGATGGACTAATCCTTTGTAAAGTGGTCCTATGGCATTTTCAACATCATCATCATCATTTTCTTCTTCTCTTCCTCTTGATTTTCCTTGCAAGAAATGGTCTTTCAACTGTGATTTGAATTCTGGATCAGGTCCACAATACCCAATTGCCTTCCATGATGAATTGTCTTCTGATTCATCTACCTGAAATCAAGCATCACATACCATGATCATTTTTTCAAGGTTCTCAAGCAACGAGGAAAATCATCATATATTCATTTAAAACTAATGTATTAATTTTGGTTAATTGCTGCATTATTAACTTAGCAATTAGCACATGATTTTTCATGCAACAAAAGAATATATCTTTTTTTGTTTAGCCAAACGATATCCTCCAACCCGACAGGTTAAGGACTAATCCGTCGCGGAACAGAAGAACGTTACTTTGGGATAATGAGCCATGGTTCATTTGATTTTATTGCTTATCTCTCTCTCTTTTTTTTTTTTTGGGTATTGTTGGTGAATTATCTCTATTTATTTTGGTTATATTTTCTGTTGCATAATGAGCTAGATTTTGTTTTTGGATGTAATGCACTACGAATTACAATATATTTTTTTTGGGTTAACAAAGAGGCTTTAAGCCCAACAAAAAAATAACAATCAGAAATTAGCCTTTGAACTACAATATAGACCTAGAATACAATCTGCAAAATTTTGGGCCAAGCTTATGGTCTATTGCGCTTTTTATGTTTGTGAGAGATTAGCAAAGTATGAAAACTTGTCAACCCATACCACATAGCCCAATTCAATGACGAAAAAACAAAATAAAGAGTTAAGGAAAAAAAGGGAGACAAGTTGTGTTAGTTGACATGAGGCCAAAAAAAAAAAAAAGTTGTACTACTTGACATATATGTAAATAGGGTCAAGGTCACTTTTTAATTTTGGTATTGCCATTTCAGTGTTGTTTTCCACCAATGTTAAAACTTGGTAAATTTTTTTTTATGTGAAGAAGATAAATTTAAGGGTTAGATTTATAATTTTTAATTTTTTTAAATATGTAAATCTGAGAGTTAGATTTATTTTTTATTATTTTAAAACTTTTAAACATACAAACTTGACCATTAGATTTATATTTTAGCATTAATTTTTTTTAATGTGCAAATTGGACTCTTTGATTTATTTTATAATGAAAAAAATTATTTTAATACAAATCAGACTTTTTGATTTGTGCACTATAAAATCTGACACTCGAATTTCTCTACAAATTTTATTATTTCTCAAATTGAGGATCCGAATTGTTATTTAAAATAACAAAATTAAATTAAAATCCATGTTAAAAAAACATACTAATTAACCATTACACTAAATTACACACAATCTTTTTCTATTTCTAAAAAAAGCTAAATAAGGTATGAGTTAATGGGACATCACATTTTAATGCTAGAGAGTTAATTCTTCATGGCCAATATCAACCAATGTTTTAAATATATATATATATATATATATATATATATATATATATTAAATTCTAGATCCTAATATAAATTCATAATTTTAAACGTTAAATTATAAATTCTAAATATTAAATTCTTTATAAAGAATAAAAAAATTTAAATAAAAACTTTTGACTAATATTAATTAACTAAATTTTTTTTTATAATTTTTCTTTTTATACATATATGTAATATTTAAAAAAAAAGCGGATTTAACAATTTCAGTTAATATCTTGTGTATTCAAATTAAACTGCTTGACCCAAGATGTGAAAATTAAAAAACCTCATCACATTAAAGTGAAAAGGAAATGTTAACTTCAGGTAATGCTACTTGCACAATTCTTTTATTTATAGAACACATGCATATATGATTGTACTATGAAGTTTAGCAAAGTAAGCAAAATAAGGTACAACCACATAAAAGCTCAACCATCAACTGTATCCAGTTATAAACGTTATTTATTGTGAAAGCGACACTAGTCCTTTTCTATCTTCTGGAGTATTTGCCAGTAGTCCTTTTAACTTATGGCAAAATAGAAAAAATACATGCTTGGTGGTCATCTTGTCCCAACCTATATAAGCTAAGATTCTAGATAGATTGAGTTGAATAAAATTAACTTCAAATTTTATGACATTCAAGCTCATCTTTCAAGAATTTCTATCTATGTCATCAACATTCTTTTTATTTTAATTTTTAACAAGACATTTTACATTTTTTTCTTTTGCCTCCCTAAAACCATTCATTCAGATTAGAGTGGTACATAACAAATAAATAAGGATGGTACTAAATCATGTGGGCATTTAAGGGCATGGGACCTATTGAAATGAAAAACAAAAATGTTACATGTACATAAAATAGAAAAAATTTCAAGTGTATCTAGAACACTAATTTTGTATTGATTTTAATTAATATATATTATATATTTTTTATAATTCAGATTAACGATTAAAATAATTAGAACATTATCGATATCTTTGTTACACTTGAAACTTTTTTTCATAAAATATTAATTATATATTAATTAATCATAATATATTTGATATATGTATTATTTAATTTATTTTTAATATATATTTTATATTTTAATATGTATTTTATATAAATAATTAATTTAATAATAATTATTTTATAAGTTATGATTTGACTTACTTTCAAAGATGCTGCTAGCTATGTATGTAGCCTATATTATTTGCCATGTTACACTTCTACCTATATATCCCTAATAAAATGACCCTACAACAACTGGCCTTAAATACCGTTTACAATTGCCATGTCATCTTGAGCTGTATCATTGTATCAAATATTTATGTTTCAATTTATACATTTAGACAGTGCTATGATTTCAGTGTACTCTATAGCATGTACATAATCATAATTAAATCTACCAAAATTGATTAATATGGTTTTGCTTATTATATAAGTTATAATATATGTTTGATTTAGCTAGCAATAGATTTGTAATCTTCTTTTTCAAAAGAACTGAATTTTCAAAAATATTATTTGGATATAAAAAATAATCACTATGTATTGTGTATAAATATATAAATAATTAATTTGATAATTGATTTTTTATAGATATCTAATATGGTTATTAAATTTTTAAAATCTGCCAACGATTTTCTTAAAAGAGAGCAATAAATTAAATAATAAATGCTTCGACAAAAGGAATAAAAATAAAAATCTGATTGAAAAATAATATAGCATATGATTATATGTCTTAAAAATAGACCAAACAAAGAATTTAATTAATATATGTGATTTCTAAGAATCATATATTTTTTTCCTTATTATTGTGTAATAAATATTCTTGTGATGTACTACAGAAGGCAATAAATGTTTATCTACTATAACTTAGATTTTACAAGCAAAAAAATCATACATCTACTCTTACCAATTTTTGTGCTAGGATTCTTTAGGTATCAGTAACACAGATATTTCAATGTGTACGAACATGAACTCCTCATTAATTTACTCTGGCAAGTAGACCTACCTTGGCTTTGAATACAGGATCTATGAGAATGTACCAATTCAAAGCGAAATATTTTCAATCTATAATGTTTTGGAATGTAATTTTTTTTATATGAAAAAAATATTGGTATTTTTGTTAAAAATGAAATTATTTGGTATAATTACATGTAAGTGAATTTTATAGGCGGAGAGTCGAGTGTGTGTTACCCATGTGGGGGGTGTGTTAGTGTTGCCCACATGATAACATCCTAACCAATACGTGGGGACGTATTGAATAATTTTTACAATACTATAATACACTTCAAATTCAATAATATTCAAACAAAACATCATCTCTATTTTTATATTAAATTTTTTTTTCGATTTTTATGCATAAGAATGTAAAAACTCTATTTCGGACCAATTAAAGGTGAAATATTGTTTTGCTTTGTTAAAAAAAAAAAAAGAACCGAAGAAGAAAAGGTTGGTGTAGTAGTGTTTCTAGTATTTGAAGTAGTGATTAGGTGAAAAATATATAATGTAAGTGTATGTCACGTCCAATTTGATGCATGTTGTAAATAAATATACTCTATGCTTTAATTTGATGTAGCACCAAACTCTCATACATAGGAAAGGAAAATGGATAGAAAGAAACACCTAACAACTAACACATCACCATGCATTATTCACCAACCCTTGCCAACTACAATCATATCACATAGTTAATAATATTCTTCACTTTTTTTTTTATGTCAACATACACAAATATTGTATGTTAATGATAAACTCTTTTAAGTTAATTAAATCGTCACCACGTATACACAAAATATCAAGGAAATTATTAAACTAGAAAAGTGACAAAACTAAAGCAGGTGCCATCTATATGTAACTTGTTTGTATTATACACACACCTTGCATAACAGTGACAAATCTTCATACGAATTAAATTGAGATGCTGATATATAGATAAAGTGATACACATGGATTTTCTCCTATCATATCATACACATATACAAAATTATTGGTCTTTTATATACATATATAATTATCATCATTAAATTTTTGCATGCTTACAAAATATATAGTTGTGCATCATCAATAATTAAAGACATGCTAAATAAACAGTAGCAAGTTATTAAAATTATTTTTTTATGTTAAATTTTAAATCCTAAATATCTAAAAAATAAAGTTCAAAATCTAGTTAATTTACAATAAAGAAAAAATTATTAATTAATGTTGATTATTACTAATTAAAAATCTATTCCTTAGGCTTATTCAAAATTGTATTAAATATTAAATTAATTAAATTTAGTTTACCTGAGTAAAGAAGACATGTAGAGTAAGAAGCTTGATGGTTCTGAACAACATCCTAAGATGGTGAAAATAACTAAGAGACCAAGATTGAAGAATCTTTTGGCGTTTATGAAGAGGAAGGTCAGGGAAGCTTTGAATAAAAGGAAACTTGTTTGAGAGACATGGCATCCCACATAATATTAATGTTCCAATCCATGTAGACAATATCCATAACCCTATCTTCAATAACCTTGTTAATGGATGCTTCAGTCTCTCACTTATCACTCCCCCAACCTGCACATATATGAATCCATATAATTAATAATAAACTCACAATTAAACAAATCTTTGAGTTATTTTAAATTTTCAATATTTTTATAACTCATTCTTTAAAATATTTCTTCTTCGAGCTACTATTTTATGAAACTTTTAGCGACGGTAATGTTAGATATATAATTATTTAAATATGTCTTTCCGCTTTTTAATTTAAACTTTTTGAATAAATTTCTAAAAGGTTTACATGCATAAAAAAAGTTAAAAATACATTTTAAAAAGGCTCTCCATCATTCAAATTAGGGTTTAGAAACAAATTAAATATAAAAATGGGAAATCAAAACAAGAATAATAAAGTTGAAAAAGATAAATAGGCATACATGTTGAGGTGTTCCAGCCATGGAAGCTGAAGTTTTGTAGAAGTTAGCAAGAGATTGATCAGAGAAGGCATGAAGATTATTGTGATTGATAGAAGGCAAGATGGTGTCACATAAGGCAATGAGAGTTTTCATTTGCCTTTGGTTGAGTGTGTTTTTGAGAGGCTTTTGTTTTTCTCTCATCTCTCCACCACCACCTTCTAGAAGGAGCCTTTGTGTGTCAATGCTACCAAGCTCAATCACACTATGATCTTTTGATCCCAAACCCAATCTAAAGCTACTATTGTTTTTGCTACTAATAATATTCTTGTTTTCCTCCATTTTATGTGTTTCTAATAAAGTATCAAACTTTTAGTTATTTCATGTATTGTTGTGTCAAACCCTTGGAGTTTATATAATACCCCTTTGTGGGATTGGATAATAATATCCAATCATATTGCTTAGCTAGCTTCAAGAAATAAAAATAAAAAGGAGACAATAAATTAAAAGGGTAAATAATGGTAATTAATTAATACATTATAATATTCAGTTATTTAGTATCTTATAGATAAAATTTTAAATGATATATTTTTATTTATGTGTTTGAATGCCTATATAAATGAATTTCACAAAAGCATTAATTAAAAATACTTTTTATTAATATATAAAAAATAATTTATATATGCTAGCTAGCTATAGAAATCTAACCATGTATGTATTATATATATTATGTCATTATTATTGTAATAGTTGTATAAATATAAACTTTATAAAATTGTATAAGACACATCCTTAATTAAGTTTTTATTAAAAGGTAATATATATTTATATCAATAATATTTGAGAGACAATAAAAAATTAATTTAAATAATTTAAATTTTTTATTTAATATTTATTAATTATCATTAGAATAATTATATAATTTTAATATAATAAATATATAAGAAAGGCGGGTTAAAAAAATTAAGAACCATATATATATATATATATATATATATATATATATATATATATATATATATATATATATATATATATAATATTAAAGAACCGAACCCTAACAAACACGTGTGAAATACGTTGGTTTTTTAAATATATATATACCGTCGAAGAAGATTTTTGAGGATTTCATTAGGTGGAAAACGTTTTGAAGATAACGAACCAAAATAATAAACAGATAAATTATAAAAGTTCAAAGAAGCAATAATGAAGAAATTAAAGAACGAAAAGAAAAGAGAAAAAAAAGTTACGAAATAAATGCAACGAATAACGGTACATATTAACTCTCATCACCTGCCACCATTTAATTCCTTGTTACTCGATTTTGATTGGTAATGCCTTAAACAAGTAGTAAAACACAATCCTCCTGAATCATTAGCATATAAAAAGTAAAAACTAAAATAAATGAATCATTTTGTTGGTGTAGCTTTGCCGAATAAAACAAATGTCCGAGGCGAATTTTATTCTTGGCTATGAATCAATTGAATTAGATAATCCATTTTACAAGAATAAGGCTGTAGATGGATCGGATAATATCCGTATATTCGTAGTAATTATCTGCTTCCGATTTAAATTTTGTGAATATTATCCGATCCGCACTATAGTCAGATCGGATTACAGATTCGACAGTGATATCCGCGGATTCAATCTATAAATTCACATATTCGCACATCACATATAAATAGTATAGTTTAAGAAAGTAAACCTTAATGTGATATGAATTTTATGATATTTTGTTTTTAATTTTTTATGTTGTACTTCAACTTAAAATAATTAAACTTAAATCTTGTGTTATTATTTTATTTTTGTTATTTAAGAGAACTATTATTGATAATATTTTAGGAGTAAATAGATTTAAACAGATAAAAAATAAATTTTTTAGATATCCGATCTGATCCGATGAGTACAGTGCAGATCGGATAGAATTTTAGGCTATATTTGATCCAATCCATGTGCAGCCTTATACAAAAAGGTTCTTTTTACCCTTTCATTCTTTTCCGGTTTCTGGGTTTGGTAACTTCTATATTATAAACTAATATTTACATCACTATAATTTTGATGTATTGATAGTATAAAATATTTTATATATTTATTTAATTTCGTTCCTGTTTTTTAATAATTATTTATGCAGATAAAATAAAATATAGTTATTTTTGTTAATTACGTAGCATTATATAATTGAATACACGTGTAATATTATTTTACACTATATATTAAAATTAAATTTTATTTATGTTTGTAATAATTTTATAGAATTGTTTCATTTGTTTGGCTTTATTATTTATTTAATTGATTTTCTTAATTTTATAAATTTATATCAAATATTTAATATTTATGCAAAATAAAAGATCTCATGTATTAAAATTCCTTATGACATCTTGATAGTAATTTTATCATTTTTATACAGAATTAATGATTGGTCTTATCCGCGTGTAGTAATGGTTGTTTTAAAGCGGTTCCATTTTTATAAATATTTCAACTTTTAAGTTGAAAATTCTTAAAATATATATTACATATCAATTATATTATATGAAATTTAGAATTATAGTTAATTACAAATCATATGCTAATAACTATAATAAGAAATAAAAATTGGATTCTTGTATAATATTTATTGAAAGAAAAATATTAAGCACATCGAATTAGTGTAGAAGCAAAAAATAAAAATAAAAAGAAAAAAAGAAAAATATGCCATAAGATTTTAGTTATCATTGTTTATGAGAATTCTATATATCTATTATCATGTACCGTGAAAGAGTTCAATACTTTTCTAATAATTAAATTTGAATATTAATTATCAAAAAAATTAAAAGAGATTAATTTGTATAATTTTATAGTGCCATTCTTTAATTAGGTGCTACCATGAAAAAAAAATTGCTTTTCATGCTAATTATATAAAAATATTAGATATATTAGTATAATTTTTTTAGTTAATAAAATTAAATTCAAAATCAATATTCTTTATGGTAAAATTGAATCTTAATTTTAATTATAATAATAATAGTATTTTCTCGAGATGATATATAACATATTATTTAAGGGAGAAAATAAAAAAATTAGAAATTAAGTGGTAAAAAATAGAAAATTAATTTAAAAAAATGAAAAAAACATGTATAATTATATTTTTTAAGCAAATAAATAATATTATGTAATTATTTAATTTTGTATATTCATATTATTATTCATATTATAATTTTCTGAATTCATTTGACAGAAATTAATTTATTAATGGAGATAAAAATGGTGATATACAATATTATTGGTGCATGGCCTATATACAGTATTATTATTTTTCCAAACATAATTTTTTAAATTTTAATTCTCCAAATACTTAAATTTCACAGCAGACAACAAACATGGCTTCTTCAATATCGTCGATACCAATGGCAATCATTATCATTGTCTCCAAAAATACACAGACACATTCTTGATTAAAATATTTTTTTCTCTTAAAAACGCAACTTACGTTTTGCGTCCTTCAAAAAAAATCTGACCGCCAAAAAAACACAGATTACATTTTGTTGTTTCAAAAAAATAAAACGTGAAAATAATAAAATAGAAGTTGCGTTTTATTATTTTGATGAACAAAAAAGAAATAAAAAACGATTGAAGATGGTAAAACGCAAGTTATGATTTATACTGACACTATGAAATTTTTGTTCATGCGTGTATTTCATTACATTACACCATTTTGTAATTTAATTATTTAATTAAGATATTTGTCCAGAATGTATATATATATATATATATATATATATATATATATATATATGAATGGAATGAAATTAGTTTGTGCCAAATGAGATAGCTACACTGACACATAGACCCAAGCCTTCTCTGGCTGGGCATGAACGTGTATTTGGGTGAGCTGTATTTAGTTAGTGTCTTTAAAATACATAAACATATATATAAATATATAAAAATATATAAACATAAAAATACATAATTTTTATAATGTGTTTGATAATAATATATAAAATAACACATGAAAAAACTAAATGTCAAATTTACTCTCAATATCTTATGTATTGTCTTTTATCTATTAATAATTTTAAAAATAATTAAAGATAAAAAAATTAAATTTTATATCTTATGTATTGTGTCTACATGTCTTAACTAAAAAAAATACTATATATATATATATTTATGTGTATCTATATACTATGATATTTATCTAAATTTATGTCTCAACAAATAAACAATAAACATATATTAATGTGTTTAATAATTAATATCCATATCTTAACAAATAAACACAACATATATAAGACGTTATTGGCACTTGAATCTTGATCAGATAACAACGCATCTTACGGCAATATCTTGAGACGTTTTTTGATCGCATATACGTAAATTATAGGTGAATTAATTAATTAATATAATGGAAAGTGATGTTCAAAACTCGACCGACCAAACATTATGATAGTACTATATATTATATGAATTATATTTAGTGAATAATGATGGACGTTAGTTATTAAGAGCATTGTAGTAGTGTATATATATATCTTATGTGTCGTATACACTAAATTCAGTTAGTTGTGAGTTCGTTAGTAAGTGTTACTTTCAACAGAATAATGATAGTTAGCTATCAGTAGCTTTTCTTTCTTTTCATAATAATGTCTACTCTTGCGTGTAATTAAAGAAGTCTTTAAATAAATTACTTGGATAATCAATATATTATTAGAATAATGTTGGAAATTAAAACTAATATTATAGTAGTTAATTTCAGCTAAAATTATAGTAAATTATCAATTAATTCAATATGAAATCTACTAAACATGAGTTTTTTTTAGATTGAATTTAAATTTTTTTTTATTTGAATTTAAAATATTTTTATTTTTAAGAATTTCGGATGTTCTTATATTTTTTTAAGAATGTTTTTTTTTTCTCATATTATTATTAGTATTCTTTTCAACGCAAATGTAGTTTTCCGTTGTAATTTTAATTTATATTGCTTTCCATGTCTTTCAGGAACTATAACTTAATTTAATTATATGGCAGATATATATGGCAGATCTAGCTACTTTAATATTCATTGTATATTAACAAGTAACAATCAAGCGATGCTGCATGTTTTAGATTACGTTTTAAATATGAAACCAACGTTTTTCTTTTAAGTTTTAACCAACGAAAAATTTAAAAACGCATATGATTATTGTTTTAGAAGATCCAAATTAAAGTATAGATGATTGTTTTAGCGACGAATCGGCATTATAATAACAACAACGTCATCAACAACAATATTAAGTGGTCTAGTATTCTTTAGTTTCTCTTTCTCAAAAAAAAAAAAAAATACAACAAAATAAGAAGAATAAAAAGAAAAAAACCCAATAAAAATGCAAAATAAAAAAAAATTGAACAAGAAGAACAAGAAGTCAAGAGAAAAAAAAAATAAATGCAGCAGCAACAATGGAAGAAGGAAGAAAAAGAAGTGTACAATTCACATGTGTTTTTATATAGGTGTGTTTTGTTGAGCTAATCATTGTTTAAACTAATTTAATTTATAAAAATTCTTGTATGTATAACAGTACCACAATATAATAAACCAACTATTGAGTTATTAGTCAAATGATAAGTTCACTTATTTACTTAAACATGCATTGAAAATTCGAACACAGACCCTTATTTGGCTTAGGATGAGGAATATTATTGTAGAAAACCATAATAATAATAATAATAATAATAATAATAATAATAATAATAATAAAACATAATGTTTCTACTTATTATGTTTATAAATATAGATACATAAATATAAAATTATGTTTGACAATTGATAAAATATAAATATAGACATTATTGTATTATGAGATATTGAATTGATATATTCTATCTATTTTGACCGATAAAAGTTAAAACACAAAAACGTAACAAAAGACAACTTTTCTTTTATTATTTATATTAATTTTTTATAATTATATTTTTTATTATCACAATTTTTTTTCAAAAATTTTTTGTGTAGAAAAATGAGAGTAAAATAATCTTTTAAAATTTAATCTTTTTTTATATTTAATTTATTATTAAACAATTTTTTATTTTATTTTTGGTGAAAACTCAAATGCAGTCAATTTCACGTGAAGTTGATAGTTGAGAGCTATTAGATGAAAATTTAGTCAAATCAATCAAATTATCTAACGACTCTCAGTTATCAACTTCACATGAAGTTAACTGCAGCTGAGTTTCCACCTTTATTTTTAGTGCCGTATTTTATTCTGTTTTTAAAATCAAACAAACCCTAAAACAACAGCCTTTTTTTGTTGCTAAAATAAGAGCTTATACATACAACACCTTTCACCATTACATGCAAAAATATATACACCATAGGATTATTCCTAGCTTGAATTAAATTAGGGGTAGCACCTAAATAATTAAGATCTTTCCTGAATTTGGACCATATATGTCATAATCGATCCATGAATATGTAACGTGTATAGTTTCTTGTTATATGCATCTGTCTTGTCTCTAGCTACCACTTTCCTTAGTATATACCAAGTTATTACCAGAACTTCTTAATCCTTCTTTTTAGATATATCTTGGTATACAGTGTACACTACTTTTGACCTTTCTTTTCGATAAATGTAGCAACACTCTTGAATTTTTTTTTTCTTCCTTTCCTTATTTGCAATTGTAGGTGTAATGCTCCCCTAGATGTCATATTATTTTCTTTTCTTTTATTTTATGTGTGGTTTTTTCTTATTCCTAACGGCCTTAGCGAAGAAAATTTTAGAATGATCACAGTTATGACTTGATTTTGTTTTTTTTTTTCACCTGTTTTTTCTCTATTTTCGAGTCAAGTCTGTTAGAGATATAATTATTTATGTGTCTCTTCTTCTGATTAACTTAAATTTTTGTGATAAATAATTTTATGGTATAATATTAAAACTTTAATGATTTAAAAGTCCAGAATTCAATATTTATTATTGAATCCAAAAATAAATTAGCATAAAACTAAAAGAGATTTTTACATGAAAATATATTAAAAATGTAATAATTTATATATCTTTTTATATCAGTTTAAATTTTAAAAAAAATAATTTTGTCATACTACTTTTGAAAAAAAAAGTAAAAACCTAAAAACTTTCAGAATATAAGAAAAATATGGAAGCAAGCTAAAATATTAGAGTTGATAGAGTGTCTAGAAGATCAAACATTACAATTAAAACTTAGTCACGTGGCTATTGAACTTTAATTTATTACTAGCTAGTGCAACATTATCAGTGAATATTAGTATTTTGTTGGTTATGTCTTAAAATTCAAACAATGCATCAATTTTGACATAGACTACTTGAGCAGGACCAAAAGAATTAATGGAAAAAGAAAGAAAGGAAGAAAAAAAGATGCATAAGGCGGACTAATTAATTAAATGGAATGGTCCTCAACATAAAAATTAAAATGGAACGGTTTGTTATGTGATGTTTTTGCATTTTACAAATAAATTAATGAATGTTCTAAACATTCCTACGTAATGATGAATACATTTATTTAATTAACTATAGTATCTAGTACAATTGGTTCATACACATTTCTGCTTTGTTAGAATATATTTTGTCCCCCTTAAGAACGAGATATATTGAAATTTGTTTATAATGTATTACGTTCGTAAATAGGATACATTTTAAAATATCATATGCTCATATTTTATTTAATTATACTAAAGACGAAATATATTTATTTTTATCTCGTACATACAGAAATAAAAATATATATTTAAGCATCTCATATACTGTATATATGTGATAGGTACGGAACAAATTTTTTTGTTTACTATATAAAGAACTTATTTATATCCATTCTTATAAATATTATTTCAACTCTCTTCTCATATTCTCTCAATATATTTAATAGTAAATATATTATTATGAGTAGATATACAAATAGTTGTATTAAAAATATTGACGAATAAGTTGTGTTTAAATCTTTCAACCCTGTGTTGTTTTGAATTTTTCGGGTTGACACCCTTGAGGTGCTAAAGAATATGATATTAGTGAAGATGGGGTTCTAGATCAGAAGAAGATTAGAAAGATTGGGTACAGATTGAAAGTATAAAAGAGTAAGTAGTAGTTAAAAGCGTTAAGTTCGAGTTAGTTAGATAAATTAAAAGTCTGTTAGTGAAGTTTAAGTCTGTTGTATATAAACTAAATTTTGGTGTAAAATTCACTGCGCATTTAATCACAAATATCTTCTCTTCTCAATACTCTCTCTCTCTCTTCTCTCTCACAAGAACCTACCAGATCCTTTTACATTGTATCCAGAGCCTAGGGTGCAGAAATAGCGGAACCAGAAACAAATAGAAACAGCACAGAAGTGATACACAGTTTTTCAAATTCGATTGCAATCAAGTTAGATGAAGAAAACTTCTTGCCATGGAGGGAGCAAGCTGAAGCAACGATTGAAGGTCATGATCTCATCAATCACATCAAAGGAGACAACATATCAAAACAATTCGACTCGATTGAAGATGAAAAAAGAGGAAAGAGCACAGTAGAATTTAGGGCTTGGAAAAGGCAAGATGCTTTATTGAAATCTTGGCTTTTAGCTTCAATGAATTCATCATTCACTGCACGAATGGTAGGTTGCACATATTCACATCAGATTTGGAAGAGATTGAAGATGTTCTTTGCTTCGCAAACTAAAGCCAAGATTAGACAACTCAGAAGCAAGATGAGTGATACAAAGAAGGAAGGTTCCATGAATGATTATCTTCTTGAAATCAAGAAAACTGTTGATTCATTGATCTCTGTTGGAGATCCTGTAGATGAAGCTGCTCATGTTGAAGCTATTCTGGCTGGATTAATAGAGAGTACTGTTCGTTTATCACCTCGATAAATGCTAGAGACAATCCAATTTCAGTAGAAACGCTAAAAGCATTGTTACCCACACAAGAGGAATGGTTTGAGAAATTCAAGAAAAGGCTCAATTCAAGCAAATCTGACTCATACAACAACTCAAAGAAGAGCTGACAATTACACAAGACCTGACAACTATAATGGAAGAGGATATGGAAGAGAAAATGGAAGAGGTTTCCAGTCAAGAGGTAGCTATGCTCTACGAGGCAGAGGTAGAACAAGTGGATTCAACCAAAACTCTAGAAGAGGAAGATGCCAATTCTTCAGATTAGTATGTCAAGTGTGTGAAAGACCAGGGCATTCAGCACGAGAATGTTGGCACAGATTCAATAAAGAGTATGTAAGCCAGAACAGTGGACACAATGCTCAAGCAAATGTTGCAATGGCAGCTGCTCCATCAACAGTTTTATGATCCAAATTGGTACCCGGACTCAGGAGCAACACACCACATGACTTCAGATCCATCAAATGTGTCTGAATACAGCAACTACAATGGAAGTGAACAGGTTATTGTAGGTAATGGAAATTTTTTGCCAATTACTAAAGTTGGAAGCTCATTAATCAAACCATTTTCTTCTAATTACACCTTTAAATTGCAAAAAATACTGCATGTACCAGATATCAAAAAGAATTCGTTGAGTGTACATAAATTTATATGTGATAATAATGTCTGGTTTGAGTTTCACCCTCACACGTGTCTAGTGAAATCTCAGGATTCCAAGGAGACACTTCTCCAAGGAACAGTTAAAGCTGGAATGTACTCATTTGGACCTGCCGTCACAAATAAAGTACACTTACCAGCTGCTTATGCTGCAACAGTGGCTGGATTGTCAAATTTCAAGCTTTGGCACCTTAGACTAAGACACCCCTCTTCTGATGTTCTTACTCGAATTCTTAGAAGTTACCAAATTCCTTTTCACAGCTTCAAACTCATTGTGTAATGCTTGTTGTATGGGAAAAGCACAACAGCTTCCCTTTCCTAAGTCAGAAACAATAATCCATTCCCCTTAAGAACTTTTGTATACAGACATTTGGGGTCTAGCACCCATTTCTGAAATAAAAGGAGCCCGATATTATGTTCATTTTATAGATGCCTATTCTAAATTTACATGGATTTATTTGTTGCACAATAGGTCACAATTGCAGTCAGTTTTTGTTGAATTTAAAAAAATGGTTGAGCTCCAACTTAATGCAAAAATTAAATGTATACAATCGAATAATGTAAAGGAGTATATTGCTTTGTCTAATTACCTCAAACAAGAAGGTATCTTGCATCGTTTTTCTTGTCCACGTATTCTGTTGAGTTAAGAAATTAACTAAATTAATTAGTGATGACAAACATTATTTTTGGGCAAAATAAATAATTAGTGTTAAGTGTTAATAAGTATATGTTGCTAATTATTTATTTCATATTGCAGGCCAACAAAATCTCAAGCAGCCCAAATGGTATGAAAATGATATAGCAAGGCTGATGGATAAGTAATCAAGCACAGCCCAAGAGAATCAAAGCCAAAGGATCCAATGGGCCAAACGGGTGGCTTAATGAAAACCGGATCCAAGCCCGTATCCATCCCACAAAGCTTCTCATACAAGATTGAAGCTTTCATTCCCTCTCACTTGCTCTCACCACAGCAACGTACACTTCTCTAATCAAGTCAAATCATAGCATCAGAAAAGTAAGAAAGAGAAAGAGAGAAAAAGCTTCATCCATAAGCTAGTGACCAAAGAAGCAAGAGAGAGAGAGAGTGAAGCTTGAAGCACAGAAGCTAAAACAGTAACTCCAAGCCAAATCAAGCTTAGGTTAAAGGTAATCCATCTCATTTTGCTTGCATCAAATCTTCTTCTCTTCTTCCCACTCTCTGCTATATCCGAAAATGGCATTCAAGGGAAAGTGGTTCTCTGCCCTATTCTGTTTCACATCTACGGTCACAAGTGATACTTGGGGACCAAGTAGCTATTCTATGGCTAAGATCAAGTTGACCATGAGAAGATTTCTACGGTTACTGCTTTGTGGCTTTCGGTCAAGATGAGGAAGTCAGAGGGAAAGTTTCTACTTTGAGGATTAAGGAGAAAAAGTGAATCTGTGGTTGGTGAAGCTCAAGGCTCAAGATGTTGACCTTGGAAGAAGGACCCAGCAACATGAAAGGAGTTAAAAAAGAAGTTTTTCTGTTCATTCAGACTAAGGAGAGATAACCAGTGAACTTGAGGTGTTTGTTCTGAGAGAGCTCTTTGAAGAAGTTCAACTAACTGGACAGTGTAACCTAATCAAAGGTGCATTCCGCCAGTATGAAGAACTGAATCAGAGGCTTGCTAATCTGGTTTTTCGCATAGCACAGAGGCTGTTGATAAAGTCAATCTCCTTCATGTTTTACTGCTTGTAATGTATTTTTCTAAGCTTATCTTTCTGTAATTTCTTGAGAGAAAAGGCATTGTGAGAAAGCTTGAGAAAAAGCCAAGAATTGAAAAAGGCTGAGAGATACACTTTAGAGAAAAGCCTAGAGTTATTTTCAGATTTCTTTAGGTTAGCTAAGTGTCTTGTATCTTGTACCTGTCTGGTATCCCTTTCTTAGTTGGGTTAGTACTAAGAGTGAATAGTTGAGTGTTAGCATAGCCAATGTCAAGTTAGGTTAGAACTTGAGTGTGAAATTGGTGTATGTAATACTGTTAACTATAGTGAAATTCTTCCATAGTTGTGGAGGAGACTGGATGTAGGTTGCATAGCACAAAGCAACCGAACCAGGATATATGCTGGTGTTAGCTTTTCTTCTCTGTCATGTTCTGTTTTATGATATTCATGAGACAAAAATAACTTGTCTCATAAATTTCCGCTGCTGAGTTCAAACAGAATCAGATTTGTAACCTTGCTTAAAAAAGGGTGAAAATAGCAAATCAAAGGAAGGCATAGATTCAACCCCCCCTTCTCTAAGCCTACCACAACCTTCAATTGGTATCAGAGCTAAGGTCTCAAGAATCGAGCTTAACCGCTTGGAGCAAAGATCCAATGGCGAACAACTTGGACACAACCACAGTTGCCTACACCCTCACTGAAGGTCAGTCAAACAATCGACCACCTTTCTTCAACGGGAAGAACTATTCCTACTGGAAAGAAAGGATAAGGATCTTCATCCAATCCATTGACTACAACCTATGGAAGATCGTTGTGAGCGGTCCAAAGATCCCAACAAAAACAAGTGCTGATGGAGTGGTGACTCCAAAAGAAGAAGCTGAATGGAATGAAGATGATAAGAAGAAGATAGAGCTGAACGCTAAAGCAATCAACCTTCTTCACTGTGCTATCAGCTTTGAAGAGTACCGGAAGGTGTCTAGATGCAAGACAGCCAAAGAAATCTGGGAAAAACTCCAGGTTACACATGAAGGCACCAAACAAGTCAAAGAAACGAGGATTGATATGCTGCGAAAAGAGTATGAGATGTTTAGCATGAAGGATGGAGAAAGCATTGATGAAGCATTTGAGAGATTCTCAATCATAATCAACAACCTTGATGCTATGGGTACAAACTATGCAGAACAAACCTTGGTGAGAAAACTCCTTAGAAGCCTCACAAAAGAGTGGGAAAACACTGCCACTGTCCTAACCGAGAGTAACTAACATAAGTCCAATAACCTATGATGAGCTGAGAGGAAAACTCCTTGCCTATGAAGCCACAGACACAAACACAGACTCAAAGAAAAAGGGAATAGCCCTTAAGTCACAAATAGAATCGAAAGAGAGTGAGTCAAGTGATGGTATTTCAGATGACGAGCTTTTGTTTTTTGCTAGGAGATTTAGAAGGATGTTGAAGAACAAAGGAAAATACAAGGGCTCAAGTTCAAAGGAGCACAAGATAGACTTGAGCAAGGTGACATGTCATCACTGCAAGGAGGCTGGACACTTCAAGTCAAACTGTCCAAAGCTCAAAAAGGAGGACAAAGGAAAGAAGGAAAGGAAGAGAGTACTCATGGCAGCTTGGGAGGATCTTGAGAATGACTCAAATGAAGAAGAAGAATCTGAAGGAGATGACAATGACTGTTTCATGGTTGGAAACAACAATCTCGATGAGGTAAACTATTATGATTTGACCATTGAGGACTTGGATGCTATTATTGATGATCTTACCTCAAACACCTCAAAACTGCTTGACAAATACAATGAATGCAGATCTGAAAGAGATGTGTTAAGAGCTGAAAATGAGTTTTTAAAAGAAAAAGTGAAGAAAACTGAATGTGCTTTAGACATCATTGAAGAAAACAGATTTCTAAAATCTGAACTTGAAAAATTAAAAGGAAAGCACATTGTGGATCCCTCACATGAGTTAATTGCTGAAAATGAAAGATTAAATGACAAAATTAAAAGGCTGAATGGTGACTTAGCAAAATTTGCTCAAGGTTCTAGTAACTTGGACAAACTTCTTGCAAGTCAAAGACCATTGTTTGAAAGATCTGGTTTAGGCTACATAGCCAAGGAAGATGCTGTTTCCAACACTTCCTCTATGAAATTTGTGGCCTCTTCATCAAATACTGAATCTATACCAAACAAATCAGGTATCGGATATGTTTCAACTTGTGAAGAAAATTCTGATGAAGAATACACAAATGAAGCTGAAATTTCACCAAAAACTGGTCCGAGTTCAAACCGGCCAGGTTTGGGTTATATTTCGAAAAATGAGGCTGCTTTAAGAAACCAATTTTTCTATAACAAAACCTCATTTTCGAAAATTCAAAAGAGTTCTAAAAATTCTGGTGAAAACAGTTTTGTAAAGAGGAACAATTATAACAAAAATCGATTTGTTAAAGGAAATGTGTCTCCCCAAAAAACCAGAAAATTTCAACCATTTAATCACTCCAAGCAATTTAACTCACCTAAGTTTCAGCGACACACACCAGAAAATCATTGTGTTAATTGCAAAAAATTTGGTCACTCATATGCACAATGCTTCATTGAAAAGAGAGTTGTAGGAAACAAGGTCTACAATGTTGTTTGTGATTTCAATGCACTTGGGCAACCAAGATGGATTAACTTCAAAGGATCCAAATTAATTTGGATACCTAAGGCTACCTGAAACTCATCATGCAGATTTGCCTAGCATCCAAAAACAAAAAGGACATGTGGTACATTGATAGTGGATGTTCAAGGCACATGACTGGAAGGTCAACCTACTTCATCAAACTAAATAAGTATGACGGAGGTTTTGTGACCTTTGGAGATGATGGCAAAGGTAAAATCATTGCAGTTGGAAAAGTAGGTAATGAGCAATCTACTTTCATTGATGATGTACTTCTAGTTTGTGGTTTAAAGCACAATCTGTTGAGTATTAGCCAACTGTGTGATTTAGGATATTTAGTAGTTTTCAAAAGACTTGAATGCTGTGTTATTAATGAAAAAACAAATGAAGTGATGTTTGTTGCCAAGCGTTTCAATAATATGTATGGACTTACTCTTGATGAACTAAAGGATCAAAATGTAGCTTGTCTTCATTCTAAAGAATCTGAAAAGTGGTTGTGGCACAAGAGATTGGGCCATGCAAGTATGTTTCAAATAAACAAACTTGTAAAGAAAGAGTTAGTAAGAGGTCTTCCTTTGATTAAGTTTGACAAAGACATCACTTGTGATGCTTGCCAAATGGGAAAACAAACAAAAAGTTCTTTTAAACCAAAGGAAGACATCTCTACTAAAAGACCACTTGAGTTGCTACACATTGATTTATTTGGTCCAACAAGAACTCAAAGCCTAGGTGGTAAACATTATGGTTTAGTAATTGTGGATGACTACACTAGGTTTGGCTGGGTTTTATTTCTTGCACACAAAAATGAAGCCTTTTCGGTCTTTGAACCTTTTTGCAAGAAGATTCAAAATGAAAAGGATTTGAAAATCTCTTCTATAAGAAGCGATCATGGAACTGAATTTGAAAATAACTTGTTTGAATCCTTTTGTGAGGAATTTGGAATATCTCACAACTTCTCTTGTCCAAGAACGCCACAACAAAATGGTGTTGTGGAAAGAAGAAATAGAAGCATACAAGAGATGACAAGAGCCATGCTGTGTGAGAGTAATGTTCCAAAATTCCTTTGGGCTGAAGCGGTTAACACAGCTTGCCACATTTTAAATAGAACAATCATAAGGAAATTTTTAAAGAAAACCCCTTATGAACTTTGGAAAGGCTACCCACCAAACTTAGATTACTTGCACATCTTTGGATGCAAATGTTTTGTTCTAAATAACAAAGAAAATTTGGGAAAATTTGATCCAAAGGCTTATGAGTGCTTATTTGTAGGATATTCCACAACTAGTAAAGCATACAGGATTTATCATCAAGATGCTAGAATTATTGAAGAGTCCATACATGTTATATTCTGTGATACTAACTTGGTGCAAAGTATTTTGGAAGATGGTGATGTAGGAAATCAGGCTCAAATGGAAGATGAAACTGCTCAGAATCATGAAAAGGAAAATTCTGGACAAGCTGAACCAGAAACTGCAAATGCTGAAAAATCAAGAGACAATTCCATTTTGTCTCATGAATCTGAAGGAATCTCTGCAGACAGCTGCTCACAGAATCCCTTGGTGACTGAATCCACATCCAAGTCCACCAAACCTCGTGAATGGAGATTCTTGAAAAATTATCCTGAGGAATTTGTCATTGGGGACGTCTCTCATGGAGTGCAAACTAGGTCTACCACTAGAAAGGCAAATGAAAGTTCAAACGTTGTCCTTCTTTCGCAAATAGAGCCTCAAAACGTCAAGGAAGCACTAAATGACCCTTCTTGGGTTAAAGCTATGGAGGATGAGCTTCTTGAGTTTGAAAAGAACCAAGTATGGACTTTGGTTCCAAGGCCAAGTGGAAAGAAAGTGACCGGCACCAAGTGGATATTTCGGAACAAGTTAGGAGAAGATGGTAGCATTGCAAGAAACAAGGCAAGACTAGTGGCACAAGGATATGACCAAGAAGAAGGAATAGACTTTGATGAATCCTTTGCCCCTGTTGCCCGAATGGAAGCCATAAGACTTCTCTTAGCCTATGCTGCATTTTGTGGTTTTAAACTATACCAAATGGATGTGAAATGTGCATTTTTGAATGGTGTGATAGATAGAGAGGTATATGTGGAGCAGCCCCCTGGTTTTGAAAATAAAGAGCATTCTAATCATGTTTTTAAATTGTCTAAAGCTCTCTATGGTTTAAGACAAGCTCCTAGAGCTTGGTATGAGAGATTTAGCTCTTTTCTTTTGAAAAATGGTTTTCAAAGAGGCACCACTGATACAACTCTATTTATCAAGAACTCTAATGATTCTTTTATTTTAGTCCAAATATATGTTGATGACATTATTTTTGGATCAGCAAATGAATCCCTTTGTACTGAATTTGGAAAGCTCATGACAAGCGAATTTGACATGAGTATGATGGGTGAACTTAATTTTTTCCTTGGGCTGCAAATTAAACAAACTAAAAACGGTATTTTCATTCATCAAGAAAAGTATGCCAAGGAATTAGTTAAGAAATTTGGTATGGAAAATGCCAAACCCATGGGAACTCCCATGCATCCTAATTCAAAATTAGATAAGGGAGAAACTGATAAAGATGTTGATGAGACTAGGTATAGAGGAATGATTGGCTCTCTTATGTACTTAACTTCCTCTAGACCCGATATTGTGCAAAGTGTTGGATTGTGTTCTAGGTTCCAATCCAAACCAAAAGAGTCACATCTTTCGGCAGTTAAGAGGATCATTAGATATGTTCATGGCACATCCAATTTTGGTCTTTGGTATCCTAAGATTGATGATTTTTCTGCAGTTGGTTATTGTGATGCAGATTTTGCTGGTGATAGAGTTGATAGAAAGAGCACTTCTGGTTTATGCTGCTTCCTTGGAAAGTCCTTAAATGTTTGGTCAAGTAAGAAGCAACCAATAGTGGCCTTATCCACTGCAGAGGCTGAGTATATAGCTGCTTCTTCTTGTTGTTCTCAGCTTTTATGGTTAAAAACACAGCTTGCTGATTACAAATTAAATGCTGAAAATATTCCCTTGATGTGTGATAATATGAGTGCCATTAATATTTCTAAAAATCCAGTCTTACACTCTAGGACTAAACACATTGAAGTGAAATTTCACTCAATAAGAGAACATGTCCAAAAGGGGGATATTTGCATTCAATTTGTTAAATTCGAGGAGCAATTAGCAGATATCTTTACAAAACCATTAGCTGAGGATAGATTCTGCATGCTTAGGACTTGTCTAGGAATTTTGAGTTATGATTCCTTGTTTGAAAAGTGCTGATATATTTGCTGGAGCTATTTGTCTCATAAACAGGTATGAGACAATTCTGGGCAGATGATGAATGTTTTCTTCAAGACAGCGTGTTCTGGACGTGCTCAAAGAGAGACTCAATCTGGGCCATCCTCAAGACTCAGATCAAGAGTGGTCCAAATGTGTTTCATTAAATCCAAATCACTTCAAGGCCCAAACATGAATGTTACAATTTTTGTGTGGCCTGTGTGTTTATTTTTTGTCCAAAAAAAAAGGGATTTTCAGTGTGATTTTTTTCTCTTTAAAGTTTTTTTTAATGTTTTAAATCAAATCAAATCTTTCTCTTATGATGTCATGTCTTTTTAAATCTTTTCCATTGATGATGCAGTTGCATGGTTTTGGAAACTTGCTTTTGGGTTCGGTTACCAACACTCCCTCTCTTCCCTCTATAACTTCTCCTCAACCCTTCGGTTTCTTCCCTCTCACACCACTATCTCTCAGCCATCAAAAGCATCAATTTAACCAAAATGAGGAAGAAAGTCATTGCTAAAAGGGCTCCTCGTGAGAAGATTTTCAAGCAACCCACAAAGCCTTCCACTCGCTATCAAGACCGGACCTTTACCCCTTCTCCTTCTCCTCCTACCTCTCCTCCTCACTATGACCCCATGGCTCGAACCAAGAACACTCTAAGGTTCCCTGCCTCGGCCAAACCAACTCCACCACCAAAGGCGACGCCTTCCAAACCTACTTCTTCAAAACCCGGCTCTTCAAAGCCATCCTCATCCAAAGGGAAGCGTCAGGCGACGGAGGAACCTGTTCCTGAGCCACAAAGACCCAGGGCAAGGTCAGTTCCGGTGCATTCACAGAGAGGTAACACTCGAGTCCCTCTCAAAAATGTTAAAGAACCAGAAATTGGACCTTTTGATCACAAAGCCCATTTTATGACTGCTCATTCAAACTATAATCCCTATAGATTCAAATCTGCCATGAATAATGATTTTTATGAGGGAGTCATCCAGTATCTTACCCTATGCTCTTCATTTCTCGCTGATCTGCCATCTTTGAAAAGAAAAGGTTTCCCTTTTGTTGACAACTTAATTTTTCTGGACTGGAATCACCTTTTTGACATCAAAAAACCTGTTTATCCATTGTTGGTCAAAGAGTTTTATGCAAACATGACATATCATGAAGGCACCGCTCATTCGTATGTCAAGGGCCGAGATATCTTTTTAAACAATGAGACCATCAGTGAAGCTTTGAAGTATACTGATGTTGGGCCTTGTGCTTACACGTCAGTTAAGTGGGATGAAGGAGTTGGTATTTCTTACAATGATGCCCTGGCTAGTATTTGTGAACATGTTTCCTTAATAGATGGCATTACACCCACACACAAAGCCCTAGGATATGAACGTGCGCAGTTGCACCGTATGGCCAACCACATAATACTTCCTCAAAGTGGTTCATATAAAAGGGTTTCATACACTGACACTCTTGTCTTATATGCCATTCTCACCAAAACTGAAATTTCATTTGCATATTTTATGGTTAGATACATGTTTGATTCTGTTAGAAGTGAAAAGGACAAAGCTCTTCCTTATGGCATGTTTCTAACTTGTATTTTTGAGTATTTTGGTGTTGACTTCACAAATGAGAAATATGAAAATAGACATTCATATCTAAAGGGAGGTGGTTCAGTGAAACAGAACAAAGGACCCACTAGATCTGAAAGAGTTGTCTTAGATGATGAAGATGATGATTTTGTTCCTGAGGATTCTCCTGCTCCTTCCACGGAGGGAACGTCCATCTCCACCGGAAAGAAATCGGCTCTGCTAAATGTGGTTAAGGATGTTGCTCAAGAATTTGTATCTCAATCAAATCACATGATTGCCATGAGCAAGGAACAAAGGAAGTTAGCTAGCAAACATGAGAACTTTCTGAAGAAATCAAGGGATAGGGTGGCTGTGCTCATGACCTTCATTGATAACCTTCACAATGATGAAGACATTGCCACTGATGTTGAAGAGGATGCTGCCTCGGAAGGAACTGGTTCTGATGCCTAGGATTTGTCTCATAAAAACTGCTGCTGCTGCTCATTTTTTGTCTCATAAACTCTGTTTATTTTGCTATTGTTTGATCTACTTTTCTTGTCTTGGATGACTGTAATAACTTTGAACACTGATGCACTTTTGGTTATTTAGTTGGTTGTTTTGACTGTGCACTAACCTTTCTTGCAGGGTTTATAGTGCTATTTTTGTTGATCTTGCATGTTATCCGCCCTTGGTGACAAAAGGGGGAGTAATAGCAATTAAAAATTGGTTTTTGAATCAGTTGATTGATGCTGCTAATTCTGTTCTGAACTTTGTTTCGGATTAGAACTGAACTTTGTTTTTGCAAATTGTTTTTGATTTACAATATGCTTTGGCTGTTGTCATGATAAGAAACACTGGGCTGAATATGTGTTGCTAGAATCCCTTAGTCAAGTTACATCTTGAATAGCTCCTTTTAAGCTTAATACAAACATGAACAAAAAGGAAAAAGCATAGATTCAGGGGGAGCTACTGTTGAAAAGGAAAGGGGGAGCAACACATTAGCAAGCAACATCATTCAAAGGGAGTCTCTAAAACCTTACTCAAACTCATTTCCTTTTGATTGTTGCTTAAATCATGTTTGTCATCAAGGGGGAGATTGTTGAGTTAAGAAATTAACTAAATTAATTAGTGATGACAAACATTATTTTTGGGCAAAATAAATAATTAGTGTTAAGTGTTAATAAGTATATGTTGCTAATTATTTATTTCATATTGCAGGCCAACAAAATCTCAAGCAGCCCAAATGGTATGAAAATGATATAGCAAGGCTGATGGATAAGTAATCAAGCACAGCCCAAGAGAATCAAAGCCAAAGGATCCAATGGGCCAAACGGGTGGCTTAATGAAAACCGGATCCAAGCCTGTATCCATCCCACAAAGCTTCTCATACAAGATTGAAGCTTTCATTCCCTCTCACTTGCTCTCACCACAGCAACGTACACTTCTCTAATCAAGTCAAATCATAGCATCAGAAAAGTAAGAAAGAGAAAGAGAGAAAAAGCTTCATCCATAAGCTAGTGACCAAAGAAGCAAGAGAGAGAGAGAGAGAGTGAAGCTTGAAGCACAGAAGCTAAAACAGTAACTCCAAGCCAAATCAAGCTTAGGTTAAAGGTAATCCATCTCATTTTGCTTGCATCAAATCTTCTTCTCTTCTTCCCACTCTCTGCTATATCCGAAAATGGCATTCAAGGGAAAGTGGTTCTCTGTCCTATTCTGTTTCACATCTACAGTCACAAGTGATACTTGGGGACCAAGTAGCTATTCTATGGCTAAGATCAAGTTGACCATGAGAAGATTTCTACGGTTACTGCTTTGTGGCTTTCGGTCAAGATGAGGAAGTCAGAGGGAAAGTTTCTACTTTGAGGATTAAGGAGAAAAAGTGAATCTGTGGTTGGTGAAGCTCAAGGCTCAAGATGTTGACCTTGGAAGAAGGACCCAGCAACATGAAAGGAGTTAAAAAAGAAGTTTTTCTGTTCATTCAGACTAAGGAGAGATAACCAGTGAACTTGAGGTGTTTGTTCTGAGAGAGCTCTTTGAAGAAGTTCAACTAACTGGACAGTGTAACCTAATCAAAGGTGCATTCCGCCAGTATGAAGAACTGAATCAGAGGCTTGCTAATCTGGTTTTTCGCATAGCACAGAGGCTGTTGATAAAGTCAATCTCCTTCATGTTTTACTGCTTGTAATGTATTTTTCTAAGCTTATCTTTCTGTAATTTCTTGAGAGAAAAGGCATTGTGAGAAAGCTTGAGAAAAAGCCAAGAATTGAAAAAGGCTGAGAGATACACTTTAGAGAAAAGCCTATAGTTATTTTCAGATTTCTTTAGGTTAGCTAAGTGTCTTGTATCTTGTACCTGTCTGGTATCCCTTTCTTAGTTGGGTTAGCACTAAGAGTGAATAGTTGAGTGTTAGCATAGCCAATGTCAAGTTAGGTTAGAACTTGAGTGTGAAATTGGTGTATGTAATACTGTTAACTATAGTGAAATTCTTCCATAGTTGTGGAGGAGACTGGATGTAGGTTGCATAGCACAAAGCAACCGAACCAGGATATATGCTGGTGTTAGCTTTTCTTCTCTGTCATGTTCTGTTTTATGATATTCATGAGACAAAAATAACTTGTCTCATAAATTTCCGCTGCTGAGTTCAAACAGAATCAGATTTGTAACCTTGCTTAAAAAAGGGTGAAAATAGCAAATCAAAGGAAGGCATAGATTCAACCCCCCCTTCTCTAAGCCTACCACAACCTTCATATTCATCAACAAAATGGTGCTGCCGAAAGGAAACATAAACACATCGCTACAATGGGTTTATCATTACTGGCTGAAGCTAGTGTGCCTATCAAGTATTGGGGAGATGTTTTCACCACAGCTACTCAGCTCATAAATTTGCTTCCCACACCAGTTTTGCAGTTTAGGTCTCCTTTTGAAAAACTATTTAGAAAGAGTCCCTCTTTATCCATGCTCAAAGTATTCGGTTGCCTCTGATATCCCCACACCAGACCCTACAACACTAATAAGTTGCAGTTCAGATCTGAGCCCTATGTGTATCTTGGTCCAGCAATTCATTATAAAGGATTCAAATGCTTAACAAAAACAGGAAAGGTTATTGTTACAAGAAATGTACAGTTCCAAGAAGATTTATTCCCTTTCAAAGACGGATCCCATGGGTTCACTACCATCTCCACCACTAAAGGAGAAATCTCCTACCCACATCTATTGCCTTCCATTTCTGTTCTCCCAAATCAGCCACCACCTTCCAGTGTTTCCCAACCAGCAAACCTTGCTCCCAACTCTCTTATTACCCACCCTACTCCCTTACCGTCACCATCACTTAACACTAACCCCTCACCCTTACATCAACCAGAACCTCCATCAAGTAACCATCACAAGATTACGAGATCGAAAAATGGCATCAGAAAATCGAAGGCCTTTCAAGCAAACACTCAAAAGAGCCTTAAATCGAAATCAGCAAGAGAAGCATTGAGTGACCCCAAGTGGAGACAAGCAATGACAGAAGAGTATACAGCACTAATGAGAAACAATACATGGAGACTTGAAGAATTGCCACAGAACCGAAATGCTATTGGTAGAAAATGGGTATTTCGACTCAAATACAATGCAGATGGCTCAATCAACAAATATAAAGCAAGCTAGTTGCTTTAGGGTGCAGTCAAAGGGATAGAATTGATTTCAAAGAAACCTTTAGCCCAGTGATTAAACCGGTAACAATAAGACTGGTTTTGACACTTGCACTCAAAAGGTTGGAGCATTAGGCAGCTTGATGTCAACAATGCGTTCCTAAATGGCGACCTTCATGAAGAAATTTACATGAGGCAGCCTCAAGAATTTGAAATTGGAGGCTCAAATGTGGTTTGTAGACTCACCAGATCACTATATGGGCTCAAACAAGCGCCAAGAGCTTGGTTCACTAAACTCTCTAGTGCACTGCATGGGTTGGGATTCACCCCACCAAGTCTGATGTATCGCTATTTGTCAGGCACTCCTCTGATTCCACTACCTTTTTACTGGTGTACGTTGATGATATTATCATCACTGGAACCTCTTCAGTAACGATTCGGGACATCACAGCAAAGCTTAATAGCAAATTTTCTCTTAAAGACATGGGTGAACTATCTTACTTCTTGGAAATCGAGGTCACCAAGACTACCACTGGTGGTCTTGTTTTTTCCCAGACAAAGTACATCAATGATTTGTTGAAGAGGGTGAAAATGGATGCATGCAAACCTTCTCCTACTCCCATGACATCTAACCTGAAATTGACCTCGGGAGATGGCAACTTGTTTGGGGACGCTGGCTTGTACCGCTCTATAGTGGGGAGTCTGCAATATGTCACTATCACCAGACCCAAATTGGCTTTCTCGGTGCATAAGGTGTGTCAGTTTATGCAATCACCAAGGGAATCACATTGGAAGGCAGTGAAATGGATATTGAGGTATCTACAAGGAACCACTTCCTTGGGCCTGCATTTGCAGAGGTGCTCTGACCTGTCTTTAACTGGGTACACTAATTCAGACTGGGCTTCGGATATTGAAGATAGGAAGTCTACTGCTGGTTATTGTGTGTATATAGGGAGGAATCTTGTCTCTTGGTCCTCTAAGAAACAACATTGTGTCTCTAGATCAAGCACAGAGGCAGAATATAGAGGTATTGCGGCTATTGTAGCAGAATTGCTTTGGCTGACAAAGCTTATGCGTGAAATTCACATCACAGGTCCAACTTCAAAAGTGTATTGTGACAACTCTGGCGTTGTGCTCCTGTCTGCCAACCCGGTTTAGCATTCTAGATCAAAGCACTTTGAAGTTGACTTGGCATTTGTTCGTGATCATGTTGCAGCTGGCAGAATTGCAGTGAAACACATCCCTGGTGATGTTCAAATTGCAAACATAATGACTAAAGCAGTTTCCTCCACAAAGTTCCTTGACTTTCGAAGCAAATTCAGGATTGAGGATGTTCAATGCCTTCAATTGAGGGAGGATGGAAGTATAAAGAGTAAGTAGTAGTCAAAAGCGTTAAGCTGGAGTTAGTTAGACAAATTAGAAGTCTGTTAGTGAAGTCAAGTCTATTGTATATAAACCAAATTCTAGTGTAAAATTCAGTGCGCATTCAATCACAAATATCCTCTCTCTCTCTCTCTCTCTCTCTCTCTCTCTCTCTCTCTCTCTCTCTCTCTCACACACACACACACACACACACACGAGAACCTACCAGATCCTTTTACACAAATTTCTCGCAGTCTTAACAAACTGAGACTTCAGGTTCAAGCTTTTTTGGATTATAGACAATAAACATGTGTGTTCGATATCTGAGGTTCATTTGTTACATATAACTAAATTCAAAATAAACTAACAATTAAATTTATACCTGATGAGCAAGAAAAATGTCAAAAAATCTCTGTCTCTAGGTCTCCAAACGAAAAATTTATCGTCTATTCAACTCATAATAAAAAAAAGAGATCCAACTAGTTATGTCTATGGTATCTCGGTCAGTTACACTGTTAAAGTATTTATACGTCTAAACCAGCACAGTCGAACCCCAAGACAACCTCCTACAACTGTCGAAGTCTGCTAACAAGAAAAGCCATCGAATATAGACAAAGTTGTTGGAGTTGTTTGTCATCAAATACCCCCCAATTAGTGTCATGATGTAGCATCGAACAAACTATTGCATTCTCTGTCTAAGCCATGTCATCTTGATGGCAAAGACCCCCTTCTTTCTCTCGGGCTATTGCGGTGGCATATGGCTCCTAATTAGCTCTTCCACCCAATCCCATGTCAGATGCTAATGAAAGGTTTCAAAATTTTTTAAACATTTATTAATCGGATCTCTTTCTATATGCAATCTCAAAGTGATAAATCATATCCTAAAGTGTGATCGTATATTTTTTCTATAGTAGATTGAATGTGTATTTCAGGGCGTTATTTCTCGACAAAAATAGAGATCAAGTATTGTCAAAGAAATCTCTGAGTTGCATTGCATGTTCTAAGTCGACCTCCCTAAAGTATGACAATAGAATCTCAAGAGGTACCAAATGGTGTGACTAATTTATCTTAAGTGAAGTACTGTAGGTCACTATAAAAATGTACGACTTAATTTTTTTTTAAACAAAAGCCACTTACACATACAACCATAATCAAAATTGATTCCCTTAAAAACATGGTTAATGCTGACGTCATTACTTAGAAATCAGACGAAAAAAAGCACCTTAAAATTTATTCAACAACAACACATTGAAAACCTAAAAATAATATCACTACTTAACTAATTATCCCTAACACACAATTTTCGTTCTAAAAAACTAACTACACTAAAATAAAATAAAAAATAACTAAAATAAACTTAAGTAAATTAAAATAAATTAAAATAAAATAAAATTATTAAATTCGTAACAAACTATTTCTAGCCATAAATTTTGTATCATGCAAAGTTTTACTACCTAAACTGAGTTAAAAAAGTAACGAAAATAAAAAAAAAATTAACTAATGCGAGTATTAATTTCAGGATCAAGGCTCTCACAATATGCCAGGTCGCATTTCAATATGTTACTATACGAAAAATATAACTTACATTATTGAAACTCTTTGAAAACTCACAAAACTCTCCAAATCTCTCCCAAAGTGAAAAAAATGACTCACAAAAACTGCGTACGGACAAAATGATAGATCCAACTCGTCCCTACACAATATTATACATATGCTTTGGACTGAATGTATCTCATTTCTAGTGATATCTCATCCTCAATGCAAACTATATATGTTTAGTTTAGATTATGTGTCTTATCTCGTCTGTAACGTATTAATAAGTGTTTATCGCTTTTTTACTTATCTCATTTTTAATAAGGACGAGATATATTCTTAAATAAATTGTTTTTGTATATGTAGGAGATATATAAAAAAGTGAAAAAATATAATTTTTTTTATTCATATATATATCTTTAAATGTTGTATTTATTTATTTATTAAAAAAAAAACACTTGAATCCGAGAGTAGATATTTATTTTTGTATTTGTGCTGTGTTTCAACTAATAAGAAATAACACTTATCTTCATATAAAAACGTGTTTCCTTATGTGCCTTTATAAAGATTTAAAGAATTTGTTTCATTTACAACATATAATTTAACTATTTTTTCGCCATCTTTATCTCTAATAATAATGTAACTTAAAAAAATAACAAACATAATTTTAATTAATTAAATTAGCTGAGATTTTTTTTGAGAATAATTTCGGCTAATCACATAAGTCTTATTATTATCAAAATATTTTTTTGTTTGTTTATTTTTTTTATTTGGATCTAAGTAATAAAAGTCCCAAAGAAAACAATTTTTTTCAGGCTAAAAAATTTGGTTATAGATTAATTATTGATGTTTTAGTTAAAAATATGTGCAATGTGTGTATTTACAAGTTGGTAAATGTGTTAGATGGAGGCTCCAACATACGAGCCGGGGTCGTGTTGCATGCAGCACGTGGAGGACGTGATTGTCACGTGACGAATGCTGATAGCTTGGGATTGTAGCACGCGGGAGGCGTGTTACACATGACTTCGTCTCATTGGCTGATGAAGCAACACATGGAGGACGTATTGAGTCAGTAGGTAGGAGCGTGTTGCCACGTATCTTAGTCTGGTTGGTTGGTGATGTAACACGTGAAAGGCGTGCTAAGTGCTCCCCTCTATATAAAGCAAAATTCGGTACCATTTTCATTGTGAAGAAGAGTGTTATTTGATAGTGAAAAATATGTAATGGAGGATACCGCAAATTTGGTAGTGCATCGCAACGGTGAGATTATACAGAATACTCATGAGGAAGTGAGATTTGTGTGTTAAAATCTGTTTTCGTTTGTGGTTTCATGCACCATGATGTTCATGGAGCTTCAGAATAGTTTTTGTCAAAGCATAGAGAACGGTATGTTGAGGAGAGTGAGCAGTATTCTGTACCAAAATCCGTTTATAATTTTTGGTGGTCAAATATAGTTTGATATTATGCCGATCATTGACGCAGTGAGTATGCAGAATATGTTTCAAATTCACTGGTAGAGTTAGATGCGATAGCCACAGATTGAGGTGTATGTTGAGTTTCAAAACGTAGAGACAGATGTGATTCAAAATGATTTAGATATAGAGGATGATAGAGATGCAGTATACAAAGGAATGAATAATGACAGCAAAGAAGAATTTGAAGCAGCTTATGAAGCCGGCGACGAAGACGAGGATAGTGATGTGGGAGTTGAGGCAACAACAGAGAATGTAGTGGTTCATCCCTTAGTTAGTCAACCGATGAACGTTCCACATTTTATGTGTAACTTGGATTTTGACGCCATGCATTCACCAAAATTTCCGGAATATGCAAACATAGGTACGTGATGAGGGAATAATATATTTTTGTTTATTTATATTTTGGATTGATTAATGAATGATGATTTCTGCTTTCTTTAGGCGTTGCTGATCCTGAGGACAGACAGTTCAGGATTTGAATGGAATATAGTTCTAGAAAGTCAGTTGTTGCAGCAATTACAAGTTACACTATCTCTAGAGGAGTTGACTACAATGTGTATGAGTCTGAGTCACAGACGTTCTATGCAAAATGCAAGACGTATGGGCGTAGGTGCAATTGGTTTATCCGAACTAATAAGACGTTTGGGCGTGGGTGCAAAATGCATGACGTATGAGCCACTGAACGGTAGGCACATGTGCACATTGGAAACGATTTCACAGGATCATTCCAAGTTGGACTCATATACAGTTGCTGAGGCTATAAGGAAATTGGTCGAGACCAACCCGTCCATCAAGGTGAAATCTATAATAGCGAAAGTCCAGTCAAGGTTCAACTATACCATCAATTACCGAAAGGCTTGGTTGGCAAAGCAGAAGTCCATAGTCAAAATTTTCGGTGGTTGGGAGGATTCTTACCAAACTTTGCCATGGTGTCTCTCGGACATGGTTCAGAAGATGCCTGGTTCAATTGTCCAAATAGAAACACGACCCCTGTACAACGGGAGTGAGGAGGCGGACAGTGTCAGAATACTTCACCGTGTATTTTGGAGTTTCAGTCATGCATTAGGGCGTTCATGCATTGCAAGCCTCTAGTTCATGTTGATGGCACACACCTATACGAAAAATACAAAGGTACACTTCTAGTTGCTGTTGCACAAGAACGTTGTGCCTATCGCTTTTGCCTATCCGTTCGAAATCGCAAAGCAACGGTAGATACTTCGCGTGGCCATATGCAGTCAACCTATCCGTGAATAGGGTCGAACCCAACAAACAGAAAATCTGGCATCTGACGTATCTCTTAATAGACTCTTCAGTGTCCAATGACTCTACATCTCTAATACGTCGAACCCAACTTAGCTTTATATAAGATTTAGAAGAATTACTAACAACCAGTTCGCGACCAAATATCGCGATGCTCTGACTCTATAGGAAGTCACTACTACAATCTGTCTACCCGTTCACAGGCTCTCCATCAATGGGTGAGCCAAATATATGAACAACATCTTTCAGTGTTACAGTAACCTCACCTACCGACAATAAAAAAGTGTGAGTTTCTGGACTCGACCTTTCCACCAGAGCAGCTAATAAGGGGTAAAATCCTCTTATCATCCCAATCCTAAAAACGTGGTAGAATCTCATTAAGCGTAAGTAGTTTTTGACCATCAGATTCTACATCTATGGTAAATCTAGTTTACGAACCATCAAATTCCTATTGGGCTGGTTTAACAAAGATATATTTATTAGTTTAAATAAATAATAATTATTACAAATAAATATTTATTTACAATGCTAATTGACATCAATATAAATATTATCTTTAATCATAATTAAAAAACATTTATTTCTTTAAATATTCTAAATAAATATTTATATTTATTTTTAAAAATAAATAAATATAAATAATTTTTATTTTCGAAATTAAATAAAATACTTCGTTAATATTTATTTATCTAAATATTTATTTATTAATATTTAAATTATTTATTAAATGTACAAAAAAATAATCCCATTATAACAAAAATATTAAAAATACATATTCATATTTGTATAAAATAAAATATAATTATATTAGACAAATAAAAAATTTATTCAAAAACATTCATAAAATACAAAAAAAATACTAAAATAATAATATTATATTTTTATATGACGCTAACAATAACAAAAATTTAAAAAATTTAAATACATAAAAAATAAAATTTATCAACTTATATATATTGGATGATCCAAATAATTGATAATATGATGTTTGGGTGCCGTATAGTTACGTACCATTTTTAATCACTACAAATTAATATTTTTTTTCTTTCAACACACTACTCACATTATTACTACCAACACACTGCTAACACTAACACTCTATTCTTCTTCTTTTTCGGTGAGTTTAGTTTTTCACACTCTCTTCTTTTTCTTTTGCTAACACTAACACAAAAACAGCCTCACTATCATGCATGAAATGGGTCACAAGACAACTCAATTTATAGAACTTGCTTCGTCGTTGGTTACCGGGGTGAGGGTTATCCCCTGCATACAGACCGTCTGCAACACGACCTTCCATGTTGCTGCCGTTTTTTTTTTTAAAACGTGCAAAAACCTACAATGCTTCATAGACTCTAGGGCAACACGCTCTTGACGTGTTGGCAGGACACTGCCACCCATTATTGTTCGCCACATCACTACGCCCTCGCGTGTTGTTGAGAAACTGCCATACTTCTGACGGATTCTATCATCACGTCTTCTGTGTGTTGAATCTGTCATTTACAGTGTGACAAAATACCTTCCTTTTTAATATTGAACAAAAACACCAATATATAGTCCATATAAAAAATAATTTTTGTTTTTTTTTCAGTCTAGGTGAGATTTTTTTTTTGGTCAGTGGATTGGACAACCTCCAATTCTAGGTACACAATATACACCCACACACTCCTCACATTAGAGGTGTCAAAATTCTCCGAAGCGCGGGGATCCCTGCGGGGAGTGCCCCGAATGGGGACCCGAAGGCGAGGAATTTTCTCTGTAGGGATAGGGATGGGACTAAAATCCCCTCGAGACAGGCGCGGGGACCCGAACGGGGATCCCCGCCCCGTCTCCGATAATTCCCCGAATTCTTGAGTTTATTTAAATATCCTTAATTTATTTCTAATATAGGAACTTTTTCATAATTTTGCCTATTGAAAACCTTAACCCTACCTTATTGAATGTCTTCAATTCTCTCCTACTATTCTACTTAGCACCGTTTTCAAGCCCCAACTTTCTAGAAAAGTTTAAAACTCCAAATCCCCCATAGTTGTGTCCACAGTCACAGGCATAATAGCATACCCCCTCGTCAGTCGCTACCGGCCACTCTTCCTGCTCAGTGCTTACCCCTTTATGGACTATGATTTGCTATGTTGTATTTCTGGACTTATAATCTTGGACAAGATATGTTTGTAATAATGTTTGTAATTTGTTTTTGTTTTTTTACATTATTTTTTACTATAATTTTTTATATAAATGTTTAACATAGGGAGATGAAGAATTGGGCCCCGTAAAAAATACGGAGAACGCAGAAAATAAGGATGGGGATGATTATCCCCCCATAACGGGAATCGGGACGGGAATGGGGATCAATTCTGGGGACGGGAACGAGGAGCAGGGAAGCATTTTCCGCCTCTGCTCCGCCCCATTGACATCCCTATCTTACATATTTACCAATTTTTTTTTTTTTGATTGTAGCTAGTAGGACTTGAACCCAAGACCTTTGAGATGGAGAGGAAGCGGAATGCCGTGTAAATTATAATAAATATTTACATTTGTTACCTTTATTAGGTTATTTCCTTGGCCTGGCAAAAAGACTAACTAGCGTGCCGAAGACCAAGTTTCCTTGGGAAGACAAAATACTTTTTACATGTATTCATTGTCTTGTGAGTAAAATAACCTACATACAACGACTTGAGAACTAGGATAGTCGGATCAATAAAATAATAATACACGTATATTACAGAAAATTTGAACTTAGAATTAGATTAGAATTTTTTTATTACAAAAAGAAAGAACACTAACGCTACTTGTTATAGTATTTAAATAATTTCATTGAAAAGATAAGGAGATAAAATTAATATATTTATTTATTAGAAAATAAATTGAAAATTAAAAATTTGTTTATTGTAATTTTTTTTGTCTACGATATTTTTTAGTCTGATAAGTTAATTAAAAATTAATTCGTCATAAATTTAAACTCTATTTAAAAGTCTATAATATATCAATAAATTTTTATATATACAAAACAAAATTTAAACGCTTAATATTTACTTAAACAAATTAAACGAGCGAAGAAACTATTTGACTCAAATTCATTCAGTTTATTGTAACCTATTGATGAGTAAGAGAGAGCAGTGTAGTAATTGATGGCATGACCATGGCATGGAGTCCAGAGACTGAATAGATCCCAGTGGTGATTAGTAATTAATTAGCAATATTGTTGGCAGTTGAACAAATATTTTGCGCAGTACAATTTACTACTCTTATCTTTGCATTTATTGAGCCCTCAAAATCACACTATCCAACACCAGAGATTTAGGTAACAAAATTTCATCTCTCTTTAAATTTTATTAGAGTAAGTCATGAAAAATATTCTCAAGTTATTAAATTACTGATATATTTTTTTAATTTGTTAATAACAAAAATATTTTTAAAATATTTAATAAGCAATAATGAGTCATGTTAAAAGAACCCACCAATTTAACAAATTAAATCGAAACTGAATCAAATCGTTTTAAATAAACCATTTTTTTCAATCGGATAGACATAGGAAGCATAGGAAGGGGAAACAAGATATTAAGAAATAAGTCTCTTTCTTTTATTAAGCTATTCCATATCCATGTTGCTTATTTTGTTTTGTTTTCCACCGTATCTTCTAGGTCGGTATGCTAAAGAGTAATCTGCCGCTAATATAGATAATATTTTGGTATTTTTGTGAGTTTTTTTTTCTTGGACTGATCGTATTATTGTAAGTATGTGAGGCCACCATTCGTACGAATTGTTTGGGGGGTGTGTGTTTCTTTTGGGACTTAGTTCTGGGTGTGTTTGGTTGCGTTAGTAATGAGCTATCCCTGTCCAAATGGAAAATCCATGATTAATACCTCAAAGTAAGCATTAAAGGCCCAAAATAAGTTTCTAAGGCCCATCTTCCCCTTCTACTCTCTCTAGTCTTAACCACAAAAACCCCAAGACAAAAAAAAAAAAAAAGAAAACACATGACAAAACGGCAAAAGCCAACACTTTTCAATATCTTATCATTTTTCTTTTATTTTTTCCAATTAAATATTATCATCATCCTTTAATTTTAACAATTAAAAATAAAGATTTAATTTGCGCGCCCCACTACCAACCAAGTACTCGAGTTTAACTGGTTGAAATTTTAAAATAGTTTTATATTGTGAGTAGATAACAATAATAATTTTATGAGTATTTATCTATCTTGGTCTCCAAATAATTTTGAACTAAACACTTTAGTCTCTAATTAAAATTAATTATTCAATTAATTTTTAACAATTAATTTTATTAGTCACTTAGATTCTTTGTTCTGTCAACTCAAATAGAGGACAAAATGATTTATGACAATTCTAACAACGGACAAAATAGTCCCTGGCCAACTCTCCTCATAAACGACACCATTTTCCTCCAATTTTCATCATATCTCGTATAACTATAACATTCATACTCTTCTTTTTCACCATCATAGTCTTCTTCTCCATTTTCTCCTTCATTATCTTTAGTTCCAAGATCAAGTCATGGTGTAAATTCCACGCGTGTCGCACTAACCTCAACATGTCATGAATCACACACTTTCTAAATTTATGTGACTGATATACCCACCTCTTCCGCACTTCGTTCACTAGAAGCATCCACATCCAACCCCGACAACGTCCACCACATCTTCAAGATCAAGTTCTACAACTACTGCAAGAGTACATCTTTTTCCACTCTTCAGCAAGCAATATAGATTGTTGGAGATTAGCACATCACAAGAAGATTCTCCTTAGACATCATATGAAAAAATCTCATTTAGAATGGACCCCGAGTGCTTCATTCCTTCTCTCCCAGAGTCCAAGCTAGCAGACAACTTTGACCTCGCATCCAAACTATCAGTACAATGAGAAATGTCACCGTCACCGCTCATATGAAAACTGAAGTGATTACTGAATATAGATTCGAAGAAGAAGATAAGGAAGCGATTGGAGTAGTGGATAATGCGACCAATGAGATGATAGAGCACGGGAGGAGGGAGATAGCAACGATGACGACGGATCTTAACAAACTGGACTTGCTCTCTAGATTAATGAGATCCATTGAAGACGACATTAACTTGAGAGACATAGTCATTAGTTTCATGAATATGAATTGATTGAGAACAAGTTATGGATATTTTTTCTTATGGACATTGAAGTTGCAGAGTGTGTACATGTAGCTTGAAGTTGCAGTGTTAGACTGTTAGGATTATGCGAGATATAATAGAAATCAGGAGAGAACAGTGTCGTTTCTGAACAGAGGGAGTTAGAGGTCATTTTGTCCCTTGTTAGAATTGTCAGGAACTATTTTGTCCTCCGTTAGAGTTGACGGAGCAAATGACCTAAGTGACTGACAGAGTTAATTGTTAGGAACCAATCGAGTAATTAATTTTAGGGTTAAGTATTGAAATCGTCCCTAACGTCTTGGGTCAAAATATAATTCGTCCCCGACCTTTTTTTATTATTAAAATCATCCTCAACGTTCAAAAACGCTTTAAAATCATCCTTTTTACCAATTTTTTTATTACCAAACTACCCTCATTAAAAAATTATAAAATAAAATAAATATAAAATAAATAAAAAGAAAGGAAAGAAAGGGATAGATCAGAGAAGGGGGGTGGAGAGAGAAAGAAAGGGGAGGCGAGAAAAAGGGGGCGGGGGCGGGGGCGAGGGGGAGGGGGAGGGGGAGGGAAGGGGACCGCCGCACCGCCACCCACCGCCTTGCCGCCCTACCACAACGCACCACCACCTCCTTCTTCTTCTTCTTCTCTCCTCGCTGTCGCCACCGATCTTCATTACCGCCGCCGCTCTTCGCTACCGCCGCCGCTCTGCTCCTCGGGGAAAGAGGGAAGGGAATGCGAAGGGAGAAGAGGGGGATGGGGTTTCAGGAAGAAGAGGGGGAAGGGGAAGGGTCCTCGCTGCCGCCACTGGTCTTCATGGACGCCACCGATCTTCGCTGCCGCCGCCACCGCTGCACCGTCGCATCGCTGCACCGCCGCCCTGCTGCTTGTGATCCACCACTCTTCTTCTTTGAACTGAATTTTTGTTGTAGAATTTTTGAATTTTTTGTGAGTTGTTACTGAGTTTTGATTATTACTTATTGCTGAGTTTTGATTATTGCTTATTGCTAAGTTTTGCTGAGTTTTGATTATTGTTGTTGCTGAATTTGTTGATTATTGTTGCTGAGTTTTGATTATTCTGATTTTTTGAGTTCTGATTTTATGAGTTATGATTTTTTTGAGGTGGAAGTGGTGGTGGGTTTTGGAGGAGGGGGTTATGGGAGTGGGGTGAGGGGGTGAGGGAGTGAAGGGAGTCGGGAGTGAGGTGATGGGTGAGGGATGAGGGGTAGGGGTAAGGGAGTGGGCTGAAGGGGTTACAGGAGGGTGAGTGAGGGAGTTACGGGAGGGGGGAGGGGTAAGGGGTGGAGGGTGAAGGAGTGGGCTGAGGGGATTACGGGAGGGTGAGGGAGGGGGGAGGCAGGAGGGAGAGTAGAGGGGGAGGGTTGAGGGGTGGGAGGGGAGGGGGGTCGAGGGGATGGGGTGGGGTTTGTTTTAATTTTTTAATATTATTTTTAATTATTTTTATTAATAATGAAGGGTAATATAATAAAATAAAATAAAATAAAAGTGGAAAAGGACAATTTTATAACGTTTTGTAACGTTGAGGATGATTTTAATAACAAAAAAAGATCTGAGACGATTTTGATTTTGACCCAAGACGTTAGGACGATTTCAGTACTTAACCCTTAATTTTAGTTGGGGACTAAAGTGTCTGGTCCGAAATTTTTTGGGGACCGAAATGAGTAAATACTCTAATTTTATCTTGGTGAATACTATGGTGCTTAAAAAATGGTGTCTACTTATCTAAAAAGTTAAAAATTAATTTTTAATTTAATAATATAAAAAAATAATTTTTAAAAATGAAAATTTATTACAAAAGAAATATTAGACAAAATTTAGGCAACAATTCATAAGCACCATAGAATTGACTTTTTATCTTCTAATATGAGTAAATGATTAAATTGATCTTTAAAAGAATATTCGTTCTTCAAATTCGTTCTTTAAAGGTTTTTTAATCAAGTTCGTCTTTCAAATACTTTAACTTAGTCATGTTAGTTCTTTCACCACTTCCTTTGCTAATGTGATACTACAACACACACTTAATAATCTTAATTAGCAGCTAGCATAATAAGTTTGTGAAATTAAATTAAATCAATCATAAATTAAAATATTCCAATACTTTAAGATCTTTCTTCAATTAGATTTTGATTTGATTTAGTTTCATAAACTTATTATATTAACAGCTTATTAAAATTTTTAAAATATGTATTATGATATTATTTAACGTGTCACGTTAGTAAATTTTAGCTCTATCAATAAAAAAAAATGATAAAAAGATCAACATAATTAATTTAAAATCTTTAAAAGATGAATTAGATTAAAAAAATTGAGAACTAATTTAAAAAATAAATAATATTTCAAAAACGAATTTAACCTTTTATTCCATATATATATAGTCAATGAGTTATTTTGATTAACAAAAGCGATAAGATTGTCCTTTTATTTAAAGGATAAAATCAATTCGTATTAATTGTCTTTTGACAAAATTTATTGCATTCTTTTTAATACTGAATTGAAATACATTATATATATTTTGATAATGGATTCATATTAAAATAATAATATACTATTTTTATGTCTCTTAAATTTTATTTTTTAATATTTAATTTGAATTAATTTTAAAAAAAAGTATTTTTTATTAATAAACAAAGGCTACTTTATATATATAGATTTTTTAAGAATATTTTTTAAATATTAAAAATTCTTTTGTTTTTATTTTTTAAAAATAAGATATTATTAGTTTTTTAAAAAATAAATAATTTACTTTTTTAATAAAAATATTTTTTAAATTTATTCAAACGTATTTTAAACTTAATAAAAATATTTTTTATAAAAAAATATTTTTTTCACTCAAATATATCAATTTAATCTAATAATAATTTATTTATCAGTTTAAATAAATATATAAATAAGTACTTATATATCTTTTAATTTATATTTTTTTGACGATACAGCACACATCAGAATTTTTTTTAATTTTTTTAAAAAATAATCATGTAAATATTGAAAAATATTTTTTACTGACTTGGATTTAGATTATATTAATTATTTACGAACCTACTACTTTTTTGGGATCTTTATTCTTTATGGATCAAATTTCAAGTAATAAGGCTTGTTGAATAATTGATAAGCTTCAAAATATTAAGCAAAAAGGATTTATGTGTTGCCGTGTGTATGTTAATTATCTGTGTATTCTTAATCTGGATTAGTTTAATAATTATTTAGTTTATTAATTTATTTAAATAAATATTAAAATTTATATATTATTTTATATATATAATAATTCAATAACAAAAAATATATTTTTAAATAAAACTTAAATGCGCGACGGATTAATTTTTGTCGGCCGAAAGAAAAAAAAATACCGTGAGAAAAAAATTGCGTGTTGCTTTAAAAGCTACGGCTCTTGTAATTAATTAAAGAAAGTCAAATTCAACACTAAAAAAAAAAGGAAAATCATAATTACAATATTATTTGCATATTGACAATTGAGTCCTACCAACTCCCTCAAAGCAATCATAATAATCAGTCTTGAGTTTTGTTCTTCTAAGATGGACACCATTGAGGCCTCCCTTAAACACCTTCAAATTTCTTCTAGTGACACTAAAACTCCTACAACGGCCGACGTTGCTACCGCCGCCGCCGCCGCCGCCGCCGTTACACCTGCACAACATTTTCATGGTGACGTGGCCAACCATGAAAAGTTGCCCAAAATCGCGGTGGAGTGCCCAGCTGAGTTGGACATGGACGAGGATGATGAGGGTTACAAGACACCAACGTCGGAGGAGAGCAAGATTCCGGCGACTCGACGCTGCCCTCCGCCACCCGGACCTAGATCATCTTCTAGCAAAAAGATACGTGTGCAGAAGATTTTGGATTTAAAGTTTGATGATGAATAGTTTTAATTAATTTGGCTAGATGAATAGTTTTAATTAAGCTTTTATATTTACATAACAAGATTATTATTGTTAAATTGACATGCTTTTTGTTTATTGTATTGGAAATTGGTGAATCTTATTAACAAATTTCATGCATTGCAATTGCTCGAGTTCAATTATCTAATGCTAGTGCAATTTTTTTTTTGAAAAAGTTTAGGGCGAGCAACTTTTGTGTTTTGTAACCAGTATTTAACTATAAAAAAAATAAATAATCTCTTATTATTAGATATAATCTCACACCATTAAAAATATTATTGATGACCAATTTATAATTACAAAACACAAAAATTACTGATTCTTAGTACTCCTCTTTTTTCTTTTGTTAAACTAATTTTACGTGTAAATAAATTACTTTTAATGGTTATTTATTTTATTTTTAGTAACAATAAAAATAATTATTAATATATTTATTAATAATAAATAAATATTAATCGTCTTATATTTGATTGTTAAAAAATTTTAACAATAATTATACAGTTATCTGAAAAGATCCTTTTACTAAACATAAAAATATATAATTATTATAATATATAATAATAACAATAATTATATAATTATCGTAAATATATAAATTAAATAAAATATACATTGACCATATTGATTTATGTTGTAGCGTTTTTAGGGCTAAGACATCTTGATTGTGGCTTTAACTCCTTTATTAACGTTTTTGTGGAAGAAAATATATTTGTTAGATTTGTATATTGGTTTTCGTATATCTGGAGGTGGATATGTTTCATGTGGTTACATTCAGGGACGATACAAAGGGGGGCGAACAGCAGCTCAACTTCCTCAAAATTTTAAAAAATTATACTTATATATATATATATATATATATATATATATATAAATTAAAAATATTATATAACATCCATAATATTTTTTATTATGTGATAAATTTATATTTCAATTATTTAGTTCACTGAAATTTTAAAAAAATATTCTTTTAATATTAATGTATTTAAAAGAAAAATATTTTACCTTATTTTTTTTATCATAATTTATTTTAATTATTATTTTATTTTAATATTTATATATTGTATTCCATAAAGATATCGTGCATTTTAAATAATTAATAATTTAGAAGATAGTTTTAAAATTTTTAAAATGTTTGAAAAATCTAATTTTAACTAATAAATTATGAGATAAGTTCTTAACTAAAGACGTTATATGCTATTGGTATTTTATAATTTTGTAACGTATTATTGATATTATTGATATTGTTGTGTTTTTTTATGTAATTGTCATGTTAAAAGTAAAATTACAAAAAAAAAAATAAGATTATTTTCTTTATATATTGATAAAACCTTTAAAAAATTAACTTTATAATTACATATTAAGCCAAATTATTTTTATGTAATTAAAAAATATAATAAAATAAGAATAACTAAAAAATTCCTCTAAAACTTAGTCTCTCCATATTAAAATTTATAAATTCGTCTCTACTTATTTTATCGTTTTATATTAGAAAACAAGATAAACTATAAAAAAAGTATTTAAAAGATTATACTACAGACAAAAATAATTCTTAAAGATACAAGCGATAAATAAGTTTATAATTGATTTGAAAACGTGACAAAAATAATCAATAATTTTAATATTTTATTTTTTAAAAATAATAAAAAAGTTTGTGTTTAGCAAATGACTTATGTTTTTTATCTTAATTTTTGTAGTGAGATTGGAATAACTATTTAAAAGCTACACACAAAAAGATATTAGAACAAAATTTAACCTCTAAATTTTTTTATTTTTCATAAATATTTCGTCAATTAAAATATTTTTTTTTAAATGAATCACTTGACATAAAGTTATTAAATTTTAAGAACGAAAAATTCTTTTTTTTTTTAAAATAATACTTGTAAAAGTTCACATCAAAATTTACACTACTAGAAAACTAGTTATTACAGACGGATATTTCCGACGAATTTTATCCCACGAAAATACAGACAAAATTTCAGAAGAATTTTTTGTCGGAAAACAAACAAAATGAATTATCATAAATTACAGACGGAAAACAGAATCCGTCGATAATTCTGTCGGTAAAATTAATTTTTTTTCGTGGAAAATAGTTACAGACGAAAAATCCGTTCGTAATTAAATAGACAAAACGCTGTGTTTCATTAAATTATTACAGATGAAAAATCTGTCTGTAATTTAAAATTCTCCGTCGAAAATATTGAGTTAACCCTAATTTCATCACCACCCTATCGAGCTTCATTCACACTCCTGACCTATGAACTCATTTTCACCCTCATCCCTCTTCAAAGTTGTCGTCGAACTCTTCTCCTCCGGTAGAAGGTGTTGTCGCCGCCGGCGGGGATAGACCGTGGATGCCTTTGTCATTTGGGCAAGCTCTACTCGGCCCTCTTCGTATCGTTCCTTCTCCCCTCGCCATCGCACGAAGTGCTGAATTGAGCTCGTGGCGTCGCAGTCGCGAAGGGTTCCTCCCCTCCTCGCCGTGCGTCGTTTCTGATTCATTGCTCCTCGCTGTTTTTGGCTGTTGCCCCTTCTCTTCTCTAATTTTAGGTAATTCTGTCTCAAACTCTCATCGCGAGCTTACTCTGTCTCACACTCTCCGAGCTCACTTTATCAATCTTACTCTCACAACTTTTGCAAACTCTAGGAACAACATTATCAATCTTACTCTCACAACATTTGCAACCATCTATTCAGTTTAGTTGAGGTGAGATTCATTCATCGTGGCATCCATTTTTATCTTGAGATCGCTAATTTTCTCTGAGTTTCTGCTTCTTGTCATTGGTTATTTGATGCTAAATATTGGCTTCCTCTTCAACTTCTCACTTGCAGAATTATAGAAGAGTCAATCAGTTACCGGTAAAGGAATAGATTCACAACTTTAATTTTTGTCAAACACTAAACAAAGCAATGTTTTTTTGGAAGAACTTAGAAAATTGTAATAGTACTGGGATAAGATTTATTTATTCATTTTTTCTAAAATAAATGGTTTTTGGATTTCTGAAAAACTTCATGTGTGGTTCATTTTGTTGTACTTGCTGAAGTCTCACAGGCTTCTTGCTCTGGCTGGCATAATTGAAGTTGGACCAAGCTGGACTACCTTTCTACATAATTGTGTATTTTCCTCTTGCATCAGGTTTACTTTTTTAAAAAGTTCCAAATTTTCAAAAGGTAAGTCAGGGTTATATCTTATAAATTTTTTAAAAAAAGATTATTGCAAAATAAATCTTACTCACACTTTGTAAACTTGTCTGTCTCTTCGAACCTTAGCTTTTCTTTCAAAATGACTTATGTATTTATTTATTTATTCACTCCCTGTTTCAATTTAATTTTGAATGATTTTTGTCTTCAGGAAATGCATCAATTAAAATCTTCTCTGGTTAGATTTTCAAGCAGTGAAACTATTACTGCAGGTTAGATTCTTCTTTTCAGGACTATGCATTGTAATTATTTGTAATTATATCTTGCTTATAGAGAATTTAATATTGCAATGCTCATGGCTTGTTTTTTTATTTTTCTCTAATAATAATTCACGCAATTTGAAATTTATTAGGTAACGTTAGTTAATTATCAAATTGTGTTCAATTTTAAATTGGGAGCCTATGTAATTTAATCTGTTGGAATGTCCATGTTGGATTTTTGTATGAGAATTAGTCATTATTATAAGGGTGGAACTGCCGAAGATATGTTTGGATCAATCTGATGACCCTTCAGTTAAAGTGTGCTTTAGGTGGTCTATTCCATTAGCAATTACTTTAATCTTGTGCTGCAGAAACTCCGTCAAATTTCGCCCAATGCTACCTAAAATAAATAAAATTGTCCAAAACTCAAAATAGCATCCATAATGGCTAAAATATAATTAATTCTTAATTAAACTCAACAATTTAAGTGCAAATTCATTAAGAAAAGATAAACAAGATGCTCACGCATCAAGCTGTTCCCCATGCTTTTCTGCAAATGCACCTTCTAATGGAGTGTACTGATAAATGGTATATTCATTCTCAAGTTGAAGATGTAAGAATACTGCTTTTCAGTTCACTTTTAGCATCAGTGGTTTTGATTGATCAACAGTTGTTTAAGTGCAAAGGATGTTTCATGATCATCATCATGTCTGTATACCACTGAGTCCCATCTTCTGAAAAGAGGATGGCATAACAAGTTTTTGTAATATGTGCTGATGGTGTTATGGAGGTAGATACTTCAATTCTTGTGGCCGTGTTATTTTGGGCAAGTATAGCTGTTAATCCTGAAACTTTGGGGCCAATATTCCACTAGAAAAATGCTTTTGACTTGGAGGGTTGGGGTTGATATTCTTGGAGCTGTTTGGTTTGTTTGTTTTTTTTAACTCCTCATCTCCTTAGCTTTAGCTTTCCCTTCTTCTGTATATACTAATTACTCTGTAATAATATTATGTATTGTGATGCTGCATTTGATTTTTGAATTCCTCTGTTTTGTGAATTAAAGTGTAGGTTGAATGGGTTATTGGTTACCTTCTTTAAAAAGTGTATTGGTGGAGGTTGTGACCTCACTGGCCCGGGCCCGTGGACCTGTAACAATGCATAAACCTAAATTCCTCTGCTTATTGCTCAACATTGTTCTCTGTAAGATTAGAAAACGTACAAATACTGGAGCCAAGACTCAAAATGTTATTCTCATGATTTAATTTTTTTCACAGGATTGTCATCAATGCAGATGCACCATACATTAAGATAGTTAGTGAGCAATTTGATAGATCCCATAGAACTCTTCGTCAATATGTGGAATTTCTTTGTAGTGCAGTTACTCCAGCATCAAATTATGCTGCACTCATTCCATCGCTTAATGACCTGGTCCACCTTTACCACCTGGACCCTGAGGTCTGTGTTCCCATTCTATATACTTTTGTCTTGTAAACTTAAGGCATGATTTCATGATAACTACTGTTTGATTTTATCACAAAAACTATTTATATCCCTTCACCTGCAACATTTATTAATTTATTATGCTTGAACTTGTTTATTTTTTATTGCTTGTTTATTTCCTGTGATGAGACTTTTCAAAGTCTCAGAGGAGTCCTGATATTTGCTGGCCGTTGGATGGTAATAATGCTGCAAATGATGCATCTATAGAATCTGATCTTGTAGATCATTCTGGCAGTATGGTTCTACATCTTGGCTCTGCTCGAAATCCTATAAGGTTATAATCTTTTTCCTAGTTTCACTTTTACTTATTTGGTGCCTGTGTGTTTTAGATGCCAATCCATCTAGTAAACCCAAGTCTAGAAGTGGATAATTGGTGCGGTATTTTACAACCCACACTACTAATCGGCAAGTGCATCGAGTCGTACTAAGTAATATCTTACGTGAGTAAGGGTCGATCCCAAGAGGATTGATGGATCAAGCAACAATAGTGTTTGATAGGATTAACTCAGTTAGGCAAGCAGAAAATGATTTTGGGATATTCAAAAAGCATTAAACAGCAAATTTGGAATATTAAAGACAGGCAGATAAATAAGTTGAGAATAAAGTATTGAGAAAGCAATTAAGGTTTCAGAGTTATCTATTTTCCGGATTAACTTTTATTACTAATTAATTTAATCATGCAAGATTTAATTTCATGGCTAATTATATGTGACTAGACCCTAATTCCTTAGACCTTCCTAGTCTCCTCTAAAATTCATTAATTGCCAATTCCTTGGTCAATTAATTCCAATTAGAGGGAGATGATCAATTTCTAGTTTATATGCCAAAAGAATCCTAATTATCCACAAATAAGGAGATTATATGTCACGTATCCCGTTAAATACAAACAATTAAAAATTCAGTATAATATGTTTTCAAACTGTTGTTCAAGTAAAGAGCTTTTCCAAGTTTTACAAGAACTCAGTTAGAATATGGGTTGATTCGTCTGAACACTGAGTAGGCCGAGCTTAAGCGCTTCCGAGCAAGTCATCAATCGAGAGGAAGAGCTTTACGTCGGTCGAGGTCAAACACCGCGGCGGGAATACCTACAAAAGATACTCCGACGCTCAAGTTAGTAATAATCTCAGAAGAGAGAGAGAGAGAGTAATTAAGTGAGAGTGAATAAGTGAATATGAAAACTGGTAGTGGAACCTGATCCTTAGCCGAGCGTATTAGCTCGGACTTATAGGAGTTGTTTTACCGTTTATTGTGGATAAGTCCTGGTTTGTAGGTTGGTTATGATATTCTGTTTCGGTAATTAGGTTTTGTTGAGCACGTGTCTTATTTTTCGGATGGGTGAGGCCGAAACCGTATGCTCACGTTCCGAGCTTATCGGGCTTTTGATGTGGCGCCGACCTTAAATGCTTACTTACCGAGTATATCGGGCGACCGAGGATACGTGTGACGTATCATAGCCCCCAAGCTTGCCTTGGTTTGGACAGGACCAAGGCGAGGTTTTTGAACCAGGAATATCGTAATCCTCGGTCGCTGAGTTGCTGTCGCATGTGCTCTTACAGCCTCCCAAAGCTCGGCTTGGTTCTGTGAGGAATGCAGAACGTTTTGGTGGTAGTGGCCTCGCTCTGCGTGCCATCATGACATGATTGATGTGAAACTGTCCCGTTTTTCTAGGTATCCCTGTCCATTGGATATCGTGGGCATTTAATGCTTTTCTCTTTTTTACCATTTTGGATTAAATGGTGTGGTTTGGTAACCGTTTTTTCTTTGTGGGAGTTATCTCTAGTTGCATTTCCCTTTCTTCCTACTGCTGTGTTTTTGAAAAAATCGTTTTTCGGTCCTATCTGAAAAAATGAGCAAACAAGGTCAGTTCTGATACTTTCCTTCTTTTCTTCTTCATTTCGTTGCTTTTTTCTTTCCTTGTTCTTGATGGAGAACTGTAATGTGGGTAGTCCATATGACTGGGTTGACATTAGAGTTAGAGAGTACATGTCCCAGTTTGATGATGAAGAGTCGGTAAAGCTATTGGGGTCGGGTAATTGGGTTAGGCCTGGTAGTAGCGTTAGGATCGAGTTGTTACCTTGTGGGAAGGAGGATCGGGTTTGTGATCGATTAGATGACTGGTCTTTCTTTTATATGTATAGTTGTCTTTTCACGGAACTGGGTGTGAGGCTTCCCTTTACCGAGTTCGAGTGTGGGATTTTGTATTGGTTGAACTGTGCCCCAAGTCAACTTCATCCCAACTCATGGGGTTTCGTTCGGGCGTTTGAGGTTTTGATGGAACTTTTAGAATATCCGCCTTCTCTTAGGTTGTTTTTCTCCTTATTTCAGGCGAAAGGGGTGAATAGGGGTTTGTGGGTAAATCTTAGTAGCTATCATCGTCGGGCGAAATTTGGTCTGTACAAGTCTTCTTTTAAGGTCTTTAAATCGATGTTTGTTAAGGTTAGGAGTGTACCCGAGGATTTTTCTTTTTACTTGAACGAGCACTTAGTTGAGAGGTTTCCTTTGTTTTGGTGTGCCGAGTCGTATCAAGCACTGGATGTAGATGATAGGTTACTAGATGATGATATTGTAATGGATTTCCTGTTTAAGTCTCTGGGTCCGAAGGGTTTGTTGTCGGTTGCCGAGATGTTGAAATGGGATACCGATAGGCAGGCTGTGTATGATGATATAGGTAATTGTGTTTTGTTATGCTTGTTTCATGTTTTTGTTTTATTCTGTTGTTCCTGATTTGGTTGTTTGCGATTTGCAGCCGAGAAAGCTCCTGCAATTACTACTGCGGGGTTGAAGTCTTTCTTCAGCCAACGTAAGAAAAGTGAGAAAGAAGTTTCTTCTAATGTGGGGAAGGGGCATGCTGCTATGATAGCCCAGTGTGGTCCTGGGCCGAGGTCTAAGCGAAAGAGAGGACATGCTAAGGGTAGCCTTGCCGAGGTATTGGATGGTAAGGGGGAGTCGTCGCTGATACTGCAAATGGTTGAATCTACTTACGAATCGCAAAAGAGACTTCACGGATATGACGAGAATGAGCATGGCAGATCCCTATGGGCAAAGCTTTACCCTTTTAGCACTATGGCTGACGAGCTTTGCTGTTTTCCGAACGATATAAAAATGATCGATGAGGTGGGCCGGGTTGGTGTCAGCCGATTTCTTCAGGTATAACTGACTGTTCGTGTTTGCAAGGCTTTCTTCATAGTGTTTCTTGTTTGCTGACTTACTTTTCCCTTAGGTTATTGGTGCTCGGATTGTCGCCATTGGTCGGTCCCAGGAGCTTGCCTTAGAACGGGAGGAGAAAGAGGCTACGCATGTTGAAGAGCTATCTGGAATTATCCAGAAGAAAGATGAAAAGATTGTTGAGCTGTCTTCCTCCATAGAGAAAAAGGAGCTTGAATTAGCTGAGGAGCAAAAACTGCGCAAGTCTTCTTCGGAGAAGTTGAAAAACGTGGAGTCCGAGAATGGCCAGCTTTCTACTCGGATCAAAGAGTTAGATAGTGGAATCTATGAGGCCTTTGCCCAAGGTTTTGAGCGTGCTGTTTCCCAGGTTAAGGTGCTTTTCCCGGAAGCTGATCCTTCGAAGCTTGATGTTATGAAGGTGGTCGTTAATGGTGAGCTCGTGGATGATGAGGTTGCTGCCGGTAGTGATAGCGAAGGGTCCAGCATTGGTGATAAGGCGGATTAGGTTTTTAGCTTATGCTTTATTTTTGTATATGGGCTTTAGACTTGTGAATTTTTTGGCTCTGTTGAAAAGATTTTGAGTATTATCTTTTATGGTGATGTTTTGGTTTCCGAGCATATAGCTCGGATTTGACAATTGCTGCTTTAATTTTATGATATTTTCGCACAGTTGTGAGGTTGATATATTGAGTTGCGATAAGAATTGCGTGTGTGTATTGACGATGGATGCAGTCATTTCTTGTTTGGTTGGGTTGTTAATGGGGGGAGCGGTTGTTCTTATGTAAAGGTAATCGTTAGGCGATCCCTTGGGACTCGCTTGGATAACTTGATGTTTGTTGCGTTTTTTCCGAGTATTATGCTCGGTATGCACATTTTGAAGTCCGAGTATGAAGCTCGGATTGTTTTGTACGTTTACTAACCGGTAAGATACAAATTTGATTTGTAATGTAAGGTACACCGGTGTGGTGATTTATGGCGTCCGGCCTCGTTAAAACCCTCTCCGAGTAAAACCCATGTCTTTTGGGAGAAAACCTTCGGAGGGAAAAAAGAGTACCATCATTCGCGAATTTACAGACTATATCATGATTGATATCCCCTTAGGGAGGAGAGATTCCATGTTCTTGGAAGTTGATCTCCTTTGAGGGTTTCTAGTTTATAAGCCCCCTTTCCAAGATTTTGAAGAACTCGGAAAGGTCCTTCCCAATTTGCGGCTAATTTGCCATGTCCCGGAGGTTTCCGAGCTTCTTCTGTTCGTTTGAGTAGGGGTGTCCGCGGATCGGATCGGATCGGATATGGCCAAAAATTTGATCCGATCCGCATTAAAATCATCGGATCGGATCGGATCCAATATCCGCAACTTTTAAGGTTGGATCCGATCCGATCCGATCCGCACATTTGCGGATCAGATCGGATCGGATATCGGATATATCCGCAAAACACAAAATTATTTTTAAATGCTTATTTTTATTAAAAAAATATCAATAAAATTCATTTTTTCTATTCTTTTAAATATGTTTACTCTTAAAATAATATTAAACATACTTTTTTTAAATAATAAATTAAAATAATATAACATATATGATAATTATTAATTGAAATAAAACATAAAAAGAATATTTATTTATTTATTTCTTTAATTTTGCGGATACGCGGATATGCGGATCGGATATGCGGATACCAACACAAAATCCGCAATCCGATCCGATTAGTGTGCGGATCTGATCCGATCCGATCCGAAAGCCTTGCGGATCGGATCCATATCCGCAATTTTTTGATCGGATTCGGATAAACACCGCGGATATGCGGATCAGATCCGATCCATGGACACCCCTACGTTTGAGTACGAGGTCTTCGTTGTTGAAGGACCTGTGAACTACTCTTTTGTTGTGTCTTCGCTCTATGTATTGCTTTCTGGCTCGCTGCTTTATGGCTGAAATATCTCTTTCTTCTTCTACAAGATCCAACTCGGCTGCCCGAGCTTGCAAATTATTGGATTGATCATAGAGATCGGTCCTTAATGTTGGGACACTGACCTCTACTGGAATGAGTGCTTCTGCGCCATATACCAGCTTGAAAGGAGTTTCTCCTGTAGCAGATTGAATACTGGTATTATAACTCCATAGGACTTCTGGAATGAGGTCGGCCCGTTCTCCCTTAGCCTCGCCGAGCTTTTTCTTTTATCCCTGAAAGATAATTCTGTTAGCCAATTCAACTTGTCCGTTAGTTTGCGGGTGCTCTACTGAGCTGAAATGATGTTTGATGTTAAAGTTTGTTAGAAAGGCAGCGAGCTTATGGTCTGTAAACTGTCTTCCGTTATCCGAGATTATCTCTCTTGGGATACCGAATCTGCATATGATATTTTTCCATAAAAAAGACCGCACTTTTTTTGCCGTTATGTGTGCTAGTGGTTGTGCCTCAATCCACTTAGAGAAATAATCTATTGATACCAAAAGGAATTTTACCTGGCCTGGCGCTTTCGGGAAAGGTTCGAGGATATCCAATCCCCACCTATCGAATGGCCAGCTTACCTCTATGGTGTGCAGTTCTTCGGCCGGAGTGTCGGAGAGTGTGGCGTGCTTTTGACAATTATCACAGGCCTTTACTTTTGAAATACAGTCCCTTTTTATCGTCGGTCAATAGTATCCTGTTCGTAATATCCTTGCGGCTAATGCTCGGCCACCGATATGGTTTCCACAGACTCCTTCGTATGTCTCAGCCATGACGTCTTCGGCCTCATCTTTGTTGATGCATTTTAGGAGCGGTTGGGAGTGTCCTCGTCTGTACAGAGTGTTTCCGAGCTTTGTATAGAAACTTGCTCTTCTTCGAAAAAGCGGTAAGTTCGGCTCATCATCTGGTACTATCCCTGTGGTGATGTAGGTGAGGAAAGGTGTTCTCCAGTCTGGTACCTGCATGATGCTTAAGATTGTGTCCTGCTCAAAACTTGGTTTGTTGAGTGTTAGTTGTGACAAGGCCAGCGTGTTTTCCGTTTGCCTTGTTGTGGCTAACTTGGATAACACGTCGGCTTTGGTGTTTTGTTCTCGGTTTACATGAATAATATCAAATTTACTGAATTTTGAGATGAGATCCTTTGTTATGAGCCATTATTTTTTTAACAAAGGATCCTTTACCTGGAATTCGCCCTTTACTTGGTGCACCACTAATGAAGAGTCACAGTAAACTGTTACTCGAGGTATTTTCAGTTCTTGGGCGAGCTTAAGTCCGGCGAGCAAAGCTTCGTACTCCGCCTGATTGTTGCTTGCGTTGAATCAGAATTGTAGTGCTTGTTCAGCTATAACTTTGTCTCCTTCCTTCAGCAATATCCCTGCTCCGCTGCCTTCTCTGTTTGATGCTCCATCCACATGTATACTCCAATTGATCTCTGTGTTTGGTGCGTCGTTAGTCATTTCTGATATGAAGTCGGCTAGCACTTGTGATTTTAGTGACTTTCTCGGCTCGTATTGAATGTCGAACTCGGAGAGTTTGATTGACCATTTTGTCAGTCGTCCGGCAAGTTCGGGTCTTGTTAATATCTGTCTTAACGGTTGGTCTGTTCGCACTATGATTGTGTGGCTCTGAAGGTAATGCCTCAGCCTTCTTGCTGTGGTGATTAATGCTAGTGCCAATTGCTCTATCTTCGGGTACCTTATTTCTGTTGGCTGCAGTACCCTACCGATGAAGTACACTAGGCTTTGCTTTTTCCCTGTCTCTGTTACTAATACCGAGCTTATAACATGGTTAGATACTGATAGATATAAACACAATGGTTTACTTGTCTCTGGTTTTTGGAGAATTGGTGGTGATGTCAAGAGCTGCTTTAGCTCGGTAAAGGATTTTTCACATTCGTCTGTCCATGTGAACTTTTTGCCCTTAGAGAATGTCTGGAAAAAATGATAAGATCGGTTTGCCACTGCGGGTAGGAAACGCGATAAGGCAGCTATTCTCCCTGCTAATTGCTGGACTTCTTTTACCGTCTTTGGGCTTGTCATGTTCAGTACGGCTTTGCATTTTTCTGGGTTGACTTCGATGCCTCGAGATGTTAACATGAATCCAAGGAACTTCCCTCCTTGCACTCCGAACGCACATTTGTCCGGATTGAGTCTCATGTTATATGCTCGGAGTTGTTTGAAGATTTCTACTAAGTCGTCGCAGTGTGACCCCTGCATAGGTGTTTTTGCTACCATATCGTCTACATAGACCTCCATATTGCGGCCTATCTGCTGTTGGAATACTCTGTCCATTAGCCTTTGATATGTCGCACCTGCATTCTTTAGGCCAAAGGGCATTACCTTGTAACAAAAGTTTCCATGTTCTGTTATAAAAGCTGTTTTGCTTTGGTCTTCTGGGTGCATTAGAATCTGGTTATAACCAGAATATGCATCCATAAAACTCAAAGCTTTGAAACTAGAGGCGTTATCAACTAATTTATCAATGCAAGGCAATGGATATGCATCTTTAGGGCAAGCTTTGTTTAAGTTTGTAAAGTCGACGCACATGCGCCATTTACCTGAGTTCTTCCTTACCATTACCACGTTGGATAACCATGTGGTGAAGCGAATTTCTCTGATGAAACCTGCGTTGAGGAGCTTCTGGGTTTCTTCGAGTGCTGCTCGTTTTTTCTCCTCTCCGAGGTTCCTTTTCTTCTGTGCAACTGGTCGGACTATTTTATCAATTGCTAATTTATGGCAGATGACCTCTGGATTTATTCCGGGCATGTCATCTGGTGTCCATGCAAATAGGTCGGCATTCTGGCGTAGTATGTGTATAAGTCTTGCTCGGTCTTCGCCTTCTAATGCTTCTCCAATGTATGTGCATTGTTTATCATCTGCTATTAGTGTTATTTGTTGAAGGTTGTCCATTGGCCGAGGTCTTTCGCCGAGGTCTTCCTTTAGGTCAAGGTCGGCTAGTGTCGCTGTGTCTGCAGAAGTGTGAATTGCTTGGACCTGGGGCCGAGCTTCTTGTTTTGTTTGGATTACTTTTAGACTAGCATTGTAGCACTGCCGAGCTTCTTGATGGTCGGCGTATACTGTAGCTATCTTGTTTTCCTGCACTGGGAACTTAACACATAGGTGTAATGTAGACACCACTGCTCTGAATATATTCAGGGCGGGTCTTCCAATTATAATATTGTAAGGGCTATAACAGTCTACTATTAGGTATTGAATATCAATTGATTTTGACATAGGGATATCTCCCACTGTGGTCTTTAGCCATATGTGTCCCATGATGGGGACTTTCTCCCCGGAGAACCCAATTAGCTCTCCAGAGGAGGGCTGTATCAATTTTTCTGATAATTTCATCTTTATAAAGGTAGAATAAAATAAAACATCAGCACTACTACCTGGGTCTAGCAATGTTTTTCTTACCAACAGTTCTCTGACTTGGATGGAAATTACCACGGGGTCGTCGAGGTTAGAGCTTGCCGATCTGAAGTCTGCTTGGTTGAAGGATATTGTGACGTCTGGGCCTTTGTCCTTCTTTGGCTGTATGGTTCCTTCGATTGCTAACATCGCCCTGTAGCTTCGCTTTCTGACCGAGCTTGTTTCACCTCCGCCCGCAAATCCTCCTGATATGTGGCTAATGATTCCCCTTGGTGGATCAGGAGTTGTCCGTTCTTTTTTGTTGTTGTCCGCCGTTGCCTGTTTGTTCTCTTCCCTATCCGAGTTTCCTCTTCTGCCCTTCCGACTCTCGACATATTTGTCCAAGAGTCCTTGGCGTGCCAGCCTTTCTAGGAGATCTTTTGCGACAATGCGGTCGTCCGTGGTGTGGCCGAACTTCTGGTGGAAGGCGCAATGTTTAGTTTTGTCCACGAACCTTTGGTCCTGGTAGCTCCCTGCTCGAGCTGGTGGCTTTATGATTTTGGCGTTGAAGATCTCTCTGATGATGTTTTCTCTCTTGGTATTGAATCTGGTATATGTGTTGTATTTTGGCGTGAGCTTGGAAGGCTTCTTAGTGTCTCCACGGTTTGGTGATCTGAAAGTTCTTTCTTCATCTCGACGATGTGGTTGTTTGTCCGACTTTTGGGCCTCACGGAGTTCTTCGATCTCCATTTGACCTGCTGCCCTTTCGCGGAACTCTTCTAACGTCTTAGGCTTTGTTATAGCGATGGTCTCCCAGAATTTGCCGGGCCTGAGGCCGGCTTTTAGGGCGTGTAGGTGGACGGCCGGGTCCAATTCCTGGATCTCCATAGTGGCATCCGCGAATCTGGTCATGTAGTCCTTCAAGCTCTCATGCTGACCTTGCTTGATGGTGTCGAGGTAATCTGATCCATGTACATATATCATTGATGCAGCAAAATAGTCAATGAATGACCTGGCTAGGTCTTCAAAGGAGGAGATTAAACCTGCAGAAAGTTTAGAAAACCAGAGCAACACTGCGCTGTCAAGGTATGTAGGGAATGCTCGGCAGAGGACGGGCTCATTGTTAGGACCATTGAAGAATATCATTGATTGGAACTTCTTTACGTGGGCTCGGGGGTCCCCGAAGCCCTTGTATGGTTCTAGTGCAGTGGGCAGTGTAAAGTTCTTTGGCATTTGGTAGTTTGTGATCTCCTCGGAGAAGGGGTTGTCGAGGGTGAGTTTCTCTTTTGGCGGGGTGATGTTTAAAGGATCTGTGGTACCTTGAGCCGAGTCTTTGGAGCTTTCTCCATTGTTCTGGGTTGATAGTTCGGCTATCCTTCGTACTTCTGCCTGAAGCTTTGCGATTCGAGCCAGGAGGTCATCTTGTGAGAGTCGTGGATTTTCCCTGTCAGCCATGTTCGAGGATCGGGAATCCTGCAAAATATAGTAGAAGACTAAACAGAGGAAAAAATGGGGTTAGATGTATTCGGCCCCACGGTGGGTGCCAAGTGATTCGTCTGAACACTGAGTAGGCCGAGCTTAAGCGCTTCCGAGCAAGTCGTCAATCGAGAGGAAGAGCTTTACGTCGGCCGAGGTCAAACACCGCGGCGGGAATACCTGCAAAAGATACTCCGACGCTCAAGTTAGTAATAATCTCAGAAGAGAGAGAGAGAGAGAGAGAGAGAGAGAGAGAGAGAGAGAGAGAGAGAGAGAGAGAGAGAGAGAGAGTAATTAAGTGAGAGTGAATAAGTGAATATGAAAACCGGTAGTGGAACCTGATCCTTAGCCGAGCGTATTAGCTCGGACTTATAGGAGTGGTTTTACCGTTTATTGTGGATAAGTCCTGGTTTGTAGGTTGGTTATGATATTCTGTTTCGGTAATTAAGTTTTGTTGAGCGCGTGTCTTATTTTTCGGATGGGTGAGGCCGAGGTCGTATGCTCACGTTCCGAGCTTATCGGGCTTCTGACGTGGCGCCGACCTTAAATGCTTACTTACCGAGTATATCGGGCGACCGAGGATACGTGTGACGTATCATGGGTCATACTTCCGTTCCACCCATATTCATAAAATAAAGAACGGAAATAATTATTGAAATGTAAATCAAGACATGAATTAAATTAAAAAGATCAAACGAATCAATCCATGAAAATAGATAGAGCTCCTAACCTTAACAATGGATGATTAGTTGCTCATGGTTCAGATAAGAAAAAAATAAGGGTTCTGGTAACGATGTGTTCTCTCCTGTCTAAATGTACAGAGTTCCTATTATAACTAATCCTAATAAATTTAAAATCTAATTATCTAAAAATAATATCTTTTCTAAAAATAAGATTTGAATTTAAATTCGAATTAATTAACAAGTCTTCCGCTGATGGGTGGGGACCACCTGAATTGTTCATTCTGCAGCTTCTAATCTGTATTTTTTGGGCTGAAAACTAAATCAAAATGTGGCCCAAAATCCACGCCAGTGATTTCTGTAAATTCTACAGATCGCGCACGTCACGCGGACGCGTTAGTCACGCGTACGCATCGCTGGTCTTCTTCGCAAGTCACGCGGACGCGTCGGTCACGCGAACGTGTCAGTCAGCAAATCTTCAATTCACGCGTGCGCGTCAGGCACGCGCACGCGTCGCCATGGATACCTCCAATTCACGCGTACGCGTCATTCACGCGTGCGCGTCGCTCCTCGCAACCATCTCCTTTTATTCTTGTGCTGCAGAAACTCCTTCAAATTCCGCCGAATGCTACCTAAAATAAATAAAATTGCCCAAAACTCAAAATAGCATCCATACTGGCTAAAATATAATTAATTCTTAATTAAACACAACAATTTAAGTACAAATTCATTAGAAAAAGATAGACAAGATGCTCACGCATCAATAATATATGCAAAAAAAAATTCTGCTCCCTCTCCCCTTCTTCTTCTTGACTTTGGTTGTGTAGTTTTACTATTTGATTACTGTATGCAGCTGGTAATATCTACTTGATACTGTTTAAACCATGCTGCCTTCAAAAGCATGGAATAGCCTTTCTCCTTATCTTTATGCAACATTTTGGGGCCTCACACTATATGATTTGTACGTTCCAAAATGTCGCTACGAGTCTGAAATAGCCAAGCTGCTTGCTAATCTTAAGTCTTTGGAGAAGCTGTCTGACAATTCAAGCTCAGCAATCACCAAGAGGAAGAAGGAAAAAAGAAAGAATTCAAGAATCACTTGACCATCTGATTAGTGAACTTCATAAACATGAAGAGAATGTTGCATCAGTTCATAGGCGGCTTTCTCACGAAAAGGACAAATGGTTAAGTTCTTGTCCTGACACTTTGAAGATCAATATGGAGTTTCTTCAGCGTTGTATATTTCCACGCTGCACATTCAGTATGCCAGATGCTGTTTATTGTGCTATGTTTGTGCACACGCTTCATTCACTCGGAACCCCCTTTTTCAATACCGTCAACTATATAGATGTCCTGATTTGTAAGACTCTACAACCTATGATATGTTGCTGCACAGAATATGAGGCAGGCAGGCACAGTATGGTTGAACAATATACTAGGAATTATAGTTGATGATCAATACATTTTGTTTATGTTTTGAATTATATTGACTTGGTTGTTTATATACTTTTCTTTTAGTTTGATAATACGATGAATTTGTTTATTTTTTGAAATATTATAAATATTCAATACAAATTAGATAAAATTTGTATTAAATTTATATTTATTTTGTATGAAAACAAGTTTATTTTGTAATTGAAAAAATAAAAAAATTCTATTTTACCTTACTGACGGATTTATAGACGAATTTTCTGTCTATAATCAGAGTATGAGATGATTTTTCAAAGTTCAAATTACAGATAAAAAATTTGTCAGAAAATTCGTCTGTAATTACAGACAAAAAATTCGTCAAAAAATCCGTTAGTAATTACAGACGAAAAATCCGTCAGAAAATTCTTTCGTAATTACAGACGGAAAATCCGTCTATAATTATCGACGAAAAATCTATCAGAAAGTTCGTCGTCTTAGGGAAACGGATGGAGAATTTACAAAGGAAAAATTTGTCGGTAACTGGTAAAAATCCATCTGTAATTTTCTGACGAAAAAAATCCGTCGGTAAATAATTTTCGACGAAACTTTTACAGAGGAACAAAATCTGTCGGTAATTTTGTCGGTAACTAAAAATTCGTCTGTAATAAAGACTAAATCTGTCTATAAATTTATCTGTATTAATCCATTTTCTAATTGTGTTAATATTTAATTATATTTTTATATTTTTAAATCTTTTCAAAATTTATTTATAGTTTTTATCTATTTTTAGAATTTACTTTGTCAATATTGTGTGTTTTCGATTCCCATTTTAATAATTTACCAAAAAAAATTATTAAACTCGCGGTTACAGAATTAGAAGAAAGCTAAATTATGACTCATAATATATAATAAAAATCAAGTTATAGCCTAACGAATCATATATATTGTTGGATTCTCGTATTTGTCACTTTCATTTTACAAAGTATAATTTTAAGTACATCTAATCCAACATGAAGTCATACTTCAAATAAAAAGAGAAAACTACATGTGTTTTAGTAAAATTAATTATTGAATAGAGAAAATGATATTTTTGTTTTCTAGAGATATTTAAATGAGACTCTTTTTCTCTCAATTCATAAAATATATACTGATTTTTCTCTGAAAAATAAAATAACTGAAATTTTAATAAAAATAAGGCTCATTTTAATAAAATAACTCATTTTCTTCTCTATTTATAAAATATAGACTCATTATATATACATATATATTAGTGATAATTATTTAGTTAATTCAGTAATAGTAATAATATAAAAATAGATTTATTAATATTTTAATAAAATTTATTTATTTTAAATATTTTAACTTATTAATAAAATATTTAATTTTATTTTTTATATATTTCATGATTTATGATAAAATAGTGAAATAAATAAACTACATTACAATAATAATAAATATATTTCAAATTATTATTACTATTATTTTATATTTTATTATTAAAAATGAAATATATAAAAAAGTTCAAATTAAATATTTTTGAACAAGTCAAAATACAAATATTATGTAATAATAGTCATAATAATATAAAACATGTATTTATTGTTAATGTAATTAATTTTATTTACTTTTAATATTTTATCATTAATCATGAAATATATAAAAATCTTTAAATTTTAAATTTTTTACAACAAGTTAAAATATTTTATGGTAGGTGATAAAATATTAAAAATAAATTAAATGAATTTATTAAAATATTGGTAAATATATTTTTATTTTTTATTTTTTGAATTAATCAAATAACTGTAATTAATTTATATATATAATTATAATAATTATTAAAAGATATTATTGTAAAATATTTTAAGTGTATGTATTTTATTTTAATTTTACAGAGAATTTATATTTTATAAATAGAAAAAAGAGAATGTTATTTAAATATTTTATAAGAAAATAAAGTGTCAGCTTTTTATATTAAATATTATATTTTTATAATATATAATGTTTTTTTTTCATATTAAAAGTATTTATTTTAATATACATGTTCTACAAATCAGATGGACATACCCAACGGATGTACACACCTAATTAGCACCTGCAAACTCATCTGGAATCTATTAATTAATGTACAAAAAGTAATGGAGATATCTGTGAGAAGAGGGATGCACATGAAACATGCAAAATCATCCCAGGAAGACGAATATTGATATATCTTAATTTAGTTTTTGAAGACTAAGATGACTTGCTAAGATAAAATTCTTGCTGATATAGAAAATCTTATAAATAATTAATGGTATACTTTTTTTTAATAGTAGGTAATCGATATTTTTTCTTTATATTTATTTTGTGTTTAAATTAATATTAATTAATTTTCAAACTTTTTTATCTCTTAAATTTTTTTAGATAAAGTAAAATCCTGAGTTAGATTAATTTTATATCATCAAATTCTATAATATTAAAGATGTAACTATTTATATGCTTTTGCTAATCGTTTATATTTTTAGGGTAAATATTTTCATATAACCATACTATGTGTGTATTAAAAATTAATTATCAAATAAATTTTTTATATAAAATATATATTAAAGTACAACATATGCATAAAAATAAATTAAATATTATATATATTTATACATAATATATATAATAATTAATTTAATGGCTGATTATTTACGTATATATAATATTTTCAAATTTCATAATATATAAAATAAAATAATAACAATAATAAAAAGTATTAAAATAACAATTAATAAAAGAATAAACACAAACAAAGATATCACTATTAGGTAGAGTTAATTACCAATTTAATATCTGACAGATTTAGAATATTAATAAAAAGAATTTTAAAAAATATTATCAATAAAAAAATTTAAATAATTTTAAAATTTTACAAGTGTATTCATCATTTTGTCAGAATCTATTTTAGATTAGCATAATACTAAAGTAGTTATTAAAATTTGATAATCCGACTAACACTTAAAATAAATTACTAATCTAGCATTTTGAATTAATTTAATCAATGTCTAATTTTGTAGTTGGATTAATAATTTATCTTTAGAATTAGTCAAATTATCTAATTTTAGTGGTCATTTTAGCATTATGTCACTATAAGATAAATATATATGTCAAATTTTAAAATTATTAAAAATATTTTTAACAATTTTTTTCTGTGTCTAAATTTTTCAAATATTGAATTAATAGTTAATTCCTATGGTGTATTATAACCACCTGATGATGCTATATTATGGGGACAAATTTACTAAAATCCAATGAGTAACACCGTTATCCTCAAATGAGTCACCTTTTGTTTCATGCGTACATACCATAAACACCAAAATATTAAAATATAATAATCTATATCATGTTTAATTTGAGTTGTCAATTTACTTGTCATAGATTTATCTTTGTGTCTAGCATTTTCTTTACAAGTAGGACTTTTTTTTAGATATTGATCTATTGAGATTTATAATACAGTATTTTTCTTTTAAGAGATGTGATCACTTTTTTTCAAATATTAGTTTTTCTTCTTTTTTAGTTTTATTCTAAAATTTTTTCTTTTAAAACTAATAATAAAAAACGATTCTAAATATGTAGGTCATACATTTTTTTTATATATTATAAATTATTTATTTAAAAAACTTAAACCAATAAAAAATATATATAAATAATTATATTTTAATATAAAAAATATAGTAGTATAATTAATTACAAAATCTTTTGAAAAAACCATCATCACACAATTTAACTATTATAATGTGAAAATTCAAAATCTCATAAAGTGATCAAATTCTTTTTTTCAAATGGTGAATACTATGGTGTTTATAATATTATGTCTAATTTACTGAAAAAAATAAATAATATTAAATAAATTTTAAATATTTTATTTTTTATTTATAAAAATAAATTAAATAATTTAAACAACACAATAAAATACACCATAAAATTCACCTATTCAAATATGGACTCCGATGTTTATTAGATCATAATCATTATGGCAGCAACTCCCACGTCTTAAAAAAATTAAAATATCTTCATTGACATGTTGTCATCAATGTTTCTTTTACTTCTTCTATGTAGTCAACCCTACCAGTACCAGGGCACTTATATAAATTATAAATAATATAACCTAGCTTCGACCCTAGCAACAAGCTAGCAAGTCCAATAATTTAAAATTGGATTATATATATGTTTATATAATCTTTAACAATTTTTAAAATTTTTAAAATTATCTCTCATATTTAATTTGATTTAATTTTATCTTAACATTTGAAATGAATTGAAAAGTGTTGGCTAATAATTAATTCTCAAAAATTAACAAAAAGATAAAATTAAAATCTATGTTAAACGTTAAAAATAAATTGAAGCAGATTAAATAATCTTATAATATTTTTTAAAAAAATAAAAAATTTTAAAAATAACAAATATATATATATATATATATATATATATATATATATATATATATATATATATATATATATATATATATTTCATTCATTCGCGTACTGCGCCTTTAACTTCATCATATCATAGATAGAAACGTAGCAGCGATCCAAATCATCATCATTCACTACTAATGAGAAATGGTTTATTCTCTTTTACTGGATTATCCTTAAACATCTTTAACTTTAATTATTGTGACATTACTCTTCAAAAAAGGAAATATTAAACCGGTGGCTCATAGATACTATATTTACTTATTTAGTTGCTAATATGTAAAAATAATATATATTTTTTAATTTTTTGTATTTAGTTGCATTTATATATTAAAAGAAAAATTTGAACACTAACACTAACTCTCTTATTATTCTCATTATATATAGTCAATTATATATAATAAATATAATAAATTAAAGAGGAATTATTATCTTTTAAAATATTAATTATATGTAATTTTTATTACATTAATATTAAAATTTAGAAGAATATATGTATAAAATTCGTTTGCACCATAATAAAATTGTAAAAAAAATAAAAAATAAAGAATATTATACTTTGTATTTCTTAATTAAAAAATTATAAAAGTAAAACTTATATAGAGAATATTGTCTATAAAAGATAAGAACAAATAAAGATAAGATAAAGACAAATAAAAACAATAAAAACTAAAATTGTGGTATACATTTTTATGTATTCTGTTGAGTTGAATTTATGGGCCGGTGTGAGAATTTTTTGTTATTTTCATGGGTTAATATAGAAGTGTGATAAATACTTCCACAAATTGATGGATGGAAGATGTCAATAATTCACAACTTGAATAAGTTTCGATGAAATGGTTGAGGAAAACGCGTGTAACGTGGTGACGCAGAAGAAGACGCGCGATAACGAGAGAGGCACGGCGGAGTTAAGGTTGTTGGCGGCAAAAATAGAGAAGGAGACGTTGTGCTTGAGGGAGAGAAAACAAGCAATGATTTTCAGAGAGCGCATAGAGGTGCGTGCGACACAGAGAAAGATAAAGGAAGAGAGAGACGTGGAGCTAGGGCTGCCGGCGGCAGAAACAAAGAAGGAGATACTGCGGTTGAGGAAGAGAGCAAGCAACGATTTTCAGAGAGCGCATGGAAGCGCATGCGATGCAGAGAAAGATAAGGGAAGAGAGAGGCGTGGCGGTTTGAGCTGCTGGCGGTGAGCAGAGAAAAAAGAAAAGAGAGAGTGAAAAAGAAAAAGAAAAGAAGAAGAAAAGGAATGACGGGAATGCCACAACAGCGCATGGTAATCGGATGGTAAATTGAAGGACGTAAAAAATAGGACTAAAAAAGGTAAACAAGACATTGTAGTTTTAACAATAAAGATGAAGTTGAGGGCAAACAGTGGTAACACTTTAGGTGGCGCGTGAGAGCGCGTGTGGCGATAGTTTTAGGTTCATTAAACTCAGGAAGACAAGAAGAAGATGGGTCAATCAATGACGTGAGAAAATGTCAATGTTGAGGCAAAAGAAAAGAAAAAAATGGATAAAAAAATACTTATAAAAAAAACATGACCATCTCACCAAAACAAAAATAAGCTATCCTCTTGAAAGAGAATACCCTACCATAACTTTGATACACTTTGTATTTCTTATATAAAAATAAAGTCATATATATAGAGAAAACATTATCTACAAAAGATAAGAATAAATAAGAACAATAAAAATTAAAATTATGACATAATTTATATATGTTGGACTGAATTTATAAATAAATATGAGATTTTTTATTGTTGTTATGGATTTAATACACCAAACTCTCCATGCAAGTTATACTCTATTTATTACGGTAGGTGTGTTAGTTCATATATAATTATTTTATAAATAAAATTTAACAAAAATATTATTTGTATACTAAAATCAGTCAATATTTATTAATGTATTTATATATAAATATATATATATAATTTAATTTATTTTCAATGTGTTTTATATTTTAATATATATTTTATATTAATAATTTACTTTAATAATTCATTACTCTTCTTGCGCGTGGAGTCTCTCACAAAGAAAAAGAGGTAATGATTCTTCTCAAATCTAAATTTTTTTTTATAAATTATATATAAATTTTAATTTAGTCCATCTTAAAATGTTTATTTTATTCTCATTTGTATTATAAAATTAAATTTTGACTCTTTCTTAAAATTTAGTCTAATTTCGTCCCTTATTTCATATTCAAAAAATAAATTTAAAATTAATTAAAAAAACCATGATTTTTATAGTATCACTCTATTACAATAACTAGAAATCTTATCAATATTTAGGTTAATTAGTTTAATGTAATTTAAATTTTAATTCAAGATGAATTGTCTTGAATATTTAGATTAGCATATGATGTAATTTAAATTTTAGTTTACGTTTAATTGTCGTTAATATTTAGATGTACAATGTATTTTAAATTTAAATGTAAGGGGAAGGAGATGAGAAGGTCTATCTCTCTTGTGGAAATGGTTCGGGGATCCTGACACAAGTGGGTGGGGTTCAACGAGCTTCGGAACTGGTCACATGTATAGCTGCAGATAGGGGTGTGCATGGGTCGGGCAAAATTGGGTTTTATGTGATTCAGATCCGACCTAAAATATATACATGGTCTATTTGTTAGATCCGAATCCGATCCTAGATCCGATGAAATCTATACACTTTCGGGCCACGATTATAACAGGTAAAAATCGGGTGAAAACCGGACCGTTAACATTATATTACCTTGATACCTTCTTGTAAGTTAGCATGTAAAAATATCCAAATTTCCAAGACTCGAACTATTATTTGACATGGTAAAATTCACTTAGAAAAATATAATAAAGAACCAACTTTTCTATAAAATTAAAGCATAACTATAATCAATACTAATATTGCCTAATAATACCAAATATTTAAATCAATACAAATAACACAAGATTATGCATTAGTCTAAAGTCTTATGCATTTTAAATATAAAACATTAACTTATAGTCTTATATATAATGACTAGTAATACAAAATATTAAGGTTTACAATACTTAAATTTCACATAATAATAGTCATCATCCATCACTAATAACACAAAATATTAATTGTGTATGATGACCGGGCCACCGGGCCGATTTTGGGTGACCCGAGCTATGGCCTGGACCCGACCCGAAATAATGATCGAGTCTATTTTTGAGACCCATACCCGACCTAGACCCGATGAAATCACACCAAATTAGCTCCAAAAGTGTTCGAGACCGGGCTGGGTCTTCGGGCCAGGTCGGGCCATGCACACCCCTAGCTGCAGATATACAAGATGTTGCCAATGGAGAGAGAAGGTTTGCGACTAATGCTGGATCCGATACAGAGGCAAAGCCACGAAACGGTATAGAAGAGGTCAGCATAACGGAACATGATCAGCTAAAGAAAAATGAGCACACTTGGGCTTTGGCAGTGAAGTCGAACGCTGTATTATATGACGAAAAAATAGATATTATGACAATTTTATAAGCGCAGAATAAAGAACTAACAGTAAAGAGAAAGATGGTAAAACAATAAGAAAAAGTACGAAGGAGTTAGTTTAAAAATCACAATAAGGTGAGTAAAAACGTTTTTAAATGATTTTTAGTTGTTGGAATATTTAGAGATTGAGAAAGGTTGAATTCTTTGCAGTAATTTAAAATATCTGGTAAAAACGTAATAACAGAATTTTAAAAAATAAAAAAGCAGGTGTTGAAGTTATACAAAAAAAAAAAAACATTTTTCAACTATAAAACGTAGGTTAATAATGATCCTTTTAATTGTTAATAGCAATACCGAAAATAATAGAAAATTGATAACCTTTATACTTAGAGTTGCTTAAATTTTTTTTTTTAGTTTATTTATTTGCTGTTTCAGTTTAGTATGTTAAGCTTTTTTTATTTTAAACAAATATAAATAAAATTTTTAAGAAGTAAACTATTTAATTACTGAATACATGATTTATTTATTTTCTTATTTTTGAATTAGTACTTAGCGTGCGGTAATGAAACTAGAATTTGCTATTAGGTTATGAACACTCCTATATTGATTAGACATGGGAGAGCATGTTGCAGAAATACTTCAACAAATGGTATAAAATATAGGGTTTACCTGATAGAAAAGTTTTTAAATGCGTCCGAAATACGGATAATTTAATAATTTTAACTATTAATTTTAATTAATATATATTACACATATTTTTTATAATTTAAATTAATTATTAAAATTATTAGAACATTGATATATTTAATATATTTAAAAAAATTGATCTAATACATTCTAAGAATACATAAAAAATTTATTATTAATAAAAAAATTAAATATTTTTAATATTTTTTATTTTATATTTTTAATATATATTTTAAAAAATATAAGATTGATAAATTTTAAAATATATCATGTCTTTATGTGGGGATAAATATTGAATCTAATTGAATTTTTATTTATATAGTGTATTTAATTTTAATTTTTTAAAGAAATAATAATTTACATAAGAAAAAAATTTCAATAAATAATGGCGGCTATTATTGTTACTTTGTGTACATTTTGTCTGATAGTATTGAATGTTTAATTTGTTTGTATACTACAACTATACTAATTAAGCGGTGGACCACCACCCACTAGCTATGACATGTCACAGTATATTGTCACTACTAAGACACTAATTAAGTTGAATAATAATTAATTATTGTCAAAGGAAATTAAATAGTCATAGATATGATCAGCCCTTGATGGGGACATGTTCAACGTGGGACTTCATTTCTTTCATTGTAGATTCTCTCAAATCTCTGTTGTGTTTGTGTTACTTTTTCTTTAATTAATTAATTAATTTTCCCGCACTCACTTGTGCTACACAAGACACAAACACAATGCGTCTTATCAGTAAATAAAATACACACAGACACCTATTATATATTAATAATAGTGTAACTATCTTTTGCGCCTAATTAAGTTCAGCAACCTAGTTAAGTTGAGCTATTTGCATAATTTGTTTTAGTAGATTGAATTAATATTAAAGAGAAATTAAATAAATTAAAAATTATTTATCATAGTGATAATAGTTATATTTTGTATAAGAGTAAAATATTGTTTTTGTCTCTAACATTTGTGATAAGTTTTAAAATTGTTTCTAACGTTTCAATCGTCCTATTTAAATTTCTAATGTTCCAAAACTGACTCAATGTTGTCTTGCCATTAGAGATCCGTTAACAGAACTGATGGCAGGACAAAATTGAGACAATTTTGAAACGTTAGGGATTTAAATAGGACGAAAACGTTGAGAACAAAAATGATATATAGAAATAAATTTTAATTTTATCCTTCAATAATGTCAATTTTTTACTATACATAATATTCAATTATTTTTTAATCACATTTAAGTAAATTACACTTAATCATATTTCTTTCATTTTAAATAAATTAATTTTTTGATAATTTTACTCTTAAAGATTTTTAGTTATCATGAAATGTTTGTAGAATGACTAGTATATAAATTTACAGAAAAAAAAAATATATATATACAATAAAATATAAATTATACTTTTTGTCTCTACTGTATTAAAATTTTTTAAAATTATAAAAAAATAAATTGATTTAAAATGAAAGTAATGCGATTAAGTATAATTTATTTAGATGTAATTAAAAAATAATTGAATACTATGTACAGTAAAAAACTAATATTATTGAACGATAAAATTAAATTAAAATTTATTTTTATGTATCATTTTTGTCTCTAACGTTTTCGTTCTATTTAAGTCCCTAATGTTTCAAAATCGTCTCAATTTTGTCCCGCCGTCAATTCTGTTAATGGATCCCTAACGGCATGACAACATTGAGTCAATTTTAAAATGTTATGGACTTAAATAGGACGATTGAAATGTTAGGAACAACTTTGAGACTTACACAAAATATTAGAGACAAAAACGATACTTTACTCTTTATATAAAAAGAATATAAAATTTATATATTATTTATTTTGTTTGCCATAAATTTACTAAGTAAATGTGGTGCGTTTAGTTGACGTATGCTGATAAAACTTGAATTATTTTAAATATAGTCAAAGGACATTTTGAGAATTGAATTAGAAAATTCGGTAAAAATAATGAATAAAAAAAATGACGATAAAATTTTTTGCAGTTATTTAAAATTATTTTATTAAAACGTAATAGTATAATATTTTAGAATTTAAAAATAAGTGTTGAGAAAGTCAAAAATAGGTCTTTTTAAATTATAAGAAATAATATAGTATTATTTATTTAATTGTTAATGATAATATCAAAAATAAGGATAACAAATTATATTCTATACATTTATTCTATTTGTTGTGTCATGTTTTTTCGTTTCTTCACCTAATTGTATTGAACAACTTGTTCAAAAATATATGTAATTTTGAATAAAAAGATTTATTCATATGAAGATAGTTAGAATATAATCTTTATATAATTATCTAACTATTAGTTATCATCTTCACATATATAATTATGTCCATATGAATAATCCTCTTGAAAATTGAGATTCTCGTATTGTGTCATGTTGGATTTAATTTAAATGAAAAAGAATGGGCCACTAAATCAAGTGCAGCCATCAGAGGATGATGAATTCATCATACGAAAAGAAAATTAAATTTTTGCAATTTGCATAGAGAATCTTTCTCACTTTTTTTTCTTTTCTAAAAAAGACTGACCAGCTAAGCTTTCATTTTGACTAAAATGTCAGAATTCAGACCATTAAATATATCAAACAAAGCCAAAAAAATATATATTTCTTTTCATTTGTGTAATAAGAACGAATGCCATTATAAAGAAAGGATTTCTTATATGGATGGAGCGCAAAAAGTAATAAACATTAGTTTCAGAGATTTGTTATAAATTGTTAAATATTGTTAAAAAGAGTTGGCACTATATGTTTGCCAATAAGACTTGATTAAATGATTAGATCGAAGATGTTACTGATAATGTTAGAATATAATTAGGATTAATTAGTATTATTTAGTATATTTGAATATTTATTATAAGAGATTATATTTTATTATTATGATTTTTTTAATATTTATAAATATTTTTTTATATTGTATTATTTCAGACAACTTGAACAAGGAAATATTAGAATATAATTAGGATTAATTAGGATCAATTACTATTATGTAATATATTTAAATATTTATTATAAGAAATTACGTCTTTATTAGTATGATTCTCTTAATACTTATAAATACTTTTTCATATTGTATCATTCTAAATATTTTAAATAGATAACTTAATTACATTCAATAATATATTTTTTTAGTTAAATCTCTTATTTTTAAGAAATAAATTGGTTAGTACTTAATTAGTAGTCATTATTTGTTGGTAAGGAAGGGAATTATTAGAAAAAGGAGAAGAACAAGGAAAAGAAATAATTAAAGAATCCTTGTACTTGATTATAATACCATGGAACTTTAAAAATATTATTTTCTAATTGCCTATACAGGGTCATATAATAAACAATCATGTTACCTATATATTCTAAAAATCAGCATTAGTTAATGATTATATATATCATTTAATAAATTTTTTTACTATATTATTGTAAATAAATTTAATTGTTGGTCTATTATAAGTTTAATTATTTTGGTAGGTAATTATTTATTGTTTAGTAAACTTTATGGATTAATATGTATAAATACGTGTAAATATTTCGTGATTGATTTTGTGTGCGCATGTAATATTTTAGTATAATTAATATTATTTGATATTAATTATATAATATAAATTTATTTTCTTTATATTTGTCTAACATTCGAACTAATATTAGTCAAGTTTAATTTTTTATTAAAAATATTATTTTTTAACATTTTTATTATATATATATTATTAATTTATTTTAATTGTATATATTCTTTCTATTTTTTTTATATTTATCTATCAGTGTCACATTTTTGTTTATCTTCTTTGGAAATTAATTAGAATAGAAGTCACAAACTGCTCCATGGTAGTTTATAGTGATAGGGGTGTATATACTTACAAAATTTAAATGCATGTTTATGCTTGATTCTTGATTGATGACGGCTAATTTTTTAGTCCTGATGATTAAATATTAAGTGATTAATAGTGTTCTTTTTTTTTGCATCATACATTTGAATTGATACTAATCAAATTTCCACCTTTTCATATTAAGACTATTGCACCTGTGTTATTCTTTTTATGACTTTATCATTGTGATGGATTCATTTAAATATTTTCTAATAATATTTTTTATTTTATTGTTTCTTTAATAAGTACTCATAGTGGACTTAATAATTATTGACCAAACCCTATAATAATAACAAATAAAAAAATAAATAAAATTAAGAAATATTATATTGCTCTTGCACGGAATAATAATCCAAAGCCTTGTTGTAAAGCAAAGTTGAGGAAACCTAGGTTTATAAGTATAATAAATTAGAAAAGTTTTGAAATGTACCAAAAACACAGGTATTTAATATTTTAATAGTTGATTTTAATTAATATATATATATATATATATATATTATATTTTATAATTAAATTAATGGTTAAAATTATTAAAATATTAATTTATTTAGTACACTTGAATTTTTCTAATAAATTAAAGATACTAACAACTGATTATTTAATTATTTTTTTTATTTTAACACATAGCGTTTGGTAGAGTATTAAATTGATCTTTTGGGTGTAATTTTGTTTTAGTTCTTAAGGTTTAAAGTGTCCTATTTAAATTCAAAAAAGTTGTATTTAGCATCAATTTAGTGTCAAACTTAAATAATTAACGGAATGTCCTACATAATAACAGTACAAGAACAAAATCGATATTCTAGAGAATAAATACAAGCTCAGGCACAAAATTATCAATATATTTATTTATTATTTTTTTTATAATATAAATAAAATATTTTTTATAAAACTAAAGAGAATGATAAATATATAAATAAAATATTTTTTATAGAACTAAAGAGAATGATAAATAAATGTATTGATATATCAACGGTTGATTTTGTGCCTCTAGAGTTTGTACTTGTTCTTCCGATTATCGATTTTGTTCTTGTACTATTGTTATGTAGAACATTTTGTTAATTATTTAATTTTGACCCTCATCGTGGAACTAAATTGATGCTAAATAAAATATTTTTAGATTCAAATAAGACATTTTAGACCTTAAAAATCAAAACAAAATTACACCTAAACATGGAACCAATTTAATACTTTACCTTATATTATATATACATACACCTAGTAATTATTTTATATTTTCACACCACTTCTATGGTAGTGGACAACATAACATCAGAGACATCTGCTGGGAAGAAATCAATGCTGACACTTAGAATAATATAGACATAAATAATGATGTTGTGAAGATAGCATGTACCCTAATTTACTCAAAGTGTACTCTAAATATATTGATTCAAAAAAAATAAATAAAAATATTTAAACCTTTTTTATTCTTCTAATATATTCAATGCATAAAGACTTACATAATTTAATTAAATTTACAAAATTTATATTTTCACGTCAAATAATTTATTTTAATTTTAATATCATTAAAAATATCCTTAATTAAAATATTTGATAACAATAATATATATAATAAATGGCCAAAGGGTAATATATAATATATATATATATATATATATATATATATATATAATTAATAAGATCACAAAATTTTAACCAACAAAATATAATTCAAATAACATAATTTTTTTATAATTATTTAAAAATCACAGGTTGAAATCTCATTTATAACTTAAAAAAAAATCACATAATTCTGAATGTGCAGCATGGGATTGGGCATGCAAAGAAAATAGAAAAAGGTGTCCTTCTCAAATCCCAATCATGGCAAGACCCTCCTTACCTAGGACTATATCTATATATTAACCTATAGCTAGTACCCATGCATGTAGCAGACAAATTAAAGTTAGCTATGACAATTATTATTAAATGTTACACGAGAAAAAGGATTGCTATTGTGTTTCTTAATATACCCCAGCCGTGTTCTTTTAATATTTTGGATTAGCAATATAAATATGGAAAAAAATAAATTTAATTATACAATAATGGTCATATAAAAAAAACTATTCACTTATTAGCATTATATATATATATATATATATATATATATATATATATCTTTTTGTTAAAAATCTAAGCTGACAAATAAAGACGTAATATATAAAAATTCAATTAAAAAACTAATTTTTCAGTCAATATTGATTAACTTTTTAATTTATCTTAACTTTTAAATTTATCAAAAATTTTTAAAAAAATATATAATAAAAAATTGATTAATATTAACTAATTAAATTTGATTATATATATATAAACAATATATTGATGTGTATTTAACTAGTTTAATTCGAAAAATTATAAAGTGATTCAAATATGTGAGCGAAAGAAAACATAAAACTTGGTGAATAAATTCTACTGACCCACAAGCTAAGAACTCATCATTTGTTTATGATGGAATTAGTTGGAAGATTAATGTATGTTTGGGTATTGATATTCTTCTCTAAATTGGGTGATTTTATTTCCAAGCTGAACCATAAATGAAGTGAATCGAACAATATTGCTGGAGAAATGGAGAATCAATCGTCAATGCGCAACAACTCTTCAAATTTTAATTTCGTTTCACACTCATTTCTTGAAGAATGTTAACCCAATTAACAATGCAAGGTGGAGGGAGAACATCCATATCTTCACTAACAAACAAAAAATTTTCTTAGTGGAAGAACCATTTTGTTTATAAACTTTAGTTTTCAATTTAGACCCTATATATTACATAAATTAACTTGCTTTAAACTATATATCTTGCACTTTATCTTAAAATTAATATGCTTCTAAAACATGTGTAAAATTAAGATTATACGGCAGATCTTAACATTAATGAATTCGCTTAATCTTGATATTTCTTGTAAGCATAATTGAATGATCCACTCTGAATTTTAGATGTTACTGTATATTATTGGATTTTAGATTTTGAAGATTAGTGTAATAGAATAATAGTATAAAATTTTTGTAATTCAAGATTTTGAGGGTTAAGACATAATTACTAAATATTATTATAAGAAAAAGATTCATAAGTGATAATTGTATTATTCATCTAAAAAAAATCATAATTAATGGATAATATTATCTAACAAAATAATAAATTATTTTAAAATATAGAGAATTCATAGAAAAATAATGATAATATATTATTTAAAGTTCAATTTTGAATTGATTTGTATTTTTATTTATTTTGGAAATTAAAATATCAGGTCTTATTCAATGTAATTTGAATAATGAAAGAATTGAATTAATTATCCCTTATGAAGATGAAATAAAAGAAAGAGTTTTATGAAACTTTTTGAAAAATTGAAAGAATATTTGATTTGCAAGATATGATAAGTATGATTTGGAGACTAAGCATATGATTTTTTTTATTATAAATAGAATATTAGAAAGTACTAATAAGGGTATTTTCTACTCTCATAATTATAAATCCTATTATTTTCTTATTTCTTTGTAACTTGTTAAGATTTTATAGGTTGTTAAGATAGGTGGATCTTTTGAATTATACTTTTGAATTTTTGTTTTTCTTTTATTTTTTAATTTAATAGATTATGTAATCATTTAAGAATTGATTATGAATGTGAGTTTATGTGTTAAAATAAGTTAAACAAATATTTGTTATAAGTCAAAATACAGCCTGTCAAAAAAAGTTTGCTTAATGCTTATGTACGTAGTCTTATAAGAATTGTAGTTCTTTACCACTAATTAATTGAAATTGAAATTAAGTAATCGTTAATTTAATTAGAAGGATTGTTACACACTTGAGCCATCAAGTTAAAACTATAGTTAAGAGTAATTCGGTCATAATTATATTGTATTACATTAGAAAAAATAAGGGTGAACAATAATTATTTAAGAGTTTAAGACATTAGGTGAAATTAAATCATAACACCTACTCATGATCCATTATTTTTTATGTTTATAACTAATTAACTATCAAGTGTCACATTCAAGAAATTAGACAAAAACGTATGTTCTCTAGCATAATATTCATACATATATCTTTTCAATGTACACATTGTTGTTAATCTGTTCTCATATTATATATTAATTAAGGTGAAAACTCAGGTGGAGTCGACTTCATGTGAAGTTGATATCTGAGAGCCGTTAGATGACAGTTCTCAGGTATCAACTCAGTCAAATCATCTAACTGTTCTCAGGTATCAACTTCATATGAAGTCGACTCCATCTGAATCTTTACCATTAATTAATATTCTAACATCTATACGTATTGTGACATTCACATTGTGCATTATGTTTAATGGCATGATGAAATTGTGATCGATAACACATTATTATGTAATGTATTCCTTAGGTTATATTTTGATTGGGACTTAATTGGGACAGAAGAATTGAATTTGCCTTCAAGTTAAAATACATTATCATTCTAATAATAACCAACTGCTTTTGGATTTTTACTCTAGACAAGTATTTAATAATTTAACAAAACACAAAGTAGCAGCTGTTAAAGCCAATTTCTCTTAGTGTTGTCTAATCATGATCAAAATGCCCCTTTAATTTTTGTATTTAAAACAAAGAAAAACACATTAGTGATGAGTATCCTAATGAATGGTTGTGAGGAAAATATATATTTCAAATAAAGTTGTCATGAATTGCTTATTAGCTTCAAATGGAAAATATTCCATTCCTTAATTCATTCTATTCAAGGGAATGTTATTAACATTATTAAAGAGACATAACCATGTGCATTAAGTCTTATTTAATTTACATGTTGAAGGGTAACGCACGTGGGACCTTAGCATGTAACCATGTTAAATACCTTGTTGTTAGTAGCCTCAAAGGATCACAAACATCACTTACACTTGAAGCTCTCTCTTGAAGCAGCAAGAAAGATTACACAAATTAATTAACTTTAATTAATTACCTTCTTCTTGTTCTTCTTCAAATTAGTAGGGAGCTTCATGGGGAAGAAAACTATCAAGTTAAGCTTTGTTCTCTTCCTTATTATTGTTGTCCAACACAATTTCTTAGGTTTTGTGGTTGGGTCAAGGGTTTTAATAATGAAGAATCAAGCAGAACCTCCTCCTCTTCCTTATTCGTCTTTATTGTATACAATAAATGATGCAAAAGATGGTGAAGGTGATGCTTTTCGTCCAACAACTCCTGGCCATAGTCCTGGCGTAGGACATCAAACGCCACCGAATAGTCCTTGACCTAACTCAAGATTATTAATTATTTTGGCCTTCAAGATGCTAGCTAGCAGATGTATTTTGATTTGGGTTTGTATGATTATTTTGTGATAGATTATTTTAATTAATGTTATCTATACTCATTGTTTTGGGATATCATAGTAGACACACAATGAATCAAAAAAAGAAATTACAAGGTGATGGGTCTTTCTTGTTTTACCTTTTTTAAGACTCATGATTTTATTATTTTTTTTCCCTTATTATTGTGTGTCTAAAATAAATCTCTAAATGAGTAACTTCATTTCTTTTTCTTTTTATCCTTTTTGTCATCTACTACTAGTGATGATGAAAAAGGGCTATGGATGGTTCAAATTTTTGTTATTTAATAGCTTGGGAGTGTTTTGGGAATGGTAATGGAACGTATTATTATTATTATTATTATTATTATTATTATTATTATTATTATTATTATTATTATTATTATTATTATTATTATTATTATTATTATTATTATTATTATTATTATTATTATTATTATTATTATTATTATTATTATTGATGTTTGATTTAATAAACCGAGACACCTTATATGATTTTTAATAATATAAGTATTTGGGAGCTATATCTATAAAATCAGTTTTTCTTATATATTGTTGTCTCTCTATCAAGTACCCTTGTATATTTTCCCATTCTTTTAATTGATGAAATTCTCTGTTGAATTTGGAAAACTGGGGCATTGATCCAACGTAATCCTTTCAGGAGTATTAGTGATCATATTATATGGTGTATCATTTACAGAATTATATATATTTTAATCATAAAATAATTGTTCCGGGAAAAAAAACCCCACAAAATTAACCATTTTAAAAATGAGAATAATTATTAGACTGTTTAATAGCATAAAAATAAATGGTGGTATGGCGGCCGGCCGTCGGACGAAGGTCCGGTGATAGGCTGATCACCCTCCACCCGCCTTCTGGCGGTGGTTTAAACAACCTTCTTAATATTAATTAGTACTAATTTGATTAGATTTTAAATTTTTGTTTAATCATTTAGATTGTTTTTCACAAATTTGGTCTTTGAAGAGTTTTAGAGAAGAAGGAAAGATTTTAGAAAGTTAAACCCATTCACAAATTTTATTATTTGGTGGAGGAAGAATTTTGGAGGTTTTTATTAGCATTTTAGATCCTTCCAAAACTCTCATTTTTAAGTTGTCTCTAACTATGTGTTTTTATTTGATTTTGTTTAAATTTATTATTTTTTCTCAACTAATTGCATTAGAAAAAATTAAAGTTAATATATTATTATAATAATAGATAAAATTATAAAAATATATAATGAAAATTTCAAATTATTCTTCTTTATCTATTTTAATTTACTCGTGAATAAGAGTTTAAAAATCTTAAACTCCCTCTTTTATTTACATTCATGATTCATCCCCTCTAAAGCCTTCTCCAAGACTGTGTTATATTATAAATAAAAGTAAATAAAAGTGAAGCAAATTTTATTTTTGGGAATGTAACTTTCCATGGATATAATTTTAGACTGCAAATTAAATAAGAAAATCTTACATTTCCAAATTTATATTTTAAAAATTTTAAAATATTTTGCAAATAACACATTTTTTATTAGAAGTTTGTTTGGTTTATATTTTTATATTTAGAGGCTTCTATGTTCTAACTTTAAGATTTCATAAGAAAAAAATAAAAAATGAAATTTGATTGTTTTATTTTTATTTGAAAATTATAAAAAAATGCAGGCAACAACAAATGAAACTTCTACTTTAATTCCAGTAAAAAATAATATTGAATAAGAAAGTTATGCTCCGTAGCTAACTATATGTCATTGATGTAAAAAAATCTAGTCTGAAGCTTAATTATAGATATTTTAAAAGAAGAAATCAATTTTGTTGGTTAGTCTAGTCATTAATTTACTAATTTATTTAAATAAATGTTATAAATTTTTAAATTCTGTTGTATAATTTATTGAGTAACAAAAAAATTTAAAATAAAATTTTAATCTGTAATAAATTGATTTTTGACTTATCAAAATAAAAAATACCGAAAAAATTATTTTAAAAGAAGAAAAAATTGTTTCAAATAAATGATATTATTCCGTGTATATATATAAATAATGTAGTTGGGGACTCCAAATAAATTTTATTCTATTGAGAGAAGAAGAAACATTTTTTGCTTGTTTTTCTTTTTGGTTCCATATTCTAATGAAAATTGAAAGAAGTTTATTTGATCATAAAATATAGAAGTTTACTTGTATCTTAAAATATTATTCATCATATATAAATACTTTTATTAGTTTCATACAATATTTTTATTATAAAAAAATTGGGTGTTCAAAAGAATATTCTTTTATATATAAAATTACAAAAAGAAAAGGCAGGCTTGCTTTGGTCAACACGCCAAATCTTCCATAACAAAAAAAATATGCCGCAGGTATCTGATTTCTTTTAACATTTGTCCTTTTTTCAATCATCATATGGTATGTACTAAATAGGACTTTGGTGCCGCAATTGATCTTAATTTTAAAAAAACTAAGTGAACGAACATTAGTAATTAATCAAAGCTTTCTCATCATATCTGGATAGACATATTCTTAATTCAAAAGATAAACGCGCATAACATTATTTATTTATTTGGAACCACTGCTTTAATTAATATAGCTGTAATTATCAACAAGATGTAGTGGACCACTTTGAGTCTGTTAATTTTTTTCCATTACTTTTATGAGATTAGCTTAGTCCAAATTAAAAATGATCTTGACAATCACAATCCCTACTTTTCCTAAGTCATATATATTCATCATTTAATCCAAAGTGGCAGCCTAGATAACTAAAAAAATAGGAAGATCTATTTTTTATATGCATAACCCACCAAAGATTATTACACGCGTCAATAATCAATGCATAAATAAATATAATTTTTATACATATATACATATATAAATAATTATATATTAACATATCAGAAAAATAGCTTATTAAATCCATTAAAATGTTATTTAAAATTATATGAACTTAATTGGATAACTATATAAGTATTTTTATATTGTCATGTATAAAAAATAGAATAATATATATATGTTTGTGTTTTTTTTTCATATGATATTTAATGATGGTGTAATTGATTAGTGATGCATATGATATCATCAAGATATTATGGATGGGATAAAGTACGATAAACAATAAAAATGAACTAATTAATAAATATTTGATTTTGGACGGTAATTTTTTAATTTCTGGATGTATGAACTTTTTTGTTGATCGATTATTAAGTAATTTCTGTTGTCTCCAACTCTCCATATCAAAACTTTGGATATAATATTTTAAGATATTTAATTTACTCGCTCATACTAAGGTACAAATTTAACACTCTCGAAATCGCGTTAATTTCGAATATATAATCAATCTTTTTGTAACCTCTCATCTAAGGATTAGCAAATGAACTAGTGTCCAGTAACGTACTGAATATTCTTGGTTTACTTACTGGTAATTTTCTATATATTTTTTAAGTAAAATGTTAAATTTGGTCATTAAATTTTACAAGAGTTTAATTGTTTTCTTAAATCTTAAGTTCTTAACTGAATTAAATTTTTATTATAGACAAATTGAATAGACAACTTGAATACTCAAAAACATTTTTTCTATTACTCTCTTTCCCCTTTCTAACATGGTATCAGAACTATGGTATCCTTCTTGAAAATGATATGTTATTTTTCTTGCGGTGAAATCATCATAATTTTTGCATTTTTTTATGTCATTCTTCTTTCCCTTTTGTCATCTTTTGATGCTTTTTCACCTTACCGACTAGCCTATTTTTTCTGTCTTATGTTTTTTATCGAGTGGAATAATCAAACACCATTGTCATCCGCTGCTTACCTATCCTCATGAAGAAAACATATAGTTTTCGCTCTTTTTCGGCAGTTCCGTCTGCGTTTTCTCCGTTTGTGTTCTCTCGTAGTCGTGGCAGTTCCGTTTGCGTTCTGTCATGGCAGTTCCGTTTGTATCCTCTCGTGGCAGTTTCGTCTGTGCTTCCTTGTGGCAGATCCGTCTGCGTTTCTTTCCGGCAGTTTCTTCTGCGCTTCCTTCCGGCAAGCGGCAGTTCCGTTTGCACTTTGTTCCGGCAGTTTCATCTGCATCCGTTCTATTAGTTTATGCATTTTTTTTATTTCGTTGTTTAAATAAGTTTCAACTCAAGTGATCACTTGAGTTTGAGGGGAATGTTAGGATATAATTAAGATCAATTAGGATCAATTAGTATTATTTACTATATCTGAATATTTATTATAGGAGATTAGGTCTTTATTATTACAATTCTCTTAGTACCTATAAATACCCTTTTATATTGTATTATTCTAGATAACTTAAATAGATAATTTGAATAGACAACTTGATTATACTCAATAATATACCATCATTTCTCCAGTTAAGTCTCTTGTTTCTAACAAAATTGGTTTCTTAACTACATTAAATAATATTGTAACATTAGTCTCTAATCCGATGAAAATCTTGCCCTAAATAGGTGATTAGGAAAGAAAATGCCCAGTCCATATGGCCTGAATGCCGAAAATTTTCAGCAAAGTGAAAGATTGAAGAGCATTTTCAAAGGCTCTAAACAAAATTTAATTTACCTTTTTATTTTTTTTAATCTGTTACCTTCACTTTTCAATACATCATTAAAATAATATATTATGTGCACTAGGAGATTCAAAATACCAAATATATCAACAACAATATTATGTTATGTATACACAAACAATATGCTATAATACAAAATACATATTAAAAATATGTAAAATAACACATATTTTTAATGTACACATAATATTTTAATATTTTTTATAACCGGATAGATGGAAAGAAATATAAGATAGTATATTAAAACACAAGAACGGGTTAAAAAAAAAGAACCAAAAATAGTGGAAATGCATACATATATTAAACATCACTTATGCAGTTATGCGTACAGTTGTACTAATATATAGTTGTAGTTATATTATATATACATAATATCAGTGAAGACAAGGGCACCTAACTTTGTTACTTATGAGTATAGTGTAGACATACATGTATACATGTATGACTTTGTATATCCTTTATTTTTGTCCCAAGTGTGGAAGCTGAAAAGTTGTATCTACTGAGAATCACTTAGCTTCATTCAGCTTAGACAGCAAGAAGAGGCAACTAGAAGAAAGAAAAACAGAAGCACAGAAGCATAGCAAATCCAGAGGAGTTTGTATAACAGCTCTTTTACTTTTGTCAAAGAGACCAATCAGAAGAAGCATCACTATGACATGCCCAACCTTGGTTTTCAGTTCATTCACTGTTGATATCTCCAACCATTTTGGTCTCTCCTGATTAAAAAACAACAACATATAGTGTAACTAACTTGGAAGAGACAGAGCTTGTTAAGAAAAAGGGAAATGTTGTACTAGGTAAATAACATATCTTTTTGTCTTTAGACAATTACAACCAAGTCTTATTCCATTAGATGATAGAGTCGACCAATAAGAGAACACAGTAAGAAGTTAACATTTGCAATACTATACTCTTCATAGAGTATGAGAGTATGCTGAGTTTTGAAAATCCAGTGATTATACTGCGTTAGTGCTGATTAATTTTTTCAATTGTTACGGATTAGCTTCCTAGCTGATTGAGGACTATCATGAAATCACTCATCCAAAAAATTTAAGCAGATAGAAAAAGACAACATGAATGGTTATATATCTGACAAGGACACTAAACGGACCATGAACACCCCCCTAGGGGCATGTCGGCTTCAGAGTGCATTCTAAATTGTATTCTCAATGAATGAGCATGAAATCTGGGGAGATTCCAATCAAGTCATCCCAGGATTGTAACATTCGCTCAATATGCTATTAACCTCTAATCTTTATATTTTTAGACTATTTCTGATTTGAGCATCGGAGTGTACCTCCAGCATTGAAAATCCAACATACTCCTCCCAACTTGGGATCCAGATTTAGTTCATGCTTAACATTGGTTATCCATAAAATCAAAGAAAAGTAATCTATAAGCAAATCTCTGCCTACAATTTAGAAGATGTAGAAGCTAAGCAGTTGATGAGAATGTGAGAATAAAGCAAGCACCTTAAGAACGAATAAGCCAAAGAGATTTGATCTGTGAGAAGGATCTTGATCAGGCAGAGAGCTTGCACTACCAAGATTACTGACAAAGAGCTCATAGAGGCCCATTCCAAACACCAGCATCACTGTTCCTAAAAGATACACATCTACATCATCATCAACAACCCAAGTTAGAAACAGACATACAAATTAAATGACATGGTGTTTAAAGAAGAGTGAGTGAGTTACCAATAGCCTCTATGAGCATTTGGATAATTTTAGTGCGGTCTACAAGGTATGAGGTAAACGACTCTGCAACAATTGTGGAACCCTACATGGTGATGAAGAACTAATTAAGTGAATGAAATATGTGGAAACAATGAATCAAATGCACACACACATATATACCTTGATGAAACATAAGAAAGATCCAATTAAAGAACCAAAGACTCCAAAAATAGCCAAGAAGCGGCATCTATATATAATCTGCAAATTAAAAGTTTCATCGCTAATAAATTAGAAAGCAATTATGCTAAGTCAAATAAAGATCATGAAACCTAAGTTTGTTGATTATATTACCTTCTCAACGCGGGCCTCTAGATCTTCTTGCTCTTCTTGTTGTTGTTGTTGTTGTTGTACCTGGTTGTTATTGACATCAACACGTGGCGAGGGTCCCGTTTTGGTGTAAGCGGGAATGAATCTGAGGCGTTGATGAGGATGAGTTTGGTGGCATCGAAAGACAGAGAGGGTTAGGGTTGTGGTGGTGCCATTAGAGGTGGAATTGAAAGGAAAAGTAGTTAGTGGTGCTCTTCGCAGCAATGTGTGACACTGGAGTTTCATTTTCAGAGGCTAATTTGAATTCAATCGAAGAAGAAATGTTTGAAGAAAAGAAGGGAGACAAGTGCGGTGAATGTGTGACACATTGACGGAGGCTAAGACCGCCATCTGGATTCTCCAACGCAAACTTCATTCTTCTCTTTCCTTTCCTTTCTATCGTTATCGTAAAATATCTTCCTTTTTCTTTTCCACTTTTCTCCCGAAAATTATTTTTATATTTTTTTTATCAAAAATTAGAGACTCAAATTCTAAACTAAATATAAAAAAACTATATCATTTGAGTTATTATTCATCGGCTTCTTTTAAATTATTTTTACATTTTAGACCATTCATATTGTTTATGTATTTCGGACAATAATTTATTATTTTTTTAAAAGTTTTGGAAATTAATTTGTTTTTGTTTTTTACATCTGTTTTAAATTTAAGTTCATATTAAACAATATTCCTCTTTAGTTTATTAAGGCAATTATTAACCAAACTATTGTATTTTCTCGCAAAACTACGAAACTTTGGGAAATTCTATAAGGTCTGCACCACACGTATCTCTCTTTTTTTTTTTTTTTTGGACTTGGCGCCACACGTATCTCTATTGACTATTGTCGTCGCTTGTCCTCCAACGTGAAAAATAATAATCTTTTCAATTTTTTGTTTAAATGAAAAACCGGCTAATAGGGGTATGTGTGAATACGAAATATGATAGAAGAGCAATGATTTGGAAGGTGCTACCAGATGAATCTACACCAAAGGAGTGTTGGGTCACTTGTCATATGAAAAGCAATCACTTTACAAATGTAACTCAGCTTCCTTCTTTTTGTTTTTTATTTGGGCCTCCAGTCCCTTTTTCTTTCTCTCAATCTATTTTGCCCTTGTATCATCTAGCCCAAAATTTAAATGGGCCAAATTGTTGGCGCAAAATAAGAAAACATTTTCTTCAAACAAAAACAAAAATGAACATGTGACATGTCATAACTGACGAGGTTACCTTGATTATAATTAATTAATGAATATCACTAGGGAGACAATGATGTTATAATAGATTGTTTATTTGGTTTAATATAAATTAAAAAAATTTAATAAATTAACATTTATTTACCTTAATTTTAAATGGCATATTCAGTGTCAATTTACCCTACCACCAATTTTATCCATAATTTCAATTTTTTTCTATTAACTCTTTTGCTCTCACGGTTATCCTCCCTCCAAAACCCTCCCGTTCGCTTCGCAGAACCCACACGCCCCCGGGCTGTGTGCGCTGAAACCTGCAGCCGCGCTTGGCAGACCCGCATCGCCCACCCTTCTTCGCGAGCATCCTCCCTCACTGGCCGCAACTCCTTCGCATCGTCGCCGCTGCATATCCTACTGTGACTACAGCCCAGCTTCCGCGCGCAACTCCTCGAACCCTAACTGTAGCCTAGTCTCTGCGCGCAACTCTTCCGACCCAAACTGGGCTCCTACCCCCTCGCGGGAAGGAACTGCTTTGCATCAAACACAGCTGAACATCTGATCATAACCTGGTCATTGTGGCGGACGCGAATTACAACACCAAACTTTCTTGCACCAAAAATCAACCATCCACGCGTACAGTAATTATGAACATCCAGTTATATGTTGACAAGAACATCCAACATTTGTGCGTAAAGATAATCATGTAATCAATAAATGGTATCATATACACAAAATGATCATCCATTTTGTTTAATAAATTAACCATTCAGATACATACTAAAATTAACATTTGGTTATTTGAAAAGATAGAGAGGGTCTATGTGTTGGTATAACTGATTACAATTATAGTTTGTTTTAAATTTAAAATTAAAAATTATTTAAAATTAATTAATTGACTATAATTTAATTTTAATTGTAATTTAATCCTCTTTGTATATATTGTACAATACATGCATTCCCTCCTCATACTTTCTCTTAATTTAAAATGGTAAACTCACTAAATGTAACAACTACGAAGTAGAAACAAAGATTCCATAGATTATAATAAAGGAAAGATAGTGAGGAGTGAAAATTTATCAATCATATCCAACAAGGAACAACCCATTCCGGATTAAAGCTTTCAACGTTGAAAGCTGGGAAGGGGCAACAACAGAGTTGGTATTTCTCAATACAAGTTTAGCATTTCCTTTTCCTTTTTCCCATCCCATGATTATAAAAAAATATATATAAACCAAACCAAAAGATACCTAGTTGGAGATAAGCGTATACTACAAACGTAGCTACAACAAAATCAGCACACAAACCAAATGCTTTAAAGCCAGGAAAAGAAGATACCAAAACCTTCCCACCAATTAGAGTTAAGGAACCCAATTTTTTCAACACTATTTCCTTACCTCTTCTTCTAACCTTTGCCATTCCCATTGCCAAATCCCATAACTCTCTATCTCCATAGACCCCACATGGCTTGATCTTGATTCTTGATTCTTTTGTCCTTACCATTCCCCATGCAGCCCGCCCCCGAGTCAGGGTCGTACAACCACAGCGACAGCCACAACCACAACCAGAATCGTCACCATCGCGACTTTGAAAGTCGTGATGGGGCCACACGGTACCATAACCGAAGGCTTCGTGTGGGCCGACAAGGCCACACGAACCCTTTAATATGGCTACTAGCCATCATATGCACAATCATAGCCCTAGCTGTGATTGTTGCCGGCATAGTAGTCTTTGCAGGGTACATACTAATCCGACCAAGGGTACCGACAATAACCGTCACAAATGCTCACCTAGACATTTTCCGAAACGACTACACCGGAATCCTCGAAACCCAACTCCGGATCCAAGTGATGGCGCAGAACGAAAACATGAAAGCACATGCATCATTTTCCGACATAAGGTTCAACCTTAGCTTCCAAGGTCAACCCGTAGCAATGATGGTTGCTGACCCATTTGATGTACCCAAAAACAACACACAGTTTCTTAACTACTTTGTCCAATCGTCGGCGATACCGTTGACGCCGGAACAAATGCAGGCGGTCACTGATTCTTGGAAGCTCAACTTGGCGACCTTTGATTTCAAGGGTAATGCTAGGACTCAATGGAGGATAGGGCCTTTGATTGGTTCTGTTAAGTTTTGGTGCTACCTTGATTGTAAACTCAAGTTTCATCCCTTGAATGGGAGTTACATTCACAATTCCTGCACCTCCAAATCAAAATAATCATCATCATCATCATTATGTGTTTAATTATTATTAGTTTTTTTTTTCTTTTTTAAACACAAGAATTTGAACCGGAAAATTGAAAGTCAAGCGAGTATATATCTTTCACTATTCAAATTCATCAACTTTGATATGTTTATTCACCGATTTACATAGATTTTCATGGAGATCTTTTTAGATTCTCTATGCCTTTAGCAGGGGATATTTAAATCCTGCTAGCCGAATAGACCTGTATAATCTATGTATTATGAAGAAGCTCTTTTTAAGAAGCTTGTGCCTTTAATGATAAATATAGCAAAAAGGGAAATATTCTTCATTATTATGTGTGTAAAATAAGCTGAGTTTGTCAACTCGTAATTCATCCAATTTTTTTTTTTTTGGAAGAGAGAGGGACAGGAGGAGGTTGTAGTTTATGATGTAATTTTGATGCATTCTCATATGCATTTAATTATATAATATTTAATAATGTTAAAAATCATGAGAGTACCAGTTAAAAATTAGTTAAATGTCTTTTGAGTAAATCCAAAACTTTTAATAATGTTAGGAATCATTAGGATGTTTCTTCTAATAAGTTTTAAAATATTTTTTTTATATTAAATATATTTTTTTATATATTTTATAAATTTTTTTATATACTAAGAATCGGGATGGTTGGAAGGAGAGTTCTGTGATCTCCGCCTCTAATTCTCCAACGTATCATTTAGAATTTTAATTTGAGGTGAGAAGCAATTAATATCAAATATTATAAATTAAAAACAAATAAAATTAATTAAATATAATTATAAATTAGTTAAGTTGTTTACTTTTTGGCTGATCACCTCTTGGTTCTATATACTTTTTCTATAATATTATAATGTAAAAAATAATTATTTTTTACATTAATTACATAAATAATCATTTAAGAACGATTGTGATTGCACAATGATATAAAACATTTTATACTATTAATGTATCAAAATTAAATTCTATAAAATATATTTTAAACATAATTAAATAATATATATATATATGTAATAACTGAACTAATGATTTATTTTTTGTGTGCACTATAATTCCTTGCTATTCCATTTAGTGATTTTATATATTTATGAGAAAATGTTGCTCTGTTAGGTTTTTTTTGTTTTGTTTACTGTTGCTCTGTTTTTTAGTTTTTCCTATTTTGTAAATTATTTATATTAAACATCTGATAAAAAAAAGTCCATAACAAAAGGCCCATGCTCAATCCTCAAACTATCAATCAACAAATTCGAATAGCTAGATCCCCAAAAAAGAAAAGGACCAGAACTTCAAAGCCACATAGGTTCATGGGTTGCTGCTTTGTTCTTAAAAATCAAGACCAAAAACAAAAACAAAAGCCCTGTCCTTGAAAATTTTTTTTTCTTGAAATTTGTTTAAAGAAAAAAAGAAGAATGAAAAGAAAACCTTATCCTTAATTTCAGTTTCCTGATTCTACGGAAGAAGGCAGGGGGATATTGATTAGAAAGAAAAAAAAATTGGAAAGACCCCTAACGGGGACACTGATTACATCCCCAACGGGACACGTAACTCTTATCAAATCTCAACTTTGACCTACCCTTCTTCCTTTGATTTCAACGTGTCACATTTTTTTTTCTCCTGTCAGAAACATTTCTTATATTTTACGAAATATTTAAATAAAATAATTTTTTTATGTATAAAACGTATATTTTTAAATTAAATATTTATAATTTTATTTGAACAAAATATCTTTTAATAATATATAAAAATTAGTGATAACCATTAGATTGATTAAAATAATAATAAAAGTAATAATAATAATAATAATACAAAATATATTTATTAAAATGTAATAAATTATATTTATTTTTAATATTTTATAATTAATAATAAAATATATAAAAAATATAAAATATTTTTGTAACAAATTAAAATATTTTATATTATTTGATAAAATATTAAAAATAAAAGTATTCGAATAATTAAAAATTATCAGTAATATTTATAATATTATAATAATTATTAAAGAGTATTTTAATTCAATAGATTATTTTTTTTTAATCTTATAGAAAAAAGAGAGTTAGTATATCTTATAAAGAGAAAGAAAAAAGAAAAAAATGTTTATCTTTTTGTTCTAATAATCTCCATACATATATAGGTATATAGATAAATTCTTAGCTGTTAGAAAATAGATTTATATAAATTCATTGTTTTTATCGATTGATATTCTTTCCTCCTTAATAAGTGAAAGCGTAAAGTTTAAACTATAAGCATAAGATAAGAGATGTATTTATCCACATAATGTACGTGGCAGTTCGAAAACGCTAACAGTGCCACGTATGCAGCATGCACTCCTTTTAAAAATGAAAACTCCTACTTAGGAATTGGTTTAGTCCACACTCCACAGTTGAGTTTGATTTGATTTGCTATTTGAAGATTGAAAGTGAAGGGGCCCTTCCTCTCTTGTCTGTTTTTCTCATTCCAATTGCATGCTTATGTTTCTTTTGTAAGTCTCACTTTTACTCTCACTCTTACTCTTACTCTTACTATTAATCTCTCAACCCTCCTCCCCTCTTTTTATTCTTCTACTAAATTATTCTAATTATATCTTTTTTTAATTATGTTTTCGTATAATCAAGTTTGAATATTCTATATTATTCTTTCACCTTCTCTGATTCTAATTCTATCGCTCGTTGTTTGGTTCAATAAAAATAGCTGCGAGGGTAATTAATTAAAGTAATTTAGTTGGTGAAGAGTAAAATTGAATAAATAATAGAAAAAATATTGACTAGATGCATTATACATGGTAATTTTGTTCGAACTTTTTTTATTCTAGAAAAAATAAATTTTACTTCTCCCCAAAACTTTCCTCTTCACCCATTAATTAATTACTGTTTCCTTCAATATTAGATATGCAATGATAATATTTGAAAAATAATAAAAAAAAATCAACAATAAAAATTTAAATTATCTTATTTAATATTTATTAATTATTATTAAAATAATTATATATTTTAAATATAATAAATACCGTTAGCATTATCTTTACTTTTGTCTGTATAGCTTTGCTTGCAAATTGCAATACACTCTCTGGATAGCGGATATGGAACTGGGTTAATTGTTTTATTGTATCATGTATCAATGGATAATAAATAAATAAATAAATAAATATACCAATTGTGCCGAACTATCAAACTAAGAGATTTTAAGGGGAAGATATGTGTTACACAAACTTGCAATAATGGTACGTAAATGTTGATTCAATTCATACACTAATAGTTCTGTGCTGATCGATTTTGCAGAGGATGATGGATGTGATAAAGTGTGTAAGTGTTAATAAGTATTGAAGATCACACATTATTTTGTGATCAATGGGATTGGTTTCTGAGATAGTGGCTAACATATTAGTGTTGGTAACATGGCCTTTCTCTCTATTCCAATTGGTGTGCTTGTTTGGTACAAGAATTACATTACTTGTCATATATACTTGGACGGAGTTCATCAGGAATATAATTGTCTTCAACATAAATATAGCATTGGGAATTATATCATGGACATTTGGCCTTGTCTTACTACCTGCCAGAATCCTCAACACCTTTCATAGGGAGAGACAGGTTAGTTTAGTTTAGTATCTAATTCATCATCCCTTTCTTATTGTTAATGTTACCAGTGTGAGAAGTAGTGTATGAAATTAGTCCCACGTTGAATAAAACGAGAAAAAATGAGAAGTTTATAAGATGAGAGTCATTAATTTATTTTCTACGGTGAGTATATGAAAAATTTTACTAGCTTCAATGGTGGTTATTTTTAATTCGATGCAGTTGGAACGCAAACTGCAACAGATGCAGATCGATCTAGCGAATCTACTTCTGGACTATAAGGAACTTGAAGAACATCTCCAGATAGCTGTCAAAGAACGCAGAATAATGGAGTTACTAGTATCCGAGCTTGAAGAGGAGCATGATATGGCCGTAGCAAAGATTGAAAAATTAGAGAGAAAGGTATTAAATATTAATAACAGAGTACATCTAAGTTGTTTTTTCCCATTAGTTTAAGCTTTTGGAATGAGTGGTTTCATGACAGTATCAAACAATTTGAGTCAATAAGGACAATGCCATTGATATGTAACTCCTTATGTCTTGTTAATAGTTGCTAGATCAAATCAACGAAAACCGCCGGCTCAAAGAAGTTAAAGGCAAGGCATACTGGTCGTCGAAGGACGCCGGCGACTACGACGACGAGGGTAGACATATCTTCCCCCTCCAAGATCTTGTAATTACAAAAGATATTTGGGAACATGACAACAAAATAAGTTCTAGCAATTTGCTTAAACTCCTTAAACCAGGGGCTACGCCACAAGTGCCGGATTACCGGCGTGACGTGGCAATTTCGCAGTCAGTATTCAGTGCTATCTTGTCAGTAGTCGTCGGCGTGACAGCGTGGCAAGCGGAAGATCCTTGCATGCCTCTTGTGGTGGCTCTGTTTGCCGTGGTAGGCATGTCATTGAAGAGTGTGGTGCAATTCTTTGCCACCATAGAAAACAAGCCGGCATCGGATGCTGTCGCTCTCTTAAGCTTCAATTGGTTCATTCTTGGCACTCTAACCTACCCTACCCTTCCAAGAATTGCTCCACTTCTAGGAAGGTTTATAGAAATAACCATCACCCGGTTTGGTCTTCTTTCCTTTTAGCTTCACATATTCACTTTATTTCTTCTTTTGATTTTTGTTCTATGATCATATATTATGTTTTCTCATATAGTTATTGCTACCACCACCCCACATGAAAGGTGAATGGGACATGGGGTTTTTCTTCCCCACTTTTACAGCAAGAACCAACTTTAGTTAATTGAATATGTCAACTTTGGTTAATGTTTATTCAATTTTATGGTATGATATGCATCAATTTTATTATAGTTTAATTATAATTCCCAAGATAAGGCTCTAGAAGCAAAGCATATGGCATCTGCATTATAGTTATTAGGGGTGTTAGTGATAAGATTGAAATCATTTTTGAAAAAAAATTACTTCAATTCAAAAGTATATAATTTGTTGCGGTTTCAATTTGATCTGTTAGTTTAATTTTATTTTTACATATATACGATCTAAATTATTGTAGTTTGAATTGGTCAGTTTATTCGATTTTAAAAATAAAATTTTAAATTTTTATTATATAAAAATAAAAGTAATTTTAAGTGGATAAAATAAATAATAAATAAATGAATATTATTTTATATTTATAAAATATTTATTAAACAATGATAATATATATAAGATAAAAATATATAATAAATTAAATATATAATATATAAAATTTAAATCAATAATAAAATAATATATCATATTTTACAATTTGAATTGGATTAAATATGATCTAATTCATAAGGTTTGTCAAAAATAAAATTCGATCTAATATAAGTTATAGTGTGATTTTGATTAGTTTTTCGTTTGAATTAAATTGGATGTGCAATTTTATTTGAATTAGTTTGAATTTAAACAACTCTTATAGTTGGTCTGTTTTCATTTCAATAAAATGTCAACATCCCAAGAGTTGGAATTTGCTTTGTACTTCCTAAAGAGTTCATAAAGTTGAAGGCTCTATCCAAACTGTTTTTGTGCAAGATAGGGTTTATAATTCGAAGCCACCAATGTCAATTGTTTATTAATTGAGAAAGGATTATGTTACGTGTATACTAAAATTAGTCATTAGTATAAAATATAAATATATGTTAAAAATAAATTAAATCATATATATATTTATACACAAATATATTGGTGGCTAATTTAATGTATAAATAATATTTTTCATTGAAAAAATTGGGTCCATCCGATATCCCATGTATATTTGAAAATTGATTGAAATATTTATGGATATTCCAATAAGGTAATGACATATTGAGACCCGTTAGGTCCTTGATTTTGACTATTCGGTATCGGTTTATGTTTGGGTCCCATGATATTGTTCTATTATGTATGAAAATAATGTAGTGGTTATTACAACTTTTAGAAGGGGGACATTATGGTAGGACTCAAATAAAGCAGCATGAGAATGTGATATGAGATCAATCTAAAATATTGATCATCCACCCCACTCTGCCACTCCTGTCACAATCTTTCCAACATATAAAAATAAAAGTTTAGAGGTTGTTTTTATTTGTTAAATTTATTTTTTACTAATGTTAATTAATTAAATATTGATTTTTTTATCTTTTTTAAAAATTGATAAATGTGTCTAAATTTTATAATTTTTACCCTTTTTTATTATTGTTTAATTTTTCTTTCAAAAATTGATAAACTCTTATACATATCCTATATTATTGATACTTATTTTATTATTCTATATATACTCCATAATAAAGGGTAGAAGTAGTGTTGGATTAAAATGGAAGATTATGCACACCTCACTTTTATTCATTCAAATGGTATATTTCTTTTCAATGGTGGTGGGGGACCAATATCTTTTGTGATGATCTATATCTTTTAACAAATGAGCTATTTCGGATGAAGATGACATAAATTGGTGTTATAGCTTTTTCCTAAGCATATGCCCTATACTCCAAGTGAAGCATGTGCACTCTTTTGGGACACTCATCCATGATTGTGATGAAGGGAATAATTTGTATTTAGTCAAATAACATTATTGTGGTCTAACAATATGAAGGTAAGGCTTTTCTGACTTCTAGTTATGAGACCTACTATAGCATATGTTCTATTTCTTTATTATATGCTTCTATAACCTTCTATTCTAAAAGCATTGTCTAGTGGGGAATTATTATGGAGCTTCAACATGTGGCATCCAATTGTTTTTACCATGATATAATTTCATCAAACAATAAATCCGGTAATGCTAGGAAGAAATAAAAAAAATAGACAAATTTATTTTGACTACTAAACTTTTTTATAAATGAATTGATGCAATTATTGTTATATACTAGCATTATGGTTCTGGGTACGGGTGAGAACAAATGTGTAGGGTTTTTATTAATAACATGTTTAGCCTGCAATGAAATTTACACTTATATATATATACTATTTAATGAGTACTAAATTTGGTTTATTTTAAAGCTATAAAGTATGGATACTTTGGTGAGTTGTTGTGTCTACGTGTTGGACACATTTTAGATACGATATTCATATTTGTTCGATACATGTGTTTGCTGTGTTCAACCGTATCTTAATAAAAAATAAAAAAAATTTCAAACACGTTTGGACACATTTAGATACCATTGCGTGTCAGCGTGTCCAGTTTTATTTTTAATATGTATTGATCAAATAAATTTAGAAATAGTATATATTATTATTTATCAAAACAAAAAATATTTTAAATATTTTATATCATTAAAATAAGATTAAAAAATTAATTAATTTGTTTTAACATCACTAAAATATTAAAATATTATTATATTTCTTGAAAAAATACTTTATATTTTATATATATGCGTATTTTCGATCGCGTCTTATAAAATTTTAAAATTCGTGTTGATATGTCATGTGTCGTGTTCTGTGTCCATGTCAATATCTGTGTATTGTAGCTTTAAAATTAATATTTTTTTGACTAATTTAAAGTTAATTTGAAATAACAAAATAAATAAGTAATGCTAATATGTGATATACTAAGAAGTTAACTACAAAGAATTAAAAGCATTAAAGAATAAAAAATTATAAATATAATTAAAAAATAATAAAAATATTATATGTATATTAAAATTAGTTATTCTATATTTATATAAATATATGAATAATTTAATTTATTTTTAATATTTTTTATATTTTAATATATATTTTATATTGATAGTTGATTTTACTGTACATTTAATATGATTATTAAAAAGAATAAATAGCTGCCTAATAGATAAAGTTAGGTAAATATCATTTTTTAAAGTAATAAGACTATAGAGTAAGCTATATATATGTGAATTATAATTTGGTCAATTAAAAATTTTAAATTAAAAAAAAAACTTAAATTATGTCTATCTTATTCTTATACGTCGCTAGCTTTTCTTTGCTTCTAATAATTGTGGTTATTGCGCCACGTGAACCTCGTTAAATTTTAGATAGACTTACGTAATTTGATTTAATCATATGAGAGCTACGATTGACAACATTCAAATTGCAACTAATAAGTGAGATATGCATCGTGGAAGATCGATTGATATCCACAAGTGTGACAATATAATTAATTATATGACATATCCTATCCTTGGCTATAGTTTTCACTTTTTATTTTGTGTGATATGGACATGACGTGATGCATGTTTGCATACAGATTGTGAAAGTATTTCTTCCAACAAAATGAAAACATAAATGTACCACGCAAATATACAGTACCATGTTGTGACATTACTCACCACGTGCTTTAATTTATATACACGAATTAAGTAATAATAATGATAATAATTATTAAAATTGAAATATTCTAACTCGATTGGTTGATTGAAATGAGTTTTAGTAATGAGATTAAAATAAGTTTTAGTATAAAAATGAAGTTCTAATTTAATTTACACAAAGAATAAATTTAAAATTAATTAATTAAAATGGAGTATTTTAAGTATAAAAATGTTATTAAAATTTTAGTTTTTGTCTTCAAAAATTTCAGTTATTTATGTTTTATCTTTTGAAGGTACTGAAATATTAAAATTTTAGAGATAGAAACTGAAATTTTAGTACTAATATCTGAATCAACAAATATAATATTGAGTTTTAGTCTTTCAATTTCTTTTTCAGTATTTCAAAACAAACGCTATTTTAAATGATTCCGAAAGGGATCTGAAGCTAACATGGATTATTGATTTATTGATAATTAAGGAAAAAATTTGAGTGCCCAACTTTTTCCAAAGGAATATTTATTTGTGACAAGCTCAAGTAAATGATGTCAAATGTTTGATTTCGTCTCGTGAACTAAAAATTTATGATCTAATATAATTTTAAAGGGTTAGTGCTTAAAAAAATTCTTAAAAAATTTGTATCAATTAATTTAGTCTTTGAAAAATTTAGCATCTAACTCACTGATTATATTTTTGAGGGTTGAAACTGATGAAGCGTTAAATCTTTTAAAAATCAAAATAACTCATACATGTTTTAAGAACTATTTTGATTATTAATATAATTATATTTTGATAAAGTAAAATTATTTTTGGTAGTATATCTATATGGTCATAATAAATGAATTTTAAAATAGGAGAAAAACTATTACTTTATAATCTAGTTGTAGCGTTATTGCCATGCCACTACTAGTCTGTTAAGATAATAATTAGAATCAAATTATATCAATTAGTATCACTTATATTTATATAGTATATCTGTATATTAATTGTAGGATTCTATATTTTTATGACTTTGATTCTCTTAGTAACTATATATACCCCTTGGCTCTTGTACATTGTATTTTGGTAACACATTCAACAATACACGTATTCTTTCTCTAGTTTAGTCTCTTATTTCTAACATGGTATCAAGAGTTTAGGTTTTATTTTTCTTTTCTATGAATTTTCGTTCATAATTCTGGTGTTTTCTTTTTTCTTCCGGCAGCTTCTTTCGTCCACTTTTTACTCACCTTTTCGACCTTTTCATATGTCCTAAACCATATCATTGTCTTCGTCTCATCCTCACGAGTACAAAACGCTCCACCATGCCGTCTGAGACCTCTGCACGCATCATCGAAACATCCCTGGTCGTACCATTGTTTCCCTGCCCAGACGCTTCAGCAGTCGTTGGATCTTGTTGCAGATCGCACACTCCATAGGCCTGCACGTGTCAAGCCGCATCCCTCCCAACAAACCGCCCGCGTCCGACCCAGTTCGACCCGTCACTCTGACCCGTGTTTCCAGCTCAGCGCCAGCGTGTCTCCTCCCTTCTTCAGCTGTCGCCACGTGTTCTCTTGTTGCTGATGTGGAACCCTCTCTAAGATTTTTTTGTGAGTTCTTTTCGATTTTATCCTCTGTTTTTTTTTGTTTTCGGTCCCGAATTTGTAGTTTCTACCCTCTTTGCCTTTGTTATGGAGAAACTGGATATTTTTCAGCCTATTCCTGGTATCTTTAACGGCTCATGCTCATTTGGTTGAAACTATGCGAGAATTTCTTAAAGGGCAAAAATTATGGCAATATGTTACTGGTGATATTGTTTGTCCTGTTAAGTAAATTGTGAGTGACAAATCCCAAGATGGGACCTCCAAATCCAAGGAGGATATTGAGAAGGACTTTGCAGAGAGGTTGAAAGATTGGGATAGTAAAAATCATCAGATAATCACCTGGTTTCGCAACACTTTTACTCCCGGCATTCATTTACAGTTTGAACGTTTTGAAACTGCTAAAGAGGTATGGGATCATTTGGCCAAACATTACATTATTTTTTATCTCTCTCATCAATACCAACTGCTAAAGGAGTTTCGTAGCCTTAAGCAAGAACGTGGCCAAGCGGTTTTTGATTTTCTTGCTCAAATAGAAATTATTTGGGATCAATTGAACTCTTGTGAGCCTGTTCTTAAAAATTCTGTTGATGCTAAGGCATATGAGGATTATAGGAACCAGAGACGTCTCATGCAGTTTCTTATGGCACTTACTGATGATTATGAGCCAGTCAGGACTTCTCTTCTTCATCAGAATTCATTGCATAGTCTTGAAGATTCTCTTCCTCGTCTTAAGTCTGAAGAAACACGCTTGGGTTTGACTCGTTCTAAGAGTGAAACTACCTTTGCAGCCACCGAGAGAAAGGGCAAAATATGTCGAAACTGTAACTGTCCTAGGCATTCCTTCCCCGATTGTCCCTCTATTGAATGTCGTAAGTGCAAACAAAAAGGTCACATTGGGTCCAATTGTCCGAAACTGTTCTGTCATTATTGTAAGCTCTCGGGTCACTTGATTACTGTCTGTCCTACTAGGCCACCGCGTTCGGATCAGCACAAGTATCAACCTCGTCCCAACAACTCTCCGCATGTGCCTGCTTCTACTGCTGCTGCTGCCACTGAGTCCACCCCTTCTATCTCTCTCAACACTCCTTTTGTCTCTCCATCAGACATTGAATCTCTTCTTAAGCAACTTTTCTCTTTTTCTGGTAATACCCCTGTTGCTCTTTCCACCCCTCCAGGTAATTCTAAATGGTATTTTGATTCTCGTTGTTTTAATCATATGTCTCCTTTGTGTCATCTTTTCTCGTCATTGTCTATCACCACAAATGCACCTTCTGTCAACACTGCTAATGGTTCCCTCCTGCATGCAACACATCAAGGGTTTATTTCACAGTCCAATATTCATCTTCCTGATACTTATTTTATTCCAAAATTGGATTTTAACCTTATCTCTGTCGATCAACTTATTGAACTCAGTTTTGATGTCACTTTCTCTATTTCTGGTTGTCATGTGCAGGATCGTCGGACGGGAAAGATCATCGGGACTGGTTGTAAGGTCGGACGGTTGTTTGAGCTCGAGAACCTTCATGTTCCTTCTCCGTTAAATCTCTGTACTATTTTCTCTCAATCTCCTCTTCACTTGTGGCACCGTTGTCTTGCCTACAGCTCCTTAAGCAAATTGCGTTCTGACAAACCCCAATTTGACGGTTTGTTTTGTATTAAGTTTAGAGTATTTTGATAACCTTTTGTCACATTTAGCCTATGAATTAGCATGGTTTTGTTATCTCTCCCATATTCGTGCTTAAGTGTAAAAACATGCTTTTTGAGCCTTATTTTGATGAATTCTAAGTTTCTCTTTGATTCCATAAGATGCCTTGATGTGTTTGTTAGTAATCTCAGGATGAAATAGGCTAGGCATGGATCAAAGGAAGCAAGGAAGAAAGCATGCAAGTGGAGAGAAGCACAAAAAGCCAAAGAATTGATCCAGGTCATGCACGCGCACGCGCACAAGGTGCTCGCGCGCACATTGCAGAACAGGCCAAGGACGCGCACGCGTACCATGCGCGCACGCGCCGATGGAGGCACATGACCTCACTAAAGCAACACGTGCCTGGCGATTTTGGAAGGTTTCAGCAACCAACTTTGGCGCCAAAATGCATATAAGAGTCAGGGATTGAAGGGGATATACACACATTGACACACATTCATACCCATAGACTAATTAGGAGATAGATAGTTAGTTTTAGAAGTAGTTTCTAGAGAGAGAAGCTCTCACTTCTCTCTAGAATTAGGATTAGGTTTAGGTTAATCTCTCTTCTTAGATCTAGGTTTAATTCATGTTTTGATTCAATTTTCTTTTATCAATTCTCAATCTTCTCATCTCTCTCTTTCTAGTTATGTGTTTTAATAATTGTAATTCTTCATTTTGTTTTGGATAGATTGTTGTTCCTTTATTTCCTTTCAATAATGCAATTTGAGGTAATTCATGATAATTGTGATTTCCTTGATTGTTGTTGATTAATTCTTTGCAATAATTGTAGTTAGATTCTATTCTTGTTGTCAAATTTACTATGCTTTTCTTTTATGCCTTCCAAGTGTTTGATGAAATGCTTGGTAGGATTTTAGTGTAGCTTTTGTTCCTCTTGGCTTTGGTTGAGTAATTAGTGACTCTTGAGTTATCTAATCCTTTTGTTGATTGATAGTTAGAAGTTGCTAATTGATTTGAATACCTCTAAAGCTAGTCTTTCCTTTAGGAGTTGATTAGGACTTGAGGAATCAAATTGATTCATCCACTTGATTTCCCTCCATGGTTAGAGGTTAACTAAGTGGGAGCAATGGACAATTTGCCATCACAATTGAGGAGGATAACTAGGATAGGACTTCTAGTTCTCATATCTTGCCAAGAGCTTTGCTAGTTGTTAGTTTATTTTCTTTGCCATTTATATTTCTTGTCTAAAATCTTAAAAACCCCAAATATAACTCACAACCAATAACAAAACACTTTATTGTAAATCCTAGGGAGAACGACCCGAGGTCCAATACTTCGGTTTATAAATTTAGGGGTTTGTTACTTGTGACAAACAATCTTTTGTATGAAAGGATTATTGTTTGGTTTAGAGACTATACTTTACAACGAGATTTCATTAGTGAAATTCTAAACCGTCAAAAATCCGATCGTCAAAATGGCGCCGTTGCCGGGGATGTGCAATGGTGTTATGTTATTGGTTATTGTATATATGTGAATAGTGTAAATATCTTGCTTTTTGCTTCATTCGCTAGTGTAGAATTTTATTTTCTCTTTCTACCATGAATTCTCACTTTGGCTATGAGTTTGGTTCTAATTGTGTTGTAGGTATTGAGAGCTCCAATGAGGATGTGTATCGAGGATGGAACAATCAAAGGTGGGAGGAGCCATGTGCATATGACCAATCTTCATGGCAACAATCTCTACCAATGCACTATGACGAAGAGCCATTCTATGATGCATATCAACCCTATGGCTATGGTGAATCACCTTGTGACTTTCAAGAACCACTACCATATGCCTATGAATCTCATCCGCAACATGAACCTCAACCATTCTCACAAGCCTCTCCATACCAAGCACCTTCCTATGATCCATATCCATCATATGACCAATCATCCATACCATATTTTTATGACCATTATGAGCAAGAACCCTTAAAACCACCACAACCCTATCAAGATCACTACCAAGAACCACCTCAATGCACACAATCTCCACAACCATACCGAGAGGAACCACCTTCCTATTATGAACCCTCTCTCCAAAATAATGAATCTTCCTACCCACCACAACCCCCAATAGACGATTCTCTCACTTTGTTACTTCAAGGACAAGAGGCCATGAAGCGGGATACACTTGAGTTTGTGACCAACTTGACCAAGGTAGTGTCCACCTTAGCCTACCGATGCTTGAATGCTCAAGGTACTTCCATGATCTCATGTGAAAAGTCAAGAGAAGAACAACAAAGTATGAAGGAGAAATTGGAAAATTTGGTGGAGGAGGAGGAGTCGAATTTTGTGCTGGAACAATTGGAGAAGCCTATGATCATTGAAGAAAAGGAAGAAGTGGTTGAAGATTTAGGAGACGTTGAAAGTCCATGGGAATGTAGCATCATGGAGCACTCTTCCAAGAAGCTTGACATTGATGTTGAGGAGGGTGCGCAACCTCCAAGGCATGTCATAGTTGAAGACTTGGAAGAAGCTTATCAAGAGATGGATTCAATCATGGATGAATTCCTCTCTACAATGGAATCCTCTCCCATTGGACATGAAGTTGAAGTTATAGAAGAGTGTGCGCAACCTCCCAAGGATAACGAAAATGGCATGGTGTATATCGAAATTGAAGAATATGAAGCGGTTGATCAAGAGATGAATTCATTCATCAATGAATTCCTATCTAAAATTGAATCATCTCCCGTTAAACAATATGTCAACACCAAGCCATGTAATAAAAGGGAAAAGGTTGAAATCGAACAAGCTTGTGAAGAGGTGGAAACAACCAAAGAGGAGCACAAAGAGGTAGATCTTGCATTGTCTAAGTGTGGGGAAGCCTCCCTTCCCAAGTCACCATCCAACACAACATTTAAGTGGGTAAAATCTCTATTCCTAAGCTTTAATTTCTCACTTGAATATGGTTTGATTGAAAATGATGGTCAACTTAGAACTCTTTGTGGAATTAAAAGTAAGAATGAGTTGTGTAGTGGTTGGAAAGTAGGTGTTAAGCTCATTAAGGTCAAGGCCTCAAGGTATAGGGATGAAGTTGGGACAAAGATCACCTTGTATGGATCTAGAAGGAAGTATTGGTGGAGTAAAAAGAATTCTGTATGTCCACCACATGTATGTCAACCACCCATCCGACAAAATCACGGAACTCAACTAACAGATGGATGCAAAAATAAGATATGGGATCCCGGTTCGCTATGTGAAGACCAAATATGGGGACTCGTATTCTGGGTAGAAATCTGCCCAAGCTTAATAAAAATGGTTGGAAATTCTGTCAACCAATTGAGACGCATAGATCCTTGGAGACTCAAGGATGAGTACAAACATAAGCCACCATGACAACAAGCCTCTCAAAGGTCCAACTTAAGGACTTAAACTAAAAGTGCTAGGTGGGAGACACCCCACCATGGTAAACTCTTTCCAATCTTTTACATTTACTTAATAAGTGATTTGAGTTACCATTGTAGGTAGATGTTTCATACAAATTGTTTGTACAACTTAATTGTAGCTTAGTCACATGCATGTTGTGTTTAGTAGTAGATGAATAATGTCAGAAAATTGTATTTTTGTGAATTGTATGATAGTTGAGTGAATAAGAGTTGTGAACACTAAAGGGAGCATCCAGCAATTTGTTTTCTGAAAAAAAAAAAAGGGTGGACGCGAGCGCACCATGTATGCGCACGCGTCCCTGTGTGGATGCACCACGAGCCACATACCCGAGAGTTGGGCCTCCCTTGGGCAAACATTATGCCTTGAGCCCAACACAATCCACGCGGACGCGCACAACGTGCGTGCGCGCCGTTTTTAAGGAAATGAATACTCACGCGGACGCGCACATGCCGCGTCCACGCAGATTTGCTGCTGCAATTGATTGAGCCAAACCCCAGAGAGTTGAGCCATTTCTGAGCTAGCTTTAGGCCCCAGGCCCAACTCGGTCTGCGCGAGCGCGCACATCGCGCCAACGCGCCATTTCATAACTTAGCAATGTACACGGACGCGCACTTGTCGCGCGCGCGTCCTTGCGTGCTGCCGCCAATCCAGGCTTCTAACCCGAGAGTTAGGCGTGCCTCATGCCCACTCTAAGCCTCAGGCCCAATCTCATTTACGCGTGCGCATCCTGTACGCGTACGCGCCCATACCTCTTCTGTCACCCACGCTATAGCGCACTACACACTCGCGCGTGGACCTCCAATTTCTTTCACTGCGCGCGGACGCGTACATGCCGCGTGCGCGCCGATCTGATAGCGCAACTCCCAGGCCATTCTCCAGAGAGTTAGGCCTGTGTTGGGCCGACTCTAAGCCCCTAGCCCAACTCTATGCACGCGTGCGCGCACTGTACGCGCACGCGTCCCTTCCTCAGTTGCTCATCCACGCTCAAGCGCGTTGTCCGCGCACGCGTAGATCCCAAGTTTCCTCAATGGGCGCGGACGCGCAAGGTGCGCGGGCGCGCCGATTCAAAAATTGGGATAACCCTAGCACGCGTAGCACACTGCGCAGTCGCGCAACCCTTTTCCCCCAATTCCATCTTCTTCTTCTTCCTCTCAACCACCGCGGCAGCAGCAACAGCCACCACCGTCGGTCCACCATCTCCACTGCCTCCTTTCTTTTTCTCTCTCTCTTTCATCACCACTCACCGCATTCTCTCTCTCTCTCGTCCATCCACCCCCGCCCGAACACCAACAACCACCGCGCCACCATCTCCGCCGCCACACTGTCACCACTCCCGGCGGCCCGCCCCACCTCTACCCTTCCTGCACATTTCCCCTATCACTCTCCCCTTTTCACCATCACCAACCCTTTCCCCTCCATTTCTCATTCTTCCAGTGACAGCCACCACCCTTTTTTTTCTGCCACCAACCGCCACCGTCCACGGCGGCGCGAGTGCTGCTTCTGTCGCTCCTGGCACTACCTTTCCCCCCAGTTTCCTTTCCATTCTTAGTTCTTCACTGCTTCCAGGTTCCTGCTCCACTTCTGTATTTTTCTGTTTTTCCTTTTTATTGTTCATATATGCTAGTTACTATAATTGCATGATTAGTTAGTTTAAATTCAAATTTTGTATGCTAGGTTAGATAGAGATACTTGCTGTTAGGTAGCTAGGGCTGGATAGAGGATTCTAGGCCTGATAAGTGCTCCGTTCGTGCTTAATTTGCTGTCTGCTATTTGGATGTTGTATGCTGATGTTTGGACTGATTTTGTGCATTTCATGTTGCTTGAATGCTATACCACTGTCGCTTTGCCTATTTGATGATGTTTTCTATGCTAATTGTGATAATTTGCTATCCGGGACTGTCCAATTTTAAGCCGGAATGCTGCCCGATTTTCAAGGAAATTAGTTTCTTTTGGTCTTCCTTTTAACTTTGGGCAACTTTCCGTTTTCCTTTTGACTTCCCGGATTTGCACAATCATTGTGAACATGAGTCACAACTTTTCTTTTCATTATGCATAAATATCATCATATCACTAATCCACTTTTCTAACCTCATTAATTTCTTTAACCATCTAACTTCCGCTCACCTTTAACCTCCTTTAACAATTCTTTCAAAAATTATGATGATATTCTTGCATTTTGAATATGAGTTGTTGATTTTACTGAAACTTGCTTTCTTGGTTTATTAGTTCACTTTTGCATACTCTTTGCAACATCATGCTTGTTTTTGTTACTTATATCCTGAACATGCCTCCTTTGCTACATGCTAAATGTTTTCTATATCCTATCATATTTTTCAGGATGTCGGACAAAGGCAAAGCCATAGCCACTACCTCCAAGAAAAGAAAACACTCTACCCCTTCTATTCCTTCCATCTATAAGAATTATGCCAAGAACCCGTTGAATGATGTGGACAAGGAAAATCAGCAGTTACCTTCTACCAATCCAGACAAATTCCCTAATCTCTACTATGAGCTCCGGTTTTCTAAATATCGAACTACAAAGCTGAACATTGAGAAGAAGCTGCTTCTCCCTACTGATGTGAGACGGTCCATTGAAGGTCGGATCCTTGAGTTGGGCATCGACTTTGTTGACCGGGATTTGGGGGATATCAATGTGTCTTGGGTGAAGGAATTTTACTGCAACTTCTTCCGTCTGACATTGGATTCGGTCCAGGTGAGGGGTAGGGAGATTATGATTACTGAGACTGCTATTGAGGAGGCGTTACAGTGCCGGCATGTCCCTGATGAGCTGTGTGCCCATCAGCAGGCTGAGTTAGCCATACACAGCATGACCTTCGATTATGAGGCACTCAGGACTGTTATTGGGTTACCGGACGCCACATGGGTTATGGATGCCAACAATACCAAGCCGAAAGGGATGCTCTTTACTCATCTGACTAGGGAGGCCAAGACTTGGCAGATGATATTTGCTTGCTACGTCCTCCCCACCACCCACTTCTCTGAGATTCCTATGGAGATGCTTCTACTTATTGGGTGTGTCATGGAGGGGAAGGAGGTCTCTTTCCCTAGGCTTATCCGACAGTGTATGTGGCGGGCGCATATTCGTGGCCTACTTCCATTTCCTACATTGGTCACGAGTATGGCGGCCCTAGCTGAGGTTCCATGGTTGGATGACGATGTGCGACCACCGCCCCCTGATGCTGATGACAGGGGTGGTTGGGTGCACGAGAGGCCACTTGCTAGACGCCGTTCTCGGGCCAGAGCTGTCATCGGGACACCTTCACCATCAGCCCCTACAGCTGCCCCATCATCCTCTACAGCCGCAGCTCCTTCATCATCTACAGATCCTCCAGCAGCACCTGAGCCTACTTATCTCCTAGTCCAGCGTCTTTTCCGGTTCTTAGAGCGTGAGAAACGCCATGTCAGACGCCGTTTGGATCGGATTGACCAGATGTTTGTGGCTCAGGGCCTTGAGCTGCCCCCGCTTCCCGATTCTCCGGCCTCCGATGAGCAGGATCATCAGGAGGAGGCTGCGGAGGCGCCGGTTCAGCAGGATACCCATGACACTACCGAGCCCCCAGAGACTCATGAGGAGCCGGTCCCACAGTCAGAGCCAGAGCCTATCGTTGTGCCTCCCACTGATCCTCCGGTTTAGCATCGAGGACGATGCTTGGTTTTAAGTGTGGGGAGGTCACCGGTAGCATTATTTGGGAACCGGTGAACTTTTCAGCCTAGTTATCCTATTTTGCACAGTTTTGTATACATTTTGATGCATCTCTAGTTTGATTTAGACACTTTTATTGCTTATTTTGGATTTTAGATATTTTGATGCTTTTGGATATTTTTAGATGTTTTGGATGATAGATTTCATACTTTTACTTTTAGTTGGATTTTTCTTTATACATTTTGTTTATCTTTGTCTTTTAGTTTGTAGTTGTGATTAGAAATCATACTTTGAATTGCAAAATACTTAGTCACCCTTTTTGCATAAGAAATTGATTTCAAGTGAAAAGAAAAAGGTGAACTAAGAAATTTTTTTGAATCTTTCAATCACAACAATGCTTAGTCAAATATTGAAATTTTCCAAGAAGTTTAAATATAGGGCACTAACCCAATTGATTGAAAGAAAAAGAAAATTTTTGGTGAAACTTGCTTGAACTTCATATTTCGTGAAGCGTGTATTGAATTGAGAACACAAGCTTGTGAGACTTGAGCCTATTGATGTGGTTACATTTTATAACCACTTATTTTCCATTCTTGTGTGAAATTGTTCTCTTTCTATGATTGCAATCCTTGATTTGCTTGATTCTATATGTCCATTTATTTCTTGTATTTATGCATTTGTATGATTGAGGCCATTACTTCATTAGCCACTTACCCAAATAGCCAACCTTTTATTCTCCATTGTTAGCCAATTTTGAGCCTATGCTTAACCAACTTATTCTCAATTTAGCACATTACAAGCCAAGGCGGAAAACCAATAAAAGTCCTTGTTTGGATCTTTGATTAGCCTAGGCTAGTGAGAGTGTTTATTATTCAAAGTTGGTGAGGCTTGGGAACATTGGATGGGATAAAAGGGGGTAGTACACTTTCATGTTTAGGAATTGGGTACATACGCATGTATTGATCAAATGAATAGACCTTGTGCATTGATGCTTTTGCATATAGTTTGACAAAAGAAAAAAAAAGAAATGAAAAGAAAAAAAAAGAGAAATGAAAGTGAAAATGAGAAAAACAAAAGAAAAGAAAAGAAAAAAATTGTGTATGGAAAAAGAAGAAAAAGAAAGAAAATAATAAAAAGGGGACAAATCGCCCCAAAGTGAAGTCAATAAAAAGGAATCAATGCATAGGTGTCATGAATCAAATAGGAAATGCATGAATATGTAAGAAAAAGTGAAGAATGGGTAGTTAGAATAGTTTGAATTTGTATAGGTCATTATATAGGTTAGGTAGGGAAGTCTATGCTAATCAAAGATTCAACTCCTAGTCCACTTAACCATAAATGATCCTACCTTGACCCTAACCCCATTACAACCTAAATGAAAGACCTCATGATGAATGTATGCATGCATTGAATAAATGTTGATTGTTAGAAAAAAAAATCAAATTTTGGAAAGCTTGATTAGAAGAGAATTGAGTGAATTGACCCTTGAACACTTGAGTGAATAGAGCGGATACACATATCCGGTGAGGGTTCAAAAGTTCAATCACATGTGTTCACCCATATTATCTATATTCTTGCAAGTTTAAATTCGTTTTGATAACTCAACACAATTGTGGTTTGGAATTAATTCCTATTGCCTAGCCCTTGTGCTTACACATGCTCTCTTGGCAATTTGATATGTTTGAATTAAGCATTTGCATTTACTTTAGGTAGTTGCATTTAGATAGGACTCGTATAGTTTAGTTGCATTCAATAAGTGTCATAACCCTTAGTTCCTTCTTAATTTAGCATGAGGACATGCTAAGGCTTAAGTGTGGGGAGGTTGACAAACCCCAATTTGACGGTTTGTTTTGTATTAAGTTTAGAGTATTTTGATAACCTTTTGTCACATTTAGCCTATGAATTAGCATGGTTTTGTTATCTCTCCCATATTCGTGCTTAAGTGTAAAAACATGCTTTTTGAGCCTTATTTTGATGAATTCTAAGTTTCTCTTTGATTCCATAAGATGCCTTGATGTGTTTGTTAGTAATCTCAGGATGAAATAGGCTAGGCATGGATCAAAGGAAGCAAGGAAGAAAGCATGCAAGTGGAGAGAAGCACAAAAAGCCAAAGAATTGATCCAGGTCATGCACGCGCGCGCGCACATTGCGGAACAGGCCAAGGACGCGCACGCGTACCATGCGCGCACGCGCCGATGGAGGCACATGACCTCACTAAAGCAACACGTGCCTGGCGATTTTGGAAGGTTTCAGCAACCAACTTTGGCGCCAAAATGCATATAAGAGTCAGGGATTGAAGGGGATATACACACATTGACACACATTCATACCCATAGACTAATTAGGAGATAGATAGTTAGTTTTAGAAGTAGTTTCTAGAGAGAGAAGCTCTCACTTCTCTCTAGAATTAGGATTAGGTTTAGGTTAATCTCTCTTCTTAGATCTAGGTTTAATTCATGTTTTGATTCAATTTTCTTTTATCAATTCTCAATCTTCTCATCTCTCTCTTTCTAGTTATGTGTTTTAATAATTGTAATTCTTCATTTTGTTTTGGATAGATTGTTGTTCCTTTATTTCCTTTCAATAATGCAATTTGAGGTAATTCATGATAATTGTGATTTCCTTGATTGTTGTTGATTAATTCTTTGCAATAATTGTAGTTAGATTCTATTCTTGTTGTCAAATTTACTATGCTTTTCTTTTATGCCTTCCAAGTGTTTGATGAAATGCTTGGTAGGATTTTAGTGTAGCTTTTGTTCCTCTTGGCTTTGGTTGAGTAATTAGTGACTCTTGAGTTATCTAATCCTTTTGTTGATTGATAGTTAGAAGTTGCTAATTGATTTGAATACCTCTAAAGCTAGTCTTTCCTTTAGGAGTTGATTAGGACTTGAGGAATCAAATTGATTCATCCACTTGATTTCCCTCCATGGTTAGAGGTTGACTAAGTGGGAGCAATGGACAATTTGCCATCACAATTGAGGAGGATAACTAGGATAGGACTTCTAGTTCTCATATCTTGCCAAGAGCTTTGCTAGTTGTTAGTTTATTTTCTTTGCCATTTATATTTCTTGTCTAAAATCTTAAAAACCCCAAATATAACTCACAACCAATAACAAAACACTTTATTGTAAATCCTAGGGAGAACGACCCGAGGTCCAATACTTCGGTTTATAAATTTAGGGGTTTGTTACTTGTGACAAACAATCTTTTGTATGAAAGGATTATTGTTTGGTTTAGAGACTATACTTTACAACGAGATTTCATTAGTGAAATTCTAAACCGTCAAAAATCCGATCGTCACGTTCTCTTATGTCTACAGGTGTTTTAGGTCAAGCTCAAAATGAGTCTTTTGATTGTATTTCTTATCAAACTGCAAAACAACTTGCCTTATCCCTTTATAATAATTCCTCTATTGCTTGCTCTCCTTTTGATCTTTTTATTATGATGTTTGGGGGTCCACTCCCACCACTTCTATGGGAGGGACTCGATACTTTGTAGTCTTTATTGATAATTATTCATGCTTTACCTGGGTTTATTTGATGACTAATCGTCATGAGCTGCCTCAGATTTATATTAATTTTGCCACTATGATTCGAACTCAGTTTTCAAAGGTCAAAATCTTCCGCCGGGATAATGCTATGGAATATCGTGACTCCAAACTTTTAAATTTTCTCACTGAACAGGGTACTTTGTCTGAGTTTTCATGTCCTAGTACCTCTCAACAAAATGGCAGAGTTGAGCGTAAACACCGTCATATTCTTGATTCTGTTCGTGAAATGCTTATTTATTCTTCCTGTCCTAAGCGTGCTTGGGGTGAAGCTGTTCTCAGTGATGTTCATGTTATCAATAGAATCCCCTCTTCTATTCTTTGTAACACTACTTCCTTTGAGCGTCTCTATCATACTCCTCCTGATTACAATTCTCTTCGTATCTTTGGTTGTGTCTGTTTTGTCCTTCTTCAGCCTCGTGAATACACCAAGCTTGAACCTCGGGCTCGCATGTGCTGTTTTCTTGGTTATGGTTCTGAACATAAGGGTTATCGTTGTTGGGATCCTATCTCTTACCGCATTTGTATATCTCGTCATGTTGTCTTTTGGGAGCATCACATGTTCTCTAGCTTTTCCTCTTTCGAGTCCATTCCTTCTGCTCCGTCACCGTTTTTTACTAATCCCGATGTTGATCTCTTTTCTAGTGATGATACTACAGGGTCTACCTCAAGTCCACTCTTTGAGGCTCCTCCTGTTCCGTCTTCTCCATCTCCTGATGCTTCCAGACCGGACGATACTCCTGCTCCTGCTGTCATGCCTCCTTCTTCCATCCGTCCTTCTAGGTTAAGAAATTCACTTCCTCATCTTCTTGATTATCACTGTTTTTCTACTATTCTTCACCATCATGAACCTTAGTCATTTTGAGAAGCCTCTACCAATCCAAATTGGCAGCAAAGCAATGCAGGAAGAAATTCAGGCACTTGAAAAAGCACACACTTGAGATTTGGTTAATCCTCCTTCTGATAAAAAAGTTGTGGGTAGTAGATGGGTATATAAGATCAAGACTCGCTCTGATGGTTCTATTGATCGTTATAAGGCACGATTGGTTGCTCAAGGCTGTACACAAGAGTATGGTATTGATTATGAAGAGACTTTTGCTCCTGTCGCTCGTCTTACGTCTGTTCGAGCTCTTATTGCCGTTGTTGCGGTTAAAAAATGGTCTCTCAGTCAGATGGATGAGAAAAATACATTTCTTAACGGGGATTTGAAAAAGAAAGTCTATATGAAACCACCTCCAGGATATTCTTGTCTTTCTAGTAAGTTCTGTCTCCTTCGCAAGGCACAATCTTGGTTTTACTTGCAGTCTACTTAATTGTTGGCTCTGATACCACTTTGTTGGATCAACCGTGGAGAGCTTTCGACCACCAAGGAGATTTCAGGGAGGAATTAAGTGAGATCACATAAGATGAGAAGACACCACATCCAACTCAAAACCTTAAGGTAGTAAATTAATATGTCTCTCATCTTATAAACTCCTCTTTCTTTCTTATTTTTTTTATGTGGGACTAACTTCAACGCTCCTCATGCTTGCAACATTAAAAATCTCCTCTTATTAGCATAAGATATATTCTTCATCTTTTCTGTAATCTTGGATTGTTGTGTGGCACTAGCAATATTCAGTAGTTTAAAAATTTAATCAAAATTTAATTAAAATTGAATTAAATATAATAAAATAATATATTTATATAATATATTTTTTACAAAAAAAATAATTTTTTTAAACTAATTGTCCAATAAAATTCTAACAATTTGAACAAGTTTCACTGATTTTTAATCAGTCCATTTTTTAAAGACGTATCAATATAATAAAATGGGTTTTTAACAATTTTTTAAATTGGACTGATAGGTCTTTTTTTTTTACGGGGAGGGGGGTAGGTATCAATACTAAAAGATGTTTATATTTCAAGCAGATCAGAGTATATATATATATATATATATATATATATATATATATATATATATATATATATATATATATGTGGTAGATTAATTAATTTAGTATGATAATATCGAAAATAGTACTTGTTACGGTGGGTAACCAGAGATTGTCTGAATGGATGGCGTTGACTGGCCCAAATGTGTGAAGGAGGAGGTTTCCGTGTGAGTGTGCAACTCGGGAGACTCCGTCCGACTTGTGCTCGTGAGTGAATGGGGGGTGGTACCTGCAAAGACACTCCGATGCCTAAGTTAGCAAGAGTGTGAGCAGGTCTATAGAGTATTGGGCTTAGAGATACCTGAGGGGTGTCAGTGTATTTATAGCGGTGAGCCAATAACCACCGTTGGAGTAGTGCCGTATCTTTAGGGTGTTAACCGTCCCATTATCTTGGGGAGGTTAAGATATGGCTTTATGAAGTGGTTAGAGAGATTTTAGGGGCGGTTACTCATTTGAGTGTTTATCTGCCAGCTAATCTCATGCCCGACTTCTTTAGACCAAGTCGAGGTTGTTACCGACTTCTTATGTGAAGGTCGGTACTTAGCTAGGCTTAATCCTTTGGACTAGGCCTTTTATTTGGACCTGGGCCTTTGTTATCGGGTCAGGGTATGAACAGTGCCCCTACTTGAGCCCAAAATCTCTTAGAGCTTGGGTTCAAGTATTTAACTCGGGTTCGTAGTCGACTTATTTGGAGGAAACATGGGTCTTATAAACCGACGTGATTTTCGCGACCTTTTGTTTCTGACAGTTACGTCAATTCAAGCGTCGTGTCCGTTGGGGAAGTATTCAGGGATTTGAGGGCTTTGGTAACGGTGCAATCTCATTAATGACTGCTCCGCTTTTACCATTATGCCCCTTGGCATGTTTATAAATACTTTCCCTCTCTTTCATTTTTCCGTTTCTGCAATCTTTCAAATTTCTTCTTTCCTTGCTCGTGCTGCATTCTGGTGCTCGAAGATTTCTGCTTTTTCCAACCTTCACTTTTCGGACGAAGGTTAGTTTTACTTCTTTCACGTCATGCCTTATGTTTGCATGCTTTTGCTTTGTGGGTGGATAGGTTGGTCTGTAGATTTCGACTTCGTATCCCCTCTCTTTAGGGACCGTGTTTTTTTATTTTCTTTTTCTTTTTTCTTTTTGTAGGTTTCTGTTACCTTTTATATAAAGAAAAAATGGCTTCTGTAGATGTTCTTTCTCAATGGGTTGATGTCACGGTTCTTGGGGAGGAACCCTTGGTCGACGCTGAGTTTATCACTCATCTTCGTACTCATCACAGGCTTTGTACTTCGGAGGAGGACGAGCCAAAATATGAGTTGATAACCCCGGGTCCGGAAGACCGGGTTTGTTTTGGGAGAGTCAATGAGGCGGCCCCTCATTTTTTCTTTATGTATGAATGTATGATCACCCGCTTGGGTGTTTTTCTTCCTTTCTCGGATTTTGAAGTATCTGTTTTGCACCACTGTCGAGTTGCCCCTACTCAACTTCACCCCAATTCTTGGGGTTTTCTGAAGATTTATCAGTTTGTTAGTCACGCTTTGGACTTTCCGACTTCTTTGAGGATTTTCTTCTTTCTTTTCCATATGACTAAGCCCTTTAGTGGGCTAAACAACAAACAACAATGGGTATCCTTCCGAGCCATACAAGGTCGGAGGATTTTCACTCTTTTTGATGAATCCTTCCATGACTTCAAAAATTATTTTTTCAAAGTGCAAGCTGTAGAGGGTCACCACCCCTTTTTTCTGGATGAGCATTCTTCCCCTCGCTTTCCCCTTTATTGGCTGGAGGCCTCCCCTTGTGAAAAGTATGGTCTAGATGACCTGGACGAGGTGGAGGCGGCCATTGTGGGGTTTTTCCGAGAAGCGTGGGGGAGGGCCCCATACTTGGATACTAGGAAATTCCTTCAGGGGACGCCGACCTTTGTTCGGTCGCAACTAGGTAGTGAATGCATTTCCTATTTCCGACTTGTTTCTTTGAGTTTTTGCCGACTTGTAAATTTTGCTAATTTATTTCTTTTTGTAGATATGGCAAGGAAGAATGCTCAGGAGTCTTACCAGAGGGTTCAAGAGGCTAAGGCAAAATCTCAGGCCAGGGCCGGTGGCGCCAGGGCAATCGTCTCCCCTCCTCCTCCTCCTCCTCCTCCTCAAAACGTGGGGACTCCCTCTCAGCCCATTGTGATTTCTTCTTCCAGCTTGTCCCGACCACTTCCTTCTGCCCGACTTCTTTCTGAGCCAGAGAAGAAGAAGCGTAAGACTTTAGAGTCTGGCTCTTCTTTTGATGGTGGGGTTAAGGCGGATGCTCTTGTATTCGTCCGAAAGAACATCTATCCTCATATAAGCATGGATGATGTTTCTATTCGAAACCACCTCACCATTCTGGCTGAGGAGAGTTTTCGGGCGGCGGGTGTTTGTGGCAAGCTTTTGGATATCTTTGAGAAGACTCCCCTCAGCTCTTTGGGGGTAACCTCGAAGGTTGAGGAGTTGGAGGGGAGGCTTCTTGTTTACCAGGGTCATGAGAGGGAGTTGAAGGAGGAGGTAGCTAAATTGAGAGAGGAGAGAGATAGCCTCCGGGAGAAGGAGAGCAAGCTGCGGACCCAATGTACTATGGAGGCGAACTTGAGGAAGATAGCACAAGATAGTTACCAGAGTTTATTTCAGGATCTTGTGTCTGTGAGGAAGGATTTGCTGAATTCTCGGAATGCGTACGCCGAGTTGGAGGACTCTATTGCTGATGGTGCCGAGGAGTCTTGGAGAATTTTCCTGGAGCAAGTCAGAGTTATCGCTCCCGACTTGGATCTTTCTCCTTTACATCCTGATAAAGTCGTTATTGATAGTGCTATCGTGGATCCTCCTGTCCCCGTGGTTGTTTCCGAGTCAGAACTGAAGACTCGGGGGCAGAGGATTATTGAGTCCCCTCCTCGTCCTGAAGACGCTCCGAGCTCTTCAGTTGTTCCTCCGACCTCCTCTTCAGCCTCTCTTCCTGGTGGCGCTCCTCCTGAGTCTGGTGGTGGTGATCCTTCTACTCTTCTGAAAAAATGAATTTTTTATGGCTATATGGGGTCTCGGCCTGTGAGTCCCCCCTTTTTTAAACTCATTTATTTGTTTTGTTCTTGGTTGTGCAGTTTGAACAATTTCTTTTGGCCTTTTAAGGCCGTAAACAAAATATTTCAGTAAGTGCCCTTTTTTGAATAAGGGTTTAGATTATCAAAGTAAATGCCCTTTTTTGGATAAGGGTTCAAGTTACCTTATGCGTGTATGCTTTTCGAATTCTGATATTTCAAAACCCTCTTGATCTTTCTCTGAAAACCTTTTTATTGGCTTGTCTTGTTTTTTCGAGCCTTTTAGTTTAAGGGCTTTTATGCAGCCTTTAAACCTAGGTTTTCCAATCTCTTTTTGTTATCCTTTATACTCAAGTTTGCTTTAGTGAGTTTTTATGACTTAGGTTATTTTTGTGATGCGTTTTTGATCTACTCGGAGTATTTCCCAGTTTGTTTTACTCGGGTTCTTATCTCGACTTAGGAGTCGGATTGTTCCCGAGTTTTTTACGATCAACTCATACAACCTCTTTACACCGACTTGTACCTCGTCGTTTTATCCTGACGACCATCTAGGTCGGTTCATGGGATTTTCACGCTTTGTCGAGCTTAAGTCGGTGCGTTTCGTAGAGAGACTTAGAAAAAATAAAGAAGGATATTATAAGAGATATTATAAAAAAGATCTTTATTAATTGGGGAGGTAACTTTTTGCTACTAAGGGTCTTGATAGCCTATTTCCCTTAGCCTCTACTATGATGCCTCGTTAAAAACCCTTCTCCAGAAAAAACCCTTTTGGGAAAAAATCATGAAGTTAGGAAAAGAGTACATCAGGGAGTAGAGTTCGCTTTTAACTGTAGTACCTTTTCATATTACAAGCATGCCACGATCTTGGTAGCTCAGTTCCGTTCAGGTCGGTTACTTTATAATAACCTTTCCCTAATACTTCCTTGATTTTGTATGGTCCCTTCCAATTTGCGGCGAGCTTTCCTTCTCCTGACTTGTTGACTCCAATGTCATTTCTGATTAGGACCAAGTCATCTGGGGCGAATGCTCTTCGAATGACTTTCTTGTTGTACCTGGTAGTCATCCTTTGTTTCAATGCCGCTTCTCTTATCTGGGCATCTTCTCGGACTTCGGGGAGCAAGTCGAGCTCCTCTTTGTGTCCCCGTACGTTTCCGACCTCGTCATGGAGAATTACCCTTGGGCTTTGCTCATTGATTTCTATTGGAATCATGGCTTCTACACCATAGACTAGTCGGAAAGGTGTTTCTCCTGTGGCGGATTGGGGGGTTGTCCTATAAGCCCATAATACCTGAGGGAGCTCTTCAGCCCAAGCTCCCTTTGCTTCCTGTAGTCTCTTCTTTAGTCCTGCCAGTATGACTTTGTTGGCTGCCTCGACTTGCCCATTGGCTTGGGGGTGTTCTACCGAGGTGAACTGATGTTTGATTTTCATACTGGCTACTAAGCTTCTGAAGGTAGCGTCGGTGAATTGCGTTCCATTATCCGTAGTAATGGAATAAGGTATCCCATATCTTGTGATGATATTTTTGTAGAGGAATCTGCGGCTTCTTTGAGCGGTGATAGTGGCTAATGGTTCTGCTTCTATCCACTTTGTGAAGTAATCTATTCCCACGATCAAGTATTTGACTTGTCCTGGCGCTTGGGGAAAAGGACCTAACAAATCCATCCCCTATTTTGCAAAAGGCCATGGAGAAGTGATACTAATGAGCTCTTCTGGGGGAGCCACGTGGAAATTTGCATGCATCTGACATTGTTGGCATTTCTTCACAAATTCTGTGGCATCTCTCTGCAAGGTCGGCCAATAGAATCCTGCTCGGATTACCTTCCTGGCGAGCGACCTTGCTCCGAGGTGGTTTCCACAGATCCCGCTATGAACTTCCTCCAACACCTCGGCGGTTCTTGAGGTCGGTACGCATTTTAACAATGGTGTGGATATCCCTCTTCTGTAGAGGACATTTCTCACCAAGGTGTAATGCTGTGCTTCCCTTCGGATCTTTTTAGCTTCTTTCTCCTCCTTAGGGAGGATGTTGAATTTCAGGTATTCGACTAAGGGATTCATCCATCCGAGGTTTAAACCGACTACCTCAAGTACTTCTGGCTTATCTTCTGTTTTTGCTACCGAGGGCTCTTGGAGGGTTTCTTGAATCAGGCTTCTGTTGTTTTCTCCTGGTTTGGTACTTGCTAACTTGGATAGGGCATCCGCTCTGCTGTTTAGATCCCGAGTTATGTGTTTGACCTCGGTTTCTACAAAGCGCCCAAGGTGTTCCAAGGTTTTTTCCAAATACCTCTTCATATTAGGGTCCTTTGCCTGATATTCTCCACTTATTTGGGAGGTCACCACTTGTGAGTTGCTGTATATCATCACTTTTGTAGCACCGACTTCTTCTGCCAATTTTAGTCCGGCTATCAAGGCTTCATATTCTGCCTGATTATTTGAAGCCGGAAATTCAAATTTTAAGGAAACCTCTATTTGGGTTCCTCTTTCATCCACCAATATCATGCCTGCGCCGCTTCCCGTTTTGTTGGAGGATCCGTCTACATAGAGTTCCCATGTAGTCGGTTTGTCCTCTTGATCCCCTGCATATTCTGCCACGAAGTCGGCGAGGCATTGGGCTTTAATTGCTGTCCGAGTTTCATATCTCAGATCGAACTCGGAGAGCTCTATTGCCCATTGAACCATTCTCCCTGCAACATCCGTCTTTTGGAGGATTTGCTTCATGGGTTGGTTTGTACGGACTCTTATTGTGTGAGCTTGAAAGTAAGGTCGTAGCCTTCGTGAGGCTATTACTAAGGAGTAGGCAAACTTTTCTAGTTTGTGGTACCTTAGTTCAGGGCCTTGTAGGACCTTACTGATGAAGTAGACTGGGTGTTGTCCGACCTCGTCTTCTTTTATCAGGGCCGACGAGACAGCCCTGTTTGCTACGGATAAGTACAGAACGAGGTCTTTTCCTGGTACTGGTCGGGTTAGGATAGGAGGTTGGCTTAAAAATCTTTTGAACTCTTGGAACGCCTCCTCGCATTCCGCAGTCCATTCAAATTGGCATCCCTTTCTTAATAAGGAAAATAGTGGAAGGGATTTTAGTGCCGATCCTGCCAAAAATCTGGAGAGGGCTGCAAGTCGGCCATTGAGCTGCTGGACTTCTCTCAAACAAGTCGGCCTTTTCATTTCTAGGATGACTCTACATTTATCGGGATTGGCCTCAATCCCTCTTTGTGTTAGCATAAATCCTAGAAATTTTCCTGCCTCCACCGCGAAGGCGCATTTTGCAGGATTTAGTCTCATCCCATGCAGCCTTATGGTGTCAAAGACTTGTGAGAGGTCGGATAAGAGGTCGACTTCCTTCTTGGTTTTCACTAGCATGTCGTCGACGTATACTTCCATTAGGCTCCCCAGGTGAGGAGAAAACACTTTATTCATCAACCTTTGATATGTGGATCCTGCATTCTTCAATCCGAATGGCATGACCACATAGCAATAGTTAGCTCTGGGTGTGATGAATGATGTTTTCTCCTGGTCTGGCTCATACATCGGGATTTGATTATATCCCGAGTAGGCGTCCATGAACGACAAGTATTGGTACCCCGAGCTGGAGTCCACTAGGGTATCAATACTTGGTAGGGGATAAGGGTCCTTAGGACATGCCTTATTTAGGTCGGTATAGTCGACGCACATTCTCCATTTACCATTCTGTTTTTTGACTAGCACTACATTGGCTAGCCATGTTGGGTACTTGACCTCTCTAATAAAGCCGGCTTCCAGGAGCGCCTGTACTTGCTCTTCTACTATTAGGGCTCGTTCTGTGCCGAGCTTGCGTCTTCTTTGTTGTACAGGTCGAGATCCTGGGTAAACCGAGAGCTTGTGGGACATGAGCTCGGGATCAATCCCGGGCATGTCGGAAGCCTTCCAAGCGAAGAGGTCGGAATTATCTCTTAGGAGTTCAGTCAACCCTTGTTTTAGGGTTTCCCCTAGGTTGGCTCCTATGTAAGTGTTTCTTTCTTCCTTCCCACCGACTTGTATCTCCTCGGTTTTTCCTCCCGGTTGAGGTCGCAGCTCTTCTTTGGCCCTTGCGCCACCAAGCTCTATTGTGTGGACTTCTTTGCCCTTTCCTCTCAGATTTAGGCTTTCGTTGTAGCATTTTCTTGCCAATTTCTGATCTCCCCTCACCGTTGCTATTCCCGCTGAGGTCGGGAATTTCATGCAGAGGTGGGGAGTGAATACCACTGCTCCGAGCCGATTAAGGGTAGTTCCGCCGATTAAGGCATTATAAGCTGACCCCTCATCAATGACTATGAAGTCTATACTCAGAGTCTTTGATTTTTCCCCTTTTCCGAAAGTGGTGTGAAGGGGCAAAAATCCTAGTGGTTTTATTGGCGTGTTCCCTAATCCGTATCGGGTGTCGGGATAGGCTCTCAATTCTTTCTCATTTAACCCTAGCTTGTCGAAAGCAGGTTTGAAGAGAATGTCCGCCGAGCTTCCTTGGTCTACTAGGGTTCTGTGGAGATGGGCATTGGCTAGGATCATAGTTATTACCACTGGATCGTCATGTCCAGGGATTATCCCTTGCCCATCTTCTTTTGTGAACGAAATAGTAGGAAGGTCGGGTGACTCTTCCTCGACTTGGTAGACTCTTTTGAGATGTCTTTTGCGGGAGGATTTAGTAAGCCCCCCTCCCACAAACCCTCCTGAGATCATATGAATATGCCTCTCTGGAGTCTGCGGCGGTGGGTCTCTTCTATCCACATCCTCTCGCTTTCTCTTTCCATGGCTGTCCGACCTCTCTATGAGATATCTATCAAGCCGACCTTCTCTAGCCAGCTTTTCTATCACATTCTTGAGGTCGTAGCAGTCGTTTGTGGAGTGACCATATATTTTATGGTACTCGCAGTAATCGCTGCGGCTCCCCCCTTTTTTATTTTTAATGGGTCTGGGGGGTGGCAGTCTTTCAGTGTTGCAAATCTCTCTGTATACATCCACTATAGAAACTTTCAGGGGAGTATAAGAGTGATATTTTCTCGGCCTCTCAAGACCGAGTTCTTCCTTTTTCCTGGCTTCCCTTTCCTTCTCTTTAGTTGAGGGAGGGGGTCCAGGTCGCCAACTCAGGTCCCTTAATTTGGCATTCTCCTCCATATTGATGTACTTTTCAGCTCTTTCTTGTACATCACTTAGAGAAACGGGGTGTCTTTTAGATATGGACTGTGAGAAGGGACTTTCTCTGAGCCCATTGACCAGCCCCATTATGACTGCCTCTGTGGGCAGGTCTTGGATCTCCAAACATGCTTTGTTGAACCTTTCCATATAGGCTCGTAAAGATTCTCCGACCTCCTGTTTTATTCCCAGGAGGCTCGGTGCATGTTTTACCTTGTCTTTCTGAATTGAGAACCTCATCAAAAACTTCCTTGAGAGGTCTTCAAAGCTGGTGATCGATCTCGGGGGAAGGCTATCGAACCACTTCATCGCTGCTTTCGACAAAGTGGTCGGGAAGGCCTTGCATCGCGTAGCGTCGGAAGCATCAGCCAGGTACATCCGACTTTTGAAATTGCTCAGATGATGCTTTGGATCCGTAGTTCCATCGTAGAGGTCCATATCAGGGCTTTTGAAGTTCCTCGGAACTTTAGCCCTCATTATGTCCTCGCTAAAGGGATCCTCTCCCCCTAATGGTGGCTCTTCCTGTTCGTCACGGGAGTTGCGATTTTTGAGGGAAGATTCCAGCTTTAAGAGTTTTCTTTCTAACTCTTTTCGCCGTTCCATCTCCTCTTTTAGATACTTCTCCGTTTCCTTTTGTCGCTCCCGCTCTTGTTCTAACTGTTCCAGGCGGCTGTGGACTAACCCCATTAGTTCAGTTACGTGGGATGGTCCGCCTTTTTCTGATTCGTGCTCATCTGAGGAGTTTGCCTTCGGGTTTTTTACCCCGGAGGTGCCCTCTCTCTGCTGATTGCTAACCTCCTGGTGGAGGGCTAAGTCCACATTGTTATTACCTGTGTCCAGATTCTCTTGTTCGGAATCTGTTTCCACATGGCCTTCTTCATGGGATCTGTCCGCCATCAAGGGATGATCTTTCGGGTCCCCGGCAACGGCGCCAATGTTACGGTGGGTAACCAGAGATTGTCTGAATGGATGGCGTTGACTGGCCCAAATGTGTGAAGGAGGAGGTTTCCGTGTGAGTGTGCAACTCGGGAGACTCCGTCCGACTTGTGCTCGTGAGTGAATGGGGGGTGGTACCTGCAAAGACACTCCGATGCCTAAGTTAGCAAGAGTGTGAGCAGGTCTATAGAGTATTGGGCTTAGAGATACCTGAGGGGTGTCAGTGTATTTATAGCGGTGAGCCAATAACCACCGTTGGAGTAGTGCCGTATCTTTAGGGTGTTAACCGTCCCATTATCTTGGAGAGGTTAAGATATGGCTTTATGAAGCGGTTAGAGAGATTTTAGGGGCGGTTACTCATTTGAGTGTTTATCTGCCAGCTAATCTCATGCCCGACTTCTTTAGACCAAGTCGAGGTTGTTACCGACTTCTTATGTGAAGGTCGGTACTTAGTTAGGCTTAATCTTTTGGACTAGGCCTTTTATTTGGACCTGGACCTTTGTTATCGGGCCAGGGTATGAACAGTACTAATAAATGGATCATAAATTCATAAGTCATAAGCCTGCATATTAGACCGTGAAGACGTGAATGATTATGTTGATAAAGTTGTGGACAGAAGCTACTGTAACATTTGTTATGTGTTCCTAATAACATGCTTCAGAAAAGGCTCACCAGACATAAACTAAGGAAAAATACTATGTCAATCATAGTTTGGTGCAGACGTTACATAATTTCAGGATTGTGCTTAAGGTCTTTCAATTTTGGTAGTAGAAATTAGAATATTAATTCTAGTAAATATTTATGTACAATTATTTTTATATAAAGTTGATAATTAATAATTATTAAATTATTATTTAATCAAATTTATTAAGTCATCTAATAAATAAATTATTTATTGGGATTTGATCGGATATCAAATTAAGAGATTTATGGTGCGAATTCGAATTGAGGGATTTAAATCTATGAATATGGTTAGAGTGAATTTTAAACTTTATTTTATTAATCGTCACCTCTATTTAAATTTTTTGACTTACTATATGAATAGAAACTCACACATGCAGTAATTTTTATATAATTTTTATATAAAATTAATAGTTTGAAACAATTTTTTTGTGACTACCTATATATGAATTTATTCCAAACATTTTTTTATCTTTAAATTTTTATTGATATATACTTTGTTTTATCAATCTAAAACGTTTTATAATCGATCATCGTTATTGACAATAACAACAATAAAATCTATCCCGCTAAATAAAATTAAGGTTTAATTATTCTGTTAGTCCTTATAGTTTCATGAAAATTTTAATTAGATCCATATATTTTTTTTTAATCGAGTCCTTGCACTAATTTTTTTTTAATTGGGTCCTTACACTTTTTTTTTCTTTTATTTAGGTTCTTATACCAATTTTTTTTAGTTGGATCCCTATAAAATTAAGTTAATTACTACTAAAAAGAACTTAATTAAAAAAAATTAGTGTAGGAACTCAATTAAAAAAAAGTATAGAAATCTAATTGAAAATTTTACGAAACTATAGGACCAACAGAGTAATTAAATCTAAAATTAATTATGACATCGACAAATTACCAAAAAATTAGTAAGAGAAATTGTGCTTAACTAATAAATTTTACTTTCCAAAGTTTCCACTTTTATGTTTGAACGGGAAACTAAGAACATATGTGGAAAAAAGAGGGGATGCATGTATCTGAAATTGGGAATAATGAAGGCAAATAAGAAAAGAAAAGAAGAATACATACCTTGGGAATCTTATTGAATTGTTATATGTATGTGTTATTTCGTCACCTTCAACTACAGGTACAGAAAAGCTAGACATAATTATTCTCCTCACTTTCCGACTTTGGCATAAACAACACAATTTTCGGAAACATAAATTAGTAGTTGATTAAAAGAATATCCCTCTCCACGCCTTTAGCATAAAGTGAATTCAAATCTCTGTCTTTTGCTTAATATGCCCAATTTGTCAAAAGTTTATCACACATTGTAAATTATTACAAAAAGTGACTTTCTACCTGGTGAAGCTACTAGCTATACTAGCTACTTCTTGTGGCATAATAAAAGAGAGAAGTTTCAGCGGCCAATATTTTAATCCCAAAAAAAAAAAATTAAATATCAAAATTTATTTTTAATTATTAATTAATTATTAATATTTAAAAGTATGTGATAAAATATTTTATTAAATTGTTAAATTAAAAAATTATACTAAAAAAATAAATTGATAATTAAATAATAATAAAAAATAAATTTTAATAGTTTCTTAATATTTTTCTTTATTTTAATAATTCTAACCAACATTTAATTAGCATTAGAACTTTTATATTCATACAAAAATATTTATTGCTAACTAATTGATAATCAAAATGATAAAATGTACTGATCTAGTAGTACTATTGATAATAAAATTTATGAACATGTTATGACTTAACATTAGAGGAAATTAAAAAGCAAAAAGGGATAATTTCGTTATTTATCATTTGTGTTTTTCTACTGACCCAAGAGGAAAAGTCTCTCTCTTTCTCTCTCCTATTTTTTATCAAAGATACAAATACCAATTTTTAAGGATTCTACCTAATGCTATTAAGAAACAATCAAATTTTTAACCAAATTTAATTTGGTTAAGTTTACTTTTTAGATTCTTAGCACTAAGTGCTCAACCAATTTTAAAAAAATTCTCTCAAAATTCAAAAAAATAAAACAAAAAAAAATGACATAATTTTAGTTTTTCTCTAAACTAACTCTCTTGTCTTTTCTCTTTATGGCTTTTACTAATTCTTCACAAATATTTTTTTTTATTGAAATAAAATATAAAATGATAAACTTGAAGAACAAAATATTTTAATGAGTAACCATGAAGGAGAAGAAGAATAGCTGAAATGATATGAAAATTTAAAGAGTGTTCCCACTCCTTATTTCAATTTTTGGGCGTTTGTCTTATTTTATATGTGGGCAAAGCTTCCAAAACTTGAGTATGGTGTGACCGCACTATTTTTGTAGGTGAATAATATTTTTGTTTATGAAAATTGTTGTTCATCATTGATGGTTTGAATTGAATGTAATGTAAAAGTTTTGCATTAAAAAATATTTTTTTGTATTTGTAGCAAATTTGGGTGTAACACGAAGATATTTGAGTGTAACATATTTGAGTGTATTATTTAAGAATTTTCGATGTATGTGTGCAGATAAATTCTACATAATTCAAAATTCTTCTTCTCCTTCCTCATCTTTTATTGCTTCTTCTTCTTCTTTTTCATTATCATCATTATCATTTTTTCTTTCTTATTCATTTTTTTCCTTGTTTATCTTCTCAAGTTTCTTCTTGTTTTACTCTCTTAATAAGAATAAAAACAAAAAAATCCAACAAAGAAGAATAATAAACACATAATGGTACAAAATTACTTGGAAGAAGATGAATTTACATTCATTCAACTAAAAAAAAGAAAGAAATAAGAAAAAAAGAAGGAAAAAAAGTAGCATTAGAGAACATATTTTTCTGTATTTACAGCAAATTTGGGTGTAATACGAAGATATTTGAGTGTATTATCTAAAAATTTTTGGTATATGTGTGCTCATAAGTTCTGCATAATTAAAAAATTTTCTCTTCCTCCTCCTAAACTTTTGCTGCTTCTTCGTCTTTTTTTCATCATCATCACCATCTTCTTCTTTTTTTATTCATATTTTTCTTTTTGTTTTAGCTTCTCAATATTCTTCTTATTTTACTCTCTTAACAAAAATAAAAACAAAAAATCAAACAAAAAAAGAAGAAACACATAATACTGCAAAATTATTTGGAAGATAATGAACTTACATTTATTCAACTAAAAGAAAGAAAGAAATAAGGAAAAGAAGAAGAGAAAAAATACAGCATTAGAGGAAACATTTTTCTGTATTTGCAATAAATTTGGGTGTAACACGAAGATATTTGGGTGTGACACGAAGATATTTGAGTGTATTGTTTAAGAATTTTCGGTGTATGTGTGCTGATAAGTTCTGCATAATTCAAAACTCTTCCTCTTCCTCCTCTTTAACTTCTGCTGTTGCTTCTTCTTCATTTTCTTATTTTATATTCTAATAATTTTTTGGAGAAAAAAATACATAATGCAACAATAATAACAGTAATAAAAAAATAACGATAAAGATAAAACACACAAAAAAAGAAGAAAAACACATAAAAAAAGAGAAAAAAAAAGAGAAAATGCGAGATAAAAAAAATAATGTAATTTTTACGGATGCATTATTTAAATGAATTTTATTAAATTAGAGTTAATTTGTATGACTTATATGTTAGAAAAACTTGTATGTACAATAAGGCTCTACATTTTAACTATATATTGAATGATTATCTGGAATCAAAAGAAGAATAATTAACACAAATATTTCCACTAAATCTTCGATATTCTTGTGACCGTCACTACATTAACGAATTGGTCTTCTGTCTCCAATCATTATGACCTTATCCTTATATATACATTAGTGTCCAATAAAAGAAAACAGTATATGCATTGAAGTTTCTATTTCTCTAATTATTTCTAGATATGTAAACTGGTAAATATGGAAAACTTTCCATTAGAATTTTAAGATTTACCATAGCCCCTCCTTTATGATTGGCACCAAACAAAAGGGTCATCATCATCATGAGATAAAGACTGTGAAAGATAACTCTGTATAAACCAACCAACCTTCTCCTTCTTATCTAAAGTGTACTTTACATTGAATTCTATTATAAATATATGGGTAAATATTCTAATTAATCTTAATAGTATTTAATATATGAATAGCATTTTTCAAATAATTATACTATTACGTATATATTAAAATTAGTCATTAATATATAATATATATTAAAATATATATTAAAAATAATTTAAATAATATATATTTATATATAAATATATAATAATTGATTTTTATTATTAATTTTAATATATAAATAATATTTTTATAAAAATAAATCAATCAATCAAAAGATAATAAATTTTTGAGGTGAGCCTAATTTATTTGGTGAATTTTATAATCTCTTCTTAAATAATATGTAAATTATCTTTTATGAGGTGTCACAATTTAATTGGTTATTATCTTAACTGTAATTGGATTATTTTATAATTTATTATTTGAGATGGATAATAATATAATTTCTTAGAATATCAAAATCTCACTCTTGTTCGTTGAAGCACTTTTTCACTCCACTATTCTTTCTTCATGCTTGAGTCCTTTCAAACATTGCTGTCGCCGCTGCCCTCTCACGCAATCTCTCTTTCTTGAGTGCATCATCTCTTAACGACGTCGCTGAATTTTCGTCATCTGTAACTTTGCCGTGTCATCACTATCTTCTATCCTCTCACTCGATCCCTCTTTCTGCCGTGGATCACTCCTTACCAACATAATTAATTGTTAGTTTGGTTATTAAATTTTTTATTAAAAAAATATTTTATTTAATTACATGATGGAACATATATTCATATATAAAATATAATATGATAAAATAAATCTATTCAAAGTACTTAAAAGTATAATTAAAATAAGGAACATACAAATATAATAGTAAAGTTTTGTACTCTAAACACGTAAACATATCTTTTATCATACATAAATTATTTAAATAAATAAATAAACGGTTAAAATTAATAACACAAGTTTAAAATGATAAAATCTAATTCTCTTATCGTATTTTTTTATATTATTTTCATTCTTTTGATTTTTAATTAATTTGTACTTTATTATTTAATTAATGATTAAACAAATTATTTTTATGAGAAATTATTTTTTGTATTATCTTAAAGAATATGCTAATATAACAGTTTAAAAATAGCGTAAAAATGATATTTTAAATAAAAAATATTTAATATTAAAATTTTTAAATATAAAAAATAAATTGTTTAAATATTTAAGAGATAAATATAAAATATATATATCTAAAATAAATAAAACAGACAAAATGAGAGTACTCTTGAAAAATAAAAATAGGAAAGACGGGCAAAGTTACGGACGATGAAAATTCAATGACGTCGTTAAGTATGATGCACTCAAAAAAAAGAGATTGCGTGAGAGGGTAGTAGATGACGACGATGTCGGCTCTTTTTGTCACGACGTGTTTTGAATGACCCAAGCTACATAATGAAGAAAGAATAGAGGAGTGAAAAGGTGCTTCAATTAACGGGAGTGTGGTTTTGATATTTGAAAAAATTATATTATTATCCATTTTAAATAATAAATTACAAAATAACTCAACTATGTTAAGATAATGATCAATTAAATTGTGATATATCATGAAAGATAACTTATATATTATTTTAGAGGAGGTTGGATAGAATTTACTAATTTATTTTGTTTAACCTGTCGGTGTTCCATGTAATATAAATTAGGTTCCGTTTGATTGATATATAGAATAAGACACAAATATTAAAGATATATACATAAAATATTTGTGTCTATATATTATTTTTGGCAAAAATAATGAATAAGACACACAAATATTTAAAAAGATTAAATTATCCTTCACTCAACTACAAATTTTACTATCACTACTGCATAATCCATCACCTCGAACATTGTATGTCATCACCATTAAATTTTTATTTCTTTTAATATTTTTTATTTCTTTCAATATTATTTCAATTATCATTCAAATATTACATATACAATTTTTTTAAATAGAAAATTAATATCCAAAATTTATCAAGGATTACTAAAAATTTAAATAAATAAAAAATAAATGTATAATTTTTTTTGAAGAAAATAAAAGACAAATTTGATGATAGAATATAAAAGAGGAAAAAAAAAGAAAGGTTTGAAAAGATAAGAGAATAAATTTTAAAAATTTAAAAATTGAATAAGAATTAATAAAACAGAAAGAGTATACAAAGATAATAAAATTGTGAAAGAAAAAAAAAGATGAAGAAATTTTATTGATTGTTGATTGATTGAATTGTTTATTATGAAGGTAAAATTAAGTATATATAGAGCATTAGTCTATGAAAGATAAAAGATAAGATAAAGATAAGAAAGAGATAAAGATAAAGATAACTATAAGATAAGATAAAGACAAAAATTATAATTGAATTTGTGTATTTTGTTGGGCTGAATTTGTGGGCCGTTTATTGTTGTCATGTGCTGAGGTAGAAGAGTGATTTAATATGCCCCGGCAAGCTGGAGGATGAAAGATGTCAAGAATACTAAGCTTATTCAGATTAAGATGGAAAGGGTTGAGGAGACAAAGGCTTAGTGAAGATGTCGTCTAGTTGCCCAGAAGAGGGAATTGGGAGAAGTTTCATCACTCCAGCTTGAGCTTTTTGTCGAACTAAGTGACAATCAATCTCTAAATGTTTGGTTCGTTCATGAAAAACCGGGTTAGCAGCAATATGAAGAGAACTCTAATTATCACAATATAAAATTGGTGGGCGGATAAGGGAGATGCGTAAAATTGTAACACATTTAGTATTCATTGAAGTTCACAAGTTGTGTTGGCAAGTGTACGATATTCTGCTTCCGTGGATGAGCGGGCAACGGTGGTTTGTTTTGGTCTTCCAAGAGACTAAAGAATTGCCTAAGAAGAAACAATAACATGTTAAAGATCGTCGAGTGTCAGGACATCCAGCCCAATCAGAGTCACTGAAGTCAAGAAGCTGAATTTCTGATTCCCTTGGAAAGAAAAGTCCTTTGCTGGGACTAGTTTTCAGATATCGTAACACATGCTTGGCAGCTTGAAGATGAGATTCGGTAGAAGATGCCATGAATTGACTTAATTGTTGAGTTGCATACATGATGTCCGGTCGAGTAGTGGTGAGATAGATAAGACGGCCAACCAAACGGTGATATACAAAAAGGTCGGATAGCAGGGACTTTTATCTTGATATAGTCTTGTGGTATTATCCATTGGAACAGAAGCAGGTTTAGCACCTAATAAACCAGATTCTTCTAAAAGATCAAGACAGTATTTTCTTTGAGATAAGCAAATTCCCTTCTCTGATTGAGCAACTTCAATACCAAAAAATATTTTAATGGGCCCAAGTCTTTAATTCGGAAGTGTTGATGCAAAATAGACTTAATGGTAGCAAGTTCAGAAATGGAATTACCAGTGAGAACAATGTCGTCAACATAGACTAGAAAGATATAAATTTGATCACCAATGAATTTAACAAATAGGCTATAATCAGATGAGGTCTGCTGATATCCATGAGATAGCAAAAGATGAGAAAGTTTGTCATACCACATACGACTAGATTGTCGTAAACCATACAGTGACTTTAGTAGCTTACAGCATTGATTCGGTTGAGGAGATGTAAATCCGGGTGGCAGAATCATATAAACATCCTCAGAAAGATCCCCATGTAAGAAAGCATTATTGACATCCAACTGATGTATGGGCCAACGCTTCATAGAGGCCAATGCCAAAACTAATCTGATGGTGGCAGGCTTGACAACAGGGGAGAAAGTTTCTAAAAAATCAACACCTTCAGTTTGAGTGAACCCTTTAGCCACAAGGCGTACTTTATATCGATCAACTGAACCATCAGGCTTGCGTTTGATGCGATAGACCCATTTACAGCCAACCGGCTTAACCCCTGCAGGGCAATCAACAAGACGCCAAGTTTTGTTCAGCTCAAGAACATCCAACTCATCTTTCATAGCACTACGCCAATTAGAGTGTTGATTGGCGTCCTTAAAAGACTTTGGCTCAACGTTAGAATGTAGAGATAAAAGAAACCTTTTATGTGAAGATGAAAGAGAAGAAAAAGACATGACTGAAGATAAAGGATACTTGCACTTTGAGAGAGATTGATTTGTTGAGATGAGAGAGGAATTACACAAGTAATCAGAGAGATATGCTGGAGGTCGGTGAGGCCGGTCGGAATGACGAGGATGGGGTTGCTCAGGTGGTAAAGAAGGTGACGGGGGATGAGAAGGTGATGGTGGACTGGTGTCTAGTGCGGAAGGAGAGATGGGTATCTGTGTTGAAAGTGATTCGGTGGTCATGGGTTCAACTTGGCTAGGTAACGATAGTGAGGAAGAGGGAGAGGTTGTTGAAGAAAATAAAGAACTAGGTGGAGTTGGGTCAATGAGTATAGGTGAGGGTTCAACTGGAAGACTAACTGAATCTTGTTTTTGAGAAGGTGTGTTTGGCAATGTTAGGTTGAGTGTATGAAATTGGACATTTTTTGTGACTAAAGACAAGATCATTTCATAAAAAATCATGTTTCTAGAAATTTCAATTCTTTTATCTTCTAAAACATAAACAATATATCCTTTAAAACCACTTTGAAAGTCAATAAATACAGCCTTTTTGGCTCTTGGATCAAATTTTGATATATTTGCCATTAGGGTAGAAACAAAACATAAGCATCCAAAAATTTTAAGGTCATGATAATTTGGTGGATGATTGAATATAATCTCAAATGGTGTTTTAAAATTAATTGCGGATGATGGAACTCTGTTAAATAGATAAACAGGATGTCTAATAGCATAAGACCAAAAAGATGATGGTAAATTAGATTGAAATATAAGAGCACGAGCTATATTCAAAATATGTTGATGTTTGCGTTCTACCCTTCCATTTTGTTGAGGAGTTTCAACACAACTACGTTGATGAATAATGCCCTTTAAAGCATAAAAATCAGGTAAAATAAATTTTGGTCCATTAACGGCACGAATAGTTTTGACTTTGGAGTTGAATTGTGTTTCAATTAAAGTAATAAAATTTTTTATTTGATTTTACACTTCACCTTTTGATTTTAATAAAGTAACCCATGTAAAGCGGCTAAAATCATCAACAATAGTAAAAAAAATATTTATGATTATGAAATATGAATAGAACTTTGTCAAAACGGACCCCAAATATTAAAATGTAATAAATCAAAACTTGCATTAGCTTTGTTAAAACTTTGAGAAAATGAAAGTTTCTTTTGCTTAGAAAGATGACAAATGTCACAAGTCTCATCATGATGCATAGAGATAAAAAGAAATTATTTATTTAAATGATTAAGTCTTTGCCCAGAAAGGTGTCCTAAACGAAAATGCCATATATTGGAAGGTGTAATGGATGAAAATTGGATGGAATTTATAGAGTGTGTAGTGAATAAATTTTTACCGAAATTGGGTTCAAAGACATATAATCCCTCTCTCATTCTGGCCAAATCAATCGTCCCCAAATTGTTGCTCTGTAAAGTGCAAGAAGAAGATGAAAAAGTGAGTTCACATGTGAGTGCTGAAGTAATTTTTGAAATAGAGATAATATTAAAGTTGAAATGAGATAAATAAAGAACATCATGAAGAACCAATGATGGTGAAAATTGAACGATGCCTTTATAAGAAACAGTAGCTTGAGAACCATTTGGTAAATGAACAATAATAGGAGAAATTTGTGTGTAAGAAATAAACCAAGACAAATTTGATGCAATGTGATCTGTGGCACCAAAATCAATGATCTAAGTATTCAAGAATGAATCTCGATTTGAAGAATTGTTAACAGTAGAAAAAGTATTGAAAGAATAAAGATAATGAGTAGTTGGACTTGGCAAAAACTCAAGTTGGTTTGAAGGACGAGCTTCTTCATTGAAAGGAAGTGCCATGAAAGAAAAGTGTTGGGTTGACGAAAAGTCCAAAAGAAGCTCCAGATGAAGTTGCTGTTGTGCCCTTTTTCCTTGATCCATGGATGTCAGCAGAGCTCAAGAGGAGCTCTGATACCATAATAAAACGGAAAGAGTATACAACGATAACAAAATTGTGAAAGAAAAGAAAAGATGAAGAAATTTTATTGATTGTTGATTGATTGAATTGTTCACTATGAAGGTAAAACTAAGTATATATAGAGCATTAGTCTATGAAAGATAAAAAATAAGATAGAGATAAAGATAAAGATAATTATAAGATAAGATAAAGACTAAAATTATAATTGAATTTGTGTATTCTGTTGGACTAAATTTGTGGGCCGTGAAACATCTTTATTGTTATCATAGACTGAGATAGAAGAATGATTTAATAAGAATAAAAGAATAAAAAATTAATATTTTACAAATTGTGTTTTGATGTCTTATCAAATTAAAAATACATAAATTTAATATTTTCATATCTTCTATATATTTAAAAAATTTGTATCTCAGTAAATTAAACAACAGATATATATTATAATGAGACACAAATATCAACTAAACACTACCTTAAGGTCGGCGACAATTATATTTATCATTTTAATCCTCACACATCACATACAAATGCACCTTTAAAGTTTTTTTTTTTTCCTCACAGAAAATGAGCCTTTGAAGTTGTGAAGAGGTTAATTAAACAATTTCGCCCTTTTCACACACACACGGTATTAACGTGTTTCCCTATCACATGTATAAACTGTATGTGTCACCTCTTCATTCCAGGGGAAATGGGACCAATGTATTCATGACTAAAAATTCTCACCTAACACTTACTGACTTTTAAATATCACACTTTGGAAAAAACAAGAAGTCATTTTTATACAGGAGAATGAAGAGCTATTTTTAAATAACAATAATTGTTTGTTTTCTTAACAATATTCCGCTTTTGAATTTTAATATGGAGGCATAGCTGGTGCTAGACACTGATATGGAGAGAAAGAGTGTTTGACATTGGGGTGGTGCTAGGTAAGGGTGTTCAAATTCAAACCGATCCAAATTAAACTGTTCATCCAATTCAATCCAAACTGAAAACCGATTAAAACTGCACTAATTCGGATTTGATTGGATTCTATTTTTTGCAAACCGCTGGATCGGATCGGATTTCGGATCTATTTTCATAACCGATCCAATCCAATCCAAACCGCACAATGTGCTATAATATTATTATTTTATTATTATATTTACAATTATACTTATAACATGTTCAATTTGTTATACATTTTTCTATTATTCATGTATTATTATTATTTAATAAATATTTTATGTTCAAAATATTATTTATTTATTTATTTTAACTAACCTATAATTTTATTTCTATTGTTATGTTATCGTTGCCTTTTTAAGATATTGTTAAGACTTGCTATGTCATTGTTGATTATTTAAAATTTGATGATGAGACTTGTTATTTGTATTTAACTTTTTTATTTAAAAAACCGCAAATCCAAACCGATCCAAACCGCACCGCACATAACTTAAGTTTCGGATCGGATGACTTTTACCCTTAAAATCGAACCAAATCGCATCGCAAACACTCCTAGTGTCAGGGAAAATAGAACTCAGACCATGCGACTGGGAAGACGCCACTCGGACCGTGCGAGTTCCTGCTACCAAAGCGGACCGTCCGATTTGTTGCTACCACACCCACGTGTTGTTGGCCAGGTGCTTCCTAGAGACGGTGTCCATTTAACACAACCAACCCCCTTTATTGCATGCGTACTCAGAGGGATTTCACTTTTCCTTTTCTTCTCCAGCGAACTTCGAAGCCTTCATCTTCTTCCTTTCTCAACCATTTCTGCTTCATCTGTTTGAACTAAAAAAACCCAAATCTCAAAGAAATCAAAACCTAACAAAAAATTACTTTAAAAATTACTTTAAATTATTTTTTTATATACATACAAAAACAGAACCTAACAAAAATAATATAAAAAATATTTATTATATAAATAAATACAATAAAAAATATAAAAGAGAATACTATAAATTTTATAATGTTAAACAAAAAAATATTCTATAATTTTTTTAATATTACCCGTACTCTTTAATTTAGTATTATTTTGAACTATAAATTTTTATTATTTATAGCTCTATTATTACGTATAATTAATTTTTTATTTATTTTGTTTTTTATAGGATCATAGTTTATATTATACAAAATTTTGATAATAAATATAGTATATAATAATTACAATTACAAATTTTACAAAGTAAAAATAAAAATAAAATAAATTAATATAAAACAAAGATAGAGTATATCAAAAAATAATACACTTTCAAAAGGACTCTATCATCCATTCCTATCGGTCACTAAAACAAAAACAAAAACTTTACCAGCAACTAATTTTTTCCAACCCAACAATACAGACCCCACACCCTGAGAACGAAGAAGAGAAATCGAAGAAGATGAACAAACTTGGATCTGATTTCATTTACCGTGATCCACAACTCGAACCATGCGACTACTAGAACCTACTTCCCCAAAGAACAAAACGGACCATCCGATTTGTTCCATGAGAAATCGCAAGATCTGATTTCCATGATGTGAGTTTCATCTCTTCCAAGCAAAACGGACCATCCAATTTGCATATAAATTTTTGGAAACAAAGAATTCGAAGGATCCGATTTCTCTACACCAATTTTGATAAAAAAAAATTGTCCCACATAACGGTGTAAAATCCTCATCTTCTATAACCCTGCAAAGCACCTACACCCCTCCATAACAAAAAAAGCAGCCACAATATTCATAGTAGAATACAACGTAATTATTAATTTTTCTCTGCATGTCATTTATTTACGAAAAGAGGCTAAAAGATTTAGTTATGGAATGCAAAATAGTCAAATGTAAGGATGGCAAAACGAATCGCAGATCAATTTGTCCAAAAAATGAAAAATTTTGAAAATCGAATCGGTTATTAAACCGTTTTAGCTATTAATTTATTAGTTTATAGATTAAATCGGTTTGATTGTAATTGAACCAAAAAAACTGTTTTATAATAAAATAATAAATAAAATATAAATAAATACATTAAAATATAATTATAGTCTAATATAAACTTTAAAATATCATCCAAATTAAAAGTATTACATGAATCAGAATGTTATGTCTTATTCAAATACAAACTTACAAAAACAACCAATCAAACATGAGATGCCAACATCTAACTGATCCAAGTTTGTCATCAATCATCAAAATCCGCCAAATTCTCAACAAACAACATCCAAAATTACAATAACAATACAATCCAATCCAATTATAATATCGTAACAACCCACTCCAACCCAATAATCTCAAGTTCTCAACAAACAACATCCAAAATTATTCAAAATTATTCACAATTATTCAACAAACAACAAAATTCAGTAGTTCATACTTCACAGCTTAACTAACAAATTGCCAATAATTATTCACAATTATTCAACATAGTTTACCGTTCTGAATCGGTAACTTCACTTGAATCAGTTCACACTTCACAGTTCACAGAAAAATAATTATTCAATAATTATATCACTATATCAGTTCACAGTTGAATGACTTGAATAAGAGTTCACAGAATCAAACAATTATTCAATCATAGTTAATAAAAAATACATAGAGAGCATGCAAGAGACAGTGGTTGTGGCGGGGGGCAGAGACACCGAGAGACAGAGACAGAGATACCGACTGACCAAGGGAGACAGAGACATCGAGAGACACCAAGGGAGACAGAGCATGCAAGAGTGATGGAGCAGACGGTGGCTTCGAAGGTTGCATTGGTTGCTGCACGATGGAGGCTGAGCGATGGAGGAAAAATGAGCGAGCAGACGGTGGCTGTTTGAAGGAACAACGGCGGCAGCACGAGGCGGTGACTGGACGGAGGTGAGGGACAACCAGGAGAGGGGAGCCCTCCCTGGACTGAGCATGTGTGAGAGGTGCTCTGGAGTTAGGGCTTGCTGAGTGTCTCAGTGAGTGAAACGACGATGTTTGGTTGCCTTTTCAAAAAAACAGTCGTGTCACGGTTCGGTTCGACTGACCAGTTCACCAATTTGATAGCGGTTTCTAAAATCTGCGATTTTGACATTTGTTCAAACTGTTTTTCTTAGCGGTTCATAGTTCAACCAGTTCAACCAGTTGGTTCGAACCGTTTTTTAGAACCTTGAATAAAAATGGGTCAAATAAAGATTTGAAGTCTATTAATAATTATATAATTTTTAAATATATATTTTTTATTTTTATTCTTCTTTTAGTTGTTAATTTATTTATTTCATTTTATACTTTTATATACATGTTTAAATTATATAATTTATTTTTTAAAATAAAAATAATTTTATTTACATATATCATGTTAAATAATTCTATTAAATTTAAAATTTATATTATAATTTAACTATTTTTTATTTATTTTAATTAAATTATTAATTTTTTTTAGTTAAACAGACTTGTTGAGTTAAAAAATTAACTAATTTAATTGATGATGACAAACATTGATTTAATGGGTTAAACACCCAATTAATTTTTATTGCATTTGTTTAAGTGATGCAGACCTAAATCAAAGTTGCACCAGTCCAAACATAAAAAAAAGGAAAACAAGATCTTCGGTGGACCTCCTAACACTCAAAGCCCAAAGAAGAATAATGCAAAACAACTAGTTGGTGTAACACCCTAATATTCAAATCCTTATGCTCGAGTCATAAGTCAATGATATTACGGTGGTACGACTCTCAGGTGGATTTTTAATATATAAATATAGGTAATTTCGAAAGGAGTATTAATCGAGAAGCCTGAAAAGAGTAGAAATAAAATCGCAAAGACGTATCACTCACGTTTCGACAATAAAAAGTTAAACCGCGAAGTCGAAAGCGATATACGGACAAGGCATAAAGGAGATTAAGAGATAGATAACAGATAGATATATATAACACAAGTAAATAGCCACTAGTCGCGACCCGCGAAGTTTAGGCCGGCTAGGGTACAGTATGAAAGTAGTTGACAACAGTACATCCTAATCTCTCCCAAAGGAAACATAAGAGCCTCTATAGGCAAGTTCCAAAAGAGTTCAACACATAATATAATATCTTCAAAACAAAGGTGGAGAGATTCTAAGCAAAACACAAAGTAGAGAAAATAAAGATCTTCGCCGGCTCTCAGACGAACCACAGCTCACTTCTGAGCACCTGGACCTATATCTGAAAAACAAGAGATATATACGGAATGAGAACCCCGGGCCCATGGGTTCCCAGTACGGTAAAAGTGCCAAATAAATACAATGCACTGCAATAAAAACTCACTAAGCATCCTAAACTCCTTTTCTCCAAGTATCTAGCCTAGATTCTCACTAATTCCATAAATAGGCATCTGACGTAAGGGGATACTAAATCTAGTTCATATTACACATGTTTCCCGGCTCGCTGATTCTTACACGAATCAAACTCAGAATCATAAGCAAAACCATCACCAGTTGTTCTGTCTCAACAACTCTATATCAATACATCATACCCTCGTCTGGAGCTAGTGAAATCACATCACTGCGTCTACCCAGGGGACTCAAATTATCTCATTCAAGAATCATCATCATCATGCAATCGCATTATCAATTCATCTCATCAAGAACAGCCACCAACATCCACCGACACCAACATGAGGGATCTCTCAGTTGTACAAACACAAGCAATACAGACAAGTAATACACAAATAAGGTACAAGTAGAACAAGTAGCACGTAATCAGGTAACATAACATGTATGATATAGAAATCCAAAACAAATAGGCAAACCCAAACAATTCAAACATATGCAAATGATGTATGCCTGCCCTATGGCTGATGATATCATCTGTCGGTTATATAGCCAACCCGACATGTCCTGGTAGCTAACCATTGGACAGAAACACCCCTTGCGGAGCAAGTAGGTTTGAGCTACAACCCCCTTGCTACTACCCGCTCAGCCCAGAGCCAGTGGAACAACCACTACTGCGGCTACTACCCAGGCGGGTGTTTAACAGCTCAACCTGGAGCGAGTGGATTCACCACTACTATCGCTACTACCCAGGCGTCACAATCTCTGACCTGGAGCAAGTGGGACGAACCACAACCCTTGCTACTGCCCAGGTATCTCAAGCATTAACCCGGAGCAAGCGGGACGAACCACAACCCTTGCTACTGCCCAGGTATCTTAAGCATTAACCTGGAACAAGCGGGACGAACCACAACCCTTGCTACTGCCCAGGTATCTTAAGCATATATTCATTCAATCTCAATTCAAATTATCAATCCCCATTGTTTTCAAATCTCAAACAATAACCTGGAGCAAGTGGGACGAACCACAACCCTTACTACTACCCAGGTATCACAAATACATTCATTCAAAACTCCATGATTAAACTCATTTATCATAAACATCATTTTCCGTCTCACACCCGGAGCAAGTGGACAACGCCACTGCCTACTACCCGGGGTTACACATCACATTTCAACATCTCCCATTATTATCCATTTAACACATTCATTCATTAATCATATATGCAATTATTCTCAGCCATAATCAATAATGGCTTTGCCGTGACCCGGCAATAACTCAGCCATCCGGCTCATGGTCCAATCAAGAACCAGCCATTTATCAATAAATATAGCCCTTCGGCTCATGGCATACACGGTACTCCCACCGCCATCCTCCATATCTCATATAATCATCGTTGATCATCATTGATCATAACTTTTCCCCTTGCTTCACTCGCAAGTTACCACATCCCCTAGCTCCTTTCTCATTGCTAGGCATATCATAATGATTTAATACATAAGGGGTGAGATCGGAGGCTTAGAAGTATGAGATTTGGCTTTTAGAACTCAAAAATCAACTTTGGCATGAAAGCAGGGCCACGTGTACGCGTACTTCACGCGCATGCGTGGATGCCCACAAAGCTCATCGACGCGTATGCGTCATACACGCGGGCGCGCAGATTGAAACACAGCCAGACGACGCGTAAGCGTCAGCCACGCGTACGCGTGGGTGCATTTGCGCCCCAAGCACAAAACTGACACAACTCTGGCACAACTCTCGGGAAAAAGGCTGGGCATTGGGTGCAGCGCATCGACGCGCACGTGCACACCACGCGCACGCGTGGATGGTGCCTTCTCGAAGAACGACGCGTACGCGCCAAGTGCGCCTACGCGTGGAGGGTCATTCTGCTAAAAATTTTCTAAGTTAAAAGCTGCAGAATTTACAGATTCAACCCCCAATCTTCCGACGGACATAACTTCCTCATTTTAAATCGTTTTTCACCCGTTCTTCGAACGACATGGACATCTCGGATCCAATTTCATTTCTAAACAGATTTGGCACAAAACAAGGATCCGTAGTCCAAGTCATGTCCCGTCAAAGTATGCCCAAAAACCATGTGTTCATATAAAACCACAAAGTGCCATTTTCAAAACAATCCATTTTCAACTCTTTTCAAAATCAACCAAAACATGCCAATTTCAACCCTTTTTGAAACCAATCAAAATATACCAAAATCAACATCAAGCCTCCTCAACTCATACATTAACACCTTACCACAATTCACAAAACCGCCATATAACCATCTTTACCCATTTCAAACAAATGGCTAAATTACAAACATATCAACATGTCATACATCCTTCCTCATCCCAATTTCCAACAATACTATTTCCAATCAACCATCATTATACATAACTAATATCATACTCACTATCACGTGGTTTCACCCCCAAATCAACCTTAATCATTCCATAAGCATATGTCACAACATACATATCTCTCATGCATTATCATACCATCAAGGAATCAATAATCATACTCACATATATGACCACATAATATATATCAACCAAAATCAAACATACTTCATCTATACAATTTCACCCAAAATTACTGATTTTCACACTTTAACTCCTCAAACCTCATTATTCAATAACCAACCCAATCATTCATATATTCATTATATGAAATTCATCCAATCACTTGTGTCATCATACAATGCACACATCAACTTACCTCCCTTACCTCTTTCCGGCCTCCGGCCCAAAATCTACGGCCTCCGGCCCAATTTCACAATTTAAATGCATAAACCACAAATTAATACTCATTACCCAATACATCAAATTTTCAATACACCAAGCATACAAGGCCACACCATTCTCAACCCAATCATCAATTCACATTACATACCAACTATGCATATTAGCATCAACCATTTACACAATCCAAACTTAATCCTAGGGGCATCTAGCCTAGGAATTCTCATCACACCACACGGTACTTGGTGCACGAATTTGTGATTCACACAACTAACCAGCAAGTGCACTGGGTCGTCCAAGTAATACCTTACGTGAGTAAGGGTCGATCCCACGGAGATTATTGGCTTGAAGCAATCAATGTTATTTTATTAATCTTAGTCAGGAGGCTAAAGAAGTTAATTGGATTTATTTGTAAAAAGCCAAACTACAAATTACTTAAAATTGTAAGTTAAAATAATAGAGTTACTTGTTGTGCAGTAATGAGAAACATGTTGGAGTTTTGGAGATGCTTTGTCCTTTGAATTTCTACTTCTCCTTGAAATCCTCTTCTCACACGCAAGGTTCCTTCCATGGCAAGCTCTATGTAGGGTGTCACCGTTGTCAATGGCTACTTCCCATCCTCTCAGTGAAAACGTTCCTATGCTCTGTCACAACATGGCTAATCATCTGTCGGTTCTCAATCAGGTTGGAATAGAATCCATTGATTCTTTTGCGTCTGTCACTAACGCCCAGCCCTCAGGAGTTTGAAGCACGTCACAGTCATTCAATCCCGGAATCTTACTCGGAATACCACAGACAAGGTTTAGACTTTCCGGATTCTCATGAATGCCGCCATCTATCTAGCTTATACCACGAAGATTCTGTTGGGGAATCTAAGAGATATTCATTCAGTCTGATGTAGAACGGAGGTGGTTGTCAGGCACACGTTCATGGATTGAGGAAGGTGATGAGTGTCACGGATCATCACCTTCATCACAATTAAGCGCGAATAAACATCTTAGACAAGAACAAGCGTGTTTGAATGGAAAACAAAGGAATTGTATTAAATCATCGAGATGCTGCAGAGCTCCTCACCCCCAACAATGGAGTTTAGAAACTCATGCCGTCACAAAGTATGTAATTCAGATCTGAAAATGTCATGAGGTACAAGAAATGTCTGTAAAAGTTGTTTAAATAGTAAACTAGTAACCTAGGTTTACAGAAAATGAATAAACAAAGATAATTGGTGCAGAAATCCACTTCTGGGGTCCACTTGGTGTGTGCTGGGGCTGAGACTAAAGCTTCCCACGAGTAGGGGCCTTTCTTGGCGTCAAACTCCAGGTTATGACGTATTTTGGGCGTTCAACTCCGGATCATGACGTTTTTCTGGCGTTTAACTCCAGACAGCAACATGAACTTGGTGTTCAACGCCAAGTTACGTTGTCTATTCTTGCGCAAAGTATGGACTATTATATATTGCTGGAAAGCCCTGGATGTCTACTTTCCAACGCCGTTGAGAGCGCGCCAATTGGACTCCTGTAGCTCCAGAAAATCCATTTCGAGTGCAGGGAGGTCAGGATCCAACAGCATCAGCAGTCCTTTTTCAGCCTAAGTCAGATTTTTGCTCAACTCCCTCAATTTCAGCCAGAAAATACTTGAAATCACAGAAAAACACACAAACTCATAGTAAAGTCCAGAAATATGATTTTTGCCTAAAAACTAATAATATTCTACCAAAAACTAACTGAAACATGCTAAAATCTATATGAAATTACTCCCAAAAAGCGTATAAAATATCCGCTCATCACAACACCAAACTTAAACTGTTGCTTGTCCTCAAGCAACTAGATAAATAAAATAGGCTTTAACAGAAATAAAGAAGTAATAATATTCTAGAGTTTTAAATGAAGCTCAGATTCTTATTAGATGAGCGGGGCTTGTAGCTTTTTGTCTCTGAACAGTTTTGGCATCTCCCTGTATCTTTTGAATTTCAGAATGATTGGCATCCTTAGGAACTCAGAATTCAGATAGTATTATTGACTCTCCTAGTGTAGTATGTTGATTCTTGAACACAGTTATTTTATGAGTCTTGGCTGTGGCCCTAAGCACTTTGTTTTCCAGTATTACCACCAGATACATAAATGCCACAGACACATGACTGGGTGAACCTTTTCAGATTGTGACTTAGCTTTGCTTAAGTCCCCAGTCAGAGGTATCCAGAGCTCTTAAGCACACTCTGTTTGCCTTGGATCACGACTTTAACCACTCAGTCTCAAGTTTGTAACTTGAACCTGCATGCCACAAGCACATGGTTAGGGACAGCTTGGTTTAGCCGCTTAGGCCTGGATTTTATTTCCTTGGGCCCTCCTATCCATTGATGCTCAAAGCCTTGGATCCTTTTTACTCTTAACTAGGGCTCATGGCTTGTGAATATTGTGTTTTTTTTTTTACTGCTTTTTCTTACTTCAAGAATCAATTTTATGATTTTTCATATCATCAATAATATTTTTCGTGTTCCTCATCCTTTCAGGAGCCAATATTCATCAAATTCAAAGTACAAATTATGCACTGTTCAAGCATTCATTCAGAGAACAAAAAGTATTGCCACCACATATAATTAATTATAAATTTTATTATTAAGAACTCGAAAAATATAGATTACTTCTTTATTCTAAAAAAAAATCTACTACTTTATTCATGCCTAATGATGATGAGAAAAATAAATTATAGCTTAATTGGAAATAAAATCAAAATAGATATACTAATTACTACTAAATATCTCCCAAGGTGAATTTCTATAATAATACTATCACTAAGTTAAAACAGAAAAATTGGAACTCAGCAACCTGTTGTTTTGAGGAGTAGATGCTCCTCTATTCTTTGGGGTGTGGTTCAAGGATTAATTTTTGGCGCTTCAGCTCCCTTATATCACGCCCTTGCTCTTCCTGTTCCTTGAGCAGTTTGCAAAGCATGCTACTTTGATTATTCTGTTCTTCCTTTATTTGATCCATAGCTTCTTGCAATCTGGAAATAGAGGCCTCAAGCTGCTCCCAATATTCGAATTGGGGCAGTTCTGGGAGGGCTTCTTGTGCTCTCCTCTTGGCTGAATCCTCTTGCTGCTGTTGTCTGATCATTGATATTCCAGTAATGGGCTTTTCAATTAGGATATATTCAGTTATTCCCATCTTTACTCCAGCATCTTTGCAAAGCATAGAAATTAGGCTTGGATAAGCCAATTTGGCGTCCTTAGAATTCCTGTTTGCTATTTTATATAGCTCACAGGAGATCAGCTGATGGACTTCCACTTCTTTTCCCAACATGATGCAGTGAATCATTATTGCTCTTTTAATAGTGACTTCAGAACGGTTGCTGGTGGGCAATATGGAACGCCCTACAAAATCCATCCAACCTCTGGCTACTGGTTTCAGATCTTCCCTTTTGAGTTGAACTGGGATGCCAGTAGTGCTGGTAGTCCACTTGGCTCCAGGGATGCATATGTCCTCCAGAACCTTGTCCAGCCCTTTATTGACCCTCATCATTCTCCTGTTAAAGGAGTCTGGGTCATCTTTCAGTTGAGGAAGCTTAAATATCTCCCTGATCTTATCAGAGTTGGTATGAATGATCTTTCCTCTGACTACAGTCTTATGGTCAAAGAGAGCAGCTCCAATGATTCTTTTCCTTTCTGTCTGCCATAGATTAGCATAAAATTCCTGAACCATGTTCTTTCCCACTTTCGTTTCAGGATTGGCCAGAATTTCCCAATTCCTGTTTCGAATTTGCTCCTGGATCTCCGGATATTCATCTTCTTTCAGATCAAATATGACTTCCGGGATCACTGATCTGTGACTCATTATCTTGTAGTAATGGTCTGAATGTTCTTTAGTTAAGAACTTCCCTTGATTCCAAAGTGGCTTTGGAGTGCTTTCTTTCTTGCCTCTTGGGTTGGGTTGTTTCCCTTTAGGAGCCATGATCTTAAGTGGGTATGTTTTTGTGATCACGGATAAAACACACCAAACTTAGAGCTTTGCTTGTCCTCAAGCAAAAGAGAAGAAAGAAGAGGGATAGAAGGAGAGCAATTGTGGAATGGTGATGGTGAGGGGTGCGCCGAACACAATATATAGGGAGGGGGGTCGGAAATTTGAGAAAAAAATAAGAAAGAGATAAGATAGAAGATATGATTTTAAAAGATATGATCAGAAAAAGATATAGCTTTGAAAAGAAAAAGATATGAATTATAATTTAAAAGATAGATTTGAAATTTAATTTTGAAAAAGATTTTAAAAGATAATTGATGTGTTGAAAACAAATTTGAAAAGATGATGGATTGAATTGGAAAGCCATTTGTTCTTTTGGGTTAAGATAAATCTAAAACATTTGCAATCATTGGATTTTAGAAATTAGGATAAACTTTTGGAATTGAAAGTGATAATTTGAAATATGTTTATGCAAGAAATCATGAATTGAAACATAAAAAGTTAGAAAAAATGTGAAGAAAAACGAATTTTACCTCCTTCCCACCATCCTGGCGTTAAACGCCCAACTGTTGCATGGTTTGGCGTTTAACGCCCAAATGTTGCTTCTCCTGGGCGTTCAACGCCCAGATGATGCATCTTTCTGGCGTTAAACGCCAGGAAGTCCTTTGTCACTGGGCGTTTTTCTGAACGCCCAGGATGTTAGCAGACTGGCGTTAAACGCCCAGAAGGTGCATCTTTCTGGCGTTTAACGCCCAGAAGATGCTCCTTTCTGGCGTTTAACGCCCAGATGGCTACCCTTACTGGCGTTGAACGCCCAGTGGGAGCTTCTTTTGGGCGTTCAACGCCCAAAGTGTTTCTTACTGGCTTTTTCGCGCCAGTGAGCTTCCAAATTTCCCTGTAACTCCGTGACTTCAACCAATTTGCTATTTCACCTTTGAAGATACTTAGACTTAAACCTGTAAAGAAAGAAAATTTATTTAATTAGTAATTAAACTATGTACATGGCTGGGTTGCCTCCCAGCAAGCGCTTCTTTAATGTCATTAGCTGGACTATCACTGATCTTTAATTAAGTCTCAGTCTTGAGCATTCTTGCTCGAAATTATCTTCAAGATAGTGTTTAACTCTTTGTCCATTAACAATGAACTTCTTGTTAGAGTCATTATCCTGAAGTTCTATGTATCCATATGGTGATACGCTTGTGATTACATATGGACCTCTCCACCGGGATTTTAATTTCCCAGGGAATAATTTGAGCCTAGAATTGAATAGCAGAACTTTCTGCCCTGGTTTAAAGACTCTGGATGACAATTTCTTATCATGCCATCTTTTTGTTTTCTCCTTGTAAATTTTTGCATTCTCAAAAGCATTGAGTCTAAATTCCTCTAGCTCATTTAACTGGAGCAATCGTTTTTCTCCAGCTAACCTGGCATCAAGGTTTAGGAATCTGGTTGCCCAGTAGGCCTTGTGTTCCAGTTCCACTGGCAAGTGACATGCCTTTCCATACACAAGCTGGTATGGAGAGGTCCCTATAGGAGTCTTAAATGCTGTTCTGTATGCCCACAGAGCATCATCCAAGCTTCTTGCCCAGTCCTTTCTACGGTTAATTACAGTCCGTTCCAGGATTCTTTTGAGTTCTCTATTTGAGACTTCAGCTTGCCCATTAGTTTGTGGGTGATATGGAGTAGCTACCTTGTGGTTAACTCCATAACGTACCAGAGCAGAGTAAAGCTGTTTATTGCAGAAATGAGTGCCCCCATCACTGATTAACACTCTAGGGATACCAAATCTGCTGAAAATATGTTTCTGGAGGAATTTTAACACTGTTTTAGTGTCATTAGTGGGTGTTGCAATAGCCTCCACCCATTTGGATACATAATCCACTGCCACCAGAATATAAGTGTTTGAGTATGATGGTGGGAAGGGTCCCATGAAGTCAATGCCCCATACATCAAACAACTCAATCTCCAAGATTCCTTGTTGAGGCATGGCATAACTCTGAGGCAGGTTGCCTGATCTTTGGCAACTATCACAGTTAAGCACAAATGCTCGGGAATCTTTATAGAGAGTAGGCCAGTAGAAGCCACTTTGGAGGACTCTTGTGGCTGTTCGCTCACTTCCAAAATGTCCTCCATACTGTGATCCATGGCAATGCCAAAGGATCTTCTGTGCTTCTTCTTTAGGCACACATCTACGGATTACTCCGTCTGCACATCTCTTAAAGAGATATGGTTCATCCCAAAGATAGTACTTTGCATCTGTGATTAATTTCTTTGATTGCACCTTACTGTACTCTTTGGGTATGAATCTCACTGCCTTGTAGTTTGCAATGTCTGCAAACCATGGCACTTCCTGGATGGCAAACAGTTGCTCATCCGGAAAGGTTTCAGAGATCTCAGTGAGAGGGAGGGACGCCCCTTCTACTGGTTCTATTCGGGACAGGTGATCTGCTACTTGATTTTCTGTCCCTTTTCTGTCTCTTATTTCTATATCAAACTCTTGCAGAAGTAGCACCCATCTGATGAGTCTGGGTTTTGAATCCTGCTTTGTGAGTAGATATTTAAGAGCAGCATGATCAGTATACACAATCACTTTTGATCCTACTAAATAGGATCTGAATTTGTCATTGGCGTAAACCACTGCAAGTAGCTCTTTTTCTGTGGTTGTGTAATTCTTCTGTGCATCATTTAGAACACGGCTGGCATAGTAAATGACATGCAGAAGCTTGTCATGCCTTTGTCCCAACACTGCACCAATGGCATGGTCACTGGCATCACACATCAGTTCAAATGGTAATGTCCAGTCTGGTGCAGAGATGATTGGTGCTGTAACCAATTTAGCTTTCAGGGTCTCAAATGCCTGCAGACACTCTTTATCAAAGACAAATGGCGTGTCAGCAGCTAGCAGGTTGCTCAGAGGTTTGGCGATTTTTGAAAAATCTTTTATAAACCTCCTATAGAATCTTGCATGCCCCAGAAAGCTTCTGATTGCCTTAACATTAGCAGGTGGTGGTAATTTTTCAATTACTTCTACCTTAGCCTGATCCACCTCTATTCCCTTGTTCGAAATTTTGTGCCCAAGGACAATTCCTTCGGTCACCATAAAATGACATTTTTCCCAGTTTAAAACCAGGTTAGTCTCTTGGCATCTTTTTAGAACAAGTGCTAAATGGTTAAGGCAGGAGCTGAATGAGTCTCCAAATACTGAAAAGTCATCCATGAAGACTTCCAGAAATTTTTCCACCATATCAGAGAAAATTGAGAGCATGCACCTCTGAAAGGTTGCAGGTGCATTGCACAGGCCAAATGGCATCCTTCTGTATGCAAATACTCCAGATGGGCATGTGAATGCCGTTTTCTCCTGATCCTGGGGATCTACTGCAATTTGATTATAACCTGAATATCCATCCAGGAAGCAGTAGTATTCATGACCTGCTAGTCTTTCTAGCATCTGGTCTATGAATGGTAAAGGAAAATGATCCTTTCTGGTGGCTGTATTGAGCCTTCTGTAGTCAATGCACATACGCCACCCTGTAACTGTCCTTGTAGGAACCAGTTCATTTTTTTCATTATGAACCACTGTCATGCCTCCTTTTTTAGGAACAACTTGGACAGGGCTCACCCAGGGGCTGTCAGAAATGGGATAAATAATCCCAGCCTCTAGTAATTTAGTGACCTCTTTTTGCACCACTTCTTTCATAGCTGGATTCAGCCGCCTTTGTGGTTGAACCAATGGCTTGGCGTCATCTTCCAGCAAGATTTTGTGCATGCATCTGGCTGGGCTAATGCCCTTAAGATCACTGATGGACCACCCAAGAGCTGTCTTGTGTGTCCTTAGCACTTGAATTAGTGCTTCCTCTTCCTGTGGCTCTAAGGTAGAGCTTATAATTACAGGAAAGGTTTCACCTTCTCCCAGAAATGCATATTTCAGGGATGGTGGTAATGGTTTGAGTTCGGGTTTTGGAGGTTTCTCCTCTTCTTGAGGGATTTTCAGAGGTTCTATTATCTTCTCTGATTCCTCCAAATCAGGCAGAACATCTTTAAAGATGTCCTCCAGCTCTGATTCGAGACTCTCAGCCATATTGACCTCTCTTACCAGAGAGTCAATAATATCAACACTCATGCAGTCATTTGGGGTGTCTGGATGTTGCATGGCTTTAACAACATTCAACTTGAACTCCTCCTCATTGACTCTCAAGGTCACTTCCCCTTTTTGGACATCAATGAGGGTTCGGCCAGTTGCTAGGAAAGGTCTTCCTAGAATGAGAGTTGCACTCTTGTGCTCCTCCATTTCCAGCACCACAAAGTCAGTAGGAAAGGCAAATGGCCCAACCTTGACAATCATGTCTTCAATCACGCCTGATGGGTATTTAATGGAGCCATCAGCAAGTTGAAGACATATCCTGGTTGGTTTGATTTCTTCAGTCAAACCAAGCTTTCTGATAGTAGATGCAGGTATTAGGTTGATACTTGCCCCAAGATCACATAAAGCTTGCTTGGTACAAGTATCCTCTAATGTGCATGGTATCATAAAGCTCCCAGGGTCTTTAAGCTTCTCAGGTAGGCTTTTCAGAATGACTGCACTGCATTCTTCAGTGAGGTAAATTTTTTCAGTTTCCCTCCAATCCTTCTTATGACTTAAGATCTCTTTCATGAACTTAGCATAAGAGGGTATTTGCTCAAGTGCTTCTGCAAACGGAATCTTTATTTCAAGAGTCCTAAGATAGTCTGCAAAGCGGGCAAATTGCTTATCCTGTTCCGCTTGGCGGAGTTTTTGAGGATAAGGCATTTTGGCTTTGTATTCCTCAACCTTAGTTGCTGCAGGTTTATTACTTACAGAAGTGGGTTGGGAAGCCTTTTTAGAGGGGTTGTTATCAGCACTTGTATGTGACTGATCACCCACTGGCATTTGAATGCCAGTTGTGGAAGTTGGAGTGGCGTTAGACGCCACCCCCTTGTTTGTTACTGGCGTTTGAACGCCAGAACCATGTTCCTTTTGGGCGTTCAACGCCAGATCCATGCTTGTTTCTGGCGTTGAACGCCAGGAATGAGCATGGGCTGGGCGTTCAGCGCCAGCTTCAATCCTCTCTGGGCTCTGATTGTCCTCAGAGGGATTTTGAGTAGACATCTGTTCATTTCTTGGCTTCCTGCTGCCTTGAAGTGAGGTATTTAATGTTTTCCCACTTCTTAATTGAACTGCTTGGCATTCTTCTGCTATTTGTTTTGACAGTTGCTTTTCTGTCTGTTTTAATTGCACTTCTATATTCCTGTTAGCCATTCTTGTTTCCTGTAGTATTTCCTTGAATTCGGCTAGCTGCTGAGTTAGAAAGTCTAATTGCTGATTAAATTCATTAGCCTGATCCACCGGACTGAGTTCTGCAGTTACTGTTTTAGCTTCTTCTTTCATGGAAGATTCACTGTTTAGATACAGATGCTGATTTCTGGCAACTGTATCAATAAGCTCTTGAGCTTCTTCAATTGTTTTTCTCATATGTATAGATCCACCAGCTGAGTGGTCTAGAGAAATCTGAGCTTTTTCTGTAAGCCCATAGTAAAAGATGTCTAGTTGCACCCATTCTGAAAACATTTCAGAGGGGCATTTTCTTAGCATCTCTCTGTATCTCTCCCAGGCATCATAAAGGGATTCATTATCTCCTTGTTTGAAGCCTTGGATGCTTAGCCTTAGCTGTGTCATCCGTTTTGGAGGGAAATAGTGATTCAGGAATTTTTCTGACAGCTGTTTCCATGTTTTTATGCTGTTCTTAGGCTGGTTATTTAACCACCTCTTAGCTTGATCTTTTACAGCAAATGGAAACAGTAATAATCTGTAGACATCCTGATCTACTTTCTTATCATGTACTGTATCAGCAATTTGCAGAAATTGTGCCAGAAATTCTGTAGGTTCTTCATGTGGAAGACCAGAATACTGGCAGTTTTGCTGCACCATGATAATGAGCTGAGGATTCAGCTCAAAGCTACTAACTCCAATGGAGGGTATACAGATACTACTCCCATATGAAGCAGTAGTGGGGTTAGCATATGACCCCAGAGTCCTCTTGGACTGTTCATTCCTACTTGCTTCCATATTGGATTACAAGAGATAATTTATATGTTGATTTAGAAAAATGGAATAAGTAAAAACAAAATATATAAAAAGAAGTTAAAAAAATATATATATTTTTTTTTCTTAGAAAAATTTTTTTTTTCGAAAAATTTGAAAGTAATATCTGAAATTTATATAAAAATATTTCGAAAAAGTAGTTCAAAATTAGTTAGAAAATATAAATTTTTTTTTTGAATTTTGAATTTTATGATGAAAGAGAAAAACACACAAAAGACACAAGACTTAAAATTTTTAGATCTAGTGCTCCTTATTTTCGAAAATTTTTGGAGGAAAAACACCAAGGAACACCAAACTTAAAAATTTTAAGATCAAGACACAAGAAAAACTCAAGAACACCTTGAAGATTCACAAGAACACCAAGAACAAAAGAAAGAACACCAAACTTAAAATTTTTAGAAAATCAAAATAAATTTTCGAAAATTATAAAAAGATTAACAATAAAACACCAAACTTAGAGTTTGGCACAAGATTAAATCAAGAAAAATTATTTTTGAAAAAGATTTTCAAAAGTATTGGTGCTCCTTTATCAAGAATATGACCCTTCTATTCTAGCCAAATGGGCAGCAAATATAACAATTGTTTTGAAAAAGCACAATAAAAACAAGAAAAGACTCAGAACAAGAAAAATTAAAGATCAAACAAGAAAAATAGACAAGAACAACTTGAAGATTAAGGAAAAACAAAGGACACTCACACGAAAATTTCAAAGAAAAATATAAAAGATGCAATTGACACCAAACTTAGAACAAGACACTAGACTCACGAAGAATTAACAATTAATAAAGAAAAATAATATTTTTGAAAAATATTTTTGAAAAGGGAATAAAGGGCTCAGATTTAATGACTCTGTAACATCAATACTATATTCCTAATCTAAGAAATAAAATAAGCCTTCAATTGTTCAAACTCAATAATCCCCGGCAACGGCGCCAAAAACTTGGTGCACGAATTTGTGATTCGCACAACTAACCAGCAAGTGCACTAGGTCGTCCAAGTAATACCTTACGTGAGTAAGGGTCGATCCCACGGAGATTATTGGCTTGAAGCAATCAATGTTATTTTATTAATCTTAGTCAGGAGGCTAAAGAAGTTAATTGGATTTATTTGTAAAAAGCCAAACTACAAATTACTTAAAATTGTAAGTTAAAATAATAGAGTTACTTGTTGTGCAGTAATGAGAAACATGTTGGAGTTTTGGAGATGCTTTGTCCTTTGAATTTCTACTTCTCCTTGAAATCCTCTTCTCACACGCAAGGTTCCTTCCATGGCAAGCTCTATGTAGGGTGTCACCATTGTCAATGGCTACTTCCCATCCTCTCAGTGAAAACGTTCCTATGCTCTGTCACAACATGGCTAATCATCTGTCGGTTCTCAATCAGGTTGGAATAGAATCCATTGATTCTTTTGCGTCTGTCACTAACGCCCAGCCCTCAGGAGTTTGAAGCACGTCACAGTCATTCAATCCCGGAATCCTACTCGGAATACCACAGACAAGGTTTAGACTTTCCGGATTCTCATGAATGCCGCCATCTATCTAGCTTATACCACGAAGATTCTGTTGGGGAATCTAAGAGATATTCATTCAGTCTGATGTAGAACGGAGGTGGTTGTCAGGCACACGTTCATGGATTGAGGAAGGTGATGAGTGTCACGGATCATCACCTTCATCACAATTAAGCGCGAATAAACATCTTAGACAAGAACAAGCGTGTTTGAATGGAAAACAAAGGAATTGTATTAAATCATCGAGATGCTGCAGAGCTCCTCACCCCCAACAATGGAGTTTAGAAACTCATGCCGTCACAAAGTATGTAATTCAGATCTGAAAATGTCATGAGGTACAAGAAATGTCTGTAAAAGTTGTTTAAATAGTAAACTAGTAACCTAGGTTTACAGAAAATGAATAAACAAAGATAATTGGTGCAGAAATCCACTTCTGGGGCCCACTTGGTGTGTGCTGGGGCTGAGACTAAAGCTTCCCACGAGTAGGGGCCTTTCTTGGCGTCAAACTCCAGGTTATGACGTATTTTGGGCGTTCAACTCCGGATCATGACGTTTTTCTGGCGTTTAACTCCAGACAGCAACATGAACTTGGTGTTCAACGCCAAGTTACGTTGTCTATTCTTGCGCAAAGTATGGACTATTATATATTGCTGGAAAGCCCTGGATGTCTACTTTCCAACGCCGTTGAGAGCGCGCCAATTGGACTCCTGTAGCTCCAGAAAATCCATTTCGAGTGCAGGGAGGTCAGGATCCAACAGCATCAGCAGTCCTTTTTCAGCCTAAGTCAGATTTTTGCTCAACTCCCTCAATTTCAGCCAGAAAATACCTGAAATCACAGAAAAACACACAAACTCATAGTAAAGTCCAGAAATATGATTTTTGCCTAAAAACTAATAATATTCTACTAAAAACTAACTGAAACATGCTAAAATCTATATGAAATTACTCCCAAAAAGCGTATAAAATATCCGCTCATCAGTACTTAAATGAAACTTAAACCGTACCTCTTGTAGCCAAATCAATTGAGCCTCTTCTATGGAAGTCTCCACCAACCCTTAGCTCCAAGCCTCACCAAAGCTCCACAAGCAATACCAACCTCCCAATTGTGCATCAAAATCACCAAATACACTAACATAACCAATATCACATACATACATCAACCTAGGGCTCATAAAGATGATAAATCACAAGGGTTTGAGCACTTCTTACCTCAGCCCATATGAAGTATGGATAGAACCTACTTAGAATCCATGTTGGAGTATCCCTAAACACCCAAAATCACAAGATTTCAACACTAACTTCCCAAAAACGTGTAACAGTGGGGAATTTCGAAAACTGGACAGAGATGAATGGAATACTCACCACAAAACTTAGATAGAATTGTAGAGGATGAGAAGAGCGACGCGTGGTCACAAACGGCTCGTCAATCGGAGCTCCGTAGCTCAAGTTATGGTGGTTTGAAGATCAAAGAGAGTTAGGTTTTCTCTCTTCTCTTCTCTCTTCTCAATTCAGCGCCCCACACACCTTCTTTAGGGCAAAATGAGCTGAAATACTCATAACTAATATTTATATATGTTGGGTCTTGGGCCCACTTAGGCCCAATTCATTTATTTTTGTCCGTTGGCCCAATTTTGGACCAAAACCTTTAACATTAGCGCTCTAAATCGCACTTCAAATATTTCTACCTCCCCTAATTATAATCCCTCATTTCTTAATCTTATTTACTTATAATCAATTTTCTCAGCTGCAGTACCAGACAGGTCTCAGCCGGTACTGCCGGTCAAAATTCCACTGCGCGCTTTTACGCAGAAAACTATGTCTTCCGACTCGGAAAAATTCACTGAATCCAAATATCATATTTAAATCATCAAATTCCAATTGCAAAATCTTCCAACCATATTCGCTCCTACTTAACTCATTATTTAATTAATTTCGGTTAGACCGGGTATTACATTCTACCCCCCTAACAGAAATTTTCGCCCTCGAAAATTCCATCCATCACTACGAGTACGCGAGCGTAGTCTGCCTTTATATCAAATGCATAACAGTTCCAAGGTCCTTTTTACTCTGCGCGCTTCCGTTGCCGCACTCTGATTTCTCTATCCCTGAGGGTCTCGGTCGTTCGTTCAACGCCGACCAACAGCCTCGTCCCTTACTTTTACCGGCTCATCAACTCACACCTTATTAAATCTCGAATCATGTCATCAATAAGATTGCCATCATCGTTAATTATAGCCATTATCCCACATCACTATAATCAATCAATGATCATCACCACACCTTAATCATACTCCATCACTATCCTCTCTCTCTCTCTGCCAAGCCAATTCCTCTAATCACAGTTCAACTCCAAGCATAATCTCCAAACTTACTTTCTTATTCTCAAACCCTCAAATTTCTTCATGACTTGCTGATATAAAGCCTCTGGCTTATCAATCAAAAACCCCTTTCATTTCTAGAAAGCAAATGAGTTCAGAATAGCGAGTTAACAAAATCATAAAAGTTCGCATTTCCTTTAATAATCTATAAAAGCATTTGAAACGCATCTCTTTTGTTGAAGTCACCCAGATCAAAAATCATTTTCAAAAATATAACCAACACTCCTTCAAATTCTTGGGAAAAAGAAATCCAACAGCACCTCCCCAAAAATTGGAGTTTACCACCCGTCACGGGTTCCCTCAAACCAATCTCAGTACCGCATCAGTATTGCAATTTAAAGGTTTCCAAACGATTCCTCTGAAACCGATCATTACAAATCTTGATCTAAATCCAAGGTCCCATGACCAAACATCATAGCACTCATCTCTCAAACACGAAAACTTACACTCAATAATCATCTAAATCCGACTATGCATCAATGATAATTTCCTCAAGTACCCAACCACAACTTAGCATGACTGGTATTTCAAATCAACGTTTCCAAATCCATCATTTAGGACCATTCCTTATCTATTTAAATCAAAGGAACTAAAAGTCACGGGTTCAATCCATTTCACCAAAAATCCAGAAATTAACCAACTATATAACAAACACAACACATCATTCTTAACAGAAAATCATTTACATCAGAGGCATTTATCCATTTGTATTAAGGCAATTCCTTACTCGGATCATCTGGTTTGCTTCTCAGTCTAATATTAAGCTCGGCATTCCAAGTTTTACTGTATAGGCGGTATTATAAAATCACGCACTGTCCTTTAAGCTTGATGATAATAATTACCTCAATCTTACTGTCGCAATCGGCCCGCATCCTGACTCTCTCCTTGTTGGCAATTTCTTGATACATGCCCTGGTAACCCGCACTTGTAACATACGCCTAACCCCAATCGACAAGGCCTATTCGGGTGATGACTTCCACACCTCTGACAGCTCAGAACATTAGAAGCAGCCGCTGCCCGTTTTCCCTTACCATTCCTTTGGGACTCCTCACTCGTCGCAAAGTTATTCCGTCCTTGGGGAAAGTGTTGTATGTATCCCCTCTCCTTAAACTCTCGACCCCTTGGTGCAAATTCTTGGTTGTGCTCTCTATGACTTCCTTCCTCTGCAACCCTCCTTTTCACACACTCTTCAGTAATTCTGCTCTTATTCACTAACTCTGAAAAAGTTCGGATCTCCATTGGTCCCACTGAACTTAAGATGTCGCTCCGAAGCCCTCCTTCATACTTAATGCATTTCCATTCCTCGAAGTCTTCCGGAGCTCCATGACACATGCGGGAAAACCTGAATAGCTCCTCAAATTTGTCTGTATACTCAGATACGGACATAGCACCTTGCTTCAACTGTAGTAACTCCAATTCCTTGGCTGTCCTGGCGGAATTTGGAAAGTACTTCTTATAGAATTCCACCTGGAAGGCATCCCAAGTGATAGGATCATTCCCCTGTTGCAGGAGACGTCGAGCCCCTTGCCACCAATGCGATGCTTCCCCCATGAGCAGATAGGTAGCAAATTCAACACGCTGCTCTTCAGGTACCAACTGCGCTTGCAGTGCTCGCTCCATGGCCTGAAACCAAGTATCAGCTTCAGTCGGATTGGTGGTTCCCTTGAACTTAGGTGGATTAACCTTTAAGAAAGTTGTCAGTGTCATCGGGCCCTGAGCTTCCCTTCTGCCATTACCATTATTGTTTATCTGTTGCCCAAGAGCCTCCGCAGTGGCTTGCATAGCATCAGCCATATTCTCCAACGCCGCCATAAGGTTTACCGGGTTATTCGAGTTGATTTCCGGTTCCTGTGTACTAGAACGATCTCTCTCACGTCCCCGACCGGGTCCACGAGGCGCCATCTGGTTCCTATACACACCAAACAATCGATATCAAGTTGATCAGTCTCAATATCGGAAGTATAGTGCTTCAAAGTACCAAAGGTACACTCATGGACTTCATGCTAGATGTATCAGTTAGATACCCTAACTAGCACAGGCACAAACTCAGAGTATGCATTGAAGCATAAGCAGTTCCATCCCTCAGGCTCACGAGGACGAACTGCTCTGATACCATAATGTAACACCCTAATATTCAAATCCTTATGCTCGAGTCATAAGTCAATGATATTACGGTGGTACGACTCTCAGGTGGATTTTTAATATATAAATATAGGTAATTTCGAAAGGAGTATTAATCGAGAAGCCTGAAAAGAGTAGAAATAAAATCGCAAAGACGTATCACTCGCGTTTCGACAACGAAAAGTTAAACCGCGAAGTCGAAAGCGATATACGAACAAGGCATAAAGGAGATTAAGAGATAGATAACAGATAGATATATATAACACAAGTAAATAGCCACTAGTCGCGACCCGCGAAGTTTAGGCCGGCTAGGGTACAGTATGAAAGTAGTTGATAACAGTACATCCTAATCTCTCCCAAAGGAAACATAAGAGCCTCTATAGGCAAGTTCCAAAAGAGTTCAACACATAATATAATATCTTCAAAACAAAGGTGGAGAGATTCTAAGCAAAACACAAAGTAGAGAAAATAAAGATCTTCGCCGGCTCTCAGACGAACCACAGCTCACTTCTGAGCACCTGGACCTATATCTGAAAAACAAGAGATATATACGGAATGAGAACCCCGGGCCCATGGGTTCCCAGTACGGTAAAAGTGCCAAATAAATACAATGCACTGCAATAAAAACTCACTAAGCATCCTAAACTCCTTTTCTCCAAGTATCCAGCCTAGATTCTCACTAATTCCATAAATAGGCATCTGACGTAAGGGGATACTAAATCTAGTTCATATTACACATGTTTCCCGGCTCGCTGATTCTTACACGAATCAGACTCAGAATCATAAGCAAAACCATCACCAGTTGTTCTGTCTCAGCAACTCTATATCAATACATCATACCCTCGTCTGGAGCTAGTGAAATCACATCACTGCGTCTACCCAGGGGACTCAAATTATCTCATTCAAGAATCATCATCATCATGCAATCGCATTATCAATTCATCTCATCAAGAACAGCCACCAACATCCACCGACACCAACATGAGGGATCTCTCAGTTGTACAAACACAAGCAATACAGACAAGTAATACACAAATAAGGTACAAGTAGAACAAGTAGCACGTAATCAGGTAACATAGCATGTATGGTATAGAAATCCAAAACAAATAGGCAAACCCAAACAATTCAAACATATGCAAATGATGTATGCCTGCCCTATGGCTGATGATATCATCTGTCGGTTATATAGCCAACCCGACATGTCCTGGTAGCTAACCATTGGACAGAAACACCCCTTGCGGAGCAAGTAGGTTTGAGCTACAACCCCCTTGCTACTACCCGCTCAGCCCAGAGCCAGTGGAACAACCACTACTGCGGCTACTACCCAGGCGGGTGTTTAACAGCTCAACCTGGAGCGAGTGGATTCACCACTACTACCGCTACTACCCAGGCGTCACAATCTCTGACCTGGAGCAAGTGGGACGAACCACAACCCTTGCTACTGCCCAGGTATCTCAAGCATTAACCCGGAGCAAGCGGGACGAACCACAACCCTTGCTACTGCCCAGGTATCTTAAGCATATATTCATTCAATCTCAATTCAAATTATCAATCCCCATTGTTTTCAAATCTCAAACAATAACCTGGAGCAAGTGGGACGAACCACAACCCTTACTACTACCCAGGTATCACAAATACATTCATTCAAAACTCCATGATTAAACTCATTTATCATAAACATCCTTTTCCGTCTCACACCCAGAGCAAGTGGACAACGCCACTGCCTACTACCCGGGGTTACACATCACATTTCAACATCTCCCATTATTATCCATTTAACACATTCATTCATTAATCATATATGCAATTATTCTCAGCCATAATCAATAATGGCTTTGCCGTGACCCGGCAATAACTCAGCCATCCGGCTCATGGTCCAATCAAGAACCAGCCATTTATCAATAAATATAGCCCTTCGGCTCATGGCATACACGGTACTCCCACCGCCATCCTCCATATCTCATATAATCATCGTTGATCATCATTGATCATAACTTTTCCCCTTGCTTCACTCGCAAGTTACCACATCCCCTAGCTCCTTTCTCATTGCTAGGCATATCATAATGATTTAATACATAAGGGGTGAGATCGGAGGCTTAGAAGTATGAGATTTGGCTTTTAGAACTCAAAAATCAACTTTGGCATGAAAGCAGGGCCACGCGTACGCGTACTTCACGTGCACGCGTGGATGCCCACAAAGCTCATCGACGCGTATGCGTCATACACGCGAGCGCGCAGATTGAAACACAGCCAGACGACGCGTAAGCGTCAGCCACGCGTACGCGTGGGTGCATTTGCGCCCCAAGCACAAAACTGGCACAACTCTGGCACAACTCTCGGGAAAAAGGCTGGGCATTGGGTGCAGCGCATCGACGCGCACGCGCACACCACGCGCACGCGTGGATGGTGCCTTCTCGAAGAACGACGCGTACGCGCCAAGTGCGCCTACGCGTGGAGGGTCATTCTGCTAAAAATTTTCTAAGTTAAAAGCTGCAGAATTTACAGATTCAACCCCCAATCTTCCGACGGACATAACTTCCTCATTTTAAATCGTTTTTCACCCGTTCTTCGAACGACATGGACATCTCGGATCCAATTTCATTTCTAAACAGATTTGGCACAAAACAAGGATCCGTAGTCCAAGTCATGTCCCGTCAAAGTATGCCCAAAAACCATGTGTTCATATAAAACCACAAAGTGCCATTTTCAAAACAATCCATTTTCAACTCTTTTCAAAATCAACCAAAACATGCCAATTTCAACCCTTTTTGAAACCAATCAAAATATACCAAAATCAACATCAAGCCTCCTCAACTCATACATTAACACCTTACCATAATTCACAAAACCGCCATATAACCATCTTTACCCATTTCAAACAAATGGCTAAATTACAAACATATCAACATGTCATACATCCTTCCTCATCCCAATTTCCAACAATACTATTTCCAATCAACCATCATTATACATAACCAATATCATACTCACTATCACGTGGTTTCACCCCCAAATCAACCTTAATCATTCCATAAGCATATGTCACAACATACATATCTCTCATGCATTATCATACCATCAAGGAATCAATAATCATACTCACATATATGACCACATAATATATATCAACCAAAATCAAACATACTTCATCTATACAATTTCACCCAAAATTACCGATTTTCACACTTCAACTCCTCAAACCTCATTATTCAATAACCAACCCAATCATTCATATATTCATTATATGAAATTCATCCAATCACTTGTGTCATCATACAATGCACACATCAACTTACCTCCCTTACCTCTTTCCGGCCTCCGGCCCAAAATTTACGGCCTCCGGCCCAATTTCACAATTTAAATGCATAAACCACAAATTAATACTCATTACCCAATACATCAAATTTTCAATACACCAAGCATACAAGGCCACACCATTCTCAACCCAATCATCAATTCACATTACATACCAACTATGCATATTAGCATCAACCATTTACACAATCCAAACTTAATCCTAGGGGCATCTAGCCTAGGAATTCTCATCACACCACACGGTACTTAAATGAAACTTAAACCGTACCTCTTGTAGCCAAATCAATTGAGCCTCTTCTATGGAAGTCTCCACCAACCCTTAGCTCCAAGCCTCACCAAAACTCCACAAGCAATACCAACCTCCCAATTGTGCATCAAAATCACCAAATACACTAACATAACCAATATCACATACATACATCAACCTAGGGCTCATAAAGATGATAAATCACAAGGGTTTGAGCACTTCTTACCTCAGCCCATATGAATTAGGGATAGAACCTACTTAGAATCCATGTTGGAGTATCCCTAAACACCCAAAATCACAAGATTTCAACACTAACTTCCCAAAAACGTGTAACAGTGGGGAATTTCGAAAACTGGGCAGAGATGAATGGAATACTCACCACAAAACTTAGATAGAATTGTAGAGGATGAGAAGAGCGACGCGTGGCCGCAAACGGCTCGTCAATCGGAGCTCCGTAGCTCAAGTTATGGTGGTTTGAAGATCAAAGAGAGTTAGGTTTTCTCTCTTCTCTTCTCTCTTCTCAATTCAGCGCCCCACACACCTTCTTTAGGGCAAAATGAGCTGAAATGCTCATAACTAATGTTTATATATGTTGGGTCTTGGGCCCACTTAGGCCCAATTCATTTATTTTTGTCCGTTGGCCCAATTTTGGACCAAAACCTTTAACATTAGCGCTCTAAATCGCACTTCAAATATTTCTACCTCCCCTAATTATAATCCCTCATTTCTTAATCTTATTTACTTATAATCAATTTTCTCAGCTGCAGTACCAGACAGGTCTCAGCCGGTACTGCCGGTCAAAATTCCACTGCGCGCTTTTACGCAGAAAACTATGTCTTCCGACTCGGAAAAATTCACTGAATCCAAATATCATATTTAAATCATCAAATTCCAATTGCAAAATCTTCCAACCATATTCGCTCCTACTTAACTCATTATTTAATTAATTTCGGTTAGACCGGGTATTACATTTGGACTGAATGGAAATTATTCAAACCAAACCGAAGAAGACTCCATCAAGCTGAACCCTTTCAAAGCACCTCACATGTTTGCTTCAGTCACAATCAGAAAGAAAGAGAGAGAGCTTCGTTCTCATTCTTGTTCATTCATCAGAAAAGAAAGAGAGAGAAAGGTAAATCACAAAAAGCTAATGTCTAATCACCCTAATCAAAGCAAGCTAAGTTAAGTCAGAGGTAAAAGTGATTTATTTTCATTTGTATGCAATTTACTTTCTTTACTTCTTCTCCAAATTTCTGCAACTCCAATTTGAAAAAAATAGAGAAAGTGTTCCTTGTTAATCACTGCTCTAAATCAAAGGCTAAAATTGTTTCTTGAGGACAAAGCACTTGCTCAAGGGTTCAGATTTGGGTTTATCATTGAAACATTTTTTTTTTGCTGATCTGAGGTCTTCGGTCAAACAATATGACCAGTGTTGAAATCCCTAATTTGGTGGTTAATTGAAGAAAGTAAAATGACAAGTTTGAGAAGCACACAACTCAAGGAGTTGACTCAGAAGAAATCAAGATAGCAATGCTGAAGAGGTACAAAAAGAAATCTTCTATTTTCTAAAGACCAAGGAGAGAGAACCAGATTTTGAGTTTGTTCTAAAGAGTTTCTCTGCGAAGAATTCATCAACTTTGGACAATATTTTCTAGTAAAAGAAGCATTCCGCTAAGATGAAGAACTTAATCAGAGTCAACTGAATCCGGTTCAACTTATAGCAAGAGAAGCTGTTAAAGCATTAATCTCCTTCATGTTTTACAGTTTGTAATTTCCTTTTCAATGTTTATCTTTCTATAATTTCTTGAGTGGAAAAAGGCTGAAAGAGAGAAATCAAGAAAAAAGCCTATAAGTGACAAAAGGCTGAGTGATACACTTGAGCGAAAAGCCTAGAGTGAGTTCAGATTTCTTTAGGTTGTTTCTATTGTCTTGTATATTGTACCAGTGAGGTGCCCCTTTTTTAGTTGGGTTAGCACTAAGAGTAAATAGTTAGGTATTAGCATAACCAAGTCAAGTTGGGTTAGAACTTGAGAGAGAAAAGATTGAGTGAATCATAAGTATTGGTGTATGAGTAGTGGAGACTGGATATAGGTTGCCTTACAAAAGGTAACTGAATCAGGATACATGCTGGTGTCATTCTTCTTCTATTTCTCAAAGTTCTGTTTTCTGATATTTATGAGACAAAATCGAATTGTCTCATAAAGTTTTTACTGTACAGTTCAAACAGATTCTAAGTAAAAGTTTGCAAGTAAAGGCTCTCTAAGCCTTCCACAACATTCAGGACTAATCCATGGGTCCATCATAAAGTAGGACGAGCAAGCATTTTAAACCCACTTTACTTGACGGGATAGACTATCCGCTTTGTAACCTCTAGTGAATTGCACTCATATGAAAGGTGTGGGTGAAATGCAATGATATAATAGGATAGAACTTTTCGCATAGTGTGAATTACTTTTTTTAATGCTTTTTATCTCTACAAGTTATATTTTCATAATTTTTTTTACCAATTTTAAATCTAAATTAACTACTAGCACAAGATGCTCCGTATATCGATCAAAGAAACAATAGATCTAATCGAAGCATCAACACCAATACCAATATCAACACCATTTTCATCATTGCCTTTGTTGTATGCAAAATCTTTCGATGTTTATAAACCATAACTGCTCGAGTTTGATATCTCTAAGATAGAACAACCATCCTTGCTTCCTTTTACCAAAATCGCTCTAACGAAGGAGACATTTTGTCATATTCATGTCTAAACAACTCCTTTTATACCTTCACCATAGTTCATGTATTTTGAATTTCTACTTCCACTTGTTGAATCGCCATCACAAAATTGGTTCCTTGTGTTACTTATCATCATGAAGCTTCCTTCAGTAATACTAGTAACATCAGGAATCAAATTCTGGTTTGGAGTTCTGAAATCCTCAAAATTTGACATTACAAGGCACTGGTAACGCATTAGAATGCAATTGAATCCATAGTAACACTACATCAAATAAGATAGATAGCAACACATATTTTGTGATCCTTGAAATAAGGGTCGCTATTAAATAACATGGCAACAGTTGTGCATCTAATTTTTAAACCATTACGATATTTTCTCATCAGTGTAAACCTACAACCTTTTGTCGATAAGAAGAGAAGAGAAGATGAATGCCACAACCTTTACCCCTGTGACGCGTTTGCTTTTGTTTTCATCATGTTGGTCACTTTCAGGGGGAACCACTATCTGCTTAAACTCTACAATGAATATGCTCCGCCTAGCCACCGAACTTCTCTACTGTTGTCATTGCCACCGTGAGTTCCCCAAAACTCCCACATTACACAATACACTCGCACTGCACCACACATCATTATGCAGTTGCAAAAATTGCAACTCTTGATTTCTATTATGAATAAGTAGTTATTTGATTTGGTAGTGGTTTAGATTTTTTTCCTAAGACAGAAATTGGCTTCTCTTATCTATTTTTCATCGATTTTTTTTTGTAAAGGTGCGTAGATCCTTTTTTTCCCTCAAAGTATTTGTCTGATTTCATTGTAATTTTATCAGTACACAACTTGTTCATCGAAATGCTTCAACTAAAATTATGACTGGGTTAATATAATTATATTTTAAGTTAATAGTCAAAATCGTCTCTAAAAAATACCTCGATCACCATTTTGATCCCTGAAAGATAAAATTAATCAAAAGTGTCCCCGAAAGGTACTGGCGTTGGTGGCATTTGTTCTTCCGTCATCTCAGTTGATGAGGTGGATAACGTTGGCTGAGCTGGAACGTTAAGTTGCAGCGTGGCACACCCCCAGTGTGGCTAACGTTAATGCTGAGCAAATAAGTTTATTTATTTAGATCAAATTAGTTCCAATTAGAACCTTAATCCCAATTTAAAGCATAAATGTGTGTGATTTTGTTGGTAGATGACCTTGTATGTTTGTTCAGTCGCTGCCATGATGAATGGAGGTCGCAGCGATGACTTGCCATCTCAATCTCTTGGTAGCCATGGTTCCAACTCTTCTATACGACAGAGGAGGAAGATCAAGGACCAGACATGCTTTTGCGGGTTGAAGATAATGATTAAAAAATTTGGAATACCAGAGAATCCAGATAGGTTGTTCCATACTTGTACAAGATACCCGGTGAATTAGGGCAAATTAATTTTGTTTTTCATTTTCCTTTGTCTATTTTGTTGGGTTGTTGACATTGATATTTTTTTTTTGAAAATCTTCAGAATGGAAGCCACTGCAACTTCTTTAGGTGGGTTGATGATGATGGGTGTGAAGGAGTGGCAGAAACTGATGTAGAGGTTGGCAGTGACTATGATGAATGGAGATTGAATGTGTCATGGAGAGTGGGTAATTTAGAGGGTAAATTTAGAGCAATAAAGATACTAATAATGTACATCTCAATTGCAATGATTGTGGCTACTGTCATTTGTGCATCACTTTTATTTACATGTATCACCAAGTAAAGCTACAGATGGAGTGTTATGTTATTGTGCTATAAGGGTGTTCTTAAAGGTTTGAAATTGAATTAGTTGATATGTAATAATGATGTGACTTATGAATGAAATTAGGTGTTTCAGCTTGATTGTGTTTAATTCAACACAAACTTGTCCTTTGAGTATGATGGGTTTCATTGAAAATACAATATGGTGATGTTTGTAACCTAAATATAAATTCAAAAAATGCTGTATAAATTACGATAGACATAATCTTTGTTATAATCCATAGCAAACATCATAATCATATTATATTGTCTTAGTAGATATACGACATGGATAATCAAGGATCCACAACATAACAGAGCAAATAAAAACAAATGTGCCATAACATTGTTCACCTAAACAAAACAACATAATAGTTGGGTCTACTTGGAGAACATGTCCGGAGGATATTGCCTAGTCAGTAGCTTGTATCTCTCCCAAACTTCATAAAGAGTTTCACCATCCTTCTGTCTGAAGGTCTGAACCCCCACCCTAAGCTTAGTCAGTTTCTTTGGTGGGAAAAATTTAGTAAGAAACTCAGTAACAACCTTGTTCCAAGTATATAAACTCTCCTTGGTTTGGGAATCTAGCCATAGCTTTGCTCCATCCCTAAGAGCAAACGGGAAGAGCATGAGTTTGTACACCTCTGGTTTCACTCCATTTGTCTTCACAGTATCACAAATATGCAAAAAACTAGAGATAAATAATTTGGATCTTTGTGGGAAAGACCATGATACTGGCAGTTTTGTTGCAACAAGGTGACCAATTGTGGCTTCAACTTAAAGTTGTTCGCAGCTATAGGAGGCACCACAATGCTTTCTCCATAAAGATCTGCAGTAGGAACGGAGTAAGAGCCAAGAACTCTCCTTTGTTGCCCATTCCCATTCGAATTTGCCACATTGGCATTATCAGCATTGTTAGGATCCATAGTGGATTCTGCAGCCTTGTAAAGTCTTGCTTGTTATAAACACCGCCTGAAAGTCCTTTCAGGTTGAGGATCAAAGTCTAAGAGATGTTCTTTGTCTCTGTTCCTGCGCATAAACAAATAGAAAAAAAGAAAAGATGGGAATCTCTACGTCAGAGTGCAGAGAATTCCCAGTAAGGTAGCCTGAACTAGGAAACACCAAACTTAATTTCAGAAATGACTAAAAATATTAGTGCTATTAAAAAATATATTTTTTCGAAAATTTAAAACAAAATTTAAATAAAATTAAAGCTAAAACGCCTAATCTAAGCAATCAAACAACTAATAGTTGTTAATCACTATCAATCCCCGGCAACGGCACCAAAAATTTGGTGCGGAATTTATAACCCACAAACTAACCAGCAAGTGCACCAGGTCGTACCAAGTAATACCTCAGGTGAGTGAGGGTCGATCCCGTGAGGATTGATGGACTAAGCAACAATGGTTGGTTAAACTACTTAGTTAGACAAACAGAAAATAGTGTTTGGAAGTTCAAAAGCATTAAACAGTAATTCAGAGAATCAGAAAGCAAGCAATAAATTGAGGTGAAAACAATATGAAGAAGGCAGTTAAGGATTCAGAGTTATCTATTTTCCGGATTGACTTTCCTTATTAATTTATTTTAATCATGCAAGATTTTAATTCATGGCAAACTATATGTGACTAGATCCTAATTCCTTAGACCTTTCTAGTCTCATCTAAAATTCATAAACTACCAATTCCTTGGTCAATTAATTCCAATTAGAGGGTAAAAATCAAATTCTAGATTATATGCCACAAAAATTCTAATTACCCAAAAATAAAGGGATTATATGTCACGTATCCCGTTAAATCCAAATAATTAAAATTTAGGAGAAATTGTTTTCAAACTGTTATTCAAGTAAAGAGCTTTTACAAGTTATACAAGAACTCAATTAAAAAAAGGGTCATACTTCCGTTTCACCCAATTTCATAAAATAAAGAACGAAAATAATTCATATAAATCAAAACATGAATTAAAATAGAAAAATAATAGTATCAATCCATACAATAGACAGAGCTCATAACCTTAACAATGGAGGTTTAGTTGCTCATGACTCAGAGAAGAAAAATAAGGATTCAGGTAAACTGTGGAAATACCAAATGTTAATTGGTATAGAATTGAATTGTCTTTTATATCTAATCCTAATTAATTTAAAATCTAATATCTAAAATTAAGATAATATCTTTTCCTATTTTCAAATTCAAATTTGAATTAGAATCAATTAAATAATCCACGCCTTGTTGATCATCTTTTTTAATTTTTGAGCTCCTTCCATTTGTGCATGCTTCCTCTCCATCAAATCCAGCCAAATGCTACCTAAAATAAACAAAATTGCACGAGACTCAAAGTAGCATCCATAGTGGCTAAAAGATAATTAATTCTTGATTAAACTTAACAATTTAAATGCAAATTCACTAGCAAAAGATAAGAAAGATGCTCACGCATCAGTGCTAAAATCATGTGATGATTTGATGAAACAATCACAACATATCGATAGACTTCTTCATAAACAAACATCAGAAGAGATTGAAAATAATCGAATTCGACTAGGAGCATTTATAGATTGTATTAGATGGTTGACATTTCAAGGTTGCACCTACAGAGGACATGATGAAAGCCAAAGTTCAAGCAACAGGGGTAACTTTTTAGAAATGTTGAAATTTTTGAAATCTTACAATGAAAAAGTGAAAAAGAATGTTTTAGAAAATGCTCCAAAAAATGCTAAGTATACTTTAAATGATGTCCAAAAAGAAATTTTACACATTCTTGCTACTAAGGTGAGAAATTCAATTAGAGAATAGATTGGAGATGCCAAATTTTGTATTATTGTTGATGAAGCTAGAGATGACCATTGTTTTGAGATTTGTTATTTTAGATGGTTTTGTTAAAGATAGATTCTTTGATCTTGGGCATGTAACTGATACTTGTGCAATAACTTTAAAGAAAGAATTGAGTTCTGTCCTTTCTCATTATAATCTCCAAGTTGAAAATATTAGGAGTCAAGGGTATGATGGTGCTAGTAACATGCGGGGTGAGTGGAATGGTTTGCAAACTTTGTTTCTTATAAATTCTTCACAAGCATATTATGTACATTGTTTTGCTCATAGGTTACAATTAGCACTGGTGGCAGCTTCAAGAGAGGTACTTTAGATTCATGAATTTTTTTACTCAATTAAACTCTATTGTCACTATTGTTAGTGCTTCTTCAAAAAGACATGATCAATTACAAGAAGCTCAAGCAATTGAAAATACAAACTTGGTTACTCAAAATGAATTAGAAATAGGCAAAGGTGCGAATCAAGTAAGCACTCTACAAAGAGTTTGGAATACTCGATGGAGCTCTCACTTTAATTCTATTTGCAGTTTGGTAAAAATGTTCACTGCTACCAATATTATTCTCAATAATATCATCGAAGACGAAACAACTTATGCACAAAGAGGTGAGGCTTATGGTGTTAGTAAAATATTATTGTCATTTGAATTTATTTTCACTTTGCACTTGATGAAAGAGATAATGGGAATCACTAATGTTCTTTGCCAAGCACTGCAACAACAATATCAAGATATTCTTAATGCCATGCATATTGTTTCTACATCAAAGTTACTTCTTCAACAATTAAGAGATGGTGAATGGTGCAATTTTCTTACAAATGTTAATGATTTTTATGAAGAGCATGAAATTGAAGTCCTTAATATGGGTGCACAATATGTTTTTGGAAGAGGTCGATCTCGTTAACCAAGTGTGACAGTTGAGCATCATTATCGAATAGATGTATTCTTGGCAACAATTGGCTCTTAGATACAAGAGTTGAATAGTTGATTTAATGAGCAAACAATAGAGCTTTTGACTTTGAGTTGTGCTTTGGATACTAAGGATAATTTCACATCATTAACATTGAAGAAATTAGCAAGTTAGCAGAGAAATTTTATCCCTTTGACTTTTCTTCTAATGAGCTAAATATTTTGAAATCTTAGTTGCAACATTATCAGCATGATATACCAAATCATTTGAATGGCGTTGGTACACTTTATGAATTGTGCAACAAGTTGCAAGAACAGAAAAATCAAGAACTTATCACATGGTTGATAGATTAATACGTCTTGTTTTGACTCTACCAGTATCTACAGCAACAACAGAAAGAGTTTTTTCAGCAATAAAAATTAGTAAGACAAGACTCCGAAGTAAAATTACTGATGAATTTCTTGCAGACAATTTGGTCATCTATATAGAAAAAAAATTAGCAGTTATTTTTATACAAATTCAATAATAGATGATTTTGAAAATAAAAAAATATCGAATAGCTTTTTCATGATACAAAATTGTAAGTGGTAACTTTTATATATTATTGTCTTACTTTGATTGAGATTATATATTTAATTTTTTTTAACTTTATCATTAGAAATAGTAATATAAAATATTTTTAGTAAATTATTAAACACCCCCCTAAATAGTTAGTCTAGCTCTACCCCTGATTTGGGTGGCCTTCCTCTTATTGCATCCTGCATAGGCCAGTTGGTGGTAACGTTATTTTTTAGCTAAATGAACGTAAGTAGTGTTAAATAACCTGTTGGATATCTTGTGTTGGTGGGGAGCCTTTTGGTTGGCTGATTATCACCTCAAGTTGTGGCTGGACTGGTGTATGCTTTTGTCCAAGCTTCCTTTGGCTTCTTGTCAAGGTACTGTCAAGCCTGCTCATTAATCATCTTAACTATCTTTATGTTCCTTTCAAACTCATTGCGTGTTCTTGATCTAGCACACTTTCAAACCATGTCTTTCAACTCTGTACTACCCCATTGTTTTGAGAAATTCCGATAAATGCCACACACATAATCTGTGCTACGCATTTGGCATCACTTCCTTCACTGCTGGAATAAGTTCCTGACCAAGATAGACAAACCCGAAAAGATTGTTAATCATATCAATCCCTTAAAGATTCTCATTAAATCAATTTAGTCCTAACAGTATATCTCATTAAATCATTTAACACCCAAAACTACGTATTCGAGTATCAAAATGGTACTCACCTTTTGCATGTCTGAAATGAGGCACAACTTGTTATCATTGTAGTTGCCAAGGTCTGACTGCAACAGATCTAAAAACTATTTTCAGTTGTCTTTATTTTCGACATCCATAATTGCATAAGCAAGAGCGAAGATATGATTGTTGGCATCTTGGGCACACACAGTCAGCATTTTTCCACCATGCAAGGTCTTAAGAAAAGTCCCATCCAATCCAATCATAGGTCTATACCCAGCCTTAAATCCTTTTTTACACACATCAAGATACACATAGAACCTCTCAATTTGAGGAGGACCGTCTGGCATCAAGATGACATTAACTGGAACTGTAGACCCCGATTACTTGTGAGTAATTCTTTAGCATAGTCCCAAACTAACCTATACTGAGCAATTTCATCACTCTCTACCACTTTTCTAGCAGCTTTCAACATCCTAGTGATGCAGGTGCTATTCAGATTTACATTACAATTTCGAACAAACCACTCAAAAACCTCGGGATGTCTCATAATAAGATGCTTCCTAAGCTTTGGTACAAGTTTACACAGTGTCCAGTATTGGGTAGTTGCCCTATTTTTCGTCTTCTAGGACAGATATGGTTATCAACTAGAGTTTTAACCTGTCAAGATCCGTCTTGTTTACTACATGCACAATATACTACCCAAGGACAGCCCTCTGCCTTACAAATAGCCCTAACCCGAAACTTGTCATTCTTTGTAAACGATATGTTTCTACCCCACTGAATTGTGTAGTCTCTAATTACTTGCATGAAATGATTCTTTGATTTGAAAATCATACTAACTTCAAATTTGAGGTCTCCAAACTTTGCTTTGTTATTGTACCGAGGATAGACAGTTGGTGATTTCTCGTCAGAGTCCAACTCCTGGCCCGAATCCTCTGAGTGCCATGAGTTGACATCCGAATCACCATCATCAACATCATTATCTTCTAGGTCTGCCAAATCAGAAACTCGTGTAATTAGTCACTTTACCTAATTTAATAACATGTTAATCAAGTTAGTCAACTACCTAAATCACAACTTTCCTCATCATCAGAAGCCTCATAGCTAGAATTGTCAGTCTCTATTTCTTTATCTGTTAATCTAGTCTTAGCAGGCTTGTACTTCTCTTTGACTTCACTTTTTTTGTTCACCTTTGTAGAGTTCACACCATCATCACTGTTACTGCTGTATTCATCATCTCCTAACACCTTTGGAGGCTTGTAAAGGCTGTCCTCAGCACTCTCATAGGAGTCATGAGAGGCACTATCTTCTTCAACCTCTAATGTTTTCACATGCCTTCCAACTCTTGTGGTGATAATGACTTTGGCCTTTGCTTTGGTCTGAGGTGGAGTAGATGTAGGCTTGCTAGGCTGAGTATAGGATTTTTTGGGCTGTGATAGAGTTTTAATAGAGTGAAGTGAGTTTCAATAGGGTAAAGTGATTTTTTGGTAGGCTGAGATAATGGTCTACTGGACTTAGATGATGGTCCAATGGGCTTAGTGGGTACCTTAGTTGGATGACTTGGTAGTTTAATGGGCTGGGTAGACAATTTAGTAGATTGACTTGGTAGCTTAGTGGACTGAGTAGGCAATTTAGTAGATTGAGTAGGCAATTTTGAGGGCTGAGAGAGTAATCTGGTAGCCTCAGATGAGGCCTTCGAGGATTGAAAGCATGCTTTTGGATGAGAAGGTTGCTTAGTGGGTTGAGAGTGTTGTTTCTTAGTTTGGGATGGTTCTATTTTTCCACATCTTCTTCCTTCTCGTCAACAACAAACGGCTCTGAAACACCATGCTCGAAATACAGGTTGATTAAATTGAAGTTCCTCCTACAATCCTTGACCATTGCAATCAAATCATCGTTTGTGGCCAGCCTCTTCAACTCGGATTCAAGAGGAACTCCAGGAGATTTTTACAAACATTCTCTAGCCTCAGCATAACCCAATTCTTTAAAATAACCCTTCACAAAGAACACATCAAGTGTATCACTGTCAACTCCCATTGACACCTCTGTGTTATCGGGCTCATAGTACAGATTTTCACCCTCATCTTTCTTAAACTTCCCACCATAGTGAAATATAAATGTCATAGGAGGACCCTCCATCTATAAAAACAAAAATCAAATAACGTTAATCAACAACAAAATATGCAACAACTTCAGAGTAACAACTGCATGTAAACACACAACAAACAACATACTCATAATTATCACAAAACCTCGACTAAGACCAAACACCAAAATAACCCACAGCATAATAACCATGAAACTTGTCACAGCAACCTCATACAGAACATGTTCTTCCTAGTATCGTACTTTCGCTTGCAACGTCAACTCCAAACCTTAGTCTAACTAAATGCTTCTTCTAACTACGTCAATATAAAACAACATACACCAACACTGCAAAATCAACAAAAACTGGAAAAAAATTAAATCTTTACCTATGGTAATTACTGTTCCTTCCTTCAACCGCGTAAGTTCGTCGCGAGCTCCTCTACTTTCCACTCTAGTAGCGCGAACTCCTCCATAAATGTTGATGCGCACAGAGATCATCAAGTAAAAGGGGAGGTTCATATCATATGCAAATGTCTTAGGGCAAAGAGGAGACGAGGGGTTTTGGAGCGAAAGTTGAAGAGGGTTATTATGAGAGAGGGTGATGGGGAGAAACGTTTAAAAATCTCACTCTGGACCACAAACAACGTCGTTCGATGGTTTTAAGGGTGGGGAATTGAAGTTACATCATTTTGGTGTGCCACACAGTAACTTAATGTTTCAGCTCAGTCAACATTAACCACCTCATCAACTGGGATGACGGAAGGACGAACGCCATCAATGCCAGTATCTTTCAGAAATACTTTTGATTAATTTATTTTTTAAGGACCAAAATAGAGATTGAGATATTTTTTAGAGATGATTTTAACTATTAACTCATATTTTTGTTCTTTCTGAATATTATAGCAAAACTTTAATTGTGGAATGTGCTTAATATTAATTTAAAAACGATAAACTTTGTATATGGTGGCTTTAGTCTATTAGATGCATATAAATGAAAAAAGTTTCAAAAAATCGAAGACAGAGTAAAAAATCTTGAAGAGAAACTATAGAAGCTTGTTGAAGCTGAAAAATCTGCTACTTCTATTTCTACCAAAATGGTTAAAAAAAAAAGTTTTACATCTTCTAGAAAGCCATTCTATATTCACAATGAGGATTGATTCTTCTATTAAAGGAATATATATAAAAGTGAACAATTTAAAACATGAATAAAAATGTATTATATCACCAAATTTTAAACTTGTTTTTTCTATTCAAACATTTATGTCGACAATGAGGATTGATTCTTATTTAGAATTAAAATTTTTAATTGAATACATTCTCATTTTTAAAATTTTATTTCATGATTGATTTTTCTTAATAGATATATAAAAAAAAATAATTCAAATACTCTCATGAGAGTACACTTCATCATCAATTTTTTACTCAATTTTACATATTTAAATATCTATACTCATAATTGATTTATTCTAACTATATTTAGAGTATATTCTCTAATTTTTTGATTGATTCTTTTTATAAATAAAATATCTAATTTATTACATTTCAAATTTTAAATTGATTACTATGAAATAATCGATTAAAAAAATTCGTATCAAATAATATATGTCTTCAATTTTTTTGCTAAACTGTATCTCTTCAAATGTATATACTTATTATTGATTTTTCTTATATATTGTTTATATCTTTAGTTTCTTCTTTGTTAAAAAAAAGCAAATTAATTAAATTACAATTTTTTAATTATATATTGTGATAATTGATTATTCTTTTAAATAGATCTATAGAAATAACTAATCTAAATATTTGTACTAAAATATGTCACGTATTATTAAGTTTTTTTCTCACTTCTACTTATTAAATTCTCTATATCTAATATTAATATCCATTTTTTTTGAAAGTACGAAAAGCTCAACACTTAAGGTGGAGCAAAGAAAGATAAACAATAAACATAAAAGACAAACAACTCCTATATCATCTCCGATATAGCTATGGACAACATGAGTTATCTATGATATCACTCTATAACATATAAAAACAATTGATCCACACACTCTACAACTGTCGTAGCCAAATAATCCATATTATTGAGAAGAACCTAACTAGCCAAAATTTGGGCTGCTCGTTTCTCATCGGAATAGATATCTAATTCTTAAAGTGGTCTTTCAAAGTATCCAGAGTAATCCAAACCTGTCCAAACGCCGATATCCATGCACACCACACCTGCCAAGAGAACTCACACGTAACAAATAAGGGTTATACATTTTCAACATTTTTCTTATACAACACGCACATATTATCATTCTGTTGTAAGATTTCCAATCTACTTAGGCGATCCTTTGTATTGACTTTGCCTACCAACACAAACCAAACGAACAATATTTTTCAATTTATATCATGCGATTGATTTTTTTAATAGAATAATATATTAAATCTCATTATAGATAATTGATTCTCTTATGATTAATGTTATTATATTTAAATTACATTACATAATTATTTTTATTTAAATATTAATAAATTTACTTATTTAATATGTGATTTTTTTTCTAAAAATAACATCTATATATGATTGATTAATGAAAATATAAGAAAAAATTATAATAATTACTAAAATATTTATTTCAGTCATGATTTAAGCGTTAAACATATATATGAAAAACTTATGTATTATATATTTGTGCAAAAATAATTTAATCATTCATGAGAATAGTCATTTAATTATTAAATCATGTGTTAATATAAAAAATATATGAATTAGGTTGATTAAAAAGTTGTTGACAATTAATAATATTTTAATCGTTAAATATTAATGTGCATGTAATTAAATAAAATATATTTTTAAAAATAATTAAAAAGAAGTATGTATATTGAAACCGAAATGCGTCATACAAGCATGTTTGTCGTCAAAATACTATGCTTAAAAATAAAATATGATTGTTTAATGTAACTATTAATTTGAATCCAATTATACTGCTTTGTACTAACTCTTCTTTTTTTATTGGTTTGATCGGTGGTTTTGAATTTTGATACTTAGGTAAAGGGTAACTATTAAGAAAAAACCTTACCGCTTGTTGTGTTGCGTTATGAGTAAACAGTGAAACAGAAGGAGCGTTCCAATTGCCACGTGTCAAAATCAAGGTCGTCCGTTATCTTTATAAATAACCCCTCGTAAACCCAATCTAAAGAGAAGCTGCGGCTTCTGTGTGTTGTGGTTTAGGGAAGAAGCTGCGGCTGCCATAACGGCGGCGACTACGGTGATTCTTCTTTTCTTTCTCTCACTGCGCGGTCTCTAATTCGCTTGGTGCAGGTCGGGAACCGATCTTCCCGCGCGTAATGGATGCCGTTGGCGGCGGCGAATTTGGATCCCGCCTTGCATCAACTGAATCGGAGGCCACGGTGAAGATTCCGGTCGTTTTCCGGCGAGTTTCACTCGGATCTTTGCATCCTGCTTCAGTGCTTCTGCGACTAGTAATTTTATGGCTTTTCCGAATTACCGTTAATCAGATCCGAATTTTTTACTCACAGATTTTGGTTGTTTGATTTACTATTTGTGGAGAGCTGTCAATTAATGATGTAGATCCTGATGTTTGTTGTCTGAATCTAACGAAAAGATTTGAAGTTAGGTTTTCCGTAGATGGATTCAATTTTCGTTTGACTTTTTAACTTTTTCTTAAAATTTCTTGATATTGAACGGTAAATTGTGTGTGAATGTCAACGATTTGTTATTGTCTACTTTTCAGATTAAGGGAAGGAGGAAGAGAAGAATTACATAGTTTGTTTGAGGTTTTATGAAGTTATGCTTTGGTAGTTGAATGCATTCCATGGCAGCACTGTTTAGTGAGACGGATTCTTTTGCGTTGCTTTTGCTGAACCTTGTTTGTGATTGTTTGAAATTGCTTTGGGAGCAGTGTTTGAGCCTTGAGTTTATGAAGCATTTGTAGCTAAGTTGTGTGTCTTCTTGATTATTTAACTGTCAAACACTGGTTGATTGGCTTCTGAAACTAGAAAGGGGAAAAAAAGGTTGGGGAGGTCATAGACCTCACCGCATCAGAACCAATTGAAAGTGATTGTTTCGGTTTGTTTTGAGGTTCATTTAAAAGTTTGATCTATAAAGCAACGGGACTTTAATATCAAAGTTTGCTTAAGCACTTGTTCTTGGAAATACACATTCGTTTTTCCATTCTTGCGATGTTAATTGACAATTAACTGTATTTTTCCGTGCGCTGTTATCATGCCATTTTTGTTATTCGGTTATATTCTGATATCCCGTGATGTAGTGGTTGAGCTAAAAAGCAGCTAACAATTCTTGTAAAGTTATTATTATTATTATTATTATTATTCTCGGTTTTTGAAATTGGTCAAAATTGACCGTAATAGGTGCTTTGAGGTATCTTGTGTTTGCAATAGGTGCTTTGAGTTATCCGTCCTCCCAAGTGTAAGTTTAAAACTGTTACTTATTTCTATGATGATGGCCAAGCGTTTGATGGATACCTGCAAAGCTATCAATTAGAATGGTACCTAGTAAGTGTTCAGTTGCTGTTGTATCTTATTTATTCAAATATGTACCTACACTGGCTTATCTGCTTCTATTTTTTAGCAATTAATTTACTTTCATGTTAATTTTTTGGTAAAAAACTTGTTTGTTGCAAACTTCTGTAATGGTATTGCTGTGTATCTAGAACTAAGCAGTAATTGTGGATACTAAATGTCTAAATTACAAGAATTATGAGCTTGTGGCATATGATGGTTTGCTGATTCACATTCGAGCACAATATATCTTAATGCATAAACTCTGCAGTAGTGTTGTCAGACATTAGTATTACATATTGTGGAAACGACAAATTACCTTTTGTACTTCCACATGGCAATGTGGATTTTCTTCTCTTTGTTAATGCATACATTGTTAAACCCCTGTATGATTTATCTTATACCGAAGAAACTTATTTATAGTGATTCATTTTCTCCAAAATGATGAGCTGGAAGTTATTAACATCTACTATCTACTATATGCATAAAAAGGATAGTACAGAGTTGGTGTCCTATTCTTTTCTTCAAAATACCCTTCATATATTAGAATACCATTAATTAAGAGACCAAAGTACTTGTCATGTTGACCAATGCGTCATCTGTTAAAATTACACACATCGAGTTTGAAAAAGGGTGGATTAACACGTTAGTGCCTATTTAATCCACTAATATTTTACTATAAGAATAATGTTCTTTTAATTTTAATATATTTACTCATTGTAAAGCTTACTGAAAGTTTGTGTATGAAGTTCAATTATCTGCATGCTAGTCAAATGTGTGTACGTAATTCAAGAAAAAATGTGCTTCATCTATATTTTGAACCGGAAGCAAGTGATTTATGGCTAATTTGAGACATATCAATATGTAGACTCCATATTGGCTGAGGACTCGACTGGCTAAAGAATTATGTAATAAAGTAGTTTGATCTAGGCATTAAGCATGAAGTAAGGAATGTGTTCATTTCTGCTCCCCAAAATATATTTTTATTGCATCTAGAAGTTCCTATGTTTTAACTTGGCACTAGACTATTCTTGCTGCAAATGGAGTTAACCTCTTTGGATACTCAAGCAAAATGAGCAGTATACTTATGTTACCAGTTAATCCCATCTTTACTTTTCCTTAGCCATTGTCAAGTGTCAACCCTCATAATACTTTTCCTTGGCCATTGTCAAGTGTCAACCCTCATAAACTACATTAACATTTGGTGGTGTGTGACTATTCTATTTGGATTTCATATTCTATCAAAGGATGGTGAAGTGTGTTCTTTTATGGGACAAAATCAATATACAAAATATCTCTCTCTTTCGCATTGTTCATGAAATCTTTATCTCATACACAATGTGGTTCTCTGTTATAATCGCAAGACTGCAAACTGCGTTCATCCTGTCTTGTAGTCAGATGTATATTAGCTATTGGGCTTTAGTGCAGACATGGTTGTAGATGGTGAACAACTGGTGCAGGAAAAACAATACACTCTGCTTGTGCTTGGCTTTGAAGGATATCTGGTCAAATTTTAGGTTGAATTTTTCAGGTTGTTGATGGGGAATGCTTGTGATTTGTTCAAAAGTTTTGTTTTGCTGCAATTTTTGTAATTTTAGTCTTTGTAAATGTGGTTTGGCATTGGTGAAGACATCTATATGTATACATATATTAATCAAACCACCGCTATCGTGTTTTTGGTTTATTTCATTGTATTCCAAGTGCTTTTCATTTTGTTCAGTGTTAGATATATCCTTTGTATTTTTGTAGCTGTGTTGAGAAAGGGTTGGACCATTATAGCCATTGACTTGATTATTATTCTATTAGACTATTAGTATATGACTCTGCGGACCGATTTTTTTTCCCCCTCATGCTGGAATAGCTCGAATCGTGTTGCTGCTGGTAACTGCAGCGGATAGGATGATTTTCTTCTTCCCTATTTTGGCAACATGTTCTTATTTGAGTTCTAATTCCAACTTAGTTCGGTGATTTGTCCGTGCAATGCTAAATGCTTTTTAGTGCTTCTCTTATTTAGGAAGGTAACGTGGGATTTGTCCACTAAAATGTATTTCGTAATTTGAATAAGTAGATACGAATTCTTTTATGGATTTGGATGATGATGACATAGTGCATGAAATTCAGAGTAGTGTGATGGAATGCCTGGAAATTTTACTGTATTTATGGTACGCATATTTTTAAATCTTGCTTGTATAGATTCTTCCAGAAATTAAAGTATTTCTGTGGCAGTTGGTTCATCAATGGCTTTGTTCTATTTTCTTCATGGTTGGTTTGTGTATTGGAAAAATGCTAGGTGGCTAAGTTTTTGTAATCAAGTCTAATTTAATCTTCTCTTTTTTTTTTTCCCTCCTTTTTTTTAAACTAAAATTTCTTATTATTATTCTTTAAATTATTGAACTAATTTGATTAATTCTTTTTGGTCTACTAATTTGGTTAAACTTAATTATTAAAATAATTAGGCTATGTAATCGTATACACATTGTTTGATTAGTTTTTCTTTTATTTTTTGGTCCATAATCCACATCATTGATTAGTTTCGATTCTTTCATTTTCTTGGTTCTTTAGAATGAGTTTCGTATTTCTTTGACAATGTTTGGTGGGAAAATATGTGGCTTTTTCTTTTGGGTCGCAGGATTAAAAAGAGCTATTTTATTTTTGGTCCTGCGAAAAAGCGTTAATTAGTGATCCATACCAAGCTGCCGGGCTACTCTTTTTTTGGTTTGCACCAGCCACCAGGTATTCATCAAATCCGAAATCCAATGACTAATTTTTCGGATACTGCACAAATACAAAGTAGGCAATCTTTCTAAGCAAACAAGTTTAGTGCTCATTCTTTAGTCAGTATTAAATCTAAGAGAAATAGTTAAAGGACACAGACCATCGTCGAGCTAACTTGCGTTAGTAGCTGCCGGGGTTACTCTACTAGGGCTTTCTCATGTTTGGGCTATTCTACTAGGGCACGTTACATATTTGCTTATGCAGTAGGGAAGCCAGTCAGAAAAAAAAAAAGAATTAGATGAGGAAGCATATCACACAATGCCATCTTCAGACATTAATCAAATGACTTTGATTTGAATCATCCATCACTGATGCGGCGAACAACTGAGTTTCACATTGCAATATCGATCTTAAAAAAACTTGGAAACAACATGGCATGCGTTTCATCAGATCTTTGTAAGAAGCTGGCCTAAAGCTGCGTTTGGTTAATTTTTTTTCTCTCTGACGAAAATTAAGTTTTTTTATTTATTGAAAATTAATTTTTCACATACTTGTATAATTTTATCACATAACTTTTTTTAAAAGAAATTAGTTTTCATTACATATAAAGGTGATGTGTACGTATGGTGCATGTGTTATCCCCAAACACACACGCTATAAGTTAATTGCATGGCCCCCTAATGGTGGGGTTGACAATATTCATATATATGGATGTTCTTAAGCCAAGAGTCTTAAATTTGTTTCTTTGCGAGCAGATACAGATTTTGATAGTGATTAGTGAGTGAGTGATGAGTGATAGGCATAGTAGGAATAGGAGTATAGGAAAAGCTTCATTTGGTGCTTGTTTCGAAAGGGGACAAAGTAGATACAGCCGCTCCAAATATTCTTAACAGCCTATCAAAGCATTATTGAGATTAATGAGTTAGTGAGTGATGAATCATTGCCCTCTCTCTTCTCTCTATTTCTTCTGCTTGGTGGTCCTTACTCTCTTAAATGCCATTAAGTACTTCATTGTCTACCTACAATTGCTAATCACCCTAAGTTTTCCCCCTATATATAATATGGCTAAATACTATTATGTAGTTGATCTAGTTAATAACGAACAATATATGAGGGATTTGATTACCATGACTAATTGTTGATATGATTATAGTTTTAGTTGATGAGTGTGAATATTTTTATTATTGACAAATTTTTGGTTCTCAAAATTCTCTCAATGATAATATGTATGTTTGGGTTTGTGTTTCTCTAAATAACCATAATAAATTATGTTTCTTTGCATGTATGTGGTGGATCTAGAGATAACTATTAAACAAGGTGCTCAATGATGAACGTTGAGATTTATTTTCTTATGTAAAACAGTTGATTTGTCTTTTGTTATGATTCTGCTTCTCCAATGTGAATTTAGACTATCTATTTTAATATAGAGTTGTTTTCAAGTTGACTCGATTAAGCTTGATATAAAAGAGTTTTTTTTATTTAGGTAGTATTTTTTTAGAAATTGAAACTGAAACTAGAAGATTGAGGCTTAGACATATTTTGTAACTAGAGATTTAAACTAGAATTTTAGTTTTGAAATACAAAAATTTTAGTGCCTTCAGTATTTTTAAAAAGCGAAAACATAAAAAACTGAAATTTTTAATAGAAAATGAGGGATGAAACTTTTAATAATGTTTTTTTAATAACTAAGAGTATTTTAGTAAATATTTTTATTTTATCGTCAAATATATTTTAAACTAAATGAGATACTAAAATATAATTCAGTCTTATATATTTTACACCAAACATAATATATAGATCTAATTTAATTTTAGTGTTTTCATTTCTATTTTTTAGAATCTATCTCCCTTTCGAATGTAACTTTACATAATAGAAGTGATGAAGTGTAGCTTGCAACTTTTCAAGAATTTGAATAGTTAGTTTTATCCCAATTATTTTTAAGAGTGTTAAGCTTTGAGCTACAGGATTTTTTGTTAGGCTTGCAGGTGTGCTAAAGAAAGAATTTAGATAAATTATTGTTAAAATAAACTCAATACAAGTCTAATAAATTACTAGTAACTATTTTCTTATAAATATGCAAAATAGTAGAGTGATTTTTCTGAAATTCTGATTTTGTTGTGTCATCCTTGACTTATCTTTATCTTCTTATGTGTCTCCAATAATAATAAATACAATGACCGATAAATACATCAAAATGGGTGATTTATTCCAGGGAAAAATATATGAAACTAAGAGGTTATTAGCCAAAAGTTAAATAAAATCACATTAATTTATATTAATAATTAATTTTAAATTTATGGAATTCAAAATTTAAAAAATTTAAAATTAATTAAATAAATCTAATTAAAACCTATAAAAGCTTTTATCTTCTCTCTCATATTAACATACCCACCTCCAACAATTACACACACAGATCTCTCTTTGTCACCGATAAAACCTTTTCCTCTTCTCTCCTCAACCACCTCATTCAAACACTATCTACCCTCAACCGCGGTGTCACTCGCAAGAACACTCGCAAGAACACGTTCGAAGCAGTTGAAAGCTCCATAAAAGAAAGCTAGCTGTTAGGGCAGTGAGAATAAGAACTGGATTTGACTAACACTCCTCTCATGATTGATTATTTGTTGCTAACATAGCTTATTCTCTTGAATCCACAGGCTCTTGAGGATTATGGTGCGGTTCATGAGCTAAATTATCGGTGAGTGCAACTGCTTGTTGCTTATCATGAGCCGTATAATCAGATTGATGCCTACAGGGAAGCCGATATCGACATGTTCCCAAAATATGATAAGTTTCGAGATGGTTATGGCAGCATTGAAAACTATGGTGATTGAGGATATGATAAATCTACCAGGTTTGGAGGACATGACCGTGATGATTATGCATATGATGACTATGGCTACAAGTCCGTGCTTCTCATCATCGTAGGGAGGATAGCCACAAGGATAGCTACGAGAGAGATTATAAAAAAATATTCATTTAATATAAAAAAAGGTGGATTCTATGGTGTAGAAAGAAAATTATTTCTACATGTGTAGAAGGATAGGTGTCAATGCATTAGTAGTTTATGTTGATGGTTCTTAGATGGGGAAGAATTAATTAGAGTACACAATTGTTGATTTATTGGACCCACAAAAAAAAGAGAGTGTGTGACATTATATGTGTGTCATAAAGACAATTTATTAGGTTTTTTTATTTTAATAAATTAAATAAATATTTTATTTATTAAAATAAATAATTTAAAAAATTATTACCATGTAGACGAGATATATGTATTTATAAATATAAAAATATATTTTATAAAAATAATAAAAATATTAATAATTTAAATTAGACCAAACTCTTAAAAATAGAACATTTCAATTAATATGGAAGGTGAACGATCTTAACCGTACTACGTCCATCCACCGGGGTTTTTTATTAGAATTTACACTAAATCAATTCAAATAATAATAAGGGGGGATTCGAATCCCCAACACTTGCTTAAGCAAATTAGTGAGCTAATCACTAGACCAAGTTCATTAATTAATTAGTTAAAACCACCTATTTCTTCTATTATTTTGAAACTGCTCATCTTTCTTATTATTTGAAATATTATATTTTTAAGAGTTTGATTTAATTTAAATTATTGATATTTTTTATTATTTTCAAAAATTATATTAATATTTTATTTTTGTCTAAAACATTTTATATCGTTCTAATTTAGTCTTTTGTTCAAAGTTAAATATTTTCTTCTAAAAAATGGGATACCTTTAATAATAGTAAATTATCAATTCAATTTATAAATTAAAACATGTAAAATATTAAAAATATAAAAATAATTAGTAATATATTTAGGACATATAATTATAAAAACAAATTAAATTTATTAATAATAGTAAATTATCAATTCAATTTATAAATTAAAACATGTAAAATATTAAAAATATAAAAATAATTAGTAATATATTTAGGACATATAATTATAAAAACAAATTAAATTTGTTAACCACAGTAAATGAATAGTAATTACCTATTACTTAAATTATATATTTTTTCGTTTTTAATAGTAATAATTTTAAGAGTGAAAGTAAGTTAGTCTCCAAATCTTTTTCTTTTTCAAATTCTATGAAAAATATTTTGGTTAATATTAAAAAAATATTTTTTTTTTCAAATTTTTTTTCATCTAATGGACTTAATTCTAATTTGATTAGTGATATACATATTTATTAACAATAAATCAAATAATATGTGGGAATTTTTTATTTTAATAAATTAAATAAATATTTTATTTTCTGAAATAAATAATTTTAAAAATTATTAGGAAAATACATAAGCATCTCTTATCTTGTTTATACTGTAAACGAGATAATTTTATCCGTATTGAGATATGTGTATTTTTTCAATTTTCATATATCTCCTTACTGTAAACGAGATATATGTATTTGTAAATATAAAAATATAATTTTTGAAAATAATAAAAAATATTAATAATTTAAATTAAATCAAACTCTTAAAAATAGAATATTTCAAATAATAAGAAAGATGAGCAGTTTCAAATAATAGAAAAGATGAGCAGTTTCAAAATAATAGAAGAAATAGGCGGTTTTAACTAACTAATTAATGAACTTGGTCTAGTAGTTAGCTCACTAATTTGCTTAAGCAAGTGTTGGGGATTCGAATCCCGCCTTATTATTATTTGAACTGATTTAGTGTAAATTCTAATAAAAAACGCCGGTGGATGGACGTAGTACGGTTAAGATCGTCTACCTTCCATATTAATTGAATGTTCTATTTTTAAGAGTTTGGTCTAGTTTAAATTATTAATATTTTTATTATTTTTATAAAATATATTTTTATATTTATAAATACATATATCTCGTCTACATGGTAATAATTTTTTAAATTATTTATTTTAATAAATAAAATATTTATTCAATTTATTAAAATAAAAAAACCTAATAAGTTGTCTTTATGACACATATATAATGTCACACACTCTTTTTTTTTTGTGGGTCCAATGAATCAATACTTGTGTACTCTAATTAATTCTTCCCCATCCAAAAGCCATCAACATAAACTGCTAATGCATTGACACATATCCTTCTATACATGTAGAAATAATTTCCTTTCTACACCATAGAATCCACCATAAAAAAAACATCATAACACTTAACAAAAGAAACATCTAATTATATTTTAGCAAAAATAATTAAATATTTATAAATTAAAAAATATAAAATTCTTAAAGAAATAGAGATATTCACATTTGCAATACAAAAAAATTCGAAAAATATATAAAAGAACATTCATAAAAAAACATCCATATATATTAATTCATAGACATTTTAGATTCATCCAAAAATATTTGATTAATTTTTAGTTAATACCTCTTTGGCTCTCTAACATTGCTCTTTATTCCATTATGTTTTGTTTTAGTGACTAAAGATCCTCACATATGCATCTTTGGTTAAAGAGTGGTGATACTTCTTTTTAATATTTGTATTTTTTTTCATTGAATTAAAAAATGAACAATTTTATATCAATTATATTTTTGTATGCAAGACTACTGCAATAGTTTTTTTTTTTTTTTTACTATGAATAGTACATCAATTCATCATACCTTATATATACTACATTTCAATCTTTATTATTAAGATTTGAACCCTCTTAATTTTATTGTTTAACTTCTTATCTAATTATACTTTGAGTTTATCTAATTTGTGCTTTAAGAACATAGGTTAAAATTATAAATTAATTTTTTTATTAAAAATATAAAAAATTTAAATTTTCAAAGTATTTATTTTATATTTATTAAAAATTTTATTTAAAATTTTTTACTAATAATAATTTTATTATGTATTATAAAAAATATGGTAGCAGAATTTTTTTTTATGTTGCTCTCTTTCGAACAAAAGTTTTAGCTCCCGACTCTGGTTAATTACTTTTGAGTGTCTTTTAAGCTTTGTAATTAAAGTTTGGCAATTACAGTATTTTCAACAATACCACAATTTTTCTCCCATCTTAAAAATTCTTATTATGTACTGTGTAATTTTTTCAATTTCTCACATTACAGTGGTATACATAGTTCTCAATTTCTCGCTTCGGAAGCATACATACGAGGGGTATATATAGATCCTACTAATATTATTAAGTGTAATATTTTATAATATAATATTTTTTTTATCATATATATGTTTTCTTTATTCTACACAAAAAATATATAATGAAAAATTATAGTTGACAATAGCAGAAGATTTATTCCCCAATCCCCAGGGTATATGCCATTGCTGGTTGATGTGAATACAAGACAAATAAGGACAAATTAAGAGACAGTGGCCCTTAGTATCGGCACGTTTATTGGCCCTCAAATTAGGGGAATTAGGTTAAAAAATAACACTGAAGTGTATGTACACTAAAATTAGTTATTAAAATCGTTATTAATATAAATTTATACCAATAGTCGATTTTAAATTATACATATATATAAATATACATTAAAAATAATTAAATTATATATATATTTATATATAAATATATTAGTAGCTGATTTTAATGATTAATTTTAGTGTATAAATAATATTTTTAAAAAAATAATGTATGCATGCAGCCACATACATCACTCGCATATGCATGCTTAATTGTGTTATGGCTCACAGGTTTTGACAAATTATTTTTCTATCATATATATAATAAACCATGCGTTAAGTTTGAATTCTGAACGTTCTTCTTTTAAATCCTACTCATTCGTTAGAATTGTCTACCTAAAAATTATTTATTTATTAATGTCTTGTATTTCATAACGTTTAGGTTGGTTTCTTGCATGTGAATCTAGCTTGTTTATTTATTAATTGTTGAGTTAATTCTAAGTCAATATCAGTCATGTGACCAACTCCAAACAATTTGATAATAATCAGATGGAAAACCCTTAAGACATTAATTGGATATATGTTTGTATCTCATTTATACTATTCTAGTTAATTATTTTAACTCACTTCATATACAATTTGAAATTTGAAATTATATCCATTAAATGTTTTGCCCCATTCTCTCTGAGTGAAACTCAATGTTTAGTTGTTGGTATCACTTATCACTTGAATACTTGATTCACTTCATTTGGTAAGTTAAAGTATACTTTTTTTTTTCTAATATTTTGAAAAATTTTAAAAATATTTTTAATGTTTAATTTGTTTTAATTGTATTTCTAACATTATAAATATATTTTAACTATGCCATTGAGTGTTAGTACTATTAATAGAAATATTGACATATTTACTAATACGTAAAACTATTAGTTGACGTACACTACATTATTATATCTTGTCTCACTTAAAAATAAGAGTAGACTAAACTATTAAAGATAAAACTAAAACAAATTAAAAAAATTAAAATAAAATGTAAAAGCTAATGAAAAAAAAAAGTATTTACAATTTTGTAATTTTTTTAAAATAAATTTATATTAGTAACACCATTAAAATATATTATTTTTATTGAGATTCAATTTAATTATATAATAATGTTTTTTATTAAAAATAAAAATTAAAATAAGTATCACATATACTTATTAGTAAATTATATAAAAATAAATTTTAAAGCGTATCATGTTTTTCATATAAAGATAACTTAGATATATTTTTTATATAATTTTTTAACAAATATGTAACTATAGTAAATAACTAAGTACTATATATTATTCAGAAATATGTTCATAAAAAAGGACTCTCATAAACAAATATAGCTCCAAATGTTATTCAAAGGAAAAAAAAATCATCATCAATTTCAAATTTATTCATTTATTATATACACAATTCGCTAGTTTGGTAAATAATTTAGTTTCTTATTAAATTATAAAATTACTATGAAGATGTCCCATTAAATCTTCATGGAAGACAATTTTTTATTTGGCAATAAATATTCAATATTTGAAAAATTCAATAAAATATCAAATAAAATTAACAAACAATTTTTTTTATTCAAAAATTATTATATTCTTTTAATTTTTAAATAAAGACAAATATTTTAATATTTGATTTTCTTTAAAAGATAAGATATATATGTAAATTTTACTCATTTAAAAATTTAAAATATGACTAAAAAAATAAATTACTAAATCATTAATCTATTTTTCTGAAAGAATATCAGCTACACTATACAAATGAAATTTAAAATCGAACTATTAGTAATGATTAATGAATTAATGAATGCATAGAGATAGCTAGAGTGATATATAGGTTAGTAATAATTTATTGAATTTGAAATGCAAGACCATGATTATGATATTTTACTTTGAACCAAATGAAATGACAGAGCGCTATCCCATGGGCCCCACCCTACCATCGTCCCCTCTGAACTAATCCCTCACGCAATCTACACCGTTTGACTCACTTGGACCACTATTTTCAACGGTCAAGATTCACTTACTGCTGAGGAGCCTTCTTCACTCTTCACTCTCCTCTTCTTTTTCTTTCTCCCTCTCTCTCCCTCTCTCCCTTCTTCAACGACTCTCTCTCTCTCTCTCTCTCTCTCTCTCTCTCATTTTTCGTGCTATTAAAATCAACACACGCCTTTTTTTTTTCCAATTCCAACCAGCTTTGTTCCACCATTGTTTACTCGCCTTCTACAATCAACAATGCTATGCTAGGTTTCGTTCTCTCAGGTTTGTTCATTTCTTTTGCCTCTTTCTAATTTACACTGTTTTAGGTTCAGTTATTGTTAGCTTTCTCATGCGTCGCAAGGGATTGTTTGTTTCAGCTGAAAAGAGAAGGGAAAAAATGCCACTTTTTCTTCTGGTATCTTTGTTAAGGGACCCGAAAAAGGGTGGAATTTGTGTGACCCATGGTTTAGACTCCATTGATTTGCTTTATGACGGTTTGATTTGTGGTTTTGAACTTTTGACCAACTCTGCTTCAAAAAGGTTACTAATGTTAGTAACCTTTTGCTCCAACAACACTTTTATTTTTATTTTTTTTCTTTCTATGTTTCCTTTCTTTAGTCTTTACAACCAAAGTGTAATTAATTAGTAATTACTAATTAGTAACTACAACTAAATAATTAAATTTCAGTTTAATCTAATAATCATCCCATAATGTATCATAATTATACATCATAACTTGGCTAATATAACGTGATTGAGTATGCATTATTGGATTCATGAGTAAAATTTGTGATCATGTAGTGGAATTTGATTTTATTTGATTTATTTTGAAACCCGGGTGCTGTGGGAATTATTTCAAGCGTGACTTTGTCTGTGAAATTTAATGCTGAGGGAATACTATGACATGGTGGCCCATGATGCCAATGCCATTGTGCTTGTACCCTGACTGATTAATACTCAATTAACTTCCATATTATGAACAATATTATATCTAATTTGATGAAAAATTTGTTTGAGAATTGAGGGTGAGTAATGGTATTTGGTACAGTGTTGGGTGAAGGGGTCAGAGGAAGAGTTATTGAAGCTAGACTGAGTCAGTGACCTTGTCTTGCTTATTATACAAAGACCGTGGGATAAGATGGGCAACAAGGAAAGAGGGATCTTCACCATGAGAAACAAACTTGCTTGCTGCTCTAGACAATGGAAAATTAGCATTGATTTTGATGACCAACAAAGTAAGTTCATACTCTCTTGCATACTCTAATAAGTAATAACTCACTTGTTTATTTATTCATTTTTGTTTTGTTTTTTTGTTTTTTTAGGTATTTATAATATAACACATTATAACACTTCGATTAATTAGTACATGAGTTTCTTATTGTAGTCTTTAACATTAAAGACATGTAAAGAGAGTTGTGGGGTCCACTACCTGCCGATACCTCTGTCTCACAATGCCTCTCCCATGTTACATTATAAGAGACTTAAAATAATTTCATGACTAAGCTAGTTTTCTAAAATGGAAGTAAGAAATTATTACGTCTCTGCCGTGGTATATATTTCTCTGAATCTTCCCTAAAATAAAAGCAACCAACCCATTGATCAGATTTAAATGTTTTTCAAGGTTCAAGCAGGCAATGTATGTTTATCCATTTATTTTTATTATCTCTCATCAACAATAGTAAGAAAGCAATATTTGAATTTGAAATCAATATCTACAATTTCATGCGGCCAGTAAGTTATTTATTCATGATACTATATTACTATATTCCTAGCTAGTATAGGTTTAGTGTTCACTTGATTGCAGGGCTTGTTAAGTTATTAATTAATCAAACTTGTCACAGCCTCGTATATAATAAATTTCACTCCTTCTCTATCTGCTGTAAGTTGTAACACCACCTTTTTAATAAATTGAGATCATAATATATATTATCGAAATTAATTAAGCGAATGAATCTAGTCTTCAACCGTGATCCTAAATAGTTAATTAGTTGTACTCTTCCACTCAGAGTAGGTAAATTTGACTTTGAGGACACTTCCTCATTTTCTAATTGTATAGCTTGACCAGTTATTACCATACAGTTCTTTCAATTATTTAAAGCTAACGAGTTTAACTGTAGATCTTCACCTACTCCATTCAATATAATTTTTCTTGATCCTGAAATTTCAGCCAAGTGTAGAAATTAGGATCTTTACGTTGGGAGCCTTTTATTCTTTCTCATACATTTTTATTTGGTTTGAAGAAAGGGAAGGGGACCAATTTATATTTGATATTCCCACAACGGCGAGGTTTCTCTATCAAAATTTCCCTGAGGCAAATGGTGGCACCCCACAATTTCAAACCGTTTGCTTCGATCCATTATTTCAGATTGTGACATGGCTCCTCTTATTGTTTGAGATAAGAACAATCACAAGAGTCATGCTGCCATGGTGAAAATAGAACAAAGAAAACGAAACTGCTATAGTAGTGCAGAAGCGTTTGTTTACACGAATTTGGATCATCAAAGGAGATAAAGTGATGGGTTAATCGTTTGTAACTTTCATAAAATGTGTTCTCATTATCTTAATTTAAAAATATTTAACTTTTTAATTTACTATTTTACCAATTTTTTCATTTTAGAGGATCTTGATCCAAATGAAAGGTAGCATTTTTGTGTTTCTAATTAAGTTGGGTACTGTATTTATTTTTTTATTGTTTGTGTCCCTAAAGTAATGAAAATATTGATTGTGAAAAGTCTAATGACCGACATGTAGGTGTGGCATGGGGCCCAGGATAGTGTTGTTAATTAGACGCAACTACTATCTACTTTTCTTTCTTTCTTTCTTTCTCTGCCTTTGATTCTGACAAACTGAAGTAAGTAAATGAGGTTCGGAGTGGGGACGCACCACTCATTGCCCTACTATTCTTCTCTCTTGTTCTTTCCTTTGGTCTTTCTACTATGGATTTTAGGGGATTCTTTCTTTCTTTCTTTTCATCTGTTTGGCTTCAACTGCATGAGCTTTTGTTGTTTCTATCCTGTCATTATTGTCACCCGAAACTTCTCACTTCCATTTGGAATCTTTGTCCTACATGCATAAATCCCGGGTTATGCATGTTGCTGAACAACTTTCATCTGCTCCTAACTAGAGACAAATGAAACCAAATATTGGGTATTATCTTAAGTGTACTTAATTTTAATTTACCCTATGTTATAAATCGTGAAGTGTCTCTAATTTTTCATAATGATTAAAAAAAAAACATAAATGCCATGGAAACAATCTATTTAGATAACTATACATCTACACTAACAAGTACACTAAAAAATAATAGAGATATGTATTTTATGGAACTTATATCAAGTTCTTAATTAGTATAGTAGTCAAAATCCGTTGTTTATGTATCACTTTTGTTTCAAAAAATTTCCTAACTTTCTAATAAATCTTCCAAAAACAAACTACCTATCTTATATCCCTCTCCATTGTCTCTTTGTATTCTCAACTCTAGTGTTCTATGTCCAAAATGATTATTATTTTTGTTGAAGACGTAAAGAGTCGTTGATAAATAGTTGCATGTGACTACGTGCTTGGTGCTTATGATGTAAAACATGCAAGGTTCTGAACAGATTTGACAGATGGGGAAGTGATGGCTATGCCCTTATCTGTTTGTCTCATGTGCGAATACTTTGATGGGTAAATTTATATTTATTTTTTATAACTTTGATGTGTAAATACCGTTGCATTATTGCTTGCGACAATATAGTGGTTGGAAAAATATATGGATTTTGGCTAGCCAGCATAACATGTAATCTAGTCAATCTTGATATAGGTTGCCTTATAAAATTTACATGAACTTGGAGGTAACAATAATCGTGTGTCAGAGAAGTGAGGGAATCTGAATTATTCATTCTCCATGATAGAATTAACTCTATCCAACCACTTGTCAAGGCTCTTTTTGTCTTCTATTGGGAGATCTATACTTTATTAGTGCTATTTCTTAGATGTATCGTGCTACTAGCTAATGAAATTATAAATAATTCAGATTTCTATTTCTAATGTACCAATTAATTATATTCATGTAATGTAGTTATTCTAATACCAGAGTCCTAATTGTTTAAAAAAATGCTATGTAACGTTTGGCTTTATGCCTGCATTGCATGCATACTTGTCTAGCAGCAGAGAATATATTCCTGTATTATTTCAACATTGACAGCAAGGCCTTTTTTATGTTCTAAATCTTTTAACTACATTGTTAATTTTCAATCCTAAGTATAACAACTGCTTGGAATCACAGTTTTTAATGAATTTAGAACGAAATCTTTTTCAGGGATAATGACGTATAATGGACTTGAGAGTTGCATTCTAAATAATCAGTCATATGAAGATGAAAGCAGAACAAGCAGAGGAGATGGATGCATAACTGATTCATTTGAAGATGATGATTCCACTACTTGCTCGTCCAGCAAAGATGCTTTTGGATCATTCTCTTCGAAATGCTTAACAATGAAAAGGGATGAGCAAGAAGTATGGGAACTCGCGGAAAGTCCTCAGCACTTTTATGCCAAAGAGAAACCTTCTTATGCTATCCAATATTCGGATGTGGAAGCCATGAAGGAAAAATTTTCAAAGCTGTTGTTAGGTGAAGATGTCACAGGGGGAACCAAGGGACTCAACACAGCTTTGGCGCTGTCGAATGCCATCACAAACCTAGCAGGTCTGCCCCGAGTTCATATGAATAATTAATAATCACATCACAATTCTGCTTGAGTTAGGTAGAACCACTTGCCAGCAAAACTCTTCATTCTGGGTTTTAACACAGCCGCAGACAGAAGGATTGGCTAGTTAATGCTTCTTATGTCAATTGTCAAAAATACAAAAATAAAATAAAAATATTATAAACCATATATTGAATTTAAACCATAGAACTTAACTTAAGTACATGGCTGTTGCTCATTCATTAATAATTTCTATTCTGGTTTCCTTTTTAAGCCAATCTAAGTGCTTACTTAATGAACCTATGCAGTGACAATTTTTGGTGAGCTTTGGAAATTGGAACCTCTATCTGAAGAAAGGAAGAGCAAATGGAGAAGAGAAATGGACTGGTTACTGTCTCCTACCAACTACATGGTTGAGCTAGTACCTGCGAAGCAAAGTGGTGCCAATGGAGGGATGTTTGAGGTATAATATATTTAAGCATGATGGTAAAGATTGTAATTTTTCTTTTCGTATAATGCGTTATATTGAATTTAGTGAGTGATCTCTTTTATTCAGATTATGACCCCGAAAGCACGCGCAGACATCCACATGAACCTTCCAGCACTTCAGAAGTTGGACTCCATGCTTATTGTATGTCATCTCTTTATTGTCATCCATTGACCTTGGACTTAAAATTTCAAATGACTTACCAAGACTTCTATTTGTGTTTTGGTGTTTTCCAATGTACAGGAGGCACTAGATTCGATGGTAGATACTGAATTCTGGTATGCAGAGGGAGGAAGCAGGGCCGAAGGGAGGAGCACGAGTTCACAGCAAAGCAAAAGGTGGTGGCTTCCGTCACCCCAAGTTCCAAGAACCGGCCTTTCGGACACTGCAAGGAAGAGGCTGCTTCATCAGGGAAGGGTGCTACGTCAAGTGTTCAAGGCTGCCAAATCTATCAATGAAAATGTGCTGCATGAGATGCCTGTGCCAGATATTATTAAGGATGCACTTGCAAAGGTGAAAATCTAGTGATACATTTTCAAGAAATTTCAATGCTGTTAGAGTACGTTGCCTTGTAACTAAATCTGCTTGATGTCTTCTTTGTCACAGTCTGGAAAGGCAAACCTTGGACAGGAACTTTACAAGGTTTTGACAGCTGAATCAAGCTCTCCAGAAGATATGCTTAAATCCCTGAATCTAAAATCTGAGCATTACGCCCTTGACACCATTAACAAATTGGAAGCTGCTATGTTCTCATGGAAACAGAGAATTGCAGAACAACTTAATGGCAAATCCCCAGTTAGAACTTCATGGTCTTTTGGGAAAGACTCTATGTCAGAGGTTGATAAAATGGAGTTATTATTAGAACGGGCAGAAACACTTTTGCAGCTGATTAAACTCAGATATCCAAACCTTCCTCAAACATTTCTTGATGCTACTAAAGTTCAATATGGCAAGGTGAGTTTTGTACTATTAGTAGTGTAGAAATCAAGCTGCAATCTTTTTGTATTTTGGTTTTATCTGCTTCACTCACAGCCCTGCCTATGTGTTTGTTCCAAAAATACTTTGAACAAGTCAATGCCATATACAGTTTCAAGCCAAAAAAAAATAAAAAATAAAAAAGAGAGAAAACAATTGAAAAGAAAAGTAAAAGCATCCAATTTATTGCGGGCCGGAAGCTTATCCTATTACCCTTATTGTGATGTAAAAATGAAAATACAAAATAAGAACAAAAAGACAGGATTTTCTGTGAAGTTTCTTGAAAAAGAAAAGCAAAAAAACAAGAACTATATAACCTTTGTCTGTGTCTACTTATGTAGGACATTGGGCAGTCCATTTTGGAGGCTTATTCCAGAGTTCTTGGAAACTTAGCCTTCAGCATCCTCTCTAGAATTGGAGATATACTGCAAGAAGATTCTCTAAGCAATCCTAACTCACCAGCGACCTCAATCTGCTCCCCAGCATTGACGAACCTCTCCGAAGCATGGGTGGTTGGTTCACATATCAGGCACTCCTTACTTGATAGGATGAACAAATTGGATCATCAGTACTGCGAATCGAGTTGTGGCAGTACTTCTGATATAGAATTCTCATCAATTGATGCCAAGTCCAGCTCAGTATCGGCTACTCCTAGTCGGAGCCGAGTTTGGTGCATTGGCAGGGAAGCTTGTGCAAGTATTTCTGCTCAAAATTCCCCATAGCAGTGGCTTTCCATAGCCATCCTTTGTAAATCTTACTATATAAACTTGGTAAAAATAGAAGCAAACTAGTAGGTTTGCCTTCTCGTAAATTTTGGATGGTTTTATAGTTAACTTTGCACAATCCTAGTCGTAGGTTGTTTCTGTATATTGTTGAGTTTCATGTGTATGACTTGACAATTGAATATTTATATATCATACCCAAGTTTCAGAATTCACAAATTAGTTAGTGATTTGAGCTTCAATATTTGTTAACATTTGACAAGTTCAAATTTCAACAACCTGAAATTCAAGAGGAATCTGGGTATGTTTATTCAAATGTCAATATTTGTTAATATTTGTTCAAATTAGTTCACATGCTATAGTTATGGTTTCAATATAAGCATAACAAAGCAAAAGGTAAAATGTAATAATTATCACATAACTTCAGAGAGAAAAAGTTTAGTTTACTCTTACAGAATGAAAATTACACATAGAATTATTGAAAAAAGGTAAAAATCTAAAATGAAAAAGCTTTCTTGGAGGCCGGACTTAGAAGATGAGCAGAAAGAAAGACAATCAAAAGTAGCAATAGAAAGATAAAATCACTCAAGTAGAAGCAATAGTTTGAGTTGGTTCCTCAGCCTCCATTAAGCTATCAGAACCAATAGTAGTTTTTATCAGATTCAGTTCCTGTATGACATGAACCATACTCATCCTTCTATTTGGTGAATCCACTGAACAAGCAAGTCCAACCCTAGAGAGTGAAAGCAAACAATTCTCTGCATTAGCATGCATAAGGCCTATTAGGTCCTCATCAATTCTTGTTGCAGCTTGTTTTGATTCCTCATGTAATATAGTTAGATCCAAAATGTTCAAAATGTCATGTGGAAGTGACATTTCGACATAACTACGAAGATCGTAACCATCTTTGAACATTTCATCTGTTGGTCTTTTTCCGGTTAACATTTCTAAAATTAGAAATCCAAAACTATACATATCACCTTCAATTGACACCTTAGAACCCATTCCATACTCTGAAATGCAAAGTTAAAGTTATTATCTTGAAGCTGTATATATAAAACATGAAGGTTCAGGTTACTATAAGGTTTCAAAATTGTGTGATACCTGAAGGAGCATAACCAATAGTTCCCTTTAGTCCAATTATACTACTTTCAATATGAGACACTCCAATGGTTGAAAGCAACCTTGCTAAGCCAAAATCACTGACATGAGCTACCATGGAATTGTCAAGAAGAACATTGCTTGGCTTTAAATCACAATGAAGGGCACTACTACTAGTGTTTGGGACAAAACATGGTAAGCTTATAAAAGTAGTGACAAAATATGGGTAAAACAAAAGAGAAAGACTGCCTCATATGCATGGTTGAGGAACAAGAAGCCTTTTTTTAGTGGGTTTTCTTTTGTTTGTATATATGAAGCCACAAGAAGAGAAGCACATGTTTCTTCCTTAATTCTATTACTGCTAGGACTTAAATACTAGAGTCTCAAGGTAATGAACACACATATTACACCTCAAAATATTGTTGCTATAATCAAGAGTCAAGTAGATTATTAATCTCGCCGATGTGTGACTATGGAAAGAGAAGAGACAAGACCATGCTACATAATGAAGATTTTTCAAATATCCATAACAATTTCATGAAAAAAATCGAATTAAAAATACAGATGAATTGTATTTGAAGTTTGGGCCAATTACTATTTACCAAGGTTCTAAGAAGACTAAAATTTTTGACATTTTAGTGCTTGGATTTAGTGACCGATTAATTCTTGATTTATTAGCAAAAAAAGAAAAATCACAAAAAAGTGAAGCTTAGAATTATTTACATTTTGCTATAGACAAGCATTCGAATTTAATTATCAATATAATTAATTATTTTATTAAAAATATATAAAATAATACAATTAATACACTATATTTAAGGTTAACTAAACATATTTTTTTAGGTTATCTTTCAACTCAACAAGTCAATAGTTAATCCGTCACATATTTGAATTTCATATAAAAATATGTCACTATATGTAAAGGTGGAAACTCAGGTACAGTTAACTTCATGTGAAGTTGATAGATGAGAATCGTTAGATAATAATTTAATCAAAACTGTCAAATTATTTAATAACTCTTACCTATCAATTTTATATAAAATTAACTGTATTTAAATTTTTTGCTATATACAAAAAATAAGATTCAAACTCTTAGTATTTATTTAAACAAATAATAAGGTAAGCACTAAATTAATCCAAGTTGGTTAAGTAAAGTACTAAACATTACCTATATAGTACATGGATTTTGATGTGGAATTGTGGAAATGTATTAAGTTCTGGCTTGGGCCCGGGCCATATCAAATGGCCCATCAAATTAATCTTAGAAAAGTTCAGACCAAATAGAATTGAAGAAAAACTTTAGAAAAATATAAATCATCACAATATATATATATATATATTATATTAATCCTAAATCTTAAACCCTAGATCGTGTTCTCTTCGATTATGATTCTGGGTTCGTTGAATGCGGCTTCAAGCTTTTCGCTCTTTGCCCTCTTTGCCCTCCATCATACTACTGCTCCCTCTTTGCCCTCAGCGTCTTCCAAAACTAGCTGAAGACATTCCCCAAATCGGTCAAAATTGAAAACTTCATTCCAGTTCTCGATATTCAAAGGCATGTTCTTATAATTTGCATTTGCATTCTACCTGCTTTATCATAAACCCTAATGTTTTAATTATCCTCATTCCTGGTGATTCATGTTCCCTCTTTGTTTTCCTCCTTCACCAAAATCACTGAACTCGAGACATTTTCGTTCTCCATTGTAAAAGATACAAAGTTGAAACCAAAAGAAGAAGTAATAATTGATAACAATATGATGATTAAAATAAACCTGTTTTAGTGGGCAAATTTTGAATCTTTTTATTGTATTATATGAATCCTAATGTGGTTTTATTTTGTGCAGCTTTGTTGTTTTCATTGATGGGTTTGCCGAGGTTTGGGCGTCCCAAGAATGGTGTTGAACTGAGTCCAAACCTGTATGTGGCAAATTGTGGACCTGCTGTGGGGATCTCCCATGATGACATTGCATCTGTTTTCTGCAAATTTGGGGAGCTCAAAGGGGTTTATGCAGCTGATGAGAGTGGCACACGTGTCATTGTGTCTTTCTCTGAAGAGGGTTCTGCACAATCTGCATTCAAGGCATTAGATGGAACCTCATGTCCTGAACTCGGAGGAAGGTCCTTGCATATTCGTTATTCAGTGATTCAGCCAACTCCAAAGGTCTAGATTCTAAGCTTTTCCTTTGAAAATGGTTCTTGTGCTGCATTCATTATAGCATGAATTATTTTGAGTTTTCAGAGTAGTATTCATGAGTTCACATGCTTGTTTAGGATGAAGTTAGTGACATGGTTCCAGTATCTATTAATGCATCGGAATTGAGTATTCCGGGACTTTACCTAGTGCACAACTTCATTAGCGCTAAAGAAGAAGAGGTTAGCAGTCTTTTACTACCATGTGAATAGTGTTGAGTAGCATATTTGTATTTCTCTTGTATTCCTGCCTCTCTTGTAATTTATTGAAAATTGGAACACATTTATAAAGTTGGGTATTTCCATCTTCTTAGGAATTACTCCAAGCTGTTGACAGTCGGCCTTGGAACAGTCTTTCCAAAAGAAGGGTTCAACACTATGGTTATGAATTTCGTTACGATGTGAGTTTTGAGGATCGTTTGTTTCTTCTCATTACATTTTTGGTTACTTTCTGTCAGACCAAAATGCTTGGGGCATCTAATCATTTTCTGGTCAGCTAAATAATTCTTTTGAAGAATTTATGATTACATTCCATCCTAACTTGAAATGTTTGTTATTCATAACAATTGGTTGCTGAATGACTTGAGAATATTGATTAATCTTGATTCTCCTTTCTAATAGAGTTTGCTGTACAGATTAGGAATGTTAATACAAGGCATTGCTTAGGTGAGCTTCCATCTTTTGTTTCTCCAATACTTGAAAGAATCTCATCATGTCCAACTTTCAAGAGTGCTGAACATATTGTTTTGGACCAACTTACTGTAAGTTACTACTATGCTCGTAAATCTTAGATGCTATTCTTTATATTCCTTCCTGAGGAAAGAACAAATTAGTTATTATATTTATATCGTACTACTTGAACACTATTTTATGTTTGCTGTTCTAAGTTTGAACGTTGGCAAATATGGCACAGGTAAATGAGTATCCTCCTGGGGTGGGCTTGTCCCCCCATATAGATACCCATTCAGCATTCGAAGATTTAATTTTCAGCCTTTCATTATCAGGGCCTTGTATAATGGAGTTCAGAAAATATGAGAATGGTGATTGGCATACTAAAGTTGCCTCAAGTGCTGTTTCAGAAGGAGGAAGTCCGGAAGACGATTCAATTTTTTTAAGGAAGGCTATCTATCTACCCCCTCGATCTTTGCTACTCTTGTCTGGAGAAGCACGTTATGCATGGAACCATTATATTCCACACCACAAGGTCTAATGTTCTGTAAATGATTACACTTTTCTATTATTAGCACATAATATGAATACTAGATTCCCTTGCTTAAACCACATTGAGGGTGTATGTTGATGATATAATTTTAAACCTAAATGCATATTCTTCTCCCACAGGTTGACAAAGTGAACGGCAGAGTCATCAGAAGGGCATCAAGAAGGGTCTCTTTCACATTTCGAAAGGTATGTGGGCTATTGATGTTTCTCTGCATAGAAACACCACATTTATCCCTTTAGTATATTTTACTTGTAGCGACTCAGTATCTAGATACTCAAGGCAAGCCTAAGAAATTAAAAGAATGCTTGCTGTTAAAAGAATATTCGTCGTTTGTGGTTATGGCTTTTTGTGTACTTTCCATTCTTTATTTTATATTCTGTTCTAATTAGTTGACATAGACAATCTTTCCTGTAGAATATTTCCTTAAAACCAATTATTAGCAGCTTTAAAAACACATGCGTCAAATGGTAGAACAATTTGCATGGCCATTGTTCACCATAACCTTCGTATAATCTTAGGAGATTTGTTGGTGCCTCTAACTTCTCGTTTGCTATATAGTTAGTAACTAATTCATTGTTCCATGGTTTTTCTTTCCTGGATAAACTTGTCCTCTAAAAAACAACTCTTTTTTGGACCAGGTTAGAACAGGTGCATGCGAATGTGAATTTCCTCAGTATTGTGACTCCCAACGATAATGTTTATTAAACTACTCTTCCACCTTAACACATGACAACACTCTAGAAGACTCATTCTGTTGCTCAATTTCCTCAATTCTTTTACCAATTAATCTTGCTTCATCATTGATATAGGAGCCATCTTTTTTTTTGCGCACTTTGATCTATAACTCTCCTCTACCAACTCTTCTCCCTTGTTCTTCCGACTCTTCTTCCATCTGCCGTGCAAAGCTTTTCAAACCACCAGTGTGGGTATATAGTTGCTTTGATCGATTAATCGCGTTTTTCCTGCACTTCTCCTTTGTCTCAGCTTCGGCGGGCGGGCATGACAGTTAAGGAACAATCTCCAATGCTCTCGATCAATTCCCGGCGGACTTTGTTCAATGTTTCTTCAGTCGTAAATGTTGGCTCGTAAAAAGCATCGTACAACCTCAGCCTTGCTTCTTTCCAAGACTTCTCCATACTTTTCAAAATATTTTTCTTGATAGTTCCTTTATTATATTCATCAAAGTGGAAAATTTGCTTGATGCATTCGTTATAAACTTTGTCTTTAGTGGTAATTTTACGCCAACTTTCCTCACAGATAGAAAATTTTCCATAATCAGATCCCAGCAGACCAAGCACGCAACTCAACAGTCCATCTTCGTCTCCAATTGCTTGCTTTACACTCTTGAACCTAAGCACGATCTTCCTACCGTTAGGCCGTTCTATAGCCTCCCTCACGCTTAGTCTTGCCGGTGTGATTGTGCCTTCAGAATTGCTCAAAACTCTGTAGTCTTGCGTCTTGGACAATTCTGACGGCACAATCAAGCCGGCAAGACTAAGCGTGAGGGAGGCTATGGAACGGCCTAACGGTAGGAAGATCGTGCTCAAGTTTAAGAGTGCAAAGCTAGCAATTGGAGACGAAGCAGGACTGTTGAGTGGCATGCTTGGTCTGTTGGGATCTGACTATGGAAAGTTTTCTATCTATGAAAAAAATTGGCGTAAAATTACCACTAAAGACAAGGTTTATAATAAATGCATCAAGCAAATTTTCTACTTTGATGAAGATAGTGAAGGAACTATCAAGAAAAATATTTTGAAAAGTATGGGGAAGTATTGGAAAGAAGCAAAGCTTACGAGCCAACATTTACGACCGAAGAAACATTGAGCAACGTCCGCCGAGAATTGATCGAGAGCATTGGAGATGGTGCCCGCCGAAGCTGAGACAAAGGAGAAGTGCAGAAAAAACGCGATTAATCGATCAAAGCAACTATATACCCACACTGGTGGTTTGAAAAGCTTTGCACCGCGGATGGAAGAAGAGTATGAAGAAAAGGGAGAAGAGTTGGTAGAGGAGAGTTATGGATCAAAGTGCACAAAAAAAAGATGGTTCCTATATCAATGATGAAGCAAGATTAATTGGTGAAAAAATTGAGGAGATTGAGCAACAGGATGAGTCTTCTAGAGTGTTGTCATGGGTAGGTGGAAGAGTAGTTTAATAATGTTTTACAAAGGGAAGGAGAAAGCTTACAACATAACGCATCAAATATCTATGACACTGAGAGTTGCCGAGGTATGTTTTGTATTTAGTTGTTTTTTCTTAGATGTTTTATGTATACAACGCATTGATTAAGAATCATGAAAAGGACGTGTATGAGCTTCAGGGTGGTTTTTTTAATCCTTTATAGTCAACTAAATAAGCCACGGTTCTCCACAACCACACCTTGGTCAACACCAGGCTTTGTAGTGTTAATGGCCAGACTCTTTTCTCTTCTGTCTTGCCTCCATTTTCCAACTTCCAAGGCCCTACACTTCTGTGAGATTGGTGCCGAATGTTAACCCCAGATTTCAAGTGGTTATGGGGCTAGCATTCCATGTCATTTGTTGTACCAGCTCAAATAATTGGTATAGGTGCACCAAAGATTTATATTAGAATATGTGAATATGACCTGATGTACATTGAATATTAAGTAGGATTTCTTTTGTGATCTTATGCAGGTGTTCATCCTGCTGATGAAATGTGGTTTCACTCGAACGGACCGATATTACATGACAATACAATGGGGTTATTCTGGAAGACCATGATTCTTTATTTTTAGCAAAGTTTATTTTTCATATCTTTCTCTGCTCCAAAATATTGTACTAAAATACATTTGGGTGTTGGATAATACTCTCTTACTGATTTCACAATTTGCACTGGCAATTTAGAAAAGCGATTTATGCAGCCGAGGCCTGGGTTAGATGGACACTTTGTGTGCCTCCCATAGAGCTGCACCGGGTTCAAGTCCTCCTGGAGGAATATAGAACCACCATTTATGTGTACTCCCATGTAGTGTGTGTGAGTGAGTTGTGTGAGTGTGTAATACATGGGTGTATGGATGTAATGCGGGAGTTGTCCAATCCATTTGACCAAAAAAAAAAAAAAGAGAAGCGATTTATGAACGTGAATTTTAAACCTCGTTGGAATTCAAATAGTGGCCATCTCTTTCCATACATGTTTTAAGAATGAACCAAAACTCACTACCACAGATTTTTATGCCTACAAAGAGAATATTATTGAGCCAATTTGGATTGGTTGATTAGTTAGTTCACTTTTCAACTTAAGCAAGTGTCTAGGAGTTTTCAATTTTACCTCGTGTTATTGTGTATGCAACAACCCATCACCTAGCAACAAATTCTTAACCATTTCATGCATTTTCAATGACAAGTTCCATCTAAAGTGAGAACAAAACTTTTCACTAATTTTTTATACAGTTACGATCCCTAATAATTCTTCCCCCTCGTCCTAAAATCTTAGATCCTCCCTAGCCTTAACAAGCTTGCAATGCGGTATGACCGTATGAGGCTACCCGAGGACTAGAAGTCTATATCTTGGGGACTCGAGGCCTATAAAATATAAACTTATTAAGTATTTATATTTAGGTATGAATAATACTATGATAGATTACACTTGGCACAACATGACTATCTACTTTGAAGAATGCCCCTTTCACCCTTTGCAACCTCCAAAGGCTTATATCTCTTGAAAGTAAAATTTGCAGCAATTATATGGCTCCTGTCATCTCACCTGCAAGTGTAGATAGCTAAAATAAACATTAGATGAAAAAAAAATATTTGATTACAATGTCAATGAAAATCCTTACCGTGCATGGATTTAACGAAGAAATCCAATTCCGACAGGCAAACATTTCCTTGAAGCATAGATGGTTGTTGGACAACAAAGAACGAGAAGTGCCGGCGATCTGGATCATTGCTGGGCTTGGCCATCTCAACTAATCTCTTGTAACCTTCTCTATCATAGCAAAGAGGAGCATTCTCTCCAGCAGTAACCAAACCTCGATCCCAAGCTGAGTTTAGTACCTGTAGAGCATGAACAACTGATTTTATTGACAGCGAATAAAAGAAAAGTTGGAAACATAGACAGGTGCATGTGAAACCAAATAAGTTATGCTATGCACACTATCAAATAACATCACTCCTATCTTCATGCAAACCACCTGAAAGCCAGATAATAGCGGTAAGAGCATAGCAGAAGAAATCAATGAGGCAATGAGCTAAAATTACCTGCCAACTTAAACCCTCTGGATCAATTAATGATTCATTAGCTTCCTGGTTGGAAAGATGAAATCCTACACAGACAAATTTCATGGTGACAGAATGTTTTCTCAAGATCTCAAACACAGGAGAGTATCCATCCTGATTCGTGGGGTTGTGATATCCGGCTGTCAACTCTGCTGCATGACTAGGAGTCTTATACCACCAGTATACAGCAGGAACCTGCACACTATCTAATTTTTAGGATATGCAATGACCATATATACATACCTACAGAATCAAGAACTAAATCCTTTTGCACTAGATATTGGGGTTTGATTTCTGATTTTTTCACATCTCAAGAAGGAAACAGTTTACAGAAGCATTTACTATTTAACAGAACGGCATTGGAAAAAAATATATTCCCCCAAGAAAATTAAACTAATCAATCATTGGCCAGAACTTTAAAAGGAAAATATTGAAATTAGTTAAATTCAAAGTGAAAGATCCAATTGAACAAAATGAATTACCAATTCTTGGTGACTCCAAAAGTGAGAACCATCAACATTATTAGTCAATAGGCGTCAGTTTCGTATCCCAGAAAAATGGGATGAAAAACTCATGGCCAGGCTTTATGCAAAAGATCCATCCCTGAATTTTCACTCCGTTTTAAGGGGATAACAAACCGAGTCTAAGCAATAAGTACCATCAACCAACTATTCAAGCAATCAATGCAAGAAGAAAACTAACACCATCCAAATCTAGGACAAGCAGAAGATGGAACTATGATGGAAAGAGCCTGGTATTTGTCTATATGAGAACCAATACCTTGACAACTAATTTTGTATCCTCAAAAGCAAGGCTTGCAAGGGACAGAACATTATCTGCATGGTCTATTAATGTCTGGGAATACCAATGTAAGAAGAAGCGTCCATAATAGTTGTCATAATCACCTCGTTCACAAAAGAATCCAGTTTCATGTGGCATAGAGTTGTAGTGTCCAGCATTATCAGGTCCTCTAGCCCAGAAAGAATGACCACGTAATTTGGCTGCCATGCGCAGACTATGTTGCAGGTATTTATCATAGCACTGTTCATACAAGATGAAAAGGAAAACAGGACTTCATTGTTAGCAAACGAAATATATGAGATCACCTGCAGTGCCTACAATGCAGAAGAATGCAAATATTTTAAAATGAAGCCAATACCTGAAACTCGCCTATTCCAGGATACCTCCATCCCATTCTTTCTGAAAAAGAAGGGTATTTCAGCTCCCCAGATGCACCAAGTCCAATTTCTACTGCAGAAATCAGACCTTCTGCAAACAGGTCATCAAACTCTGTCCTGAAGCTTCTCATCATATCAAAATAGACCTGAATACATTAGATATGGTTAATAAGTAATAACCAAAACAGATAGGAGCATTATTTTGTCTTGAAGAATAAATGAAGGATATAATTTATAGAAGGTACAGCCACCAATAACCATGTATATGCATATAAAGGACTTAACTACAATCAAAACTAATATGCAAATGCAATGAACTGGAATTTGATGATATGAAGCGAACACTTTTTCTTTTTCCTTTTTTTGCCCCCTCAAATCAGGGAGAGTTGTTGATGTGTTAGATGTTTTCATACCTCAATTCCAGTTCTTCCTTTCAGAACACGCTCTTTGTCAATTCCCCAGGAAAGGCATTCAGTATTCCTCCGCCCTTCACGATCTGTAAAGAATATATCCGGGTTATCTTTTCCCATATCCAAAACCCATTGTGGCAGGGCAATCAATGCATCACTAGAACCATTCCCTCCACATTCATGAAATGCCATAACAACCTTCAGAATTTAAAACAAGAATCAAATTAGATACTTCAATAATGCTAGATATGCTTCCAATTCCCATGAAAAGAATAAATGTCCACAAGAAATTAATAAACCCAAACCATCCATTAGTTACTATGTCTAAATAATAGTAGAAGACATGAAGAGTCGCTTGAAAGTTTATAAACTGAAAATAGATTTGTCATGATCTGACAACATTTCCATTAAACCTCTTGTCCCTTTATATATATAGTTTCAAGCATTCAGGTCGCTAGACTTCATTAAAAGTCCAAACCATACAAGCCACCCTTGTGTTAGAAAATAAACGATTTTGTGTTGTTACCAAAATCTCAGACATCCACACTCATAATATAACATATTCATGCGTTTCGTAAATTTACTTATTCAAAGGATGTGAACACATGTATTAAATGATAAAACCAATTTTAATATATACCTGTAACTTCAGCTTAAATTCTCTAATAATGCTAAAAAGATCCCTATAGCCAGACCACACATATTTCTGCGGATTCCAGCCTTCAACAATACCCCACCAACAATCCACAATGACGCCATCCATATTTAAAGACTTAAGATGGATTAGCTCCTGTCTAATGCCTTCAGGGTCAATCAACTGGCAAAATTTGTTAATAATACCAGCCTGCAAGAAATGGCGAAGTTTATAACGGAAATCTTATGATTAGATATGAGGTAGACACATTGACAAAGGACATGCAAAATTAAAACCTGTTGATGTGTAATTTGTTGCATAGGACAAACTACACAGGTTGGATGCTAGTCCAAGATGCAGCAAGCACCAAATAGAAGACACTTACTGGTAGCTTTGAGTAAACCGGAACATATGGTGTGCAGGTAAAGTCATTCTCGTGCACACCAGAATGAATATCATGTATGAGCTGCATCAATAAATTACACAATCAGAAGGTCCTGAACTACATATGCTCAAATATAATGCTCCACTTGGTGAGCATTGATACAAAAGTTAAAAGCCTAAATATAAAGCATGCATTAAATTTTGTTATAGAACAATCTAGATTCCAAGGAACCGACATTTACTCAGTATCTGCATATAAACATTTCAACTATTCAAAACAAGTCACCTGATCGGCCTCCAAACAGTGGACTACATTTACAGGGCTTGCACTTGTGTATTTCTCGTTCTTCGAGTCCCTTTCTGCAATTACCACAGAATCGATTGACGCAGGCGACAAGCATTCATCAATTCTAAGCGCCGGTGGCTGATTTCCTAGTGTCTCTTTAACAGAGCAAGGTCTCAAAGAACCACCAGAGAGTTGACTTTCAACTGACCTAGCTGCAAAAGATCCCTGCACATGATCATGGCTCCAAGGGGTTAAACCGTTAAAGGTTACAAATAATTTAGTTAGCATTCTCACTCGTGGACTTAAGTATCAAGCAAGCAACTAAATTCAAAACACATTGTAGAATTGCTTGCAAACAAAGTTCAAAAACCTTCTAATTTCTAAAACAAATCTGCAATATTGAAACTTATAATGACAATCAAACATAACCATAACCAAATTTGAGCTGAACCACGAAAATTTTCAGAGAATCGAGAAAGCTAACCACGTGAGAAGGTGGAGGACATTGCCGGTAGGTGGTGCCATCAGCTTCAACAACCCAACCGGCGTCACGCGCGAGTGCAGCGAGTACGTCGTTCATGTCAGCACGCGCCGGCAGAGGGAAGTTCCCGTACTGCCGGAGACCGGCAAGTATACGGCTAGTGATGGCACGGCGGTGACGCTCGCGGAGCTTAGTGCGCTCCTTCTCCTTCTCCCTCTCTTTCTTCCCCTTTCCGGCAGGATTGGCGGCGGCTGCAGCGAAGCCGCGGGGACGGCGGGGCTGAGGGTTAGAAGTAAGAAGGTAATCGGAGCTGTGGTCGCTTTGAGGATCGAGATCTTGTGCGGAAGCATCGTCGTTGATGGTCTTCATCTTCACATAATCATACTCTCTTTTCTACTCTTCACTCTCCTTTCATACTCTTTAATACGTCACAATTCAATTCACACTTCCCATTTTCCCAATACTCTCTCCACCAATAACATTGTTACGGGATTCCAAATTCGAATACATATAACTACCACTGTATTTATAATAATTAAATAATTAAATTAATGAAAGAAATTAATTTTAATTTTAATTTTATTATTCCTAAAACTGATAAAATCTAATGATTTAATTTGAGAATCTACTTCCATTGTTTATGACTTATGCGAACCGGTGATTGAACAGGTTCCACCAATTATACGCTCTTGCTTTAATCTCTGGTCAACGCTTCGAGACCAATCCCCTTATGGTTTTTGGGGGGCCGTATATAATTGGGCCAGAAAAATGCTGGGCCCATGAAGAGTCAATGTATTCCAAAAATACAGAGAGACCCGTGACAAAAAAAAAAAAACAAGGAGATCTGGAACCAATTTGGCGAAGGTTCTGTTAAGGTGTCAAAGCTGCCGAAAGTGCCGAAAGAGATGTGCCAAATCCTGCAAGTTAACAATTGAATAGAGTATGTGAAGATGATTAATAATTTATAATCATAATTAACAGTTTTTAAAATATTACGTATGCGTCAAAAATCAACAAATTAGTCAATACATATACGTGTATGTGTTAGTTAACTCATATTTTATATTTTAATAATCATCTGTTGCCTCAAGTGATATTTAAGTACTCGCACCATTATGCATGGGACAATAGAAACACCTCTAACCAAGTAGCCTCTCTTATTATTATTCCTCAAATGAAGCAATACATTATTCACTTCTTTCTTATTACCACTCTGAACTCATCACTACTGTGGTTTATCTCAAACACTAGTAGTAGTAGTAGTAGTAGTAGTAGTAGTAGTAGTAGTGCCCACGCATTGTTGCTAGGAAATGAGAGTGATCATCTGGCTTTGCTCAAGTTCAAGGATTCAATATCCAATGACCCTTTTGGAGTGTTGGATTCTTGGAATACCACAAACCACTTTTGCAAGTGGCAGGGAATCACATGCAATAATAGTCCCAAGCAACAAAGAGTTATTGAATTGAAATTACCAGGATATTATCTGCATGGATCTCTGTCTCCTCAACTCAGTAATCTCTCTTTTCTGAGGCACATAGACCTCGAAAACAACAGCTTCTATGGAGATATCCCCCAAGAACTTGGTCGCTTGTCACGCCTGAAGGTACTTTATCTTGATAACAATTCTCTGACTGGTGAAATTCCTATAAACTTGACCAGTTGTTCTGAACTCACAAACTTTGACTTCTCATGGAACAATTTGATTGGTAACATACCAATTGAAATTGGATCTCTTTCCAAGCTCAAAGAATTTTTCATTGAGAGAAATAATTTAAGTGGAAGAATCCCACCATCCATAGGTAATCTTACATCCCTCACTTCCCTAGTGTTGATTTCTAATGACTTGGAGGGGAATATTCCACAACAATTATGTGCCTTGCAAAACTTAACATATTTGTTACTCGATTCGAACGAATTTTCCAGTACACTTCCATCTTGTCTTTACAATATTTCATCTCTTAGCGTGTTATCAGTTTCAAACAATAATATTAGTGGCTCTTTGCCGGCCAACATTTTCCATAACCTACCAAATCTTCAATTTTTCCAAATTGGAACTAACAGTTTTTCTGGAACAATTCCACTTTCTGTCACAAATGCATCTTTACTACAAGTACTTGATTTGGAACGAAACCATTTTGTGGGACAAGTTCCAAGCCTAGGGAAGCTAACAAAACTTCGATTTCTATCTGTATCTGAGAACAATCTAGGTGGATTTCCAACTAAGGATTTGAAGTTCTTGAAGCCTTTGGCCAACTGTAGTAACTTGTACGTGCTTGGCATATCTGTCAATAACTTTGGAGGCCAGTTGCCAAATTACATTGGTAATTTGTCTACACACTTGAGCAATCTCTTTCTTGGTTATAACCAAATATATGGAAAAATTCCTGCAGAGTTAGGAAATTTGGTTAACTTAACTCTCTTGAACATGCAAGGCTGCCGTTTTGATGGGAATATTCCAGCTACTTTTGGACAGTTTCAAAAGATGGAAGTATTAGAGTTGAGTGGAAACAAGTTTTCAGGAGAGATGCCAGCCTTTATAGGCAACCTCAGCAAGTTATTTCTCTTGGATTTGTCAGACAATATGTTTGAAGGAAGCATTCCTTCAAGTATAGGAAACTGCCAGAACTTACAACATCTTAATTTTTCCAAGAACAATCTCAGCGGAACCATACCATCTGAGATTTTCAGCATTTCTTCCTTAACAATCTTATTAGACTTGTCACAAAACTCATTCAGTGGCAATCTATCTGGTGAAGTGGGAAAGCTACAAAATCTCAATTTCCTGAAAGTCTCTGAGAATAATCTAGTTGGCAACATTCCTGCCAGCATTGCAGAGTGTCTAAGTTTGGAGTTCCTTTATTTGCAAGGGAATTCATTCTCCGGAGCCATACCATCCTCTTTGGTTTCGCTTAAAGGTCTCCAAAAATTAGACATATCACGAAACCATTTGTCCGGGTCAATTCCTGAAGGCTTGCAGAACATTTCACTTGAGTATCTCAATATCTCTTTCAACATGTTGGTTGGCAAAGTACCAACAGAAGGTGTTTTCAGAAATGTGAGTGAGTTTGCAATGATTGGAAACAATAAGCTTTGTGGGGGTGTTTCAGAGCTTCATTTGCCACCATGCCCTTCTGAAGCTAAGAAACCAAAGAGACACCACAATTTTAAGTTTGTTGTAGTGATAGTTTGTGTGTGTGCTTTTTCCTTCTTCTTATCTTTTTTCCTAACCATTTGCTGGATGAGGAAGAGAAGCAAGAAAATGTCTTCTGATGATTCACCAACAATTGACCTGCTGTCTAAGGTTTCCTATCAAAGCCTACACAACGGAACAAATGGATTCTCAGAAGAAAATTTAATAGGGTCTGGAAGTTTTGGCTCTGTGTATAAGGGAACTCTTGACTTAGAAGAAAGTGGTGGTGTTGTTGCCATAAAGGTCCTAAAGCTTCAAACCAAAGGTGCTGAGAAGAGTTTTGTTGCTGAATGTAATGCACTCAAGAGTGTTAGGCATCGAAATCTGGTGAAGATTATAACATGTTGCTCAGGTACAGATTATAAAGGGCAAGAATTCAAGGCTCTAGTTTTTGAGTTCATGACAAATGGAAGCCTAGAAAGTTGGTTACATTCATCAACAGGAATTGCAAATCAAAGTGCTGCTAGATCACTGAACCTTGAGCAAAGGTTTAACATCATCAATGATGTTGCCTCAGCATTTCATTATCTTCACTATGAATGCGATCGAGCTATTATTCATCGTGATTTAAAGCCAAGCAATATTCTTCTGGACGATTTGATGGTAGCTCATGTGGGTGATTTTGGCTTAGCAAGACTACTTGAGAAGAATATTGGAGACTCTTCTATGCAAACTAGCTCAACTGGACTTAAAGGAACTTTTGGTTATGCTCCTCCCGGTATATAAATAAAGGCTCATCCTTAAATATTTTAACTTTGAATTTGTTATATTTTATAGAATTTAATTTTGATGAACTGTTAGTGCAAAATAGTATTCCACGTGCATCTGATTACAAAACACTTTATATTGTCCGTACATCAAAATTAAACTCCTATTTTATATATATAGTTTAGATTCAACAAAATAATATGCTAACTAGAAAGTATTTTACTCCTTACTTTTTTCAGAACGCAAAGTCTTGTTTACACTTTCTAAATTTACTTTGGTTACATTATTTCAGAGTATGGAATGGGTTATCAGGTGTCCATGGAAGGAGATATGTATAGCTTTGGGATTCTGATATTAGAAATGTTGACTGGAAAGAGGCCCACGGATGAAATGTTCATGGACGGTCACAATCTCCATAAATATGTTGAAGTTTCAATTTCAAGTAACATTTTCAAGATTGTGGACCCTTGTATCCTTTCCATGGGAGAACAACTACAGCCTGGGGTTGAAAATTGTTTAATTTCACTGTTTAAAGTTGGACTGGCTTGTTCAATGGAATCACCAAATGAAAGAATGGCTATGGTTGATTTAATGAGACAGCTTAATCGAATCAAATGTTGTTTTCCTTCGTAAACTCGTAAGTGCATTGTTTTGTATTCTTTCCCCTTAGAAAAATTAATCTGACCTTTTTTTATTAAACATGTCTAATAATAATAAATAAAACTAATTAAGATGAAAAAGATTTTTTTATTAACCATTACATCTTCATTCAAGACTTCAACTCTTCAAGTGCTAAATGTAGAAATAATAAATAATATTTTGGAAAAGAAAAATACAACGTGAGCCTTGAGGTTAGTTGGCTGTTTGTGAAATTTGGAAATTCTTAAGGGGCTAATGTGTGCTTTGTGTGTTTTCCTAGGTCTGATGGGGAAAAAAATCCAGTGACCCAAGTTGACTTCCCAATGTTGACCACGCTTTGTATTATTGCCGAATGCAGAGTAAAGGCAGAGGTTACAACTACCGATAAAGGATTTGGCAAACTCTTTTATTGTACTGAACTTGAGTATTATTTTTATTTTATTTGAACTTTGAGTATGTACTGTGTAATGCAAGTGTACTAATAAGATTGCTCGTTTAGACAATAAAATTTTGTATGCATGCTTGGTTTTTATTATATAAAATTGTTGTACATGATACAAGAATCATGCTATTTATAAAAATATTTTTAATTAACTTCGTAAATATTCAATCTACTAACTATTAGCTATTACTAATTTAACTCGCAACTAATAAGTAATAACAACCCGATTAATATTTTAATAATTGTCTCATTGTATTATCATTTGTTAAAAAACTACGCATTCCTAATCCAAAACAAAAGAAATCTCCTCACTCTAATTTATCATCATTCCTTTTTTTCCCTTGGGTAGTTGGGTTATTGGGTGGGGTTGGACATGCTCGAGCTGACTCCCTCGTTATATCTTAAGCTTAAAAAGTTACAAATTGAAATTCTATTTAAAAATTTATTACTAATAAATTGTTTTATGATTTGATGCGAGATACGAAGCTGACAGCCACATATCAATATATTTTCTCTTAATTTTGTTTTGGACTCTACATATAATTGGGCCGTAAAATAATTGGCCCAAAAAAGAAAAGGTATTTCAAAATTATAGAGACCTGTAACAAAAAAACCTACGCAGCTTCAAATAAAAACCAACAAATCAGAAAAACCCTCACTCTCTACCTTCTCTTCAACCCTAAAACCCTAAACCCGTCTATTCCCCGGAAAAAAAAAATGGGCAGCAGACAGGCAGCAGTGTCGTTCCTCAGCAACATAGGCCGCGCCGCCTTCGGTCTAGGTACGGCGGCGGCGATTGTGAATACATCCCTGTACACGGTGGACGGTGGCCAGCGCGCGGTGCTGTTTGACAGGTTCCGCGGTATCCTGGACGACACGGTAGGTGAAGGCACCCATTTCTTGATCCCATGGGTTCAGAAACCGTACATCTTCGACATCCGCACCCGGCCACACACGTTTTCGTCGATCTCCGGCACGAAGGACCTCCAGATGGTGAACCTCACCCTCCGTGTTCTCTCCCGTCCGGACACCGACCGTCTTCCCACGATTGTCCAGAACCTCGGTCTCGAGTACGACGAGAAGGTGCTCCCTTCCATCGGCAACGAGGTCCTCAAGGCCGTGGTGGCTCAGTTCAACGCCGATCAGCTCCTCACGGAGCGGCCGCATGTCTCCGCCCTCGTCCGCGAGAGCCTCATCCGGCGAGCCAAGGACTTCAACATCGTCCTTGACGACGTCGCCATCACGCATCTGTCGTACGGAAATGAATTCTCGCGTGCCGTGGAGCAGAAGCAGGTGGCGCAGCAGGAGGCGGAGCGGTCAAAGTTTGTGGTGATGAAGGCTGAGCAAGAGCGGCGGGCTGCCATCATCCGTGCGGAGGGAGAGAGCGAGGCCGCGAAGCTGATCTCGGAGGCTACTGCGGCTACCGGAATGGGGCTGATTGAGCTGAGGAGGATTGAGGCCTCCAGGGAAGTGGCCTCCACCCTTGCCAAGTCTCCCAATGTTGCTTATCTCCCTGGTGGCAAGAACTTGCTCATGGCTCTTAATCCTTCTCGTTGATGTGGTCGGTTTTCTTCCTTGCTTTTTTCAGTGCCTTGAATTTCGTTCTGATTCCACATTATTCATTACTGTTTCAAACAGATCTGCATATTAGACCTCTTTTGGCTCCTAAGGGATAGTAGATTATTAGAGGCTTAGAGCTAATAATCTAATTGGTTAGTTCCCGGCTTTCTCTTAATACCATTATCGGTCAAATGATGGAGGGACTAATTTGAGTTGCAGGGAGTATCTTGATCAATTTATAAAGTGAGGACTAATTAATCATAGCATGAGGAATCAATTTGATGGTTATCTCTAGTTTATTAACTTACTGTTTTATTGTAAAACTTTTTTTTGGAGACTAAATTGTGAATGCGTTGAGATGCTAATTATCATTGCTATTTGATTTTGGTTTTGCATTAACGTTCCTTGATTCTGGGGTTGAGGGGGTTTCTTAATCCTTTTTTGGAGACTTGTGCTAGATGCTTTACTGCGAATTCTTATCCAATTATGTATTACAGGTTTACACACAGTAGACAATATTAGTAAAGTTAGGAAAGGAAACAACTACAAGCCTATCACCTAAAACTTGTGAATGCGCAATTAACCTTTTAGTGGTATTGTTTTTGTGTTTTTCAATTGAATATACCTCTATTTATATTAGGGAAACATCAATTGTTTTTGTGTTTTTGTGTTTTTGCAATTAACTTGTGAATGCTGTCCATACTTAACTTTTTCCTACATGATCATTTGCTCTATTATTATCAATGTTACATTTGAAATTTCTAAAGTTACTATCTCGGATGATATTTGGTGTATATAATCTATCAATTTCTATCTCTTCACATCCAATGTGTCGCTTGAAAACCCCATTTGCTGCCAGCAGTTCTCCCTCCTTATGTTTGAATCTGTTACTATTTTCTTCTGATATTGTATTGAAATCAGTTCTCCTTTATTGACTTGTATTAATATTATTGATGGCACAATTCAAAGGAAATGGAATTTAGTTATTAAGTCTTTTTATATATTCTTTGCAGTTTGAATCTGAGAATTCAGCTTGACTCTTGCCTTCGATACGATCAGTTATTAAATGACTTTTAATTATCCAAGTATATTGATTTTTTAGTTGTTAATATCTCTACATTTTCTTCTTTTGTTTCAGGGTGTAATGGCATCCATGGAGTGGAGTGGACTTGAGGTTCTCCTTTGAAAGAAGTCTTTCTTTTTCTTTCTTTTGTGAACTCCATTTCATCTAAACACATTTTCATAGTAATAATTCTTTGAAAGGAAAAAGAAAAATGTTAGAAAGAATTTGGACCTTCATGAGTGATGATAACTGTGTCTCTCTAGTGGTAGAATGTTTGCAACTTCGATTAATGTACATTTCTTATTTGGCGTCCTTCATTCTGATTTGTGATTATTTACTCCTGTGCATCTACATCTATCCTTTGAATTTTTTGAGCATTTATCCTTTGAATTTTGTGAGCAACTTAAAAATTGATACATTTATCCTTTGAATTTTGTGAGCAACTTAAAAATTGATACTTGAGAAGATATATCATAGGATTTTGTGATGTATTCAAAATTTGAGGATTTTGTGATGTATTTTTGAGTATTGTTGCGGTGAAAATAAGAAAGAAAGAAATGTTATAAAAAGATAATTTTATTTTTATATTATAAAATATATTGAAAAAAAAGTGAAAAGATAATATTGGAAGTAGAGAGAAACAAAAAATTGGTGGATTTTATTCATTCTTGTTTTTTTCTTTTTTTTTTTTTCAATCAAATAATAAAAAATAAGTTTTTTCTTTTTTTTTCTTTTTTTTTATTTTTCTTTTAAACAAACATAATTTTACCATTTAAATATGTAATATAATGCAATAAAACATAAACATCATTTTTGCCATTTAAATATAATCTAATCTATGTTTGAATACAAAGTTATCAAGAATTTATTGGTTAAGATTTAGGGTTTTGGGGTTTATATATGAGTAAGTGAATTATATTCAGAAACCACTAAAGTGAAAATCAGAATTGAGTTGCAGAAATTATTTTTGATATGGAATATTTTCTGGTGTTGCTCGTTTTCGAGGAGCCTGCAGGTTGCAGGGGACAATGCCCCACCTTGGTAACCAGCGTCTTTCTTTGAAGAAGCTCGTTGAAGAAGCTCTATAAATTGAGTGAAATGCATTATGTGTAGTGTGTGTTATACAATACTAAGTTGAAGAAGCTCTATAAATTGAGTGAAATGCATTATGTGTAGTGTGTGTTAGTGTGTGTTATACAATACTAAGTGTGTGTTATATGGTACAAAATGTGTGTGTTATATTGAGAAAGAAAAAGAAAATAGGGTGAAGAAGAGAGGAAGCTAACAGTGTGTGTTATACTAAGAGTTAGGATTTAGGTGTGTTGTAATGTGAAGAGTGTGTGTTATATTCGGAGTTAGGATTTAGGTGTGTTTAAAAAAAAAAAATTATTACTTTGTGGTGATTAAAAATGGTATGTGATTACACGACAATCGAAGATCAATTATGTAATTTGATCAATTTTATTATTTTATGTATTTAAATTAATTTTTTTAATTTTTGTTGTTGTTAATATTATATAAAAATATAATATTATTATTTTAGTCTTAATATTTTTTGTATTTTATTAATAATTTCGAATAATAAAAAAAATTATCCAACATAATTATATTTTATTTTATATAAATGCGAATATTATTTATATTTTTTATTTTTGAATATAAATATTATTTATATTTATTTATTTTCAAATATAAATAATAATGATATTTATTTGTCTTTAAAAATAAATATTATTTAAATTTTTTATTTTTGAATATAAATATTATTAAATATTTTATTTATTTTTGAAAATAAATATTATTTATATTTATTTATTTATAATATTTAAATAAATAAATATTTTTTATTTATGCAAATTATTATTATAAATATTTATTTCTGATAATTTTATTTATTTAAACTAATATTTAGTGAATAAATATATTGTTGTTGAACAAGCCAAATAGGAATTTGATGGTTCGTAAACTAGATTCGCCGTAGGCGACTAGGCGTGAAATCCGATGGTCGAAAACTACTTACGCTCAACGGGATTCTACCACATCTCTAGCGTTGGGTTCATAAAAGGATTTTATCCCTTATTAGCTGCTTTGGTGGAAAGGTGGAGGCCAAAAACCCATATCTTTGTATTGTCGATGGGTGAGGTTACTGCGACACTAGAAGATGTCGCTCAAATATTTGGCCTACCCATTGAAGGAGAACCTGTGAGCGGCTGGACAGATAATAGTGGCAACTTCCTATAGAGTCAAAGCATCGCGATAATCGGTCGTGAACCGGTTGTCAGTAGTTCTTCGAAATCTTATATAAAGATACGCTAGATTCGGGGTATCAAACACGCAGAGCCATTGGACACCGAGGAGTCTATTAAGAGATATGTCAGATGCCAGATTTTCTGTTTGTTGGGTTTGACCCTATTCACAGATAAGTCGACCGCATATACTCACGCGAAGTATCTACCGTTGCTTCGCGATTTCAAGCGGATCCATACTTATAATTGGGGGTCAGCATGTCTCGCGCATCTTTACATGGCACTATGTCGTGCATCACGATATGATACTAAGGAGATGGATGACCCTCTTAATCTGTTGTTTGTTTGGACATAGGAGCGGCTGTCGTGTATTGCGTCTGTACCTAAATAGTCCCTTCCACCGGCTGAGATACCCGTTGCCATGAGGTAACAGTTCCTATTTTAGTTCTGCATTATATTGACAATGCATATTTGATTGAGGGTAACCTCTTTTAATTTTTTCAATGAACCATGTTTTAGGTGGAATCATTTCTATCGGAGCTCAGCGTGGTTATCGAAGACCGTAGCGATATTTAGGCAAGAAATAGACTACATGGACGAGATAAATATTTAGGGTTCGTATGATTCCCGTATCCAAATACTAGGGTTCTAATGTTCTAATAATATGTGTCAGTTTGTGTGGTGACCGTATGAAGGGTTGATCGTACCCGATGAGTTACATGGACACTTTGAGGTGTGTGACATCGTTGTTCTGTTAGTGTCGTTCGAGTGTGTTGAATGGCACCCTGCGAACCAAGTGATGCGTCATTTTGGGTATGCACAACCCCCTCTGCCGGTAGCAAGAGACATTCCATCGAGAGAGCATTACATCACTCTTCGTGGAGTACAGCTTTATGACTGGACAGTTTTGCATGGGGATGGATTGAGGAATGGGCAACCGTCGAAACACTCGGTTGCCGGATCTGCACCCTTCCAACTTAGGACTTTACACCGTCGGCAGAGTACCGGGATTGGTACGTGGATTCGTACGAATATCTGCTGAGATTGTCAGAGTACATTCCTCATCATCCATATCAGCCACCAGCCCCACAGTCACTAGCACCACAGCCACCAGCACCTTAGGGCATAATGGGCAAGGGATTGAACTGGTTGGTTGAAAGAAGTAAGCTTGGGTTTATGTTGTTTAGGTTTAATTTTAAGAATTACGTTAATGTAATTCGTAGTTAATCTTATGTAGTCGCACCCACACACATACGTCTTGCATTTTGCATAGAACGTTTGTGGTTTGGACTCGTAAACATTGTAGTCAACTCCTCTAAAGATAATGTAACTTCTAATTGCTATGATGACAGATTTTTTAGAACTACACTTCATTCCGATCCTGAACTCTTCGTCCTCAGGGTCAGCAACACCTACAGAAACCAGATATCATCATTCATTGATCCATCCAAAATATAAAAACACAAAAACGTATTATTTACTCATCACGTACCTATGTTTGCATATTCTGGAAATTCCGGTGCATTCATGGCGTCAAGATCCAAGTTACGCATAAAAGGTGGGACGTTCATTGGTTAACTAACTGCGGAATAAACCACTTCATTCTCCACTGCTGTCTCGACTCACACATCACCATCCCCGTCTTCGTCGCAGGCTTCATAAGTGGCTTCGAAGTCCTCTTTGTTGCCACTGTTCATTCCTTCGTACACTGCAGCTCTATCATCCTCTATCTAAATCATTTTTAATCACATTTGCCTCTCCGTTTTCAAACTCAACATGCAGCTCAATCTGTAGCTGTCACATTCGAGTCTGCCGGTGAATTTGGAACATATTCTGCATACTCGCTTCATCAATGATCGACATAATATCAAACTGTATTAGACCACCAAAAACTATAACCGGATTCCAGTACAAAATACTGCTTACTCTCGTCAACATACCGTTCTCCATACTTTGACAGAGACCGTTTTGAAGCTCTATTAACATCATAGTGCATGACTGCATGGAATCACAAACGAAAATAGATTCTGACACACAAACCTCACTCCTTTATGAGTATTCCGTATAATCTCACCGTTGCAATACACTACCAAGTTTGTGGTACCATCCATTATACTAGCAACACACTCAAAGAACACTCTTCCTCGCAATGAAAATGGTACCGAACTTCGCGTTATATATAGGGGAGCATTCAGCACGCCCCCCCCCCCCCCCCCCCCATGTGCTGCAGCTCCATACAACCAGACTTTGTCACATGACAATCACCCTCCCCCCTCCCCCCTCCACGCGCTGCATTCAACACGCAGGGACGTGTTGAATCTTTCATCTGACAACTTTACCAATTTGTAGTTCACGCACTGCACCCATTTTTAGCTAATAAAACCATAACCAAATTCTTTAGCCGTTGAGTTGCAATGGGATAAACTCATAAAGTGAAAATTATGGAACAGTCAGTGAAATTGGATGGCTTTCCACATCTTGAAAACTTAATCCCCCATAACTTCCAAATACTTGAAACCTTAATCCTACAAGCATGTACTTCTGGATCTTATTAATAGGAATTTGACTAATCCAATCCAACTTAACTAAAGTCTTAGTAAATGGGGTAGATGTCTTCCAGCAAAGACTTTCTCCATTCTCAAAACTGAACAATGCACCCCCAAAAAAAAATGCTCAAAGAAAATTGATATATCGGGGAAAAGAAAAAACTCAAAAGGAAAACAGACCATAGATCCATTAAAAAGAACTCTAGTTTCTAATAAGTTCCTTAAAACAACTGTTGAAAACAAAATTAAATTAATTATATCTTAAAATAGGTGATTCCCAACATTCGTTTTGTCTATAAAGTTGGGTAAGAGACAATCAGAAAAAATTACTCGTACATGTCTGAATATTTTCCTCATTGGACTTTGAAAACTACATATATATTCTCACTCTCTCTCTCTCACACACACATACACCTATTAATACATGTTTCTTTTCCTCTTTTTCTCCTTTTATCTTTCCCTCTGAAAAGTGAAAAGGATACTTCACGCATGCACAAATTTTTATTGTTTTCATGCACTTGCTTGGCTTTACTGGTCAAAGATGCCGTTGCTACTATGCAATTTCATCAATGATGAAAAGTGCTCATTTGAATGCTACTCTTTCCCCTTTTTTCATCCTCATTTTGCTGAATTTTGCATATCTAACAACAACAAAAGTGAGCCAAAGTAAAGGTATGTCTCACAGACAAGACTCCTCAAACTCAGCATAATCATCATCTTCGGTATGATACAGAAAAAAATGGATGCTACACCATGAGGACCTTTTCTGAAACATGTCCATAAATACCCCATCTCTTCTTTTTTGATTAATCACCTAACCAGTATAGGATGGAGCGTCACTGTAGTTTAAAACGGAGCGACACTCCATCCTATGTCGACAATGAGTCCCGAGTAAGAACGCGAAAAGTGAGGCGCACAATCATTTCTCGGCAAGGAGTGGCAGGCAGTAGTTCAGTCTATTTCTACCATGGGTTTGGATTGATGTTTATTCAGAAATTGGAGTAAATAATCATTGAAAAACAGTGGCTCAGTGACAATACTTTGATGAAAAGAGGACTGAACTTTCTTTTTGGTCACATAAGGGTATGTGCAATAATTTACTACTCCCATGAGCTCTGAGTGATACTGATTAACAAATTTGCTATTTTTAGTTCTCCATTGGCAGTGTATCTGATACACAAATGTCCCCTCTACATAGTGGGCATACCCTGTTGCATAATGAAAAGAAAAAAAGGAAAAAAAGAAAAGAAAAGAAAAGTTAGAGACACATATTTCCAAGCATCTCTAGAACAAGTAGAGATTTTTATTCATATGAACTGGTAAGATTGTTATTTTATAGAAATTAGTAAGTTTTAATCACAGAGGAAATCCATAACAAGTTTGTCAGAATGCAATTAAACATTTTTTTATCAATCACCCATATCCAATTTTTACCAAGTGTTTACTACACAAATTAAGCATTAGAGTTTACCATCAAAGTCCCCCTGAAAAACAAATGCAAAACTCACTCGTCTATTTTGTACCACGAATTACACTAAATGTAATAAATAGGCAACTTTTTGAAATTTCAAAGTTGTTAATCATATTATTAACCAGAAGACTAAAATCCTTTTTCACATACCTGTGAATCTCCTTCAACCACTTGTCTATACAAGTTTTATGGAATTCATGGTGACAAGGAAGTACTCGCATGCTGTCTCCATCCTCATACTCCACAAGGCATATATAGCATCTATGAAGGGATAAGCAAGGGGAGAAGAGAAACCATTAGAATAATCCAATAGAATCATGAGATTCATATATGTAAATCATACACAAATCATGAAAATCAAAGTTAAATGTGACCAAAACGATTAATACAACATACAAAAGGAAATACTTACTGCACAGCATCTTCTTGATGTTTGTGGCACTTTGTGTATAATTTCACAGGCAAAGATTCCACGACTTCATTAGGTGCAGGAACAGATCCAATAGAAGACACAGAAGGGCGGGAAGATAGAACAACCGATTGCTGGTGAATTTCATCCAGAACCTAATTAAAATGTGTACAAATATTCAACTTGTATAATTTATAATAAATTGCCACTAGAATAACTAACACCGCGCAAAAAATTACCTCAAATAAGGCTTCAGCTAGCATCACAATTCTTGATATGCTAGCTCTAGCATTGGTATCATCAGTTGAGTTCGTATCACGGCTACCGTTTCGGCATGTACAACGACCATTTCTGTGCTGACCAGACAAGACGCATGATCTGTCATGTCCAGACAGATTTTCAAACCGGCTTCCCAACCGCTGAAGAGCACGAACCTAACAATTGTAAATATTGATCATTAACAATGAGAAAAATCAGGGTGTTGAGGAAGAGCTCATTAAAAAGATATTTAAATTGAAGCAATCCAAGTCTTAGTGGTCCTTTTTCTTTCCCCTCAGAGTTTTTGTAACAAAATTATCATGATAATAATATAATATCAACATCATTACCGGGTTTCAAGCATAACATTGGCTGTGTACACATCCACAATGTTAAGTATATGTTTTTAGCTTGGCAGTATTAATATATAATCAAACCATCAGATGTTATATGAAATTCAGAAAACTCCACATACCTGGGACCGTATTCTTCTTCTCCGTTCAAGGAAATTAGATCTGTGTTCCAGCAGATCTTGATACCTTGTTTCTCTAGATCGTGAAGTCTCAACATCAAAGTCATGAACACTAAATGAGGAGCTAGAAATTGTAGTTGGAGAATTCACAGCATTTTGACTAGTCCGTGGCACTCTCGTATCTCTCTCCCCCACTTCTCTTCCTCTGTCCCAACTAGCATCTCTTGCTTCCCTCTCCTGTTGCAGAGGGCCAAACGTGAACTCAGATAATGTTGATCGTCGGAGTACTCTATCTCTAAGTCTTCCAACACTTAAAGTTCGGCTGAAGCGTACATTTCGATCGACAGGTTCTCGAGCCCCATTTCGTCTATCAGTATGTCTTGTCTCAACATTTTCTGCCTCTGTATGAATTCTTGGAGAAAACAAGTTCATATCCACCACTTCTCTTGTACCATCCCCATCTCTAATCACATCCGCGACAGGAGAAATTGTGGGACTTCTTGCTAAGTTGCCAAAGGAATCCAATGCTGGTGCATTAGATCTAAAATCAGTAGAAGCACCTCCATGATACTGAATAGGCACTCGATCATCAAAAGATGCATTAAGCAATTCTCTACGTTGTTGAGTTTCATTTCTATTAATCAAGCTTCCAGGGTGGCTTGGATGAGGATTAAGCTCATCTTCACTGTTAAATATGGTGAGACTTCCAGAAGAAACAGGACAAGGCCTTGATGAACCAAGACTGGTGGTTCTGCTAAGTCTGAAGCTTATGTTACCAGGAATGAAGCTAAAGCGAGAAAGGAATCTACTTGAAGGATTCAAAGACTGAGTTGAAGAAACATGATTAGAGCTGCTACCGGTTCTGGATGCCGTGTGATCCCACTCGCCAAGGTCGATGTTAGGAGGCATTTCCTCATCATACTTGGCTTTTCTAAAGGATTTTGATTTCACTTCATCCGAAACTATTTCAACTCCATTTCCATTTACTTTGTTCTGATCACAAACCTAAAGCATGAGTTGTAAAATGCAAACAACAGTTAGTACCACAGGACTCTCACCAATCAACCAATCCTATAACTGATACATAATGGTTATATCGGAAATCGAGAGTCTGTGAAATTTGTTCCATTTAATACCAAATCATTAAGGTTTTTAATTTTAAGCCTAATAGGATATTGAAGCTGGCAACAGAACACACAGGGAAATCAATGTATTATACTTGCTCCCTTGTATAAAAAATGTTGCTTTTGTTTTCTTTCTTTCTTTAATTATGTATCATCTGATTGACTTGTTACATGACTTTCAGCTGTACTAATTAAAAGGCAATAAATACCCACAAAAACTGTTAGTGTCATTGATGAACTCAAACAACAAGGAAAATTTAGGTAGGCACAATCTACACTCTACACATGCCACTTTTTATCATAAATGAATAAACAGTGCAATAAATTCATACTAGTAACTAGTAAGCAACCAAGTATAGTGGGAAGAAGTAGTAAAATTGACTTTTCTTTGTTTCAAATCAAATAAGAGCATGGAGCACCATTTTATATTTTGACTAAAAAAAACTCTAATTTTTATGAGCAATGACCAGAAATTTAACCAAGTAACAAGTCACCATTTCCTCATGCATGTAGTGTACTTGACTCAAATAAATTAAATTATCCGAATGAAAAATCTTGAAAATGACCATACGTTGCAACCAGATGAATTCAGTGATTAGAACTAAGAGAAAAGAAGGCTAAAAAGATAATTCTTAACCATTGTGATCCCAGAAACAACCTCTATTTTAATTAACAAAACAAAAACTCAAACTTATCACAAAACTAAGAGAAAAGAAAACTAACAAGATAAAAACGCATTACAAAAGAATTGAAAAAAAGTAAAAACAGAAGAAAATGAAGAAAAAGAGCAATGGCATTGTGAAAATTGCAGAGTAACAGAGATAGCTTACCTGGTCTTCATGATCACTGTCATGAGATCCAGAAGTTGTTCCCAAACAATAAGATGGGAAGCCTCTATGCCTCTTAGATCGACCTTTCCTGAAACTACCCGAAGAAGAAGACGATGAACTGCAAGCAGAAGAATTGGCTTTGCTGCCACTAGACCCCATCTATCTTCTTCCAAACAATGCCTCCAAAAAAAATGCTTTTTCAATTACCCAATGAACCAAATAACAAAACCCAGAACTCAAAATCTGTTATTTTTTTGAGATCCAAATTGGTTTCAGATCTACACAGATTGCAAGCTAAACCTGCATTTTGGTTAGAGTGTTGTGTTTTTGTTGCATTGCAGAGTAGTGTGAACAATAATAGTTTCTTAGAATTGAAGAGTGAGTTAGTGAGTGAGTGAAGGAAGATGAGAAAGAGAGAGAACGGAATGGGTTTCGATTTAGGTGGCGATGAAGTGAGTTAGCTGTGCCAATGAGACAAAGCATCTTGCAGAGAAAACGGGGAAGGAAGCCATTTTTTTAAGAAAATATTTATTTATTTTTTTGTGCGTGGAACGCTGAGAATCATAACAGATACAATTGTTTCTGTTTTTGAAATTGGAACATTTTTTTATCGGTGAGAACTCCGGTGGAGTCAAATTCAGGTGAATAATTTAATTGATTTGACTAAATTTTTATTTAACAGTTTTTAGGTATCAATTTCACATGAAGTCAACTTATCTAAATTTTTATCTTTTTTATTTATAAGAGTTTAAATATTTTGTATAGTCATATCTAATTTTTTAGATAATTAATTTTATAATTGATATAAAAATATATAAAATTATTTTTTATTAATAATATAGCAAAATACAATTTTATTTATAATATTAATATTATTCTAAAAGTATATGATTTTTTTATAAAGTAAATCAAGTATAAAAAAATGTTTGCTAGTAAATATGACAAAGTTTAATATTTTTAAAACTGTTTAGTGGGCATATTAGTTATTAGCGTGCCACGTTTTTGGGATTCAAAATTTGGGTTTGGTCGTACGGTCAAATCACATTCAATTTGTCATGGAGATGGGGCAGGTGGAGCTGGACCCTGTCTTCTCTGTTTTTTATGAACAGTTGAATTGAAGGATTTGTATTATAGGAAACGTTTCAAGTGCTCCAGGGTATTTTTTTAAAGATCAGTATGCCAAGTACGGTTAGGTTGCAAATTTTATTTTGTCCTAGAGTGATGCAGGAAAGGACCAATTTATCCTTGAAAAGTAAATGAAAAGGACAAGGGGCAGCTGCTATGAGAGATGCAGAGAGAGAAAAATTTCAAATCAATCTATCTCTATCACCACATTTTTTTAAAAGAAAAAAATATCTATTTTAACATCAAATCTATTACGAATAGGAAAAGAAAATATTTTTTCTTTAATTTTTTTAAAAAAATAAAATTTGCAAATTTTAATTAAATTGAAATAAAAAAAATTTGAGAACCTTATTTTTTATCAGATTTATTGAATATTAAATTTAAGTATTCATATATATAACTATATTTTTTATAAAAAAAATGAATATGAACATTTTTATTTTAATAATGTCATTTAAAAAAATACAAATATACAATATAAAAAATTATGTATGAAATGACATTATCAAAAATAGAAGAACCATTATTATTTATTTTTTTATGCATTATTTAGGTAAAAATATTATTGCATTTACTAAAAATTAGCTATTAAATTAGTTATTTTATATTTATGTATATTTATATATAGGTTTATATATATATTTTTTCACTGAATAATTAGTTATAAGAGGAAACAACCAAAAAAAAAGACTCTATTATTAAAAATGATGACTAAGTAAATAGAAAAGAAATTTTAAAAAAGTTCTGCTAACAAAAATTTATTGTTTACTTGTAAAAGAAAAAATAAATTAAAAGAAATCCAACTTCTATGTTAATATTAATATTTTTATAAAAATAGCAAGATTAACATAGAAGTGCCGAAATAATTTTATATATGAAATATCAAGTAGTATAATTTAAATATCATATTTTTTTCTTTAAATATTAAGATTGATGAACATAGTTGAAATAGTTAAATTCTATAAGTCTTTGTGTGCTAAAATATCTAAATTAAGAATAACACTTCATTAAAATTATCATAAAAAAAATTTTCTATTAGAAAAATAGCAAACTATTTCTAATAAAATAAAATCTTTTTTGTTTTTAAAATTATAAATAATTTAATTCCTCAATAATATTATTTTTTTTAAAAATGAGAATTAGTTTATACTTTATAAAATTTTACAATAGATTATTTTTTAAAATAAAAATCTTAATTTTAAATTTGTATTATAAACAGGTAATTTATATTTATCTATATTACTTATTAATTTTAATGTACAAACTAAAAAATTAAGAAAGAAATGAGTATTTCAAAAACACAAACTACAAAATTATAAAACAGCAAAGAAAATTATTTTTACTTTTGCATGTTATGTAAGTGAAATCATATAGTGAAAGATATTCTAATCATAAATTTTAATAAAAAATATTTTCATTTGTATTTAAATAAAATAAAAAGTAAAACCTAATACAAATTGAAATCTAATTTTTTTAAAATCAAATTTATTTATAAAATTGTGTTTTTTATAAATTTATAACTTTAAACTACACATTTTTATTTTAAAACAATTTATCTAATATATAATTTTTTAAAGTGGCACGGAAATTTAAACTTAAGAATTTAGAATAACAAATAATTATAATAAAAATAAAGTAAGAATACTAACTAAATTTATGCAATTATGATTTTGAAAATAATTAAAGCATAACATTAGTTAAATTACTATTTAATTTGTAAAATAAATATAGTATAACAAATGTTTAGATATTATTATATGTTAGTTTAAACTCTAAAAATGTTAACTTTAAATTCATATATCATATGTAGGACTATATGTTAGGTGTATCTATTCAAAATAAAAAATTTTGGTAATGGTTCCATGGCTGGACGATGATAAATTAAATGATGATTTATAATAAAACTTAAGAAATCATTATGGATTTGTTTTAAATTGATAAACTTATAAAAAATATTATTTTTAATGAATTTGAATTGAAACACAAAATTTAGATTTTTATTATATTTTATTTTTATATTTTATTTGAATTCAAATAGAAGTATATATATTTTTTTATTGATATTTATATTTTAAAAGTTATGAAAAATAAATGATTAATTTAAAATAATATTTTAATATAATTAAAATTTCTTTTATGTGATTTTACATGTATAGTCTGTGAAATAGAGATGAATTTTTTGTTTTGGTTTTTAATTTTGCAAAAAATACTTATGAAATAGTATTTTTTTAATTTATCAATATATCTCAACAAAATAAGACTAGTTGTGAAATAAAACTACCCACAAAATTAACAAATAATATGTATAATAGTAAATTTTTTCTTTTTAACACTATTTAAAAAATATTTTTTCTTTAAATAAAAAACTCCTAATATGTTTGATATTCTAAAAGATTAAAAACTAAACTTTTTTTATTAAAAACTAGTTTGTCCAAAAAAAAATTATTAAAAACCAATTGAAGTATTACTAAAAAATAATGAACAAATTAAAGTCTTAAAATTAATATTTTCTAATATAAGCTAATGTTGTTTTCTTATTGTAATATGTAAATTTTGAATATTTTATCAATTGAAATTGTTATTATTAGTTGATAAATTATTAATATGTGTATAATAAATTGAATAAGGATGCAAGATTAATGGGAATCAGATGAATATAAAATTTGTGATATACGTGATAAAAAATTGGCTTAAATGGACAAAATTATAGTTTTTTTTTTGTGTTTTTAGAAAAAAAATTCTTGCTAGTGATTTTTTTAAAAGTTAAAAATAATTTTATATTTAAATATTTTGTGCAAAAATATTTTATTCTCTGTTTGATATGATAATATAAAAATATTTTTATTTATTTATAATATTAAAGTTAAAATATTTTTTTAAGTCATTTTTAAAAATTTTAAAAATATTTTAAAAGTTTTTTTAATTTTTATTGTTAAAATTTTATCAAATATATTAAAAAATTATTAAAAAATATTTTTATTTAACAATTTAATTACAATCAAATAAATTTTGGCTCATCATTTCATTGTAAGCTAACTACAGGGCACATGACATAAGTCATAAGCTAGTCCACATCATCACACCGTAGTGGACATTATGGACTTCTTCCATACCTATGAACTTGACAATGAGAAAACAGGTTAACGGTCCACCATGCACTCATTTATCTCATTTTCACAACATTCCTCTCTCCCATAATCTCATCCCTTTATATATTTTATATTATATCTTAATGGTTCACAGGCATGGCACACTGAACCTCCAATATAGTACAATGCCTCACCTGAAATGCATCCTGTATTATATACATCACTTTCTTTCACAGTTTTTATTTTACTTTTTTTACTTACTTCTTTTGGTAAAAAGGACACAAAAGGTTATGTGGAAGTTGGATTTGTATTAGGACGTATTATTGCTCAAGACTCGAGAGAAAGTAAAACACAACATAATTAATAATAACAATGATAGCATCATAAACCAAGAAGAAAAATTAGAGTTTAAAATTATTTTGGCATAATTTTTTTGTAAAAAAAAAATATTATTCTTCCCAAGATTATATTATGGTTTGTTTTGCGAATATTTAGAATTTTGAAGGCAACTAATAAGAGCCCCGCTACACATACAAGCAAATAACGCATATAATCCTTACAAGTTGGCCCAACTCAGGTTTAATCCACACGCACTCCCTCACTTTAAATGGAGCGTCAATTTCACGCGCGTCACTCGAACGATTACGCTTCGAAAAAACCGCTCGTTATGGCTCACTCTTCCTCTTCTCCTTCAAAGATAACACAAATCCTCAAGTTTCGAGCAACATTCCAAACTGAAGAGACATTTGAACTCGTCGCGAATAATAGCAGAAACCATCAACAAAATATTATTCAAGGTACGTTATTGTTTTACTCATCTTGTACATTTTTCACATTTCTGTTTCTGATTTCGAAATCGAAGAACTATGTTTTACTGTTCTTCTATGTTCTTCTAGGTTTTATTGATCTTCATATTCTAAGAAATTGAACACATGGTGTAAATATATTTGATCCAATTATAAGTAAATTTTTTTCCATAATTAAACTCTCTCTGGTGTATTCAAAATGTCTGATTTACAGGTACTATAATATGAAGTGGTGATCCAGATAGATTAGAACCCATATATGACGGTCTGTATAGAGATCTGCATAATACACCCAAACACAGACTATAAATACACCCGATAAAAAATTAAATTTATACCTCTACTGCAGATTTTAACCCAACACTACCTGAAAGCTACTTGTTGTCCACAAGTCCAAAATTAATTAAACTCTCTCTGGTGTATTCAAAATGTCTGATTTACAGGTACTATAATATGAAGTGGTGATCCAGATAGATTGGAACCCATATATGACGGTCTGCATAGAGATCTGCATAATACACCCAAACACAGACTATAAATACACCCGATAAAAAATTAAATTTACACCTCTGCTGCAGATTTTAACCCAACACTACCTGAAAGCCACTTGTTGTCCACAAGATCAAAATTAATTAAACTCTCTCTAGTGTATTCAAAATGTCTGATTTACAGGTACTATAATATGAAGTGGTGATCCAGATAGATTGGAACCCATATATGACGGTCTGCATAGAGATCTGCATAATACACACAAACACATACTATAAATGCACCCGATAAAAAATTAAATTTACACCTCTACTGCAGATTTTAACCCAACACTACCTGAAAGTCACTTGTTGTCCACAAGACCAAAATTAATTAAACTCTCTCTCGTGTATTCAAAATGTCTGATTTACAGGTACTATAATATGAAGTGGTGATCCAGATAGATTGGAACCCATATATGACGGTCTGCATAGAGATCTGCATAATACACCCAAACACAGACTATAAATACACCCGATAAAAAATTAAATTTACACCCCTGCTGCAGATTTTAACCCAACACTATCTGAAAGCCACTTGTTGTCCACAAGACCAAAATTAATTAAACTCTCTCTGGTGTATTCAAAATGTCTGATTTACAGGTACTATAATATGAAGTGGTGATCCAGATAGATTGGAACCCATATATGACGGTCTGCATAGATATCTGCATAATACACCCAAACACAGACTATAAATACACCCGATAAAAAATTAAATTTACACCTCTACTGCAGATTTTAACCCAACACTACCTGAAAGCTACTTGTTGTCCACAAGTCCAAAATTAATTAAACTCTCTCTAGCGTATTCAAAATGTCTGATTTACAGGTACTATAATATGAAGTGGTGATCCAGATAGATTGGAACCCATATATGACGGTCTGCATAGAGATCTGCATAATACACCCAAACACAGACTATAAATACACCCGATAAAAAATTAAATTTACACCTCTGCTGCAGATTTTAACCCAACACTACCTGAAAGCCACTTGTTGTCCACAAGATCAAAATTAATTAAACTCTCTCTAGCGTATTCAAAATGTCTGATTTACAGGTACTATAATATGAAGTAGTGATCCAGATAGATTGGAACCCATATATGACGGTCTGCATAGAGATCTGCATAATACACCCAAATACAGACTATAAATACACCCGATAAAAATTTAAATTTACACCTCTGCTGCAGATTTTAACCCAACACTACCTGAAAGTCACTTGTTGTCCACAAGACCAAAATTAATTAAACTCTCTCTCGTGTATTCAAAATGTCTGATTTACAGGTACTATGATATGAAGTGGTGATCCAGATAGATTGGAACCCATATATGACGGTCTGCATAGAGATCTGCATAATACACACAAACACATACTATAAATACACCCGATAAAAAATTAAATTTACACCTCTGCTGCAGATTTTAACCCAACACTACCTGAAAGTCACTTGTTGTCCACAAGACCAAAATTAATTAAACTCTCTCTGGTGTATTCAAAATGTCTGATTTACAGGTACTATAATATGAAGTGGTGATCCAGATAGATTGGAACCCATATATGACGGTCTGCATAGAGATCTGCATAATACACCCAAACACAGACTATAAATACACCCGATAAAAAATTAAATTTATACCTCTGCTGCAGATTTTAACCCAACACTACCTGAAAGCCACTTGTTGTCCACAAGATCAAAATTAATTAAACTCTCTCTAGTGTATTCAAAATGTCTGATTTACAGGTACTATAATATGAAGTGGTGATCCAGATAGATTGGAACCCATATATGACGGTCTGCATAGAGATCTGCATAATACACACAAACACATACTATAAATGCACCCGATAAAAAATTAAATTTACACCTCTGCTGCAGATTTTAACCCAACACTACCTGAAAGTCACTTGTTGTCCACAAGACCAAAATTAATTAAACTCTCTCTCGTGTATTCAAAATGTCTGATTTACAGGTACTATAATATGAAGTGGTGATCCAGATAGATTGGAACCCATATATGACGGTCTGCATAGAGATCTGCATAATACACCCAAACACAGACTATAAATACACCCGATAAAAAATTAAATTTACACCCTTGCTGCAGATTTTAACCCAACACTATCTGAAAGCCACTTGTTGTCCACAAGACCAAAATTAATTAAACTCTCTCTGGTGTATTCAAAATGTCTGATTTACAGGTACTATAATATGAAGTGGTGATCCAGATAGATTGGAACCCATATATGACGGTCTGCATAGAGATCTGCATAATACACCCAAACACAGACTATAAATACACCCGATAAAAAATTAAATTTACACCTCTGCTGCAGATTTTAACCCAACACTACCTGAAAGCTACTTGTTGTCCACAAGTCCAAAATTAATTAAACTCTCTCTGTTGTATTCAAAATGTCTGATTTACAGGTACTATAATATGAAGTGGTGATCCAGATAGATTGGAACCCATATATGACGGTCTGCATAGAGATCTGCATAATACACCCAAACACAGACTATAAATACACCCGATAAAAAATTAAATTTACACCTCTGCTGCAGATTTTAACCCAACACTACCTGAAAGCCACTTGTTGTCCACAAGATCAAAATTAATTAAACTCTCTCTAGTGTATTCAAAATGTCTGATTTACAGGTACTATAATATGAAGTGGTGATACAGATAGATTGGAACCCATATATGACGGTCTGCATAGAGATCTGCATAATACACCCAAACACAGACTATAAATACACCCGATAAAAAATTAAATTTACACCTCTGCTGCAGATTTTAACCCAACACTACCTGAAAGCTACTTGTTGTCCACAAGTCCAAAATTAATTAAACTCTCTCTAGTGTATTCAAAATGTTTGATTTACAGGTACTATAATATGAAGTGGTGATCCAGATAGATTGGAACCCATATATGACGGTCTGCATGGAGATCTGCATAATACACCCAAACACAGACTATAAATACACCCGATAAAAAATTAAATTTACACCTCTGCTGCAGATTTTAACCCAACACTACCTGAAAGCCACTTGTTGTCCACAAGATCAAAATTAATTAAACTATCTCTAGTGTATTCAAAATGTCTGATTTACAGGTACTATAATATGAAGTAGTGATCCAGATAGATTGGAACCCATATATGACGGTCTGCATAGAGATCTGCATAATACACCCAAATACAGACTATAAATACACCCGATAAAAAATTAAATTTACACCTCTGCTGCAGATTTTAACCCAACACTACCTGAAAGTCACTTGTTGTCCACAAGACCAAAATTAATTAAACTCTCTCTGGTGTATTCAAAATGTCTGATTTACAGGTACTATGATATGAAGTGGTGATCCAGATAGATTGGAACCCATATATGACGGTCTGCATAGAGATCTGCATAATACACCCAAATACAGACTATAAATACACCCGATAAAAAATTAAATTTACACCTCTGCTGCAGATTTTAACCCAACACTACCTGAAAGTCACTTGTTGTCCACAAGACCAAAATTAATTAAACTCTCTCTGGTGTATTCAAAATGTCTGATTTACAGGTACTATGATATGAAGTGGTGATCCAGATAGATTGGAACCCATATATGACGGTCTGCATAGAGATCTGCATAATACACTCAAACACAGACTATAAATACACCCGATAAAAAATTAAATTTACACCCCTGCTGCAGATTTTAACCCAACACTACCTGAAAGCCACTTGTTGTCCACAAGACCAAAATTAATTAAACTCTCTCTGGTGTATTCAAAATGTCTGATTTACAGGTACTATAATATGATGTGGTGATCGGATAGATTGAAACCCATATATGACGGTCTGCATAGAGATCTGCATAATACACCCAAACACAGACTATAAATACACCTGATAAAAAATTAAATTTACACCTCTGCTGCAGATTTTAACCCAACACTACATGAAAGCCACTTGTTGTCCACAAGACCAAAGTTTAGCAGAAAATCATTCCAATTCCTATCAAATGAGTCTTTGCTATGAGAGTTTCATTTTCCCTCTCTGCTACATGTAATCAATTGATTCTTAATCTCGTTTTCCTTTCTATTTGTGCTCCGAACTCTTGTAGAAAAACCTGCAACCTTGGTATAGTTCCTGTAAAATTTTCCAGCATCTTCAAGGGTGGTAAAGGTCATTCCAACCTTCGGAACAAACTGGTCATCAACAACAGAGAGGTTGCAGAATACACCATGTCAAAAACTATAAATACACCATGTCAAAACGAAGCTGGAGTTACAGAGAGAAAAACTAACGTCAATGACGAAGAACAAACCAATGAGAAAGGAGAGGAAAAGAACGATCGAAAAACCAGGGGAAGACGCGCGAGAAGAAGAACGATGAAATTTGAAAAGAAAGAAAACAAAGAAGGAAACAAATCTTTTAAATTTGTTAGTTATACAAACGCAGAATCTTTGTATAGCGCGTGTAAGTGACGTAGGAGTTGCAGCGCGTTTTAGTGGATTAGACGTTAATGAACTTGTAATAGTTACAAGCCCTAATCGCTTGTATACTAAGCTTTTCTCAACTAATAATTCATAATTGAATAAGGAAAAGTGTCAAATTAATGTTGGTATTAAATTCGGTCTATCCATACCATTACCATACACCTTTTTATATATATATATATATATATATATATATATATATCATTTTTCAGTCACAGATTAATGACTAATTTATTATAAATTTAAATTTCATTTAAGAATTATTGTTGATAAATAAATTGTTATATGCACATAATAAAATTTAAATTTTTAATACTTTAATAAATAAGTAAACTGATCATTCGGACAATCCAAATTAATTACGATAAATCTTATTAGAACTTATTTGTAAGCTACTAATTTAGTATTGTTAATCCTTTTTGTTAGCCTCAAACAGTGGATAAAGATCAGATTCACGTGGTAGTCAATAAGCTAAAGGAATTTAAAATTTCTTTTTCCTGCCAAAGAAAATTAAAGAAGAGATACCTTTTGTAAGAGTTGAACTAATTTATTCATAAACACTACATTTTGCTTCAAATTAAAGCTTTTCTGTGACCATAAATGTTAATGTTGGCTACATGATCCGTAGGGCCCAAAATAATCTCTTCAAGTTAATACTGAAAACATGCACCTGCTCTGGTTCAGAGTTAGTATTGAAAATGTGCAAATGATATATATAATATAGGATTGATTAATTAAATAAAATAACTACCAGAAAAGATTACGAAAGTCTTTCTGTTTTCTTTAGAAAAAATTAAATGATCTTTTTGGCCAACAAGGGTGGTGCTAATAAGTTTGTGATTAGGTTAAAGAACAAGCAAGTGTATCCGATTTGATATGCTACAAAACTTTTAGGTTGTCTGTTGTTGCCAAAGAACCTAGCAATTACAATGAACATTGCTGAAAAGAAAAAGCAAGAAGCAATTTTTAAAAGGATTTCATGTCTAATGTCTTTCTATAGTAGACATTGCATAAAAGAATTTAGTTGTTTATTCTACATGTGTTTGATGATATAATTGATCGAGTCACTATTTGCTTAGTAATTACTGATTAGTATGTGTAATGTGTATATGGAGAATGATGGTATTAGATAAATAATTATCGATGTATAAACAATTTTGGTTTTAAGAAGAGGTGGTCAATTTGAAAACAAGTTTTTTTTTTTCGGTCTTAATGAGTCAAAAATCTAATAAATATCACAGATTACGTGACGAGCTCTAAAAAAATAATCGTTACTTTTTATTAAAATTTTACTTTAAAGAAAAAAAGGAAAATAAATTCTTGACCTTTTAGTCCGCAAATATTTAAATTTCTGATAATTTAAAAATATATTTAAATCATTGACTTTCTCAAAATCCGAACATATTAATTCATGGATATAATTTGTCTCATTTTTAAAAACTTTCACACATATGTATTCGTATATCAGCCAAATTAGGACAACAGTAGTCACATTTGATTTTTTTTTATTGGGTCTGATAAACCCAAGTCTATAGAAGAATCAATGTATTTAGATTTTGAGAAGGTCAGAAACTTAAATGTATTTTTAAATTTTTTGATACTTAAATATCTATATATTAAAAGGCTAAGTACCTATTTGTCTTTTTTTTTATTTTTTATGTATTATTTTTATCTTTTTTTATTTCTTAGTTTTTTATTTGTATTTGCAAAGAAAAAGAGTATAGAGACTTAACACAAATGAAAATTTATGTAGAGTTGTAGAGTTCATATTTTTTGTCCATTTTAACAAAGTGAAGTAAAAATGTAAAGAGATGTGTAAATGATTTTTACCTTATTTATTTGCTCTTGATGACAACGCTGCAACGTTAAAGGGATCTTTTTTTATGCTCATTAGATGTGGTAATCGATGTAGTATTAGAATGTATTTGGTTATGGTTAAAATTTTGTATGAATTTTAATTAGTATCTTATTCCTCATGCATGGTTTGAATATAATACTTGATTACACAAAAAAAGTACGAATAATGTGAATTATATATTAACAACATATACATAATCATAATTACTTATTTTAATTTATAATGTTTAAAATTTATGTGAAAAATATTTTTTTCTTCCTTAAACTCCTTGTTCTTTGAATACTTTGTTAATATTCTTCTTTATTTTTCTTTTTTTTAATCAGGTATATTTTTCTCTAATTAAAATTTTGATTAAAATATTGTTTTTGTCTCCAATGTTTGGAGTAAGTTCTATTTGTGTTCCTAACGTTTAAATTGTTCTATTATATCCCTAACGTTTGTAAAAGTGATTTCATGTTATCCTGCCATCAATTATACATCATGAGCTTTAGCTGGAGTTTTGAAAATCTCTTCCTAAAGGTAAAATACAAATGTCTAGATAAAAACCGATGATCCACTCCGAATAATAACTCATTAAAAGTTAAAATTAATCCGTGCAACATTTATATAATTCACCTTTTTAGAGATATAATTAAATCTAAACACAAATTTTGGGTACAATATTAAAATTGAATACATCTAAGTAAGACTTAATTGAGAAGGAATATATCCAAATGAGAATAATTGAAAAATACAATCTGATCTATTATAATTGACGGCACGATAATATTGAATCACTTTTATAAACGTTAGGAATAACAATTTAAATGTTAAGAACACAAATAAGACTTACCCCAAACGTTAGGGATAAAAACGATACTTTATTCTAAGCTCTTTGAACCCCAGGAAATTTTATAAAAACTAAAAAGTCAAAATCTTTTTGCTCCAAACAAAATGGGCCTTTGCTCCCACTAAAGTAGACTTTTCACCTCCAATAAAATAGTGTATTTTTTTTGTGATGAATTATTTAATCTGTCGAATTAGAACAGATTAGGGATAAAAAAATTGGTTCACTTCACTGTCCAAAAATAAAAATTTGTGCACTTATATACCACTGAAATGTTTTATTGCCATGTTTGTACAATTTCGAACAAATAGATTACTCCCGTCCAAACAAAAATAATAAAAGAAAAGAAAAGGACAAATACATCTTTATCTTTTTGATCAGCGGATATTTAAATCATCGAAAATTTAAAAATACATTTAAATTTTTGACCTTTTTAAAAGCTGGACTTATCGATCTTTTATGTTCATTTAAGTCCTTGACCTTTTTAAAATCTGGACTTATCGATCCCTCATATTCACTTGGGTCTGTCAAACTTAATAGAAAAATCTGTCCTGATTGATTCGAAAGTACACATGAAAGAGTTTTTAAAATTGGACAAATTAAACTCAGGGATCGATATGTTCAGATTTTGAAGAGGTCAGAGACTTAAATGTATTTTTAATCTTCAAGGACTTAAATGTCCACAGACCAAAACGTCACGGATCGATTTGTCATTTTCTCTAAAAAAACTACTCTTAAACATATACATTTAGGAGTGATTACATATATCCTATCTGTAGGAATTCAATCAGATCGGATAGAGTTACCAATTCGATCTGTCACGGGTAGGATTCTCGTGCGGATCGAATAGGGTGCAGGTTAAGTCTCAATCCTACCCGATCAATCTGCATCATACATATGTATATGTTATATACTTATATAAAAATATATTTCAAATAGATATTAAAGTAAAGACCTCTCACTAAATACAAAAGATCCTTAGTCACTAAAAAAATATCATTAATTGATAATTTAATATTTTTTAACATAAAAATAAATTCTATTTTAAATTATCATCAAGTTATATAATAATGTTACATCTTTTTGGTAATTTGTAGGTAGGATTAAGTATCCGCAGGTTAAAAACAAATGAAATTAGATTGGGATATTCTCAACCCGCAAATAGAATAAAATTAAATTTATATAAAAATTTTAACCTGCAAATAAAATTAAGATTAGATCCAAATCCTACCTTACTCTAACCATTACCATCCCTAATACACCTTCCTAAATTTTGTATATAAATTTTTTAGCCTTTTTTCCACCTTTTTTTTTCTTCAAGAATCAACAATAAAGATAAGTTACTATAAAATATAGAAGACAAAAATAAAAATGTACACTATTACAATTGACTTTCAAATCATTCTTCTTTTCTTTTCTTTTTTTCCCCCTCTTTTCCCCTTCTCTTCTTGGCCAGTTCTAACACGCTGACAATACATGTTAAGTAGTATCTATCAATTTAGATCCATCCAAGCTTCTTTTGACTTACTAAAACAGAAAAAGAAATATAGCAAGCTGAAAACTATTTTCCCTATGGGTACGAGGAGACCTACTATATCAAATACTAGAAAGAATAATATAGACCAAAGGCTTGAAAATTACTCATATCTTAATAATATTTGTTTGACAAAAAGAAGCATAATGGATCGAATCCACAGACAAATTAAGGTGGCTAAAATCGAATTGGACATTGTATTAAAAAAAGCACAAGTTTAAAACTGCAATTGAAATTCAATTCAACCAGTATTTTTATTAGATTAATCTTTATATTTTTGGTATTTTTTATTGTATATCTCTAACAAAACCATCCTTATATATATATATAGAGGCACACACACATATCTTTTTCCATTATTAATTATTTTTTCACAGGATTTTATTAATAATTTTTTTAAATGAAGTTGCAAGTCACAACTTATACAAAACAGATTTTGTTTTGTTAAATAATTTTGGGAGAGTTTACTTATACTTTTTGGTCTTTATAATCTTTTTTTTAGTATTTTTTTTTAACTTTTTATTGTACAAGGCAATATAGCTCTTCCGTTTTAGAAGTCAAGCATTACTACTTACTTCGTTATAAAAATAAGAGAAGGAAAATATGAATAAGACACGTAATGTGTACTACAGTGTAGTAAATTATTCCTAGACAATATTTTTTTCAACAAATAATCAACGTCAAAATATCTCCAAAACTAATTAAGTAACCAAATTGACAACGAAAAATAAAATACGACAATGTAAAGTTGCATTTTGGTCTTAATTCGGAGCAGCAATTAGTCAATTACTATTTACTACTCATACTTTTCTAAGTGGTGTTGTATATCAAGACACAAAAAAGACCAGCATAAAAAAATGTATATGCAAGAAGAATAATATATATATATATATATATATATATATATATATAGTTTCACTATTAAATTTTTTTAAATCCTTTACTCTTGATAACTAAGCACTAATAACTACAAATATATATTATAAAACCAGATTTGTTAGATAAATAATGACTTGTATAAATAATATAATAATGAGTTTTAGAATTCACCCAATAAAATAAAAAAATACTCTACCTCAAAATTACTTTTTAAATCTTAACATAATAATCATCCACACATCTAGTAAATTAAACATCCAACCATTGTTAATTGTGTATGAGTAAATCGAATCAAAAGAAATAATCATTTAATAAAAAATAATAAAAATAATTATTTGCATACATATTGAATTGAACATCTAATATATCTATTATTCATATTATTTAGTATTTTCATTGTGTACCTATATTTTTTTTTATAAAAAAAATTCATGAAGCGGCACCTGTGATCTGAGGAGACAAGAAAGCGTGCGTATTTTTTGGTACATTGTACAGGCTGAGATAATAGATAATAGATTAATAATAAATTCCAACAGTTATGTATTGTTGTGGATCTAGTATAGATAGATTCAACAAAACGTAACTAGTCAAAATGAATATGAATCCACTTGTCGAATGTAAGAGTAGAGTCACACAAAAGTTGCATACTCTTCAATTGCTACACATATAAATTGTAACAACTCTTTGGACTTGGAATTGTCTTCTTATTCAAAGCATTTGGTCTTATATCATCTCTTGCTAGTACATTAATTTAATATAAAGTTTTAATTCTCTGCTGATTTACCAGAATATACAACATAAAAAATATATAGCACACTTCCGTTTGGACTATGAATTTTCTTCGGCTGCTTCACATCATATCAAATATCATACCTAAAAAAAAATAATATCAATTTTACGAGATTCAACTCTATATATATCGTAAGATATTTAATTTTCTTAGCAACAAAGTGTATCTGATCATTCTCTATAACTAATTAGTCACCCTTAGCTTGCATTGGCTTCTTTAATTTCTTCCACAGAATGTTTTCATTTCTGTATTATCTGCTTCTTCTTGCAGTTCCTCTAATGGCAGTAATGATATTTCATCACTTCAAGAAACAACAACACAGAAGAACCACTCTACCACCAGGTCCTAAACCACTTCCCATAATCGGAAACCTCCACCAACTCGACAGTTCCAACCTCAATGTCCAACTTTGGAACCTCTCAAAGATCTACGGCTCCATATTCTCCCTTCAAATAGGTTTCAAACCAGCCATAGTCATCTCCTCACCGAAACTCGCAAAGGAGGTTCTCAAAGACCACGATCTTGACGTTTCAAGCAGACCTCCCTCGCTCGGAACCACCAGACTCTCTTACAACGGTTTCGATTTGATTTTCTCTCCATACAGCGAGTACTGGAGAGAAATCAGGAAGATCTGCGTCGTTCATTTCTTCAGCTCCAAGCGAATCTCTGGATTCTACCACATCAGAAAATCTGAAGTGGAAAGAATGTTAGGCAGGATATCAGAGCACGTGAGTTCTTCGAAAACCACGAATCTGAGTGAGATATTGATGTCCGTTTCGAGTTCTATAGTGTGCAGGATTGCGTTCGGAAGAAGATACGACGGCGAAGGAGCGGAGAGGAGTAGGTTCCATGGGTTGCTGAATGAGATCCAAGCTATATTTCTTGCTTTCTTTGTTTCGGATTATATTCCTTTCATGGGTTGGGTTGATAGGGTAAGTGGCTTGCTTGATCGTGTTGAAAAGACTTTTAAGGAGTTGGATGAGTTTCTTCAAGGAGTAATTGAAGAGCACGAAGAAGATCATAATAATGGAAAGAAAGGGGAGGACATAGTTGACGTCTTGTTTGAGCTTAAAAAGCAGGGTAACTTGTCCATAGATATCACCAATGATCATATCAAAGCTATTACCATGGTCAGTCACTCATTGTTAATACTATCGACAAAATCAGCTTCCAGTATAAAATACATATTAGAATATAAATACACATTAAAAAAAATTAAACCATACATATTTTATATACAAATACATTGGTGGTTGATTTTAGTTTACGAATAGCATTTTTTGTAATAATGCAATTAATTGGCACTCAATGATAATTGCAGAACATGCTTGTAGCAGCATCAGATACAACCGCAGCCACAACAACTTGGATAATGACAGCATTGATGAAGAATCCAAGAGTGATGAAGAAAGCTCAAGAAGAAATTCGAAGTTTGTACGGCAAGAAACCATTCATAGAAGATGAAGATATTGAAAAGCTTGTTTATCTGAAAGCAGTGATCAAAGAAACATTAAGATATTATGCACCTGCACCGTTGGTACCAAGAGAATTCAACAAAAAGAGCAGAATAGCAGGGTATGAAATTGAAGCCAAGACTATAGTATACGTAAATGTGTTTGCCATCCATAGAGACCCTGAAACTTGGAAGGATCCAGAAGTATTTGATCCCGAGAGATTCATAGACAGCAATATCAATTTCACTGGACAAGATTTCGAGCTGATTCCATTTGGTGCCGGACGAAGAATCTGCCCAGGGATACCGCTGGGATCTGCATCCGTAGAGCTTATAACGGCGAACCTCCTTAATTCATTTGATTGGGAAATGCCTCAAGGGATGAAGAGAGAAGACATAGATTCTGAAGGACTTCCCGGACTTGCTAGGCACAAGAAAAATCATCTTTGCTTGCTTGCCAAGAACCATATCTGAATAATGCTAATGTCACATGTTCTTGTTGTAAATGTTCATTTTAAATAAAAGTTACACTACCACTTATATATAGCGAAAGTCTATGGACAGTACTTTTATTAAAATATGGCAAAAAGAAAAAGTGAATAATTTTATACTATTTAATAAAATTTCACATTATTAAAAACATCAATAATAACTAATTGATAACTATAAATCACAAAACTTACTAGTTTCTTTAATATATATATATATATATATATATATATATATAAAAGAGATAAGTTCTATCTTTTATGAAATTATAATTATTTGATTTATTTATGCACATTATATATAATTGATTATAAATTATAATCACATTAGTTATTTTATATTATGTGACTTACTTTTATATATATATATATATATATATATATATATATATATATATATATATATATATATATAAAAGTAATCTTATTTATTATTATAAATATTAAATAACATAAGTTATTATTAGGTAATTTACATAAATAAAATGAACCAGAAAAATGTTATGTAAATACAACAATTGAAAAAACTAAACGCAAATGCAATAATTATATATAATTCGTGACACCCTAAGACGTTCAAAAGTAAAAACACATAAACCGCTACACCCTATAACGGTTCATGAAGAGAGAGACCCAACGTGTATTCCGAGAGATCCTAATTATCAACGGCATGCTACTTGATAAATTTTCTTTGTTCCAATTTTTTTCATCAAAATTTTTTAAATTTATTTCAATCACTAGCAAGGTGAATATTTTGATTTTTTTTATTATTTGTAGTACTCTTTTTCATATTTTAATTTTTATATTTTTTTTTGTTCATATGATATATGTGATTGATTTTATGAAATTTTTATTTTTTTTTATCTATATGAATTTTTTTCTATTCTTTAATGTATTCTATTTTCGTTTTGTATAAAAAAAATTATTCGAGTTTGTAAAATTTGTAATTATACTTATTATATAATACGTTTATTATCAAAATTTTGCATAATATAAATTATGATCCTATCAAAAAGTATAAAATAAATAAAAACTAATTATAAATAATAATAGAATTATAAATAATAAAAATTTATAGTTTAAAATAATATTAAATTACAAAATACTGATAATACTAAAAAAATTATAGAATATTTTTTAAAATATAATAATTACAATTACAAATTCTAAAAAGTCGAATAAAAAATAAAATTTAATGTATAGAAAATATTATTATAAATGCTAAATAGCATACGTCATTACGTTTGATTTGGATTTAAACCAGAATAAAATCAAATATTTTATTTTATTTAAGTTCTCAGAATTTAATGAAACCAATAGTCAAATATAAATAGAATTTCCGAATTTTGGACTCTAAAATTATATTTAGTTATGAGAATATGACATGACAAAAAATATTAAGAATAAGACACAAACAATAGGGACATAATCACATAAATATTAGTGTTCTTATTTTTTGTTTGATGATAAATTTAAACAAATTATAAAAATCTAATTTATTTTTATTTTTTTATATAAAAAATTTGAGAAAATAAATATAATAATAAAAAATATAATTATAAAAAATTGATAAGAATAATAAAAAAAAATAAGTTGTATTATTTGTTATTGTCTTAGTATTTTTGTCAAGAATAATATAAAATATATTAATTCAGTATTTTTTAATATAATATTTTTGTTTATCTCTGATCTGTCAATATAATTTTGTGTCTCCGTATTATTCGCGTTATAAACATACACAACTCAATATGCTAAAATTATTTTACAACTTTTGTCTCACTAGAGGTATACTATTTAGCTTAAAATAAGGATTTGATATATCTTAATTGAGGAATATAAAAAAAAAATTACAAAATCAGACTCTCTTGATCTCTTAATTATGCTCATAAATTTAAGTATACTGTTACGGTCTCATCCCTCTTCTTTAATGATTTAACATAAATGTTCTTAGGTTAAGAAATTTAAAAATTTTTGAACGCTATCATGTTTTTGTTTCAAATGCCTAACATTAACATGCCTATGTTGTTTACCATTTGCTTAAAGAAATTAAAGATATTTTTGTAAAGATATTTTCGTAAAGATATAATTTACTTAATAGTTATTTATTTTTACTTTTAAATTGATAATTTTTGCTCTAAAAAAAAAAAATCTGTTCAAAGAAACGGTTTTGCTGAAAATTTAACTCATTTTTTTCCACCAATAATTTCTCTATTCTAGATTTGATATAATGCCTGATGTTAGTTAGAAATGGAATTTAATTCACTATAAAATTATAAATAATTAAGATTTTGAATAATTCTAGTTTGAATTGGATAAGATTGGATCACAATTTTCATTAAATTGATTTGAATTTAAACACTCCCATACATAAAACTATTTTAAACTGAGCAAAGATATATGATATATCTACCAAAATAAAAAGTTAAAAATCGATCAAAGATATTTAATTACCAGTTTGAAGTTGAGGATTAACCTCATTCTTTTCTTTTTGATGTTTGAATTTCCCCTTGTCATTTACATGGCCGAAATTGATCGATGGTGGAACCTTCATCCTGATCTTCTGTATCAAATCACGGAGCATCTGTATTTCTACGATGATTACATTCGACTTCGATTGGTTTGTAAGGAATGGAACTCTAAACTTTCAAGCATTCCACATCATAAAAGAAATCCGTGGCTGTTGTTACCTGGCACTACTCACGACTCTTCTTTGAGCCATATTCTTGACAAGGAGCAGATCTATCATGTTATGTTTCCCGATTTTGATATTAATGACAACTTAATTTATGGTTCTGGCTATGGATGGTTGATTACTGTTGTAATATCCAATGGAGCAATACGAATGTTGAATCCTTTTACTAAATCTCATCTTGATCTTCCTCCAATTTCAACTTTTCCAGATGTGGTTCGTTATCACCGTGACTGGTGGCACGGGGGTGAATATGTTCTGGTGGAACTTAGTGACGGTTCGATCTATACTATTGACGCCCTTAGTTTTCATAAGTATGAGATTTGGAAGATTGTGATATCCTCCCCTCCTGACAATGAGGATTTCATGGCAGTGGCTATATATGGAGAGTGCGGCAACTTGGCCGTTTGTAAGCTGAATGACAAGAGATGGACAGATATTCCAATGGAAGAGATATCGCCATTGTTTCAAGATGTCATATTTTTCCAAGACAAGATATACGCTGTAGACTTTGATACAAATCTGTATGAGTTTGATAAGAAGGTCATTATGGACGAATTAGGGAAGAAGCCTCGGCCTCAACTAGTGCCACTACTAACCTCCATTGGAGGAATATGTGAACCCCCACCTCCGGCAAAACTGGCCACGCACTATAATTGCAGCATGAACAAGTATGTGATTGGTTGTGTTGACGGCAGTTTGTTAATGATAGTTAAACATGATGATTGGGCTATGAAAATGCTACACATCTGCAATAAATTTGATGTGTTCAAGTTGAACAAGAATTCAAAAGAATGGTCAAGAATCCATAGTTTAAAAGATTTTGCAGTAATGATTGGATATAATTCCTCTGTTCAAATATTTTCTGGCAATTTTTCATATTGTAAGGCAAATCATATATACTACACAGACAACCAAGTAGAGTTGCACACTCCTGGCGAACCCAGCCTGCAAGATATGGGCATCTTAAACTTGCAAGATATAAAGACCACCAACAAAATACTATCAAATGTGGAATGGGCGTGTCCTCCAACTTGGTTGTTACTCTAATTGAGGACTCCTTTATTTATTTACTTACTATCTACCAGAGTTTTTCAGTGTTTTTTCTTGCATTTATGAAGAAATTTCTTAGTCTTCTACTTTATAGGATTTAGCTAAAACTAGTTAAAATAGAAAGTTTATATTTGTGTGTTTGTTTATAAATTTATATATTATTTTATTATAATTCAATTATTTCAAGTAAACTATGATTGAATAATTTGGTATAATCTTAATCCTCGAGTAAACTCTTGCACTTTAAGTAGTCTCAAATCTTAAATAGTTTTAAATTTGAAAAGAATTTAAACTTTAGATAGTCTTAGACTAAAATAAATTCGACATTTCAATAGACTTAAAACTCAAGTAAACTTAGACATCAAATATAAGGTAACTTGGTAACCACTAAGAGTTTATTTTGGAAGTTTTAAAAGTAGCTTTTTTGAGCTTTTGAGTTATAAAAAGTAGTAGTATTAATGTCTGATGTAATTTTCAAAACCAAATTGTAGCCTCCTAAGAAGTTATTTAGAAGCTTATAGAGAAATTAAAAAAAAATGACTCCTCTCATAATAGTACTATTTTTTGTCATATTTCTATAAAATAAACACTTTTAAACTTAAAAATCCAAACACAAAATAACTTATTCATAAGCTACTTTTAACATAATCATTTATTGTTTAAGCTATTTTTTTAAAAGAAACTTAATTAAATTATTTACTTAAATTAAGTACAAGTCTAACTCATTTTTATTTTCTCAACCATGATTTATTTTATATGCACATTATTATTGACCTTATCGATTAAATTCTTTTCAACGTTGACCATTGACTACTTTTAACTCCGATTATTAAGTTTTTTTTCTTACCTTCAACTCTTAAGATATTTTTTGTTGTCTTCAACTCCAGCTATTTATACCAAATTTTTTACACAATAATAATATTTTAATAATCACCAAATAAAAAAAAAATTCATACATAAGTTAGATATCGTAATCTTTTGATATTATAGAATCTCCCTCTATAGTGAAAAGCATGTATAACAAATTTAGTAAAATCGAACATCAATAAAACATATGATTAAAGAATTTTTATTATATTACTATTATTATTGTTTCTAAAATTTAAACACAAAATCATTTTTTTGTTTTGAAGGAAAGAGCTCAACACAATAATAAGGTGGAGCAATTAAACAAAACAAATAAACAAAAATAAATGCTCATTAAACAAACAGACATCCTTTTATAATCATATCTAACAATATTGTCAACAATTAAAAGATTAAACTCAATCCACTCTTATAGCTCCTAATTGATTTGTTAAAAAATTTCGTAACACCTCAGAAATTCCCTAGCCCTCAGGCCACCAGTCCTTTTTTATCATTTTGAGAAACCCTTATGAGTGATCCAAGAATTTAAACTCTAGAACAGTTTCGGATTCCCTAGAAATCTACTATTCTCCACAATCAAAGGACAATGATCAGATAAACCTTTTTACCCGTCTTTCTGCATCGTCTCAAAAAACTCTTCAATCCATTTCACGCTAACCAATACTCGATCAAGGCGACTGCACGATTGATCCCGAAACCACGTAAATTTTCGATCATTCAACTCTAGAACCACCAGCTCCATATCTTGTTGATACGAGCCCTATGGGACAAATTGAGAACTGTCATATGCCAATTGGTCCAATTACAAGAGCAACAACTAAGAGAATAAAAGAAGGTTTTGCAAACATGGCTAAATCATGCGTGCAGGAGATGCATCAAGAATTGGGCAAGACAATGATTAACGATTATCAAAAGTTACACGTCTTACTATTTTACAAGATGCATTGAATACTCTCATTAGTCAAGATGAATTAAAAGAGACATCACTTTCTTAGAATTTATTCTATGTTTATTTTATTTTATTTTATTTTATTTTTTTGTTATTTGTTTGTTTTAGGCCAAATTATGATTTGGCCCATATTTTATTCTAGTGAACTTATGAGTTAGGGATTTAAATTTAAGAGGTATAAAAATCCTCTAAAACCTGGTAACCATTTTTTCACTTAATTTATGAATGAAATTTTCTTTGAGTTTCTTTGAGAAACTTAGGTGTAAACAGGTGAGGTAGAGTGATTCCCTTAGCTGTTGCATCAGAAAATCAAATTGAGGTAAAGGAGTCCCTTTCTTTGATCTTCCATCTTATCCTGGGTTACGTTCCGTATCACTTGTATCCATGTTTTAAAAACTACTGCTGATAATATAAACATACTAGCTCATTTCTTTTCTTCCACTTGCACAACCTGATTAAAGTCACCCATGTAACAAATAGGGACTTGACACAAAACATAGATAAAACTCAACTAGCAGAAAGCAGAATTAAAATTCTTGTTCGTCAACACCCCTTCCACACACAACCATCTCTCCCCTTTATAGCAGTTACGCAAGTCAAATATCAGTATGTCCCACAACAACAAAAAACCTCTAAAAGCACCGTCCGGAACTCACAAGAACCCAACCCACTGCATCATTTTTCCAAAATTACACTGCATCAACTTTGTATCCACCTGCTTTTTCGTCTCTATTAATCCTAACATGTTCAAACTATATTTTGTCTTAAATTTTTCACCATACCCAAGCTTCCAACACCCCCTAAGTCCCTCACATTCAAAAACTAAAATCATTTAAAAATTGTATTACACACCTTATTCCAATTTTTAGGACGACTCCTTCTTGCTTTCTCTTTTTGTTTTGCTTGAGTTCATTCTGAGTTTGAAGAGCAGCCATAATGTCATCTTCTTCATCATAAGGAACAACTACTGATTCCATCGCCAAATCCCAAGTTACTCTATTATCCTCCAAATCTGCAACGCAACTACCACCTTGCTCTACCTGGTACGGCTCACTGTCAACGTCATTATCCGAACGTCCCGACTTCTCCAAGTCCCTTATAGCCCCTTCCTCTTGGACACAAATTTCCTCCAACAAAACAGTTTCACCCCTTGAATCTAATTCCTCCGCTTCACCATCCCTCATCAAGCTAGCTCCAATGTTCCTTTTGTCAGTCACATTCACCCTATTTGCTCTGGCGCAAGATCCATTCAACCCCCAGCTCATTCCTAGCTACTGTTTGCCCTACCTCTCCTGCGCTTACAGCGTCATCCACTGCACCAGCCTCATATCTTTTCTTTGTCAGTTCCTCATCAGAATATGCCATCAACCCAACACCATTTACTTTGTTGGCTAAGCAGTTCTCCACCAGACTCGCCTTTTGCTCTGCACCACTGATCAACTCCTTCCCGGCGCTGGTCAGCTCAGTAGTGGCTCGACAAGCTCCTCGCGGTTTTCTACTATCCATGTCATATTCCTCTGCCCGACGGTCATCACAGCCGCCACCACCAACAACCAGCCGTCCTGCTTCCTGCCCTCCCGTTCCCCCACCATTCTCCTTGTCGCTGTTGGGCCTCACAAACTCTACAGCCGCTGCGTGAAGGACAGAACCTTCCACCCTCTTCTCTTCCAAGATCGCGCAGTCCCCTTCACCGGCGCCCGCGACCTCCGCCAAAGCAGACTTAGGAATACGCAGAACAATGTACGCACCATCGCACCCCACCTCAAACTTTCCTACGGTGCAACTGAAGCCATGGCCATCCCCAACAAGAAGTTGCTGGCCTCTTCTATCCGTGTAAAGCGCCGCTGGATTGCTTCTGGTTGTGAGTACCTGACCTGCTAGGGCTCCAGGCCTATTCCATCATATGAGCTTGTTTGGTATTGGCCCATATCATACCATTTATCTTTATCATGCTGAGCACTTTTATTGGGTCCCTTGTATTTTAAACAACCCATATTAGAGTTCAATTTTACTAAAGTAGCCTCCCCAAATCATACTCCCCCATAGTCCCAGGATACCGTTTTTTCAGACGTGGCTTCATTGTTACTTAATGGGGATCCCAAAAAATTCGTAGATACCATACCTGCCTTCCTAATCATAAGATTTGTTGTTTTTTTGTTTGAATTCCCATGCTGCCATTCATCCAACTCCTTGATTGAAAAGACCTTTCTACCCTTATCATGATCTTCTTCTTGTGGCACCTGTGTCAACATCTCTACCGCCATGTCCCAACCTAGTTTCGAAGATTCCTCCCTTCCTTCATCAACTTTGTTGTATCCTTCTTCAAAGGCAACTCCTCCTTTTGTTACCGGTCCTATCTTCTGCAAAATATTCACCTCGCCTACACCGACTTTTTCCACGGTCGATGTACTCTTTCTCCAATGGATTGTTACTATCTTCATCCTCCTTATCCTTTTTCGCCTTAACGTCAATGTGCCTTCTGTACTTAGCCTCTCCCACAAATATCTCTTTTTTTTCCGCAATCGCATTCGGTTAATCTCTTTTGTTGCTTTCAAAGTCCCTCTTTTTGTTGTGTACCTTATAAAACCAAAAAAAGTGAATTCTTTCATATCTCTCCTTACGTGACAGGTATATGTCCTTTATCTGGCATGTCCACTTTAACAGATGAAATAATTCTATTTTCGACGCATCATCAGGTAGGTTATCCACAAAAATTGTAAAAGAGTCTTTTTCAATTGTCGATATTCTTCCCGATTCCAAATCCACGGATCTCGGATTTGGATTCTCTAAAATTTGAGTTTCAAAGTGTGATCTCTCACCATTTATTTTATAGGTGGGACCAAGAATAAATATGAAAGAGAAACTATTAAAGGATAGAAGATCATATTTTACTCTCTAAAGTAAAATTCAAATTTTAGAGGATTCAAATCTACGAATCTCTTACATGATATGTTTGCCTAACTCTAAACCATCTTGTATTTTCCCATCCATTCCTCTCTCCCACGATCTTTCATTGAGATTTTTTCTCTCTGGAAATTAACACAAAATCATTTATTAAGAGATAAAAACTTAACTAATTTTATATTTATTATTAGAATTTAACTAACATGTGACCTCATGATAAAGTTATAAATTAAATTTTTTTTTTAAAAATAATATAAAATTTAAATTTTAAATATATTTATTGTACATTTATAAAAATAAAATATTTAAACTTTTTATTACTAATAACTTTAATTTGTATCCTTAAGCAAAGGTTAGCTAAACTTTTAGTCTTTTATTATTATTATACACATTTAGTAATAATAATAAAGTAATAATAAAATAGTAGATTAAACGTTACATTAATATCTATTACAACACTAGTAAATCGTAAATGCTATATAAAGATCTTCATGTGGACCCTTCTCAAATAGTCAAATTTGTGTCCTAACTAACTAACTAATGAAACTGATCAACATTCAGTAAAAATTCCGTGCCAGTGGAACCTTCAAACGTGTTACGTGTCACATAGCGTGAGTTAAGCAAAGAGAAACCAAAGCGAGGAAATTGCATAGCTAGCCTTCCATGGTGGTTATTAGTACCAAGCAGATTGTAGTATCAATATCCCTGCATAAATAAATAAATAACAATAAGAATCTGTTTAAAATTCTATTTCTTTTGAATAAAATAAAATAAAATGAAAAATTAACATTCTGAAATTAAAATTTAGACTCATGCACTTACAGACTAATAAAATACATTCTGGCTCCTGCTTAACAAATCCTCCACCAGCAGATTTTATGCACCATGCATTAAGCCATTTTTCTTTAATCGACATAATTATTTCAATTAATAAATCAAGAATTACAATGCACAAAAATAGGACTAGTGTCACATGATGACACTTAAAAGAATAATTCAATATGGTTCTTTTATCATCTTAAATCAGAATTAGTTGGTCATATACGGTTATCAAATTTCTTAAACACACTAACGCAAGATGTACTTTAAGCAATTTCAAGTGAAAAAATAAAAATTTGTATAAAGAGATAATTTAAGCTTACATTAATTATTGTATGTATCCAACTATGAAGTTTTCTGTCTCGTTTATTTACAGTCTGTAAATGAAATCAACAAGGTGGTCAGCATCCAATTCATTATAAATCAATCCATTATTTCTGGAGAAAAAAAAAATACAGTAATAATTTTTAATATAAGAGTAATACTACACACAAAAGTTATTTTATACTTTTAAGTTTAACTAAGTTAAACAATAAAATTTAAAATAATGTTAGTGATAACTGATTTTTGTTATGTTATATCAATTTAGTTCAAATTTAATTAACAAAAAGATTTAAATGTATAGTATTATTCAGATGATAGATTATAATTCCTCTTACATGGTAGACAAAGAGACGATCCAGCTGAATCATAATTAACCATCAAAGCAGCTTTTAAAGAATAGCCTAAAAGATGCAAGAACCATATAAATTAATTAATTAATGAATAATCTGTATTATGAATCAATTATTTCAATAAAATAAAACAGATTAACAGCTTTAAACAATTTAAGCTCACTCACCAGAATAAACAAGATTGGAAGAAGGCCACTTATCCATTGTTTGATGCACAAAAGCTCCATCCATTTTCCCTGGCAAGTAATATACAGTAACATATCAACACATTTATGTTTAAATTTCATTACAATTTATACGCGACAAAAACACAGATCAAAAATCGTAGTTGATGATGATATGGAGAATATTGTAATTATATTAGAACAGAACAGGAAATCGTTTTTGGTTTCTGTTCTTTATTGGAAATTTCGCTGTTAATCGCGATCATCAAAGAAATAAAATTACGGTAAGTTGAGATCGAGGACAATCGCTGCAGCGGCGGCGCGTGACGACGGAAAATCGGAGAATCAACAAATCACTAATTGAATTCCACACAGGAGAAAGATAAAGTGCAGAGTGTGTGAAGGCGCGTATTTAGAAGTAGATCTGATTCGCATTCACACAACATGTGTTCCATTTTTGGAACACCTAATCAAAATGCTTTTGAAATTTGTATCTTATTCTTATCTTATTTCAATTTTAATGATAAGTTAAACATTAAAATTATTATTATTATTATTATCAATTTATCATTTTATTAATTTAGCAAGTGATGCGACTCGGCATTTGTCATTGTTCTACTGGATGGATGGTCCCAAAATCATGCATGAAATGTAAGTTTGAAGTTAAAGCATTTTGATTTGATTTGCTTTGCATGAAACGGTTTTGCTGAAAATTTAACTCATTTTTTTTCGCCAATAATTTCTCTACTCTAGATTTGATATAATGCCTGATGTTAGTTAGAAATAGAATCCAATTCAATATAAAATTATAAATAATTAAGATTTTGATTAGTTTTAGTTTTGATTAGTTCTAGTTTGAATTGGAAAAGATTGGATCCCAATTTTTTTAAATTGATTTGAATTTAAACACTTCGAAACACAAAATCATTTTAAACCGAGCAAAGATATATTTACCAAACAAAAAAAAAAGTTAAGAATCAATGAAAGATATTTAAATATCATATATAATCAGCTCGAAGTTGAGGGTTAGCCTCATTCTTTTCTTTTTGTTGTTTGAATTTTCCCTTGTGACTTATATGGCCGAAATTGATCGATGGTCGAACCTTCATCCTGATCTTCTGTATCAAATCACAGAGCATCTGTATTCCTACCATGATTACATTCGGCTTCGATTGGTTTGTAAGGAATGGAACTCTAAACTTTCGAGCATTCCAAATCATAAAAGAAACCCATGGCTGTTGTTACCTGGCACTACTCACGACTCTTCTTTGAGCCATATTCTTGAAAAGGAGCAGATCTACCATGTTATGTTCCCCGATTTTGATATTAATGACAACCTAATTCGTGGTTCTTGTCATGGATGGTTAATTACTGTTGTGATATCCGAGGGAGCAATACGAATGTTGAATCCTTTTACTAAGACTCACATCGATCTTCCTCCAGTTTCAACTTTTCCAGATGTGGTTCGTTATCACCCTGACTGGCACGGAGATGAATATGTTCTGGTGGATCTTTATAACGATGTGATCTATAATCTTGACGCCATTAGTTTTCATAAGTATGAGATTCAGAAGATTGTGATATCCTCCCCTCCTGACAATGACGACTTCATGGCAGTGGCTATATATAAAGAGTGCGGCAAGTTGGCCGTTTGTAAACTGAATGACAAGAGATGGACACATATTCCAACTGAACAGATGTCGACATTTTTTCAAGATGTCATATTTTTCCAAGACAAGATATACGCCTTAGACGATGATACAAGTCTGTATGAGTTTGATAAGAAGGTCATTATGGACGAACTAGGGAAGAAGCCCCGGCCTCAACTAGTACCGCTACTGACCTCCATTGGAGGAATGTGTGAAGCCCCGCCTCCTGCCAAATTGACCATGTACTATACTTGCAGCATGAACAAGTATGTGATTGGTTGTGTTGATGGCAGTTTGTTAATGATAGTTAAACATAATGATTGGACTATGGAAATGCTACACGTCTGCAATAAATTTGATGTGTTCAAGTTGAACAAGAATTCAAAAGAATGGTCAAGAATGCATAGTTTAGAAGATTATGCAGTAATGATTGGATATAATTCGTCTGTTCAGATGTTTCCTGGCAAATCCCCATATTGCAAGAGAAATCATATATACTACACAGACAACCAAGTGGTGTTGCACACTCTAGGCAAACCCAGCCTGCAAGATATGGGCATCTTAAACTTAGAAGATACAAACACCAACGAAATACTACCAAATGTGGAATGGGTGTGTCCTCCAACTTGGTTGTTACCCTAATGGAGGACTCCTTTATTTATTTACTTACTATTTACCACAGTTTTTTAGTGGTTTTTCTTGCGCTTTGTAAAAGTTATTTCTTAGTCTTCTACTTTACAGGAGTTAGTTAAAAGTAGTTAAAATAAAAAGTTTATATTTGTGTGTTTATTTATAAATTTATGTATTATTTTATTATAATTCAATTATTTCAGTTAAACTATGATTGAATTATCTTAAATTATTTGGTATAAAGTAATCTCAAACTTTAAATAGTTTTGAACCTGAAAAAAAATTGGATTTTAGATAGTCTTAAGCTGAAGCAAACTTAGAGATTTAGAGTTTAAATAAACTTAAAACTCAAATATGTCTAACTCATTCTTATTTTTTTCAACCATGATTTGCTTTATAACTATTAAACTCTTTCCAACATTGACGGTTGACTACTTTTGACTCCAATTATTAAATTTTTTTTCTGACTTTGACTCTTGAGATATTTTTTATTGTGATCGTGGAGATCTTTTGAACTCCGGCGATTAACACAATAATAATTTTTTAATAATCACCAAATAAAAAAAATAAGAAAAAAAAAATTCATACATAACTTAGATATCTTAATCTTTGATATTATAGAATCTTTCTTTATAGTGAAAACATATATATTTAGTAAAATCAAACATCAATAAACATATGATTAAAGAATTTCTATTACTATTATTATTTTTAAAATTTAAACACAAAATCATTTATTAAGAGATAAAAACTTAACTAATTTGATATTTATTATTAGGATTTAATTAACATGTACTCTTATGATTAAGTTATAAATTAAAAAAGTTTTTATAAAAAATAATATAAAATTTAAATTCTCAATGTATTTGGTGAGTATTTATTAAAATAAAGTATTTCAAACCTTTTATCACTAATAACCTTATTTTATATCTTAAGAGATAGGCCAGTTAAATCCTTATTATTATTACACGCATTTAATAATAATAATAATAATAATAATAATAATAGTAGATTAAAAGTTACAGATTTACATCTTCTAAAGTTTAAATTTCACTTTAAAGAATAAAGTGTGATCTTCTACTATTGAATAATTTCTCTTTCATATTTATTGTTGGTCCCACCTATAAAATTAATGGCGAGAGATCACACTTTACTCTTTAAAATAAAATTCAAACTTTAGAGGATTCAAATCCAAAAATTACATTAATATCTATTACTCCACTATTTATTAATATCCAAAACTTTAGAGGACTCCTTTATTTATTTACTTACTATCTATCACAGTTTTTTAGTGATTTTTCTTGCGCTTTATAAAAGTTATTTCTTAGTCTTCTTCTTTATAGGATTTAGCTAAAAGTAGTTAAAATAGAAAATTTAGGATTTTTTAATGTATTGAAAACTTAAAAAGTTTGTATAATTTATTTGGATTTCTTAAAGTGTGTATTTTCGTGTAGATTTAAAAAAGAAAATTAGAATTTTTTGGTTTTTATTCTTTAAATTTTTTTATAATAGAATACAATGCTTCTTTGCATCATAGAGGATACCTAGTTTATTTTTTAAATTTTTAACTATCATTTGGTTTTCTATAAATATTTTTTTATATAATAAAATATCAGTTTATCCACGGTCATCACCATCACCCAGCAAATTAGTAACCACTCGTATATAAAATTTGGGCCTTAAAAGTTAAAATTGATAAATAGTCAAATACTACTAGTCTACTACCATATAGATAGAAAAGTACCGAGAAACCTAACTTAAAGCTGGATAATAAACCGTCATACCTCAAAGTATCTAATTTATTAATCAAGAAATAACTGAAGGAACTTAAAATTAAAATTATTTCGAGTAGTTAGGTTTGGTTTAGTAAAATTTTTATTTTTTAAAATAATTTATTAAAATTATTTTTAAAAAAATATCATAAAATTCAATAATTATTAAATATTACATTAAAATTTGGCCAATAATAAAAAATGAGCGACAAAACCTCCTCGTTTAAGAATTGGCCTTTCCTTGAAAGGGCACCTAAGAAATTCTGAATACGGTGAAAATTTCACATGTGCGTGTCCCGGTTTCGGAAATTCTTTTATGAAAAGACACTTTTCTCCGCGAAGACCAAGATTCTCTCTTCAATCTTCATTGCACTTTTTCACCCGTTTCCACTGTCTAAAGTCTAAACCTTCTTCTCTTCCTTTCGCTTCTCTTCTAAGTTCTAACTTCTCTCTAGGCAACTCCCTTTCGATCCATGCGTTGTTTTTCCCCTCTCTATTTCTTCAAGAACTGTTGCAATTCAAAAGGCAAAGCTTTTCTTTTTATTGATCATTTTGTGATTGGACTTCAGGACAAAGGTAACTGTTTCTGTTATTAAAGAAAGGAGAAAGATGGACGCTATAAGGAAGCAAGCTAGCAAATTAAGGGAACAAGTTGCAAGGCAGCAACAGGTGATGCTTCCTTGTTCTCTTTCTCGTGGAACTTCTTTTGGTGTAGTTGCCAATTCGGGTTCTGCTTACTGGCTGTGTTCACTGTTTTAGGTTAATTTCTACTGTAGCATGTGATTACGAGTTTACCTTGAAAATTTTCAAGTTAGGTTTTGTGCAAAAGTTCATTTTTTTTTTAATAATGGAAACTGGAAAGCGTAGAATGACTAGACTCGCTGGTTGTCACTGTTGAATTTTGTTTCTGTCCTTGTTCGAGATCATGATTTTTTTTTTTTTTAACTTTTGCAGGCTATACTTAGACAACTAGGCCAAATCAGCAATGAACCGCTCATGACAGATGAATCCGAACTTGAATGTCATGAAAAACTTAGAAAGTTATACAATTCAACAAAGACTGCTAAGGTGTATTTTCATTTAAGATTAATTTCTATGCACTTGTGGTTTAATATGTCAACCAATCAAATTACAGGAAAGTGAGAAATCATGGTGGGTAGTTATGGTAATGTATAGTTGTTTATACTGATTTGGCACTTTCTTGCAATTTCATTCGTTGATATTGTATACTTACTTTACATTAATTCCTCCTTTTCATTCATCTAATGGCTGGAATTTAATGATTTAAGAATGCTTATTTGTCTGTGTGATGCTTGCAGCATTTTCAGCGGCATATTGTTCGTGGTATTGAAGGTTTGATCTCTGTTAGTTCCAAGCAAATGGAGATAGGTGAGTTTGCATTTTTTTGTTTGTCTCTGTTTAGTTAGTTTCTGCCTCAGGGATGATAATTGACATTGTGTTCTATGTATACTTCAGTGAGGAAGTTGGCTAAGGACTGCTGTAAGTATGGCACTGAGAATCAAGGGGGTGATTACCCTCTGGCAGGGCCTTCTCTTCAATTCGGTAACTCATACGAAACATTGGAAAATGAGAGAGAGACTTTGCTTGGGATCCTAGGTGATCAGGTAATCTTTTGGGAACTATTACTAAATTATCATTGTTGCAAGTTTTTGTCTTTTTTCTTCAATTATATCTCATATACTCATATTGATTCCTCAATTTTATGCAAAAACAAAGAAGAATAAGAAGAAAATGGAGATATCCAACAATTGCTTTCCCTTATCCCACCTTGCTCTCAAATTTTATGCTCCTAATCCTGCCTCAGGTTTATTTTGTAGATCTCTGAGCCACTGCGAGCACAAATAACTGGCGCTCCTTTGGAGGATGCACGCCACCTCACGCATCGCTATGACAAACTTCGTCAAGAAGTAGAAGCCCAGGTAATAATTTACTGCCACAGTGGCATGTATATGATGGTGTTCAATGCAAGGTATTTATCACAGTTGTCTTCTCATCAGGCTGCTGAAGTTTTGAGGCGTCGATCAAAGTTGAGGGATACTTCTGTGTCTGCAGAAAATTCCATGAGGCTTCAAACTGCAGAAACAAGGCTGAAAGAGCTTAAATCCGCCTTGACGGCACTTGGCAGGGAAGCAACCACTGCTATGTTGTCAGTTGAAGAACAACAGCAACAAGTAACCCTCCAGAGCCTTTGTACAATGGTAAGCTAAATTCTATGTGCAAGGCGTTTCTTGCTATCTGATTGTTGATTTGACTTTTATGTGCCTGAGTTATGCTGATCATCATGGCCTATTATAGTAAAAACGTATTGCTGGTATCAGCTGAATGGGATTTGAACATAAAGAAACTTTAGAATATCAGATTCTTGGTTACACAAGAGGATGTTTACGTTAGTACGTTTACTAAGTCGTTGATCATGTTATAAATTCCCCCTTAATTATTGACCAATTTCCTTCCCATACTTCTGTCTCTCTGTGTGTGAGTGAAGGTAAAGACTGCAAACTATCCATGGTCCATTCTTCCCTTAGTGTGTATACTTGACATGATAGTGAATTAGTGATCAATTGTGGTTTCTATCCCGCCGTGGGTTAAAACCTTTATGAGAATCTAAATTCATAATGGTAAAATTTCTCATCATATAATTAGTTTTTCTTATATGATGTAGATTGGTTACACTATTTTATAGTTGAGAAAAATTATTTTCATGTATTTTCCTATCCTAAGCCTTGTGTTTCCTTTCTCATTTGGTTTCCCATTTGGTAGGTTGATGCTGAGAGAGCCTATCATCGAAATGCCCTTGTTATTCTAGAGAAACTATATACTGAGGTTATCCCTTGTAGCCTGACTCTTCCTGTATCTATTCTACATGTTTGCCTCTGGAATGATATTGCAAACAATTTTAGTTTTACTTATCAAATTCATTGTATCGGGTGCTACTCAGATGATTGATGAGAGACATCCAAAAGAGTCTTCTTCATTTCCACCACCAAGAGTTGGGCATAGTCAACCTACGACTGAGAATGCTAATTCAAATGGCGTTGATCATAAACACAACAATCAAACAGGAACATTCTTTTTTGCTAAGGTATGTTGTGTAAAACAAACGAACAGATCTGGAATCTTTTGATTTACATAAAATTAAAGTCCTGTTATCTGATATAATTTCAAATTTGCAAGAACTGATGTGTAATTTTTAATTTTTGTTCATAGCTTAAAAGTAAATAATTTCTCTATTACTTTGTAGGTCATACATCCTTTTGATGCTCAAGCCGAGGGAGAATTGAGCCTATCAGTTGATGATTATGTTGTAGTTCGTCAGGTACTTCCTTAAGAACTTTTCAGCTATTTATCATGGACTTCTCTTCGTTCATAATTATGTGTCCTTGGCTGGGTCCTAAAAGCCATTTGTATTTCTTCTTGCAATTTAGAATCCAAGGGAGGAAGTAGTAGTGAAATTCAAATTAAATCATATTTCACTTGTATAAAAAATTCATCCAAACATAACATTTGGCTTGAACTCTATCTTGAATGGCAACAAAATGAATCATCTTTCACAGGTTGTTTCTTGTGATTTGGTTCCCATACCTTCCCCTACTCTCATAGCTTTTCACTGTTTTTTGTACATCGAAAACAGATAATTTTGATGTTGCCATCTTGATAGCATGTTATTGGCCACATCTTTACACCTTAACATATTATGCTTCTTTTGTATTATCACTTAGTTAATTTGCATTTTGCAACTACTACCACTGTTTGATTTATTAATAGAGATATAAGCTATATTCTTTATTCCCAACGAAATCAGCTTGTTACTGGTTTGACTTGTATTCTTACTCACCGTCCGCTGCATTTCTAGGTTGATCGGAATGGATGGTCTGAAGGAGAATGCAAGGGCAATGCTGGATGGTTTCCCTCTGCCTATGTACAGAGACAAGACATAATACCAGCCAGCAAGATAGCGGAAGTAGAATAACATCAAGTCAGTGCAACCTTTGGTCTTTTGATTAGGTGAGGCAAAAATTGTATATTTTTTTTTTTAATCACGGAATAGGTCTATTTGGAAAGCCATATAGCATGTGTTTGCAAGTATTTTTGGGTGATTTTGTAATTTGTGCAGTATGATGTATAAGTGGGCATATAAATTATGATAGGAAATAGCAATTTTAATATGTATATTGATGTATCTTTGGTATTTTCTTAGGGGTGGATAAATTTTAAATCACCTTGACCTTTTTCTATAGGATGAAAATATGGTTGTATTAAGAATCTTCAAATGTATCAATATGAAAAGAAGTAATTTGTATTTTTTAAATTGTTAGTTGCTTGATGGTGGACTTAGCAAAAACACACTATAGCTATTGTTTCTGTTTTTGTTACTGGGTCCCAATAATTTGAAATGTTGGTATTCGGTAGATCATATGAAAGCATAAATGAATGCTTAAAAAGGACTCTCAGATCATAAATTGAATTGAATAAACTGGATTGGATTCCATTGCATCAGATGTGTACAGCCATACAAAGTTGCATGCCAGCCTCGCAGCCTGTTTGCTACAAATTCCTTCCATTGCTTTATTAATCATTTCATTATGTTGTATCTTAAGAAAAAGGAAAGGCATCATAATTCCTCCCAGGCCCACGCTACTACTTTGTTATAGCTTAGGATTTGTCACCTGAACTTGCATTAAGCTTTTGTTGTCCTAAGCTGAGTTGTTGCATATATAACAAAATCAGAAAATGAATAAGTCATTGTGAAAATACCAAATTATCCTTTGAAATATTCTGTGTAGGTAGGGAGATTCATTTTGCCACTATATTGAGGTGTTCTTGGCCAATTCACATAACCTTTCTCCCGGTACAAAATCTACACTGCAATTAGAATTACATAGTCATGCAAAGGTGACTTGAAACAACAATTACTACTAGTTTGGCCATATATAGATAAAATGATTTCTTAATGTTACATCATTAATTATAAAGTCACTTGATAACTCTTAAAATTTTAAGCATATCAACAAGTGATGCTCTGAACAAAAGATTTAGATGCCCAAGACTTGTCTGGTCATAATAGATGTTATCCAAGGTAATTTCTCAATTTACTGCAACAATATGAAAAGACCTTGAAAATCATCCCAACGAAAATAAAATAGCTGTAATATAGACAATGTCTAATATGTATAAATTTGTATAGATGCAGCAACTATAGCCTTCATATAAGAACAAGTAGTCATTATGACCCTCGAATCCAAGAAACTAACATTCTTATAGTAATTAATAACAACTACTCTATTGGTAAGGAAAATTCTTGACATAAATGCCAAATGCAGTGATATCCTTTGCATTGTCTCCTAATCTGTATCACTGAGTTCATGATCAATGACATTAACATTCATCCTTGCAGATTCCTGTTTAGCCCACTCCACAATCTTCTCAGCCTCGCGGCTAATCTTCTGTTCCTCCTTCAATGCCTTCTTAAGAATCTTCTGCTGCCTCTTGCTCGAGAAGCTTCTCAAATCCGAAAGCAACTCATCATCCTTGTCCCAACCAAGAACACTCCAATCAACCTCCTTACTCTTCTTCCTCGAATCCTTCTTCGGAGAGCACCAGAAACACCCCGCTCTTCGAGGTGGCGAAGGAGAAGGTGAAGACGCCGAACCAGAATTCTTCACTTTCACTTTGTTCTTGTTACCCTTTTCCGCTGGTTTGAACATTGAAGACAATGAACTCTCTTCAGACCCATCGGAAGAACCAGAACCAGATGAAATGGAGCCAAGTTTGGATTTTGACTTCAACCCATTTCTCCCATACGAAGAATCCACCGAATCGGAAGGTGAAGAGACACACCCCTGTTGCAATTTGGGGTCCAACGCCATTTTCCCATTTGGCTTGTTCTTTCCTGAAGGCGAAGAAACGGGAGCCTTGGCGGATTGATGGAAGCTTCTAGAAGAATCGGATATGGGAAAGTTTTCATCTTTGGAATGGTCGGGCAGTGGGGTTGTTGGTTTTCCGGCAGCAGCGCGGTGGGTGGTGGCCGGAAAAGACTTGAGCTTGCGGAAGCGAGATTCGAGGTGGGAGGGGAGAATGGAAGAGTCAGTGAAGGAAGAACAGTTGATGGCGGAAATTTGGTCGAGAAGGCATGCGTCGTTTGCTTGTGATATGATGTCGTCGATGGCGGAATCGTCTGTGTCAGAGAGGTCAGAGAAGAAGCCCACCATTTTTGTTTGGGAGTGAAGAGTGAAGTGAGAATCGTCAGTGATTTTGTGGGTGAAAGTGGGAGCCTGATTTTGGGGGCGGTGGAGTCAGTGGGTGTCAACTGTCAACTCTGATGCCTGCAACGGCTAACTCTCAGCTTTTCAATCCAACGGATGAGATCCAATCTCGCATTCTCAAGGACCCACAACTTCTGGAATCCTATTCGCATGAACCTTTAGGAGGATAGGTATTAATTTTGTAAATAATTATTTAAAAAATAGATGTAATTATATGATTATATAAAATATTTTATATTATTAATATATTAAAATTAAACTTTTATTTTTATATAATTTTATTAATTTGATATATTTAATTAAATTATTATTAAATAATTTTTTATTATTTAACATATAAATGTTCACCCAACTTTAGGTCTTACAAAATTACAATATTCGCATATACTCTACACTTACACGGTCAGATTTAGAGTTTAGAATTCTAGCCAAATTTTGAATCTAGATACATCTATTAAAAGACATAGATCATTATCACTGGACTAAGATTTTTGAATTTTTATAATAATGAATTAATTTAATTAATATAATATTGGATATTTAGTTAATTGGCAATTTAATTACTAGATATATAAACATGAATATTCTGTTAACTAAATTGGTAATGCTATGATTAAACTGAATATGATTAAAATTTATAACTATATTAACTACTTTTTAATTTGAATATGGAAACAAAAATGATGTTGGAATTAGATATGGGAATACAGGTGTTTTATAGCCATGTGGTATTAGTGGAACAGAATTGGATTATGCGAGTTTTCCATCAGAAAAAAAATTGAAAACAACAAATAACTTGGAGGGTCCGTTTTCTAACTTCCGAAATTCATATTTGCCCAACCACAAGTCAGATCATACGATTTCTTAAGCAAAATTTTAAAATTAAAAAGCTCGCATAGTCCAATTTGTGTACTTTGAGTTTTTTCAATTTTTTTTAACATAAATTGGACCCTCTAATTTGTGGACTCTGAATTTTTTTAACTTTTTAAACACAAATCAGAAGATCTGATTTATGTATATACTCCCATAATTTTAAAAAATACCAAAAATTATCATGTTAAAATATATCGTTCATTTTGTTTCTATATCAAAAATTTTTAACCTTGGCCATGAGGTGAAAAACTAGGAGACTAAATTAAATCCTAACTTTAAAAAAAATCTAAATTATTTCTTGCAATATATTCTATTATTATATCATGATCCAATACATTATTATAAAGACCTCATCTCAACAACTCCATATACATTGTGTCATTGATTTTCGCACTTAGATCAGAGGAAATAAAATTTGTTTGCATGCATGATGGATGCAGAATACTCAGCAGGAGGATCAGGTTGTTGCTTTTGCTTCTCCGTCACCGGCAAGAAGAGCACCGCTGTTCCGGTGGCAACAAGGAAGAATGACAAAAATGGTGGAGTTGAGTCGATTTCAGAGCAGGTCAAATTGTGGGGAGAGAAGGATGGAATGCTGTCTGACATGAGCACCTTCTCTGTGAAAGAGCAAGAAAAGAGGCTCAAGAAAGCGTTGCAAGATGAAGAGAAGGTTAGCATAGAAGCAGACAGAGTTGTTCTTTGGGTGAAGCATCAATCTGCTAAAATTAATTAATTAATTAAGGAATACAAATTGTAATTTAATTTACTTCATTGATTTTCTGCCCTTTTCTTCATCTTTTGTAGAGTTGTATGTGTATCTATGAAATTCAGAAATAATTAATGCTGTGTAGAAGCATCTCTTAGAAAATTTTGATATATTTGATTAAAGATAAAATGAGGTTAAGAATGTAATTAGCAATCTAGCTAGGATCATTGAAACAAATTTGGATAGCTTTGGATTCAAGTTAGGTAGGATGAAATTGTGGTAGAAAGGAAGAAAGATAATTTAGTTGACCATGTCCATAGAGGAAGTTGTGTTGGACTTTTGCTCCATTCCGTTTCTTCACATAAAATTCCTCTTTTTCAATCACCAAATGTGTTCTTCTTCGCCTTCACCAATAAATGACTCACCTATGACATGTACATGGGAAGAGAAAAAAATATATATATAATCAAAAAATAATAAATGGTCAAATTCATATATAAAAGATGGTAAATTATATAGTAAAGATGTAAATTTATAGATTTTTTTTTTTCATGAGATAAAAAGAAAGAGTAGTGCTAGGGAACCAATGACTTAAGTGTACAATGTGTACAATAGGCTAAATCTTTGATCCATAAATAGAATAAACATCACACATACTATCCAGAATAACCATCCGGATACCAGGATAAATAAACATCTCATATCATAAAATCACTCATCCCAAAAACTTAAGCTGATTTTGGGGTTCACTAAAGATCAAACCCCTGACCTTTCGGATCTAGAACTCTAATGTCATATCATGAAATCACTCATCCCAAAAGCGTAACCTGATAGAACAATGTAACACTAATGATTATATCTCTAATATTTCCTAAACCTCCATTGTACGTATTGTATGCTTAAGCTATTGGCTCCCTATACTTTCCCAAAAAGAAATTGAGAAAGTTAGGATCCACATTTTAAATAATAATAAAATAATAAAAAATAATATAAAAAGAATTTATACTCTCTCTATACAATTTTAATCTGTATAGTAGAGTGTCCTATAAAAGATTACTGATTTCTTAAATTAGTTTCTTTGAAAATTATAAATTAATCACATTAGTCTTTCTCTTTAGGATTGAGTTTGACTTAAAAATCTTTCAATTTGAAGTTAATTTAATTTAATTTTATAAACTTATCAATAATCAATTAAAAATTGTTAGTTATGTAATATAATGTCATTTAACGTGCCAAATCAACAAATTTTGACACTATCAACAACGAAAATAATAAAAGAATTAATATGACTAAATTAAAATCTTTGTAGGATGAACTTAATTTAAAAAAATCTTTCAAATTCTAATGTAAAGAATAAATAATTTTTTAGAGATAAGTTTAACCATTTACTCATAAATTTTTTTAATTTTAATCATTAAATCAGTATTGGTCTTCTATTTGTTAGACATATTAATTTTCATTAATTAACAGTTTAGTGTATACTATTCATGAAAAAAAGTCTTCAATATTTAGTTCAATTCTTAGTAAAATACACAAAAATATACATTTTTCGTATTGAGTATAAGGCTACATTAAGAAATACAACTTAGAGAGTAAGTAATAATTTTATTTTTAATGTGTATTTAAAATTTAATAAATATTTTATACTAATAACTAATTTTAATGACTAATTTTAGTTTACATATAACATAATTATCTCATGTGTGTACCTGTGTGTAATAAACAACTAGTTAATCTGATTGCTATAAAGGCTATTCAAGTTTTGTATCTCTTTCAACACTTCTTTGCTTGCCACAAAATCACAGTGGATTAAGAAATTAGAAAAAGATTGTACAATGAGAAGGATTACAGCAACTTCTTTCGGGAAAAAAAATGAAAGAACTGAAACTCTTTTAACATGCCTTGCTTTTAATTATTAATTAATGTATTTATTGATAGAGAAGAAGGGTAAATCCTGTGAAAATCTTAGAATTATAGAAACAAAAGTAAAAGTTATTATGAGTAAACAATCAACTACTTCATTACAAATAAAAATCCAGAAATTCAACCACAATAAAAAAGATAAAATTGAGTTCAGGTGGTAGTAGTTTGACTATTTGAGTCGGTGAGTTTGAGCATTTTTTTACTCAGAATATTTATTATTATCAGATACAATAATTAATTTCTTTATTTCTAAATTCTAACTATTCATTTAGAAATAAATGATGATTTGTTATAGAATATTTTTTATGTTAAAAAATAAAAGTGTAGCTCGAGTTTTTTTCTTAAAAGACTAGATGATGTATTATTAGATCATTCCCACCTAATTTATACTCTACTTGTATAAATAAATAATTAAAAACAAAAAATATCTCTTAAAATAAACCTATTATAAGCGGAGTCATATATCTATAATGCACCTTAAACAAGTATTTGAAACTCGAATTCTATTAGTAATTTATTGGTTAATAACAAATTTTGAAATAAAATTTTAATCTGCGACAGATTAGTATTTAGCGTGTCAGATTAAAAAATACCGTGAAAAAAGAATAATATTATATAGATAATAAATATTATTATTTTTTATTAGCATTTAGGCAGTAATAATTTAAATTTTTTACACACAAAAAATATATAATTTACACTTATATTTACCAGAATTTTACACAAATAAATCAATACAATTTGCATTCACAATTTTTTAAAATTTACACATATTAATTAGTAAAATTTATTTATTAAATATAATTTAATATTTATACTAATTAAATAAAGACCAAAAATATTAAAAATTGCCAAAAGAGTTTTTCAAAAAAAATATATTTATACATATATAGCACCGTTGATATTATTATAATGCACCTATTTACGTAGAGTAACTTTTTTGCTGCATAAATTCTTAATCAAGTGATTTACTAATTATACATTTCATTGCATAGCAGAGGATATATGCTAAAAATATAAATTAATCTAAATATGTTTATAGATGAAAAATGTAAATAATGGTTTTGTTTCAATTAAAATAAGAGAAAAACATATAGTTGCTAAAAAAGTACCAGTAATTAAGTAGATAATTAGGAGAATACTAAGAAACTAATACTTTTAATTAAAAAAAGTAAAGAGTTTATTAATTTTAATTCAAATCTAAATATAAAAAGAACTTTAATTACCCAATTTAATACAACAGTACTGCATTTACAAGCAAAAGCAAATGGTTCTAGCTTATTACCAAATTTTATTAGTAGTATGATAAGTAATACTAACAAACCCACTACTACTCCCCTTTTATATATACGTAGCAGGTTTGATTGAAGATAAATTATTTACATACATTTTTTGTCCTATATACACTATTGGTCCAGAGTATTTTGTTTTTGACTTTTGACTTTTGACTTTTGATGTTGAAGATTTTACATGAAAGTAATTAAATTTCCATTTGATTATATATATAGTGCTAGCTCTTTTCACAAAAGTAGAAATTAAATGTCGTCAAAGATCACATGGTTGAGATTTTGGAAGAAAATTAGTCAAAGGTCGAATGAACAACATTACACTAGGGTTGACTAACAAAAATGATATAGTCACATGATCAGCATTTTCTAAGCAAATTGATGGATGCTTTCTATTTGGTAGTTGAAATTGGAGCCAGAAAAGTAGTTTAATTTACACATTTGTTGCTTACACTTCTTTCTTACTTCTAGCACCGTGTTCTTCGTTTTCTCTGCAGTTAATTGTGTTTGTTTGCCTTACATTTTGGCGCTTAGTAAAATAACTCTATTAAATGGAGAATAAAATAAAAAAGATGGAGCAATTATGTTAGATTTTGTTCAATTTATACCAGGAGTTAGAATAACAAATAAAAAATAAACGCTGCATGCACAAGGCGGGATTCGAACGCCTGACACTTGCTTAAGCGGACTAGTAAACTAACCATTAGACCAACTCAACTTGGTTTATTTTTTTATTAAGTGCACGAATTATTAAGTCTTCAAGGCCCAATAATACATAGGACACCAAAAACTAAAAGTGAATCATTCAATCACTTTATGGTGTTAGAGAAAAATTTCCGATTTAAACATTCAATCATTTTCCTTAAAAAAAAAAGCAAACAATCAATAAAAGTTCGACAAAATAATTCTAACAAGTTAACATTGTTTAATTTATTAAATTACTAATGATCAAACTCATTTTCACTTGCTCCGTCTCTAAACTACTTTTGGTAAAGAATATAAACTTACATAAAATATTATTCAATTTTTAAAAGTATTTTTTTTTAGAGTTCAACGTTAATTTTTTTTATTTAATATTACTCAAATTTTTTAAATTATTTTTATTTTAAATTTTAATCCCTAAAATCTAAAACTTAACTCTAGACTCTGAATCTCCAAAAAATGAGAATAAAAAATAACTAATATTAACTAATTAAAATTTGATTTTTAATATTTATTCTTTTTAACTTAATTCTAATTTTCACAAAGTTGAGCCAATTACAAATATAACCTCATGAAGCACTCCAAGTTTGTAACTGCTCCTCTTTTGGTTGGGACCATTTGTTGCTCGTCAGTATTTGTGTTTCTGAATAGAGACAGAAATTGATGCACTCATTCCCTTCGTCACAACCTGTGGCTTATACGGTACTTAATTAGGTACTGAATTAAAGTATATATTAGCAGACAATTTTTTCTTTTTATACTTAATATTCATTGTGAAATGTGAGAGAGATAAGATTAATTAAGTTTTCTTATTGGCATATATGTAATCAATTATACAATATGAGTGGAAGTTAAGTTTAAAAAAATATATAATTGGCAACATTCGTATCATGGATCAGATAATAAGGTTCTAACTTTTAATCAACCACAAAGCTAATAGTTTAAAAATTTAAATTAATTAATCGTATCATTAGGCGAGCTGGCATAAATAAGATATACTACTATATATCTAGACAATATTGTAATTATCTTCCAAGCAATTGGAACTAGTAGATAGCTTCTCATCAAAGTTTGTTTATATACATAATTTTGTAATGTTATTTCTAGAATGCTCATTTCCTTAAATTGTATTGAACTAAAATTTTTTAAGAAATTTTTTTTTCCTAAAGTTAAGAATGAGATTTGAATCCGCGATATTTAAATGAGTATGGAAAGATTATACCATTTGAAGTATAGATTGTTGGTTTTTAAAAAAAAAAAATTATAGAAAATAAAACTAAAATACAAATATTTTATAAGAACAAAAAATTTTATTTAATTTTTATTAAAGTACAAATAATTAATCATACAAATTAGAAATGGAAACTATATCAAGTATATAGTTCATTCATCATTTTCTAGATAATTCTCTTATATATGTTTAAGATGTATTATATGATACCTAGTTTTTTAACTATTTGATACAAAAATAAAAGTAGGATTCACCTTTGCTCCTCTGAATTTTTAGATAAATTAAGCATTTATATATTAGGCATCATAGAATTTGTTTATGTTTAATTACTCTCTCCACTTGCAATGGATCGGATAGTCAACACTTAAAGTAAAATATAAATATAGTGTGTTCTTCTCTTCCGCATGAAGGCACTATTTTAATCAAGAACCAAAAATATATAGTATGTGATTAAAGTGTTGAAATAAGAAAGTATTTTTTATGCACCAATAATGTAAAATAGTTTTACATACATGCACTATTAGTCCATACAAATTCAGAAAAATGCATGAGAAATTATGAAATTCAATTATATACAATGTATATTGTTAAGCAGTATTATTTAAAACAAAATATTGAGGGTATAAAAAATTAGCCACTATATTTATCATTATGTATTTACATAATTTTTTTACTTAAATAATTAGTCACGAAAATAATTAAATATGTCAAAATAATATAATCAAAATAATAACACAAAAAATTAATAAAATACCAAATATATAATTATGTATGCAGGACTTCACATGAAGTTAATAGTTGAAAGTCGTTACATGATTTGATTGAATTGACTAAATTTTTATCTAATAACTTTCAGTTTTTAACTTCGCGTCGTCAAGTCGACTGTATCTAAATTTTCACGTTAATAATTAACATAGGATTTAATAAATCCTTAAAATAAAGAAGACAATATACATGACTAGGAGTGGTTAGAGCAGTTGAAGAAAGAATCTCATGCCACCTCCACTTTTGGTATGTCTCCATCAAACATGAAAATAAGAAAGAAACCTTATGCAATCTTATATTATATGATCTATGGTAGCATCTCACACATAACACATTTTCCAAAAACATGAAGCAACCATCATCATGGAGGCCATTCACAACAAATTGTTGCTCAACAGAGGACCAAACCATATTCACAGGGTTCAGCAAATGCAAGCCGTCACGCTCCGATTTATCGAAGGACGTGGCGCCGTTACCGTCTTTTAGGAGGTTATCATTCTCGGAGCTTAGCCGTTCATCGTCCATAAGGATCAATGAGGAGCTTTCGCTTTCGTTTGGGCCGGATTTGTATGATTTTGAGCTGAGTGAATTGCGAGCCATAACTCAAAATTTCTCGAGCAATTTCTTGCTTGGTGAGGGTGGATTCGGAACCGTGCATAAAGGGTATGTTGATGATAATTTGAGGCAGGGTTTGAAGGCTCAACCTGTTGCTGTTAAGCTTCTTGACATTGAAGGATTACAAGGACACCGTGAATGGCTTGTAAGTGTTACCTAAATCATTTTTTACTAGCAGTGTAATTAAGTATTCTTTAAAAATTATCCATTATTCAATTTTTAAAAGAGAAAAAACTAAAAAATAAATAATTTTTCATAAAAAAATAAATAATTTTCTATAAAAATAATAATTAAATTAATTAAATAATATTATTTTAAAAAAATAGACTAAAAACTGAAAATTTAAATAACAAGTAATATTTGTCTTTTATCAGTAGTAATAATTAAGTATATATATATATATATATATATATATATATATATATATATATACTCCTTTTTTTTAACACCTTGATATTTATATAGTTGTAGTTTTAATTATAAGAACAAAATTTAAAATTTTGATGAAAATTATAAATTGGACTAGACAACATAATTATTATATCACTCATTTTCTGATGCTTGGTATAAGGTTGAAGGGAATTAATATTAGCCAATATTAATATAGATGACTGGCTATAGGTATTATTGAAAATAACTACGTACACACCATTGTTTTTCTATTTTTTAAAAAATAATTTTTTATTAACTGCTAGTGTAAAATATGTTTCTATTATTAATAAAAATTAATTTTATCAATAAATACGAGTCAAATAAATGAACATGAAAAAAAATGAATTATATATGTAATACATTCAGTGATGAGTTAGTAACTTAATATAAGTATATAACAAATTTTGGTTGATCAATGGTCAGCTCAATCTGTAGCTCAGATTTACGATTTTTTGGTTTATCGGTACATAACATAAACAACTAAAAAACAGTTAAAATTTATTATTTTTTATTATTATTTAGTAATTAATTCAATTTTTTTAATTTAATTTTTTTTAATTTAGTAATCTAATCATATATTTTAATTTTAAACATTAATAACTATCCTAATAACAAAAAATAATAAATTTTAATTGCCGTACCATTCTTCTTGATTAGAAAAGGCATCCACCACTAACGAGTTCATCGTGTACCGAAGTAGGTTTTGAATTCATTAGTCAAACTCACATTACTTTTGTCATATATAATTGTGAAGGGAGATGCTCTATAAAGACCTGTAAAATATTTTTTTGTAAAAATATGTATGTGTTATATTATTATTAATAGTATTAATGAACAGATTATTTTTAAAATTAATTTTTTATTATAATAATAATAAATTCAATTTTTTTAGAAATTTAATTATATATTTAAATTTTTAGAAATTTAAATGTTCACAAAACTAAAAATTTAGAATATATATCTTTTTATCAAAAAAATTAAAAATATTCAATTTAAATTGTGTAATTCGACCGGATCGAATCGAATCTAATAATTATAATACAGACTATTTGATTTATTATTGTTACTATAATAAATCGATTTTATTCTAATTTATTAAAAAATAAATTATTAACTGATTTAATAAAAATATCTAACAATAAAATAACACATATAAACGTTTTTAAAAAAATATTTTAAATATGTTTATTAAAGTGATCTCCAATTATAAAGTCTTCACCATTGTTTTTCCCTTTAGGGCCCGGCCCTAAAGTATGTAGTAGTTAGGGTTGTACATTCGCAAATCACAATTTTATAATACTATGATGATCAAGAATTCAAGATGTTGAAAGGAAGAGATGAGTCTTCAGTCTTCACATGCACATTCACATTCAGTGCCTAATTAGAGCCCCAAGCCCCAATCATCCTCCGGCAATTGGCATTGTCTTAGAGAAAAAAAAAAAAAAAAGGTCAAGGAATTGAGTATCTTATGAGACTTTAATAATATTGGTACACTTTTATATACAAAAAAGACACATGTGTTGGTCCATGTATAAAAAGTTAGAAGATGTTTAATAATAAAAAATGACATCTTACTATTTTTTAATATATCTTAAAGTATATGTTTTTAATTCTTTTCATTATATTTAATTTTAGGATCTTGAAAACAACTATTTTAAAGACACTCTTTAAAAATATTATAATTTAAAATTTATATAAAAAAATAAGTTAAATGTAATATTTTTAATTTTTCTACATTAAATCATTTAAAAACCAAAATCTTCCACTTTTATTCTTTCAACTAATGTCTTTAAGACACCCTTTAACTAAATTTTTACTTTTATATCTTAAAATAGAAGGCAGTGGCAGATTCAAGGAGGTTTAAGGTGGCCATAGTCTCCCCAACTTTTTTCAAAAAATTTATTAGTACTATTAATATATCTAATATTATATTATTGATTAATTATATGTTAATATATTAGAAATAAAAAATTACATATAAACAATTCAATATGTATAATGTGTATTACAATATATTAATAGAAAGTAGTGTTTAAAATAATAATAATAATAATAATAATAATAAAGAGTATAAATATATTATGTATGAATATGTGATACATTTATAATAAATATAGGTTAACATAAAAATAATAAGCTATCTCATTTAAAAATTAACTTGATTCAAATAAAAAATTTAATATATTTTTTTCTTAAATATTAGTATCAAATGTCTACTTAAGACAAATATTAATTTATACAATCAATAAAAAATGTCATACGTATTGGAAAATTTGTGATTAACAATTTGCGTAAATAATTTAAAATTTCAATTGAGAATGTTCATAACTTATTTTGATAAAAAATATTTATGATACATGCAATAATAGAAAATGACTTCATATTTGTTGGTCAAAGTCAAAGTTCTGATTCTTGATCCAATATGAGTGTTAATAAAAAATATAATTGTGGGTTTGCAGGCAGAAGTGATATTCCTTGGGCAGCTAAGGCACCCCAATTTGGTTAAGTTGATTGGTTACTGTTGCGAGGATGAAGACCGTTTACTCGTCTATGAATTCATGCCACGTGGAAGCTTGGAGAATCACTTGTTCAGAAGTATATATATATAATTATATATGCATCACATTATATAAGAATTTCTCATATTTAGAACCTACTTAATTATACTTATATAATGTGATTTCATTCAGGGCTAACATCACTTCCATGGGGAACAAGATTAAAAATTGCTATAGGTGCTGCTAAAGGTCTTTCTTTCTTGCATGGAGCTGACAAACCTGTCATTTACAGGGATTTTAAGACTTCCAATGTCTTGCTTGATTCCGTGCGTGTTTAACTAATTCATTATGTCTTCTTAATTATTTCATTACTATTTTCATTGATATATTATGAATCATAATAGGATTTCACAGCAAAACTCTCAGACTTTGGATTAGCAAAAATGGGACCAGAGGGATCAAACACTCATGTTTCCACCAGAGTTATGGGTACCTATGGATATGCTGCCCCGGAATACATCTCAACAGGTAATTACGTTATTGTCCTTTCTTTGTCATCAATACAAATTATCTGCCTCAGATGATACATGATAAAGTTTAATGAGATCGTTTGATTCATATAATTGATTTATCTAGTAGGATAAAATTTTGTTGTTGTTGTTGTATATTATATATTAAACTACTATTCCACCTTAGCTCATGACAACAATAAAGAAGTTTCATGATCTACAAATTCAACTCAATAGAATACATAAATTCAATTACAATTTTAGTTTTTATTATCTTATTTTTTCTTTATCTTACCTTATCTTTATTTGCTTGTTTTATTTTCTCAATTCAATTCAATCAAAAAATATAAAATACAATATTTTTCATCTTTCTTTTTTTTTATTCTTTTGTAGTTTTATCATTATATAAAATTTTCACACGAAAAAATCTATAAAAAAATAAAATATCTTATTTCTTGCAGGGCATTTGACCACAAAAAGTGATGTATACAGTTTCGGAGTAGTCCTGCTAGAACTCCTTACAGGAAGGAGAGCAATGGAGAAGACAAGACCAAAGACAGAGCAAAACCTTGTGGATTGGTCAAAGCCGTACTTAAGGAGCAGTAGGAGGTTGAGGTACATAATGGATCCAAGGCTTTTAGGGCAATACTCTGTGAAGGGTGCAAAGGAAATGGCTGTTTTGGCATTGCATTGTGTAAGCATGAATCCTAAAGACAGGCCAAGAATGGCAACGGTTGTTGACACTCTTGAGGGCCTACAACAGTTCAAGGACATGGCGGTTACTAGCGGACACTGGCCGGCGGCGAGTAAGTCCACTAGAAATAGTAATAATGGAGCTTCCAAGAATGTGAAGGGCAGAGGTGGTGCTAACCAAAAGAAACCCTCTCCTATAGTCCCAACCAAAAAGACTTGATTTGTACACTATCAATTAGAAGAGTGGTTTTTAAGGTAAAGTGTAAGGTACCACATGTGGTATGGCTACATTATGATTGTTGGCCACCCTATACATATGTGTGTAAATGTATAAAATATGTGTATGCAATATAGATAAACTATTGAGTGTATAATAAATCTTGCTTTACAAAAAAGATTTTTTCTTGGTTTATGTATTAAATTAGTTATGTTATATACATTATTTTTGTGTATATCAAGAGCAATATATACATATATATTTATTGTATTAAAAATTTGCATCTCTCTTAATCTACACAAGAATATATAGTATCTTTTTTTATTATTCGATCGAGTATTTATTATTAATTTAAAAATCACATTTATTTACTAGAATATAATATTTTTACTTAAGTAACTTTTTATAATTATCAAGTATTATGGTTTTATTTAATTTCAATCTTATGTAGACTATGTTAATAACAAAAATAAAAATATTATTCGTACATTAAAACCAGTTAATAAAATCAGTCATCAATATATTTTTGTATAAATACATGTGTGATTTAATTTATTTTTAATGTATATTTATATTTTAATATATATTTTATACTGTGACTGATTTTTATGACTGATTTTAGTGTATACGTAGCATAATTATAACAAAAATGATTATTTAAATTTGTAGTAATTATACAATAAAATAAAATATAGATATATTTTGAAAAACAAAAATGTTAAATGTACATAAAAATTAATTATTATTATTTAAATATAATTATATATAATTTAATTTATTTTTAATGTATATTTTATATTTTAATATATATATTTAATATTGATAATTAGTTTTAGTCGTCGCTTTTAGTAGGCAAGAGATCTCCATAGGGAGGAAAAATACCAATTAATATGGGAGTTGGTGACGCTCATTGCTTCAAGTTGAAACCTTTTCCATGTGATTGGCAAATTATAAGAGCAATTGTATTCTCATGCAAACGCTATGTACTCAGTTTTATACAATGTCATATGGTTTTGACTATGGTTTATATATACTCCAAAAGTGGTGAGATACCAAATCTTTAGGCTTTCAAACCATGTACGCAAATTGCAATACCCGTTCTCCGAGTCAAACCGTTGACTTCTATTATAATAAAAAAGGTGGTTTATTAAATTTTAATGTAACAAAGTAGATGGATATTAAATTTGGGCCATGTTAGGGGGAAAAATTCCTTATCTTACCTTTTTCATATAGTTTTTATATTAGTGAATATAATAAATAACAGTCCCAATTTCAAAAGATAATTTATATATAAATTTAATTTTAATACACTGAAAATATAATATTCAATATAATTATCTATTAATACCATTTTTTTAGATAATTATTCAATAATAGATATAAAAATAGATATTTTTATGTGACATAGATGCATTAGTAAAACTTATAGTATCAAAGTTAAATTCATCCTTCTTTATATAAAAGATATGTATACTTTTGAGATGTATAATTAATGGTTTAGGGTTTATTTTTTAATTTTAAAAATAAAAATGACAAATTTTCATCCATATACAGCATAACAATACCAATAATATACACTGAAATTTTATAGAAGAGCAGAATACTTGTGATCCCATATTTTAATGCTAATATGCTTATGTAGCAAATAACTTAGGCTAGCCACTTTTGACTCTAGATGAAGAAGAAGAAGTTAAAAAGTTTGTGTATAGCATGAAAAAAGACAAGTTAGGCATGAATTCAGGACAATAAAATAATAGTCCATAATGGCATGATAAATAATAGAAACAATATCAAACTCAAAACCTTACGAAAGCTATGGCACATGACTCCACTTTTTCTTTCCCATCAAAGGGGCGTGAGAAACGCACTGAAAAGAAGAAAATTCCTACCCAACACACGTTTCAGTGCACCCTTACCTTCCTAGCTATACTTTCCAATCTCCATAGATTCTTTATCACTTCACAAAACATTCAAGTTCCTAACAAAACATATCATCAGAACCCATCTTGTGTTTAAACATGGCCTTAAACAACAAACAAAGAAAACCCAATTCCCCTTTTAACTTCAACCTCTGTATCACCCTTTTCTTTGTTGTTCTCTTCACTTTGCCAGCACTTTTCCTCCTCCACACCCCAACAAACACCTCCATATGCACCACCTTTTCTAAATCTAAGGCCTGGTCCGGCGATCTTCGCTTGGCCGAGTTTTCGTGGAACAAGCTGGATTTCTTCAACCACAAGCAACCTCCTATATCTCTCAAGATTGCTGTGTTCTCTAGAAAATGGCCTATTAGCACCACCCCAGGTGGCATGGAGCGCCATGCTCACACACTTCACACAGCTCTAGCGCGCCGCGGCCACCAAGTTCATGTGTTCACCTCTCCTGAAGGAACTCCAGTCACATCTGATGATAATAGTCACCAAGCAGATGCACCTTCCTCACCTCACATTCATTGCCATGAAGGGGAGCCGGGTAGGTGGCGTTACAACAAAGCATGGGAGCAGTTTCTTGAAGAGAATCAGCGCGAACCATTTGATGTTGTCCACTCAGAAAGCGTGGCGCTTCCTCATTGGATAGCAAGAAACCTTCAGAACCTTGCCGTGTCTTGGCATGGCATAGCATTGGAGAGCTTGCAATCAAGCATATTCCAAGATTTGGCTCTTAGGCATAATGAGCCTATGTCCCCTGATTTCAACTACAGTGTTCAAGGGGTTATCCCTAAGGTTTTGAATGAGATAAGATTCTTCAGAAACTATGCTCATCATGTTGCTATTAGTGACAGTTGCGGCGAGATGCTAAGGGATGTTTACCAGATTCCAAGCAGAAGAGTGCATGTGATTGTCAATGGTGTAGATGAGGATGATTTCAGAGAAGATTTGGAACTGGGAAAACAGTTTAGAACCCAAATTGGGATTCCAAACAATGCAAGCTTGGTTCTTGGTGTGGCTGGAAGATTGGTTAAGGACAAAGGGCATCCTCTGCTTTATGAAGCATACTCAAGGCTAATTCATAAGCACCCTAATGTGTACTTGATAGTCGCCGGCTCTGGACCGTGGGCGAATCGCTACAAGGATTTAGGGAGGCAAGTTCTTGTTCTAGGATCTATGGATCCATCCATGTTAAGAGCATTTTACAATGCTATTGACATATTTGTTAATCCTACATTGAGGCCACAAGGGCTTGATCTTACTCTAATGGAGGCAATGATGAGTGGGAAGCCACTTTTGGCATCAAGGTTTCCAAGCATCAAAGGTACTATTGTGGTTGATGATGAATTTGGCTTTATGTTTTCTCCCAATGTTGAGTCCCTATTAGAGGCACTTGAGGCAGTGGTGATTGAAGGGAAAGAAAGGCTTGCAAGAAGGGGAAAGGCATGCCGTGAATATGCAAATTCTATGTTCACAGCTAGAAAGATGGCATTAGCATATGAGAGGCTATTCCTATGCATTAAAAAGGATGCATTTTGTTCTTATCCTTGACCAACTTAGATTAGATAGATACTATTCTTTTTTGTTTACTTTTGTTGTTTTTTTCTTAATGCTTCTTTCATTCAGTATTACATGATCATAGTACAAATTCAAAAATGTATCAATTCATATATAGTTCTCATAACTGTAACATCTTGTATCACACTATGGCTTCCATCTTGGAATACATAACTTCTGTATGATAATTATTTTGCAGCCAATAAAAAAGAAGCAACAATAGTTTCAGCAATCAAAAAGAGAACTGGCAGTTCATACACATTAACATTGGCACCTTCACTGATACATAAAACAATGAAACTTTTATTTTCTTTCTTTTTTCATATTTGCTGCGAAAGACGCATGCCAGAGGTACTTCTTCATTAGGCTTCTAAGGATTCTAAGACAGTCATGATGATTCTGGTTTCTGCTGCGACCTTAGCAACTAACAACAGGTGATTAACCAGAATTTGAGGTAATAGCAAAAGGACTTGAAATAGTAAAAGCCAAAAGGTCTTGGTTAAAGTCATAAAATCAATGAAGCTTGTCTTTTTGCTCTTACCAAGAAACAATAGGCCCTAAAAATTACAAAATTGGTTTCTACTTATCATCTGGCTTTGTATATAGATCTAAAAATCTCATATCATAGCCTATATAAGATATGTCAAGTTTCTGCTATGATTGCTATATACAATCCTATGGTGATCATTTCAATACAATGCTAAGAGTTAAGAAACAATTGGTGTTTGTGTTGAAATTCGGTGTCTCTCAAAATGATCATAAGCATGTTTGGTTCTCAAGAACAAGAGCAGACTAGAAACTAGTCCCACAACAGATAAGCATCCCCACAATACAAATGTCCAGAAATAGCATTTCCTTCCCATGCATACCAATGTTTCAGACAATGAGTTCCCTGGTATTGAGTAAGCATTGGAATCATACACCAGAGCAGCAAGAAAACCATAGAGAAGTGACCCAATTGGGATGTTTGTTATGAGGATGTTGTGATTAACGCTCACACTGTTAGGTCCAAAGAGTTCTGATGTAACTGACACCGCGGCTGCAAATATGAATCCAGAGCTCAAGCCAATTATTGCAGTGCCTGCATGAAGTGCTGCAGCACTGTCTGATGAAGCAAGCAAGATGAACGCGATTGGGGTTGGCATAAGCGCAATGGTTAGCCATCCAGTCCTTGCAAAGTAGAACTTACTGCCACACATAAACGATAGTACCATCATAACATGTTACAAGATTCAGTTTTAAAAGAAAGACTCAGAAGTGCAATGGTTCCTGAAAAATTCATACACACAGTATAGACTTCAAGAACAAATTCCCTTCCCCTACATTATTCCCCAAAAGCACTGATATAGTATAGAGTATAAAAGGATGAGGAAGTACTTACTTTCTAATATAGTCTGGTGCTGCTGAAAGCAAACGGCCAAAAAAGGAGAAAGATGAGTATAGTGTAACAAGTGTTGAAGTAGTTGAGCTCATGCCTAAAGATTGTGCTATCTGTCCAAGATTGTTGCTGTAGACAAGACCAATTGTACCTCCACAGAAGTATGCAACATAGTAAAGCCAAAAATCCAACCTTCTAACAAGAACTCCAGCTGGGTGCTCTTCACCCAGCATTGCCAACTGATCCTGCCCAAACACTCGCTCACAACACACATCACTACTTTTAGCACTTTGAGTTCTATACATGGATCCATTCTCATTCATCAAGGTATAACCATCTCCATTGCTGAGAGTGCTGTTTTGGCGAGCAAGGAGTTCTTTATGGAGCTCAAGATCATTAACATGGACAAGAATGAAGCCAGAACCATCAATTCTAATGGTGGAATGAATGGTACGGTGAAACCAGTCCCTGGCATATATGATTCCGGGGATGCATAGTGGAGATACAAGAAGTATAAGGGCTCCACCAAGGTAAAACCTTGCAGTGGTTACATCAGAAGTTGATGAACCAAAGAGGAGAAGGTAGATGCCAGTGAAGATTGCTAAGATGTTGAGTATGAAGAATATGACTGAGTTTCTTCTGACCCCATCTGGGGGAAGAGGATCAACAATGGGTTGGCGAAGGATTGGGACAAGTGCTGCAAAGGAAATGAGGAGGGGAACAATGGCATTGAGAAGAAGGTATATTGAATCTGATGAAGGGTTTATTGAGGTTGCAGCAAGAGTGTAGAGTGCTGCACTCACACCATTGTAGCTGACAGTTAAGGAAAGTGCAAGGGGCCTGTTGATTTGGAAGTTCCTTATGCATAGGACAAAGCAAACTGTGTTGAACCAGCATATGCTGCACCCACCTAAGAAGCTCAGGAAAAACACCTACCACATGCAAAAGCAAGAGTTAAGTCTTAAGAGCTAGTTTACTACTTCAAGCAAACCTATAAGCAATTCTTTATCAATATTGCATTGCATATTTGCATCTTAGAGATAATCATAACATTGCAATCTCAAATTAAACTTAACAGTCATATTGGCATGAGTTGTGTTATGTTCAAGGATCACATACTAGATATTCTAATGGCCAAATTTAGGGTAAAATATACTTTTTTCTCTCTAATATTTGCAAATTTTTTTAAAGATATCTTTAATCTCATTCAATTTTATTTTTAACATTTTCAAATATTAAAAACAAAATATACTTTATCTCCAAATCTAAATTAGAGTTTTCTTATTAAATTGAATGAGGTAATACACATGATATTTTAGCTTAGGCCAACGTTGCTATCAGTTAGATTGTGCTTGCTGGTTGCTATAATCATATGTCCATTATTTGCTGGTTGCTATATATATACACAAAAAAATATATATATTTAGTCTTTAGCCAGAAAATTGAAATACAAAAGCACAGATTTTTATTATAATTCAATGATAAATATATTTATGTCTCCTTGTTAGTATGTTAGTAACTAATAAACTGTATATTTATATTTGTGTCTCACATATAGTAAACAAATGAAACGTTATGTCATGTGAATAGTCAATAGTCTTCTCTAAATAAATATGGTGATGTGGGGATCTAGCAGGTTCTAGGAAAGGGACACCTTAGCTCGGTTCAGGAAGCATCAGTGGTAGTTGAGACGTGTAACTAACGGTGTAACCACCGGAAAGTACAAAAATGAGTATGACAGTTGAAATGGTTGGTTACACTTGGAAGGGATTTAGTGATTTACACCAAAAACTAGACCACATAACCGAAGATATGAAGATATACAATATAACATCATAAGAGCAAATTAAGAGAGTAATCACCTCACAATGAAAGTCATAGTTAAAAACTTAAATTAAACTAGCAAGAAAAACGACTTCCATCTCTTGGGGGTGTGGTCAACAATGAATACGTAAGAACGGGGGACACTTCCTTTTCCTCTCAATCTCTCGTGGCCCATATTATTTTCTTTTCAGATATTATTGGTCCACTGGCCCATATATGTCTGACATGACACGCATGTAAATTGAATGGTGGCAAAAATGGAAAATTGGCTGACTCCCAAAAAAAGAGAGAAGAAAAGAATTGGAAGATTGGAAGAAAAAGAAAATTTCAGAATAAAAGGTCAACTTTTTTATTAATGAAGTTTAGGTGCAGAAGTCGTAAATTGAATGTAGTTTCTCCAAAACATTGTGACAAAATTTGAATTCAGAATATTGTGAATAACTAACACTTTTACTTCTTTCAAAAACAAATATACCGCGAGGGAACAACTAAGGTTAGCCAATTTCTGCCAATTTTTTAATAGATTGGATTTTAAAATTTGTCTTAGTAAATATAAGTTGATATATATAGATGTTTCTTTTATTAAGTATTATGAAATTTTTTAATATATTTTTAAAATTTAAAAAATTTAAAATTAATTATTAATAATTATAATTAATTGAGTTCAATTCTTGATTAGTTATACATTTGGTTCCTATATTTTTTCAAATAAAAAATGTTATTTACAATAATGAGTAAAAATAACACAGCTGACCAAAGATATATAATATAATAAATAATATTTCTCATACATACATATAATAATAATAATAATAATAATAATAATAATAATAATAATAATAATAATAATAAAAATCTCATAAACAAGTGTTTAGAGACACTAATTAAAATATTTACAAGCAAAACTCTACTAATAAAACAAATGCAATTTTCTTTATGTGATCAATTAATTTACATGGCAGTGACGTAGTTATCACAGCATGCGCCATCCTACAGTCCTCCCACTTCCCAACCCTCCCAATTTTTATTTATACTGTAAAGTATAATTTTTTAGTAAAATAAAAAATATATAAATAAAAATAAAATTTAATTTCAATGTATTTTTTAACAGATCAAATTATATAATCTCACGTTAACAAAAATAATCATATTTTATATTAATAATAGTCTGTATATTAAAATGAAACCCATAAAATATTACATAATTAAATATCAAATTTTATAATAACTAATAAAAAATTTTGAGAAAATCTATTAAAAACCCCTTATGTTGCTAAAGACGTCCACAAATAAAGTAGAAAAATTAATATTTTATATAAAACAAAAAATAAATGAAAACATAAAATAATAATAAAATTTAAATTATAAATTATAAATTTATTTAAAATTGTAATACGAAAAATTTTAAAAATTAAATTAAAATTATAGATACTGTATTGTGGCAAATGCTAATAATTAAGAATCCATGAATAATAATTTAGCTAAATTTATTAAAGGGTAAAGTATATTTTTTGTCTTTGAAGTTTGACAAAAATTTTAAAAATATTTCTAAATTTTATTTTGTTATAGTTTTGTCTCCTCTAACAACTAATTTTTCAAAAAATTTAAGACTAATTCAGCAATAATTTCATAAGAATAATTTTCAACACAAATAAATCAATCATAATTTTTATACATTATTATTAGATTGGTCTTAATTTTTTTAAAAATTTAACCTTTATCAAATTATTTATCAATTTTTAAATATCAACAACTAAATGCAAATTTTACTAATAAATTATAACTTAAATGATATAATATAATCTCTCTATACTCACCTAAGGATCCCGAGCTCAAATCTCAATCTCACTACTAATTTTGGAGAAAAAATAAAAAATAAATGCGAATTTCGTGTGGACAAAATTACTTGTGAGAGCGTAAAAAAGCCGATGAAGTTGTTGATAAGAAATGTACCAGAAAATAAGGGAGAGTGATGAAATTGTTGAGAAGAAGCCACTGGAGGCCGTAACCGACGAAGCCGATGAAGGCGGCGATGAACATGACGAGGGAGAGAGGAAGGTACATGAGAGCAAGGCCCGATGACCAGCCAAAGAGTTTCCCCATGTCATTGGCGGTTGCCAGGTAGTTGAGCTGCACCTGTGATATGTTGAGTGCGGATTTCATGGCGCTGGAGTACTCGGAGAAGTCGAAGTTGGTTCCGGTGAAGGCCTGAATCCAGATCGTGGCCACCAGTATCATCCATTTCCTCGACTGCCCCGCCATGAATCTTTATTTTCTGTTAATGTACGAATGGGAGAGTCTCTACGTGGCTTCTTTTTATATGTGAAGGTTGAAGGCCCAGCTGCCGCAATTCAATCACGTCTTTTTCACCCTCCTATCTTTTTCTCTCTCCATTCCTCTCACATAGTCACATATATATATATTTGAACATTTTTTAACAAACAAATTAAGAATTTGATCATTTTTGAACAACAAAATTAAGAATTTGTTCTTTTTTGAAAAATATTCATCTTCCACCCCCCTTTGTCCCTTTTTTTTCCTCAACCCATTCCCACATAATAGGATTAATTACATAATTGCATGACGGAACATCCAAATCATGTATACCTCATCGTTTTTTCCCAATTAATTTTAAATTTTAACACAGTTATATATGTATTTAATTATATAGTTCCGCCTTAATAAAAATATTACTCCTTTTTACATGAGATGCTCCTCTGTCTCTTTTTAGAATGAAGATGATGGAAATATCTGAAAAATATTTTAATACTTTAAGTAGATTAAAATTAAAAAAATACGTGTTAGAATATTTATAGTTGGTAAGTGATGAGTTAGAAATTACTTCTATAACAATATATAATGGCAATACATGAGTTTGGTGTCCAAGATTTCTTTCCAATATTACTCTTCTTATTAACTTCTCCACTACTTAGCCACATTGACATAATGGCAATACATGAGTTTGGTGTCCAAGATTTCTTTCCAATATTACTCTTCTTATTAACTTCTCCACTACTTAGCCACATTGACATAACTTTCACCCGTTATCTTTCACCTTTTATCCGTTTCTCTCTTCTCATCTCATCTGTAATATAATTATTGAATACAGATAGAAAATTTTTTATTTTATTTGCTTTTAATCCAATTTATTTTTTTAAAGATATATCAAATAGACACATGCCCAGAATTATTAACCTTCAATATTTTACTTAAAGTACTCTATCTAAATTAATTATTATAAATTATAAATAATAATTTTTTCGTTGATTATTACTATTATACTTTTGTTTTTACTCTTAGTAGCTATGATTTATATAAGAAATTACTCCATTTTTGGTAAAACTTAAAAATACATTAATCTTATATTAGTATTATATTTGCTTTTTAAATATTCACATACTCAAAATAGTAGTAGAATTGGACCAAATTCAAGTAATAGATGGAACAGTAAAAATAAGTGGATATAAATTATCTTTTTTTCAAAAACTTTAATTCATAATTAGTAAACTTTCAATTATTTCTAATATAATATGTTACATATATCTATAATACACACAGTGTATTATGATTGATAATTGTTCATTTAAAAAATTTATACTATTAATTTAATATTTGAATTTTTTTATTATGGTACTATTTTAATGTACTCTAGATTTTTATTATGTATTTATAATTTTCATGAAAATCATTCTTAGAAAAAATATTAATCTTATTTTCTAATTTTTTTTGTCCAGACAATATTAAATTATTTATATTAAAAGATTTAGATAATTTAAAAAATATTATTTATATGTTAATAATCTATTTTTTAAATATTCAAGTATAGAATTGGTCTAAATAATATACTGAATGATGATAACATTTGTTAGTTGTGTATATATATTCTATTAGTTTGTTAATTTTATCTCTTGAATTATTTTTTATTATGGTACCATTTTAATGTACTCTAATTTTTTATTGTGTATTTATTATTTTAAAAATAATTATTCTTAGAAGAAATATTAATTTTATTTTTTTATTTTTTTAGCTCTGATAATATTAAATAATTTATATTAAAATATCTATAACAATATATAATGGCAAAATCTGTTTTGGTGTCCAAAATTTCTTTTCAATTTTTTCTTTTTTTTTTAATAATCTATCCCACTATATGTCAGTTATTCTACTTTAAAAAAACTTCCACTACTTCATCTTCTCTTTTATCACATGCATTTACGTTCTCTCTTATTTCATTAATTCGCATTCACGAACTTCTATCATTATCTCTACCTCCTTTACCATCTATCATTTCAGATTACCGTTACTGCATAGTAAAAAAACTTTTTTTTTCTTATCCAGCTTCTCTTACATCCTTTTCAATTCATTTAAATATACCATAAAACCTAATATAATTTGCCTGAAAGAGGTGAAATAATTTTTTTTATCTTATAATCATTTTATATTTTTGAATTCAAAATTTTGTATTTTTATTTTTGTTCGAGGTTTATTTTTATGTTTTATTTTAGTTTCATTAATAAAAAAATATTAACATTAGTTTTAATATTTAACCTTTAGGATAAATAAAAAGATGTGACTTTTTTTTTTATAAATAAGATGATTGAAAAAGTATTTATTATAAAAAAACTTAAGTCTATTTCTTGACTATAGAAATATATATAATTCACTCTTAAATTGTTTATTTAATTTTTTTAAATTTTACATCAATTATTAAAATCATGATATAATAGATGTAGTCCAATAAAAAAAATGAAAATGATTTTATAACTATCTTTTTCTGTTAGACCAAAACATGACTCAATAACTATAAAGTCTAATCTAAACAACTATAGATAAGTAATAAAAAATGGATATAAAATTTAACTTTTTTATTATTTGGTACAAAAATAAATATAATAAAATAAATCACTGTTTTCATACGTAATGACATAAAATTTAACATTATCCTTCTCTAGAGCTATCTATTTTTTTAGTTTTTATCCTTATGTTTTTATTTTATTTTAATTTTATTAAATCAAAAAATACTAATATCATTTAACTTTAATTTTTAACTTTTATCATAAATAAAAATATATGACTTTGTATGCATTAGATAATAAAAAAAATACTCATAATAAAAAAAAGTTAAATTTACTCATTCGTTATATTTATAGGAGTGTAGATGATTCACATAAGAGTTATGAGATTTTTTTTAATTTTATTTTTAAATTAGTATTCACTTTTGAGTGTAATAATTATGAACTAATATATGATAGTAACTAACTGCGATTGAATAGAAGATGAATGAAAAATGGAAGAAGAAAGAGAAAACAAGCTAATATAAGAATGGTAGTGAGACATATGTAGATAGATATATAATGGTAAGAAAAAAGAATAACGAAACTAAAAATTAAAAATTCTAAAAGAATAATAAAACTAAAGATAATTTAAAATGTTAGAATATAAAATTATAAGAAATAATTTTTTTTAGCTATTAAAATTATGCGAGAGAAAAAGTTATTTAAATATAAATTTTTATAAATTTATAATTGGGAAATAAATAAATTTACAAATATTTATAAATTTATATCTTCATTGTTATACATAGTAACAACGTAATGATATTAGTATTATATCTAAATTAATTTAAATTCAATAATTCTATATATTAAAAAAATTATATAACTTATAAATTTTTTTATTTTTTATTTTATTATTTTATACAAAACTTTTGAATGCTTGATATCTTAAAATTTTTTTAAATTGATAAAATATGACTTAACAAGTAAGTATGAAAAATAAGTATTTATATAATAGTTATACATCTAGATATCTAAATCAAACAAGAAAAGACAAGTTTTCATTTTGGCAAGAATCTTGGAGATGAGACTGTAAATGTTACTGTCCCGAATTTGGTGGAGAGTGATTTGCATGCTGTTCATGTAGACCATGCACAACATGAGGATTTGGAAGGTTGGACTCAAGTGATTAGGAAAGGAAAGTATAAAATGGGTCAAAAGCCTTCTCCTAGTACCCATCAGGTCCAACCAAAAGCAAAGAAGACTCCTAACAAGGCTACCAGTACTTGGACAAGGCCTAACCACCAACGTACAACACATGCTACTGGATCCAAAGTAAAATTAAGCAGGGGCATCAATATTGGAAAATCGGTTAGTGTGGCTTCTTCGGGGACTCGGCACAATGTTCATTATCAGCAGCAATGTGAGACAACAAATGGCACTGTGCGAAAGCGTCCTCGCCCAAACTCTTTGCAGAATTCACCAGTAGATAAGGATGGAGCATCGACGGCAGGTATGGTGCAAGTTTCGACGGAGAAAATTGGGCTGCCACTTGAGAGTCCATTAAAGGCAGGATTGTCGAAGACAGGGACAACATGTTGAGTCTCGGGTTTGTTATTGGAGCTCCCTTTTTGCTGTTTTTTATGGATAGTTTCAATATCATAGCCTGGAATGTGAGGGGTGCGTCTAACAAGATGGCCCGTGTGCATTGCAAAAATTTGGTGAGAATATATAAACCATCTTTATTCTTTCTCTTTGAGACTCATACCATGTTTAATAATTTAAAAAAAATTTGGGATAAGTTGGGTTTTCATTGTGTTGGTATTGAGGAAGCAGTAGGACACAGGGGTGGCATTTGGTTTCTATCTTCTATTGCTAATTCGTCTTGTGTGGTTATTGATCAAATTGACCAATGTATCACAGTGAAAGTGAGTGTGGGTAACTTAGTTTGGCTTTGTAGTGCAGTATATGGGAGTCCTCAATTCGAAAAAAGATGTATGCTTTGGGATCATTTGCGTTCTATTAATTCAGGCCATAATAGACCATGGATGGCCATTGGTGATTTTAATGAGATTGTGGCACCAGATGAGAGTACAGGTGCTTATTTTTCTTCTCACAGAGCTAGTCTATTAGCTACTACTCTAGATGACTGTGAGCTCTTTGATCTTAAAGTGACTGGTAGGAGATATACTTGGTATAGAGCAGTTCAGGCTAGCAGGGACTTGGCTAAAAGGTTGGATAGAGCTCTAGTTAATGAGGCGTGGATGTCAATGTTTCCTGAGGGTTATTCTGAAATTCTTAGCAGGCTTCATTCTGATCATTGTCCTATTTTAGTTCGTTGTCATGGTAGCCCCAAAGTGAAAGGTTCTCGTCCTTTTAGGTTCCAAGCTGCGTGGGCAACACATCCTTCTTATAAACATGTTATTAGTAAGGCTTGGAATCAAGAGTTTGGAGGCGTTACTGAAAGGTTTAAGATGGTTCAACAGGCTTCTTTGGACTTCAACTCAAAGATTTTTGGAAATATTTTTGTGCGAAAAAATAAGCTGGAATATCAGATTGATCAGATTCAACGGCGTTTGGAGGTTACCGATGTGTTATCTCTGAGAATTAAAGAAGCTGAACTGAGGGAAGATTATAATAGGCTTTTATTGCAAGAGGAACTTTTTTGGTACCAGAAATCTAGAGAGCAGTGGGTCAAGTATGGGGATAGAAACACTAAATTCTTTCATCTTCAGACTTTGGTGCGTAGAAACCATAATATAGTACATGGATTATATGTTAGAGATGGGTCTTGGTCTACTGATCCAGATATTCTCCAGGAAGAAGCCCTCTCTTTTTACAAGAATCTCTTTGGTACAACGGAAGAGGTTGAGGTTGATTGTTTAGGGGATGTTCCGATGCCCACTCTAAGCATTGAGGCTTGTGCTAGGTTAATTGACCCTGTCTCTTTTGCGGAAGTCAAGTCAGCAGTATTCAGTATGAGCCCTTTTAAGGCTCCTGGTCCAGATGGCTTTCAAGCTTATTTTTTTAAAGAATATTGGGAGATAGTAGGCACTGAGATTTGGAATATTGTCCGGAGCGCTTTTTTGGGAGAGTTCTTAAATCCTAGCATCATGGAAACTCTGATTGTGCTTATTCCTAAAATTGATAATCCTACCTTTATGAAGGATTTCAGGCCTATTAGCTTGTGTAATGTTGTTTATAAAATTATTACCAAAGTATTGACTAACCGACTTCGGCCTTTTCTTCCAGATATTGTTAGTCCTTTACAAGGAGGTTTTATTCCGGGTCGTGGTGCTCCTGATAATATTATTGTGGCCCAAGAAATTTTGAATTTCATGAAGCACACAAAATCCAAGAAAGGTACTCTTGCTTTTAAAATTGATCTTGAAAAAGCTTATGATAGGGTGGATTGGAGGTTTTTGGAGAGTACTCTCATTGCTTTTGGTTTTCCTATCATCACTGTTAATTTGATTATGACTTGTGTCCGTGCATCCTCTCTTTCTATTATGTGGAATGAGAATAGATTGGATAGTTTTGCTCCTAGAAGGGGGCTTAGACAGGGCGATCCAATGTCTCCTTACTTATTTGTGCTTTGTATGGAAAGACTTGCCTGCTATATATCTCATAAGGTGGTCGAGGGTGTGTGGAAACCAGTTTCTGTCACTAGGGGTGGCCCAAAATTTTCTCATTTGATGTTTGCAGATGATCTCTTACTCTTCTGCCAGGCTACAAAAAGTCAGGTCCAAATGGTCATGCATTCTCTTAATATTTTTTGCAAGGCATCTGGCATGAAAGTGAATCTTGAAAAGTCTAAAGCTTTTTGTTCTAAAAATGTGACTGCTCGTAGAAGAGATATTTTTACTAGTGTTTCTTCAATACGTTTTGCTTTGGACTTAGGAAGATATCTTGGAGTTAACCTTAATCATTCCCGTACCAGTAGGGCTTCTTTTCATTCGGTGATTGAAAATGTGAGGGGAAGATTAGCTAATTGGAAAGGAAGGCTTCTAAATAAAGCAGGGAGACTTTGCCTGATCAATTCTGTTGCAGCATCCATTCCTGTCTATCATATGCAGGTATCCTTTTTTCCAAATTGGGTTTGCGATAAATTATCTTCTATGATGAGACAGTTCCTTTGGAAGGGTCAAGTTGATGGAAGAGGTCTTTCTCTTGTTAATTGGAGGACCGTGATCACTCCAAAAAAATTTGGTGGCCTGGGTGTTAGAGACCCTGCGTGTGTTAATATATCTTTACTTGGTAAATTGGTGTGGCAACTTTTTCATTGTCAAGACAAGCCTTGGGTTGCTCTATTGAGGGCGAAGTATCTGAGGAATGAGGGAGTTTTAGATGGCCCTGTCCCTTGCAATGCTTCTCATGTTTGGAAGAGTATCTCAAAGGCTTTTGGTGCTCTTAAGGATGCCTTCTCTTGGTGCGTTGGGTCACTTGATCAATCTTTTTGGTTTGACAATTGGAGTATTGAGGGCCCAATTGCTCAAGATGTCCCTTTTGTACATATATCTGACTCTGATTTAACTATTAGAGACGTTTGGAAAGATGGTCAATGGAATCTCCATGATATTTTCTCTATCATTCCAGAAGATGTCAAACAGCGTCTGAATGCTTATAATCCGGATTTGAATGCTGGAGAGAGTTCGGGTTGGTCGTGGGGTGTGGCATCTTCTAGACTCTACTCAGCTAGGAGTGGGTACAGTTGGCTAGCCAAAAGAAAGTTTGACTTGAATGAGCATGATAATTGGTTGTGGGTATGGCGTCTGCATATTCCTGAGAAGTATAAGTTCTTGATTTGGCTCAGTCTCCATAATGCTATTCTTACAGCAGAGTTTCGTTTGGGTCGTGGTTTAGCTTTATCTAGCACCTGTCATCGGTGTCAGAATGGTTCTGAATCCACTCTTCATTGTCTTCGGGAGTGCCCTAGTGCCAAGGAGGTCTGGACCCTTTTAGGCTTGTATTCAGATAACTCGAATTTACATGATTGGCTCTACAGAGGTGCAAGGAGTGGAGATGCTTTTCTTTTCTTTTCGACTATCTGGTGGATTTGGAGAAGCAGAAATCATGACTTATTTAATATAGATGATTCATGGAGTGCTAGTAAAGTGGTGAGTTTGATTCGTAGTTCAGTAAGGGAGTTTCACACTATTTTTGCTATGCATCAATCTCTGTCTCCTCTTTCACTTTGTTTGCATTGGGTTCCACCTCCAGTTCATTCTGTTAAATTGAATTGTGATGCTAGTTGGTTTGCTCCTTCTGGCTATGCTGGTTTTGGTTGTATTATTCGCAATCCTGATGGATGTTGGTTGAAATGTTGCACTGGAAAAGTCGAAGTGTGCAGTGTTCTTTTTGCTGAATTGTATGCAATTTGGAGAGGTTTACTTCTTGCTTGGGAGAGTGGATTTCGTGAGGTTATTTGTGAAACAGACTGTTTAGAAGCTCTTTTCTTGGTAAACCAAAGAATGCTTAGTAAGGATATTCCGGAATGGGATTTGGCAAAGCATATTCAGGAGGTTATGAATTGGAATTGGAGAGTCTCTATTCTTTTAATTCAGAGGACTGCAAATAGTGTTGCAGATTGTATGGCTAAAGCAGCTGCTTCTGTCGCGGACATTCACTCGAATTGGAGCCAACCATGGAGTGAGCTTCAACATCTAATAGATTTAGATATGACCCTAGCCAATTAATTTGGTTTTGTCTCTTTTTTCTTTCTTTTCTATTTAGTCACCAAAAAAAAAATCAAACAAGAAAATAAGAAAGGACAATAAAACAAGACAACATAATAGTGACGGTAAGATAATAATAATTATACATGTAAAAAAATAATAAGAAAAAATAATAGTATATAGTATGATGAGATGATATAATCAAAATAAAAATTAATAATTTTAAAATAATAATAAAATTTAAGATAATTAAAGATGTCCAATATAAGATTAAAAAAATAATTTTTTATCTATTAAAATTATGTATCTTCTAAAAGAGTGTTCGAATATGAATATAAATTTTTAAATTTATTCCAAATTAAATAGGATTGAAAAAATAAGTAAATTTAATATATAAATAACTAATTTATAAATAATATTAATAAATTTTTATCTTGATTTTGTATATATAATAGTAACATAATTCTTTTTTTTATTTTTAATTTAAATTTATTTATTTTATACTTTTTACATATATTAAATAATTTAAAATATTTTATTTGTTCATAATTTATTTTTTAATTATTAGTATTAAATTTATAATTTTAAAAATAAAAATATAAAATATTTTTTTAATCCAATAAAAAAGCGGCTGAACAGGCACGGCAGTGCCTGTTGAGCCGCTAGTATTCATAAAGTGGGTATAGATACAAAGATCGGACCGTCAGATTTGTGTACCTCACACAAATTTAAAAAACATAAAAAATTACTATATTAAGATATATCACTTATATCACTTCTATATTTAAATTTTTTAGCCTATAAATTATATATAATTTAACTTATTTTTAATATATTTTTATTTTAAAATATATTTATATTATTGGTTGATTTTGGTTTTGATTTTAATATATATCTAGTTTTATTGTATTTTATCTTTAATTATATAAATGATTATACAAAACAACTAACAAATATAATTTAACGATTTTGTAAAATATTTTTATCAATGTGATTAAACTCTTAATTTTATTGTATTTTCCAATTTTCAGTTCTTTTAATTTAGTTCATGCTTGAAAATCAGTGGCTGCACCGATATCAACTACTACTTATTAGATATTACTAGGCAACACTATATTATAAAAGATAAATATTGTTGTTTTTATGAGCATTATATGATTAGTAAATATTATTATTTTTATTACTATTTAATTAATAATAATTTATATTTATATTTATAAAAATTTTGTACATAAAAAATATATAATTTATATTTATATACTTTTAGAATTTATACCCATGAATTAACATATATAATTTGTATTTTTATTTTTTAGAATTTATACACATAAATTTATAAATTATAATTTATTTATTACAGATAATTTAATATTTGTGTTGATCAAATAATGACAAAAAATACTAAAAATTAATAAATCTTAGAATTTCTCTATTTTTATTTTCAAAATATTTTTTTTATAAAAATTCAGATAATATATACATAATGCAAAAAAATTATATCTATAATTATGTATAATAATGTAAAATAGTATTATAAAAAATGATAATATTATTTACCTTATTTATATACTTATATTATATACTTAAGAGCAATGGAAAAGTAGCAAACGGTGGAGCAACTTCCTTAACAAGGACAGCAAGGGAAAGAAAAAACAAGAAAAGTAGCAAAATATCAAGAAGCAATTGATAGAAGCACCGGTGCAGCAAGACAAGTAGTATATTTATTGCAAATAACGTTATTATTTAGTACAAGCTAATATAATAATTAAGAATATCCAATCATGATATCAAAAAAATCATGATATCCCATATCACAACAAAATATCGCCTAAAACACAAGATATTGTGTATGGATTATGGAACCACAGCAATGCCTTAAGAGTGGCCATCATCATCATCATCATCATCATCATCATCATCATCATCAGTGAGAGAGAAAATACCAAAACTAGAAACACATGGAAGCAAGCACGCAAGCAAAGACATACCACTGCCTATAAGAGTAGCCAAACATACATCAACACACAACAAATTAATTAAAAGACAACAATAACATATCACAAAAATCCAACATAGGACACAACTGATCATCCCAATTAGGATCAGAAGCATCATCACTACCTGTCCATATTGCCATGTCGGTTTAATTTATTATTATATATATGTTGTTATTGAAATCGAGAGGACTACTGTTCTTTTCAAAAAGAAAATAAATGTGTAACGGCAAGTTATAATGATATATATTAATTATAAGATTATTTGTAAGTACGATTATTTGAGAAATTAACTTAAAGTCATGAGGAAATTTATCCCATTATTATTATCCGATTAAACTCATACTTTACAATATCAATGGAATTTCGTGTATTAAAATATTTTTTTCACATTCTCGTTATTTGAAAATATAATACATCAGACATCACCATCATCTATCACATTATTCTCTTCTAATTTCATTGGATGTGCAAACTGGCCAGATTTGGGACCAGTATACAAATTTGTATTGATTTGGGATGGTACGTGTGTGGTAAATAGAGTTATTTGTTGATCATATTTTCTACCAAATTGCAAACAATACTAATACTCTCTTTTATTTTGTTCAAAATTAGAGTATTTTCCGCAATATATAGAGAGTTAGAGCTTAATGACATTGGAGAAATGCTTGTTGTACTTATTTTACATGTGATGCATCAAAAACCATCAAATCAAATGTGATTTCTATTAAATTTTAATTTTTCAATTATGGATTATAAATAAATTAGCATGATAGCAATTGAGCTGAATTCTAATAGTTATCCTCAATCCTCATCATATCTTGGAGCTTAATTGAAGTCTCATGTTTGATTCCTACTTCCATTAAAAAAAAAAAAACTACTTGATGGAAAAAATAAAATTACCATAATCTCTTACCCATTATATAGAATGAATGCATTGGAAATTAATTAAATTGTAAATTAAATATTGTGTTTGGAATGAATTTATATTTTATTCTCTAATAATATTATATAATCCTCCACCGCTAATATTCTCTTTATAATAAAATTGACTTTTTAACTTTTAGAATACAAAATTAGTTTTATTTTGTTGAAATCCTCTAAAAAAAAGAGAGAATTTGATATTACTCATAAAATAAATCTTTTGAATTTACAAGCCTAATGACTTTCTATTTATTATTTATTTCAAACTAAAAATTAATTTACAAATGAAATAAATTCCAATTCCAAGCACAAACTAACTCATAAATCATATCATAATTCATAAATGTGTGGGCTAAAGTCAGAAATACTGAGGAACTTCTAGGGTTGTTTTTTGAATGTACAGCCCAATAAGAGTTGAAAAAGTAGTATGATGGAGCCCACAATTGGCCAACTTTAAATAGGCCATAGCCCAAATGACACCCAAAAAGTAGGCCGTAAAACAAAATCCATCATGATTGACCCGACCCAGCCCAAACAAAACCCAAAAACTTTTGTTGATTGGTTTGTTTCAGCTCCTCCGTCCCACGTCTCCTCTCCTGCGAGGTTATGTCGCCCGCGGAAAGCTTGCCCATCTTCACCAAATCGCAGGCAAGCTTCGTAGCCACCTTCCTTCCTTTCAATGGCTTATTCACCAGCGCCGCCGCCTCCTCCTCCTCCTCCCTAAAACGCATCGCATTGCTCAAACCCCATCCCATGCGTTCCACAACCACCACCCTCACCAGGAGGACCACTCTCCCACTCGCTCAACCTTCCCCTCTCTTCACGCGCCGCCGCCTCACTACTCCTCCTTCCTCTTCTCCTTCTCTCCCGCCACGTCATCACAAAAACCCTCCGCTTCACGCTTCTGATTCTTCTTCTCCCCTCACCTCCCTCCCTTCCATCCTCTCCTCCAAGCTTCTCGATTCTTCCAAATGCAAGTCCCTCATTCCCCGTTTGTCCCCTCACGACTTCGATCGCTTCTTCTTCTCTACTCACATCGCCACCACCGCCCGAAATAATCACCACCACCACCACAACCTCGACGTCCTCACCACTTTTCGTTTCTTCAACTTCGCGTCCAAATGCTTCGGTTTCGCTTTCACCGTTCGGTCTTACTGCGTCTTGCTCCGTATGCTTCTCGCTTCGAATTTCTTGCCTCGTGCGAGATCGATTCTCGGAAGTTTGATCGATGGGAGAGCACCTGCTCTGTTCGAAAACCGCCGCAACGGACCAATCGAGATTGCAGCTTCTATGTTGGAGCTTAATGCAGCTACTGGTATGAGATATGGTGAATTGGACTTGTTGATTCATACTCTCTGTTCTCAGTTTAAGAATTTAGGTGTTGGTGTTGCTTTTGATGCATTCTGGTTGTTCGAGAAGGAAGGTATTCTTCCTTCTACTAAGTCCTGCAATTTCTTGCTTAGCTCTTTAGTGAAGAATAATGAGCTTGAGAAGAGCTTTGAGGTTTTCGAGGCTGTTTGTCGATGCGGTTCGCCAGATGTTTACACGATAAGTACTGCTGTTAATGGTTTTTGTAAGGGAGGGAGGGTTGATGATGCCGTTGGGTTGTTTCTAAGAATGAAGGAGTTAGGTGTTTCGCCTAATGTGGTGACTTATAATAACGTGATTGATGGGTTGTGCAAGAGTGGAAGGATCGAAGAGGCCTTGAGATTTAAGGAGAGAATGTTAGAAAGCAAAGTAAGACCATCTGTCGTAACTTACTGTGCCCTTATTAATGGTTTGGTGAAGTTGGAGAAGTTTGATGAGGCACATTGTGTTTTTTTAGAAATGCGCAGCAGGGGAATTGCCCCTAATGAGTTTGTTTATAATACAATGATTGATGGGTACTGCAGGAACAAGAATATGAGCGAGGCACTAAGGATCAGGGATGAGATGTTATCCAATGGGATAATTCCCAATGATGTTACTCTTAATACTCTGTTACAAGGATATTGTAGGAGTAATCAAATGGAGCAAGCTGAGAAACAAGTAGAGCACATTTTATCGCATGGGTTAGCTGTTAACCAGGATGCGTGTTCTTATGTTATTCATTGGTTATTTGGTAAATCCAGATTTGATGCAGCTCTCAAAATTGTAAGACAGCTGCTGTTGAGGAATGTCAAGACCAGTGATAGCTTGCTGACCCCTTTGGTCTGTGGACTTTGTAGATGTGGAAAACATGCAGAGGCAACTGAACTTTGGTTTGGCCTTGCAAAGAGAGGCCTTTCAGCAAATACGGCTACCTCAAATGCTCTTCTTCATGGATTTTGTGAACAAGGGAACACAGAGGAGGCCATCACATTATTCAGAGAGATGATTCAGTGGGGCTTGGTACCAGATAGGATCTCTTTCAACACACTTATATTTGGCTTTTGCAAAGCGGGTCATATCGATGAAGCTTTTGTGCTAAAGGAAGAGATGAATGAGCAAGGATTTCAATCTGATATGTATACCTACAATTTCTTAATGAAGGGATTGGCTGATATGGGAAAAATGGATGAGGTTAATAAGGTTTTGGATGAAGCTGAAGGGTGTGGCTTGGTTCCAAATGTCTATACATATGCACTTATATTAGAAGGATACTGTAAGGCTGACCAGATTGGACATGCCATAAACTTATTTGATGAGCTAGTCAAGAAAGTAGAGCTAAGCCCTGTTCTTTATAACATTCTTATTGCAGCCTACTGTAGAGTTGGGAATGTCGAGGAAGCCTTCAAACTTCGTGATGCCATGAAAAGTAGGGGTATCCTACGCACCTGCTCCACATATTCTTCGCTAATATATGGTAGGTGCAAACTTGGCCTTGTTGAAAAAGCAAAAGAGATTTTTGAAGAAATCAGAAATGAAGGGTTGCTGCCAAATGTTTTTTGCTATACTGCTCTAATTGGTGGTTACTGTAAGTTAGGAAAGATGGATAAAGCTGGGAATATCTTACTTGAAATGTCTTTGAATGACATACAACCTAATAGGATTACCTACACTATTCTGATAGATGGGTATTGTAAATTGGGAAATATGAAAGAAGCAAATAAGCTTTTAAACGAGATGATAGCAAATGGAATAACTCCAGATGATGTCACTCGTAAGGTATTGAAAAATGGGAATTGCAAGGAAAGGAAGCTGCACGGAGCCTTGCAATTGCGTGATCATTTGTCTAGTAGAGGAGAACCCTTAGATGAAATTACATATTCGACATTGGTTCAGGGTTTACATTCTCCTACAGCAATTAGCAATCAGAAATAAAGAGGAAACTATTGAAAGCTTGTATCTTAGTTGGTATCATGACTCTTCTGGACGATAGTGCCATATTGTTGCTGGAACCTCTTGTCAGGAAGATAAGGGCATCATATGCTTGTTTTCGTGATAGGATGATCAGCTGCTATTCTTACCTGAAAATGCTCATGGAACTTCAGAGGTTAGTAAACGATTCACATTAAAATGGTTGATTGCTTCACATCATTTTGGTTATTGTTATTGTTATTGATGGATGGAGGTATTGTTTTGGGATGATGACTGTTCTATTAATGTTTTCATTTCCATGTTTTGACATTTTTCGTGTACCTTTTTTATTATTTTTTTTTTATTTTTATTCCTTTCTTCTTTTAAGACCTGATATTGCTTTGATAATAAAAATAGCAATTTGGTATTCTGATCTGATAATTAGTACTGCTATGATTATAGTAGTAACATGGAAATATTTTTTCTAAACTTTGTTCAGGAAGGAAAAATTTGTCTCTAAAAAGGAAGATGTGTGAATGTTAAGCCAAATTAGTTGACTTCGGAATTAGTTAAACAGATTTGGTCAATTTCTGCTTCTAGGAAGCTGGTTTTATCTCCATATCCAATGTTGCAAAATTTCATTTGTAAGGTATAAATGTTTGTAAAGACATCTTATATATGGAATTTAATTTAAATACATTGACAATGTAAAAAAGAATTTATATTGTCATCCATTCATATACTATCACATCATCTGTTATAATCAGCTCTCTCACCCACTACTTGAATTTGGTTGGTTGACAATATAAAGTAGTTTTACATTGTTAGAGCACACTAATTTAACTCTAAAATATATGTATATATTGGAATATTGTTTAACATAGTCGGTTCAGGTTGTACATGTTTCTTAGTTCAGCCAATATATGGAGAGATTTGGACTTTAGATTCCTAGAGTCATAGGATTCCTTCTTTGATAAAATCTGTTTGGAAGTCAAGCTCTTGTAAATACAAGTTTTTCGTCTTGACAATGCTACCTAATGGAATAAATGCAGATGACTTATTGCAAGCTTAGAAACATTTGGCCTTTGTTCTACTTATGCAAATGTATTTCTGGATTTTTGTTAGCATTCAGTGTGATCTACTTTTTGAAGCAGTTTCCTGTGATTATTAGGTTAGTTTTTCTTCAATTGTTTGGTGTGTTTGACGTACCATTTGATAGTGATGCATCGGGGTTTCTTTTCTTTTCTTTTTCTCTCCCTCTAAAATAAGGCAACTTATGTTTCAGGGTGTAGGAGGATTGCCATTGGAGCAAACATTTTGTAGCTTTTTAACTATGTGCAAGGTTGTTGTCCCTTGTTGGTCCTCCGTTCAATCAAATTGGTAAGATTCTTTTCTTGTACCTACAGTATAAAGATTTTATTGTAGCTATAACCCTAACCATCCTAGGAATTCTCAAAGTGGATAAGTATGAGAATTTAAACGATTGGACTATATTTCCATAAGAAGCCCTTAGGGCCGAGACTTAAACTATGTACAGTGCAAATGGACATGCATTCTGGTTTGAATATGTGAACTATGAGGCCGCGATTGCTTTTCCTACCATGTATGTCCCTTTGATAATTTTGCTACTTTGATATGATGGGATGCAATGGTTTCATTTGGTCCATATAAGCCTATTTTCACTTAATGAGTACAGGCTTGGTTGTTTTATTTTTCCGATTTGACCTATCAGGCCACATAGTTATCAGTTCACATTACTTTCTCCAGGTTCACATTGATGGCCAGAACATAATAGCTTTGCATGCTTCTAGGATGCTCTATATCTAAGGAGAATCTGCTTATAGTAATTTCTGGTTAAAACTTGGAAGAGAATATAGGCTTGGATACAGTTCAGATGAAAGACGTTTTTGAATTTATTATGCATGCTGATTGCTGACCAATAACCAGTGTTTGTTGTCACCATCTTTGCCCTTGACATTGGAAGGATTTGGGGTAGAGAAGAAAGTCTACAAGTCAAGAGGGATGAAGGGTAAACATTTATTAATTTCTTTTAACAAATTTTCCAGATGGAGATAGTGAAGCCATCATCATGATTGTATTTTTTCAAATTTGCTTCACCTTATGGTGTCTATTTAGTGGAACTAATTGTGGTATACAAAAGAAAAGAATTACAATTTCTAACCAGAACTGTACAGTAATTTGTGTATGGATTGTTGTATTCATTAAGGGAAAGGCCAATAAGAATTATACAATTACTTATTTTCCTTAGAAAGGAATTAAACTCTACTTTGAATTAGTTTCTGTTGACTAGTTTTGATAGCTTTGGGAAAAGGAAGCTATATCCTTGGGACAGTGACACAGTGTCCAGTCTATGCCACTTTTGGGTGAATTTGGCTGTAGCATAATTTCCATGTTTTCAATGATAGAATATGGAATAAGCAAGACTTGCGGAAAAAGCTTTGGTGTTTAACCTCTACTTGGTTTAAAGTTTTGAATTTCAAATTTTTTTATAGGAATTTCTCTCTTATGTATGTTGATTGTTAAGACATTGAAAAGCTTTATAAGAGGATAATAATTTTATCCTTGTATGGCTCTGTATTCTTCCTTTCTTTATCTTCTTTTTTTTTATTCTCTTTGGTAGACTTCCTTTCTTTATCTTATTTATATATTCTTCTATCCAAAAAAAGAAAAAAAAAGGAGAGAAGAAAAGAATGAATGTCATCAAACATGACTTTATGCATTTTGGTGGTTTCAGGACTGTGCAACTAGTTTAGACCTGTTCAGTGTACTACTCTTTGTTGTATACATAGTAATGGTATTCTGCTAAAATTCTGCGTGCTATATTGCCTTTGGTTATAATTCTCATATAGTATCATAAGCATGGTTTGATCCACTAAATATACATTACATTGATGCACTCAATGTTTATAACTTTATTTCACGAGCTTCAATATGCAGAACTTACTATGTTAAGGATTCAGATTCATCACCATTATTGTAGAACCTGGAAAGTAACCTTAATCTCCTTCCCACGACTCCCACCCGCCCCAGATGCAAAGGCAAGGTACGGCACTAAAGTTGAAGATGAGAAGTAGACATTGGCTGGAAAATTGGGTCACTCTCCAGTGCAGCTGCAAGTTCAGGCCACAAGATAGCAGACACAGTCCAAGAGCCATCACCCTTGGCACTTTGCCTTTGATTCATGTAACCAACTCCAATCTTTTCAATGGAAGTGTATACTGTCCCTATCAGGGGAGTCCCAAATCCAAAGTCAATTTCAGTGATAGGAAACCTCCTTCCTGAGGACACGACCAAGGTTGGCCCTTCTTGACCCAAGACTGCCTTTGCTATCATCAAACCAGGCCTATGACACTCGATCCAATCAATCAAGTCCGAGAAATGAACCTCATTGTTCACCTTTGAAATTGCCTCATTTACCATGTTAGCTATGTCTGATATAGAGGCTTCCTTCAATTCTTGAATACTTGCTTCCCCTAAAGCCAAAGATAGGACATTGCCAATGTAATTTGACATGGAATTCCTACCCCTACTCATTCTCTCTCTGCCATCGACCAACCAACCCATCTTATACTTTTTATGGCTTTGATCAATGGTACCGATCATTTTCTTCCATACATAGGCAGAGAAAGCCTCAATCCTTGTTCTCTTTGCACCATTAACAGATGCAAGTCTCTGCAGCATGTTAATACTTGATGCATTGATGTGGTATAGTCGTTTAAGTGAGATGTGGTTCATTGATATGTTTTGTATATCCTCTTTGGTGCATTTGATAAAAGTTTGGTCCAAGGATGGGTGATATCTTGGAGGAGTACGCGCATGAAGGGATCTAGTGTGGTCTGGCAGGCAGGTTAGTGGTTTATTTTGGGATATTTCACACCAGGAGGCAATAAATTTACCAAAGGAACTTGCATCCCCTAATGCATGGTCAAAATTAAATGCTATGGAAATACCTCCACAAGTGTAGTCTGTTACCTGAACTTGCAAGGGGAAGTCTGGTTGAATGGAGACTATTTTTCCTCCAATAGTTTTGTTGAGATTATAGAAATCTACACTCTTCAATGGAATATTGATGTGTTCCTCAATGAATAGAGCACCATTGTTGTCACAAATGATTTCCGGCTCACTGGTTTTGGGATTTTCAGCAATTTGGCCAGCAAAAGGGTAGTAGTAATTAAGTACTTGTGCTAGAGAGGTCTTGAGAGCCTCAACGACAGCTCTGAAGTCATCTACTTGTGGCCTGTGGTAGAAATACAAGTATGTAACTGGAAAACGGCCTGAAAGGAGGTCAAGATTTGAGAGTCTGATTGAAAAAGGCTTTGGTAATGGATTGGCAGCTTTTACAACAGTCTTCCTGCTGAATATCACTTCAAAATTCCCATTCTCACCGTGCTTGGTAATATCCGACATTTTTTCAGGGAGGATCGTATTCCTCTTTGGTATTTTCTGTCTTGAGTCTTAGGTTTAAAATTTTACTGAACTAATTTGAACATGGTATATAATGCTTATATAGTGTGCTGGAAATTGGCACAAATAATTCAGTCATAACTGTAGATATTTTTTCGTCAGACATCATGAATCTACTAAGCATGTTGTCATGATTTAAGCTGATCTCACAAATGCTACTTTTGGTTGGTATCTTTGTGCTTTATTTCCACCAATTTCCATTGATGGTTCAATCATAAAAATGCAACAAGACAAAGCCTACCGTCAATTTTGGTAGGCAACATAATTGTGGAATCCAGATAATCAAATATTGTGCAATAGAACTATTCTGGTACTTTTGGTTCATACAGAAACACAAAATCGTCCTTGCAACAGATCAAGTAAGCTTTTTCCAAAATTATGTTGCAGTTTGAAAGTCATGTGACAAATATATGAAGCATTCTACATACACAGTTTAGCCATGACAATCTTTTCAGTTTTCAAGTCATTATTTGATTTTTTGTTTTTTCGTTTTTGGGTATTTATTCAGGAAAAAGTAAATAAATTTTGTAACTAATTAGAGATGATAAGAGCCATGGACCATGACTGAACCTGCAGTTAGAGGGTCCAGCAAAAGTAGATCGTTGCTGGAAACACTATTGTTGGAAAAACATCGAAACAGAACTGAGGTATTCAGGCCATTGAATGGGCATGCATTTTAGAGGAAAAAAGTCATCCACCAGCACCAATAATGAGAAGGATATGTGGAAAACAATGGATTCTATCGAGTCATTCGCTGCTCCAAAAGTTTATTAGTTAATGTCGTGTCAGATGCTAGGTCTTGAGCCACTTTCTTGTTATGGTCTAGTGCTGGTCATTTCAGAGCTAACATGGTTTGGCCACTGGGGTAGGCAACAAAAAATCTTGATGTTTATGGAATATGGAGCACTAAGGGAATTGTCATTTCTCTCTACATGTATCATTTTATATTTTTATTATTAACTGTAAGTATAAAGAATTTCTCTGCCAGCAATACCCCAATATCCGCACCATTATCTTGTCAAAGTTAATGCGTTTTTTTATCTAATAATCCAAATTCCGCACCTTCAAAGCTTCACAAGTAGCATTGTCATTTATTATGAGTGGTTTTGTTGCCATTTCAATCAGCTTAAGATCCCAATTGAGAGAAGAGTAGAAGGAACCATGTCGGTTTTTGGTAGTAATAAGAGTATCTCCAATGCTTATTCTAATTTTATTTCATTTTGGGTTCTACAAGAATATTTGTGGGACTATATGTCATAAATAGTAATTTGAAATTAAAAATAAAATTTGTTCTTCCTATTTAGTATTAGTTCAATTAGAATTGTATATTATTTTAAATTATTTTACCAACATAATTATATAAATAGCAAAGTTTTATTAGTTTTTCATCAAAATAATACTGTATCTCTAAGGTGATATTAGTTTTATTTCATAAATCAACTCCAATGCAGATCTCAAATTTAAATAAATCACTTTTTAAAAGTATTGTGGTATTGGATTTCAGACGTGTCCGCCTATTGAAGCTGCTGCTGAAGAGGGCTTGGAAATTTTCAGGTGATATTTTATTCTTTACTCATTCATTGGCCTTTGATTTTTCTTATATAATGTTCAACAGTAAACACACCAATAACGGTGAAGAATTATATTAGATTCCATTATTCTTTGTTTTCAAAGAGTATGAAAGAGTTCACGGTTCCAATTATTAGCTCTCTATTGGGAAAAACTTTCCTAAAAAATAATGATAATTCATGTCGGATTTGATGGAATAGTAGTACTTTATAATATTAAAAGCATTGCATGTTTCGTTGGGAAAATGTCCGAATATATTCTTTTTCTAATTAATTAAGGCTTTGTTTGGATATAAGAAGGAAAATAGAAGGAAAAAAAATAAGAGGAAAGAAAATGAAAGGAAAGAAAATTGAAAGAAAAGTAGAGTTATTTGTATGTTATTTGGATTAAAAGAAAATAGATGGAAAGAAAATAGAGAGAAAATTTTCTTTTGTTTGGATTGAAAGAAAAGTGAGAAGAAAGAAAATTATGTTAGAATAAAATTACATTAATATCCTTACTTATATTATATATAAATTATAATATATTAATTTTACAAGTAAATAATTTTACAAGTAAATAATTATTCATAAATTATATTATTAATCTCTTAAATTATATTTAAAAAAAAATGAAATTTGATAGTGCTGTAAAATTAAGAAGAGTACAAGAGATGATTTTCAAATGTAAAAAAAATGAAATAAAATATTTTGATCTTTTTATTAAATAGAGGGTAAATTTGTAATTATATCATTATTTTCTCTTTCTTATTAGTTTTCATCTCCCAGCCGAAGAGAAAATTTTTTCGTGGACCCCACTCCACTTTTTTCTTTTTCTCTTCGTTTTCTTTGATAAACCAAACAATAGAAAACTTGATTTTCCACCCGTTTTCTTTCCCTGTATTTTCCTTCCTCTTATTTTCGTTTGAACCAAACACTGTGTAAAAGAGTACAATTGTTTGTACAGGAAAAAATTGAACACTGAAACGATTTCGATCATGTGAATGAATTAACTATGAAGGTTCACTAAGATGCTAGAGTGCTAGTAGAATAATGTAGATCAATCATTCACCACTAATTCTCTAAAGTGAGTTTGGTACAAAGAAGATTCAAGAAAACTAACACGGTACATACCCACTACTGTTTTTTTCCGGGGAAAACAAGTTGTTTCTATGTACCCTTTCAAATCATTGTGACGCCCGTATTAACATTCCTATTTGATATGATTTGACCCCACTTTGCAATTTATAATGAAAATTACTAAGATAAATATATCAAAAATATTTTTTTATAATTAAAATTTAATATATATAATCGATTAAATTATATTTTTTATTAAAATTAGACTGGATAAATTAATTTAGTTAAAAAATCAATAAATTAAATTTTAAATTAGTCTAAATTAAATATATTTTATAAAAAAGTAATTATAATATTTTTATTATATATATATTAATTTTGAAAATTTTAAATTATAATTCTATGATAAAAGAGAAGTAAAATGCTAGAATTTAGAATTTTTAAAATTAATATATATAATAAGAATATTTTAGTCATTTTTTATAATAAAAATATTATAGTTATTTTTTATAAAAAATAATATTAATTCAGATCAGTTTAAAATTTAATTTACTATTTTTTCAGTTAAATTAATTTGTTTGGCCTAATTTTGACAAAAATAATACGGTTTAATTGATTATATATGTTAAATTTTAATTATTAAAAAATATTTAAAAAAAATATTTTAGTCGTTTTTTATCTGAGTGACTCACATTTATAATAGTTTTAGAAAAAATATAGAGTACCAATATATTATATGCTAATTTATTGCCAACAATAATTAATATTAAAGACACTTTCATTAGAAGATATATGTATAAAAAAACAAATTTAAGAGATATATATACAAAAATGTTTCTATTAGATACAACCATAAAAAGAGATATTTTTATTGGACATCTTCATAAAAATATTTTTATTAAATACAATAATAAATAAAAATTGGTAGAAATTGATAGAATTATTATTGATTACGTAACGGAATGGATGGTTTTATATGTGATGCTCTCAAACTTTTTTTATTGGCCGAGAAATTCATCAATTATCTAATATTATTACTGCTCCACTCCACTTTTAGACAACTGATTAATTAGTCAGGAACGGATTCAATATTTTGTTTTTTTAGAGAAGTGCTAGGTAAACAATGATTATCTTAAACAACATGAACAATCACTAATCAAATATAAGTACATTATATCTTAATTTAATATTATTTATTAAATTTATTCTTTTAATCTTAATAATTCACATTGTTCAAAAATATTATTAATTATCTATATTTTTTCTTTGTTTTATTATCCTAATACTTAAAACTCAGCATATAGTACTATATGTAGTTGCAACATAAGAAAAATTTTAAGTATACCTAAAACATTGGTATTTTAATTATTTTATTTGTTAATTTTAATAAATATATATTATATATATTTTTTATAATTGAGATGAACGATTTAATGATATATATACAACTTTCTTCCAAATTCTATATTAATGTCAAGATATATACCATACGTGTCCTTTTATAACAACTGAAAATATGTAGAACTAGAAAATAAACCTTATAGTTAAAATGCTTTGAGAATGGTAGTATATTTAATACAAATAAAAAATGTGATTGAAACAATTAATCATAAAGAATTTCAAGTTAAATGTGGAATGGCCTCATCATCACAGATAACTAAGAGAAGAAGCGCCAGCTCAATTTCACGTGAAGTGATGTTCCATCAATTAAGGCAAAACACAACGTGAGAATCAACATTGCATGCTGCAGCCACAAACAGACAAGAAAGCAAAAATATTGGTAAATTAAAGAGTATTAATTGAAGCTCTTGCAAATTAGGGAATGGCGTAAAGACAAGCAAAACCGCCACAACCAGTAACACCGTCAAACCCCCATAATTTGAAGTCAACGTCATTATCAATAACCAATTTTAGACTCTGTGCGACTATATTTTTCTTTATGTATGTTTTTGTGTTAACTTCTCCAATCTCCATGATCACGCATATGTACTTTTGTTTTCTGTTTAGTTAACAGTTAAGACACGCACATAATGAGAAACAACAATCTTATTAGTAATGTATATTTGGTGATTTAAATTTTATTATCATTAATTAAGTGATAGCTATATATGTACATATGTCTATTTTTTTTTCAATAATCTCAAATTTGAGTTTTAATTGCACAAAAAGGAACCATAGTTCCAATTAAATTATGTAAAATTATCTAATTATCAGTGTTTTTTCTTTTCATGGACATAGTGGTTCCTGGTTATAGCTCAAAACATTTTATTATAAATATATGCGAGACCAATATAGGTAACAATCCAACATATATAAGATTATTATTATTATTGTATAAATTGCTCGCTGGCTAGAGATTTTCGTTTCTAACTTGAGCTTACAAACTAAGTTTGAATATGCGGGTCTTGTAACACATATTTCATAATATATTTTAGAGCTACACACGAATCGGATCAAATCGCATATAGTTTATAATTTTATCTGATCTGCACTGCAGTCATAAGATCGGATCGGATACGATATCCACAATTTTTTAAGTTGAATATCGGGTATATCCGTATAATTCAAAAAAATTGTTTTAAGATTCATTTTGGTTCTAGAAAATCTATTTTTTTTCACTTGTTTAAACCTATTTACTCATAAAATATTATCAATAAAAGTTTTCTTGGATAACAAAAGAAAAATAATAACACAAGATTTAAGTTTAATTATTCTAAGTTAAAGTACAACATAAAAAGTTAAAAACATGATATCATAAAATTCATAAAACAACACAATAAAATTCATATCACATTAGGGTTTATTTTCTTAAACTATGTTATTTATATGAAACGTGCGGATATGCGAATCTGCAAATCGGATCCACAGATATCACTGTCAAATCTGCAATTCGATTCTACTATAGTGCGGATCGGATCCAATTCGATTCGATAACTCTGCAGATTGAATAATATCCGTAAAATTCGGATCGAATGCGAATAATTATCACGGATGCTATCTGATTCATGTGTAGCCTTAATTATAATTATATTTACTGTTAAAGTTAGCTGATATACGTAAAGAGTTAAAGTTATTATTCCCATAGGTGAATGAAATAATTTTGGTTTTAACACACATGTAAGTTGTAACTGTTACTGAAAATATAAAATTGATCAAACACAAACGTATATAGATTTCTTTTTTTCAAAATATTTTTTAATTTGGTAGACTAAAAATTAATTTATTGTGCATTTGAACTATATTAAAAAATTTGTTTGCGGACGAATAAATTGACCACTGAACAACTAAATTGATTATTTATATAGATAGATAGATATAAAAAGAACGTTACGTTATATATAGCATTTTTATATATGATAAAAGAAATATACACGGGAAAAAAAATACATACATTATTTTTTTTAATTAATTAAAGGCCAAATGATACCAATTGCCTAACCAAATCAGGTATCAAGAATTAGATAGTTAGATAGTTGTGTGTGTGAGAGAGAGAGATAGAGAGCTAAGCACCTTAATTACCATGCAAATGCAATTACGTGATCCAACCTCACTTACATTACATGTCTTAATGAAAATGAAAATGACAATGCTACCCTGCTTGTCCTAATAGGCCCTACTCTTCACGTGCCGTGTACCTTTCAGTAATTTAACAACGGACCCCATCTTCATGATTTTTTGTAGAAGCAACTAACTAGCAAACATTATGAAATCTTGCTAAGAAAGGCTGTGTTTGCATATTATTTAAGGGAAAGTATGAGGAGCCAATGAAATATTTATACAATGTGTATAATGGAGGTTTATGGAGTATTAGAGATATAATTATTAGTGTTATATTTTTTCATCAGCTGAAGCTTTTGGAATGAGTAGTATCATGACATGGTATTAAAGCTTTAGATCCAAAAGGTCAAGAGTTCGATCCTTGTTTATTATCCCTTGTACTTAGATGGTTATTCTAAATAGTATAGAAGATGTTCATTTACAAATAGTCCATTGTCTCCCTAGCGGGATCCATTATTTAATTACAAATTAAAATTGTGACCCAGGCTCTTTCAATTTAGAAAGCAATTCTTTGCGCAAATTATATATGTGGTTAGAAACTAAAATTCTGTATGCAGGTGTTAGAATTTTGTGTTGACTTAAAATTATAATTATTTGAAGTAGTCTGCAAATCAAAATCTATTATTATTAATTAAATACAACCCATATATAGACCTCAAAAAATGCGATGAGATATTATATATTCTTTTTATTTTAAATTATTTTTTAACAGAAATAAAATAATAAATAATAAATAAAAATATATAAAGAAATTTATTACCAAAATGTATTAGCAATGCAAGTTTGATTTAATTTGCATGTAAGTGATTTGCACATGCATCTAATCGTGTATTACTTAATCAACAAAAATAATTAATTTTAAAATTTTACTATTTAAAAAATTATTTAAATACATAAAATTGATTTATATAAATAATTTACACAAACATCTAATCTGTATTGCTTAATCAGCAAAATTAGTTAATTTTTAAATTTACGACTAAAAATATTATCTAAGTATATAAATTTAATTAAATAATTATGTAAAAATTGTTAATTTATTAGTACATTAAAATTAAATTTAAATTCCTTAATATATTACTCAAATCTAATTAATGTAAAATAATTTTACAACAACATCCAATAATCTTGTATGTCACATCGTAAAATATAATTAAATAAATTTAAATTTATAAATTTAATTAAATAACGGTGTAAAACACTAAACCCTTTATACTTCATCAAAATTAAACTCTTTAAATTGACATATATTTTAAAATTTTAATTTTATATATTATTAGTATAAAATAAATTTGCACATACATCTAATTATATAATATCATATCAATAAAAATAATTATTTTTTATATTGGTGGCATGAATAATTATAAAAAAATGTGATTATAAATTATATTTTAAAACTTTAACCTCTTAATATATCAAAATTAAATTCATATTTTAAAAAGAATAATATATATGTTTGGTACAAGTTAGGCTACTACTCTATATAAAGGCCATGATCCATTCAAATCTCAATTGCAAATAAATAGAAAAGGATAGAGCAGTGAGTGAAAGAGGATACACTCTTCATTCCTCAGCCATAAACATGGCATCACAACTTGCCAGCAATACAAGATGCCAAACATTAATGCACTGCACAGCCTCCTACGGCGAAAGAGGGAGCGGCAGCCGCCGTCGTGGCGGTTGTAAACTCTCTCATCGGTATCGTCGAATAACCAACCACGGCAGCGACAACGACGAAGGCAGTGGCAATGCAAGCACCCAACAAGAACAAGATTTGAACAAGAAGAAAGGTGCAAAGCAGCAGCTAGCACAAAAGCTTCACAGGTTGGGATTCTCGTACCTTGCATCATCTTTTATTTACGTTGTCACAAAGGTTAAGGCCTTCTATAATGGTTTTCTCGGAGATGTTTCCAATCAACCAAATGCAATAACCGCCATGGAGGCACAACTCACCGAGCCATATTTCTCATTTCCAGTTCTTCCTTACAATTAATGTACGGTGGCAGTTATTTTGATGTGAAGTGGATATCTAAGAATTGTTAATTAAATGATTTTAAATCGTAATATAACAATTCTCAACTATCAATTCGCACGTGAGTACTCACATTAATGTATATATTATTAATTAGAAGGAGCGGCATGTGTTTATGTATGTCATGAAGCATTAATTAATTAATTAATCTGAGTGTAAAAGCCAAAGGTCCTGCATTTCAAGGTGTATATCATTGTGCTGTATACTGAGTTAATTCGTTGTACTTATTTGTTATTTTGCTAATTAGTGTTGTATTTTCATCTGCAGGTTTTTGCTGACAAGTTCTCAATATTTTTAAAAGGAAATAACAAAATTATAATCGATTAACATTCACATAATAATGAATTAAATGTTAAGAAAATTGAAATTAATAATAGTATATTATACGTGCAACTAGCTAATAAATTAAGCCTAATTGATACAATACTCAAAAATAATAAATTGAAAGCTTTCAACTTTGTGTATATATACATGTAGATAGGTTGCATGAGATATTTTATATATACTCTTCGTTTTTAGTTGAAATTTTTATTTTTATTTCTATTAAAATGAATGTGATACTTAGAGTTTTTTCTTGAAAGAAAAATAGAAGAAGTATATTATTTATTGAATAAAAGGACGTGCAAACCCTTATCTCAAACTCACAAGCATAAACCCAACCTCTCAATATTAAATTTTTTCCCTTTGGTCTATGTGTAAACATGCAAAGGGTATTAATGACCATTTACACACACACACACAGAGCTCCAACTGAAATAAATATAAATAATTAATTACATTTTGAATATGTGACTTATTTTTTTTTCCCTTGTGTCAAAATATGATCCTAAAACAAAAATTGAGCACTCAAATCAAGAAAAGTGCCAAACTAGTACCCGATGAAGGAAGAATCGCGAATGTGTGACAACTCTGCTACATGGATTTGTATGGTTCTGCGTCATGGATTAAAAAAAATAGTTGAAATGCTGAATAATAATGTACTTTATATATAGGGCTATTAAAGTTTATGATACTGACCGTGGGGATAAGGTTCCCTATAATGTTGCCCAAGCCTTGGGGAAAAATGATATTTACTATACACTCAGAACCATAAAGTTCAATCAACCCCACCATATGTACCTTAGCTCAGGGAGTGGATCCTCTCCAACGGATAAAAATTGGATGGTATCCAGTGAAAGATCTCATCCTTTATTGTATTCTCTCTCTCATTTATTTTTGGTCCCACTTGTAGAATTAAAGGTAGGAAATTACACTTTATTCTCTCTAATGACAAAAATAATGGAGAGGATCCATTTCTCCTTAGCTCAAGCTCCACTTGATTTAGACCTTGGTTTAGTAATTCAGAGAACTTATTTTAACTATTCAAAGTTCTCAGAAAACTCCCGGATGAACTAATAACGTTTTTAATTGTCAAAATTATCTTTTTAACCCTTCTCTTTTGGAGTGTTTGGGTTTATAGTTTAAGATGTAGGCTGGTCGACAACAATAACGACCGGTTAATAGTGTGAGAGGTAAAGTTGTGGGGGCGTTAAGTGTTTTGTTCAGAGGAAGAAGAACAAAGAAGTAAAAGGTGATTGGAAGGTTCTGAAAATTGAAAGGCTACAACTAGAGGTTGAGAGATTTTAAGCTTATTTAAATATGATATATTTTAAAAAAATATGTTTTATTATTTTAAATTAGCTGTTAAAAATTAGACCGATTTAATCGTTTTATATTTTTTAATTTTTTTTATTTATTACCGATTTACTAATAATTAATTTTTCCGCTGAGCTGAATTAATTTGGTAGCCAACTTTCAGTTAACTCGGCTGAATTAACCGATTCTCAAAATTATGAGTTATTGTAAATATAAGAGTAAAAAATTAAACTAAAAAAAATAGCTACAAATTTACTCCTAAAAATTAATTCCCTGCTTAGACTCAATTATATTTCTCAGCCAATGGGTAAAAAAAGTGGGAGATACTTTGACATTCAAATTGAATCTATAATAATAAAGGTTGAAATATCAATTGATTCATTGAGAAAAAAAGATAGAAATGCTTAACAGACACAAAAAGATTGAGACTGAGAGACAGAGACTTAAGAGACAGAGATTGAAATAAATTTTAGTATTCTGTTTGGTGTAAAGTAGAAAACAGAAATTGAAATAAGAATGAATTCTAATTTAATTTGTACAAAAGATAAAATTGGAATTAATTAATTGAAATGATAGTATTTTAGATATAAAATGTTATTGAAATTTCAATCTCCATCTCTAAAAATTTTAGTTCCTTGTATCCCTAATCTTTGGAGATACTGAAATACTAAAATTTTGGGGACAGAGACAGAAATTTCAATACTAGTCTCTGAACCAACAAACATGATACTGAATCTCAGTTTTCCAGTCTCTATCTCAGTACCTCAAAACAAACGCTACCTATTGATGGGTATAGAAAGCCAAAGTAGCCACCCAAATCTAACTCCTCACAAACTCACATTGCAACTTGCAATTGGTGGTCCCCTAAGACCCCCAACTTGAACAAGAAAACACTCCCATTATAATTCATAACTGTGTATGAAGTCGTGATGGCCATGCTGCAGTCTAGTGTGAATGATTGTGACACTATAATGACCCAAGAATCACTTGAATTGACATATCAGAGCCGTCCAAAACATTTTCATATTTGTGAGAGCAAAGCAATAACAATAACCATAATAATGCAGCACAGAGCAAATTAAGCTGAGGAAGAATCATAATGTTATCACTACATACTCCATAGACTGAAAACGAATGTCAAGGCCATGATCAAACTACTAGTCACGCCATCATAGGGCCATAAGCTATATACATTAACATCAATACCGTTATCATCATCATTCATTTTTTGCATAACTACTTAAAAGATCAGTTTTAGAACTTCGCACCAGGCACAAAAATACTAGCGGCTATTCATTTTTCTAATTTATAAAACAAAACAGAAGGATTATCTTATTTATAAATTTTCATTTTGAGAAATATTAGAAGACTAATATTTTTTTTTTTTTGTATTTATCTTGCATACTAGTCAACCTTCCATTTTTCTTTCCAATAAAAGTATTAGCCTCTAATATTTTCCTTTTATTATAAAATAATGTCACTTAACAACAATAGGAAAGTGGCTTGCCAAGCCGCTGGTTACACATAACAAACTACGTTTTTATAATAAAAATGTGCACATCAAAATCGGACGGAAAAAAAATCTTGAAAAATATCACATGATGGAAGACAAGCAAAAGATTCTACAAGGATTGTGCAACTGGAAAGAGAATTCAATCCTACAAAATTTTCTAAAACAAGTAATGTTCATTTGATAATTGGAGGTTAAGTGACCATCACCTTGTCAAGTCACTCGGTTGATTTCACTGCCTAATCCATAGTATACTCGCCCCAATTCTTTGCCTCATCAACATGAATGCTTGAGAAATCAAATACCACTTAGCCGTACAAGACCATTTACTCCTTGATGATCTCAAATTCAGCACCAATTGGTAGATGATCACTTGGATGACTATAGTTTGGCAGTCCACCGACAATGTCGACTGCATCGGAGTCTGGAAGCTCAAGAAAGCTGATTGGTTTCATGTGGTCAGAGGGGCAGAATAATATATAATCGAGAGTTCCGGTGAAACCAGGTGTGTAGTTTGTAAATGGTGGCTCTCCTCTCGTAGAAGCGTAGACACTACATAAGGGAATTGGTTGCTCCTCCAAACATTCAGGCATAATTTGTGAAGAAGAATTGCCTGATATGAGGTACTGATAAACCTGAAACAATCCGAAAATAAGAATAGCCTGACTCAACACATAAATTTCATGCAATACAGGCGCAGGGGACACAGAATCTAGATAAAAATAAGAAATAGGAAGTGTGAAGTTTTAGAAGTATCTAGTTACCATACCATATCTCCTGGTGTAGAATTAAAGTCACCAGCCAAAATGACTTCAGGCGTGCATTCATATTGATCTGATACCAGAGTTTTGAATTGTGATAATCGAGAAAGAAGATATTTAGCTTGTGCAAGCTTGACATCAGCCCATTCAGGATCCCTGGGACAATAACTCAGTATCATTAATGAATTCCACCACTAGAGCAACCATGTGTTGATATAACTAGATCTACATGAAAAACATTGAAAAGTAAAAGAACAAGACATGAAAAATAAAAGCAAAGCATGCCAGTTCATACCAATAAAGATGTGTGTTGGCCACAATAACAACATGACGAGAGGGATCTTTGACCCTAAACGCAGCCAAAATTCCTACACAGTCACGCTTTAGTCTCACACGAGGATCTTTGGGGTCTCCACGATCTTCTTTATTCGATTTAGGTCCTAAATCAAAAGATCAGTTAACGAACAAATATTGCATACATGCGTTTGGTGCAGAAACAATCAAAGGAGTACAGCAGCAACAAACATGAAAAAGCAGGACAAATGCATAGATTCCGCAAGTAGTCTATCAGTAGGTTAATACTCAATAACAATATCAATGTCAAGGCAGTATTATACACAAGATGGAGCAGTCTCTAATATCAATAAGAAAATACATGGGCTTGATGCACTAACCATCATTGGATGCAGCATCCTCTTGTTTATTTGGCTGGCCTTTGCTTTCTTTGTCATCATTTGGAGAGTTTCCATCTTTAATTGACTTTACTAGATCGTTGTATTCAATTTTCTCCTCCAAAACCAACTCTGCACTAAATGCCAGAAAGTAAGAATAAATATAAACTAAGAATGCTGAAATCATTAAGACTAATTGAAGTTTTGATCAATGATCAGTCCCATTGTTTTACTATAAAACCAAATTCGAATGAAAATTAATCCCAAAAGACAGGACGAGAATGAGAGACAGATAAAAAGAACCACAATGATCTGAATACCAATTACACATAACTAGCATACTACCCTGTTGTGTAAATGCTTCATAATTCCATTCAGATTTTAGGGAATTTGCATTTATCAGCATATCTATTGACCAACATTTACAACAGAAGGATGTTGTGTAAGTGGTGACGGAATTGCAAGTAAGAATGTGGAATCCTTCCAAGACCAAAATCTAGTCAAAACAAAAAGCATGTTGAGGGGTTTTCAATTTTTTAAATCAGTAAAGCAAGGTTGTTCTAGTTCTCTCTTGTCCATTTAAGAAACCTCTATCCAGGTGCAAAATCCTTGCTACTCATTGGATATAGGTCATGTATCTATGTTCCATAATCTTCTAAAGTACAAGTTGCTTCAGCATTGTACAATAGTTCGACATACCGGTCATGCTTGTAAAACAAGCCACACCCATCACGCTTCTGTCCACTTCTCTTCATATAGATAGACGAATATCCCAAGTTCCGCATGCTTCCATTGTAAAAGCTATCAAATTCATCAACCTCCTGACATTATTCCATATAGGAATAAGAACTCATCCAAAGAAAAACAATGCAAGACAAATGTCCCAAGCAATTCATATCCAGGTTGGCATAATAAAAAAAAAAGCAGCAAAATCAAAAAGAGGAGGAAAATAAACCTGTAGGCAGAAAAAATCAGCTCCCAAGTTCTTGAGAACTTCTAAAATGGAACTTGAACGAAATTTCCACCTGCAGAAAGCAAAATCATAATCAAGAACAACTACAGTAAAATTCGTAGTTCACATTTATTTACTGATTCAATATTTAAAAATGAAACTTGGGAAGCAAAGAAATTTACTTGAGTGACGGGGAAGGAGAGTGTGGGAACAGAGAGCTCTTCACATAAGCCTACATAAGAAATTTTTTTAAATTAAAATTAAACAAAAAAAAGTCAAAGTCAACGGTTGTGCATCAAAATTTAGATTTACCCTAAACTGAACAAACCTGAGCTAATATGTTATACGAGACTAAGGTGAATCTGAAGCCTGAATTTAATTATAAAAGCAAAAGGAAAAATTAGATTTGACGTGAAAGAGAAGAAGTGAAACGAACAAGGTTTGAATACGACGGCGTTACCATCAGGTTTAGTTCGCGAATGTACGTCGGCGCCTTCGACGGAAACGAAATTTGGAATGTTGAGTGAGGGGAGTGGTGAGGAGGAGGCGGAGGAGGCCATTTTCGTGAATGTTGCTACTCTGATCGAAACGCGGTGAAAGTTTGCGGAATCGTGAATGGTAGCGTAGCTCGTGAAAGAAGAAGAAGGAGGTGGTGAGCGCGAAAGAGCAGCTACTCCTGCTTTTAGCATTTCTATCTCTTCAATTCTCGTCTTCTGTATCTGTTCTCAACTGCCGCTGCGTTTGTCTGCACTGCAGTTGTGCACTGTTGTGTTACAGATTTACTGTTAACATTATACAGGCCTAGGCCCAACTTCGTTTTTGTATCGGTAGCCCAACAATAGTTTTGGGTTACAGTAACCCAACAACTTTATTTTTGGGCAATAAGTAACCCAACTACTTTATTTTGTTCCTATCTCACTACTTTAATGGGCTGCCCCAAATATGGGCGTCGACCTGTTTTTACCACACTCCAATCAAAGAGGCTCATTTCATTTTACCAAAAAAAAAGGTTAATTTCAAACCAACTTAAACCGGTCAAGTGGTCAACTTACTTGTTCACTTAAATAAGTTTTGGGAGTTTAAATCCCGCCTTGTACATATAACAACCTATTATTCAGCGACAGACTCTTAAATAAAATTCAAATTCGTGATTGATTAGTTTTTGACTTGTCGGACTAAAAAATACTGCGGACAACTGGAAAAAAAAAAGAAAAGAAAAAAGCTCATTCCAGACCAAGAAAAAAAGAGGCTCACTTATTCTCAAACAAGCAAAGCGTGAAGTAGTTTTTTTTATTTATTTTTTTCATTGTCTGCCATTGAAATACTATTAAAAAAAACAATGTATTTTTTTGGTGTAAAAAAACACACACACACACAATGTATGTAACGTTTATTTAACATTTTATTTTTATTAATTTATTTGAGAAACAAAAACTATAGTTGTGTTTGCAGCCGCCTAATGTGAACTTGGCTAAATGAAGAGCTAAAATTCAATGATTGATGGATAATGATAAGTGAGAATCGTGAATTATGCCATTTCCATGGATGTAAATGGCTATGACACCACAACCTCGTAAGCAGATGGGACCATTTTTATTTGGACCAATTTAACCGAGCAACTTCGCATTAGTGGAGATAAAGCCGCAAGAATCTCGTCAATTCTTAATCCATAAGGTTCCACTTGCGTATCAAACAAGATTCTAGTTCGTCCACAAATTAAAGAGACGCAAAATATTTAAATTACTCTTTGGTGGACCTAATCATTCAATTTTAAGTCTCAACCATTGTTTAGGATAATTATGCAATCAACGAGTTAAGAAGTTTCTATAAAGATAGTGTTGATTCTTGGAGTTGAGTTTTGATTAGTGATTTTTAATTATTATTTTTCAATTAAAGGGGTTGGATCTGATTAGAATATGTTAGTGTTTCAAACAATTTGCATCAAATTAATTTGAGTCCCATCACCACTAATAACATTATCCATAATGTTGCGTTGCATATACATCTATACTTAATTAATAGGCACATTAATATGAACATTAATATCATGGCGACAAGATTGCACTGGCTAGTGATGGCTGCTCCATGATGGTCCACTTTTGCTAAGCTCTTTTCTTAAATTTAATCCCCGACCCCAAACAATTAAATGCATCACATTTAACATTAGAACTGGTGGTTGCGATTAACTTAGAAATACTACTGTAGCAAAATCCTAATACTGATAAGAGAAAACTATGAGTATAAATTAACAGTTACTATGTCTGTGAATTGTTTAATGATATTCACGAAACGTTTTCAAGTAGTAGTTTAATTAAGTACCAATTATTTGATGGGTGCAATGAAATTTCCTTTGGAAGTTAGCTGTAAATTCAATAAATATGAAGGCCAAGCAACGTATGAAAGAACTTATAAATTCGTAATTAATGTAATTAATGTATGTAAACATTAATCTGAACAGGGATTGGTCAAGTTCGGGGGACATGGTACTACTGAGCTTTCGATGCTTTGCTTGCTGTATATATTCACATGATATGCTGGGCGGTTCCTACCTTCCAATATGTTTGTTGGAACAGTGAGTAACTAAGTACCTTAATTCTGATTCAAGTATAATATATATATAATATGTATGCTGATGAATTTTCAGTTAGAGAAACTCTTTGACTTAGTAATTTTTAGTATTTGGTCATCATTTGATTAGCATATATAAATATTAAATTATTTTTAATAAATAAATTATACTAATTTATGTGTTCAAATTTTAAAAAATATAAATATAAATTATATTGATTTATATTTACAAAATTTTAATAAATATATGTGTAAATTATATTTTTATAAACAAAATTTTTAAAAATATGAATAGAAATTATTGATAATAAAATATTAATATTTACGGACCATGATTAGAGGTGGCAACGGGTAGGGTAGAGTAGGGTTTGGATCTAACCTTAACCTTACCCGCATGTTTAGATTTTTATATAAACTCAATCTTACCGTACTCGTGGGTTGAGAATATCCTAATCATAACCCTATCCGCTCTTAATTTGCGGGTATCCGACCCTACCCGCGAGTTACAAAAGATATACAATATTATTATATAACTTGATGATAATTTAAAATAGAACTGATTTTTATGTAAAAAAAATATTAAATTATCTATTAATGATTTTCTTTTAGTGGTTAAAGATTTTTTACATTTAGCGAGAGGTTTTTGATTCAACATCCACTTAAAACATATTTTTATATAAGTATATAATATAAACATATATAGAATGCGAGTTGATCGAGTAGGGTTGAGGCTCAACCCGTACCTTACCTAATCCACACAAGAAACCTACTCTACCCACTACGAATCGAATTAACAACCCTAACCGATCAAGTAAGATCGAGTTAAGTACTCGCAAGTAGGGTATATATTACCACCCCTAACCCTGACCGTATAATATTTTTTTTTCGGTTATTCGTATCACCGTACTCTCTTTCTATTTTTTTCCTTTAATGTTATATTCACCAGCACATAGGTACATAAAGGTGTCCAATATGACAGTTGCTAAAAGATACATATATAATAGTATAATGCTTATTATAAATTGCATATATTATTTTTGTTTTTTAGTTATTTATAATATTTTTTAATTTGATAGACTAATGATTAATTTATTGTGAATCTAAATTTTATTTAAGAGTTTATGACGGTCAATAAGTTGTTGCTTGCATAAAGTGGAATTGAAAAGACAAATGAATTGGCCACTCTAAATTGATTGCAAATATTATTTTTACATAAAATTTTACATTTAAACAAAATTCTTATCTAAATTTATCTAAGTTATTGTAATAATTTTTTAAATCATGTGCTGCTTTTCATTCTTCTTCTTCTTCTTCAAAATGTGCACATGCATGTTTTTCTTCTTTTTCCCCTCTTTCTTCTCCTCCTCGTAGAGATTATCAATTTAATTCAATTCAGAACACTTGCATCCATTCAATTCAAAACAATTCAATTCAATTCATAGTGCACCGAATATATTATTAAGGTGAAACAATTGTATAGTACTAAATGAACCGAACATTATCCATTATATAAAATCAAATTCAAAACAGCTTTTTGCATAATGAACCGAACACGTTATTAAGGTGAAATAATTGTATAGTACTAAATAAACGAAACATTATTCATTATATAAAATCAAGTTTAAAATAGCTTTCTGCATAATGAACCGAACACGTTATTAAGGTGAAGCAATTGTAAAGTACTAAATGAATGGAACATTATCCATTATATAAAATCAAATTCAAAACACCTGTGTTTACAATTTAGAGATTATCAATTCAATTCAGATCAACTGTGTCCATTCAATTCAATTCAGTTTAGCAATTGCATTCCATTCAATTCGACTGAAAAAATAATCCATTAGCAAAATATTAGTGTTGTTGGTGATAACGATAACGAAAGAGGAGAAGAAGAGGAGGAGAAAGAGGAGAAACAGAAGAAGAATATGTGTGCACGAAGAAGAAGGGGGAGGAGGAGGAGGTATGCGTGAATTTGAAAGAAGAAGAAGATGATGTATGCGTATATTTAAAAGAAGAAAAAGAAGAAGCGCAAAAAAGAAGAAACGTGGAGGAGAAGGAAAAGAAAAAACGTGTGTAATAACGCTCTTTTAATGAAAATGGTTTTTGTTAATGTTAAACCTAGCTACTTGAATAAATTTAAATAAAAAAAATACTTAACATATATAACAATTCTAATTTTTTTTTTGGGCAATAATTTTGGAGAAGTGTAGATATATGGTCCTCTACCTATGTCTATTTTAGGGTGTTTCTTTTTCGCTATTTATATAAAATTGAACGCCATATCAAAATATTAAACAATTAAATGGGTTATGAATGAAGGTAAAAGTAGGGGAAATCGAGCTTTTTAAATATTGAAAATTCCCAACTTTGCAATTTTTAACATGGTTAATGTTTAAATTCGTCTCTAAAAGATTATGCGATTTTTATTTTTATCCCCGAATAATTTTTTTAATCAAATTAGTCTCTCAAAGATAAATTGTTAGTCAAATTAGTCCTTCCGTCAATTAGATGATGATGTGCCACGTTAAGTGCCACGTGGTATGATGACGTGGCACGCCTCGTGACAGGTCAGTGACATGTGGCATGCCACGTGTCACTTGACATATAAGGACTATTTTGACTAATTTTTAAAATTTGAGGGATGAAAATGACTTACGTCTGGACTTTCAAGGACTATTTTGACTAATAGAAAACTTTTTTATATGTCAAGTAACACGTGGCATGCCACGTGTTATTGACCTGTTACGTGGCGTGCCCACGTATTACTGACCTGTCACGTGGCGTACCACGTCATCATGTCACGTGGCACATAACGTGACACGTCATCATCCAATTGACGGAAGGACTAATTTGACTAACAGTTTATCTTTCAGGAACTAATTTGATTAAAAAAATTATTCGGAGACGAAAATGAAGATCGCGTAATCTTTCAGGGACGAATTTAAACATTAACCCATAGTAAAGTGGGAGAATTTTTGTTCAATTTTTGTTCATATTACGATATATCATCAATAATTTTGGAAAGGAAAAAAATTAGTTCAAAGAAGATAATTTTCTAAATTTTAAAAAATAAAAATATTCTACAATCAACTGAAATAAAATAGAATAAAAATTATCATTTATTATTCGAACACCTAAATCTTTTTTGTAAGGTTGATCTACACCCTCGGGCTTCTAGATAGCAGTTCCAAAACTTCCAACATAAGTAATATATATTGTGGCTAATTAATGCTTTTAGTTAGATTATAAAAGGCAATAAATTATATTATAAATTAAATACTTTTAATTAAAGGCTAATAATAAGTTAGTGAACACAAATTAACTTGAATTAATTTAATAATTAACTTACTAATCCGCTTAAATAAGTATTAAGAGTTTAAATTTTATATTATGCATGAGACAAATTAGTTTTTAGTCTACTAAATTGAAAATAACGTTGAAAACAAAAAAAAAGTTAGTGAACACAACAATTTTTTAAATATATATATATATATATATATATATATAATTTGGTATCTAATTTTTGTCAAATTTATTTTTTATAATAAATTTTAATATTTGATAATTATTTTTTAAAAATTCAATATTAATTTTTACTTTTTTTAATAAGTTAAACAAATAATTTTAAATACGGTATATATATATATATATATATATATATATATATATATATAGAGGTAAATACTAAATCGGCACCCGAAAGATTCAGGCGCTGACAAAATGGTACTTGATATATATATAGAGGTAAATACCAAATCGATATCCGAAAGATTTTGGCGCTGACAAAATGGTACTTGACTTTTGCTGTTGAAAAAATAGTCCCTAAAAGATTTTAAAATTTGACAAGCATGTCCCCGAGCTCGCCGGAGCAAATCCCCAGCAAGCACAATGCTGACATGGCCACTATATTCTGGTGACTTGGCAAACCATCTCCCAAACCCTAATCCCTTCCTCCCAATGCAGACTCCCCCTCCATCTTTCTCCCCATCGCAGCCTCCTCCCCCTACCCATCGCAGCCCTCTCCCTCCCCAATGCACACTCCCCCTCCTTCTTCCTCTCCATTGCAACCCTTCCCCTACCCAATGCACACTCCCTCCCTATCGTAGCCCCCTCCCTAACACACACTTACCTTTCCTTCTGCCTCCTTAATTACAGCAGCAAAAGCAACAATAACACCAAAACCAATATCATTAGAATTTCAAACAGAACTAACAGAAAAACATGTACATTCAGAACATATTAACTTTGTTTGTTCCTCCTTCTCTCTTTTTTTCATTCCTTCTTTCTCTTCTCGGAGGACCATAACAATAATAATAACAATATCCATTCACACACACAGATATTTACACAAACACATAACATACATATATAAATATAAAAAGAAAAAGAGAGAAAAGCTGAGGAGTTGAGGGAATGCGACTATTTCAGGCCTTGTTGTAGCTCCGATGGTAGTGGCGGTGGTCCTTGATGGTGCTCTTGCAGTTGAGGTTGCTGTTGCTATTGTCGTTGAGGTTGTTGTTGTGATGGAGAGAGAGAGGGAAGTGTGTGTTGGGGTTGTTATTGTTGTTGCTTGCTGTTGCTGTTAATGTTGAGGCGATTGTTGATGCGAGTTGTGTGTTGAGGGAGGAAGGAGAGTGTGTGTTGGGGAGGGAGAAGGAGCGGGAAATGTGCGTTTGGAGGGGGGTTGGGATGGGAGGGAAACTAAAGGAGGGGCTACGATGGGGAGGAAGAGGGAGGGGTTGCATTGGGTAGGGGGAGGGTTGTGATAAGGAGGAAGATGGAGGGGAAGTCTGTGTTGGAAGGAAGAGATTAGGGTTTGGCGGATGGTTTGCCAGGTCACCAGAATACGGTGGCCATGTCAGCATTATACTTGTCGGAGATTTCTTTCAGCGAGTTCGGGGATACGCTTGTCAAATTTTAAAATCCTTTAGGCTGCGTTTGTTTATAGAGATAGGACACTGAGACAGGGACACTGAGACACAAAATCGTGTTTGGAAGATGAGACATGGACAAAGACAATGTGTCCAGAGACACTAAATTAGTGTATTTTATGTCCACCCTGACAGGAAGGACACAGAAACACTAACAAGAGACACAACTTATTTTTTATTTTTTATTTCATTATTCTTGTTAATTTTTCATAATTATATTTTTTATTATTATATTTTTCATCTAAAATTGTTTGAATGAAAAAAATGAGAATAAATTAGATTTTCATAATTTGTTCTAATTTATCATCAAATAGAATACAAGAACACAAAATTTTGTGTCTCTATCCATCAGTGTCTTGTCTTATCCTGTTCTAAAAAACAAATGCAGCTCAGCGGCTATTTTGTTAATAACAAAAGTCAAGTACCATTTGATCAGCGCTAGAATTTTTCGAATATCGATTTAGTATTTACCTATATATATATATATATATATATATATATATATTAAATTGTTTGCTTTTGGAGTAAGATGATTTAGTTGCAAGCTAGCAAAGCAAAAAACATGTCAGGTGCGCAGTTACGTTGTTGACTTGGAAACTAAAATCACCAGCACACTGCTGTTAGTTAAACCAAACTAAAAAACAAATCAAGTGAATGACAATAGTAACGCTTTCTATACAGTTAGGCTTATCATCCTCAATTAATTTGTCAATGATGGAATGCCGTTTGGTCAATGGTCATGATAAATAAATTTAATCTTTTTCATTTTTATTATTTTTATCCATTGCAAATGGAACCTAATTAATCAAGTCCCTTTCACATTTTGTCACTTTCTATCCGAACTTCCAGTTGTGTGCATCGTGGGATGTCTTTGTTTATCCTTAACTAATTGGCCTGTTTTATTTAGGCAAATCAAATCATTGAAATTATTAGTTGTTGTAACGAAAAGATTCTCATGAATTAATAACTATTAAGTAATAATTAAGCAATTTCTTCACATTATATATATTAACGTGATCTATAACATATTATTTTGTGATGATGGGAAATCCATATTTCATGTATATATGACTAAATAATGTTGCAATAATCCAAAAACAATAGTCAACACTCACAGTGTCTTCTGTTGCTTTCACGTTTGTTGACTGCATAAGTTTTGCACTGCTCAGAAGGTGCATGGCAAGGTAGGGAGAGGATTCCATCATATAATAATTTCCATTAATTTATATATATACACACATGGATGACTCTTAAGTCAAAGGGAGTGTAGACACACAAGTATATAATTGTAGGCGATGAAGATTAGATAATGGATATGGATGCATTCTTCGACTATAATAATGTACAATTATGAAAATAATTAACTAGGTACATTTGGAGGAGACAGAAATTGAAACAAAGAATGAATTTTAATTTAGTTTGCATAAAAAATAAAATTAAAATTAAATAAATAGAAATAAGGATATTTTAATTATAAAATGTTATTAAAATTTTAGTCTCAATCTCTAAAAATTTTAGTTCTCTATGTCCCTATTTTTTGGAAGTACTAAAATATTGAAATTTTAGGGACAGAACAGAAAGTTTAGTATCTGAACCAACAAACATAATATTGAGTCTCATTCTCTCAATCTCTATCTCAGTACCTCAAAACAAACGCTACCTTAGAGTGCGTTTGTTTTTAGAGACTGGACACTGAGACAGGAATATAGAAATATTAAATCGTGCGTGCTTAATAAACGAGACATGGATAAGGATATGGTGTTTAGAGAAACTGAATTAATGTATTTTGTGTCCATCTTGATAGGAAGGATACAGAGACACTAACAAAAAATACAACATTTTTTTTCTTTTGTTATTTTGGTCAATTTTTATAATTATATTTTATTATTATTATATTTTACTTCTCAAATTTTTTGAATGAAAAAATAAAAATAAATTAAATTTTTATAATTTGTTTTAATCTATCACCAAACAAAATATAAGAACACAGAATTTTGTGTCTCTATCTTTTATGTCTTGTTATCAATATCTTGTAATTGTCCTATTTTCATGAACAAACGCGGTCTTACTTATTAATTCTAGTTTGTATATTTAGTACATATATATTTTTCGTTTGAGTAATAATAGATAACTAATTATTTTAATTAATGTCAATAAATATTTTTTAAATTATTTTATTTATTTTAAATCTAAATTTTAAATAATAAATTTAAATTCTAAAAATTTAATTAATCTTAACTAATTAAAATTAATTTTTCATATATTTTTTATTTATTTTTAATAAAACATAAAATAAATTTAATATTATATAAAAAAATAATAATAATTTAAAATTATTGAATAATTTAATATATTTAACTAAATTATTTAACATAATGCCTATATATATTCTATCTATCACGATAATACGATATTACCACATCTTTTATATGTATTAGTCACTAATAATTTTATATTCAACCAGCCAATAAATAAATAGATATGTACTAAATAAGTGGTAGGATATATGTAATGTACACAACATTTCTCATTATTTAGTTTTCAAATATAAACACTAGCATCTATGTGGGGAAGGTTCGTTGTTCGGTTGATCTAAAAATTAAAGTGGACATAGAAAACTAAGAAAAACACTTTTGGCATAAAGGGAGAAAAAAATTTGGCTGGCGCCATGTTAACCTTTGAAGCCCCATAACCATGACCTTTTTCTTGTTGCTTGACAGCTCTGAAAAATTCAGACAATAGGAACCTAAGGAAGTGCAATTGGAACAACCTATATCTAGTATTATTTTTAATGTAACTATGTCGCTTCACATCCCATTATTCTAATGTTTTTGGTATATATTAAACTTTCTACAAAAGAAATTATATTAAGTGGACTGATCTACTATTATCTCAACATTATACGTATTTGTAATGAGTAATATATATCATAATAGGTGGACATTTAAATGGGCGTGAAATTAATAATTAAAAATCGTTATATAATAATTTAGTTAAATTTATTAAATTATTTAATAAAATTTAACTATTAATTTTATATAAAATTAATTATAATTGAATTTTTTACTAATATATTGTTATAAATTCTTTTCAAAAATAATTTTTTTAATTATTAAATAAAAAAGTTAATTATTTTCTACGAGACATACTTTTCAGTATAAAAATTATTCATTCAAAATGAATAGAAATAACTATCTTTTATACTCATTTTTAAAAGATTTATCTAAAATGTTAAATTTACTTAAATGGAATATATTAATATTAAATTTAACAATGTATATATGCTTACCTATTTTATCTAGTTTCTACCAAGTTATTTAGGCAAACGTTCTATCATGCTATGTTATACAGTGATACTAACATAACTAGAAAGGTACGTACTAATAATTAAATCATAGGAAGGAATAATGCTAAAAATAAATAGAAATGTAAGCATTTAAGAAATCACCGTCAATGCCGTGCCAGTGCACCACCGTCGAGTTTTAACTTTTAAGAAATAAGCAGCTGCCACGTCATCTCTCCATTCAATCATGGGGTTCACAATCCTCAATCATACAACAAACCAGCACCAATAATAATAGGTGATTACTTATCCAAAAATATTATCATCATAATAGTTAAAATTTATTAATTAATTAAATTAGTATATAATAGTATATATACGTTAATATTTTAATTATTTTTTTATATAAAAATATTTTTATGCACTATAAGTTAAATTGAAGTGTATCAATTATTTGGATATTATTGTTGAATATATTATATAATTATAGTCATGTGATTTTTTAAAACAATTATTCCATGGTTGTAACTAATTACCGAGCAATTTTGTTTCATTTAATTTTCCTTGTGTATGTATCATCAGTTCAATGGATTATTGGATTACATCAAATTTAAAGTTGATTAATGTTTCTGCAGGATAAAATTTAAGGCGGGCATACTAATATAATTATTGTGATGCTATAATTCATCCGCGACCTGAAAATTGGGTGCTAGTTTTGAAAAACAACATACAATACATGATGTTAGGCCACAATCATGATCATTACCTAAACTCCTAAATTCTTGACTAAAGTTACGTATTAAAAAAAAATACCTAACACAACGACTAGTTCAAATATTTTTGAGATAAGGCTCTTTTTGAAATATATATCCCACTGACAAAATATAAATCCATCTCTAACCATTTTTAATAACTAATTTGCTTTCCAATTAAATAAATTACATTCTAATATTCAAGTAAGATAAAAAATGTGTGATTCATTGATCTTTCTCTAATATGTTATGCTAAAAGTTTTTTTTTTATTGGATGAGGAGCCAAAGGCCCAAAACACTAATTTGTTAAATATAGTTGCCTCTTGATGATTAGCAACTTATCAATTAAGAGTTTATTCTTTATTAGATATATAATTATTTATATATTTTTATAATTTAAAATTTTTATATAACTAAATATAATATTAGATCATTTAAACATAAAAAAATAATTCAATACATAAATATTATGTATTAACACAAAATTTTAAAAAAAGCTACATCTAAAAAATGTAATGTACATAATTTAATTCAATTATTACATCAGTGATTATTTTTATCGTTTAAACTTATGAGCTTGAGATTTACAAAAATAATTCAATTATTGCTCTTTATTAAATATATAACTATTTATAAAAAATATATAATTACATTTTAAATCCAAAACAAATTCTTAAAAAATATGTTAGATATATAATTACTTATATATTTTTACCTAACGATTTAAATTCTTAGAATGAGATTATTTCAAGAGTGTCTCACAAAAAATAAAGAAATAAAAAAATGAAAGGGAAGCATAGGTGAGGTGGGATAGCAAGAATAGGGTTGGGTGCATGGGATTATGGGAACATGGCTCCAAAAGTGGGCTTTAAATTTTGAAAAAAAAATTAAATTTATCCAAAATATTAGTGTTCTAATAATTTTAATTAATATATATTATATATAATTTTTATAATTAAAATTAGCCATTAAAATTATTAAAATATTAATATAGCTGGTACATTTACAATTCTTGCAAAACATTAATATAGTCGGCGCCAAAGAATAGGATTGCACAAACCAAGTTGGATTGATCTAGTGGTTAGTTTCACTAGTCCGCTTAAGCAAGTGTGGGGGTTCGAATCTCACCTTGTGTATGCAGTAATCTATTGGCCAGTGACAAACCCTTAAATGGAGCTCAGTATCGCAGTGGATTAGTCCTTAACCTGTCGAGTCAGAAAATACCGTGGGAAAAAAAAAATAGGATTGCACATTGAAACCATTAATTGGTGGGGAGAACATTCGGGTCGGATCTAACTCCAATAAAACAAAACTAACGACGGTATCAATATTGTTCTCTGTAAACAAATAATTAATCATTTATCGAGTCTTGAACTGTACGAGTACCACGACCAATGACGATGCCTCATTCCTCTTTCGTATTTTAATTTCAGGTTCATGGTACTGTATTTTATATGGTTTTATTCATAGAAAATTAAGGAGCATAAGTCAAAAAGTCATCACTGGATTATTTTAAAAGTTTATTCCATATAAAGTTCTAATGCCCCAAAAATAATATCAATATACCTTTTTCTTCTTATTCTCTACCAAAAAAAAAATATGCGTTGATACGTTATCATTGCAATTAAGAATTACTTTAGGGGTATTTGAAGAGAAGAACGACGGAAAATTACAAAATTTTATTAAAATTAGTTGCTTTGAATTTGATGATGCGACAATACAACATTAGATAGCTGTGTAAAAGTTTTACATGGGCAGGATATAAAAATTAAATGCGTAGTGATAATTTATAAAATTTTACATAATTATTAATTAGATTTATATACTTAGATAGCATTTTAAGAAATAAATTTATTAATTATTTTTGTTAATATAATAATATAATTAATTATTTATATAAAATTTCTTTTAGATCAAGCTCTTTTAATATAAAAAAATTAATTATTCTTAAATTTAAGATGAAAAATGTACATATAATAAGAATTATTACATTATTATTTTAGAATATCTAAAATTAATTTTTTTATACTAATGGTACATACAAATTAAAATAAATTTAGTTAATTTCTTTTAAAAACATAAGTTAAAATTATTAATTAAAAATATTAAAAATTTAGTTTTTAACATAATTATTGTACATTTATAAAAATAAAAATTTAAAACTTTTTGCTAATAATAATTTTAATTTATGTCTTTAAGACACATGTGAATTAAATTCAATTAAAATTAATGTTTAATTAAGAAGAAAAAGCCCTGATTTGCCCAAATAAATTGGGAGTGGTGACGCTGTGTTGGTGGCCGTGATTAAAATTATGATGACAGAGAATAAAACGGTGGAAATATTAAAAAAGAAGAGACAAAAGCATTGAAAGTTTAAAACAATACACATTTTTTTGGTGCGCCTATTTTCTTTTCTCAGCGAATGAGTGTCGGCTCTTTTGCTTCTGTGCCTAAATCTTAGCCAAAAACAAAAAAGTTAAAAAATACAGGTAGACAATAAAAATATTAAATAATATGAATAATAAATATGTTGAATATTTAATTAAATAGTTATACAAATTATTATGTTTATTATTTTTAATTAGATGGTTATTTTTTTGATTGGATTTACTCATGCATAGTTAACAATGACTGGATATTCAATTCAAGAAATATGCAGATGCAAATGATTATCCTAATATTAAGGTTTAGAAGGTAATTTTTGGTGAAATATTTTTTTATTTTTTCTAGAACCTATTATTCACATTATTTACAAAAATTATTGTCTAGCAAAATCTAAAATAATAATAATAATAATAATAATAATAAATAAAAAATTCTGATATTAACTGGTACACTTTCGCTTTCACAGCAACAACACAATTCCACAACGATAAATTCAGGAACTAACCCACCAATTTTCCCTCCATTCACAAATAATAAATTAAAAAAAATCCATTTTTTTAAAACCAGTGTTCATTCATTCATTCATTGATTCATCTCTCACATAAACATTAACACTGGACCATTTTTTTTTATAAGCCACCACCCTCAACCACCGCTACTACCCTCTCTTCATCCACATTCATATTCAGATTCCTTCATTGTATGTAGCAAAATTTAGCAGCACCTTCGATTCAACCCGTTGAGCATTTTCCACCTCATTCTTTGTTTCAGGTACACAGTGCACTTATCATTCTTACTCATCCTTTCTGCACATCACGCTTTTTTTGTTCATTAATACCATTGGATCATTGATAAGTTTTGTGATACTGTGCACTGGAGAAGATTGTTTGATTCATTGAATTGTTCATAGCTTTTGCTGTCTTGTGAATTCTCTCATACTTGTTTGTTTCTGGAAGTTTCTAGTTTGTGTGTGAATTAAAGTATTAAACCGATGGGGGCATTGCCATTAACTTCGCTCTGCGTTTGCTTTAATACTTGGTTTTCTGGGCTCTGAGTTTTTTTTTTATACAATTTAACTCTATTCATTGATCGCATTAAGTTTTCTATCATGAATTGGTGAAGCAATTCTATGCTTCTGAGTTCATGAGTTAAATTTTAAAAGAAGTACTAAGATCTTTCCTTTAAATTTAGGTAGATTAGGATAACTTTGTCAACTAATTTAGGTTTTATTTTTTTATTATATCTGCATATCTTTCTTCTAAATTGGTAACTTGGAAAAAAAGTCTCTCCAAAAGATCTAAGTCTGAATCAGAAAGAAAAGGAATACCAGAGTTGGCATTTGCTTGTTCATATGTGATGTTTTTGCTTGTGTATAAATCTAACTGGTCGGTTCATTGGTTTCTTAAACAACAATAACTAGGAATAAAATGTTTTGCTCTTTTGGTAAGTGGTAGGTTGAAGTTGAGGTGAAAAAGTTAAATTGGTTGGCAAGATGGCATAAATTAATTCATCCAATTTTGGCAAATGAAAAATTTCCCTTTTAACATGTGTTCTTATTATTCTTATTGCCAATTCATGAGGATGCTTGTGGCTTTTGTCTTTCCATTTTGGCCAAAAATAAAACGTGGCTTTATGGAAAAATTAGTATATGCCCTCATTTGATACTTCTACATAAGTTACTTTGCATTCCTTATTCTATTTGTTGGATTTGTAGCAGAATGATAGATTGCACAAAATGGTTATGCCTTCTATTTTTTGTACTTCTATTGCTGAAGGCAGAAGCTTCTTATGTTCCAATCACTTTTGTCCAGAATGCGGTCACAAAAGGAGCCGGTGAGGAATTTTTCGCTACGTCTGATAGAAGTTAATTTTCCTTGTTGAGCTGTTCTATTTTAGTTAGTTTATTATCATATTTGGTAACTTTTCCCCCCTAAAAATTACTCTGCAGTTTGTTTGGATGGGAGTGCACCAGCTTACCATCTTGATAGGGGATTCGGAGAAGGGATAAACAATTGGTTAGTTCAGTTTGAGGTGTGTCCTGTCCCTTTCTGCAAACTGGCATCAATAATAAGTCTTCACCAATTACCAACTCAAGAAAACATTGCTTTCATTATTTTGTTTTTCTTTCTGATTTAAAATAACAAAAAATATTTATTTCTTTTGCTTGTATCACTATGATTAAACTAATTGCTTTGGCAAAATGGTAGAGGGGTGAAAGAACTGTTTTGGAAAGATAAAACCCAATCTTAATTTCAATTCCACAAGAACTGGAAGCTTTCTAAGTGACTTTTCTGTTGTTGAACCTGCAAATTCTTAACTGTGATTATGATTTTCATTTACCATGGTCTATGGAGATTGCCAAAACAAATTTTTAATTCTCAAGTTTGGATTCATATGTAAAGTGATTCTTAAATGTCTATTCCGTCCAATGAACTTCATTTGGTTTATTTTAGGGTGGGGGATGGTGCAACAATGTTACTACTTGCCTTGGTCGAAAGAACGGTCGTTTAGGTTCATCTAAGAAAATGGCCAAGCAAATTGCCTTTTCAGGGATTTTAAATAACAGAAGAATTTTTAATCCAGGTATTTTCTACTAGTCAATAGATCATGTTTTATTTTTTCCCTTCATTAATTCACATTTGCTTAGGTTTCTAATAATGAAAGTTGTTGATTCCAGATTTCTACAATTGGAACAGAGTCAAGGTTAGGTACTGTGATGGTTCTTCATTTACTGGTGATAAGGAAGAAGTTAATCCAGTGAGTTCTGCAATACTCAAAAGGAATCTCTTAGTTGAATTATCAAGAGAAGCATTAAACACTTGCAAATTGTATTTCCTATTTTTGGTTCTGATGAGACTATAAAATATCATGGTGTATAAATCAGACAACTCAATTGCACTTCAGAGGGGCAAGGGTTTTTGCTGCTGTCATGCAGGATTTACTTACAAAAGGAATGAAAAATGCTCGAAATGTAAGAGACATCGATGATTTGCGACTACTTTTCTTCTTCCTCTATTAATTTTTTTTAGTCACCGAAACTTATCACTATAACTGCAGGCTATCATATCTGGATGTTCAGCTGGAGGATTGACCTCGATATTGCATTGTGATCGCTTCCGAGCTCTATTGCCAGCAGGAGCTAAAGCTAAATGCCTTTCAGATGCCGGTTACTTTATTAACACGTAAGATCCTTTACTTTTCTTTCCACTTAGCCTCTCTTGATTGTTTTTACTTTTCCTTAGATCATTTTGTGATAGAATATGTTAATGTGGTACAACAGACGGGATGTCTCTGGAACACAACACATTGAACAATTCTTCAGTCAAATTGTTGCAACACATGTATGTACTATTTTCCAACTTAAAAATGCACCAGGAGGTTTTACAGAAAAGTCCCAGTTTTCATTTGAAAGATACTTTCTGAAGCTTTCATCTAAGGGAGGTATAAGTTCTAAAATATTCAGGTGTGGTTTGTTTCCTCTTTTTCTTTTGCAGGGCTCTGCGAAGAATTTGCCTCCGTCCTGCACTTCAAGACTTAGTCCTGGGCTGGTAAGCTTGATCATATTAGTTTTATATTCTACATTTGTAAATCTCTGAAGTTACTAATACTTTATTTTGGAAAATGTTGTAGTGCTTCTTCCCACAGTATTTGGTATCCCAAATCAAAACACCAATCTTCTTTGTGAATGCAGCATATGACTCATGGCAGGTCAGAAACAACAGTTTAGTTGCATATTAGTTTTCCTTAATATGTTGATCATGCTTGACTTAAGATTTTAACCTGAAAAACTGTGATACTATCAGAATTGGCTCAAGATTATTCCACACACTCTTTAGTCTTTTTATGTCAGTATCAATATATGGATCTTTGATAACTCACCTCTGCCATGAACTTGTCATTTAATGGTATTGCTACTAGCTCTCATCGCCTGATGAGATCCTTCTAGTCTTTCTTCCTGATCCTTATTGCTTTGATTCAGATTAAGAACATTCTGGCACCAGGAGTTGCCGATCCTGAAGGCCATTGGCATAGCTGCAAACTTGATATAAATAACTGTTCACCTGATCAACTTGAATTGATGCAAGGTGAATATCCTGATCTTCAATAAATTGTGTCTCTTGGAAATCTGCTGAAACCCTTAATAATTTGACATAAGATCATCTAACATTTTATGACATCACATTTAAATTCATGATTTTTCAGGGTTTAGGACACAGTTCCTAAGGGCACTGACTGTGTTAGGCAACTCTCCATCCAAAGGAATGTTCATAGATTCATGCTATGCCCATTGCCAAACTGAAATGCAGGAAACATGGTTCAGAACTGACTCTCCCCTGTTGAACAAGACAGTAAGAAGCTGAATGCATAATTATAAACATTATATAATCAGCTTTCTCATATCTTCTGGTTTTATTATAGGAAAATTACACTCATCTCCCTTGAGATTTTGTAAAATTCAACCTGACTCCTATCTATTTCTGAAAGTATAAATTGATCTCCTATGAGATTTAGATAATGACATACTCAATACTCAATATCACTTGACAAATCGAATTGCAATGAATTTCTTCAAATTCAAGAGAGATCAATGTAATTTGCCCTCAATCTTTCTCTATCCAGCTGATTCAATGGCTAACTTGTGTACATAACAATGTGCAGACAATTGCAAAGGCTGTAGCAGATTGGTTCTTTGAACGAAAGTCTTTCCGGCAGATCGATTGTGCTTACCCTTGCAATCCCAGCTGCCACAACCGTGTCTTCGAACCACAAGACCAACCAGAAGTATAGATTCATTTTCATAAAAAATTCATATATAGATTATAGTTATCATTCTTATAAACCACATTCATTGTTTCACTAGCTAGTCATTGATTAAGGAGGAGAAAAAAAAATGGATATGATTTTATCAAGGTATGACAATAAGGAAAATGCAGCCACTGCACTCAACTTGTGTCCTGGCCGTCCCCTTCATCATTGTTTTGAATGCCACAGGCATCTACTAATATTCTTTAAAAGAAATAGTATATATTCTCTTGTGTTTCTAATGTTACTTGAAGTTATGATAAGAAAAAATCTTTGTTCTTAAGTCATTTTTTCTTGTACTCGCTTCATCCACATGAAAAATGAAACTGTAACTTGGTGTGATTCTCACACACCATCTGGATGGGTTAATGAGTACAATAGAAAATTTGAGTCATCATATTAGTACTATGATATGTATCTATATATATAATCTTCATTGTAAGAAAGGTATTTGGTTAAGAGATTTATTTATATGTTGTGTGCAATGTTAGAAAAATGTCACCACCAAAGGAACTTCAGATGCATCATCAAGAAATCCAAATTCATGGTTCCCAAAGTTATCAAACAAGGTGAGACTTATGTTGCAATATTCTGCAAATTAAAGGTAATGATAACAAGCAAAGCAAATCAAATAAAAATGCTTTAACTTCAAACTTACATTTCATGCATGATTTTGGGACCATCCATCCAGTAGAACAATGAGAAAAGCCGAGTCGCATCACTGCTAAATTAATAAAATGATAAATTGATAATGATAATAATAATTTTAATGTTTAACTTATCATTAAAATTGAAATAAGATACAAATTTCAAAAGCATTTTGATTAGGTGTTCCAAAAACGGAACACGTGTTGTGTGAATGCGAATCAGATCTACTTCTAAATACGCGCCTTCACACACTCTGCACTTTATCTTTCTCCTGTGTGGAATTCAATTAGTGATCTGTTGATTCTCCGATTTTCCGTCGTCACGCGCCGCCGCTGCAGCGATTGTCCTCGATCTCCACTTACCGTAATTTTATTTCTTTGATGATCGCGATTAACAGCGAAATTTCCAATAAAGAACAGAAACCAAAAACGATTTCCTGTTCTGTTCTAATATAATTACAATATTCTCCATATCATCATCAACTACGATTTTGATCTGTGTTTTTGTCGCGTATAAATTGCAATGAAATTAAACATAAATGTGTTGATATGTTACTGTATATTACTTGCCAGGGAAAATGGATGGAGCTTTTGTGCATCAAACAATGGATAAGTGGCCTTCTTCCAACCTTGTTTATTCTGGTGAGTGAGCTTAATTTGTTTAAAGCTGTTAATCTATTTTATTTTATTGAAATAATTGATTCATAATACAGATTATTCATTAATTAATTCATATGGTTCTTGCATCTTCTAGGCTATTTTTCAAAAGCTGCTTTGATGATTAATTATGACTTAGCTGGACCGTCTTTCTGTCCACCATGTAAGAGGAATTATAATTTACCACTTGAATAATGCTACACATTCAAGTTTTTTTTAACTAAATCTAATTAAATTGGTCTAACATAATGAATATCAGTTATCGATTATTTAATTTAGTTGAACTTTAATTCATAAAAAGACTTGTACATTAGTATTACTCTGATATTAAAAATTGTTACTGTATTTTTTTTTTTCAGAACTAATGGATTCATTTATAATGAATTGGATGCTGACTATCTTGTTGATTTCATATACAGATTGTAAATAAATGACTGACAAAAAACTTTATAGTTGGATACTACAATAATTAATGTAAGTTTGAATTATCTCTTCATACAAATTGTTTTTCCACTTGAAATTGCTTAATTTTAAAGTACATCTTGTATTGGTGTATTTAAGAACTTTAATAACTGTATACCACCAACTAACTCTGGTTTAAGATGATAAAGGAACTATATTAAATTATTTTTTTAAGTGTACATCATATGTGACATTAGTCCTGTCTTTTTGCATTGTAATTCTTGATTTATTAATTGAAATAATTATGTCAATTAAAGAGAAGTGGCTTAGTGCATGGTGCATAAAACCTGTTGCTGGAGCACTTGATAGGCAGAAGCCAGAATGTATCTTGTTAGCCTGTAAGTACATGAGTCTAAATTTTAATTTCAGAATGTTAATTTCTCATTTTATTTTATTTTGTTCAAAAGAAATAAAATTTTAAACAGATTCTTATTGTTATTTATTTATTTATGCAGGGATATTGATACTACTAACTACTTGGTACTAATAACAACCATGGAAGGCTATCTATGCAACTTCCTCTCTGTGTCTTCTCTTTTAATGCTGTGAGATTTTATTTAACAATAAAGAATTACTCATTTTTCTTTTAGTGAGTAAGTACATTAGCCCCTAGATTTTTTCATTAGTTAGTTAATTAGGACACAAATATGACTATTTGAGAAGGGTCTACATATAGCATTTATGATTTACTAGTGGAGTAATAGATATTAATGTAATTTTTAAATTTGAATCCTCTAAAGTTTGAATTTTATTTTAAAGAGTAAAGTGTGATATCTCACCATTAATTTTATAGGTGGGACCAACAATAAATATGAAAGAGAAACTATTCAATAGTAGAAGATCACACTTTATTCTTTAAAGTGAAATTTAAACTTTAGAAGATGCAAATCTGTAACTTTTAATCTACTATTTTTATTATTATTATTATTATTATTATTATTATTATTATTATTATTATTATTATTATTATTAAATGCGTGTAATAATAATAAGGATTTAACTAGCCTATCTCTTAAGATATAAATTAAGGTTATTAGTGATAAAAGGTTTGAAATACTTTATTTTAATAAATACTCACCAAATACATTGAGAATTTAAATTTTATATTATTTTTTATAAAAACTTTTTTAATTTATAACTTAATCATAAGAGTACATGTTAATTAAATCCTAATAATAAATATCAATTTAGTTAAGTTTTTATCTCTTAATAAATGATTTTGTGTTTAAATTTTAAAAATAATAATAGTAATAGAAATTCTTTAATCATATGTTTATTGATGTTCGATTTTACTAAATATATATGTTTTCACTATAAAGGAAGATTCTATAATATCAAAGATTAAGATATCTAAGTTATGTATGAATTTTTTTTTTCTTATTTTTTTTATTTGGTGATTATTAAAAAATTATTATTGTGTTAATCGCCGGAGTTCAAAAGATCTCCACGATCACAATAAAAAATATCTCAAGAGTCAAAGTCAGAAAAAAAATTTAATAATTGGAGTCAAAAGTAGTCAACCGTCAATGTTAGAAAGAGTTTAATAGTTATAAAGCAAATCATGGTTGAAAAAAATAAGAATGAGTTAGACATATTTGAGTTTTAAGTTTATTTAAACTCTAAATCTCTAAGTTTGCTTCAGCCTAAGACTATCTAAAATCCAATTTTTTTTCAGGTTCAAAACTATTTAAAGTTTGAGACTACTTTATACCAAATAATTTAAGATAATTCAATCATAGTTTAACTGAAATAATTGAATTATAATAAAATAATACATAAATTTATAAATAAACACACAAATATAAACTTTTTATTTTAACTACTTTTAACTAACTCCTGTAAAGTAGAAGACTAAGAAATAACTTTTATAAAGCGCAAGAAAAACCACTAAAAAACTGTGGTAAATAGTAAGTAAATAAATAAAGGAGTCCTCCATTAGGGTAACAACCAAGTTGGAGGACACACCCATTCCACATTTGGTAGTATTTCGTTGGTGTTTGTATCTTCTAAGTTTAAGATGCCCATATCTTGCAGGCTGGGTTTGCCTAGAGTGTGCAACACCACTTGGTTGTCTGTGTAGTATATATGATTTCTCTTGCAATATGGGGATTTGCCAGGAAACATCTGAACAGACGAATTATATCCAATCATTACTGCATAATCTTCTAAACTATGCATTCTTGACCATTCTTTTGAATTCTTGTTCAACTTGAACACATCAAATTTATTGCAGACGTGTAGCATTTCCATAGCCCAATCATTATGTTTAACTATCATTAACAAACTGCCATCAACACAACCAATCACATACTTGTTCATGCTGCAAGTATAGTACATGGTCAATTTGGCAGGAGGCGGGGCTTCACACATTCCTCCAATGGAGGTCAGTAGCGGTACTAGTTGAGGCCGGGGCTTCTTCCCTAGTTCGTCCATAATGACCTTCTTATCAAACTCATACAGACTTGTATCATCGTCTAAGGCGTATATCTTGTCTTGGAAAAATATGACATCTTGAAAAAATGTCGACATCTGTTCAGTTGGAATATGTGTCCATCTCTTGTCATTCAGTTTACAAACGGCCAATTTGCCGCACTCTTTATATATAGCCACTGCCATGAAGTCGTCATTGTCAGGAGGGGAGGATATCACAATCTTCTGAATCTCATACTTATGAAAACTAATGGCGTCAAGATTATAGATCACATCGTTATAAAGATCCACCAGAACATATTCATCTCCGTGCCGGTCAGGGTGATAACGAACCACATCTGGAAAAGTTGAAACTGGAGGAAGATCGATGTGAGTCTTAGTAAAAGGATTCAACATTCGTATTGCTCCCTCGGATATCACAACAGTAATTAACCATCCATGACAAGAACCACGAATTAGGTTGTCATTAATATCAAAATCGGGGAACATAACATGGTAGATCTGCTCCTTTTCAAGAATATGGCTCAAAGAAGAGTCGTGAGTAGTGCCAGGTAACAACAGCCATGGGTTTCTTTTATGATTTGGAATGCTCGAAAGTTTAGAGTTCCATTCCTTACAAACCAATCGAAGCCGAATGTAATCATGGTAGGAATACAGATGCTCTGTGATTTGATACAGAAGATCAGGATGAAGGTTCGACCATCGATCAATTTCGGCCATATAAGTCACAAGGGAAAATTCAAACAACAAAAAGAAAAGAACGAGGCTAACCCTCAACTTCGAGCTGATTATATATGATATTTAAATATCTTTGATCGATTCTTAACTTTTTTTTTTTGGTAGATATATCTTTGTTCAATTTAAAATCTTTTTAGGCTTGTTTGTTTGGCCGATATTTTTTTGAAAAGATTTTTTTTAAAAGATTTTTTACAAAAATAAAAGTAATTTTATATTTGAATATTTCATATAAAATTTTTTTTATCTATCCATTATTTTTGGATAAAATAAGATAAAAATATTTTTTTGTTTATTTATTATGTAAAAAATATTTTTTTTAAAAGAAAAAGATCTTTTAAAAAAAGATATAACTTATAACTTCTCAAAAAAGATATATTTTTTAATTATTTTAGTACTTTTATTTTTATTATTAAAAATATGTCAAACACACTAAAAAAATCATTAAAAAAATCTTTTTTAATCGATTTAATAGCGTATTAGCGTCTAAACAAGCACCATGTATAAGAGTGTTTAAATTCAAATCAATTTAATAAAAAATTGTCATCCAATCTTATCCAATTCAAACTAGAACTAATCAAAATCTTAATTATTTATATTTTATATTGAATTAGATTCCATTTCTAACCAACATCACTCATTATATATTTATATCAAATCTAGAATAGAAAAATTGTTGGTGGAAGATGAGTTAAAATTTTCAGCAAAACCGTTTCTTTGAACAGAGATACTTTTTTTTTAGTGTAAAAAATATCAAGTTAAAAGTAAAAATAAACAACTATTAAATAAATTATATCTGTTATTAATAATTATTATTATTATTATTAAACGATAGATAATGTATTCTCATATCAGCATTATTTTAGGGAATGTTTATTTTTGTACAGAAATATATTCTCAAGAATTTCAATGCGTTGTTATTTAAAATACAGATATTTTTCACCAAATACATAAGACACTTGACTGTTAAACTTTAGGCTCAGCTACTGAAAATCAGAATTGTTCACCAATGAAAACTAAACTTTGGACTCTGAAAACACACTAACAAATGCATTGTCCAAATTTGGACTCGTTGCCATCATATTCTCTCTCTTTAGTCCTCCTTTCCCCCGGCCCCGGAACCTCGTACTGCCCTTACAATATTTAACAACTTCAGGGTATTTATAAAAAAACAAAATTCTAATTACATACAAGTCAAAATTCAACAAGTTAATTTATATTTTTTATAATTCATTTCAGACCATTTCAAACCCTTTATATATATTCATTTAAAAGACACTATAGACGATTTTTCTTTATGCAAACATATATTACAAAAATAAATCACAAGAATTGCTTGCAAAAAGGTAGCGTACTGAATTTATACATATACACTTAAATTGGAGTGAACAAATGTGACCGAGATTACAAATCCAAGGAGAGGTGAAAAAATAACAAGAGAGACCCAAGTGGGAAGGTGGAACAACCACGAACTAGTGGCAATTTCAACTGCAACTCCATTTGTGAAGACAGAAATGCACGGGCATCCGAGGATGATATCTTTCTTGTTATGTAGTGGTGCAAGGGCATCTTTCAAGACAAATTTCGTTTTAATATGCGACCATAGCTTGTGAATTGTAAGTGACTTGCGATGACAGAGGCAAACACAACAGGCAGTTAGTTTGTCTTCGCAAGAATTCTACTCGGAGTCATAGAAATCACTTGGGCATGGAGTCAAGACCTCCGATTCAAGCAACTGTACAACTCGGTGCATCGTTGGTCGATCCTCTGGACTCGACGAAATGCATTGAATAGCCACAGAGAGCAAGGCGTCAAGGCTCTCAACCTGTATCCCTTCGCAATGCGGATCAACTATTTCCCTCCGCCTATTTTCAGTAATAAGAAAATTCAGCTGCACAATTGCAAATACATGGAATTAGAATAGCAAACAAGAAAGAAGAAAGAAAAAAAAAACTAGATAAGCATAACTTTTTTTTTTTAAACACATAACAATCTACACAGCTCATGAATAATAATGTACTAAAATAAAAGGAGAACTAATTTCAATTATTTTACCAAATTCGTTTACAGAAGAAACCTTCCCACCTAGTCACACACGTTGCTTGTTATGGTTAATCATGACGAAAGCCCATTTGTTAGCATATGCCGACAAATACTTAAATAAGCATCAATATTTTTTAAGTATAAAACGGGTTAATAGTCAAATTAGTCCTTGAAAAACGGGACATTCTTTAAATTCATCCTTAAAAGAATTTTTCAATCAAATTGGTCTCTCAAAGATTACAAATTAATCATATTTGTCCTTCAGTGACTCCATTAACAATTTTTGTCAACAATTGATGATAAGAAACGTTAATTGACTATATACATAATACTTGACATGTCTAATTGGACTTTAACCAGATATATTCATCAAAATCTATTAATTTAATCCCTTTTCCACAATTACATAATCTATATTCCTAATATGACTTAACGACTAAATTGATAGATTTTCATAAGCATATATGGTTGTTATAAGTTAATATTCTACGTCATCAATCGTTGACAAAAATTGTTCATGAAAAAACTAAAGGACAAATATGATTAATTCGTAATTTTCGAAGAACCAATTTGATTGAAAAAATCTTTTAGAGACGAACTTGAAAAATGTTTTATCTTTCAGAGACTAATTTGTCTATTATCCCAGTATAAAACTGTATAATTATTTTTTTTTTGGGGGGGGGGGGGATAGTAGAAAGAGATAAATTGCGCTAAAATGTAAACCATTTAGAAGCATGCATATTTGCATACCCAGCCAACAATATTGAGACCCTTTTCAATGAATGAAGCGTCTGTCGGCCGCTTTCCACTTAGCACTTCAAGTGTCAACACACCAAAACTATAGACATCAGTCTTCTCAGTTGCTCTACCACTTTGCATATACTCTGCCATTAAGTAACAGTGGCTTACAATGTGCAACATTAATAATCTAACAATTAAGAATTATCAACTATGACAAATCAAGTTCACCACCACTTATTATAGGAAGACACTTTTTTTGTAAGTTGATGTTTTATGTGTTGCTAACTATCTTCACAGTTCACAAACATTTAGAAACAAGAGAGACGCAGACATGCATGCAATGCTAGACCGCCTAGTAGCTAATGTTACAGATGCCACAAGAAACAGCTCAAATGCCAAATATCATCATTCATGCTTAAGCCAAGTATCTATCTAAGCCAAAAGCAATCGTTCTAAATTGCTTACCAGGAGCTAGATAACCAAACGTTCCAGCAACAATCGTGGTGATGTGGGATTCTTCATCCTCCAAAAGTTTGGCTAGTCCAAAATCAGAGACTCGGGCATCCAAATTTCCATCAAGCAAAATGTTACTTGATTTTATGTCTCGATGTATGATCCTAGGTGAACAATCATGATGCAAGTAGGCAAGCCCTTTTGCAGCTCCCATAATTATATTCAAGCGTGAATCCCAGTCTAGTTGCTCGGATCTTTCTGTGCAATGCATCGCAAACATCACTCTCCCCAATCCATTTAAGCAAATATACAATGCAAACACATAATTTAAAAAGGAAAATTCATAATATTGTGTTGAACAAGACTGGAGACCTTCAAGAAGCAGCAGAGAGAGAGAGAGAGAGAGAGAGAGAGAGAGAGAGAGAGAGAGATTTATAGAAAATAAGTCTTCTGAACCAAAATAATTTCTCTATCGTTAACTCCTCCCCAAACTGTTGGAAGAGATCAAACAACTTTGAGGAATAGGAACAATGAGTAGCAAAGAGAGTAGGCAAGGTGTTATTTCAACAGTTTTGTAACAGACAGCTAGCAGATGGAATACTCGAATCCATATCAAACAGCACATAATGAATTCAAAACGCCTATTTAACAATAATGTCCTATCACAAGCAGATACAAATATTAACTGCCCCTTGTTTCACGATTAGGTTGGTTAAAGAATCAAATGATGATTACCACATGTAAGCATTTGTATCATATTTACTATATGACCACCTTAAGATGATGCATTATATGATATGAAAATAATGTATTAAACAGGGAGATCTTACCATGAAGAGCTTCGTCAAGACTACCACCAGGTAGGTAGTCATATATTAACAACTTTGATGTAGGTGAATTGCAATATCCACGTAAGTTCACTAGATGACGGTGTTTGATGCTACCAAGAATTTCAAGCTCCCTCTCAAAAAACCGGTCAAAGCCCTCATTCAACTTTACTATTCTTTTCAAGGCAAATACATTCCCATCATCCATTGCAAGCTTGTAAACAGTTCCAAACCCCCCTATCCCTATTATGTGTTCCTCATTTAAAGTTTCAAGTTTCTTAATAATGTCTTTCGAAGAATACGGTAGGTCACCATGGAACATGACAATTGATGCACCTGACATTATTTGGAGATAATTTTTCAAGGATTTTCCAATGCATAAAGTACAAAAGCAGGCTCGGATAGGTAGATATCCAAGATATAGAAAGAAAAGAAGCAAACCTCCACTAACATCCATTGCAAGACTTATTTTGTCAGTTTTACCAAATTTCTTATAAAGAAAACAACCCCAGAAGCACATAAGTGCCACCAAAAGTAGTGCACCCACAGTTGCTGATGCACTGATGAGCAGCCTGCCAGAATATTTCTTCTTTCCATTTTGATTTTGGTCTAAAAGAGAAACAAAATGGTAAATAAAAGTCAAAATTCTAAAACTGTGATCCAAATGACTGTATAAAAACTGCCACCATAAATAGAAAAACTAAGTATGTCCAATCAGCACGGTCATAATGTCAAAAAGCAGATAAATAGATCTTTTGGTTTTCTTGTATTTTTAAGAAATATAAAAAGAAAAAGGTAAACAGATCTTGGGGATAGTGCTCTTATTATATTTATTTCTATGAAAACAAAGAAATAACTAGTTAACATTTATAATTTTATCATGGATTGGTGTGCAATTATTTTCTTTTAAGGGATCGGTGTGCAATTATTGTGTATACTAGTTAGGATGCTCTTAGATTCTTTTAGGAAATTTCCTGTTCGGGTGAATGAGAATTTTTTACTTCTAGATCTAGGTTTCTAAATTCTACGGGTCTGTTTGGTTTGTGTTCTCATTTTCAATATTTCCTGTGTTTAGTATTGTGAGGGGAAAAAGTGAACAGAAAGCAGATATTATTTTTACTATTTTTTCCCCTTTATGAATCCTTGAAAACAGAAAACACTGAAAACATAAATAAAAAATGTTAATCTCAAACCAAACAGTCCCTACACTTTCGATTTTCAGTTGAAAATTTTATATGGATATCTGACCCTACTTTGTTCTTCAAACACTGGAATTAAAATCTTTTTTATCAAATCACAAGATCCAAATTTAAATGAAAACTTGAAACACTTAACACAATCGTGTAGTTATGGTGAACGATTGAGTCCACCATTTTAAGTTAACACACATGTTAAGTACTGCTGCAAATTCAATTGATTGTTTTTATAATACAGCAGGGGAGTTAATTCTCATAGCTTTGGTTGCCACTTGAAACATCAATCAGAATGCCCCTTGTCTTCTCTTCCTAGCTCACTTAATATCCAAACAAAAACATGGCCCAACATTCCAAGTTACTCACCACCCAAAAAGCATGAAGTCAAGCAAAGTCAGGTTGTACAAAAATCAATTTGACAGCTCTCACATCCACAGTGAAGATAATAGTATAGGAAAGTTTTCAAATGTACCTGGAACACCGGTGTTCCAGTAATCTTAACCGTTGATTTTACTTAATATATAATATATATAATTTTTATAATTGAGATCAACGATTAAAATTATTGGAACACCAGTATACCTGGTACACTTGAAATTCTTCCAATAGTATAATACAATAAGCTAATAACAAAATCTTAAAACTTAGCCTTTTATGGTTTTATTATCATCCTTTTTTTTTCCTTTCATATATGCTTCCTTTCCAATGTGTTCATTCATTCATCTACTGAACAAATAAAAAAGAATTACAGCTTGGCTCTGAACAGAATGAAGGATTAAGCATGTGATTCAAAAGCATGCGGCTTTACCTGAAGAATTAGATTGAATATTTGTCCCAGGCGAACCATCAGCTTTACATGTTGAATTGAGTTGAACCCCACACAAACCACGATTTCCAACAAAGCTGCAAAAAGATATGTGTTAATAATGGCAAGTTTAATTCCTTCTATATAGACTACTATGTTGAAACAGTCTAATCTAAGTAGAAACAAATTATCATTGAACACATTTATATAATAAACTAATATTGCTATAAAAATATCACCCAGCGTGACACAATAATATATTAATTAAAATTATCATAAGACCAGACAATGCTAATAATTAATGAATAGTCATGTTCAACATTAAGTTATGTCCATGTATATTAACAGGAACTGACTACAAAGAAGACTCTTAATGAGCTGGCCAGAAGATATTACTCGTAAACGGGTTAAGACATGATTCATGACAGAGTGAACAATGATCCATGTAGCTGGCCTCACCTAGTGGAACAAAGCTTTTTATTTGTTGACCATAATAAAGAAGACAACTTGAAACTAGATATTCATGATCCAAGTCAAATAATGATATTTTCTTCATCAAAATCTTACTTCTCATATATAAAGTAACTTCTATGCATTACATGCCTTTCACATGTAAACCATATCTTACCAAAATCAGAAACAATAAGATGTAAACATTATTACACAAATTAGTTATAAAACTTATGCCAATGGACAATGGTGATAATACTGCACTTAGCCTACAGAACATTTTAGAACAGAAAAAGCTGCACTTACGAGCTTCCAGTAAAATTGGCAAGGACACCGTCAGCAGGTATTGGCCCAACCAGAAAATTGGTAGATACATTACTTCAGAGTACAAGACATGAAACAGCAAAAATATTCAGTTTTTTAGGGAGAAAATAAGTGAGTTTTAAAAAAATGAAGAAACTAAAATTGACCCCGCTCCCCTCTGCAGCCCATCAAAAGAAGGAAAACCATATTAGAAAAGAAATTTACATACAAATATTTGAGATTATACAACCTCCCAAGTGATGCTGGGATATTCCCACTAAGCGAGTTGCTTGATATGTCCCTGTAGAATAGGGGGGATGTGTTAGTCAATATGATCTCTATAATATCAGAACTCAAGTGTTGCACACTCATCTCAAAAATAGCAAACAAATGTTCATGCACAAAGATACTCAGTAACCAACTATTCATGCATGATGTATCTCAAATCCTAAATAATTATTGTCCATAGACCTTGATCCCAAATAATGAAATACAAATAGAGAGAAGCATAAACTAGAAGACAACTCACAAATTTTGGAGCTGTGAGAGATTTCCTATTTCACTTGGAATCACTCCACTAAGGTAATTACCCTGTAAAAAGCTGTAACACCGAATTGACAGTTATTACCAGCACAGAACAATCAGATTTTTCACAAAACCCAACATAGAAAACAATATCAAATAGTACAGTTGAGAAATTTTCTATCTAGATTCTAGAAGTGAAGTTAATGAGATACTAAATGCAGAATGCTATGCTATAAAGTCAACACAAAGAAAGAATATAAGATGCTATATTCTCCATCACTATCATGTGCAAGCATGCACAAAGCCACAAATACATATACAAGTAATGAAAACTACACCACGGTCCATCCATTTTTTCTCCACATCACAATGCCACTGATGTATTAATAATTTAATATTATAAAATAAGCAAATAAAACTATCAACAAGGATGATGTTACTTTGCTAAATGGCATTACCCTAATACCAACACCAGCTAAGAGAAAGAGATAGCTCCAAAGGTAAATATAGAAAAGAAAAAACATGGAAATTGTAAAATAAATTGGGAAGTTAACCAAAGTAAATACATACATTCCCTGCAATTCAGTGCAGTTTCCCAATTCTGATGGAATTGTGCCATAGAAGTTGTTGCTGTGAAGAGCGCTACAAGACACATCATCATTGCATAAGCGATAAAGCAATAATATAGGGGAAAGGGTACAATCAAAAGTTAATTGAAAATACATACAGAACCCTTAAATGCTCTAGCTTCCCAAGGTCAGGAGATATAGACCCACTCAACTTATGGCGAGATAGAATCCTAGAATTTCACCAACAAGAGCAAAGTCAGATATAGAAATATCTCAGACAAAATTGCCAGAGACTCCATGATTTATGGATAACATAATGTTAGTTTCTAAATTGAGAAGTCTCCAATACAGAACCCATCAAAGAAAAAGAGAAAAAAAAGGGGGGGGGGGGGGGGAAGCTAGAATAGAAAACAAAAAAGGTGGTGGGCACATTATGTTGGAAGAAAAGTTATTAACTTCATTACAACATCATACAACTATACAAGCAGTGAGAACTAAAAAGACCAAGTGTTTTGGGATAATATAAACATAACACTGCCTGAAAGAATTAGGCAATTCAGCATGTCCACTTTACAGAAATTACAATCTAACCAAAACTAGAGTACAAACATCTCAGCCAAACTGAAGAAGTTCCCATGATGCTTGAGAAGTCTGGTTTGGTGTACCAGTAATACACAACCAACATGGCAATTTACTGCCTAAAACTTGGTGTGATAGATTAAACCCGTCAATTAAACCAAGATGATACATGGAAAGATTCCTATCTAAAAAGGTGTTTCCCCATAGCAAGTGCAAGACAAGACCACACCAATGTCAAGAATTACAGCAACTTACAGATGTGTAACTCTTTTGGTCTTGGGATCGCACTTCACTCCATTCCATTTACATGGATCAGGATCCTCGGGTCTCCATTGTAAGAGGACGCCATCTGAGCTAGCAACTGATAACCTGAAGTTGTTAAGAACCTCACCTAGATAAGAGAATACATATGCAAGTAAGATTACTGCATTAGTCTAATTTAAACAATATTTTAAGATAAACTGAAGGGTACACAAACAAACGTGTGCTATAAACAAAGATGTTCCTAATATAGCAGCCCAATTTTGATATGTGAAACGTGATCATATCAGAAGCACTGAATTAGACTTCTATCTCAACTAAAGTAACAAATCATGGAGATAAGAAAGGAGATACATCCATATAATATAAAATACCATCAGGACTGATTGCTTCGTATTTTTTCATCATAATGTGTAGCAGCAGAACACAAAGAAGCCATGGCCATTGCCGTTTCATCAGACAAATGCCCATAGCAATGCTGTTCATGCATAATAGAGCAACTAAAAGTCATCTGAGACAGCAGTATCCAAAATGCCTATCTCCACCATGTAGTTATTAGCTAGTTGATATGGACATAACCAATGCAGAAGAGCACAGACACTGCCTGCAACAAATAACCTCAAATTAGTAAATTACAGGATCACACAAATTCATCGAAGAAAAATACAGCATACAAGCAGATAATTTCATTTTGGCAGTAGAACGAAGTCAGAAACAGAAAATACTAATCTAATTTAGCCATCTAAGTTCTTAGTTTACCAAAACCATTGAACCACCAGCTTTTCCTACCACAAAAGCATAACCAAATCGACTATCGAGTAATTCCTACTGAAAGATTGAACATGCTCTCAAATATGAGGATCACAACCGCTAATTCCTTGTAACAATTCCATAAAAAGGAAATAGAAATAGAACTAAGAACATGATATCAAAGCTCGGAGTAGAGACAATTTTAGGAGTCCTAAGCTGTAACATCGAAGTCCAAAGAAGGTCAAATAGCTTTCAGAAAATTCCACGGCAAATCAAAATTGAAAGCAAAAATGCAAAAGTTTAAATAAACTAGAAGAGCTTCATATGCATTAAGTACACAGTAAGCAGAAAATCGAGCATTTCAAAAGCACAAGCAACAAATCAAGAACAGTTGCCGCCTTAATTGCACTAGAATCGGCGGTGAGGACTGGCATTTTTGTTTGAAAATCAAAGACGCAGCTCGAAAATGCAAACACAGCACGAACCACTGACACACTCGCTCTCACCTCAATTTCGATCTGAGATGCAAGGAGAGCCGTGGAAAGGAATTGCAACAAACTAAAGAAACGTCAACACACTTCCACTCTCGAAGATTTGTGTGGATTCGAGGATGAGAGTGTGTGAGAGAGTGAGAGTGAGAGAGAGAGAGAGAGGAAGAGAATTGATGCTTCGGAATCAAATGGGAAAAGCAAGGCTGTTCAGCATGATAGGACACGAACACATCGCACGTGCCACCGACGCCTTCACTCTCCATCTATATCAGAAATAAGATATTTAAGAAAATATTATGACCGAAATGATAAAATTTTATATTATTTTTTATATTGAAATTTGAAAGAGAGTTATTTAACTTATTTTAAAGGAAGTTTTTAGGAGAACTTTTTATTTTTAATATCAACAATGCTAGGAACCAACTCTATATAAGTCAAGAATCAGCCAATTGGTAAATCAGAGGCACCGGTAACTTTAACCGGATGTTGCTACTGATAGACACACGAATGTTTCTTTTTCTTGTAAATTGGATGGTTTTGGATATGATTTCTATGTTTCCATTAATAAAACATAATTAATTATATAGAACCAACTAATGACTAATCAAAGCATCTGTTCCGTGATTCTCTCCTAACACTAGCGTATCTTCTCTCATGTTTTGAATGTGGTCAACAATAATTTAAAAAACAAATTAAATTATAAATTAATAAAACTAATTATAATTAATTATGTTGTTCCATTCTTGGCTGATTATTAGTTGGTTCCATATACTTTTCCTTTTAATATTGGAGTGGTAGTGGTATTTTTTTAAAATGTAGATTGTTGGGGTGTTATCTTCAGATGTGGAATCGTTTAATTAGAGAAGCAGAAATCGAACCGTCCAATTTATTAGAAGTACATAAATCGGACCGTCCGATTTGTAGAGATACAGAAATCGGCCCGTCCAATTTGTGTACTTTTCACGATTTTGAAAAACACCAAAAATTATAATGATAAGGTATATCACCACTTCTACTTTCATAACAAAAAAAATATACGCTTTTAGGATCGGCAGATTTTAGTAATCCTATTAGTAATTAATAAGTATAAATATTAAATTATTTTTAATAAACAACTTTTATTAATTTATATATATAAATTTGGATAAATATAAATATAAGATATCTTGATTTATGTATATAAATGATAGTAAATTCATGGTATAAATTATACATTTTATGTGTATAAATTTATGTAAGAATAAATGACTATTTGTACGTATGAAAGATGAAAACGCTGATATATGTATTTACACTAAACCAAACTAAACTTGTATTCACGTAATATGACTTCTGTGTGATAAAAGTATCCTGTTTTTGGTGGGTTAGAGTGCCACGTAGTGACATAGAGTACTTTTGTCACATAACATCTTGCGTGAGTACAAATTTAGTTTCGATATAATGTAGATATATATATGTCAGTGTTTTTATCTTAGGAAAGTATGAGGACTCATCTTGGGAAAACATACAAATGGTCATTGATTCATTTATGTAAATATATGTATAAATTATTAATAATTAAATATTACTTTAAACTAATAATAATATTTATGCACAAATATTCATATTGAATTGTTTAGATTTATACATTCATGAACGTAGTATTATTTACAAATAACCCAACAAAATTAGGTAGGAGAAAAGAAAACCTTTTATGTTTCTCCGTATGATTTTGATGAGATCAGAATTGGAAAATATACATAGATTAAGCGAATCTTAGAGACACACATGGTCTCAATGGGTTCTTCATCACAACAGTAAATGTCTGTTTTTCACTCATGTCAACTTCACACCCATCTTCAAGTGTCCATTTAAAATCCCTTACCAAATTTGCCACAAAGTACTTAAGGTGAAGTATTGCCATATCAATGGCAGGACAAATTCTTCTCCCAGCACCAAAAGGCATCATCTTAATCTCTCTAAACCCTTTTATGTCAAATTTATCCTCTCCTTTACCATACCTCAAAAACCTTTCAGGCTTAAACTCCATTGGATCTTCCCACACATTTGGATCCCACCCTATTTCAGCAACAAGAAAATTAACAATTGCATCTTTGGGTATCACATAACCATCCATAATAGTGTCTTCTATCACTGCCCTCGGCAATATAAAATGACCTGGTGGATGTCTTCTCAATGTCTCTAACACCACAGCCTCTAAATAAGGCATCCTTTTAAGATGTTCCTCTTCAATATCTTCCTCAGACTTGACAACTTTCTTAATCTCATCAAACAACTTCTCTTGTATGTCTTGGCACTTGATTATGTTGGCCATTGCCCATAACCATGTTGTAGCCGTTGTGTCGGTGCCGCCAAGTATAAACTCAGAGCACAAACTCACCAACTCTTCATCAGTTAACATGTTCCCACATTCTGGGATTTTCATATCAAAGAGAGTATCAACATAAGCCTCAAACTGTAATGATTCACCACCAACCTTATTGGCTTTGATTTTCTCATGGCGTGCTTTTATGATTGGGAGCAACATGCATGTTCTATTGTGACGAATTTCCATGACTTCATTCCATAGTCCTCTAAACACAATCTTGTTCAACATTGGTACAAAATTCAGAACATTAAACCTAATGAAATTATGAATGACATTGTATTGCACTCTTTGAATATTCTTGATGGTTTCCTCATCAAATCTCTCTCCAAAACACATATACGATAGCAGAACATATATTGTATAGTTAATATAGTCCTGAATTGGCACCATTTTGTTACCAACTTTAATATCATTTAAAACATGTTTCTTGAATTCACTTAGTGCACACTTACGACAAATAGAGTATGATTTCAAGCGAGAAGGTTGAACCACTTGCATGAAATTCTGGCGCAACATTCTCCAAATTGGACCATAAGGGGAAGTGGTAACACTATATTGGTTTGGGAAGAAGATTTGAATGGTTTCAAGAGCCATGGGACGACTTGCAAAGACATTGCCGGATTTAACAAGTGCTCGATGAGCAGCTTCATGGGATGTTATGAAAATGGAAGGTTTTGAACCAATGTAAATGGTGACAAGGTCACCATACTTGGAACGCAAGGAACGAAGAACAGGTTCAAGATCAGCAAAGTTCCTTGATGATTTGAGAAGCCAAAAAATGTTACCGAAGAAAGGTATGGTTGGAGGGCTTGGTGGAAGTCTTTTGTTTCGAATGATACTCAGAAATGCTTGGAAAATAATGTACATACAAATTGAAGCTAGGAGATAAAAACAAAAGCCCATTTTTTCTTTATCAATTTTATCGTTCGCCAGCGACAAACCCTTAAATGGAATTCCGATCTGCGACAAATTAATTCTTGACCTGTGGATTTGGAGGATACGGTGGGCAACCAAAAAAAAGATTCTTTACTTTTAATATACTTGAGTTAAAGCTAATTGAGCATTTATATATTATGGGCTGTCATCAGAAATGTTATTAACATAATCATTATTGCAATCACCGTTTAATTTGATGAAGTATTGGTTTGATTTTTTTCTTATCTTTACAATAGACGTTACTTTAAATGTAGTTACGAATTTAAGATTGTGAATTTATGTTCATTTATGTTTGATTATACGTTTATAAAACAAAACCTGTATGTTAAAGAAGTTAATTAAAATCATATTAATGTTATAACTTATAATCCAAAATTTATCATAGTAAAAAATATATATTTATATTATAGATTTAGTTAATATATTCTTTGAGCACATATTAAAATTATTAATTAAAAAATTATAACAAAATATGTAGAGTTCAAATTTTTTACGTATTATACATTTATTAAAATTAAAAATATAATTTTTTTACTAATAATATGTGTTTTTAAATTACGTGATAACTAATTTCTTGTATTATTTATATCAATTATTCTATGTATACATTAAATTAATTGTCAAAGTTGTTAATATAGGATATATATTGAAATACAAAATATATTATATAATATACACATATAGTGATATAGATATAATTAATGACTGATTTAGTAACTAATTTTTAGTATATGCACACATATAAATATAATTATTGTTTAAATTTTTAATATTTGAATTAAGTGCTAATTTTATTCTTAATATTTACTATGTCTTATGTTTATCTCAAAATATTTTTATTTTATCTTATTTTTATTCTTTAAATAAAATCTCATTTTTTCAAATTTTAGAAAAAGAATTAAGACTCATCTAAATTATTAGGAGTAAAGACCTAATTTTATTCTTATTCATTTTTATAAGGGACAATGCAATTTTTATCTAAAAATATGGACACTTAAATAGTAACAGGAATTATTTTTGTGGGGTTTTATTTATATTTTTAAACCCTCACAAGACTGACTATGACCACTAATACCACTAGTTCATCATTTTTTTTTATCATTGTCGTTATCTTTTATATCTATTATTTTTATTGTGAAATTATATTTTATTATTATTATTATCTTATTTACTGTCATTATTATTATCAATATCAATATTATCAACATTAATGTTATTTTTTTCTTTAAAAAGTATTCGTACTGTAATTATTTTTTTCTTACAATATTCTTTTTAGCAACGGTCTTTTTTCATTTAACCACTGTCAGTGAAATAATTTTTTAAAAATAAATTTATTAATAGTTCGTGGAGTTTTACTCCCACAAAAATAAATTTTGTTATTATTTAATAAATTTTTTAATAAAAAAATCGTATTATTCCAAAATAAAAAGATTATGCCAAAATATCCTTTTTTTAACAGAAATCGTCTTATCTTTTATAAAAATGAAAAAAGACAAAATTAAATATTTATTCAAAATATTGAAGACTATACCATTATTTTAGCTTTATTATTATTATTATTATTAGTTTGAGTAAACACCATTTTAATTCTCAAAAATTTTATATTAAACACTTTAGTTCTAACAAATTTTTATTCTCTAAAAATATTTGAGAATTATTTTTATCGGACAAATTGATCCCTAAATTATTTTGAATTAATTTTGTATGTATTTATTAAACAAATAAATCTCTAATAAATTTTATAATAAAACAATTAAATTTTCAAAAAATACATTCTAAAAATAAATTAGTCTTTCTTTAAATCAATATAAGAATTAAATTGTGGGACAAAAATAATTTTTAACCTGAAAATTCTCAAGAATGAGTCTCGGCATTTATTTATTTTTTTACAATGTGACATGCAAAATTCATGAATGGTGGTAGCCACGAGGGTGGGCCCCACAGAAAGTCGGAAGACAAGAAAGAGAGGGTCCCACGTAGCGTCTCTACCATTCTTCTTCGTATTTCTGCGTTGGTCCTCGCCTTTCTTCCTTTCGTTCTTCTCGATCATCATTTTATCGCCACACTTCACACGTCACACTACTCACAATCCCATCGATGACGCGAGGGAAGCAGAAGATCGAAGCACAGAAGCGTAACGCCGAGAAGAATCAGAAGGCTAAGGGTTCTCAGCTTGAGGCCAGAGCCGTTGGCCTCAAAGTCGTTTGCCCCATCTGCAAGGTCTTCTCAATTTCCCTTTCTCTTCTTTAACTTCTCTTTTATTCCTCGTTTTATTCTCTTTCTAATTGAGCTTTTCGGTTATGGCATCGATAATCAGATCCGTCTTTTGCTCTATTATGTTTGATTTTTACGATAGCGTTCTGTTTGATTCTATTAGTAATTGGTTCTTAGGTCATTCATACGGAGAGATCGTAAATATGGGAAGGCCTTATTAACTGCATGAAATTTGTTTCAAATATTATTAATTAGGTTGATAATCTCATCCAAGTAGTAGCCTTAAGGGTGTGTTTGGGAGATTGGATTTTGGAAGGGACGAAAGGGAAGAGGATGGCTTGGTGGGTAAAGTGGAAGCGAATCGTTTTTACTCTTCAAGCCTTTCCCTTCTGTCTGTCTTCCTTCGAATGTTGGCTTTGTTATTGTTGGCAGCTTCCAATTCATGGTTCATGGTATAATTTAGCTAATGAGTGCTCAAAAATACTGAAATGCATGGAATGAGAATGCAAGTGTGTTTTATAAGAGAAAGCAAAAGGGTGGCAATAATGTTTATTACAAGGCATTTTACTGGGTAACTGTTAATGTGGATGTCAAAACAATCTGTGCAAGTATTTTGTCTTTATATACTTATCTTTCGCAGTTTCGCTCACTTATTATGATTTATGATAGTCATATATGCCTTTATTTGTTGATATGTTGGTGAAATGTTACATTATATGTAGGCTTAAATTTAAAGAGTTAGTTTTGAAATGGATTTTTTGCGTTTGCTATCCAATTTGCTTTTGTATGGGTAACTATTTATTGAAAAAGCAAAACAAAATATTGATAGAGTGAGGAAGTTTCAGGGGTTGATTCCTATACTTATTTTTTAAAACGGAAGCATCTCCACAGAAGAATAAATTACAACTTACAAGCTGTATTGATATTAATGAGATAAGCGATCCCCTCCTAATGGGATAAGGCTTTGGTGGTGGTGGTGTTGTTTTGATATGAATGAAAGTATGTATGTAAGCTATGCATAGTCTTCAAGCAGGGGTTATGATGTGCAAACTTCTAAGAGTGGAAGTTAGCAATAAATCAGAAGAGACTAAGCCTTTGTGTTCTATGCTTTAAATGACACATTTACTTGAGCTAACAACTAGCCAAAATTCAAATATCATTATTATACGATAAAGATCATATAGTGCTGAAATACAGGGAAACAAAAGCCGATTAATATTTCTGTATGAATTCATGTTGTTGAAATGCTAATAATATGTGGTGTGCATTGTATGTCATGTATATATCTGTCGTTCAAATCATGTATGTATTCTCAATGAGTCTACAAGTTTATGTATGGGGAGATAGGCACAGCTGCAACAGCAATATGGCGTTTAGCCTGAGAACTATACAAGTGGCTAAGAGAATCACTAACATTTAGCAATTTGCTAGGTTCAGATTAGTCGCCATATCCAGTTATTAGAACAACTTTTAATTCTTATGAGCATACAGTTACGACATCTGGCTTAACGTTCCTTTCTAAATTAAAAATTACTCATATTTAAGAAGATAGGTTGCTGTCTAGCTAAAATTGGCTGGTAATTGCAAGTACTAGATGTCTTATACAGTGAATTATTCATTGTCTTTCTGTTGGGTTTTAAGTAAATCATATATGTTTAGTGTTTGAGAGTGGTAAGCAGCAAAGAAAAAGTGTTTGACAGTGGTGGTCTGTTAACTCTGGATGCTTTTGTGGTATCTTTTGCACCCCTAAATGTGTCATTAGAACTATGTAGTGTCTGTATTAGGATTATTGATAATGTTGTTTCATTTTGTTTTTTCAGACTCAGCTTGCAAATCAAAACCAGCTTGTTGATCATTATGGCTCCAAACACCCAAAGGAGAAACCTCCCGAGTCAAGCTAATGATTTCTTCTAAACAAAATTAGTATGGAAGTTCCAAAGAAAGAAAAATGAATGTTGCTCTGTGTGCCTCCGTGATTTAAATGTAATTCCTGCACCTAAGCCAAATTGCAACCTGTTTTAATTACATTTTTGTTAATATGCTTTGTTGCAAGATCATAAAGCTAAGGGTGTTCAAAACTGATTCTAATGGAGACGAGAATATTATCAGCTTGTACCAGTGCAGGCTAACTGAAGCCGCTCTGCAACGTTGCATTAAGTAACATCCCTTTGCACAAACTCAAAATCATACTTAGAATTTGTCCATTTCTCATTCTCTTCTCTTCTCTTGCGAAACCAGATATGAACCGGGGAATTACAGGTCAACTTTTGTTGGTATTCTCATCTATCATACGAAAGTAATCTAATGACTAAGGTTCTTAATTTTTGGGTACTAGAGAATTATTTATTTTTTAACCTATTATCTGTTCTTCCATTAATGCCAATCGTATCGTTTGTGCTTCACTGTGAGGTCAGGAGTTTTTACAACAAATTTTGTTAGAAGTTTTTTCAACAAATTTTGTTATTCGTTTCAGCTGGTTACAGATTTTAGAAACAGATACTATCCACGGCCATTAAATATAGGTTACAATCTAAAATCATCTCTGCTGAACACTATTATACTCGCTCTTCAAATCGGTTGTATCATGATGTGAAAATAGAAGAGGTCAAACCAAGAAGAACCTGTCTTATCATGATCACTGATGACGAAATTTATTCGCAAACACAGATTTCATTTCATACAACGAAGCAAGAAGATTTCTTTCCTTTTTTCTTTTCTTAATTAATGAATATACCAAAAATCATACAAACAGCTATAATCCGCACCTTGACTTAGTTACAGCAACTGTCCATAGTCCATACACAATCTGTTTGTATCAATTTTCAGTTCATATACTCCTATAATATTCAATATATCCGCTATACCCATTCAATTTTTCCTTTCCAAGATTCTATATTGTAACCAAAAGCCACTATCAAAGTTGGCTTAACCTTGGCTAAACATATAATTAATGAAAGCATCAAATAATTAACTGAAACTAACTGTTCAAGTCAGTTACCACATTTAGTTAGATTCATGTATGAGTTTGTTCAAAAGAGTTGTCAACAAAGCATCCCTCCTCTCTGCCCGGCTCTCTTCCCTCATTCTCCTCTGTTCTTCCCGCTCCCTCCATGTCTGTTCAATCATTAATCTCTCCCTTTCAAGTTTCTCCATTGTGTGCCTCCATTCCTGCTCAAAAAGCTGTCTTTCTTGGGCACGCCTATCCATCATTTCCCTCCATTGCATCTCCATCCTTAGCTGCTGCTGGAAAAATTCATTGAGCATTTCCTGAATACTACTAGCAGTATTACTGAAAGTATTTGATGGATTGTTTGCCTTTGAAGACTTATCAGTTTTGTCAACTTTCCTTTTACGAGCATTGCTTCTAGAAGGCTTCTCCTCTTCACTGTCATCTTCTACCTCCTCGTCATCTTCAGAGTACTCTTCCGAGGACCGTTCTCCACTTGACCTTTTCACCCCTTTCTTTGTTTGAGCTGAACGAGCCTCAGATTCAAGAAGCAGTCGTTGCATATTTCGTGCTCTTTCAGTAAATACTGCATGCAATTCTTCGAAAAATGGACATTGCCTACTATGCTCTGGATCAGATGTCTCTTTTCCCTGCACAATATCAATAGATGATTACATGCAATAAAGGAAATGAACGCTCCCAGCTTAAAGATATGGCCTTTCTTCTGCATTTTCAGTGACACAATTTTCTTGCACATCCAACAATACACATCATTTTGACAGGTAAAGAGAGCATACAGCACACTAGAGACCAACAATTCCATCTTTAAAGTAGCATATAACAATTAAATGTGTGGCAAAATTTACTAGAGAGAGAGAGAGACAGATAAAATACATCTAAATGCATTACTTGCTGATTATTATTCTTCCCGTCCTCTAATTTTTAAACTCCACAAAGAACACTCTTAACCAATTACTTCGGCATATAAAGGTTTATAGTAGCGCTGGTTGTTCCTCTTCCTCCTATTTATAAACTCCACCAAGCACACTCTAAACCAAATTACTTCTGTATATAAAGGTTCATAAATATGAAGCACTATGCAATTCGGTATTCCAAATTTCACACTCATTTTCCCAAAATAACCATAACATAATATTCCGCAGTTCCTTAATTCTTCTCTATGGGAAAAAAAATGCCAATGCCACACAAGGCTGGTGGAGATATCATCGCTCCTGTTTGCAAAATCAGGTCATAAATAACTAACAAAATACTAATCCATTAGGGGAACATTTAGGATTCATTGTATGAAATTTCGTAAAAAAAACTAGCTTTAACATACATAAACTCAGAGCAATAAGTGCATCTTAAAAACGCACACAAGAAGCACAAAGAATATCCACGATGTAACCAACAGAAACATATATATCAGAAGGCCCCAGATTTCTAACCCTAAAATCTAAGCTTGCTCAAGTAAGTCGAAAACATATAAGTGAAAATTCGAGTAAAACAATGAAATGAAATCCAATAAAAAAATGCAAACACAAATCGATGAGATAGAGTCACACCTTATAGCGATTAACGAGGTTCTTCCACTTGCATTTGCACTGTTCGGGGCTCCTCCTGAAGCCTCTCTCCCTCATCTTGGAGCTCACAACCTCCCAAAGCGTCTTGTTCCGCTTCGATGCAGTGAAGTCCCTCTCAAGCTCCGCGCGTATCGCTATGAACTCTCTCGTCTCCTGCTGGCTCCACTGCGGCTGTGCCGGAACCCTCTCCTCTCTCCCTGCCGTCGTCGGCGATATCTCGCCGGAAATCACCGACGATGTCGCCGGGTTCAACATCTGCGGCTGCGGCGGCGCCACCATGGCCAGGCGAGCCGCTCGGGCGTCCTCGCCAGCGAACATTGATCTCTCTGCTACCACGACGTTTAGGATTAGGGTTTTCTGCTTTTAATCGAAACCAAACCAAGGAATTGGAGATTTGGAGTGTACAGCAGAAACTTGATGCTAGAGAAAAGAAATAGATAAATAAAATAAATAAATAAATAGGCTCCTTTTCCTCCTCCTTTATGCTTTACCAATTTTTCTTTGTCGACAAGATAGGAATGATTGACCTTTCACGGTCTCCACATTGATGTTTATGAAGAGCCAGAGTCTTTTGCATTCACACACGAGAGCTAGTAACTTTGTTTAGTTTAGGAAGAACTTTAAGTATAAAGTATTCTTGGAATATGGATGTTTTAGTAATTTTAGCAATAAATTTTATAAACAATTATAATATATTAAATTAGAATTATTATGATATTGATATTTTAAGAATATTTAAATTTCTTAAAAATAATATATAATTTAAAAACTTATTTACGGCTTAGATTTAAAGGATTTCTTTTGCAAAAGAAATATTAATTTTTTCTGGAAGAGGTGCATAAAGTAAATTAAAACTAAAAGGTGAACATTTATCAATTGGAAGAAAATAAACTTGAAGAATTTTTTTGGGACAAATTATATTATTAAATTAATTGGGGCTCAAAATTATATAATTATAACAATTAAGTTTTGCTTATATGCGTGTGCAATTTTTTTTATATAAATCGTTACGAGTTGTAGGGTTTTAACTCTAAAACATGCAGACAAAGTGATTAGTATGACTTTGTCTTTGGAAAAAGAGCTCCGAAATATTTTTGAGTTGCAACGACTGTCTATCCTTTCAACCATTAGTGGTTCTTGGATTCCCCCTTCAGTGGGTACCTTTAAGATTAATTGTGATGCTAGCTATCCTGGCAGTGGTGCTCGAGTTGGTTTTGCTTGTGTTAGCAGAGATTGAAAGGGAAGGTAGCAACGAGGCTGTCTGGGACAATTGAGAGTCATAGCATTTTGCAAGGAGAGTTGTTTGCTATTTGGAGAAGCTTTCTTTAGCATGGGACTCGGGACAAAGAGACATTATATGTGAGACAGATTGTGTGGAGGCTTTTACTATTGTCAATAATTTACAAGATTGCTCTGGGTTTATTGATCCTTTGGTGTTAAAAATTCGAGATATCATGTCTTGGAAATGGCGTGCTGATCTTCGGTTGATCTTGAGAGATGCAAATACAGTAGCAAATATCATGGCAAAGACCGCAATGAGGACCCTTTCCCCCCAAGTGGAGCTTCCGTTGCCTTGGAAAGAATTTGAGAATAGTATTCAGCGAGACCGCCTTTCTTAAACAGTTTCTCTTTTTTTTTTCGTTCTTAGTTTTTGTTTATTTTCTTTTAAGTCATCAAAAAACTCTAAAACATGCATGTAAGCAAATTTTAATTATTATAATTATGTAATTTTGAGTTTCAATTAATTTAATAATGTTATTTATCTTTTTTTTTTTCTCTAACCATCTCTCGTTGAGGAGATAAGTTGCTGATCAATAATTTTTCAAAGATCTTTTCACTTTTCGTCAACTAGATTATCAGATAAAGCAAGAACAAAAGTCTAACAAATAGCTACCACTTGAATACATATAATAACAGGTAACACTATCCATAATAAATCGATTTAAACACAATATTTAATCATTTTATAGTTCATAAACATACTAATAAAAAATAAAATACAAAATTAAGTTCATATTAAAATTAAAAATAACAAAATCCATCCTAAAATTACAAAAGAGGGAGGATATGAATTTGAACTACATCAATTTCATTATGCATATATATTAATTTATATACTATAATGTATTATGGATGCGAGTAAATAAGGTAGCATTAAACCTAAATTCACACTAAGGGTATTAGCAGCTCAATCTGCTCTACTCTCAATCTAACCTGTTGCGGATTGGATTGTCAACCCTAATCAAATAGACTGGATCAAATTGCATGCACTCGAATAAGATTAGTATTGTCAGTCCTACATGAAAGTGAAGTGGTAGGCACACCAGAAGTAAGGATAAGACACCATGTCCTCATGGATTCTCGGAGTTTCATGTTTTAGTGTTGATTCAAGGGTGTCCGTTATGAAGTTTCTCTCTGCAAAAATTTTGTCAATGAGACTCTTATCTTTGTGTACGAAAATTCAGCATTCATCACTATTTTATATCAGAACTTAGGATATCATTTAATAGTTGCTAGTGTAGAGGTTAGAGCCAATTTTTAAGAATGGGATTTAAAATAAGAAAACAATGTAAGAAAGAATTTAGAACGACAATTTTGAAACCAATGACTCCATCATTAAATTAGGGCCATACTCGCAGCAATATTTTCTCACCAATAAAAACAGTTTGACTATTTTTTTAATTAGGGACATAATCTGGTCAAATTATTTGAACAAAAATCACATTCATTCGTTCAGATTTTTTTAATTAAAATACTTTACATAATACATGTTCATTTCTCAGTTTAACATTTTTTACAAAGACTATTCTAACAATTATCTCATTAGCAGCGACCACAATAATTTGACCAACTTAAAATGATAAGCAAATAAGTCTATATAAATAGAAAATTTTTAAAAATGAATACATTACTACGTAACTTAGTTCATTGAAAATTTGAACTACTATTGCATTTTTAAACTATATTGAAATCTACTAATCTAATTCCTATTTATAATTATAATGATTCCTATTTGTTGGATAAGATAAAGTATTGCGGAAGTATATCAATTACAGCTCCAAATGCTTGATAATTTGATATCAAATGATTTCTAACAAAGTATCACGCAAATAGCGCTTCATAAAAATGACGGATACAACAAATATGTAGAAAAGCGCTATGCTTTTCTCTTCTTACAAGTCAAATCTCACACTTCATCTACCTTTTAAGTTTGCTTGAAGGTCCAATTATAATTCTCCCTAATCTGCACAAAAAGAACCTGAAACAAGAGTTCTAACATATAGTGTACCATTAAGAAAAAAGACAAGTAAAGCGGAAAAAAAAAACCGTTCTTTTCTTTCCTAGACACACAACACAACAGAAGACATCAGCCACTTGGTCCCATAACTTCCATTGGTATCATTAATAAACTTGAGAAATTACTCTTCTTCCAATAACTATGTACAGTTAGTAATGTGGATTGTTGACAGTTGACACCAGGCAACTCAAAATCATAGTTAAAATATGATCCACAATGCTTACTTGCAGTACAAGAGACCATAAATTTTCTTTCTCCACCATCTCTACCCTTCCAACAAATTGAGATGCATAACATACAATCTACTATAATAATTCAAGAAAGTATAGTGTGTACTAAATTCAAAGACATAGCAGTATGCAAATGGCATTAGCAAAGTGCAATTGAGAGTGGAACCGGAAACAAACAACACAAACCTGTTGAATTGTGGAATGTGGAATGTGCTTTCTATTTTTTTGGTTAATAAAAAAAGCACTTTGGGGTTTGTCTAAACCTGCCAAATAAAAGTTATTTGAGCCATGAGGAGTGAGGACTGAGCAGGTTTTGGTTAATAAAAGTTAGTATCTGTAGTTAGTTAAATGCCAAAAACTACCCAGTCCAACACAGATGATCATGTTAGTTTGTTTTGGTTTTTATGCCATTATATTATTATATACCTTCCACAAATAAGGAATAATTTTGCAGCAGCATGTGAAAGTGTTACTAAAAATAAGTTCACGTTAAAATTGCAGGCAAAGCTAAAGAGAAGTACATCAATCTCACAATAAAAATGGACATAGGGTTTCTCGTCCCTATTCCAAGAAATAAGGTAATAACTGAGAAGGAATAGGCATGAGAAGTACTAAACGAAAAAGTTGTTGGTCTTCAGGTATCTACAATTTGCAAAAGCTCAACATTTAATTCAAATGTAGCTCCAGGCTGCAAGCAACATCATGAACAACAATGTTTTAGCCATGTGCTTAATTCACCAACTATAACATACATTGGTACATAAAGAAGAGCGGGTAGGGTTTTTACCGGAATCTCATTCATTCCCCTTTGACCATACCCACTCTCTGCAGGAACAATCACAGTTCGCTGAATGCAATGCATCAATTAACAGTATTAGATAGATGAAGCAATCTCTGTAAAATATTAGAGACACTATTAACAATATAATTGAAGAGTAAAGACTTAATTTGGTCCTCAAATCTCATTTGACCTTATTTGGTCTTTCAAATTTGACTGTGTATAAAGTTGGTTTCTCAGTGTATTTCCGCCACAACGCTATGAATGGAATGTTATATGGAGAGGTGTCATGCTGAAACGAAATTGACTCGCTACCATGTCGCAGGACTAATCTTATACACGGGGTAAAATCCGGAGGACTAAATTGGGTTAACTGAAATTTGAGAGACAAAATTGAGTGTGTGCATCAAATTTGAGGGACCAAACCAAGTTTGTACTGGCATAAGAAATGAATCACCTTTCCACCAACACGCATTCCTTCAACAATAGTGTACATAGCCGGTGGAGGTTTTGGTGCTGCTTGTGCAGAGAATAGACCGTTCGGGTTGTCTACAAATTCCCGCTTCCTTTCCTTCCCTGGTGGAGCTCCCACCTTAAATTCGTATGGCTTTCAATACCATCAAGCAAAAGCAACCTTGCATCAGCACTAAAACTGAACAACACATAACAATTAGCTGAGATTAGAACATACATTACCTGAGCAATGATACGATTTCCAGCAAGAAGTTTAGATTCTCGGCTTGATACCGCGGTAATTCCGCGATATAAGCAATCAAAATGTACCTGTCGATCACAACTAGTATAAACAATGAACAGTAAATAAAAAGAATTACTATATGCCACCAATCAACAATAATGAAATAGAGAAACCATGCTGATGACACATTCCAACAGTTAACTAACTAACTAACTAACTAACCTGAACGGTTGATCCCTTTTCAGCCACTGGACCTTTCCCTTCCACCAAATCATAGTATTTCAATCCATCCTCTGAATCACGATCGCAATCAGAATCACAAAATAACTATTTTAATTCATTCTAACTAGCAAATTGAAAAGGAATGTGAATTGCAGTGAGGTAAGGACTAACGAGTAGTAATGTATTGGTCAAGAGGGATGTTCTTCTTGTTGCGCCTCTCCCTGGCAAGTGCTGGCGAATCGGAGAGCAAAACGGAAGTCATGAAAGGCAAGGATGAAATCAGAACCGCCATGGACCTTCTCGTAATCTGTTGATGAGAATAAGATCCTGAAGCTGAAACCGTCACTGCCACCTGTCTCGCACCTCCATCATCGACGCTACACCTCCATCCATTGTAACTGCAACTGCAACTCCAAATGGAAATGGATGCCATTTGCATTCCACACATGCCTCTCCTCTCCACCTGTCTTTTATTACTACGCCCTATCCGTTAACAACCTAAATTACTCTTCTGCCCTTTTCACCCTCCCCTCTTTCTTTTTTCCCACACTAGGGTGGTGCACGGCCCCAATACTTTATGAACTAATTTGGTGTTATTTTTTCAGGTTTAGAATTGACTAAAAATTTTAAAAATAGACCCGATCATTATTTTGGATTGGATCCGAGCCATCACTTGGGTCATTTGAAATTGGCTCGATGGCCCGATCATTATACATAATTAATATTTTGTGTTATTAGTGATGGATGATGACTATTTTTACGTAGAATTTAATCATTGTAAACCTTAATATTTTTTATTATTAGTTATTGTAAGACAATAAAGTTAATGTTTTATGTTTTAAATGTATAAGATTTTAGATTAATTAATGCATAATATTGTGTTATTTGTATTGATTTAAATATTTGGTGTTATTAGACAATATGAATATTGATTATGGTTATGCTTTAATTTTAGAGAAGAGTTGGTCTTGTTATATTTTTCTAAGTGAATTTTATCATGTCAAATAATGGTTGGAGTATTAGAAATTTGGATATTTTCACATGTTATCTTATAAGAAGGTATCAAATTAATGTCCCATTTTTACCTGGTATAATCGTGGCCTAAAAGTGTATAGATTTCATCGAGTCTAAGGTCGGGTCTAATAAATAGGTCTGGTATATATTTCAGACCGAATTTGAGTCACATCAAACTCAATTTTACCCGACCCATACACACCCTATCCCACACAAACCACAACCAAATTAAAACTAATTTGATCATGCTTATTCATATAATCATAATAATTAAGATATTAATATGTATTTGACATTACCTAATTTACCTAATTTTAAAGTAACATTCAAACAAACAATTTTAATAAGTGGTTTAAAATCGATTCCAAAATAAAATTATATAGAACTGATTTTAAATTTAGTCTTTTTTATGAATTCGATTTTCCTAATTTTAAAACATTAAACTATATTTATCTTATTTTACTTTTAAAAATTGAATTTAACTAATAAAATCTGAACCACTAAAATTACTTTACAAGCAAATCTATCGGTGTAATGTTGAGGACATCACATGATCCCAAACATGTGAGGGAGCACTGTATCCTTGACCCACTAACTACTAACACGCCACAATTGTGAAACAAATTATCATCGAGTTCATTCCGCACGCGTTATATCTTTGCCCAATCGTTATCGCTTCGGTACGCTGCGTCTGCTTGCTAGGGTTTCCTATCTTCTGATCTCCATGTTTCCATCAACCCTAATCCTAATCAAGAAAGGATTCATCTGATTCCCATTAATCACCTCAATCCCCTGATTCCACTCTCAATACTCCTCTTGCTTCATCAAAAACCCTAATATTCGCATCATCAATTATGATCATCAACTCGTCTCCCTTCATGACCTCCGTCCTTGTCCTTCAGAACCTTCGCGTATTCGGTCCTGGCTTGAATCCTTTTAATCCCTATTGCGTCGCTCATCACTCTCGCTAATTTCCCCCTTTATACGTCTATTACTGCTCTGATTTCTGTTAGTTTTCCCGTTTCTCGTTCGTTTAATATGTAAACACGTAAAAAAGAACAAGATTTTGTTGTCTGTTCCCTGCTGTTTCCCGCGAAAACAAAGAATAGTTGTTTTGGGGATTTGTATTCTAGGTTTTTTTTTATTGGATCGTCGTTTTTATTTGGATTGGGGTGTAGTTTTTGGGTGTTGGATTGAGAAAAGATGCTGGAGGCGCAGCCAGTGTTGTTCAGGAGAAGCCCGTCGAGGAGGCGCATGATGAGGCCTGGCGTTGGTACCGACGATAGAGGTTGGACTTCTCTTCATGTTTGCGCCCGCAAAGGTGATCTCAAACTGGTGAGTTTCTTCAGTTTCATCAACCCCTCTTTTATGTTGTTGTTCTTCTTGTTCTTGCAAAATTTCTATCACGTGAGACTCTATTTTCGGTGCCTAGGAAAATTAGAAAGGCTTCACGATGAGATGCTTCAAAGTTATTTGTCTGCGAGGTTACTGAACGTTTGAGTTTACTCTTATGAGTTCATGTATTGAGATATTTACAATTCAAGTTTAGTTATCTTGGTTGTTTGATACACCTAGACCTACCTGTCACCACCTAGTGTGAATGTACATGGGAGACTTGATTGTTTGTGTTAGGATGCTTTATGAAGCTATGTATTTGGAATGGTATTCAATTTGTTGGTGGATTGGATTTGGATTTAGATGATCCTATTCTTATTTTATGTTGTTAAGCTGTTAACCTTTGGTTTCGTACTTTCAGTTGTATCATATACTAAGGAGAGGAGTAGTAGACAGAATTTGATGATGCTCAGGTTAGATTGAACTGTAGGCTTGAATCTTGTCAAAACAGCAAGGAAGTAGTATGATGGATGAATATTACAATCTACAAGTATTGGATTCCGACTCATACCCTAAACCAGTATTCTCAGTCTTTCAAACCTTGACCGTGATTATCAATACTTTCTTGAAACTTCTTTAAACTGAGATTTATTGCTAAAATTATCATCTATTGTTACATCGTAACTTCTACTTCAGATATCATCAGATTATAAAGGGGGAATAAGAGTCATCAGTCATGATTCATGTGATCATAGAATGGACAGAAGTGGTTTCATATAGGATTTTTTCTCTTAAATTGAATTGTTAAACCTGGTAATAAGAATGCTGTACAAAGAGAAATATTTTAAATTTAATTGTTCAGTTTCTTTAGTTGTGGGGGAACCAATTCCAAGGATGACAGTGTTGAGCACTGCAAGAGAAAACCCACTATTCACAGTAGTTCATGGTTGTTGGTAGAAATTTGTTAGTCAAGTAGGTTTAAGCTAATGCTTATGATGAGTCCGTTTGATATGTGCATGTGGGGATGGTTTTTTTTATTGGAAAGGAGGGGGGAGGGGGGGGGGTAAGAAACATGTTTCTCATTCCTAGGAATCTACAGGATCTCATGTGCAAAGGACCTAAGCCTTTTTTTTCAAAAGAAAAAACAAGTATTTGGGGTATAAATGTTCTGTTGAGTTTGGTGCACAGTTTAAGCCTTAATTCAGCCTGGTACAATATTGAAATTGCTGTCTTGTGACCTGCACCATTCTATTTGTGGTGATAGCTTCCTCTCATGGTGTTATGGATGTAAATGTCTAGTAGCCGTTACTCCTTGGAATGGTGGGGGCCTTGCCTATCAGCACCTTGCCAGTGATTATGGCTTGTTAGTTGATTTTAGAATATAGTAAAAGTTTTGTTGCTAATTCCTACAGCGCATGAATCTCTTCTGTGTTCTCTTCCACTGTTGTTCATTTGTAAACCTTGGGATGATTCTTTCTTTATAGTTATAATTGTTTCATATTTGGGAAACTAGTGTGTTTGGTTTTGACAATTTAGTTGCATAAGAGCATCTGTTTATATTGTGTTCTTGAACAGGTAAAAAAACTTCTTGATGAAGGAATGGATGTCAATGTGACTGCATGGGGCCCTAAATCACAAGGCGTGACCCCTCTTCACCTTGCTGCTGAAGGTGGCCACCTTGGAGTGATGGATGAACTGCTGGAACGTGGTGCTGACATTGATGCTAGAACAAAGGGTGCTTGTGGCTGTAAGTTATCTACCTATCATATAGGGATCTTACCATATTTCATATTGATACATGTTTTCTTCTCTTAAACCAGGGACACCACTCCATATTGCTGCCAAAGAAAGGAGGAGGGATGCCGTGAAATTCTTGGTTGAGAACGGAGCTTTCTTGCCACCTGATATGAACGACAGCAGATTCAATCCCCCGCTTCATTACTGCCCTGGACTTGAATGGGCCTACGAGGAGTTGAAGCGACTTCGATGTGAGGACTTGTCATCGGGGGAGACATCTTACAGTTCTGAAAACTAATTTGCTCTTTCATGGATGTTGCTTGGTGCTTGGATATCTTGTGTCAATAAGTGAAGAAGTGAGATAACAACTTATTTGTTACAGAGTATGAATAAGTTGTTGCATGAATGAGGACATATCAGCATTTTAAAATGTTGGGCTCTTGCTATAGGAATGATGTTATATAACTGTTAATGTGCTATACTTGGATGATGTGCGATTATTATCATTTGTTCATTGTCTGAACTCTGTTCTGAAGCTAACTATGTAAGTATTGCTGTTTTGAATGCTTAGTATTTTTCTGTTGAACAACTACAGAACAAGGGTGTCTTTCAAGTTTCACAGCATCGTTTTAATATTCTCTTATTTCTATTGGTCTTCAAAATTAAGTTTAGCAGTGCCTGTTTTCATGCGTTGCAGCATAAGAGAACCTTGTATTCTATAATACTACGATCTCCTGTTACAATATAACGGTAGGTAGGTGAGAGTTAAGGGTGGAATAAGGTCAGTCTATTGGTCTGAGCGGATCTGCAGACTGTTATAAGCGATTTAGTGTGTATTAAACTTAAGCTTACCTTTTTTAAAGGTTTGATCATTTAAAAAAAATAAAAAATAAATAAATATATAATGTCAAGATACAATATATTAAATTCGATGTCAAATTTAATATCCAAACTTAGAATATGAAAATAAAGGGTCGCTATCCATGAAAAAAATTCTTCTTAAAAAAAACACATATATCTCAAAATGAAAGACTACATCAATATCTAAAGTTGGAATAAATCAATTAAATATAACATCAAATAAAAGTTAATAATCATTAAAATAAAAACAAAGTAAAGGTGAGTCTAGCAATTAATCGATAATCCTGAAAACTTGAAAATGATTTCATTTTTTTTCCAACACCTTGACAAAAAACATGTATATATCATTAGATTTTTAAACAATCCAAATATAAATATGAAGAAAAGTAGTTTTACACATGTATCAAATTAGATAACGTTACCATCTGAATAGTCATTTAAAAAAATGTGATTATCATTCAAAAAAATACATGTAATTACATAATTGTGTAAAACGTACACTGTCAATGCATCAAAATTAAATTCTACAAACAAATGCTTCTAATTTTCCGATAAGTGCAATACAGAATATTCAAAACAAAATTATGGTTATACTTTAGCATAAATTACACGGTACCTCATACATATATTATGAAAAGTCAACTTTATTAATATGACTCAAGCCTTCAACTACTCACGTCATGGCAACATCATTTTTTCCACAATTAAAATCCTTTACTCCAGAGTTTCTTCTATGATCTTTTTCATATGTTTCCTATTATTTGTTTTTTTTTTGTAAAACACTTGTTTTTCTTTTCTCTTTGTTTCTTTTCTTTTTCCTTTTTATCTTGTTAGGTGTTCTATCCCAAATTTGGGTTACAGGGAGTTTTTTTTGTCAAAAAAAAAATATCTCAATTCATACCAACTTTGTAAAGTCGTTATTTTGAATTCGACTTCTATTAAGTGCACCATATCGATAGTGTCATTCAAAATTTGAAGCTTTCATTATACATGGTTTTAAATTAAAAAAAAATTGATGCTGTTTAACGTTTAAACCTCAGCTTATTATGATCTACGATTGTTTTAATGAAAATGGAAAAACTAATAAATTGGCTTGGTTTGATTTCTTATAAGTATTTATTTATCTTTGGCAAATGTTGAATCAAGCATTTTTTCCTCTTGAGTATGCATAATTGACCAACCTTACAAGAAATTTACACTATAGATTAATACACGCGAAACAAATCAAATCATTGTATTATTTGTTGAAAAAAAAAATGTATAATTGGGATTCGTATTCTGTACAAATATGTCAACTATTTTCATAGTAATCAATATATCAAGTTTAATTCCAGCCACAATAGAAAACTAAAAATAGTACTAAAAAATATTACCAAATTTACATTTAATGTGTGCAAAAGCTATATTAGCATTAATATACCGAATAGAGGATGGATCAGGATCACATATCCAGTGTTATGGACTTGGCAGCTTAACCAGTAGACATAGAACAAATCGGTGTCTAAACTAAGGCGGTTCTGAGTCTAAACCGGTCAGCCGAATCGCAAACCAATAGAAGTGACGGTTCGAATGGATGTCAAAACCGCAAAATAAAAAATTGGCGTTGGACTGTCAAACCGGCAGAAACTGGTCGATCTAACCAAGATGTGAACCGGCCAAATTTCTAAATTTTATCAAAAATACCCGCCGGTTGAATGCCTAAGCCCCCTAACAATTACCCAACCCAGTAACCCTACAACGGCGCAGCACTCCCTCCCATCACTCTCGAGCTCGTCCTTCTCTCACCAATTTCAACGACCAATTTCAAAATCAGGATCGAAATTAGCTTTTTCTGTATCCAATTTCTTCTTCTGGCCGCGGCTTCATCCTGGATTACGAATCTCTTCGTCCGTCGTGGTGGCGCCGACGCGCGCCACGTGTTGCCTTGGCTAGCTTAAGCTCGTGGCGTTCATGCTCACATTGAGCATCTCATATTCTCAGCCACGTCATTAGCCATCACCAACTAGGTCTCACTGTTAAGGCTCTTCCTCTCTCACCTAAAAAACACAAGATATCTTATTATGGTGCTATTGTTTAATTTCTGCGATAATAAACATTCGAAAGTTAATGCTTTTGTGGTTTTTGGCGTTAATTCTATACTCTAATTTAACTAATGGTTGATTGTTAGTTGAAGCTTTAGGTTTTGACTGTAATTGTGCTTTTTATAAGCTGATATTCGATGATTTTTCTCTAATTATTTAAATTAATTTTTTTTATCGTGGTATTGTAAGTAGGCTATACCTTTGGTATTGTTACTGAGCTAAATAATAATTGAATAACTGTTGATAGTTAAACTATAAATTTTATTGTTATTATGGGGTTGAATAACTGGTGAATAATTTCGAATAATCAATTTTAGTTAATCAGTTGTCATATTGTAATTAAATTGGATTGTATTGTTATTTTGGTAATAGTAGTACATGTTGCACTGCTTGATTTTTCTAGACCAAATAGTAGAAATGAAGGTGATGATATCAACTAAACAAATTCGTAACAAGTTTATATTAGACTATTATTATGTTTTAATATATTATTTATATTTTATTTATTATTTTATTATAAAACAATTTTTTTGGTAAAATTACGATTAAACCGATTGAACTAGTAAAGGTCTGAGAAGTTTCAAAAGTTACTTTTTTTTGAGCTTTTAACTTATGAAAAATAATAGTATTAATCTCTGGTGTAATTTTCAAAATCAAATTGTAGTTTTTTAAGAAATTATTCAAGTGCTTATGAAAAAGTAAAAAAAAATGACTTCTCTCATAATAAATTTTTTTTATCATATTTTTTTAAAATAAACATTTTTAAAATTAAAAAATTAAATACAAAATAACTTATTTATAAATTATCTTTAATATAAGTATTTATTATTTAAACTATTTTTTTAAAATAAGTTTAATTATAAACTGTTAGAACCTTTCGTGTTGTAAACCAAACATCTTATAAAAACCAAACATCTTATAAACAAGTAAATATAGAAAGATTTGTCTAAGATGGAAAAAAAAGTTAAACTTGTGTCAAACTATGAATTTGTGCTGATATTATTTTTTTAATTTTGCTCCACTAAGAATTAAAAATTGATATGGATAATTAGGCATGATTTGGATAATTAGGCATGATTTATTGGATTTATTGTAATATTGTTTAATTTTCAAAATTTTTTGAAGTCCTTAAATACGTAGGAGTGATGATGAATATGAAGAACTTGAGGACGATAATGACAAAAAATATTAACACACTTTAATGGCTATTAAATCATGTTTTAAAACTAAACTCAGAAAGAATTTATCTTTTGATTTTGTGAAACATGAGTGTGAGAAAGTTTAGAACTTTCCAGCGAAGGAAGAAGAGCTTGAAAACGAAGAGGTGAATATGTGATATAGCCGATATAGGTATTTAACGGTTTATTGAGGAAAAATAATGATGGTGCAGCCATGTCCCTCTCATTGCAGTGTCCTAGTTCTGTTGTACCCTCACCTCTTAGTTGGGAATTTGTGTCCTAAAAGAAACAAAGGGATGGAAAAATGGAGAATGATACCCAAGATAGAAGGGTGATTGATGATGCAGCTGGTTGCCATGGTCGTTTCTCTTTCTTCCAGCTTATACTAATTACCACCTCTCTCCAATTAATACAAAAAAACATATAAAAAGGGCTTGGAGACTTTTATGTTTTAAAAAAATATAATCACAAAACAGCCCCATAATTAGACAAAAATTTAAAAACTATCCTGGTCCTTTAAGGATCGGAAAATACTTTCTCCATGATAGAACCCTCCCACATAGAAATCCTCAATTACAAACGGGTGGCTAGAAAACCAAGCACATCAACATCTTCAATTTCAGGAAACATCGTAACAACTGTAAATAAGGGATTCAGCGCCAACTAACATTCATAGTATCATAAATATAAATTATAAATAATCATGAAGCAAGACAACTGAATATCATAACCTAAGTATCACGTTGTAAACATCATAACAATTGTGCGCTTCACATAAATATCAAACCAAAAAGATAACAGATTCATTGTAAATTGAAAATTAAACGAGTTGAAAACTAATAAATGAATTTACAATCTTCGAATGTCATAGATTGCACTACAAAACTAGAATGGGAGAGGTAGATAGTTGCACCTTAGAACCCTAGCTTGGTGCGGCGCCAGTGCCTGCGCTTCGCATTATACCTGAAAAGAACACACAGATACAACAACAGCATCAGTATTTCCGAGATTCTGATGAAGAAATAAACAAATAAATTTGAAGGAAAATGAAAAATAGGAACCTGATGGTATTGTCCGTCCTCATGCGGATCCAGTAAGGAATGGGCCTGTTCTGCCTCATCTTCTTGCCCAGCTTCTTCTTGATCCTAAAAGTCTTGTGTGAAGGCTGCACAGTAAATTAAGAACGATCAAACATTGAATAAAAAAGAAGATGAAGGAGCTTGCTAGAACTACAACACAGAAAAGAAGAAACTATTTTCTGTTTGCTGAATCTTACCATCTTTTAGAACCCGATGAACTGCTGGCAACGAAACCCTAGAATGAATGTGGTAGCAGTGTGGAGAAACTTATTTCTAACTTGTAACTGTTTGGGCCCTGGTGTCCATTGTTGGGCTTAGCTAAATGTACTAGCCCAGTTCAAAATAAATAAAAGTTCTAGCTAAATAAAAAATTAATAACCAAGTTGGATTGGTCTAGTAGTTAGCTCACTAGTCCGCTTAAGTAAATGTCGGGCGGTTTGAATCTCGTCTTGTACATGCAGCAACCCATTGGCCAACGACAAACCCTTAAATGAAGTTCAGTACCGCGGCGAATTAGTCCTTAACCTGTCGGGTTGAGGGATACCGTGGGAAACCAAAAAATAAAAAATTGATTTGAGATTAATTTATAAAGTTTTCAAAGTGGATAAATTTTTATTTAATAAGGTCAACAAGAAACTACCATTTTATGTAAATAAATTATTATTTATCTTATTTTTGCATCTAACTTTTTTTTCTAGTAATTAAGTGTTATTATAATAAAAAAATATGGAAAAAAAAATTTCACACTAAAATTTATTTACTATTTTACCACAACTTCTTCATGAATAACTAATTAGTGGGAATTAGCATTTAGCATTAGAGGAAATGGTTTTTTTTTTGTTCCTACGGTATCCCCAAACCCGGCAAGTCAAGGACTAATCCGTTGCGCTACTGAACTTCATTTAAGGGTTTGCCACTTGCCAATGGATTGCTGCATGCAAAAGGCGGGATTCGAACCCCTAACACTTATTTAAGCGGACTAGTGAGCTAACCACTTGACCAACCCAACTTGGTTACTTTCCTTACCTACTTTAACTTGGAAGGTCTCTATTACAAAACCAAGTGACAGGTCCAGAATAACTACCGAGCTCTCAACATGGATCCATGGAAAAGCTTGTACCGGTTTTTTAAAGAGGTGACGCTTTACTTCTTCTCCCTTCTGTTTGGATTAATATTGCGATTAATTGCAGCTTCAATTATAAATTCTCGAGTTTTGATATATTATGAGGTCCTAACTATAGAAAGATCTATGCCTTGAAAACCATGTGACCTTGCTGTTGTAATAGAAGAATGAATGAAGGATTTTCTATGACATTGAGGAGAAAGGGGAACTGTTGTCCCTGCCATTTCCATTGAAGGATTTTTATGTTTAGTTGATATCGATAAAATTTTTAAATATCAATTTTATTTTTTAAATTAAATTTCACTGAACGTTTACAACTACCCAATTTCGAGACATGAGACATCCACATGCTATTTTACATAAGTAAAAATACCATATTTCTTTCTCAATGTCATTGTTTGATCTATATAGTTAATTTTAATTATAACTCTTTAAGACACAAAAATGAATTAAATTGCTGACCTTCAAATAAAGTTCACATAATAAGAATGCATTTTCTCTTCAATGTTATCAGACAAACAGCGGTTATAGTATTGGTTGGTGAAAACAGGAAATTTTCTTTTGTTTACATGTGTATAAAATTCTAACAATCCTGCTACGTTATCAACAATATTTTTATCAATTTCCGTCGATTCTTGTTTATAACTGTGTTTCATGAAAGTGTTGTTGTGGATGTGCCTAATAAAAATATTTTTTTTATAATTGTGTCTAATAAAAATGTCTTTATAAATGTATTTTTTAAATATATCTCTTTATACATATTTTTAAAATATAACAATTAATTATTATTAATAATAAATTAACAAATAATATATTAATACTTTATACTTTTCCAAATTAGAATTCTCGTTATTCTAACAAAATTTATTATATGACAGACGCTCAGACTATAATTTAAAAGTTCTATAAAAAAAAACTATTCTAATACTATTTAAATTGAAAATAGATTCACAAAAGAGTTTATACGGAAAATATGGACTTGCCTCTTTAGTAATCCACAAAATTTTTTCCATAAAAGAAAAGTTTGATCGTATAGTTGATCTTACTTAATAAAATACAGTTTTATTATAGTATTCAACTATTTATTAAGTCCAAAAATTTTTAAATAAATATAATTTTTATCAATTTTATGCAAACATGATATTATTTACATTTTTACACTATATTATACATTTCTTTGTCAATTGCACCATACTAAAATATTAATGGGTCCGCATAAAATAAAAGTAATCATTCACCAAGTTGTGTTAGGACATCAAGGTAAACAATTAGAGAGAAATGTTTACAGATAAAGTTAATATGTAATTTTCTAGGTACATGTGAAATTTTCTGTATGTGAAAAAAAAAAAGTAATTTTCCTTATAACATAAAGCATGAACATTTATTCTCCTTTTTGTCCCCAAATTAAACTCATGTTTTTGGTAAAAAAAAGTAGTATTAATATCCTAGTAAAGAAGTACATGGAACGAAGCTTTGAAACAATTGGATTTCATTCTATTTAATTTTTTCTGAAATTTCACATCATTCGAAATTGTCAACGAGCTCAAAACTGATTGTTTTTGTGGCTGTCAACGTGAACAGTTACGACTGAAGAGGGACAAAGGCAGAAAAAAAAAACTATTTTGATATGAAATAAACAATAATGAGAGAAGATAAATCAAATCATAGCTTTGATCCTAAACAACCACGTACACAATTTTCATGAAATAATCAAAAGTAGTCTTTTGGCGTATACGAATTGTTGTTATCATAATATCATTTATCAATATCACCTCACTATAGAAATTGAAGTCAAATATTTACAACCTGTATTCCTCAAATTGAAAATTGATTTTCTTTTGTAAAGTATATTATATAGACAATATAGTAGACCGATAATAATGTCTAACACGGTTTCTCAAGAATGGTAGTATTATAATATTATATCCTTTTCGGTCATAAATTTAATTTCCATGTGTATTATTGATGACCCTAATAAATAGAAAAATGGGAAAAGTGAGTTCTTGTCGCATTCGAAATAAGTTGTAGGTGTTTCGGTTGAATCAATCAATCAAGTGGCCCAAATTGCATCTCATCCTTTTGATTAGGTCAGATAAAATTGTAGCAAATTTATCTTAAGATTTAATTATGAAACTAATCTTTTAGTGGTCAATATTAACAAATTTTATTATCATCCTTAATAGGATCATTATTAAAGTGAAGGGGGATGTTTTTGATAAAGATCCATAAAATGTTTTTTTGTAAAAATGTTTATGTGCCGTATTATTATTGGATGTATTAATGAATTTATTATTTTTTAATTTCTTAACAAATTAGAATAAATCAATTCTTTTTATAATAATAACAATAAATTCAATTTTTTTAAGGATCTAATTGTATTTTTAAATTTGTAGGAATTCAAATGTTCTGTAAAACAAAATGTCAAAAATATATTCGTCTTTTTATTAAAAAATTTAAAGATATTCGATTTAAATCGTGTAATTCGATCGGATCAATCCGGATCTAATAATTATAATATAGATAATTAAATTTATTATTGTTACTATAATAAACCGATTTTATTCTGATTTATTAAAAAATAAATTATTAACCCGTTTAATAAAAATATCTAATAATAATATGATACATATAAACATCTTAAAAAAATATTTTTATTGTCTTTATTAAAATGATCTCTTAAAATAAAAACTATTTAACGAAAACTTATTTTCGGATCTTTTAAACTTTTCACAAATACAAAACAAATCATTTAATATTTTTCATACATAAATGTCATATTAATCTAGTTTGACCTGGTTACTAATTGAGTTACTATAGGGTCAAATTCAAGCTTGAAAAAGTGGCCTGATCATAAAGTTGAATTAGACATCTAGACTTGCGTTAGATTTAGTTCAGTATTATTCGTCCTTTATACGTTCTTACCCATCTATTAATAGAATAATATTTCAAACATGTAAATAATTTATATATTACTTTATTTGCTCTATAATTAAACATGTAAAATTTGTTGATTAAATATAAAATATAAAATTTAACTTAAATAAGACCATTACAATTTACAAATTTATAGAAAATAAAATTGTACATTATCGTGATATAAAATATACGATAAAATATAAAAAAATATTATATATACATAAAAAATTAATAACTAAATCAATTATTAATATAATATATACATATAGGAGACTATTAATTTTCAATATTTTTTGTTATTATTTAATCGTGTAAAAATTCTAAAAAAAATATAAATACAAATTATATTAATTTATGTGAATAAAATTTTAGTAAATATATATATAAATTATATATTTTTTGTATGTAAAATATCTATAAATATAAATATAAATTATTATTAATTAAGTATTAGTTAAAAATGATAATATTTATTAATCATATATTATTATTTTAAAAATAATACATAAATTTAATAGTTGATTTTTTTTAATTTATACGTGCAAAATGGTAAAAACATACCTATCATGGAAATCTCCAACTGAGAATAAGACCAGAACAAATTTAATGACTTGGTGGTTATGACAAGATAGGATGGTAAAATACAAAGCGAATATACCAATTATATCACTAAACTCATTAAATACAAGTGCAGTGTGGCATCCAAATCTATGATGAGTCATCATCATCACCTTAAGTATCCACCACTCACCTCATCCAACATTGCCACCACGTGAATCGCCATATATCTCATCACTCCTCAAGTTGCCGGTCAAGAAAGGGGACCTATAAACCCCTCACAAGGGACTTTCATTACCAATGCCAAACTCTGATTTAGAGTTAATACTACTAGACTTCTAATTTAGAGTTCAAATTGATAAATTTAATAATGATCATCTCTAGAATAATTTTTTGTTGATGAAATAATAATAGGAAAAGTCTAGATTCATAAACTTTATTAAATTTTGACCGGCATGTAATTAGTAAAATAAAAATGAGTAATCTTGTATTATTGGATAAAATTTTACACTATTAAAAACATTATTGATGACTATTCGATAACTACATATCATAAAAATTACTGGCCCCTAACACTCCTCATAATAATATAGTTGAACGAAAATTACATTAGAAGTTACATTAGACTGATAAAGAATAAATGTACTCATATAAGAATAAAACGATAATTATAATTACGGAAGATGACTTTTGTGTGCCAAAAATACCCTAACAAATCAATTGCATAACCAATGTTGGGGTATTTTTGGCACACTAAGACCATCTTCCATGGTTATAATTGTCGTTTTATTTTTATATTAGTACATTATTTGTTATTTGTCATCTTTTATTTGTATAAATAATAATTTATTCGACTGATAAAACATTGTCATTTTATTTTGAGAAAAACGCAAAATAGCTCCCGACAATTATTTCAAAAGACAACGAAATCCTTTTTGAAATTTACTTTTATGGGACTAATTAGCCCCTGTGTAAAAAAAAATCGATGTTTTTTTTGCACAGAGACTAATCAGTCCCAAAAAAATATCAGAGATCCAGTTGAATATTTTTTTTAGCCTCGTAGTTCTTTCGAGATAATTGTCGGAGACAAAGAGAGTATTCACTCTTTTATTTTTGACATTTAAGTAGAACATAAATAATCTCGTTTAGAATATTTTAAAATTTTAATATATTAGAATAAATTTAAAAATAAATTTAAGATAATTATAAATTCGAGATTGAAACTCAGATTGTAAATTTAAAAATTACTTTAAATATTAACTCTCCTAATTTATTCTCATCTTCCATTCCTCTCTAGCAAGACTAAATCCCTATTTTGGTCTTTAAAATTCACGCGATTATTCATTTTGGTTTCTGAAATTCAAAATTACCTATATTGATTCTTTAGATTCAAGTCCGCGCACCAATATAGTCTCTCAATTCTTTCCGACGATAACTAGGCAAACGAAGTGCTGAGATTGCACCCTCTCTGCCACGTTGGATGATGAGTAAACGACATCGTTTATCTTTGGCGTCCAAACAAGCTAGAAACGAAGAATAGTAGAGGTAAAGAAGAAGACCTATTCTTTATTTTGGATATCCATCGTTTATTCTCCCTTTATATACAAAACGACGACATTTTTTACTTCTTTGAGTGCCAAGGATAAATTACGTCGTTTACCCATCATCCAACGTGGTAGAAAGAGTGTCATCTGAGCACTCCGTTTGTCTAGTCATCACAAAAAAAATCAAAAGACTGTATTGATGCCTAAACTTAAATCTGCTAATATAGGTAATTTTAAATTTTAGAAACACCAAAATAAGTAATCGCATGAATCTTAGAAATCAAGGTCCACTATTCACACCACACACTTTGCACCGAACCAAAAATAAAAATTGAATAATATTATAAGCTATTTTTTTGACACCACATACAAGTATACATTCGAATACGTACTCCACCATTTAACGGCTTGAAGACAAATTCTCACTTTCAACGACAGACAACCCACCACCGGCCACAAAAACAAATATAGAAAGAAAGTTGACTATTCAACCTATCTATAAAAAGGCATAAAAGTAAAAAAAAAAATCATTTTATTTTACAAACAAAATATATCAACCAATAATAACAGACAGTAAAATTGATAGATTCTCCCACCCAAGACCTAGTTTATATTTTTATAATATTTTTAAAAAAAATTTAAATTTATAAATTAAGAATTAATTTTTTACAAATTAAAATTTATTTTAAAATTATCACAAAATATAATAAATGATTATATCTACAAGATATTATTGAATTCTATATCTACTTAAGCAGATAAATAAATTGATTAATAGACTAAATTAAGTTAATTTTTTTATCTAAGAAAATAAAAATAAATAAATAACTCTTTTATTTTACAATTAAAATAAAAAATTAGCCAATCACAGCAGGAAAGGTTAGATTTATAAATTCTCAATCAACTTTTCATTTTTTATCTCTTGCACAAATTAAAAGAAAAATAAAAATTAAAAAAAACTCAAACTTTAACAGAAAAATCAGTTATGGGCATCCGAGGCAGCACATGAACAGCTATAGCCTCAAAACCCTCCGGCAACTCCACCACCCATATCCTCCGAGGCCTCGCCACTACATCCACCACAAAAATCCCACCGCCGCCGCCACCACCGCCACAAACGACACAAACCCTACCTCCCTCGGCAGAAACCTGTTCGGCACCTTTGAGCCTCTCATCTTCCAAAACCTCTTCCCAAGAATCTTGTTCCTCAACGTACCTTCTCACAACACCTTTCACTTCATCAACAACGAACATCACTTCTTCATCCATGGCCGCCACCGGTCCCCTCCACCCCGCAAGCATCCCCTCCGGCATCTCCTTCCAAAGATCCTTTTCAACATCGTAAACAACCCCTTCTTTCGCTGCATCGCCTTTAACGTTCACCATGCATAGCTTCCCCTTCCAACCAACAGCATCAATGGCTTCCCTGCTGAACCTTCCGTCTTTAAGAGCGGTCTTCTTCTCCCACTGAGACCCATTCTTTTGAGTGTCCCACTTTTCCATCGACCGCGCTACGTTGAGGGAGAAGTGGGTCCCTATGCCGCTGGCTACGTAGACAGCGCCTCTGCAGACGCCAGCTGCGCACCAGCGGCGTGGGGTGGTGAGGCTGGGCCCCAAGGCCCATGAGTTTGTCACCGGGTTGAAGATCACGGGCCGAGGGAGGGCCGGGAAGAGGTTGTGGGTGGTGCCGGCGAGGAGAACCAGAGAGCCGGCAGCGGAGACGGATTGTATAGAGAGGTTGCGGGAGAGGAAGGAGGGGTGGCGGAGGAGGAGGTGGTGGAGAGAAGGGTGAGAGGGTGGCGGAGGGAGCGGGTGCCAGTGGGATGAGATTGGATCGAAGTTGAAGAATTGGATGGTGGGATGGTGGTGGTTGTGAGGAGAGAGAATGGCGTAGAGAGAAGAGAAGGGAGGGAAGGAAGGGGAGTAAATGAGGCGGCGCCATGAGTGGGATACTGGGAAGAGAATTGAAGGGTGGATTCGTGTGAGACATAGGTGAGCTATGTGGTCTGGTAGACCTGGTATCAATGGAGGACCACCTTCTTCTTCTCCTTCATTATTCACCCTTTGCCGTTTCATGATTCAGATCAGAAGATTTGAATTGAAAAGGTAAAGTATGTAAGAAGAGGGGGATTATGGGGTTTCAGCTTTTTGGTTCATTAAAATCACAAGGCTGCCTTTCCAACTGCTCTGCTGTCCAAATAACGACAATAAATAATAAATGTCATCAAAAGTTGTATCACTATATCTCTAACTAGATTTCCATACACAATATACACACACACCTTCATTTTTTATTTTATTTCTCAAAATATAATAATATTATGGTACAAACTCATGGACAATTTGATAGTTAAAATTTTAAAATAGTTAAATAATATTTAATTAATAATTATTAATTATTAATTAGTAATTTTATATGAAAAAAATTATACATGATTCTTTATTTACTATCATTCAATTATGATAAATATATATTAAAATAAGGTAAAAATTTCATTACAGTAATTTTACGTTAAAATTGATAGTTAAAAGCCACTAAATTATTTGAATAATTTGACTAAATTTTTATTTAACAGATTTTAATTATCAACTTTACTTGAAATTGACTGCGCCTGAATTTTTATCTTAAAATAAACTATAAGTGTAGAATATATATTAAAATATAGAATATACATTAAAAATAAATTAAATTGTATATATATATTTATACACAATTACATATTAATTTATTTGGTGACTAATTTTTAATACCTACAGTGTTATTATTTAATTCACGAGAAGATTATTTTATTTTGTTACCAAAAAAATTGTACCATGATTTTATTATTACAAGTAGGAAAGATATTTAAATAAGTTTTTGCTTTTTTATTTATAATTTATTAATCTTAAATCAAGTCGTTTATTCTTTAATTTTGATTCAAACAAATTTAAATATTTAGTTTTGATCTTTATTATTTCTTTTTTTATTTTAAAGAATAGCATATTTGGTAAAAATATAGATATTCTCCACATCCAAATAATTTTTATATTTAAGTTTATTCAAACAATTTTAGGTCTTGACACATGGACTTCTTCTTCTTCTCACACTCATTTACACACGGACTTCTTATTCTTCGCCTTCTTCTTCGCGTTCCTCCTTCTCCTCATTCTCCTCCTTCTCTTTAGCGTTCCTTTTTCTTCACATATTTTTTTCTTATCGTCATTCTTTTGTTGCTTTTGCTGCTGTATTTTTTTTGCTTTTCCTCCTTCTCTCCCTGGCGAATAAGCAATAGAAGATGAGAAGGAACATGTTATTATGGTGAAACAATTGTATAGTACTAAATGAATAGAACATTATCCATTATATAAATTCAAATTTAAATAGATTTCTGCATAATGAACCGAAACACATACTCATGATAAAACAATTATATAATACTGACTGAACGAAACATAATCTATTATATAAAATCAAATTCAAATAGCTTTCTGTATAATAAATCGAAACATGTACTTATGGTGAAACAATTATATAATACTGACCGAACAAAACATATTCCATTATATAAAGTCAAATTCAAACAGTTTTCTGCATAATGAACCGAAACACATACTCATGGTGAAACAATTGTATAGTACTGAATGAACAAATCATAATCCATTATATAAAATCAAATTCGAAATATTTTTGTCTACAATTTAGAGATTATTAATTCAATCCAGATTTAGAACACCTGCGTCCATTCAATTCAATTTAATTCAATTTAGCAATTGCATTCCATTCAATTCAATTGAAAAAATAATATATTAGTAAAATGTTGGTGTTGTTGGTGATGACGATAACGAAAGAGAAAAAGGAGATAAGGAGGAGGAGGAGAAGCATAAGAAGAATCTCCGTGCGCGAAAAAAAAGAAGAAAAATGAGGAGAAAGAGAAAGAGGAGGTATACATGAATTTGAAAGAATAAGAAGATGACGTGTGTTTGTATTTAAAAGAAAAGAAGATAAAGCGCGTATGTAATGACGCTCTTTTAATGAGAATGATTTTTATTGGTGTTAAACTTACTTGGATAAAATTTGGATGGGTAATCTAACCCGCAAAAATATATATAATGTGAGCTAAAATATTAGCACAATTGTTTCACCTCAAAATAGGGTTGAAGTAACTGCATTGGCTAGACAACAAAATATTTTTATCCAAAAATTATTTAATATATTTAACTATTAATTATTATATTTACATAAAAATATTTTCGTGCAAATAGCTACCTAATACAGATACAAAAAATGTAAACACAATGTATACTACGAGAATAATATGTTATAAATTGAATGAAAAAATCCAGCTGTTTTGCTAAATAACACAAATATATGAAGACAAAACAAAAGTTACTTCTATTTTCTTATGTCCCGGACGGTAGATAATGAAATTCTTTATGGCGAATGATGATTCTTTCAATTCACCTTTTTGCTTCATTCTCAACTGCTCCCACGTATATGTTTCAATAAATTTCAGCTTCCATGCTTTTGTTTTCATCAATTTTGATTTTGACAAAAATTAGAGAGATAAAATATATAGTATATTAATCCTTTCATATAGATGTACATATATTTATATAAAATGACTAATTAAGTTTCACTACCCTTTTGAATAAAATAATGAACTATCGATTTACAATTTTTTATTTTTGAAAGATATTATTGTCTTGTGGTTTATATATGTTTAAAATGATATTAACAATTTAGTCTGAAGAATTTTATATATTATTTTGCCGTAATCAATAATTCAACAAAATATATATACCATGATGCTAGATGTCAAGATATATATATTTTTTTAATTAAGAGTTGAAATATGGAAAGGACAAACTAAGATATATATTATGCTATATATATGTCACATATACATATATATAGTTATGAACATTGTAATTTTTATATTGTATCAGTCACAATAATGATGGAGATTGAGAATAGCTTGGCAAATGTACAATTCTAACGAAAAGCTAGTGCTTAATTTTGTGGACAAAAGATAAAAATAATTTTTGAATGATACTTTTATTACTTGGTCACTATATACAGAAGAAGAGACAAATAAATTGCGACGGATACCAATTGTATTAAGTGGTATACTTATCAATCTTATAGTTTTCATCATTCCTTAAATTATTATTTTAATTTCAAGTCCTTTTGAGTTTTTTTTTATCATTATATATATTTTTGGTGTTAAGCTCTTTTCGGACCTAGAAGAAATTAAAGCGTCACATTCCCATCAAGAAAGATGCACGATGAAAAGGGAACATAAAGGAGGAGAAATTTTTATTAAAACTTAAAAGTTTACCATTTTTTTTCGCTTGAGTGAGTTGCACTCATGGGACTGTATTATATATTCTTAATTTTTAGAGTAAAGTCACAATTTAATTTTTTGTTTTTAAAATTCGTTAAAAATTTTGATTTTTAAAAATTGAAAAGTATTAAATTAAATAAGTTTTTGAAATTTGCTTCATTAATTAGAGACTATGATGCACGAACACTAATATAGTGATACAGACACATGATACAGTAATACGGATACAGGACACGACACGATATGGACACGCTGACATGTAAATCTAAAATTTTTACAAGACATGGGAATACGGCATATATACAAAATATAAAATATTTTTTAGATAAATTATAATGATATTTTGGTATTTGACTTATATTAAAATAAAAATTAGTTTTTTTATTGTTTTAATATCTTTTTTAATTATATAAAGTATTTAAAATTTTTTGTTTTAATAATTAATAATATATACTATTTCTAAACTCATTTTAAGAATATATGTTAAAAATAAAATTAAACATGTTGACATGTAATAATATTTACGTGTGTCTAAACGTATCTTGAAAAAAATATATTAAAACACAGTTAGACATATAAGATACGCGTATCGGACAAATATCAATAAATGTCGTGTCCAAAATGTGTCAAATAAACAGACACAGTAAATCAAAGCTTCATAGATTAAATATGTTAAGTTCTTTTATTAAAAACATTTGTTGTTAGTGTTGGATATTCATTTGTCTAATTTAAAATAAAAATAACATAAGTAGAGTAAAAATATTTTGAGTGAAATTTATAACACTAGTTCTAGATATATATTCATCTTTTTTATGGACGGATATAGAATCAGCCAATATATTGAGATTGATAAGTGGGTATTATTGATTGAGTGATTTTAAATATCAGATAATTTGATTATTATATGTACGTGTTAATTATCTAAATTTTAAAATTAGACATATTAATCATTTAAATTTTTAGATTAGACATGATCAATGATTATTAACAGCGACAAATATTATTATTTCTAATGAACAGCCATTTGAAATGTAAAATTATGTCAAAAAAAGTTGCCAAACATATAAAATAGCATTTAAACTTTTATCATTTTCAACGTGTTTACTAGACACACCCTAAGTTGTCACTTTACTATCATTCTCTTATCATGCTTTTAATTTGGTAAGATAGTAATTCCATAAAAAATGGAACATAATTATTTATGTGAATTTAATTGAATTTAAATCGTAAAATTCAACGTAACTAGTTATATTATTTAAGTTATGTATTATTTTTTATCGAAAGTGTTTAATCATGTCTTAAACTCTTAATTGAGTGAATTTCACGCACGGGACAATATTTGTTGTTGTTACTCATATATCATGTTACTCCAAAATATATATGTATAATAAATAAATATTAAAAGAAAAAAAATTTTTAACGTGAGCATTAATCATCAGCATCGCTTTTCTCTTTTTAATTTTTTATTGAGGCAGTGTACTTAATTATATAGTTTTTTATTACTTTATTCATTTGTATAAATCATAGTTAGTTAACGTACTTTCAAAATATTCTTGCCATTAAAGGATGGGTAGAGATTAATTTGTCTATAAAAAAATGTTCATGCATTGCATTTATTCCTTTCTTTTTTTTCCCTGCTTCTTCCTATTAGTTAATTTGTTAAGAAACAAATGTTTTCAATCTCAGCATTTTTTCATGCTTCACAAAATAAAGTATACTTTGAGATCTAAAGTGATCACATTATTCAAATAACTAGTTGTATGTATGTATGTATGTCAAGTGTACCAACTACTTTGTTATTATTTATTATATATATTTAATAAAGTCTTCGTTGGACAATAATCCCTACCGAATCCATAAGTAGAACTTGAATCCTGCGAGTTGTGTTCCTCAAAATGTAAAAAAAAAATGACACAGGACAAGAAAAACGGAGGATCCAAATTTCACAGATTTCAAATTTCATCAACTGCAAATCGGACCATGTGATTTGTGAAACAAAATTTTATCACCAAGAAACTCGCATGGTTCTAGTTGTGTATTGTTTTTTCAATTTTTTAACACAAATCGGAGAGTCCGATTTGTGTACTCCCGTAATTTTAAAAAACACAAAAAAATTACCATGTTAAAGTATATTACTCATTTTGTTTCTATATCAAATTTTTTTAGCTACAATTATATGCATGCACTCAAATATTATATATGAAAAGAAAAATAATATTTTTATTATTTTTATTCATATATATTTTATTTTTTATTTTTTCATTTTATAATATTAAAATAAAACATATAAAAATAATACATATAATATGTTTAAAAGGTGTAAAAAAATATAAATCAATAAGAGAAAAGAAGAACAACTAAGGCTCATTCTTAAACGCTCCTTGCTAAGTATGGAGTGCTGCACATCTTGTAAATTCGTTAAATCTAAACTCTTCATTTGTTATATTTTATTTGAATGGTTTAGATTTAAAAAGGTAACCTGTTAATCAGGTTAATCATTTTTTTACAAGTTTTAGAATTTTTTTATAAGTCTCAGATATTGGGCTGAAGTTTAAAGTAAAAAAATAGTATATAAATATTAAAAACAACATATCTGTAAAAAAATTATTGGACTTTAGAATTAAAATAAATAATACATAAAAAATAAGTTAAAAATTCATGTACTTTAATCTAAAAAAAATTTAAATAATATTAAAATTTAAATAAATTTTATTTTGTGTGAAATAAAATTATAATATTGAATATAAACAAAATGATAAAAAATTGTGTTATATATATATTTTATGTATATAATATTAAAATTTAAATAAATTTTGTTTTATGTGAAATAAAATTATAATATTAAATATAAACACAATGATAAAAAATTTTGTGTTATATATATATATATAATTTTATTTTGTGAGAAACAAAATTAAAACATTAAATATGAATAGAATAATAAAAAATTTTGTATTATATTAATTTAATTAAAAAAATCATATATATAACATAAAAAGCAAACAAACATATAATAATTTTATTTTGTGCGAAGCAAAAATTTATATAATTTTTTATTAACAATTTTTTTATTGAAATATGTCATTTTACTATATTTATAATATATTATTTGGGATAATTATATTATTTTAGTTAATATATATTATTTAAAAAAAATATTTAAAATTTATTATTTTGTATTAAGAATATTATTAAAAATATATTGTTAGTTTTTCTTAAAATAATACTTTATTTTCTTTGGTTAAAATATTATGACAATAAAAATTTTTTTACGTAACTGTGTCTACTTAATAAATATTATATTCATTTATTTTTATATAGTATGTAAAATAAATAATTAATGTTTAAAAAAGTTAATAAAAAAAAGAAGTATTCTTTTTTTTACCAACTTTTAGATGAATATAGAGACTATGTCGTTTGAATTATAACTCATTGACAAAGAAAGAAATACTCTTAGTTATATTTAAATAGAATAATTATTTATTAGACTCATTCTTATACAAATAAAAAATTTTCTTAGTTTTATATCTGTAATATTTTATACCAATTAGCTTCAAAATTTAATTATTTTTTGAATAAATTAATAAAAAATAATACAAATAATTGTTTAAATAAAATTATATTTTAATTTTTCATTCTATTAAGTACAAGTTGAGGATAATTTGAAATAAAAGATAATAGACTTGTTATAACTGTCATGTATTTTGTGCTTTGACTGCGTCATCATTTGAGAATCATGACGCCTTCATGGAGACCGGTTCTTCTACAGAATCAGTTTGGAGTTAGCCAACTAACAGCAGTGACAGACAACATCTTCCTTTTTTATGGCAGCAATTTTTTCGGCTTTGAAGGTCCATTTATAGTAGAGGTGGAATGGAGTGGGTTCAAGAGCGTCAAAATATGTGGCTAGACAGAACAATAGTAAAAACACCTGCTAGTAAACAAAACAGTAAAAATGCTTGAAGACATCACATCAACAATAACAGAGTAACGGATGAATTGGATTAAATTTTTCTGGGTATTTTTTTGGTATAAAAATAGTCCTCGCGAATTAGTTTTTTTTGTTAGTGTCGATTTGTTTGTTCACCCCATAACAAAAAAAATAATAACAATAATAAATAAATTTAATTTACCTAATCACTTTTAATAGTAGGTTAATTTTTAAAGAGTGTTACACTCTCTACTTTACCTGGAGTGCACTAGCTTTCGCCAACAACTAATAAAGGATAATAAACTTTTAATGTCAAGAAGAAACCACATCATGTTTCCCACCGAAATGGAGGGTTGCTCAGAAAGCAATGACATGAAAAAAAAATAAAAAATAAAAAATTCTCAATTAGGGTGAGTTATACTTTTTTGCATAAAGGCAACTTTAGGTTTTGGTCCCAATTTTAGGCTACCAAAGAAGTCAACCTCGAATTTAAGGCTAGGGTGGAATTTCTTATATAATCCCTTTTTACCTGCTCACTTTTTCTTTTTCAAGCTTGCCAATGAACTTAGTACAAGAAGCAATCTCTTACTGTATTTATTAATGGAATAATATAAATAGATAAAAAAGTATATAAAAAATAGTGTATGCTATAGTGTCTATATATAATTATCTAATTTATTAAAAAGAGATAAAAATTAATATTTAAATTAAATATGTAAAAATAAATAATTTTTTAATATTTAAAATTTATTATAAAAAATAAGTTCGACAATTTCAACACCAAAATTATAGACATAAATAAATTTGATATAAAAAATATAAAGAATAAAAATATATTTAAAATATTTTAAAAATTATTTTGACAACTTAAAGTTGTCTTTCTGTTGTCTAATATTCTGTAAGTCTAAATTTATTCCAAAAACTATATCAAAAATTTAAGAGATGAAATTTAAAGACGATTTAAATCTTTTTTGTGTGGTGTGAGAATGATTTAATAATAATTGTCCTATAATAACTTACTTAAAAAACTAATTTTAGGAATAAGAATTGTTTTATATTTAAAGAACTATTAGATTTTTTATTTTAAAAAATGTGAAACTTGTTTTTATTTTTTTTACAATTTTTACCATTAAAAATAAGTGACCTTTTTTACTATTATTAAATATTAAAAATACTTCACTGCTACAAATATTTAAATATTATTTAATAACAAGTATTGAAGATAAATTATTGATATTGTTGCTTGCATTTAATTTTCCTTTTGGTAGGGATATGACTAAAAATTTGAAGGATTCTTTTAAGTGGGCAAACTGAATCATTCAAAGTAAAAATGGGCTCCAAAAAAAAAAAGCAAGATAATTGATATTTATATGTTTAGCCCAAAAAAAAAATTTCTATTTATGTATCCTGTTATTATTATTAAGAGAATAATATATAAACAAAAGGAGAAGTTATCCAAATAAAATGTTTGAAAATCAATACTATTAAAATATAATTTTTAAACATTACATACGTAAATGTAATTTTTATAGATTTATAAAAATCACAAGAGGGGTATAGCGGATTAGGTAATACACGTAAATCGCAGGAGGCTATAGTAATTTACGTTGCAACACGTCAAAGAAAAAATAGCGGTACCCTCCAGTGATTTCTTCACGAATTTTTAAACTGTATAAACCGCAATACTCCTATAACGGTTTATGTTTGCCTATAAATCTGTCGTACCCAGTCGCAGATTCTTCATTTCGACTCAGTATAAAAAATTTTAGAGAGAGTTGTTTATTTAGAGAGAGAGAGAATTGTGGATTGAGAGGAAAAGTTGCATAAGGTTTAGAGAAGATTTGGACATTTAAAATTCCTAAGGCGCGGGACCATGGCGCGGAAGAAGGCAGCCTGAACTACCTCAATAGCGTTGCGCACGTTGCCGGCAGCATCAATGAAGAGGTAAGTTTATTTTCTTTTAGTTATTAAATTTTATAACATAATGTGTAGTATTTAGGGTGCAATAGTTAGAATACAGAATTTAAGATTTGTAGTTTAGTATTTAAAAGTTAAGATTTAAAATTTAAAATTAAGGATATAGTGTTTAAATAGAATGTGTATCCTCTAATAATTGAGATTTAGGGTTCAAATTTTAAATATAATGTTTAAGGTTTATAGGATTTTTTTTAAATATTGTATTTGAAAAATAAGATTTAAAATTTTAAACTTTAAATTTTTAATTTTTTATTTTAAAATTAGAAGTTTGGTAGTTTAGTATTTAAAATTTTAGACTTAAATTTTAGAAATAAAACTTAATGAAATAAAACCTGCATGTTTTTATCCGATCATATCACAAATATATCATACTTCACATCAGTTGATACAACTGCAATTGAAATTTTATAGAATAACTTTTTTATTCATCTGATTTCACACAACTCCGTTTTTTGTAATATACTTAATTTTAGCTCTGATAATATATTTGCTAACCGGATAAAAATACTCACCGATTTTTTATTAGTGAACTTAATACTATGATTTTTACTTTTTTAAATTTTTTTAGAATAATGATTCGGATTAGAACCAAAAAACTCTCTTCACTATCTATTTGTAAAATTGTGAAAATGATAATTTACAACACCACTTTTTCTTATTTAGTATTTATAGACATTTTTTTGCAAACATAAATTGTTATAGGGGTACGTAATTTATGTATTTTACACATTTATGAAGAAATCGCCGAAGGAATGTAACAGTTTTTGACTTTTGTCCAACGTAACCGCTACACTCTAATGACAATTTAAGTTCAAACCTTAATCCACTATATTTTTATTACAATTTTTATAGCTATATAAAATTTGTATTTACGTATTTAATATATAAAAATTATATTCTGATAATATTGATTTGTAAACAATTTATTTTGATATTTGTGCTAAACAAAAGGTAGAAATGGAATATCTGTATTTGGAGGACGTACCATATATTCTATGAAATCATGATGGGAGTGTTTGGGACCTCATAATTTTGTGTGTTTCATGTGATCCTGCAAACTATTGGTACCCATTATTTATATTCCATCCCATTTGAGTTGTGGTCTGCAATTGCAGCATTCCAAAAATTAAAGCAAAAAAAAAAAAAAAAATGCGCCTCAACTTTTTAAAGACTTCAAAGCAAAGATAAGGCTTGTCTATTGCTAGAAATTAAAGGCCACGTGAATTGTCTGAATTATGATTACGATTTAGGACAATTCATTCATTAAAAAGTTTGGTCTCTACTTTTTTTATTTTATGGAGTAAAAATATTTGATAATTAAAAATAATTGATTAAAAATAATCAAAATTTATCTTATTTAATATTTATTAATTATATATTAATTAATAAATATTAAATAAGATAAATTTTAATTTTCTTTTTATTTCTAGTATTATCGTTATGAAATTGGAGTGGAGCGGAGGAATTTATACAAAATCTTATAGCAGTTTGGCATTAATCTTATACAAAATCTTATATTAATCTCCTCTAATATTTTATTAGCTGTAATTGGTATTTATAATGGTGTAAACTCAAATAAAACACAAATCTTATTTATAAATATTATACTAATTTTTAAGAAGTGTTCTATATAATATTGATTAACCTCAACAAAGCATATATATCATTGTAATTTATCATAACTAATTAATATTCATAAATAAAAACATATTAAATATATATAATTATTTATGTATTTTTTATTAATTATTTAATTTTCTTGTATACATATATAGTTTTGTAATAGTTAGAAAGTATTATAGAGAACGAGGATTATATGAATGTGAATGATGAATGAATGGTTCTTAAAGTATTCCCATAATAATGCTACGCATGATGCTCTGCCACTTCTTTAATTTATTTAAAACAA